>NC_058518.1:120345604-121595604 GCF_904849725.1 Hordeum vulgare subsp. vulgare | reverse complement strand
CGGGGGGTACCCAAACAACTCAACTGGGCTCACAGGATTATCACCGCCTACCTGATGAGGGTAGCACGCATGCATAATCCTCCCTCTTTGGAGGTACCGGTGAAAGGTCACGCGATCAGCCCAAGTCACGGCCGTCCCATATCGGCAAATGTGTTTGCACGGATAAGCCCGGACAGCTGATTCGATATCAACCCACTAGGTTTGGTTTTAACAACAAAATTATCAAGCATGGTTGTTGTCAACAATAACTTAACATGATGATAATTATGCATGAAATAGCAACGGTAGAAACACCACAACCTATCTCTATATCATGAGTCATTAATACGACAGGAGGTAAATGGTAAACTATTACTTTGCAAGCTCTAACTGTAAATTAGACCCTCGGAACCCTCGCATAAAACAAGCAAATAAATCGGTAGCCACCAGAACGGTCTTTACAATGGAGATCTAGGACATTACCGGAATAGCTCAACCTCGACTCATAGTTCATATTTTGTTTCAATATGTATGTAAGTGTGGATAAAAAGATGTGGTTCTGTGCCCTATTTCGAAGCAATTGTTGGAGCGGTTGTGTCCTATTTCAGAGCAACTATTGAAGAAGAAGAAACATTTCATAGGCTCTAAAACACACATTTTGATGCCCTAAAACTGGTTTTGTGTGCTTTATTTTAAGCCAGCTGTTGGGGATGCTATTGTTTTGTAAATAAATGATCTAAGAGGGTATTTTCTAAACTTCTCCCCACTTGATGTGGTGTCCTAGAACCATACACAACTACATCCTATCAGAAAAGTTAGGGTTTCTCTACCTCGTGTCCACGTCGATGCCGGTCCGCCTCGTCTTCGATGGCCTTAGGGCCATCGAAGCCTAGTGGATTCCGACCCTTGACGGTCGGACGCCTTTGCCTCGCTTTAGTGTTTGTAGTTCTCGTCACGTGGTCTATTGATTTGGATGTATTTTTTTATTATTTCTGATGTTCTTTGTTATGTAACGATTGAAAATGAATACTCCCTCTGTTTTTAAATACTAGTTTTTTAAACATTTTAATACAGACTATATATGATGTATTTTAAAATGTAGATTCACTTATTTTGCTATGTACGTAGTCTACATTAATTTTGGAAAAACGTTTTCCTTCGGTGCGCTGGCAGAACCGACGCGCCGGTCGCTCGCTCGCTCGGGCGGGCCATGCAACATTTTTCGCGCGCGCTTCGCTGGTTAGTGGATGCAACTTTTATATAGTGTAAATTTGCTGCAACTACTATTTAATTTTGCTACTAGCGTTTTTCATTTGTTACACCTGTCCACTAAAAAAGTTGCATTCATGTTTGGTTGCAGCTCGACTTCGCTGGTTTTTTCGCTACAACCGGTGTTTTTTGACTTTTGCAACAACCGTGTTAATTTTTGCTACAACCGGCATCATTTTGTGCTGCAACCGTTTACTAAAAAAGTTGCATACACGTTCACGTAAATTTTGCTACAACCGGCATTTGACTTTTGCTACCACGCATCATCAACTTTATATTTTTACTACGATCACGTAGATATTTTTTTGCTACAATTATTTTTTTATTGCAATCATTGATGAAAATTGCTGCATCGGAAAAAAAATTGTATGGATAGATCTAACGGTGTGGACGCGCGACGGTTCGTGCGGCCCGCGCGCGGCCGGACGAAAGTTTCGGCCGACGCGTCGGCGGAGAGCAGTGGCCTTAAGTTTTTTTTAAAGACTTATATTTAGAAACGGATGTATTTTAGAAGTTTTACAAAAGAAAAAATGCAGTGTCCTAGTAGTTTGTCAAGAAGAAGATTCTGACCGCAAAATAAAATAAAATAAACTGTAGCTCCATGTACCACACCACCACGCGGCTACTACAAGAAGTTTTATGGCACACACATCTCACCGCCGCCCCCAGACTGCTTGTTCCAAGTTCCAACAAAAGAGCTCGGGCTCAGCCTCTGCTTAGGACTGAGCTCACCCTCGCAAAACGATGAACCCTCCGTCGCCAACCCAATGCTCCAGCTCTCCGTCCTCGCGCGCCACCGTCGAGCCTACCGGCGCCCATTATTCCTCGCCGGACCCAAGGCGCTCCACCACCGCCACGGGCACGCCCCCGCGTGGCGCCAGCGACGACCCGTGCGTCGCCATTAGTGACGTTGACGCCTTCGCGCGCACCATCGCCGCCATCCGGTCCAAGCCCCAGGCTGCGGCAGCGGCAACCTCGCCCTCCTCCGACCACCTCGCCTCCGTGCTCTCCCACTACGCGGCCAGGTGGCTCCCGGATGTTGCCGCCTCGTCCCCCTCTGGGCGCTTCCAGCTGCCCCCGGAGAGCCCGACCGCCACGTGGCTCAAGAAGCGGCTCCTGCTCGAGTCCCTCGTCGCCGCGCTCCCGCCCGACGACGCCACCGGCGAAGACAGGGACGACGGCATTGCGTGCGACTTCCTCCTCCGCCTGCTCCGCGCCGGGAGCATGGTGGGGGCCGACGCGGCGCTGCTGGGAGACCTCGAGGCCCGCGCGGCGCGGAGGCTCGACCAGGCGTCGCTCGGCGCCGTCATGATCCCGGCGTTCGGCCTGCAGGGTCTCGGCCACGGCGCCGCCGCCCGCGACCGCCACCACCCCACGACGACGCGCCCGCCGTGCGCGACGCTGCTGGACGTGCCCCTTGTGCTTCGTCTGGTCCGCGGGTTCCTGCGGGAGGGCGCAAAGGCGGGCGGCGGCGGCGCGGCGGCCGCCAGGGTGGCGAAGCTGGTAGACGCGTACCTCTCCGAGGCGGCGCTAGAGGCCGGGCTGCGGCCGGCGGAGTTCGGGGAGCTCGCGCGAGCCGTGCCAGCGTACGCCCGCGCCGCCGACGACGGACTGTACCGCGCCGTGGACACCTACCTTAAGGTCAGTGCGGCCTCTCTGGTCGGTCAATGACGTTTCTGCTGTGCCTTGTTAGTTAATCTCGACCGCACATCGGCATGGCAGTGATGCCATCATGTCTCTTGTTAGGAAAAACGGTCTCTCGCCATGCGCCCATGCTCTTCAGTCTGCACGCGTGCCATTGATCTTTAGAACTTTCAGCAGAAACGGAATCATTGACGTGTTGATAAAAAAAAAGTAAGCAGCACTGCAACGTTGCTGCCAATATAATACGAGTAGTAGTACTGTACGAGCTCCCTCGATTTCACAGTATAGATGCTCAAAGTTGAGATGGTACTCCTACATGAACTGCATCTCATAAACAATGTAGCAGGAGTATTATGGGGGTGTTTGTTTCCGGAGACTTTTTGAAAAAAAATTTAGTCCTTATACCAAAAAATCTCATGTGAAACAAACAGGAGGGATTTTTAGGGACTAAAGTGGGGTGTTTGGGACTATTTGGAGAAGTACCTGTGGGAGGGACTTTTTGGGACTTTTTTGGCACTTTTTCCAACAATGTCCCTACTTTTAGCATGTCATTTAATAACTACTACTACATTACTAAGAGTAACATGGTCTTTTTACATGTCATTTAATGATCTCTAGTCTCTATTTAGTCCCTGAAAACAAACGGATAGGGACTAAAGACTTTTAAGTTAGGACTAAAAAAAGTGTCGGGACTTCTGAAACAAACAGGGCCTATATTTGAGACTCAGTAGCACACAAAGAGTACCGAGATCTCCAACAGACCGCCAACAAAAGAATATTTTATCTGATAGTCTCAACTAAACTACGGCATTACTATTTTGTAGTATATCCTCTCCACTTGAGATCTAATGGTATCCTTCCAATTGGCCGTTTGTGTTATAGTAGTATGTTTTCGCCCTTGTTCCCTATCAAAAATCGATTCTATTGTCTTGACATGCCAATATTTAATAATATCAGAACTTGCTAATAATTGACAACTTTTTTAGAGGTTCATATGGCCATTCGGTATCCAGCCAATTGCTAGTCAATTTGGCGCTCCTCAAAGCGCGAGGCCAAAACTCGAGCATTGCACTGTAGTCAATGTAGCTGATGGTGAGGCAAATCATTCGAGCATGGCAAATCATGAGGGTATGCAAGTTCTCTGTGATTGCCTTTTCCACCAGCCAGCCCGTTGTCTTTGTCGATGTGATATGCCGAAAAGGTAACTCCAATCGGACAGTCTTTCACAGAGCGTGCACGTGGTTCCATGCATTGGAGCTGTATACGTTGGACGCATGCATGCTACGCTCGAGGTAAAGAAAAAAAAATTTGAAGTAAGGCTGGAAGTACACACTTGTTTCTGCGCGTTTGACCACAGTAATTCAGATTTGACCGTATCATACGCACATAATTCTATTCGTTCAATAATTCTACACATATGTGAGCTTACGAAAGTTCCTCGCTAGTACTAGTACTAGAATTTTGTTCAAGTCATGCCACTAGCATCTTTAGATCCAAGGATTTTCATGCAAAACTGAAATATTTTGATGCATCTTTTTAACCAAGGAAACTCTTTGATCAAACAAAGAAAACCATTATGTAATGGACCAAACCCCTTTAGCCTTTTTAACAGGTGGGCTATATGTTTCATTTCTAAATAGTGTACAGCACCCTAGCTCCCCACCCGTTCCTGTGGATCCTTCTCTTGGTTTGTCCTTTGCATTGCAGGATGAGATTAGGGTCCACCCGCTCAGATCTACACCTACCCGTTTGTACCATTTCCAACCATGCACGGTCTAGTCACATCTAAAGAAAGTAAAGAAATGGCTTAGTTTTTGGACTCGCAGTAGTATACTTCGTAGCTTACGATGTAAATCACGTGAGCTACTTGGAGGCAGCTGAGCTTCACAATGATCTGCATTATCTGTCCTTGCACATGGTTGGGGAGACCTGACTGGAGTAGTATGTTGGTGATACACAAGTTGCGCTCGGGGTTCCGTTCGTGATGGTTGTGACACGTGTGACGTGCAGGCGCACCCGCACGCGAGCAAGGAGGAGCGCCGGGCGCTGTGCCGGCTGATCGACGCGCGCAAGCTGTCGACGGAGGCGGCGGCGCACGCTGTGCAGAACGATCGCCTTCCGGTGCGCTGCGTGGTCCAGGTGCTCTTCTCCGAGCACGGCAGCAAGCTCAGCCGCCTCGCCGACTGGAGCGGTTCCTTCCGCTCCCTGCAGAACAGGAGCCCCGGCGCCCTCGATCTCACCTCCTCGTCCGCCGCCGCTGCCCGGTGCCCGTCCAAGCGCGAGGTCGTCTCGCAGAACCACGAGCTCCGTCGCCTCCGCGAGGACATCTCCCGGCTCCAGGTCCGTATATGTAGCCTGTGTACACCCGCATGCTGCGCCTATCTTCCGGGGCATTACTTCAGTGATCGGTCGACGTTGCTCACGTCTTGATGCGTGCGTGCGTGCGTGCAGGTGCAATGCCACGCGCTGCAGGCGCAGGTGGAGCGGCTGAGCTCCGACAGGCGGCGGCGGGGGCTGTTCAAGTGGGGAGCGTTCCTGTTCGGTGGCGGCGGCGGCGGCGCGGACGCGGCGAGGGTGGACGACTCCGACAGCGGCATGGAAAGGACGCCGCTCAGCGGGTCGAAGGCCCGCGCTGCCGCAGCCGCAGCGTTGACGCCAGCGACGGGCACTCCCACGGTGGCGAGGTGGCGCAGGTCGCACTCGTGAATGCGACTGTACCATCAGAAAAGCTACGTGGCACTGCCGGCCATCTACTAGTCAAGCGAAAATGTGCGTATGGACTGGTTTTGTTTGGTTTGGAATCTTACGAAACTTGTGGGGAAGTGCTAATGTGAGCCCGAGCACCTGTATTGTGCTTGTTATCTATGCCAGCTTGTCTCGTGATGCATACGGCACAAAGTATAGGCACTGGCATAATAAGGCCTTGTATAATGCAAGATATTTAGGAGAGGTGCTTAACAAAATAAATTACTAAGTTTTTTTAACGGTATTGTTGTTTCACATCTACTCCCTCAGTGCTAAAATATAAGACCTTTTAGGGATTTCACTAGAAGACTACATATGGAACAAAATGAGTGAATTTATACTCTAAAATATGTCTATGTACATCCGTATGTACTCCCTCCGTTTTTAAATATAAGTCTTTTTAGAGTTTTCACTAATGGACTACATATAGATGTATATAGACATACTTTAGATTATAAATTCACTCATTTTGCTTCGTGTGTAGACAACTAGTGAAATATCTTAAAAGACTTATATTTAGGTACGGAGGGAGTAGTTAATAGTACAGTCTCTAAAAGGTCTTATATTTAGGAACGGAGGGAGTAGATGTTAAATAATTAATCTTACATCTAAGTTCCCCGCAAAAAATAAATAAATCTTACATCTAAGTCTTCAACGGTTAGATTGTTTGTGCTTTAAATCTGATCATGTCCTGATTCTGTTGTTCTTTTTTAAGCAAATGTCCTTATTCCGTTGCATCGCTCTTCGTCACGCCTCCTGTATATGCCGTTATTTGGGGAATTTAGGCCATTTATCTTGGTAAACGTTTTTCCGCCCGCCGAACATTCGGCCGAACGCACGCGCGTCGTCAATCTCGTAATCTCCTCCCCATCCCGAATGTCCTGTAATCTCCTCTCCATTCCGAACGGCTCGCATGTGATGTCCCTGCCCGCGCGCCCGCCGCCGCCGCTGCGCCGATCCCTGCCCCCGTCGGCCTGTCCGAATTGTCAGTTCCCGCCACCGTCGACCGTCTGCATCGTCGGATCCAGCCTTCGCCGTCGTCGTCGTCGTCTGCCCGCCATGGTCGGGGCGCACGTATACAAGTGTTACAAACGTCACCAAAAAATGCTGCAACGGCTATTTAAAAAAGCTTCAATCATTGATTAAAAAGCTGCAATCATATATATAAAAAGCTGCAAGGCAAATCATACTTTTTCCTCGTTAAAGTATTTGGTTGAAGCTTTTTTTCTTAACGGTTGAAGCTTTTCTATACACGGTTGAAACTTTTTGAGGAGTGACCACGCGAGATGCTGCAGTCGGAGCGGCGTTTAAAACTTTTTTCATATACGGTTGAAGTTTTTTCTGTCAACGTTTGCAACTTTCCCTCGTTGAAGTTTTGGTTGAAGCTGTTTTTCTTAATGGTTGAAGCTTTTTCTACACACGGTTAAAACTTTTTTTCCAGCATTTGCAACACAGGGGGGTGAGATGCGGCCGACGAGGTGAAGACCGACGGGTATGAGCAGCGGAAGCCGGGGCGGCGAGCGGTCGGTGAGCAGGCGAGGCGAGGCGGTCGGCACGTGCGAGGCGCGTGCTGTGGCGGCGGCGCGTGCGAGGATGGCGGGCGATAAAGGCTCGCGTGACAAGATCTGACGGTCAGGGAGCCCCTGATCTAACGGCTGCTGTGCGACCGGCACGAGCCCTCGGGCCGGCGCGCCGGCGCCTAGCACTGCCCTTTATCTTTTCTCGTCTGCTTTGCTATGCATTTTTTGTGGGCTGTTTTTTCTTTCTTTAGTTATTTTCCTTTTCTCCTTCTTTCGTTTTCTTTCTTTTTATTGTGCTCCATCCTGAATGTGTACACAAACAGTTTTTATTTCTTTTTTTCTCATTTTTTATTGTTCTTCTTCTCCTCATTTATTTTAAATTTTTGTAGTTATGATATTTTTATTATGATATTGCTATTTTTTCACATCTAAAAGTAATATAACTAGTTCACATCTAACCCGTTAACCATACAATCAAGTGCTAGAAGATTCGTACTTCATCCGTTCCTAAATACTTCCTCTGTCCTGAAATAACAGTCTTAACTTTGTACTAACTTTAGTATAAATTGGTACTAAGCTTAAAATACTTATTTTGGGACGGAGAAAGTATAAGTCTTTTTAGAGGTTCTACTAAAAGACTATATACAAATGTATACAAACATATTTTAAAATATAGATTTATTCATTTTGTTTCGTACGTAATTTATATTTAAAAACGAAGGGAGTAGTGAGAAGCAGTAGCCCACGTATGCCCGCATTTATTTTTTTACCCGTTGTTCGTTTTTCCTGTCTAGTTGCATGTTCTTTATTAGGCTGCAAATAAAGGAAAACACTTTCTAGCATTAGTATCATAGGAACTTCTCGTCAGGCTGGTCCTGTTCCGTTGATTCTCATTTAATCCAAGAGTGTATATTTCTAAGTGATGTGTCAATTAACTGCACGACCTAATCTCGTTAAAATATCGCGTGATGCCCCGTCCTAATAAATTTCACCCTCCCCACGACCCACATACCACATCCCGTTCCCCAACGCATGGGTGATCCCATCCCCGAGCTCGCCGAGCCCACGCATCAAGGCGGCTACCTCCGCCACCTCCTTGATCCGTAGCACCAGATCCACCATGGCTACAACTTCTCCGAGGTTGCTGCTGCCCCGTCTGCTCCAGCAAATATTCCTCTCATCGGATTGGTAACCCCATCACCGTCCCGGTCCGCCACTAGAACCTGCGCCATCACCATCCTCCTACTGCGCTGGTTCGCCGTTTCGGGACGGCAAAGGAGTTGCACGCGCATCACAAGCGTCACCCGCCTGGTATCTACTCACACGAACTAGGGATCGTCTCATCTTTGATTTATTTTTAATCAATTATTTTGATTTGCGTACTATGGATGCAATGCTTGCTTCGAATTTTGATGAATGTATCTATGTTATATCCGTTGCGTAATCGAGCACTATGTCATCTATGAATTTTGGTTAATGTCTTGTCAAACCACAAATCTGATTGTTAATTCCAAAGATTGGCGGTAATATTAGTGTTCTATTCATATAACGCAATTCCAAATATTGACCGTAATGGAGTACGTGATTTCAAAATTTGATTGCTTCCATCTAGGTTTAGATCTATTTCCACAATAGCACGTTTGTGTTTCTTAGTTTTGTAGCATCTCTAATGCTATGCAAATGCTTCTGGATTATATTTATTTTTGCTTCCAAATAACAAAAAAGGTATAGATCAATCTAAATGTTGGTGAGTCAAAACATCCATCCCTTGCTGGCTAGCAATTTCTAGTTTTGCTTCCTGTTGATGGAGCTTCCAAATTATACTTTGTATGCCTCTTCAGTTTAGATAGAACATACTTCCTACTTCTTTCCTAAGTTTTTTTGTTGCCATTGTTATCATAGGTCCCAAGCCCGGAGTATGTTGTGACAAATCAACTCATTGCTTTGTATACGCCATGCTTCCTACTTTTGTGTTGCATATGCTCCTTATATATTGAATTTCTCTTCATCTCGATTTTATATGCTTCCATTGTCTATCACCTATGTTTCGATTGATCAAGTCACTGCTTCGTGTAAGCTATATTTCTACTTTAGGTTTCTCATATGTTTCTATAGCAACGTAATATTTTCCTCATCTGAAATTTTTATGCTTCCACTACATATCATGTGTGCTCTAATAGATCAAATTGTTGCTTCCCGTAAGACATGCATATTCCATTTGTTGTGCTTCCATGACCTATAGTTCAAACCATCTCCTATTTTTTCATGTGTGCTTCCAGATGGTGCCAACCATTCATCATTGGTTTTCTCAAACTGCATGCACTAGTCTCTTCCCACAACGTCGATGGCGTCGATCTGAAGGTGGAGATATGGATGGACAGACCAAGGCCCTCCTTGAGGATGTGCTTGCCCGCACAGTATGTGAATAGTAATGTAACTTTTGTTTTAGTTATCCTAATTGTATTAGGATTTTGCGGCATGGAAGCAAATTCCTTTATCTTTGGAAACCAAGTTTCTTTCGCTACGAAACAGTGTACAATTTATGTTTATGCGGAAAGCAAATTTAATTGTTGTTGATAGAAGCAAATTAAGTCATGAAAGCAAATTATTTAGTCGATAGAAAAAAAATTACTGGGCACGATTTTCTGTTACATCAGACACAAATTTCTATTAGATCAAAATAAATTTTATTATAGATGAAGCAAATTAGGAAATCACCGGAAGCAAATACAAAGGGTGCATCAGTGCATGTGTGACCGCGCATTTCCAGAGGAGTTACGAAATAGTCAATCAATTAACAAACCAAATCTCATGGAGGCCTGACTTAGATCGAACGACCCTCATGGTATGAGTCGTGTGAGCGAAACCCTATTTAGCACCACAGCGCCGGTTACAAGCAAATTTTACTAACCGGCGCCTGCAGCGCTCTGCCATGGGCCGGCCCATTTAGAGATCCAAACTGGGTTTTAGCCCGTGAACTTTTTTAAAAATCGATGAACTTTTTTGAAAATCGGTGAACTTTTCGGAAAATTTATGTAATTTTTTTGAAATTGATGAATTTTTTTGAAAATCAGTGAACATAATTTAAAATTCGTGAATTTTTTTCAAAATGAATAAACTGCTTTTAAAAATTGATGAACTTTTTTGAAAATCGATGAACTTTTTTTGAAAATCAATGATTTTTTTCGAATTGTTTGAGATTTCTGAAAATACATAAAAATATTTAATAAATCGTTGAACTTTTTTATAATCATTAAACTTTTTTCGCAAATCTGATTTTTTCAAAATTTTATGATTTGTTTTCGATTTTTGAAGAACCAATACATTCTACATGGGCTGGCCCAAATGGAGGAGCGCTGCAGGCGCCGGTTCGCCTAACCGGCGCTGAAGGCGCTGTATAGGACCTCCCATCGTCTGATGCCTAGAGGCTTCGGCAAATAAAACGCTTTTGTGTTGGCCACTACATGAGTACGTCCACAAGCGCCTTTTCTTTCAGGCCGGCCTTGTTTGCTTGGGTTCGGCCATTATTGATTTTTCAATAGCTAAAATTGTTTGTTCGTTTTTCCTACCCTGGTTATTCTTGTTTTATTGGGTTGCAAATATTTTTTTTATATTGGTTGATTGCCTGTGTCTTTCTGGAGCGATGTTTGTTTTTTCATGTCGCAAAATCGGCAGTGAAAAATTAATTTTGTCTCAATCATTTCTTTTGCACTCTTACAAACATTTTTTTTACATTTAATGTGTCCTTTTTGATATTTTCGTAGTAACAATATTCTTATTTTTTGCAGTTCCAAATTAGACGTAACAGTCCTGTATGTGTATTGAAATCTGAAATTTGTGTTCCTGTTTTTTAGACAACAATTTTTCTTAGAGTTTGCTCTTTTTTTTCTTTGCTAGTAGTAGTACTTAGTTTCTTTTTATATATCCTTTTTTTCTTATTTGATTTTCCTTTTTTTTTACTTTTTACCTCTTGTGTTTAAATTCATGCATTACAAGAAGATATGGATTGTTTTGTCATTGTGAGTTGAATACCCATCCTGAAACACGCAATTGTAAGTGTTGCTCTCACTTCACAAATGCACATTTTTAACGCCATTCTAAATTAGGAAACAAAAATAATTTGTTTGTGCAGTAGATTCATCTCTTCTACTAGACACAATTGTAAGTCAGCCAACTGCAACTACATATCTTTTACATGACCACAACTTTTTGTGGAATGGATAAAAGTGTTTGTCGAAGTTCAGTTGCATTTCCATTATTAGACACACAAAGGTAAATATCGACCCAGCTCGAAGCTTTGTCCGGTTTTTCCTTCATTCATTTTTGTTTTTTCGGTTTGTTTTTTATTTTGTTCTTTCTTTTTGTGTTCTTTTCCTTTTCTCAAATTCATGAATATATTTTTTGCAAATATTTCTATAATTTGGGAAACATTTTTTAGTTTTTGTGAATTCCTTCTGAATTTGTGCTTCTTTCGTTTATTTCTTCTTTTGTTTGTTTTCATTTTGTTCTTTCTTATTTATTCCTTTTTTCAAATTCATGAATATAGTTTTTGTGAATATTTTTTATAAATTTTGAAAAAAACATATTTTATGTAATACTTTCTAAATTTGTGCATATTTTTTTGCATGGGATTGCTAAATCACATCTAGATGACTTTTAACGATGTCTCATGTATATTTGCCACCGTTTGATTTAGTTTCTATAATTCTTGTGCAAGCGCTCGAACCATCGTTGTTTGGTTGCCGTGCATCTTTTGTTGGTGAAAGCGGTAGCTATCGACTAGAGGAGGGGAGGGGGTGAATATGCGTTTTTTATGAAAAGCTTCGAAACAATAAATGTCTATAAAGTGAGCAGAAATGACTCAGGATCAAATAGGGATAACATTGAAGGATCTATGCATGGCATTCAATAAGATGAAGACATTCACACAAGTATGGCATAGTCATCATGCAAACAGAAGTGTGTCAAATATAAACTAAGGTAGTATGAAGACGAATGCAGATCAGATGAATGTCTTTGACAAATGTCTTAAAGAACAAAACAAGCAATGGCGTCATACTACCAAACAGTATGTAAATGAGTGGAAATATAGAACCACTTGCTTGACGAAGACTCGAGATTTGTTGGACCAGTTCCAGTTGCTGTGACGAATGTATGTATGGTTAGGGAGGTTGCGATTTGACTCATAAGACCTCGTCTTCACCTTGTTCTCGTTGAGCCAAGGTCAGTCAGGTAAGTCTTCAGGGTAGACTTTCGAAACTAGTACAAACTCGTTCACCCGGGAATCCACAATGACTCTTGGATGCTCTACACCACGACCCCTAATCGTTTCGAAGATCACATTCCTCAAGTGTAACAAGCCTTCGGTTCTCTCAGAACAGAATGAATTTGGTGATGCTCAAACACTATTGCTCAAGGTGTTTGGGTTTATCCTCGCATGATAGCTCTCTTTCAATGCCTTCGAGGTGGGTTTCTTCAAAACAACAAAAGTCATATCTAAGTCTGAGCATCCACCAACTTATGGTGAAGGGGGTTGGCTATTTATAGCCAATGGGCAACCCGACATGATATGACCGAAATGACCATGGGTCAAAGGCCAACCGACATGTAACGACTAAGATGCGGTCCTTTCCGATTTAGGGAACGAGGCCCAAAAATGGAAAGAAGGGCATCTAAGCGTTTCGCAAGCATGATAACATAGCACATACATAATAAAAGAATGACAAATAGGGAATCGTTTGCCATCTCATAGATAATATCAGAGTTTACACCACACATTTATTCAGACAAGGTAGTTCCTCTACGGACTACATAACATGAGAAAAGGCTATGCTACCCTGCATGCTTTCCCACGATCACGACCATGCCTCAGTCTTCTGGATAGTTCACGTACATGCGGTCGTTCTCCTCATCATACTGCTACGCCAGCTGCGTGCCATCGGGATCACCAGTGTTGGGCGTACATGTACCTGTTGGGGTGTTGAAGTAATGTGTGAGCCACAGGGACTCAACAATCTATGACCTCGGTGCCAGAACTAGTCAAGTTATTAGATAGGGAAGGTTCAGTGTTTAGGTTGCAGCATCCTAAGCATTTATGGTGGCTAACTTACGTAGAACAAGTTATTGATGGTGTCCTATGCTAGCGGGCGAAGACTAGCTGATCAATAAGTGATCCTGAACACCTACTTACGTCAAACATAACCCCACCGTGTTCCCGATCAAAGAGAGGTCTTCGAAGGGGACAGTCACGGTTACTCACACGGTTGGCAATTTTATTAGAATTAGTTCAAGTTATCTATAAACGGATGTCAACAAATATTCCAAGTTGCCACATAATCGTGGGCACGACTTTCTGAAAGATTAAACCCTGCAGGGGTGCTCCAACTAGTCCATCACAAACGGTCACGGGGCCGCAAAGTAATCCTCTATCACGAATCTCGTGATCTCGTCGGATTCCTTAGAGGAAAACCTCAACTCTGGGGAGAACCAAAGCTTCACCGGGATTCCTATACGCAAGATATATCGCTAAGGTAAGACAAGACTAGCAGGACCTCCCGTCGTGTCGACGACCCCGATAACAGCCGCGTATCTCAGTCTCAAGACACGACGGATGGAACTAGCTACGAGAACCAAACCTCAAGTTTCCTTGTGGTGGCCCCGCAGGCAGACCAGGTTGGACCAACACTCATGAGGAGCACTGGCGTGATTAATTCCTCGGGGTAGCTATTCCCTATGCAGATTATTATTAAGTGATTAGCAAATTAAAACCAATGTTGGGTCCTACCGGACAAGTCTTAACACTACACGATTTATCAAGGGGGTCCCCATAACAACCCCAAACGTGTTAGGAGCGATCAGTTATGGAATCAAACACCTGTAGCTGGAAACTATGGCGGCAATAGCGGAACAAAACACCCGGCAAAAGGCTAGGCCTTCCGTTATTTACCAAGTATATAGGTGCATTAATTAAAAAACAGATTTAACATAATGATATCAAACTCATGTTATCACATGAGACAATTGCACCTGCAACTAGCAACGCTAACATTAGAAGCTGAGCAAGCCTACTTAGCCATTCAATATTTTCTAGGAGGGGAAAGTGTTTGGGTTTCATGGCTATATCAGGAGGCAATTATTTCAGTGGTAGGCAGCAAGCATATGACGAAGGAAACGTGAATCTAGGCACAACAAGACTAGAGATGGTATCAAGGTCATGTCGTCTTGCCTGTGATGTCTTCAGCTTGGAACTGCTCTTGTTCGTCCTACACGTACTCTCCCGGATCCACGTACTCGCTCTCCGATCCCGGTGCTACCGAACATAAAAATAGCATCCAATGAACAACAACACAACATGATGCAACAAGCACATGATGCATGAGATGGGAATGATCATGCATCTCTATTCTAATCACTTGCATATGCATGAGAAGAAAATACAAACTTCTCGACAGAACTGCACTCTAAGCTATCTTGACATGCATGAATATGACATGAACAGATTTATCATGCGAAAACGGTGCAAAAACATATAAAGAATGTTATGAACGGAGCTCCAGATCAACCGGAAACTACGAAACAAGAAATGGAGCCCTACGGATCAAATCCATCACAAACACACTCCGATGGCATACTTCTGGTATTCCCAGGTTGCCACATTACCAAACAAGAAAGTATGGATGGGGTGGTGCAAAGAAACTCACCACACCATCATCTATGCACTCACAAGCATCAAAACATCAAAACTATACATTCTGTCCTAAACAACAACATAGCAGTTTGAGAGCAACATGCAAAGCACCTACAACCACCCAAATGTGCCAAATAAGATATGTGGCAAAATATATTCAAAAGCTCTACAAGCATCAACAAAAATATAGTACAAAGGAGTTACACACAGAAAGATCTACAACTGCTAACTTGGACAAAAATATCAGTTTTCAGGGACTTAGTGAAATTCTCAGATTCTCACTAGATGTTTATGCTCTGAAGCATTTTGACAGCACCCAATACAATATCTATAGGAAGTCAAATGGAATGAAAATTGACAGAGAGCTAGACAAACACAAAAGCTCCAACTTTCCAGTTGATTGCAAGGGATGATTCCCCACACATGAACTTTTGCAAGCACAACTACAAGGGAAGAAAATAAAAGTAGTTTCTCAGACTTAGTTGATATTTTCAGCCACATGCCTACTTTTACTAGGCACAACTTGCACATATAAACTCCTAAGCATAAAAAAAAACCAACATGCTATAGAGGGGTTCACCCTCTACTGCCACAACAAGGAATCATCCTCTTAGGCTCATCACATCACATGGAACCAAGCCCCAAACATTGAAGAAAACAGAAATATGACATTCCCAGAAAGTGTTCCAAAGGGAAATCCGATTGCACCATTGGATTCCTGGGATGATTCTACCCCAAAAACATATATAAATCCTAGGTACTTGGATAGAACAATTGGGCACAAAGCTAAGAAAAAAAATATACATGGAAACACATAGAGGTAAATAGTGTTATATCACATGTGCCTCTCACAAGATCATCACCTACACATGCACTTGCACACACTCATCACTCCAATGGTGCACATGAGGGGTAGACCTCATGTTCATGTGCCTTAGCACACCACCACACACACACATACATCAAGCACACATATATCAAGCACCTACACATGCTAGTTAAACACACACACTTACTTACACTCACATCATGCATTCCTACACCTACACATACAAGCTTGCACATATGTGCATCTAAGTCAAACCATGCCTTGGCATGTGGGTGTCACACACACATGCACACACACACACACCACATGATCACCTACAACTACACACAAAGTATGTGCGGGGGGGGGGGGACCCACACACACACACACTCACACACTTGCACAAACTAGTGCATGAGGTCAACACCCATGCACATGAGTAACACACACACATATACACACTACCCTAGCACATCACACTCTTACTAACACCCACACACTATCATTAGCACAAGCACATGCATAAATATCACCTACACACACCACATCAATCACTAACTAATATATAGAAGAAAACCTACTGGTGGGAGGCAAACAAAAATACCACACATGCTGTCCTAGCACACCACAGCAACTAACATAGCAAACAAATGAAAATCAGAAAAAGGACTAGGCAAAAATAAAAGGGGCTGGCCTGGAAATCGATCCCAAGACCCCCTGGTTCACCACCAGCAACTAGCACCACTACACTACACCTCTCTGGCTCGACAACAGAGAGAGAGAGAGTAAACAAGATAAGCCATCTCCTGTTGCTACTGTGTCTCACAAAACAGAAAAACAAAAGGGCGCCGATGGGTTTCGAACCCAGGACCAAACACTGCGCCAAAACGCCCTCTACCACTACGCTGCTGCTACGAATCTTAACAAAGAGAGGGGCTCTGCTCTTTTGAGCAACCCCTCTGGTTCTACCTCTGCCCGACGGTGGCCAGAACAGGGGAAGCACAACGCTGGCGATCTACTTAAAATTGAGCTACGACTCGTCGATGGAAGGGAGAAGGAGCTCCCACGGTTCCATTCCACTATCTAACATACCACGAGAAGGCCTACATCTACTCGGCAACGAGCACGGCGGTGTCGGCGATAGGGAGAAGAACGTCGGCGCAGCTACGGGTTCCTACACACGATCTGCCGACAGGGAAGGGGGAGGAAGGTGCGTGCTCACCCGCTGGACGAGGACGCCGTGCGTGCCGGAGTGGAAGTAGAGGAAGTAGAGGAAGAAGCCGAGGCGGAGGAGTTCGTCGGCGAGGAAGAAGCCGTCATCGATGTAGGGGAAGCAGACCCGATCTGCTCCTCCTAGCTGCGGGAACGGATCCCCTTGAGGTCCCGCGTGCTCGTAGAAGTCTTGGAGGGGAAGGAGATGCACGGCTATGACGGCGAGGAGCTCCTCAAGTTACGGCCATGGCGGAGGAGGAGCTCGGCCTGACTGCTTTCGATCTGGGGAGAGGGAGGAGGAAGAGGGAAGGAGCGGCAATGGCTTAGAGGAACCCTAGGCCACAACACGGACGCCCAGATTAAATAGAGGGGCGAGGGAGCCACCTCAACATCCGTGAGACGGCGTCGCGCTCTGTCTCGCCTCTCTCTGTGACGAAACTGACGGAAGAAGGAGGGAGGAAGACGACGTCTACAGGGAAGGGCTACGCGCGAGAGGGAGTTGGGCCAGCCAGGGGGAAAAGGCCCACCTGGTTGCGCCAGATAAGAAAAAGGAAAATCCACTGGGGTTTTCCTATTTAAAACAAAACAGAGACAAAACTAAATACACAGGCAACACTGTTGATGCTAAAAATAAAACAAAATGCTCCTGGTCATAAGGGAATTATGACCCATTTAAATAAAATGTAAAAGGAACTTTTGGAGCATTTAAATATTTACAAAACATAATTAATTAATATGTTTTGTGAATATTACACTACTCAAACAAAGTTTCAAAACACTATAAACCTAGCATCACATCCTCCACAAATCACTTTGAAATATGAACATTTTTGAAACAGGGTTGGAGCAAGTGAATCTGAGCTTTAAGAAAATAGAGAAGGGGAGTTTTTACAACCTATTGCAAACTAACATAGATGCTTCCTACTTCCAAACAACACCCCACATCACTTCACATATCAGCATCACATGTCACACCACATACATTGATCACATGAACAACAAACACAAGAGACATGGAATGATAAGGATGCATGCATGCAAAGGAAAACAAGACATGAGCACATGAAATACCACATGGAATATAACTCTCATTGCAATGACAAGATGGACCCACATACAGAAGGTTCCAAATAAGGCAAATTACACTCTGGGCCATTACACGACACGTGTCAAAACGGCCGGATTTCAAAGACTCATGTGGCAACATTGCTTGGGCTACAAGCAATGCTGACTCAACCAATTCTCAAAGAGATTTACTCTCACTATCTTCAATGGAAGACATAGGTATATGGGTTGAGCATCACGTTAGTTCTTACTTAGATCACCTTGACCTTACTTAAGAGTACGGTGGTTCCTATGACTCAGGAAATAAGAAACAAAACTACCAAAAGACCTTGTCTTCGTGTTTCATTATCTTCACGTGATTATCTTCATGCTCCACCAATGGCTTCAACCATCTTCAATGTCTTTGAACATTTTAGGGGTCGACTTTGACGGTTAAACTGAATCTCCAGGGACTTCTATCTGTGTTATCCTTTGAACTCTCACGAACACGTTAGGCCCTCAACCACGTTTGTCTTCAATACTCCAAAACCAACAAGGGGTGGCACTAGATGCACTACAATCTCGCCCTTTTCGATGATTGATGACAAACTGGTTGAAAATTTCAATGGGGAGAAAATAGTTGAAGATAAAGTGAAGTGCTAGTTATCGACTAGAGGGGGGGGGGGTTGAACATGCAGTTTTTATGAAAAGCTTCGAAACAATAAATGTCTTCGAAGTGAGCGGAAAAGATTCAGGGTTAGACAGGGATAACACTCAAGGATATAGGCATAGTATGCAGTAAGATGAAAACATTCAAACAAGTATGACATAGTCATCATGCAAATAGAAGTGTATGGAATAAAACTAAGGTCGTATGAAGACAAATGTAGACTAGATGAATGTCTTCGACGAATGTCTTCACTTCAAGAACAAAACAAGCAATGGCTTCGTAGTACCAAACAGTACATAAAGGAGTGGAAAGATAGAACCCGTTGCTTGATGAAGACTCAAGATTTGTTGGACCAGTTACAGTTGCTATGACAAATGTACGTCTGGTTTGGGAGGCCGATATTTAACTCAGAAGACATCTTCTTTACCTTGTTCCCCTTGAGACGAGGTCACCTAGACCTCGTCCAATCACTCAGGTAAGTATTCAGGGTAGACTTCCGAAACCCGTACAAACTCGGTCACTCGACAATCCACAAAAACTCTTGGATGCTCTAGACCACGACGCCTAACTATCATGAAGATCACAGTCTTCAAATGTAAAAAGTTTTATGTTCCCTCAGAACAGAATGACTTCGGTGATGCTTAAACACTCTGGCTCTAGGTGTTTCAGTTTATCCTCCTAGAATAACTCTCTCTCAATGTCTTCGAGGTGGGTTGTTCCAAAATGACAACAGCCGTATCTAACTCTAAACCGCCACCAACTTATGGTGGAGGGGTGAGCTATTTATAGCCAATAGGCAACCCAAAATGATATGGCTTAAATGACTCTAGGTAAATGGCCAACCGACACATGTCACAACGGTCGGATGTCAAAGACTCACACGACAACATTACTTGGGCTACAAGCAATGCTGACTCAACCAACTCTCGAAGAGATTTTCTCTCATTGTCTTCACCCAAAGACATATGTATAGGGTTGAGCGTCATGTCAGCTTATGCCTTCGATCACTTTGACCGCACTTAACGGTACACTGGTTCCTATCACTCGGGAAAGAATAAACAAAACAACCAAAAGGCTTCGTCTTTGCGTTTCATTATCTTCAAGCGATTGTCTTCGCGTACCACCAATGGCTTCAAGCATCATCGATGTCTTCAAACATTTTTAGGGGCCGTCTTCAACAGTTAAACCGAACCTCCATGGACTACTATATGTCTTATCCTATGAACTCGCACAAACACTCTAGTCCCTCAACCATGTTTGTCTTCATTACTCCAAACCTAACAAGGGGTGGCACTAGATGCACTTACAATCTCCCCCTTTTTGGTGATGGATGACAAACTGGTTGAAGTCTTCAATGGGGATAAAATATTTGAAGATAAAGACTTGGACATTATGGTTACAAGATATAGAGAGCTCTCCATGAAGATGTGATTATGAAGGTTTTGCTTTGGATGCAAAAGCACATGGTAGGTTTTAATTGTGGAGATCTCCCCTAGTATCTTGGAACCCAATCACAATTCATTTGATGAATACTTTGAAGATAATAAAATGCATAGTGAAAAATGGGCGTGTGTTGAATGACTTCGGGCGCCTATGATAGAGATATTGGTAGCGCGCCAAAAGTATGATAAACAACGAAATGTGTAGACGTCCATGAGGACTTAAGCTTTACAACCCAAAATATAAGATGTTTAGAATGAGAGTTATAAAATTAACAAAATAGCAACAAACCAACCCATAGACCCATTTGAAGACTATCAATCCCAATGCTTTGTCCCCCTTTGTCATCGCATGACCAAAAAGGGCGAAGACATTGAGGCACTACACGTTCCCAGCTTGAGTCGAAGACGAAGGTGCAGCAGGATCGTCGGAGGGCACTGTAGATGGGCCTGGTGCAGTGTCATTGTGTTGAGCATAAGGTGGCGGAGAAGTGACTTCTTCAGCATCTTCATCTATGAGTGTTGCATGAATGGTCTGAGCTAATGAAGAGTATTCACTGCCTTCAAGAGATGGGGTCTTACGCCACTTCTCCATGGAGGGAGGAGGGGCGCAGAACTTAAAGTTTCTGCTGAAGCCATCCTCTCAAAGATCATCCTCCAAAGCCAACATTTGTTGGTCATAAAAAAGCATAGGGCTAAGAAGATATCCATCCTTATCCTCATGAATGAATTTGAGTATATAGTGAGAGTGGCTCGAGATTTCTTTGATCATTATAACATGAGTCGTGAACATCGTGTGATAGATGAAATTTTATATAATGTGGACTATAAGATGAGGTATGTGTTAATAGATAATGACACTTCTGATGGAAATACTAAGAAGGAAGTTCCTCCCATTCATATTATCCAACAAGTTTTCAACGCTATAAATAAACAATATCCTTGGATAGTAAGAAAGAACATGAAAGGTTTTGAGGAGAGTAGTATTGATAATGCTAAGATATTGCTTGATGATATATTTCCTATTGTATTTGAAAATCCTCCTCGTGAACATAAATTCCAAGATGAGAATGCCAAGAAAGATGACAACACTTGATCATATGGATTATGCCTATGTAGGGGCGTAAACCAATAGCACTTGTTGGGAGGCAACCCCATAGTTATGATATTTTTATTATTCTACTTTCTATTTGTGTGATATAACATGATTATTGCTACTATAACTATTGTGTTTCATGTTTAAATTAGTGTTTGTGCGAAGTAAAGCCTTTTGGATGATTTGAATGATAAGTAGAATTGATATGGTGCAAAAACAGAAACTTTTGCGATCACTGCATAATTTCTCTGATTTTATTGCAATCTCTTTTTGATCTGATTTTTTACACAGTACATCTACACAACTTCATCAGATCTTTCTATTGTTTAAGAATTTGTGGAGTTAAAGAGCTACAGTGTCTTTGCCGATCACTACAGACTGTTCTGTTTTAGACAAATTCCGTTTTTTGCTTGCATAGTTTGCTTGTTTTGATGATGCTATGTATTATATTCGGGGGGGGGGGGGGGTATAAGTCATGAACAAGTTAGAATATAGTACCTTATGCAATAATAAAACAGGAATCAATTTATAACATTACGTAATGTTTATGGTTCACCTATCCTACTAACGGATCTCGCAAGTTTTCTATTGAGTTTTGTTTGCTGAAGTTTCCAAGTTTTGGGTGTTATCACAATGGAGGAGGAATAAGGAGAGGCAAGAGCCTAAGCTTCGGAATGATCAAGGCACCCCAAATAAAATTGTAGGAAGACTCAATTTTCTAAGCTTGGGGATGCCCCGGAAGGCATCCTCTCTTTCGTCTCAATCCATCGATATGTCACTTGGAGCTATATTTTTATTCATCACATGATATGAGTTTTGCTTGGAGCATCATGTATCCTAGGTTCTATTTCTTCTTAGTTTTCCACAATCATTGCTTGTTGGAAACACCAACTTGAGATAGACACATGTTTACCATGATTTTATAGAGTACTCTATGTGCTTCACTTATATCTTTTGAGCTAAGCACTGTCTCTAGTACTTCACTTATATCTTTTAGAGCACGGTGGCGTATAGATTTTATAGAAATAACCGCACTCTCGTTCTTTAGTTCAATTTGTTTGAGAGTTAATAAACAAGATGGAAATTTGCATGGGTTATAAGACTAGCCCAAAAATAATAGGTATTCAAGGAGTGTATAACAAAAACCACATGTAGTAGATAAAAGAGAAATTATGGGTTAATGATATTGATGTGGTAATATGAAAGGATCTGAGTGCATGCTTGTTGGTTAGTAAAAATATCGATAGTTAAAGGATGTTAATTTTCTGTTCATCTAAATATTTATTATGGTATGGTGATGATGTGTGAGCATTCTTATTCCTTGTTGAAATCCTGTGTTGATTAGGTCAGGGGCGCACGATGGTTAACTCCTCCCAACCTCCCCCCTAGGGACATGCGAGTAGTACTTTGATTCGAGAGAGATAATAAAACCTTGTGATAAGTATGTGAGTTCTTTATGACTAATGTCAAACAATGGATGTACGCACTCTCACCACCTCATATTTTCCAGCCTCTTCGGTACCCCGCATTGCCTATTCTTACCTCAAGGATCGGTGCAAACTTTGTTGGTGCATCCAAACCCCACAACATGATACACTCTGTTGCACATAAGACACCTTATCTCTTCCTCAAAACAACCATTATACCTACCTATCATGGCATTTACATAGCCATTCCGAGATATATTACCATGCAACTTCCACCGTCACATCATATTACTAGTACTTTCATTATCATATTGCTTTGCATGATCGTAAGATAGCTAGCATGATATTTCCATGGCTTGTCCATTTTTTAATATCCTCGCTAAACTAGATCATTGCACATCCTGGTACACTGCTAGAGGCATTCATATAGAGTCATATTGTTTAGTTGTTTTTCATATCTAGTTGTAAATAAATAGAAGAGTGATGCTAATCATTATTAGGGCAATGTCTCAGTTAGGAAAGGATGTTGGAGATAATGATTCCCCACAAGTTGGGATGAGACTCCACACGGAAAAAATAAAACAAAAGAGAAAGAAAAATAAAAAAGGGGGAATAAAGAAAAAGTAAAGAAAAAAAAAGAAAAATATGCTGGGTAACGTTGCATGGGAAACAAAATTTTTCCTACGCACACGAAGACCTATCATTGTGATGTTCATCTATGAGAGGAGATTAGATCTACGTAACCTTGTAGATTGCTAAGCGGGAAGCATTAAGAAACGCGGTTGATGTAGTGGTACAGCTTCGTGATTCAAATCACCGTTGTCCCATGATCCGTCCCATGTTTCGTTCCGATCTAGCACCGAACGGACGGCACCTCCGCGTTCAGCACACGTACAACTCGATGACGATCTCGGCCTTCTTGATCCAGCAAGAGACACAGAGAAGTATATGAGTTCTCCGGCAGTGTGACGACGCGCTGGTGTTGGTGATGATCTATTCCTGCAGGGCTCCGCCCGAGCTCCGTAGAAATCTAATCTAGAGGAAGAACTACGAGGTGTAGCTTTGAGTTGCACGTGGCAAAGTTGTGTCTCAAAAGCCCTAAAACCACCAATATATATAGGAGGAGGGGAGGGGCTAGCCTTGACGCTCAAGGGAGCCTCAAGGGCGCCGGCCAAGGAGGAGGAGGTAGACTCCCACCCCAATTCGGTTCCCCCACTCCTTCCTTCCCACCTCCCTATTTCCTTGTTTTTCTTTTTTCCTTTGGATTTTTCTTCTTCTGGCGCCATAGCCCACTTGGGCTGGCCTCACCAGCCGACTAAAGGCTGGTGCGCCACCCTAGGGTTACTAGGCTCACTCCCGGGTGGGTGGGCCCCTCCCGGTGAATAACCGGAACCCAGTCGTCACTCTGCCGGTAATGCGTGAAATCTTTCCAGTGACCAAATGAAACCATCCTATATATCAATCTTCGTTTCTGGACCATTCCAGAAACCCTCATGACGTCCGTGATCTCATCCGGGACTCCAATCAAACTTCGGCCACCAAAACATATAACTCAACTATACAAAAACATAATCGAACCTTAAGTGTGTGGACCATACGGGTTCGAGAACTATGTAGACATGACCCGAAACACTCCTCGGTCAATATCCAATAGCGGGACCTGGATGTCCATATTGGATCCTACATATTCTACGAAGATCTTATCGGTTGAACCTCTGTGCCAAGGATTCATATAATCCCGTATATCATTCCCTTTGTCCTTCGGTATCTTACTTTCCCGAGATTTGATTGTCGGTATCCCTATACCTATTTCAATCTCGTTACCGACAAGTCTCTTTACTCGTTCCGTAATACAAGATCCCGTGACTTACACTTGAGTCACATTGCTTGCAAGGCTTGTATGTGATGTTGTATTACCGAGTGGGCCTCGAGATACCTCTCCATCACACCGAGTGACAAATCCCAGTCTTGATCCATGCTAACTCAACGGACACCTTCGGAGATACCTGTAGAGCACCTTTATAGTCACCCAGTAACATTGTGACGTTTGATACACACAAGGTATTCCTCCGTGTGAGTGAGTTACATGATCTCATGGTCATAGGAATGAATACTTTACTCGCAGAAAACAATAGCAACAAAATGACACGATCACATGCTACGTTTATAATTTGGGTCTTGTCCATCACATGATTCTCCTAATTATGTGATCCCGTTATCAAGTGACAACACTTGTCTATGGTCAGGAAACCTTGACCATCTTTGATCAACGAGCTAGTCAACTAGAGGCTTACTAGGGACAATGTTTTGTCTATGTATCCACAAATGTATTTGTGTTTCCAATCAATAGAATTATAACATGGATAATAAACGATTATCATGAACTAAGAAGTATAATAATAACTAATTTATTATTGCCTCTAGGGCATATTTCCAACAGTCTCCCACTTGCACTAGAGTCAATAGTCTAGTTCACATCACTATGTGGTTTTAACGAATCCAACACCCATACAGTTCTGGGGTTTGATCACGTCTTGCTTGTGAGAGAGGTTTTAGTCAATGGTTCTGAAACTTTAAGATCCATGTGAGCTTTACAAATCTTTATGTCATCTTATAGATGCTGCTACTACGTGCTATTCGGAAATATTCCAAATATCTACTCTACTATACGAATCCGTTTTACTACTCAGAGTTATTAGGATTAGTGTCAAAGCTTGCATCGACGTAACCCTTTGCGACGAACTCTTTAACCACCTCCATAATCGAGAAAAACTCCTTAGTCCATTAGTTACTAAGGATAACTTTGACCGCTTTTTAGTGATTCAATACTGCATCACTCTTTGTACCCCTTGACAAACTCATGGAAAGACACACATCAGGTGCGGTACACAACATGGCATACTTTAGAGTCTACGGCTAAGGCATAGAGGACGACCTTCGTCCATTCTCTTTATTCTGTCGTGGTCGGGCTTTGAGTTTTACTCAAATTCACACCTGACAACACAGCCAGGAACTCCTTTGCTGATCTATTTTGAACTCCTTCAAAAACCTATCAAGGCTTGCATTTCATTGGAAGTTCTATTTAGCGTTTTGATCTATATCTATAGATCTTGATGCTCAATGTTACAAGTAGCTCTATCCAGGTCTTCGTTTGAAAAGCTCCTTTCAAACAACCCTTTATGCTTTACAGAAATTCTACATTACTTCCGATCAACAATATGTCAACTACATATACTTATCAGAAATTCTATAGTGCTCCCCTCACTTCTTTGGAAATATAAGTTTCTCATAAACCTTGTACAAACCCAAACGCTTTGATCATCTCATCAAAGCGTATATTCCAACTCCGAGATGCTTGCACCAGTCCATAGAAGGATCGCTGGAGCTTGCATATTTGTTAGCATCCTTAGGATCGTCAAACCCTTCTGGTTGTATCACATACAACCTTTCCTCAAGGAAACCGTCGAGGAAACAACGTTTTGACTTTCTATGTGCAATATTTCATAAATAATGCAGCAACTGCTAACACAATTCCAACAGACTTTTAGCATCGCTACGTCTGAGAAAGTCTCATCGTAGTCAACTCTTTGAACTTGTCGGAAACATCTTTGCGATGAGTCGAGCTTTTCTTAATGGTGACTTTTCACCATCATAGTCTGTCTTCCTTTTAAAGATCCATCTTTACTTAATAGTCTTACGACCATCAAGTAGTTCTTCCAAAGAATACACTTTGTTTTCATACATGGATCCTCTCTTGGATTTCATGGCCTCCAATCATTTGCCGGAATTCGGGCCCACCATCGCTTCTCCATAGCTCGTAGGTTCATTGTTGTTTAACAACATGACCTCCAAGACAGGGTTACCATACCACTCTGTTAGTAGTACACGACCTTGTAAACCTATGAGGTTTGTAGTAACTTGATCCGAAGCTTAATGATCACCATCATGAGTTACCACTTCAATTGGTGTAGGCGCCACAGGAACAACTTCCTGTGCTCTGCTACACACTGGTTGAAGTGATGGTTCAATAAACTTATCAAGTTCCACCACCCTCCCACTCAATTCTTTCGAGAGAAACCTTTCCTCGAGAAAGGACCCGTTTCTAGAAACAAACACTCTACTTCCGGATCTGAGATAGGAGATGTATCCAATTCTTTTGGATATCCTATGAAGATGCATTTATCCGCTTTGGGTTCAAGCTTATCAGACTGAAACTTTTTCACATAAGCGTCATAGCCCCAAACTTTCAAGAAACGACAGCTTAGGTTTCTCCAAACCATAGTTCATACGGTGTCATCTCAACGGAATTACGTATGCCCTATTTAAAGTGAATGCGGTTGTCTCTAATGCCTAACCCAAAATGATAGTGGTATTTCGATAAGAGACATCATAGTATGCGCTATATCCAATAGTGCGCGACTATGACATTCGGACACACCATCACACTAGGGTGTTCTAGGTGGCATGAATTGCGAAACAATTTCCACATTGTCTTAACTGTGTACCAAAACTCACAACTCAGATATTTATCTCTACGATCATATCATAGACAATTTATCCTCTTGTCACGACGATCTTCACTCTGAAATAGCTTTGAACTTTTCAATATTTCAGACTTGTGATTCATCAAGTAAATACTCTTGTATCTACTCAAATCATCAGTGAAGTAAGAACATAACGATATCCACTACGTGCCCCACCACTCATTGGATTGCACACATAAAAAATGTATTACTTCCAGCAAGTTACTTTCTTGTTCCATCTCAATGGAAAACGAGGCCTTCAGTCATCTTGCCCATGTGGTATGATTTGCATGTCTCAAGTGATTCAAAATCAACTGAGTCCAAATGATCCATCTGCATGGAGTTTCTTCATGCGTTTATACCAATAGGTATGGTTTGCATGTCTCAAACGTTTCAAAAATGAGTGAGTACAAAGATCCATGAGTATGGAGCTTCTTCGTGCATTTTACACGAACATGACTCAAGTGGCAGGGCCACAAGTAAGTGGCACTATCATTACTACTTTGTATCTTTTGGCATCAATATTATGAACATGTGTAGCACTACGATCGAGATTCAATAAACCATTGAAGGTAATTATTCAAGCAAATAGAATAACCATTATTCTCTTTAAATGAATAATTGTATTGCAATAAACACGATCCAATCATGTTCATGCTCAACGCAAACACCAAATAACAATTATTTAGGTTTATCACCAATCCCGATGGTAGAGGGAGCGTGCGATGTTTGATCACATCAACCTTAGAATTACTTCCAACACACATCGTCACCTCGCCTTTAGCTATTCTCCATTTATTCCGTAGCTATAATTTCGAGTTACTAACACTTAGCAATTGAACCGGTATCTAATACCCTGGTGCTACTGGGAGTACTAGTAAGGTACACATCAATATGGGGTATATCCAATATACTTCTGTCGACTTTGCCAGCCTTCTCATCTACCAAGTATCTAGGGTAGTTCCGCCTCAGTGACGGTTCCCCTCATAACAGAAGCACTTAATCTCGGGTTTGGGTTCAACCTTGGGTTTCTTCACTAGAGCAGCAACTGGTTTGCCATTTCAGGAAGTATCCCTTCTTGCCCTTGCCCTTCTTGAAACTAGTGGTTTTACTAACCATCAACAATTGATGCTCCTATTTGATTTCTACTTCCGTGATGTCAAACATTGGGAATAGCTTAACGATCATCATATTTATCCTTGATATGTTATAGTTCATCACGAAGCTCTAGCAGCTTGGTGGCAGTGGATTTTGGAGAACCATCACTATCTCATCTGGAAGATTAACTTCCACTTGATTCAAGTGATTGTTGTACTCAAACAATCTGAGCACATGCTCAACGATTGAGCTTTTCTCCTTTACTTTATATACAAAGAATCTTGTCAGAGGTTTCATACCTCTCAACAAGGGCACAAGCATGAAATCTCAATTTCATCTCTTAGAACATCTCTTATGTTCCATGACGTTTCAAAACGTCTCTGGCGCCTTGCTTCTAAGCCATTAAGTATTACGCACTAAACTATCACGTAGTCATCAAAAACGTGTATGTCAGATGTTCGCAACATCCACTGACGACGCTCGAGCGGTGTGCTGCATTAAGGATATAAGCCTTCTACGCAGCTATGAGGACAATCCTCAGTTTTACGGACTCAGTCCGCAAAGTTGCTACTATCATCTTTCAACTAAATTTTCTCTAGGAACATATAAAAAATAGTAGAGCTATAGCGCCATCTACATCATAATTCGCAAAGAACTTTTAACTATGTTCATGATAATTAGAGTTTAACTAATCAAATTACTTAATAAACTCCCACTCAAAAAGTACATCCCTCTAGTCATTTGAGTGGTGCATGATCCAAATTCACTAACTCAAGTCCGATCATCACGTGAGTTGAGTATAGTTTCAATGGTAAACATCTCTATGCTAATCATATAAAATATACGATTCATGCTCGACCTTTCGGTCTCATGTGTTCCGGGGCCACGTCTGCACATGCTAGGATCGTCAAGTTTAACCCGAGTGTTCCGCGTGTGTAACTGTTTTGCACCCGTTGTATGTGAACGTTAAGTCTATCACACCCGATCATCACGTGGTGTCTCGAAGCGATGAACTGTCGCAACGGTGCACAGTCGGGGAGAACACAATTTCATCTTGAAATTTTAGTGAGGGATCACCTTATAATGCTACCGTCGATCTAAGAAAAATAAGGTGCATAAAAGGATTAGCATCACATGCAATTCATAAGTGACATGATATGGCCATGATCTTGTGCTTCTTGATCTCCGTCACCAAAGCACCGACGTGATCTTCTTGTCACCGGCGCCACACCATGATCTCCATTATCGTGTCGCCATCGAGGTTGTCGTGCTATCTATGCTATTACTACTAAAGCTAGAACCTAGCAATATAGTAAACGCATCTGCAAACACAAACGTTAGTTTTAAAGACAACCCTATGGCTCCTGCCGATTGCCGTAGCATCGACGTGCAAGTCGATATTCACTATTACAACATGATCATCTCATACATCCAATATATCACATCATGTCTTTGGCCATATCATATCACAAGCATACCCTGCAAAAACAAGTTAGACGTCCTCTAATTTGTTGTTGCATGTTTTACGTGGCTGCTATGAGTATCTGCGCCAACAAAAGTCCTTCCCTGGTGCTTAGGAATTCTTCTTGTTATTTCTCTGGTTTGTGTCGGTTTTTCCCTTGAAGAGGAAAGGGTGATGCAGCACAGGAGTAGTAAGTATTTCCCTCAGTTTGAGAACCAAGGTATCGGTCCAGAAGGAGGGCCTCGTCAAGTCTAGAGTACCTGCGCAAACACAAACAAGGTTGCACCCAACGCTTCAAAGGGGCTGTCAATACCTTCAAGATTGTTTGCAAAGTGAGATATGAAGGCGGAAAGTGCAACGAAGTAAAAAGTGTAAGGCTGAAAATATTGTGTGGAGTAGACCCTGGGGGCCATAGACTAGAGGCTTCTCTCATAATAGCAAATATCACGGTGGGTGAACAAATTACTGTCGAGCAATTGATAGAACCGCGCATAGTCATGACGATATCTAAGACAATGATCATACATATAGGCATCACGCCCGAGACAAGTAGACCGATACTTTCTGCATCTACTACTATTAATCCACACATCGACCGCTATCCAGCATGCATCTAGTGTACTGAGTTCATGACGAACAGAGTAACGCCTTAAGCAAGATGACATGATGTAGAGGGATGATCTCAAACCAATGATGAAAACCCCAACTTTTTACCCTTGATGGCAACAACACGATGCGTGCCTCGCTACCCCTTCTGTGACTAGGTGAGGTCACCGCATGGTATGAACCCAAAACCAAGTACTTCTCCCATTGCAAGAATCATAGATCTAGTTGGCCAGACAAAACCCACAACTCGAAGATAATTACAAGGATATGAAATCATGCATAAGAGAGATAAGAAGAAACTCAAATAAGATTCATAGATAATCTGATCATAAATCCACAATTCATCGGATCTCGACAAACACACCGGAAAAGAAGATTACATCAGATAGATCTCCATGAAGATCATGGAGAACTTTGTATTGAAGATCCAAGAGAGAGAAGAAGCCATCTAGTTACTAGCTATGGACCCGTAGGTCTATGGTGAACTACTCACGCATCATCAGAGAGGTCATGGTGTTGATGAAGAAGCCATCTGTGTCCGAATCTCCCCTCCGGCAGGGCACCAGGACGTGCCCCACATGGGATCTTGCGGAGACAGAAGCTTGCAGCGGCGAAAAAGTACTTTTGATAATCTCCTGATTTTTTTTGGGATTTTTAGGGAATTTATAGGCGCAACCCCTAGGTCAGGGGACGCTCAGGGGGCCCACAAGCCTGGATGGCGTGGCCTCCCCCCTGGCCACGGGGTGGGGGCTTGTGGGGCCCCTGGGGCTCCCCTGCCTTGGCTCCCAAGCTCCCTGATCTTCTTCCGTTCCAGAAAAAATCTTTTCGGGGATTTTCTTCCGTTTGGACTCCGTTTCAAAATCTCCTCTGAAAGGGGTCAAAAACATGGAAAAAACAGGAACTGGCACTTGGCACTGAGTTAATAACTTAGTTCCAAAAAAATATATAAAAGGCATGCAAAACATCCAAAGTTTGACAAGATAATAGGATGAAACCATCAAAAATTATAGATACATTGGAGACGTATCAAGCATCCCCAAGCTTATCTCCTGCTCGTCCTCGAGTAGGGAAGTGATAAAGAATGAATTTTTGATGTGGAATGCTACCTAGCATATTTGTCCTTTGCACGTCTTTCACGTGGCATGAAAGTTCAGATCCATAAGATTCAAAACAAAAGTTTGCTATTGACATGAAGACAGTAATACTTCAAGCAAACTAGCAAAGTAATCATGAACTTTCAAAATAACAAGGCCAAAGAAAGTTATCCCTACAAAATCATATGGTCTGGCTATGCTCCATCAACCTCACACAACTAATGTAAATCATGCACAACCCCGGTATTGGCCAAGTAATTGTTTTCGCACTCTTACTTTCTCAAACTTTTTATAACTATCACGCAATACATGAGCGCGAGCCATGGATATAACACTATACGTGCAAAGAGTGTGGTGGTGGTTGTGACACAAAAAGGAGGAGATGGTCACATTGACTCGGCGTATCAATAGGCTATGGAGATGCCCATTAATAGATATCAATGTGAGTGAGTAGGGATTGTCATACTGTAGCGACCCGACTCAAGACGAGTCAAGCCTCTGTGTTTCTGTGCCATCCCTGGATCAGTATGCTGGCACACACAGTACATCAATGTATATATCAAAGTGAAATCACATGTAAAATAGCGTAAAATTGATATATACCTTAAATATCTCAGCGGAAGCGGTCAAGGGAGTGGAGTCCCAATAAACACCAACGGCAAGTTGAGTGTAGACCGTAACCCTGAATCGTACTCTTACTCGTCGAAGAAAAATATCTGCAACATAAGACGTTGCAGCCGTGTAGGTCAGCATATTGAATATGCCGGCAAGTCACATAAGAGAGGTGTGAAAAGTAATCATCTATACTATATGCATATATGGCAGGTGGGGCTATAAGTTTTTAGCGTAAAGCAAGTTTTCTCCTACATCAAGAGAGGACTAAAAGCAAAATGTTACTACATTGTTGGTTGTTAACGAGATGGTTCCGCCAACCAGTTCTCGTACCCGAGTTGTCAATATTTACCCTCATCAAATATATATATAATGGTGTTGAGAAATCCAGATAACTCCAGTTGCTTTGGCTCAAGTTGTACATGACCGTGGACACGGCTAATCGATTAGGTTTGAGTACTCTGTAGAGTTTTGCACACGTTCCCCACAAGATTTGATCGCCTCCGGGTTTGTCCTCGCACTTCAGGGTGTTTGAAGACCGGATGATCAAAACATGGTCTTTCAACGGGTCCCTCTGAATCCCTGTCGGTGCCCATCCATTCCTACCGTTCTTCTACATCTGCTAGCACCGCCTATCCAGAGTCGCCGCGTTGTCCAACCAAGCCAGAGCCCATAATGACTTGTGGCTGTGCAGGTAAGCCTTGGGTCTTGAAAATATCTGTCCATCTCTTTGAGCCTGGGTGAAGCTTACCGCAGGATGTCATGGCCGTCCCCAGCATCCCGGGCATCCACTGGGTTCTCCAGGGAGCCGATCAACCGTCCTTCACCCAGTGTTGCATTTGCGTCCGAGGTCTTGAAAATCTTGTCTTAACCGGTCTTGATTATTTAATCAACCTCGCATCACTCGTGTTATGCACTCAACCGAAATCCCGTCTACTCAAGCATAGCAATATGAAATTTGTCGTCCCGGGGCCAAGTATCGGGGATGTTGTGTGCCTACCACATGATACTACAATCTATACTAAAATTTCCAAGTACCTAAGCAGCATGCAATTGGGCATAGGATGGTAGAACTACCATGCATAAAACATAGGTGATAGTATGATCAAAGTGACTTGCCTGTGATGTTGACGAAGAAGAATTTCTCGAGAAATAACTTGATAGACTACTCGTCACTCTCCGATGAAATCTATATAACAAACATATCATTCACATAAGCACTCATACTAGCAATCATTCTAGCAATCAAAACAAAAGAGAGAGTGAATAGGAAACCGAAAGAAACTTCACTAAAGCTAGGAGTCTTCTACTACGTCAAACACTAAATAGTTTTTGTCTAACAGAAAATAATAACAAGGAACTATGATATAAGTTTAACTAAGATAAAATAAAGTATTTTTCACAAAACTTTTTGAAAGTATTCCCAAATGGGATTTGAAACAGTGCGGAAAACAATTGCAAGTTACTAAGGAACTAGAGTTGATTTCATGAAAACAAATAAAAATAAAATAAAAACTTGTTGCAAAACTGATGTTTATCTAACAGAAACAAAACATAATATTTCTGAAATAATAAATAAAATATTTTAAAACAAAGCTAGAAAAGGAATTTAGCCGAAATCCTAAAAGAGGTGAAACAGAAATTGTTTCACATGAAACAGTGAGCTAAAATACTTAAACAAATCTGCAATTTTTACCACTGATAAATAAGATCACTAGTGATCAGTACCAAAAGGAATCAAATTAAAATCTATTTTTAAACTCCTGGAATAAGCAAAACAAGGTTTAAACTAAATCTGATCTAAATTATATTTGGAAAAAGAATCAACATCATTGGACTTCGGGATCAAAAGTTATGGCCAAAACAAAACAGAAACTTTGCTGTTTTGGTATTAAAACAGAAAAAGGGAAAAAACTGATTTGTGGACAGGGGTCCGCTGGCATCTTCTAATTGGCTAAGGGGGTGAGTGCTGCGGGAATAACTAACAAACGGCCGCTATTTAACTAATTCGCTTCGGCTAAACTTAAGTGAAAGAAAACCGATCGGTTTTATCAAAAAGACCGAAGGGGTAAGTACCTCCTAATCTACACCGTTGGAAATAGATCTAAGGGCTAAAACTAAAAAAAACAAAACAAGTAAAAAAAAGAAAGGAGGGAGCCTTACCGTGGCTGGGAAGTTGCTCCCTCGCTGGCAATGGCTGGGGCCGAGGTAGGGGTGGGGCTCCGGTGGGGTGGCTCGCCGGTGGGGAAGGGGATCCGGCAGAGGGGGGGGGGCGAAGGGGTGGGGCGCTCCTGGGAGGGGAGGGAGGCGAGGGGAAGTGAGGGCTGCAGGGGGGCGAGGTGGGAAAAGCTGCTGGTGGTGCTGCTGCTCGCTGGTAGTGGCGATGGGCATGGGGAGGAGCAGCAGGGGGGCGGTGGAGGGGGGAGGGTGAAGGGGTGGCGGGGTGGTGGCGGGGTGCAGGGGTGCCAGGGGGGATCGGCAGGGAGGAGTGGTGGAGGGGGGCCGACGGTGGGGAGTTCTCTGGCGAGTTTCCGGCGACGACTCCGGCGAGGGGTGCGCGAGCTAGAGGCGAGGAGAGGGGATGGTTTCAACGGGAATGGAACGAGGAGGTGCAGAGGGTTCTTATAGAGGCGACGGGAGGCGCTGGGAAGGAATGTGCTTCGCGAATCCCGGAGGTGGGGATCTCCCTCTCCATGGAAGGAAAGCTTCGTGTGACGTGAGGGAGAGAGAGGTAGGAGAATATCTCCTGTTGGGCTAGAATAGGAAAGTGCTTAATGGGCCAGCAGGTTTTTCCTAATAAAAACGATTCCTTTCCTATTTTTAAAACTAGGAAACTAAAACGATAAAAAGGAAATCAAATCAATTCGGAATAAAGAGTTTTTATATACTAAAATTATCAGAAAAATAAAATATAGATGATGGGCATTTTTCCACGGCAAAAATAAAAACTTCTGAAAAAATTATTTTCACAAAATTGCCTAAAAGGTTTATTTTCTTTTGAAAATAATTTTCAAATGATCCTCTAAGTTTGAGGGTTCAAATAACTTTCAGAATGCCTGTGGGTTCGAGGGTCATGTTCCTCCTCTCTAGAATTTATTTCCCGACATTTCTTGCACGAAGAAAACGAATGGAAATGCAAAAGAATATCTCCGTTCAAATTCTTTATAGTTGAAGAAGTCATGTCATCTTCTCTCTTTGCTTTTAAAAGATTGAATTTGAATTCACCAGAGATGGGGAAAGTCATTTTATTCCCTCTCTTTCAAAAGTTTCGAAAAGTTTCAAATTTCACACAAGTTTCAATTACTCAGGCAACCAACAAACAATCAATATAATAATTATATTTACATTCCAAAATTTATAATTTTGGGATGTTACAAACTACCACACTTAAAATGAATCTCGTCCTCGAGATTCGAAGAGGCTAGAAAGAAAGGTTAGGGTTTGGGGGTCTTCTAACAATTCCAATCTTCGGCAAGGTGGGATGCTACCACACTTAAAATGAGAGATAGTGGTCCCTCAAAATGCTTTAACGATCCTCTGGGGTTTTGACAACTGACATCGCACAGTCTTCATATTAAATCCTTTGGTGACGCTCTCCCGTTGATATAAGCTTCTTCCATCACTCGGTCTTCTTAACTGACAGTCTCGTGGTCAATTCTAAATAACATATCGATGGTTCTCATGGTGGTCTACCATTTGTGGTTATCCTGCAGAGAGAGGGGTCTTGGTTTCATTCCTCACTGTAAATTTTCCTACGTGTGACAACAGGTGCCATGTACATGGGGCTTTTCTTATACCATTCTAAGGCTTAAACAAAAGCTTCAAAGAACGTCGTCTCTCTATATGGGTAAGTCTCTCAGATTTGCCATTCCGAATAGCAAGATAAATGATAAGAGTAAGTCGTCATGGTGATCAATCCATTCCGCACCCAAATCATTTCTCTGTATAAGGTTTAGCGAATCTCGCATTCTAACACTTGGGCATCCTCACAAGTGTTGCAGAATTTCTCTTGTCCACGAGCGAAGTTCGGATAATCCATTGGTTCTGCAAGCTGAACGAAACATCTATCGTATCTTCACAACTCTCAGGTTTTCTATGCTCCTAAGAAAACGTTTGCTGATCCATCATAACTTCTTCTATAAATCATATTCATTTCATAATCAATCCTTTATTTCATCCTTAATTTCTTATCAAAAACTCCAATTCAAAAGTACTCTATTACAAATGCTGCCATCCACATTGTTCGGTATGGTCGAGCATTTCTGCCAACTTTATTCATCTGCCTCTCTTGGAGGTACTTTAGTTCCACTCGAAATTTCCAATGTGCTCCTTAAAATCATCCATCTTTTGCTTCATCATGGTGGCCATTAGCTTCATCTCCATCATTTCCGCACGTACTTCACTCAGGTATTCCTGGGTATGACGGAGTCTTGCTTCAAGTATTTCTCCGATCTGACATATGGCTTCCATGGCAGCTTCACGAACAACATCAAAGAAGGTTGCTCGTGGTACACGTGAAATGAAAAAGTATTGCCCCATAGTTTTTGGACAAACTCCTTTCACATGGTGGAGCTGTACTTCCACGTACTAAAGTTCCACTCCATTTTCCATGAATGGGTAGCCTTTGTAGATTGCATCTCCTTCAAGGTGAATGTGCTTCATCATGTCCTTCAGGATTTTCGGGTAATCATGATCACTTGTCAGGGTCATGATCGTTTTCTGGGCCCTTGAGGTATGACTCGTAGAGAGTTGCCATCTGCAGGTGTCAGTAAATAGGTACTCAGAGGAATGTATGTGTCTCCTTGGTAATCATGGTACAATCCTACTCAATGGATCCTGTGGGTTTACCGATTACTACCACACTTAAAATGAATTATACTCATGCCTGCATAGACCATATTTTCTCATATCCTCATAATTGTGCAGAGATCTTTGCTCGTAGAGAAACAACGCATATAGTTTCAACATAGACAATCATGAGACAATAAATTCCATTTATTCATGATGTTATTACAATCTCAGGGACTTCTGTTACAAAAATTTCACTCCATGCTCTTATGAAAAACAAGAGTGCTTCGGATTACACTTATTGCCATGGTCAAAACTTAACTACTCCATTCTAGCTTTCTTCCTTTGTGGACAATCGCTGGCAAAATGTCATGCTTCCTTGCAACAAAAGCAAATGATTTCTGACAAGTCTCGAGGCTTCTTAGCTTCTGCTTTTGCTCCTTGGATTCCCGGCTTCCTTCCTGAGCACATGTATTTGTGGTGGCCAAATTTCATACACTTGTAACATCTGACACGACTCAGGTCTATGTCTGCAGAGATTTGGTTCTTCCGAGGGTACTTGTTCTTATTTCCGGACTCCTTTATTTTGGCCACTTCTTCTATTTCAAGTGGATCAAACTCCACTTCTTCCATCGGGAAGTTTCCAAGATACTCTTGGCTTCTCTTCGTGCAGTCCTGTGAATAATCTCCTTCTTCTCCACATGAGTAGCATGCATTGGAGAAAAATCTGGTCAGACCTTGTCCATCAGGGTCTTCAATATTTTCGTTCATCACTAGCTCTTCTAGAATCTTCTTCTTGAGTGTTTCCTTCACTGCATCTTTCTGCTGCTTGACAAATTGTTGTACCTTGGGGTAAATGTGACACTGAGCTAGGTAGTGGGTGGTTCCTTCACACAAGAAACAAGTCACCTGACTGGTTGGGCATTCCTCAGCTCGGTGATTTTCTTCACAATGAGTGCATCCATGCTTGTGTTCTTCCTGGGTGTGTCCTATTTCTCCACAGATCTTGCATGCACAAGTCTTCTCCTTCGGATTATCATAGCACTTATGAATAAGTCGGGATCTTAACAAAGTCTTCTTGAATTCTTCCCAACTTTCTGCTCCACTAAATCCTTGTATGGCATGGTGCATTTTCCACCATATAGCAGCACTTTGGGTAAAGTACTGAAGAGCGTGTTCCACTTCATACTTCCTTGAGATCAAGTTGCTCCCGAAGTGGTTCTCCATGTTCTGAATCCATATCTCAGCTTCCAGCTGGGTCATTGGTCCAGAGACTACAAGTCCAACTTCATACTCCATCTGGTAGGGTTGAGGTTTTGGGGATGAGACGGGTAAGAGAGGGAGGGAGATACACACAATACAAACAATATTTTTGAGAATGGGTTTTATTTGTGGCCGTCGGAAAACACACACCAAAGACGGCTCACAAATGATCGTATCTAACGTTGGTATATAACAGGGGTTTGGACTTCTAATGGTCATATAATTATTCGAACACTTCAGGGTCTTTGAGTTCTTCGGGTCTTGAGAGTCTTCAATGGGTGTAGCTTCAATTCTTCAATTGCATGGTGATATCCTCTTTACTTTGAAGTAGAACTCCGTTGATTCTTCATGAGGTCAAAGGGGTAAGGGGATTGTCTAACTATTGGAGGTGAGAGAGAACATTTGATGAAATCAGAAGAGATGAGAAGTAAAAGGTGTTCTTTTGAAAATAAAATTTTGAGAGATCCTATCCTAAGAAATTTCCAGTTTCCAGGGTCACGTCCTACAGTCAACATGTGCTCTGAATACCATTTCTGTAGCGACCCGACTCAAGACGAGTCAAGCCTCTGTGTTTCTGTGCCATCCCTGGATCAGTATGCTGGCACACACAGTACATCAATGTATATATCAAAGTGAAATCACATGTAAAATAGCGTAAAATTGATATATACCTTAAATATCTCAGCGGAAGCGGTCAAGGGAGTGGAGTCCCAATAAACACCAACGGCAAGTTGAGTGTAGACCGTAACCCTGAATCGTACTCTTACTCGTCGAAGAAAAATATCTGCAACATAAGACGTTGCAGCCGTGTAGGTCAGCATATTGAATATGCCGGCAAGTCACATAAGAGAGGTGTGAAAAGTAATCATCTATACTATATGCATATATGGCAGGTGGGGCTATAAGTTTTTAGCGTAAAGCAAGTTTTCTCCTACATCAAGAGAGGACTAAAAGCAAAATGTTACTACATTGTTGGTTGTTAACGAGATGGTTCCGCCAACCAGTTCTCGTACCCGAGTTGTCAATATTTACCCTCATCAAATATATATATAATGGTGTTGAGAAATCCAGATAACTCCAGTTGCTTTGGCTCAAGTTGTACATGACCGTGGACACGGCTAATCGATTAGGTTTGAGTACTCTGCAGAGTTTTGCACACGTTCCCCACAAGATTTGATCGCCTCCGGGTTTGTCCTCGCACTTCAGGGTGTTTGAAGACCGGATGATCAAAACATGGTCTTTCAACGGGTCCCTCTGAATCCCTGTCGGTGCCCATCCATTCCTACCGTTCTTCTACATCTGCTAGCACCGCCTATCCAGAGTCGCCGCGTTGTCCAACCAAGCCAGAGCCCATAATGACTTGTGGCTGTGCAGGTAAGCCTTGGGTCTTGAAAATATCTGTCCATCTCTTTGAGCCTGGGTGAAGCTTACCGCAGGATGTCATGGCCGTCCCCAGCATCCCGGGCATCCACTGGTTTCTCCAGGGAGCCGATCAACCGTCCTTCACCCAGTGTTGCATTTGCGTCCGAGGTCTTGAAAATCTTGTCTTAACCGGTCTTGATTATTTAATCAACCTCGCATCACTCGTGTTATGCACTCAACCGAAATCCCGTCTACTCAAGCATAGCAATATGAAATTTGTCGTCCCGGGGCCAAGTATCGGGGATGTTGTGTGCCTACCACATGATACTACAATCTATACTAAAATTTCCAAGTACCTAAGCAGCATGCAATTGGGCATAGGATGGTAGAACTACCATGCATAAAACATAGGTGATAGTATGATCAAAGTGACTTGCCTGTGATGTTAACGAAGAAGAATTTCTCAAGAAATAACTTGATAGACTACTCGTCACTCTCCGATGAAATCTATATAACAAACATATCATTCACATAAGCACTCATACTAGCAATCATTCTAGCAATCAAAACAAAAGAGAGAGTGAATAGGAAACCGAAAGAAACTTCACTAAAGCTAGGAGTCTTCTACTACGTCAAACACTAAATAGTTTTTGTCTAACAGAAAATAATAACAAGGAACTATGATATAAGTTTAACTAAGATAAAATAAAGTATTTTTCACAAAACTTTTTGAAAGTATTCCCAAACGGGATTTGAAACAGTGCGGAAAACAATTGCAAGTTACTAAGGAACTAGAGTTGATTTCATGAAAACAAATAAAAATAAAATAAAAACTTGTTGCAAAACTGATGTTTATCTAACAGAAACAAAACATAATATTTCTGAAATAATAAATAAAATATTTTAAAACAAAGCTAGAAAAGGAATTTAGCCGAAATCCTAAAAGAGGTGAAACAGAAATTGTTTCACATGAAACAGTGAGCTGAAATACATAAACAAATCTGAAATTTTTACCACTGATAAATAAGATCACTAGTGATCAGTACCAAAAGGAATCAAATTAAAATCTATTTTTAAACTCCTGGAATAAGCAAAACAAGGTTTAAACTAAATCTGATCTAACTTATATTTGAAAATTTCAAACATAGACAAATTATATGTTTTTAACAACTACAGGCAATTGGTGAGCTACTGGAAACTAAAACAAAACAAAACAGAAACTTTGCTGTTTTGGAATTAAAACAGAAAAAGGAAAAAAACTGATTTGTGGACAGGGGTCCGCGTGGCATCTTCTAATTGGCTAAGGGGGTGAGTGCTGCGGGAATAACTAACAAACGACCGCTATTTAACTAATTCGCTTCGGCTAAACTTAAGTGAAAGAAAACCGATCAGTTTTATCTAAAAGACCGAAGGGGTAAGTACCTCCTAATCTACATCGTTGGAAATAGATCTAAGGGCTAAAACTAAAAAAAAACAAAACAAGTAAAAAAAAGAAAGGAGGGAGCCTTACCGTGGCTGGGAAGTTGCTCCCTCGCTGGCAATGGCTGGGGCCGAGGTAGGGGTGGGGCTCCGGCGGGGTGGCTCGCCGGTGGGGAAGGGGATCCGACGGAGGGGGGGGGGGGCGAAGGGGTGGGGCGCTCCTGGGAGGGGAGGGAGGCGAGGGGAAGTGAGGGCTGCAGGGGGGCGAGGTGGGAAAAGCTGCTGGTGGTGCTGCTGCTCGCTGGTAGTGGCGATGAGGATGGGGAGGAGCAGCAGGGGGGCGGTGGCGGGGGGGGGGGGGGGGGCGAAGGGGTGGCGGGGTGGTGGCGGGGTGCAGGGGTGCCAGGGGGGCTCGGCAGGGAGGAGTGGTGGAGGAAGGCTGACGGTGGGGAGTTCTCTGGCGAGTTTCCGGTGACGACTCCGGCGAGGGGTGCGCGAGCTAGAGGCGAGGAGAGGGGATGGTTTCAACGGGAATGGAACGAGGAGGTGCAGGGGGTTCTTATAGAGGCGACGGGAGGCGCTGGGAAGGAATGTGCTTCGCGAATCCCGGAGGTGGGGATCTCCCTCTCCATGGAAGGAAAGCTTCCTGTGACGTGAGGGAGAGAGAGGTAGGAGAAGATCTCCTGTTGGGCTAGAATAGGAAAGTGCTTAATGGGCCAGCAAGTTTTTCCTAATAAAAACGATTCCTTTCCTATTTTCAAAACTAGGAAACTAAAACGATAAAAAGGAAATCAAATCAATTCGTAATAAAGAGTTTTTATATACTAAAATTATCAGAAAAATAAAATATAGATGATGGGCATTTTTCCACGGCAATAATAAAAACTTCTGAAAAAATTATTTTCACAAAATTGCCTAAAAGGTTTATTTTCTTTTGCAAATAATTTTCAAATGATCCTCTAAGTTTGAGGGTTCAAATAACTTTTAGAATGCCCGTGGGTTCGAGGGTCATGTTCCTCCTCTCTAGAATGTATTTCCCGGCATTTCTTGCACGAAGAAAACGAATGGAAATGCAAAAGAATATCTCCGTTCAAATTCTTTATAGTTGAAGAAGTCATGTCATCTTCTCTCTTTGCTTTTAAAAGATTGAATTTGAATTCACCGGAGATGGGGAAAGTCATTTTATTCCCTCTCTTTCAAAAGTTTTGAAAAGTTTCAAATTTCACACAAGTTTCAATCACTCAGGCAACCAACAAACAATCAATCTAATAATTATATTAACATTCCAAAATTTATAATTTTGGGATGTTACACATACAAAGGATGCACTAGAGCTATAAGTATGTGAAAGGTGAAAAGGAAAACTAGTGGGTGTGCATCCAACTTGCCTGCTCACGAAGACCTAGGGCAATTTTGAGGAAGCCCATCATTAGAATATACAAGCCAAGTTATATAATGAATATTCCCACTAGCATATGGTAGTGACAAAGGAAGAAGCTCTCAATCATGAAGAACATGGTGCTATCACGAAGCACAAGTGTGGAAAAAGATAGTAGCATTGTCCCTTCTCTCTTTTTCTTTTTCTTTTTCATTTGGGCTCTTAGGTCTCTTTTTTCTTTTCTTTTCTTCCCTCCTATTTTTTGTTTTTGGGATCTTTGTACTCTTCTCTTTTTTTATTTCCTCACATGGGACAATGCTCTAATAATGATGATCATCACACTTTTATTTACTCATAGCTCAAAGATCACAATGATGATGACTCCATAGGAAATGCCTCCGGCAGTGTACCGGGATGTGCAACGATCTAGCATGGCGTATGACATTGAAACATCTCGCTAGCTATCTTACGATCATGCAATGGAAATATGAGAGTGACGACACAAGTCATGAGACGGAACGGTGGGAGTTGCATGGCAATATATCTCGGAATGGTATGAAGATGCCATAGTAGGTAGATATGGTGGCTGTTTAGAGGAAGGAATTTGGTGGGTTTGTGCACCGGCGAGAATTGCGCGGCACTAGAGAGGCTAGCAATGGTGGAAGGTGAAAGTGCATCTGTACCATGGGCTCACATTAGTCATGAGAACTCACATACTTATTGCAAAAGTTTTTTATTAGAAATCAAAACAAAGTGCTAAACGCATACTCCGAGGGGAAGGGTTGGTAGGTGTAAACCATCACGCGATCCCGACCTCAACATAAAGGATGACAGTCAATAGATCAATTATGCTCCGACTTCCTAACATAGCGGTTGACCATGCGTGCATGCTACGGGGATCACTAACTTCAACACAAGTATTTCTAGATTCACAACACCCCACTAACATAGCTCTTAATATTACCGAATCCACGCCTCAAAACTATTTGAGAGGAATCAAGACTTCTCTTTCTACTCAATGCACATGAAGATGGAGGTTTTTGCATCCTCTTTAGGTACCTATCACATCTGGAACTACTTTCATAGTATAAGCCAATTACCAAATCACGCACCGCCGTGCTCTAAAAGATATGAATGAAGCACATAGAGCAAAAGTATCTAGCTCAAAAGATATAAGTGAAGCACTATGAGCATTCTAGCAAAATCATGATGAGTGCATGTCTCTATCTCTCAAAAAGGTGTGCAGCAAGGATGATTGTGACACAACAAAAGGAAAAGACTCCTACGTTACAAGACGCTCGAAGCAAAAACACATATCATGTGGTGAATAAAAATATAGCTCCAAGTAATGTTACCGATGGATTGAAGACAAAAGAGGGGATGCCTTCCCGGGGCATCCCCAAGCTTAGGCTTTTTGGTGTCCTTGAATTTGGCTTGGGATGTCTTGGGAATCCCCAAGCTTGAGATCTTTCCACTCCTTATCTCTTTGTCCATGAGAACATCACCCAAAACTTGAAAACTTCACAGCACAAACTTAAACACAAATTTGTGATAACATTAGTACAAGAAAACAAACTACCACTTCTTTTGGTACTGTAGAAAACTTGAATTCTATCTATATTGATGATGGGCTACTGTATTCTCACTTTTCCATGGCTAGTACCCCCCGATACTAACCATAGTTTCATCAAAACAAGCAACCAACTCAACAAAAACAAAATCTGTCAAAAACAGACTAGTCTGTAGAAATCTGTGTCTGTAGAAATCTGTATACTTCGTATACTTATGGTACCTCAAAAAAACTGAAACATTACGATGTCCTGGGAAAAAAGCACATCAATCAGCAGAAAAAAGAATCAACTCAAAACCCCTTTCTGAATAAAAACGAAAAATCATCTCGTGAGCAAAAACTTTCTGTCTTTTTCCAGCAGGATCAAACAACCATTACCAAGACTAGTCATAAAGGCTTTGCTTGGCTCAAACACAAAAAGAAACACAAAAAACACAATCACAATAGAATTATGAAAGTGCGGACGCAACAAAACAAAAATAAAAAGATAAATTCATTGGGTTGCCTCCCAACAAGCGCTATTGTTTAACGCCCTTAGCTAGGCATAAAAGCGATAGAATCACGTATCGTCGTCTTTGGTGCTCAAACCATAAGTGGCCCTCATCATGGATTCATAAGGCAATCTTATTTTCTTTCTAGGAAAGTGTTCCATGCCCTTCCTTAAAGAAAATGGAAATCTAATATTCCCTTCCTTCATATCGATGATAGCACCGATAGTCCTTAGGAAAGGTCTACCAAGAATAATAGGGCATGTAGGATTACAATCAATGTCAAGCACAATGAAATCCACGGGTACATAGTTCCTATTTGCGATAATAAGAACATCATTGATCCTTCCCATGGGTTTCTTGACAGTAGAATCATCGTGATGCAAATTAAGAGAACACTCTTCAATCTCATTAAAACCCAGAACATCACATAAAGACTTTGGAATCGCAGAAACACTAGCACCCAAATCACACAAAGCATTGCACTCATAGTTTTTGATTTTGATTTTGATGGTAGGTTCCTACTCATCATGAAGCTTTCTAGGGATAGAGACTTCCAATTCAAGTTTATCTTCAAGAGATTTTATCATAGCTTCGACGATATGATCGGTAAAGGCCTTGTTTTGGCTATAAGCGTGTGGAGAGTTCAACATGGATTGCATCAAAGAAATGCATTCAATCAAGGACCAACTATCATAATTGAATTCCTTGAAATCCACGGTAGTAATTTCATCACTACTCAAAGTTTTAACATCCTCTAATCCACTTTCAATGCTTTTAGCATCAAGATAGATGGACTCCGTGTGGGGACCCCGACTTACGAGTCGAGGTCGCCATGCTTAGTGATCCCAGAGATCAATGCTCACCGAACATAGATACCGAATAAAAGAGTCTTACATCCATACATACCGTTTGATACAAGAAATGACCACTTTGGTCGAGTCTTACATATATAGGGCCTTAAAGGCCTACACTTGAAACTGAACCAATAGCGGAATTATTGGTTGAAATCATGAACCCATGCCATGAGCCTTAACCTACAGGCATTCTAACTGGGAAACATCCTAGCTCGCACGAACGTCACCGAGTTAATCTTCACCATATCCTGTCTTCCACACCTGGTCAATGAAATAACCAGTGGCAAGCCAATGAGTACTTTGAATGTACTCGCAAACAGCCCATGACATGAACAATGAAAGTGAAGGATAACAATAGCATGCATCTTTAGTGTAACTCATCCAGGTGGAATGATCATGAATATGCATCAAGTTAGAGAATTACTCTTGAAGAACATGTTACATATATCGATATATGTGTCGAGGGCTGAACCATCCGGGTTCACCCTATATGCCAAGTCACCAAACTTGGGCATATCCTTGCTATATCAGTTGAGGGCTGAACCACCCGGGTTCACCCTATATGCCAAGTCACCGATCTTGGTCATATTATTATTTTCATAACAACACCTTTTCCAACAGCACACACACTCACTCACGCACACTTGGTTTATGCAGAAATATCAGGACGTAGTTTAAGCAGGATTACCCAATTGTCCTTGATCGTGGACACGACTATTCGAATAGTTTACACTCTGCAGAGGTAGTACGCTGGACCCACGAGATCCGAGAAACTTCCGTGTCATCCCCGACTTGCAGTATATCTCATACCCGAGGTAAGTACCCGATCAATGCCTTTCCCTTGACGATACTAGACAAAGAGGTCCAGTCGATTGGTACCCAGCCCACATGTCGTACGTCTTACGAGCACAAACTCTGGACCGTACCAACCATGGAGTTAAAATGAATTTATAAAGTATTTCTGAAGTTTACTGATAAAGGAAAGGGGGTAGAAAGGGGGGGTTTTCCAACAGAGCTTATCCTGCGCCCGCTGGCGCTTAGGAGGAGGTGGGCCGACCCAGTGGCTCAGGCTGGCCAGGGAACCGCCATGCAGGAGGTGCAGTTCCTGGAGTACGTCTCCTGTGCAGGGACACACAAACGAGGGAGGGAGCGACCACTTAAAGCTGGGGCCCGACCGACGTGTGGGTGATGCGGGGGCCCCACCTGTCGGGCCCTTCTTCCTCCTCCCACTCGATCTGGGAGCAGGCAGGGGAGGCAGGGCCGGCCGATGCAGGACCGGCTCCGACGGCGCTCCGGCCATCCCCAGCCGAGGTGACTGCATGTGCGGGCTTGGGGGACCGCACCGACTCGATTCCCCTGCACGACGCTCGTAGGGAGCTTCGGGAAGAGCTGCACATGGCCACGACAGAGGGCGGCGATGGAGGCCGTGGGGAGAGGAGCTCTGGCCACCTGGAGGGAAGAGGGAGGAAGGGGACCGGTGCTGCAGGTCAGGAGGTCCTCCTGGAGGCGCTAAGGAGAAGGAGGGATCTCGGGGAGGCTCGGATTCGAGCATGGCCAAAACGGCCATGGTGGCCATGGAAGAAGAGGTGGGGAGGAGGGCTTGGGAGAGAACGGGGAGGCTCATGAGCTTCACGGGAGAAGGGGAGAGCCGAGTGTGAGCCACAGAGGCTCAGGGAGAGGAGATAAGGGAGGGGGAATGGAGAGAGAACTCGGGAGCTCCCTGGAGCTCTAAGAGCACGGGGAAGACACGCGTGCCAGAAGGGGTTTGGAGGCAAGCTGGCGTCGGGGAGAGGTTGGACTGGTCAAATGGAGGTCTGCGGTGCGCTGAGCCATGCTGAAATGTCCACACACAGCCTGCAGGAGGAAGACAAGGTGCAGAGCACCAGTTCTGCATGTCCAGAATGTGGTTACCAGGGCCACTCACGCCCACAGGTTTGCAACGACCAGTCAAACATGTCTGGCACGTAGGGCACCCAGCAGGAGGGAGACTCTGGAGTTTGGAAGCATCTGAGGCTAGTTAGAGATGGGTTTGACTGATGTTAAGTTTGCAACAACAAACTTAAGGTGGGCAGATAGGGCACTAACTTGAGAGATACTGGAAGAAAAGCATGTCTAGCAGTCTTAGGCATGGAAGGACTTCATTACTGCAAAGTTTCAGCTCAAACAAAGGAGGGTAGTGTCACATCCCTAGTTACCCCTTTGATGAATAGCAAGGTTGTGCTCATATCTTCATTATTGCATTAGAAGTGAAATGGAAAAACAAGAGAAATCCTAGCAACTCTATATGCAAAACAATTCAAAGTGGTGACAAATCAATGAACCCAAAATGGCCTCCATAAAAGTCCATCATTTTTGATAAATCTTGGAAAACACAATTTAGGATTGGTTTTCTTTTTAAAAATACTTTTGGCATTTTAGTTTAAACTCAAAAGCCACTAAAATCAATTAATTAATTGATTTCAAATACTTCCTAGTTTTATAAAATGTTGAAAACTTCACATGGGGTTGGAAATATTCCAAATAACACCCCAGAGTTGTTTACCTATTTTTCTTTGAATTAGTTGGAGCCAAAACGAATAAAAGAAATGTTAGAAATATCAAACAGAAAGAATAAAAAGAAAAAGATAAAAATCTTACCTATCCTGCGCTACTGGCCGGCCCAGTCCACCAAGGGCGAAGAGGTGACCTTCCTCCTCCCGCCAGTCTGCAGGTGAGGTGTCGCCCGCACGTTCGCCGACGGCCACCTCCTGCTTCGCGCTGGAGGCACCCCCTCCGACCCTATCTCCTCGTGCTGAGAAGCCCCGAGGTGCCCTCCTCTCATTCCTCTCCTCGCACGCGTCTCTCCTCTTCCCTAACTCCCTCTCCGCGACCACCGAGCAAGCTCGCCGCCGTTGCTCACTGCTCCCCCGGCAACCGCACCCCTCCGGCCTACCTGAGAGGCTCAGAAGCTCCGCCGTGTTCCTCTTCGTTCTCTGAGTGAAGCCAGAAGGGCTGAGGTCCTCCGTCGCTGCAGCTGTGTCGTCGTCTTCATCTCCGGTCACCGGGATCTGCCGCCGTCGATTCGGCCTGCTCCAAGCCTCTCCTTCGTTGCCGATGCCAGAAATGGAGCCGCCGTGAGACCCTACTCCTTTCCCCTCTCTTCCCCGCACGATGGCGTCCCCCTGAGCTCCTCCCCGACGAGCCCGACTTTCGACCGCCGCGCGCGCTCGTCGGCGGTGTCTCTTCGGCCATCTTCAGTCCCTCCTGCTACCCGTGGAAGACGAGCCGCTACGCCAGCTTCGATTAGCCGCAAGCCGCGCCCGATTTGGCGCCGCGTAGCGCGTTTTAGCGCCACTCCGGCGAGCCCTCCGCTGCGACTATGGTCGCCGGCGACCACCCTCCGGTGGGGGCCGACGTGGCCACTCGTTAGCAAGCTACCCCCCCCAGAGCCATTGCCAGAGGGCCCCACGCCTGGTCAAACCCCAATTAGGGGCTGGTCAGCGCGGGGTTAGCCTTTGGGTCACTGACCAGTGGGCCCCACTGGTCAGGGTTTGACCTGGCCGACCAGTTGACCTGCTGACGTCAGTACTGATGCAATATTAGTATTTCTGTTTATAAAATTAATCCAGGAAATTGCTAAAACTTGTAAAAATCATAGAAATTAAAATATAACTCGGATGAAAATAATTTATATATGAAAGAGTATCAGAAAAGTCCAAGGAATCTGATTATGGCATTTTCATGCATGTTTGAAAAAGTTAACAACACCAAATAGGCAATGATGAATAGGGTAAATTTAATAAATAATTCGGAGTTGGAAATTGATACTTATTTGATTTCGACTTCAATTGTTATGACCAAACATTGGTCAATGCAAATCAGTACCTCAAAATACTAACTCCATACATGTTGGAATAAATTGTTATGAACATCAGGTCGAATCAATTAAAAGGGTACCCGGAACAATAACCGGCTTGAAGTGATGTTTGGATCCTAATCCAAACCAACTTCAACTTAATAAATGATAGCCACATTAGCCCTGCCACCTTTCATTTCATGTGTTGAGCATGCATCATAGTGTTGCATTTCCGTGAAGTAATTGTTGTTCTTTCTTGTTTGTCGGTGTTGTTCCCTCTCGGTAAACGATGTTTCCGACGATGTGATTGTTGACATTGATGAATACTCATTGCTATCTCCAGACGTGTCAGGCAAGAAAACCCCCCTTGAGCATATTGATATAAACCCACCCTCTCGCTCCTGCTCTCTTTTACTGCATTAGGACAAACACGTTTCAACTATACATGTTATCGGTAGTTGAACCCATTCCTCTGCATGACCTGATTTTGTCACAGTAAATAGTTGAAACCACTTAGCATGAGTAGCAACTGCTTGAGCCTTGTTGTGCTTACTCATCCATGCTTGCTTACAATGCCTGCTATGCCTAGAGTCGTGTCGGGTCTGATCCATCTGGATGATGAATCAGAATGGTTGTGTTCATGTCCTACAGTGTGAGAGTAAAAGTGTGAATCCGATTTGGTAAAGGTAGCGATGAGAGGCCACGTAGGAGTACATGGTGGGTTGTCTCATTGGGACCGTCCTTAAGAACTGAGTTCTGTGTGTGTTATCCAAGACAAGATACTACCACACATTGGGATACTTAATTGACCCTCTCGTCTTATTAATCGCCTAGATCTCTGTCCAGGAGTTGCAATTAGTTTCTGGTGTTTGTAGGAAAAGTGTTGGCGGCCGTGTTTAGCTCTGCCCGATGGGGTAGGCTTCACTATGGTAGATATACAGTGGCACGGTGTACCAAGTGGCACCCGAATGGTGGGCTTGGGAACCCTGCGCGCATCGTTTGGGGCCGTAGAGGAAACCTCAGCCAGACTTCCTTGCGGGTTCAGTCTCAAATAGGAGATAAACCTGGACTAGGGTCTTGTGTGGTTAACGGTCATGGCCGACACCCACGCCAGTGCTTCCGCTTGAAGGTTGCCGAGATGCATGACGTGCATATGGTGATAAGTGGTGGGAGCATGTGTGAAGAAGTATACCCCTGCAGGGTGATTCAATCTGTTCGAATAGCCGCGACCTCGGTTATGGACTACTTGGAAACATTACGTGGTACATAGACAATTTAAATTGATTCCTTAAAACATGCAAGATAAGTGTGAGTGCTATGGAAGGCCTTCTCGTAGGGAAACGAGAGTGGATCCATAGTGGTGTATTGAATTGGTGAATATGTGAACTCGTGTGCGCTATCCCACCTCAAAGAAAGAGCTTGTAGTCGTAGTACAGGTTAGCCAAGAGTCAAATCTGGCTTGCTGCCATCAAACTCCACAATCCTTTCATTGAAACATGATACATATGTAGATAGTTCTGATGTAAGACTTGCTGAGTACCTTGTACTCACGGTTGCTTTATTTATGTTTTTGCAGAGAAGACTTAGACTCGTTAAAGGTTCTACGCGATGTGTTCGATGTTGACCGGAATAGCTTGGGAATCCCAGACAGAGGTCTGGCTCCTTTGGTAGGGTCGTAGTAGCTTTTCAGGCTCTTCCAGCCACTTTTAGTAGATGTCTGTACCCAAACATGAATTGCTTCCGCTTGTTGTTTGTATGACTTGAGTGTCGGGTCACGAGACCCCTGTTTGTAATATCATACTATGTTGACTCTTATGAGTCTTTAATAAATGCTTGAGTCATAGAGTTATGTTGTGATGCCATGTTGTATCTACACATATCGTGCATAATGTGTGTATGTTTGAAATGCATTATATGTGTGGGATTCGACACCTACTTGTTTGCCTTTAGTAGTACTCTTTACAGGGAAATGCCTCTTTGTGATTCCATTGAGCCTTGGTAGTTTGCTACTGCTCGGAATACATTGATTGACCGGCATGTATCCTTCTTTGCTGCTGTGTCTGTCCCCTCGGGGAAATCTCACGCGGTGTAATGGAGTCCTTGTAGCTTGCTACGACTCGTCTACACACGTTGATGACCGACACCTGCTTTGCTGGGTTATGTATGCCTGTTCCTGTACGGTTGTACCGCTGGGGTTTATAACTAGTCATGTCGACCCGGGTTCTTTGTCGTTTGAACGCTAGCAACATATTCATATACGTGAGCCAAAAGACGCAAACGGTCCCGGCCAAGGTAAGGTGGCAGCCGTGGAGTTTACCGTGCGTGAGGCCGCAAAGTGATGTGATGTGTTACAGGATAGGTTCTTATGACTCAGGATCGGGGTCCCGACAGCTTTGGTATGAGAGCTTGACTGCCTGTAGGATAACCAAGCCAAACTGGTCGATGTTGAGTCTAGCAACTCTTTAGTTATATAAGGGAATTGTTTGTGGAAGGGAACGTAGGGCTCTTTTACTCCTTTCCTTGTGTCATTCTTATTCTGAGTCACCCTCTTCTTTATTCTATGGGGTTTAAGAATTAGGCTTTCTCATCTATTCATTAGGATGACGAGTTACTATGTTGGAGACTTAAAGAGAAGTTGTTGTCTTCCTAGATCAGTGTCTCCATAAGAATTCAATTGTTATGTTGTTAGTTTTCTTGCAGGTTCCCTCATATTTCATGCCCGTACAATCGTTATGTTGTTCGAGTTTTCCAAAGTTCCCAAATAGTCTGATGCAATTGCAAATTCCCCCCTCCTGAGCTAATGTCTTTTGGCCGGACAAAGCACACTAATAATTGTGTTGAGGTACCTTATTACCTCGATATTTGTTGAAGTGCTAGGAAAACATGTCACTCCGAAAACTACCCAATAGTCTAGATGTGTGGTATGTCTTCGAGTGTGATAGTTCTGGCCAGCATTTTCAAAAAAAACATCTCATGATGTTAAATAGCTTGTAGGTATTCTATTTCTGGGTCTTTGAATCCAAGGATCATTCTGCTCACCTCTGTTGATAGTGTTGCTAGTTCCTTTAGAATGATTAGTAAACTTGTTGTAATCCTCAAGGTGCGTGGTATATCATTCTTCCAATACCATGGACCATCTTTGTCAAAAGTCCTTCGTGAACTTAAGATCATAATAAGAGTTCTCGTGATGAGTTATCTACATTATATTGTGATTTGGCCTACTCCGCCCTTCTGCATGGCTTATCTGGAAGAATTATGTTGAATTTGTTCGACATTCTAATCCATGCATCCATAACTCAAGAAATCATGTGCTCTTGAGTTGGTCCTATCTAGTTGTATTCTGACCTTCATCCATGTGAGCATAGTCAATAATAGTGGTGCATTCTTGTTATCAATGTCTTTACTCCCGTGGTCTATCAAGTTGTTCTATTCTCGAATGACTGGGAGAAGCAAACTCCAGTACTTCATCCATTTCTTGGATTGGGTCAAAGTAGTTGTATTCCGCAGATCGAAATGCTAAACCAGCTTTTGTTCTGTTCTATCTTGGAGTATTATCTTCTTTTGTCAAGAATGTCATGAGAATTGCACCATCTCTTATGAGCTCTTGATGTAGTGATACTTTTCTCTATCGTTGTTCATTCCTCGGTTTTCGTGTTGGTTGTAACCAAAATATCGACAAGTGAGCCATGATGTGTGAAATCAATACTCCTAGCAATGTTATTGCTTGGTAGTTAATGGACAATAAATTCACTCTTATGGTGATGATGATTGAATCGTCATCCTAAGATTGACCGTGCTACCTAGTCCATGTTTCATGGTGCACTTTTCGATCGATGGGTTAGGATTGTGTCAATCCCTCGCTTTGTTGATCACATCATCTTGCCCTGAAAAGCAAGATTGTTCTCGAGCTTAATAATATATCGGTGGTTCGTGATTTTCCGAATATCTTCTCGGAAGTATTACCAGGTTGTTTCCTGACTGTTATGATAGAGCTCGTGATCAAGTTGGTTTTTCTATAAACCAACCCCTTCTCCAAGAATCCGTATTGGATGCCCCGAGCTAGTTGGTTAAGCTAAACAACAACTTGGAGAGTTGGAAGATAAAAGCTTCGCCTAAACTCAGCTCATCTAAAAGGGATATCTTTCTGTTGTGTGGGTGTGAAGAAAGATGATATTTTCATCGGTTGATTCGTGAGATCAATTGTTGCATATATTATCTTGTTCAATTTTTATTTGAGCATGGGCTATCGTCAAATCAAACTCAGAACCAAAGATTTTCGTAGCGGTGTTTTACTCATGGATTTCTCTGAGCATACGCCATTATATTCTTTGATCTGACCAATGCTATTATCTTGCTCACATATTTATGGAAATCCATTTATATGGGTATCTTGATGAATTGTTGTTGAGCCCATCGGCAACATTCTAATTTGTTCCATGATCTATGTTGGACATTAAGCTAGTGCTGGAAACTTTGTAGACATTGTCTTCGTGTCTCGTGCACGAGGTATATGTTAGGTGTAAGAAGTGACTTCCTCCAATTCATGTGCACCTGATGCAAGTTGCCGCCGTGAATTCGAGAAAAGTTAATTTGTTTCTTCGGAATCATTCCAAGTCAATCATGCAAGTGCGAAGTATTCTATGCTTTGATAGACTGATCATCTTCACTCCATATGTATCCCCTAGCACACCAAGCCACTGATTGATTTGTGCAAGCAAAATAAGTTAGGTGTCATTCCTGAAGGTACCAGACGGACTTGCACATGGCTTCGTTATCCGCAATGATGGTTCCCATCCAGAACTCGGTAGTGTTTTGTTGTAATACTTTTCATGTGTTCACAGTTGTCTTGGGCAGTGTGTTCACGTGGGTCTTGCGATCCAGCTCATGTTTTGGAGTTGTCTTCCGCAGTTCATTTCCTGAGAATCATGCAACATTATCTCGTCGATTTGTGTTGCAAACTTTCTTTTCAGACATGCTGAGTCTGAAGCATCATGGCACCAATCGGAGCTGGATCTCAGGCAGTTATAATGGTTGGAACTTTCCCCAAGAATTATTATATTGGTCTCTATGTAACCCGGTAAAGTGATGTAATGGCTAACACACCTAGACGGAAGACTTGATATTATAATATCTTGTATCAGCAATCTTAGCCATCTCCCCGAGAGGTTCTGTATGACTTATTTTGGAAGTTGTTCCTCATGGATCCCCTTTGGTCCCGAAATCTGACCTATACTTGATGCGCTAGATATCAAGCATGATCTATAATTTGGTTGTGCTAGTACATCAAGGAGAACATTAGAAGCGGAGTGCTAAATGTCTCTCAGTCGATCAACCAGATTTCGTTCCCTTGGCACAGCTAAGGTGAAATATGAGGAAGTGTTGTCTTCCTTCGTATCTGCATCCTCCATCACTGTTCATCATGGTAGTATGTTGTGTCACCAAGATCTTGGCACGGATGTTGGTAAAACTTTGATGAATATGGGAATGCTCAAGTTCTTGAGAGCACGCTCAGACACTAGGTTATATCCTCGGTAATAATTGGATTGTGCCTTCCGCTTGCCGAGTTGTTCTATAACTCCAGTTTCTTTCAAACTGAGTATGCCATTCTTTCAAATTCCTCCAATAATTAATTGTGAGTTGCCTTACCCTGGTATGAAGAGTTTCAATGATCTTGGGATCAAAAGTAATTCTTTTTTCCACTTAAAGGAATATCTCTGTGAGTCACCTTCCTAAGGTGCCCCGTTATGATACGAATGGCAAATTAATCCTCGCTACTTTGAAACCTCGTCAGCATCTGTTTTAAGCCTGGATTTGTTGCCTACCAATTGAACCTCTGTCATATGTCTCATTTCCTCGTCCATGTTAGGTGTGTTGTGTCTCAGCTCAAGGGACGTTCCTATGTCTCATTCTATGAGTTGATCTTGAGTTGCTCGATCTTCAAGGAGATCGAATCTTGTGTAGTCTCCCTGTTCTTTTGTCGTCAAGCTAGATGAAGACCTCAAGGACAAAGATGTCAAGATCAACATGGTATGATGAATCAACGTCCTCGAGAGGAGCAAATGGATCGTGAAGATTGTGATAGTTTAGTGTCCCCTCTTCCTCCTCCCGACTACGCCTGAATCTCCGGATGAGATTCTTGTTTAGTGGGGGTGAGTTGTCACATCCCTAGTTACCCCTTTGATGAATAGCAAGGTTGTGCTCATATCTTCATTATTGCATTAGAAGTGAAATGGAAAAACAAGAGAAAAATCCTAGCAACTCTATATGCAAAACAATTCAAAGTGGTGACAAATCAATGAACCCAAAATGGCCTCCATAAAAGTCCATCATTTTTGATAAATCTTGGAAAACACAATTTAGGATTGGTTTTCTTTTTAAAAATACTTTTGGCATTTTAGTTTAAACTCAAAAGCCAGTGAAATCAATTAATTAATTGATTTCAAATACTTCCTAGTTTTATAAAATGTTGAAAACTTCACATGGGGTTGGAAATATTCCAAATAACACCCCAGAGTTGTTTACCTATTTTTCTTTGAATTAGTTGGAGCCAAAACAAATAAAAGAAATGTTAGAAATATCAAACAGAAAGAATAAAAAGAAAAAGATAAAAATCTTACCTATCCTGCGCTACTGGCCGGCCCAGTCCACAAAGGGCGAAGAGGTGACCTTCCTCCTCCCGCCAGTCTGCAGGTCAGGTGTCGCCCGCACGTTCGCCGACGGCCACCTCCTGCTTCGCGCTGGAGGCACCCCCTCCGACCCTATCTCCTCGTGCTGAGAAGCCCCGAGGTGCCCTCCTCTCATTCCTCTCCTCGCACGCGTCTCTCCTCTTCCCTAACTCCCTCTCCGCAACCACCGAGCAAGCTCGCCGCCGTTGCTCACTGCTCCCCCGGCAACCGCACCCCTCCGGCCTACCTGAGAGGCTCAGAAGCTCCACCGTGTTCCTCTTCGTCCTCTGAGTGAAGACAGAAGGGCTGAGGTCCTCCGTCGCTGCAGCTGTGTCATCGTCTTCATCTCCGGTCACCGGGATCTGCCGCCGTCGATTCGGCCTGCTCCAAGCCTCTCCTTCGTTGCCGATGCCAGAAATGGAGCCGCCGTGAGACCCTACTCCTTTCCCCTCTCTTCCCCGTGCGATGGCGTCCCCCTGAGCTCCTCCCCGACGAGCCCGACTTTCGACCGCCGCGCGCGCTCGTCGGCGGTGTCTCTTCGGCCATCTTCAGTCCCTCCTGCTACCCGCGGAAGACGAGCCGCTACGCCAGCTTCGATTAGCCGCAAGCCGCGCCCGATTTGGCGCCGCGTAGCGCGTTTTAGCGCCACTCCGGCGAGCCCTCCGCTGCGACTATGGTCGCCGGCGACCACCCTCCGGTGGGGGCCGACGTGGCCAGTTGTTAGCAAGCTAACCCCCCCCCCCCCCCAGAGCCATTGCCAGAGGGCCCCACGCCTGGTCAAACCCCAATTAGGGGCTGGTCAGCGCGGGGTTAGCCTCTGGGTCACTGACCAGTGGGCCCCACTGGTCAGGGTTTGACCTGGCCGACCAGTTGACCTGCTGACGTCAGTACTGATGCAATATTAGTATTTCTATTTATAAAATTAATCCAGGAAATTGCTAAAACTTGTAAAAATCATAGAAATTAAAATATAACTCGGATGAAAATAATTTATATATGAAAGAGTATCAGAAAAGTCCAAGGAATCTGATTATGGCATTTTCATGCATGTTTGAAAAAGTTAACAACACCAAATAGGCAATGATGAATAGGGTAAATTTAATAAATAGTTCGGAGTTGGAAATTGATACTTATTTGATTTCGACTTCAATTGTTATGACCAAATATTGGTCAATGCAAATCAGTACCTCAAAATACTAACTCCATACATGTTGGAATAAATTGTTATGAACATCAGGTCGAATCAATTAAAGGGTACCCGGAACAATAACCGGCTTGAAGTGATGTTTGGATCCTAATCCAAACCAACTTCAACTTAAGAAATGCTAGCCACATTAGCCCTGCCACCTTTCATTTCATGTGTTGAGCATGCATCATAGTGTTGCATTTCCGTGAAGTAATTCTTGTTCTTTCTTGTTTGTCGGTGTTGTTCCGTCTCGGTAAACGATGTTTCCGACGATGTGATCGTTGACATTGATGAAGACTCATTGCTATCTTCAGACGTGTGAGGCAAGCAAATCCCCCTTCAGCATATTGATATAAACCCACCCTCTCGCTCCTGCTCTCTTTTACTGCATTAGGACAAACACGTTTCAACTATACATGTTATCGGTAGTTGAACCCATTCCTCTGCATGACCTGATTTTGTCACAGTAAATAGTTGAAAGCACTTAGCATGAGTAGCAACTGCTTGAGCCTTGTTGTGCTTACTCATCCATGCTTGCTTATAATGCCTGATATGCCTAGAGTCGTGTTGGGTCTGATCCATCTAGATGATGAATCAGAATGGTTGTGTTCATGTCCTACAGTGTGAGAGTAAAAGTGTGAATCCGATTTGGTAAAGGTAGCGATGAGAGGCCACGTAGGAGTAAATGGTGGGTTGCCTCAATGGGACCGTCCTTAAGAACTGAGTTCTGTGTGTGTTATCCAAGACAAGATACTACCACACATTGGGATACTTAATTGACCCTCTCGTCTTATTAATCGCCTAGATCTCTGTCCAGGAGTTGGAATTAGTTTCTTGTGTTTGTAGGAAAAGTGTTGGTGGCCGTGTTTAGCTCTGCCCGACGGGGTAGGCTTCACTACGGTAGATACACAGTGGCACGGTGTACCAAGTGGCACCCAAATGGTGGGCTTGGGAACCCTGCGCGCATCGTTTGGGGCCGTAGAGGAAACCTCGGCCGGACTTCCTTGTGGGTTCAGTCTCAAATAGGCGATAAACCTGGACTAGGGTCTTGTGTGGTTAACGGTCGTGGCCGACACCCAAGCCAGTGCTTCCGCTTGAAGGTTGCCGAGATGCATGATGTGCATATGGTGATAAGTGGTGGGAGCATGTGTGAAGAAGTATACCCCTGCAGGGTGATTCAATCTGTTCGAATAGCCGCGTCCTCGGTGATGGACTACTTGGAAACATTACGTGGTACATAGACAATTTAAATGGATACCTTAAAACATGCAAGATAAGTGTGAGTGCTATGGAAGGCCTTCTTGTAGGGAAACGAGAGTGGATCCATAGTGGTGTATTGAATTGGTGAATATGTGGATTCGTGTGCGCTATCCCACCTCAAAGAAAGAGATTGTAGTCGTAGTACAGGTTAGCCAAGAGTCAAAGCTGGCTTGCTTCCATCAAACTCCACAATCCTTTCATTGAAACATGATGCATATGTAGATAGTTCTGATATAAGACTTGCTGAGTACCTTGTACTCACGGTTGCTTTATTTATGTTTTTGCAGAGAAGACTTAGAATCGTTAAAGGTTCTACGCGATGTGTTCGATGTTGACCGGAATAGCTTGGGAATCCCAGACAGACGTCTGGCTCCTTTGGTAGGGTCGTAGTAGCTTTTCAGGCTCTTCCAGCCACTTTTAGTAGATGTGTGTACCCAGACATGAATTGCTTCCGCTTGTTGTTTGTATGACTTGAGTGTCGGGTCACGAGACCCCTGTTTGTAATATCATACTATGTTGACTCTTATGAGTCTTTAATAAATGCTTGAGTCATAGAGTTATGTTGTGATGCCATGTTGTATCTACACATATCGTGCATAATGTGTGTATGTTTGAAATGCATTATATGTGTGGGATTCGACACCTAGTTGTTTGCCTTTAGTAGTACTCTTTACAGGGAAATGCCTCTTTGTGATTCCATCGAGCCTTGGTAGTTTGCTACTGCTCGGAACACATTGATTGACCTGCATGTATCCTTCTTTGCTGCTGTGTCTGTCCCCTCGCGGAAATGTCACGCGGTGTAATGGAGTCCTTGTAGCTTGCTACGACTCGTCTACACACGCTGATGACCGACACCTGCTTTGCTGGGTTATGTATGCCTGTTCCTGTACGGTTGTACCGCAGGGGTTTATAAGTAGTCATGTCGACCCGGGTTCTTTGTCGTTTGAACTCTAGCAACATATTCATATACGTGAGCCAAAATACGCAAACGGTCCCGGCCAAGGTAAGGTGGCAGCCGTGGAGTTTACCGTGCGTGAGGCCGCAAAGTGATGTGATGTGTTACAGGATAGGTTCTTATGACTCAGGATGGGGTCCCGACAGGTAGCTACTACTTGCTGTTCAAAGCCATGATTCAGCCAGAAATCCATTTGTAGAAGTGCTGCTCATTTTCCCCACATGAGCATGCCATATCTTTGTTCTTAATGAAGCCTTGGCATATAATAGATGCTCTGGAAAGAGTTGGGGGTGATAGATTAAGCAGAAGAATGGAAAGAGAGGTAAAACAGTGCTGCCAAGGGTGAAAATGCGAGAAAGTTACAAAGGGACCTTCTCCAATAATTCACCAATGGCCATGGGAAAGTTACTGGAGGTAAAATATGACTATGTGAGGCTGTGGTAGAAAGTTGAGCTCAAGTGTAAAAGTGGAAGGGGCAAAAGAAGCCAAATTGGTAAGTGCACACAAGGTGTTTGATCTGCGGTTGGGCTACCAGATGAATTCCAATGGCTATGAAACTTAACAGGATCAAATAATAGATGAAAATAAGCTTGGACACCAAATTTGGGATTTGCTGGATAAGTTTTCCAATGTATACTTGGAAAACCCATAAAAGGGATAGGAATGGCATTCTATCTACAAAACTATTCAAATTAATTCTCACAAATCCAATATTTGGTGTGGAGGCATTATTTGAGCATTTAGGTATGCCCAAAAAGTTTGGGGTCAATTGGAGAAACTTTATAATGTAAAGTTTCCCAAAGTCAGAAATCAACAGAGAGGGTTTTGAGGGTCTTAGGACAAGTTCTTCTATTCTCCTTGATGCACCACTTGGTGTGGATGCATTATTGGAGTATCAGAACATGTCCACCAAATTTGAGCACAATTGAATATACTTGACAATGTAGAGTTGCTAAAATTTGGTTCTGGACAGATAGGGTTTTAGGATAATTAAGTGGATCAAATCAGCTTGGATTGAGATGAAACTTGGCAAGATCATCAAAAATAACATATGCGACATGCTAAAATTTTACTGGAATTTATTGAGAATATTTCCTATAGAAATATTTCAAAAGCTTGAAATAGGCAGGAATGGTTTTGGAGCGGTTTGCCCAATATTTTGAACATGACCATGTGTTGAAACTCATAAATATGGAATAAATATATCCACTGAGTTTCCCTGAATTTTCTTAAATATTTTGAAAGCAATAAAAATAACTTTCCTTCATGGGAGACCATTTCTGGCCTCACAAAAAGGCTTTTAAATAAAATAATAAAATAACTTTTAAAATAATAATATGGTGGTTTTTGGAAGACATTTTGACAATAGGTTTCAAATGAAATAATTGGTGCAAAATAATTTCCCTAATTTGAGGACTTGTAGTACAAACCTCATCACAGGGGTTTCAAGGTTTAATTCAAAGAAATGCTTTTTGGTGAAAATAATATTTGGTGAAAATAGATATTTATCCTAAACACATGGCATGATCATTAGGCACGAGATCATGGAAAGAGGAGGTGAGTTGGAAGATAGAGAGAATTATTAGGGAGCAATGACATGCACTCAAGCAAACAGGCAGACAATAGTCACTCCAAGCATCACCAGCATTCACAATTTTTTTTAATTGGCCCTGATTTTTGAAAGAAGTTAATTAGTCAGGAAGGCCAAAAAGTGGGTGTTACAGACCTTACCCCCTCAAGAAAATCTCGTCCCCGAGATTTCTAGGCTAGGGGTTGGTGAGATACAATCTTGAGTCGGAGGTAGTCTTCATGTCCCTATGTTGCTGCTGAGGGTCTTGAGGTGTTTGACGATACAACTTCGAATGCTCCGCACGTCCTTGCCTGACTAAGCGATTTATAGCAATAAGTTAGGCTTGACCGAGGGTCAAGGGCTTCGGGTACTATGTCCGTGCTAGGTACCGGCTTGCAAGTGTACTCCAAGGTCGGAATACGTGGCAAGATGATGTGTTTGGGTTTGGTCTCGGGGCTGCCCAAGCGGGTTAGTGACATCTATATGTCTCGTGTTAGAATGTACGGTCAAAGTCTTCGCGTCGCTCCCTGTTGACGGGAAAGTCCTTGACTCCCTTAAGACAGGTAAGCTATGGCCGCAAATGGCCTTCATCCTCGAGGGTGTTGCGGTTGCCTTTGAAGGTTTCTCATGAAAGGTCTGGGTCGGGTCTCGACCATGAGTCTTAAGGTCGAAGACTCGGTGTTTAGGACGGGTCCTACCATCTCGGATGGTTTGCGAGGGGTCCTGGACGAGCTGGCTACCCAAGAGCATAGACCAGTCATCCATTCCCCAATATGCGGCTCGGTAAGCGGGTGATTCACCTTTAGCAGGTCTTTACTACGACTTACTAGGACTCGCGTCCTTGATTTGGACCAAGGAGGGGTCGTCTGATTCTTTCGCTTGTCCAAAGGCTTCGTCATCTTGAATCGTCGAGACTTCTTGACGTCGTTGATGTGGTCGGTGCGCGATCGGTGGTTGACTTCTGTTGCTTCATCGTCATTGTCGTGGCTTCCTCGTCACGGCGGTTCTTCATCTCGACTTGAGTAGGATAGACTTCGTCGTCTTGGGGTTGCTCCTAGAAGCCCGCCATCTCGAGATAATTCTGTACCCTCGAGAGGCATAACAACCGGCGTTCCTGGGGCTCGTCCAAACAGGACTAAGGTGTTCCTCCTCTTACTGGGTGAATACGTATGTCATCAGTGAGGATGACAACATACTTCCCCAAACATGACATAAGCACAGTGCTCATGTGTCAGGTGAGGAGAACGGGGACTTGCTATGGGTGGTACTTGCCACATTTTAACGACTTAGAGTCGTCTTCTATGGTCGTAATCCGTCCATCTTGTGGCTCAATGAAGCTTTAGGGTCTCAAGGAACTTAGGATGTGGGCGAACAGTTATCATCTTATCTCTAAGCACATTCCTTAGATGCCAATAGTTTGACTGCTAACTTGGGACGACATCACCTCATCTCATCAGAGATACTATCCCACGGGGGTCAACTCCACACTACTCATGCTAGTCAATTTCGGGTTGAGGGAAGAACTAAACCCAAACACTACAAGTGCGGTGTAGCAACGATGCACATGCATTCTATGCAAGAACATCGGGAAGGTATATAAGCTGCTAAGGTTGCACTCGGATGCTACAGTCCAATGTCCAGCTAGATCAAACAACGGACAGGGTACTACATTATATATTAAGGAAACACATAGTACACCAATCCAATATCTTGTTTCCTTACTATGAATCCTATCAAGTGATCCATCAACCCGTTCAATCATTACTGGACCTGTCACTCCTACGAATCCAATCATTTATGGGGTTCTACATAATCTCTTAGAGTCCTCATAATTCGCATATTACTGCAAGAATTACGTCATAGTATATCCCCCAACTTCAATAATCACGGCCAGCTAATCTCCAAGGCCAAACCACATAGGTTGTAAATCAATTTGGCAATTCCAAGTACACGCACTCTATATCCACCAAGAAACATGGTATCATGGTCGAGATTATCGAGCTAAATCCAATTTACTCCGAACCATGTGGCCTTTGTCACCCTCGATACTCTATTAAGATTACCTATTTAAATCCAAGACTCAAATCCAATAATAATTCTACTTGATACTCCAAGTCATCATGGTAAAGCATCAAATCATGCCAACTACCTGCTAAAGTCACGTATACCACCAAGAAATATGTTTGCGATCATAATCGTCCTACTAAATCCAATCTTACTCTAGATTATGTAGGTTATGCTACTATATCAACTTGTTCCACCAAGTTTACCTACCTTCGTAAGGGTCTTAGTGCAATCAAACAAGTGTTTGAAAGTCAACTCAACAAGTGCCAAAATCGTTTTGAACATCAAAATAAGAGGAGTGATATAACTGCATGCTTTTAGCCTAAGCATAAGTGCGGATTAAATCAAAGCACAAACAACAAAAACAAACAACACATAACATGGTCCATCCTATCCTAGGTTCTGGGACTCGACAGTCGTGCTTGCTTCTTGCTCCGGAGAGGATCCCGCTAAGTCTTCTGGACCTTCTCATGGTGTTGTCACGCCTCTTGTTGTCGCTTGCCGAAGCAATTCACTTGGGTTGTAAAGAACTCTTGTTGTCTTCTCGTCTGGGAAGTTGCTGACGAAGGTAGTTCTTCATTGCTATCATTGACAGGGTCTTCTGTTGTCTTCATGATCTTGTCACTGTGTTCTTGTCTTCCGAGGCTTCGAGAGTCTCAAGTGGACATCTTCATGCATCGATACTTGCAAGACATGATAGAGTTCTGATTTGTCAATCATACTAATTGCGATATCGACACCTAGAGCGGGGGATGAATAGAACCGTTTTCCTGCTCACTAAGGTGAGGCGGACCAAATGGCGAGGTTCTCATCCACCGGTGGTGGTCGATACAATTCCTTATAATTGACAGGGTCGCTCTATTAGTGACGCAGATCAAGGTTTGCATATATTATGTCAAGATTATCGTAGGCAAAAGTGGCATCACTCTGGAACAGTGCCCAGGGTTTCACCATCTTCTAGCCTCGATGTTCTTGTTCCTCATGGAGGTACTTATGTTGGGTCGTATGGTTGCAGAGTTGCCTTCTCTGTCTTTCAGCACATGTGTTTGCCTGGAAAGGTTACTTCCTTTCGGACTGCCCACGAGGATTTCAATTTATCCCGTGGTCCAAGGGCAAAAGGTTCTAGCGACCATTTGCAAATTTTGGAAAAGTAGACGAGGAGTGTCAAGAAAATAAGAGTGGAAGGCTAGAGCATAACCTTCAATTTCTTTGAAGACTTAGGAGAGTCGAGAAAATATATAGGTTTTGTAAGTATTTTGAAGGATATGGAAAGCAGTTTTATCCTAACTAACGTCCGTGCTAACTAAGGGCTTCCTACAGTCAGGATGGCTCTGATACCAGCTCTGTGGGGACCCCGACTTACGAGTCGAGATCGCCGTGCTCAGTGATCCCAGAGATCAATGCTCACCGAACACAGATACCGAATAAAAGAGTCTTACATCCATAGATACCGTTTGATACAATAAATGACCACTTTGGTCGAGTCTTACATATATAGGGCCTTAAAGGCCTACACTTGAAACTGAACCAATAGCGGAATTATTGGTTGAAAGCGTGAACCCATGCCATCAGCCTTAACCTACAGGCATTCTAACTGGGAAACATTCTAGCTCGCACGAATGTCATCGAGTTAATCTTCACCATATCCTGTCTTTCACACCTGGTCAATGAAATAACCAGTGGCAAGCCAATGAGTACTTTGAATGTACTCGCAAACAGCCCATGACATGAACAATGAATGTGAAGGATAACAATAGCATGCATCTTTAGTGTAACTCATCCGGGTGGAATGATCATGAATATGCATCAAGTTAGAGAATTACTCTTGAAGAACATGTTACATATATCGATATATGTGTCGAGGGCTGAACCATCTGAGTTCACCCTATATGCCAAGTCACCAAACTTGGGCATATCCTTCCTATATCAGTTGAGGGCTGAACCACCCGGGTTCACCCTATATGCGAAGTCACCGATCTTGGTCATATTATTATTTTCATAATAACACCTTTTCCAACACCACACACACTCACTCACGCACACTTGGTTTATGCGGAAATATCAGGACGTAGTTTAAGCAGGATTACCCAACTGTCCTTGACCGTGGACACGACTATTCGAATAGTTTACACTTTGCAGAGGTAGTATGCTGGACCCACGAGATCCGGGAAACTTCCGTGTCATCCACGACTCGCGGTATATCACATACCCGAGGTAAGTACCCGATCAATGCCTTTCCCCTGATGATACTAGACAAAGAGGTCCACTCGATTGGTACCCAGCCCACATGTCGTACGTCTTACGAGCACCAACTCTGGACCATACCGACCATCCGGGGACCAACGGTGTGACTGGAACTCATAAAAATGGCATAGTCGTCCTACCCGGCACGACCCCATCACGAGAGTGACTACAATCACTCCCGCCACTAGTAGTGTGGCTCTTTTCTAGTACCGACCAGAGTAATTAACATAGCCCCGTCCCTAAGGGGTAACGTGGTCGTACTGGTAAGGTTGGGACGGTCGACACATCAAAAATCTAATCGCATTTCCGAAACCTTACTCACACAAATACCGGGTGCATCACTTCACCAGAAGTGACCACCAACTCATCATCACCCTTGGGCATTAGTGGCACTCGACGGGGTTTTCATAAACTCTTGCTTTGTAACAACAACATGCTCATGATAGAACTACTGCTACTTTTACTTGTCAACATGGTGTTAGCATGACCCTAAGGGGTAGAGTCAAGCTCAATGCATGTGCTCCGGAGGAGCCTTCGGTAACTTCATGTCAGATGAGTACCGACACTTATGATCATATGCAACGGAAATATCTTGCTATCGTAACATGCAAAGTAACATATGCTCAGTCATGGTCAAAGGGCTGCTTTCCTTGCTCACATAAGTTCTCGGGGTCTTCGAGGTCTTCCGCTCCATCTCCGAATACTTCGTCTACCATCAACTATCGCCGGAAACAACCATAGTAAGCCTCATAGCAAGCAGAACAAAAAGTGTTCTATAAATAGAAGTTTTATTTTTCTTGGACCTCTCTGGTCATAAGAAAAATACCTGAATCTTGATACAGGAGATTTGGACCATTACAGAATTTTGAATGGATGAAAGGAGGAATCGGTGATCCTTGAAGAAGCCAACAGAAATCATTCTGTTAAAAATGAGTGGAGGCACCCATTTAACAGAGCATGATTTTAGAAATATTTAGGAAGTGGTTTCACTGGATTTGGAGTTGGAATGAATATATTAGGAATTTTCTACTATGGATTAAATAGGAATAGGAAGCTATTTATTTTATGCAACAGAATAAAGCCTGACAAAAATGTTGACCAAGGCTCTAAAAATAAGACATGATATAAGAAGGCTCTCGAAATTTAAATCACTCCAATTGGAGTTGATTTGAATCCCATAGGATTTTCCCAAGGTGGGACAAAATATACCCAGATTTCTATTTAAATAGATACTCCACAGGAAGTTTCTCTGGAAGAATGTGCAAGGCACATATTTGGATAGCCCTTGATTTTAGGAACCTGCAGGAATTTGAATCAACCAATTTGGAGTTAAAATGAATTTATAAAGTATTTTTAAAGTTTACTGATAAAGGAAAGGAGGTAAAAAGGGGGGTTTTCCACCAGAGCTTATCCTGCGCCTGCTGGCGCTTAGGAGGAGGTGGGCAGACCCAGTGGCTCGGGCTGGCCAGGGAACCGCCACGCAGGAGGCGCACTTCCTGGAGTACGTCTCCTGCGCAGGGACACACAAACGAGGGAGGGCACGACCACTTAAAGCTGGGGCCTGACCGGCGTGTGGCTGACGGGGGGCCCCGCCTGTCGGGCCCTTCTTCCTCCTCTCACTCGATCTGGGAGCAGGCAGGAGAGGAAGGGTTGGCCGATGCAGGACCGGCTCCGGCGGCGCCCCGGCCATCCCTAGCCGAGGTGAGCGCACCTGCGGGCTCGGGGGACCGCTCCGAGTCCATTCCCCTACATAGCGCTCGTAGGGAGCTTCGGGAAGAGCTGCCCATGGCCGCGGTAGAGGGCGGCGATGGAGGCCGTGGGGAGAGGAGCTCTGGCCACCTGGAGGGAAGAGGGAGGAAGGGGACCGGTGCTACAGGTCAGGAGGTCCTCCTGGAGGCGCTAAGGAGAAGGAGGGAGCTCGGGGAGGCTCGGATTTGAGCATGGCCGAAACGGCCATGGTGGCCATGGAAGAAGAGGTGGGAGGAGGGCTTGGGAGATAAGGGGGCGGCTCATGAGCTTCACGGGAGAAGGGGTGAGCCGAGTGTGAGCCATAGAGGCTCAGGGAGAGGAGATAAGGGAGGGGGAATGGAGAGAGAACTCGGGAGCTCCCTTGAGCACTGAGAGCACGGGGAAGACACGCGTGCCAGAAGGGGTTTGGAGGCAAGCTTGCGTCGGGGAGAGGTTGGACTGGTCAAATGGAGGTCTACGGCGCGCTGAGACATGCTGAAATGGCCACACACAGCCTGCAGGAGGAATACAAGGTGCAGAGCACCAGTTCTGCATGTCCAGAAGGTGGTCACTAGGGCCACTCGCGCCCACAGGTTTGCAATGACCAGTCAAACATGTCTGGCACGTAGGGCACCCATGCAGGAGGGAGACTCTGGAGTTTGGAAGCATCTGAGGCTGGTTAGAGATGGGTTTGACTGCTGTTAAGTTTGCAACAACAAACTTAAGGTGGGCAAATAGGGCACTAACTTGAGAGATACTGGAAGAAAAGCATGTCTAGCAGTCTTAGGCATGGAAGGACTTCATTACTGCAAAGTTTCAGCTCAAACAAAGGAGGGTAGCTACTACTTGCTGTTCAAAGCCATGACTCAGCCAGAAATCCATTTGTAGAAGTGCTGCTCATTTTCTCTACATGAGCATGCCATATCTTTGTTCTAAATGAAGCCTTGGCATATAATGGATGCTCTGGAAAGAGTTGGGGGTGATAGCTTAAGCAGAAGAATGGAAAGAGAGGTAAAACAGTGCTGCCAAGGGTGAAAATGAGAGAAAGTTACAAAGGGACCTTTTCCAATAATTGACCAGTGGCCATGGGAAAGTTACTGGAGGTAAAATATGACTATGTGAGGCTGTGGTAGAAAGTTGAGCTCAAGGGTAAAATTGGAAGGGGCAAAATAAGCCAAATTGGTAAGTGCACACAAGGTGTTTGATCTGTGGTTGGGCTACCAGATGAATTCTAATGGCTATGAAACTTAACAGGATCAAATAATAGATGAAAATAAGCTTGGACACCAAATTTGGGATTTGCTGGATAAGTTTTCCAATGTATACTTGGAAAACCCATAAAAGGGACAAAAATGGCATTCTCTCTACAAAACTATTCAAATTAATTCTCACAAATCGAATATTTGGTGTGGAGGCATTATTTGAGCATTTAGGCATGCCCAAAAAGTTTGAGGTCAATTGGAGAAACTTTATAATGTAAAGTTTCCCAAAGTCAAAAATCAAGAGAGAGGGTTTTGAGGGTCTTAGGACAAGTTCTTCTATTCTCCTTGATGCACCACTTGGTGTGGATGCATTATTGGAGTATCAGAACATGTCCACCAAATTTGAGCACAATTGAAGATACTTGACAATGTAGAGTTACTCAAATTTGGTTCTGGACAGATAGGGTTTTAGGATAATTAAGTGGATCAAATCAGCTTGGATTGAGATGAAACTTGGCAAGCTCATCAAAAATATCATATGTGACATGCTAAAATTTTACTCGAATTTATTGAGAATATTTCCTATAGAAATATTTCAAAAGCTTGAAATAGGTAGGAATGGTTTAGGATGGGTTTGCCCAATATTTTGAACATGACCATGTGTTGAAACTCATAAATATGGAATAAATATATCCACTGAGTTTCTCTGAATTTTCTTAAATATTTTGAAAGCAATAAAAATAACTTTCCTTCATGGGAGACCATTTCTGGCCTCACACAAAGGCTTTTAAATAAAATAATAAAATAACTTTTAAATAATAATATGGTGGTTTTTGGAAGACATTTTGACAATAGGTTTCAAATAAAATAATTGGTGCAAAATAATTTCCCTAATTTGAGGACTTGTAGTACAAACCTCATCTCACGGGTTTGAAGGTTTAATTCAAAGAAATGCTTTTTGGTGAAAATAATATTTGGTGAAAACAGATATTTATACTAAACACATGGCATGATCATTAGGGAGGAGGTCATGGAATGAGGAGGTCAGTTGGAAGATAGAGAGAATTATTGGGAGCAATCACATGCATTCAAGCAAACATGCAGACAATAGTCACTCCAAGCATCACAAGCATTCACACAAAAAAATTAATTGGCCCTCATTTTTGAAATAAGTTAATTAGTGAGGAAGGCCAAAAACTGGGTGTTACACTCCAAATCATTGGGGCACTTTTCAACCAAAGTGGATTCATATCCTGCCCCATAATCATTAGGTTTGACACAAGAAAACAAAGATTCAATGGGAGCCACACCAAGCACTTTAAGATCTTCGTGATTCTCATCACGAGAACACGCCTTTTTAAGCCACTCATGTCTAGCACGAATTTGGGCGGTTCTTTCTTGGCTCTCAATCATGGAAACACGCATAGCTTTCAAAGTTTCATCCATGTTGATTTTGGGAGGAGCACATCTAACTTTCAAAGCATCAACATCACAAGAAATTCTATCAACGCTCTTAGCCAAATCGTCAGTTTTAAGTAGTTTTTCCTCTATGGACGCATTGAAAATCTTTTGAGAGTTGATGAACTCTTTGATATTAATCTCTAGATCAGAGAGTAATCTATTGTAATTTCCATGAGTATTGTTGTAGGATTTGCCAACGTTATTAGAGGAGTTACTAGGAAAAGGCCTAGGAACATGGTTTCCTCTAAAATCATTGTTGTTGCCAAAGTTATTCCTACCAACAAAATTAACGTCCAAGCTAGAGTTGCTACTCTCAATCAAAGAAGACAAAGGCATATCATTAGGATCCAAAGGAGCACTTCTACTAGCAACCAAATTCATTAACTCGTCCATCTTAGCACTTAACGAGTTAATTTCTTCTATAGCGTGTACCTTCTTACTAGTAGGTGACCTTTCAGTGTGCCACTGAGAGTGGTTTGTCATGATGTTGTCTAAGAGCTTTGTGGCTTCCCCTAACGTGATTTCCATGAACGTTCCACCTGAGGCGGAGTCCAAGATATTTCTAGAAGCAAAATTCAAGCCAGCATAAAAGATTTGAATAATCATCCAAAGACTCAAGCCATGAGCGGGACAATTTCTAATCATTAATTTCGTTCTATCCCAAGATTGTGCAACATGTTCATGATCACGTTGCTTGAAATTCATGATATCATTACGGACAGAGATGATCTTAGCCGGCAGAAAATACTTGGATATATAAGCATCTTTGCACTTATCCCAAGAATCGATACTATTTTTGGGCAAAGAAGAAAACCAAGTTTTTGCGCGATCTCGCAATGAGAAAGGAAAAAGCTTCAATTTAATCATGTCATTATCGACATCTTTTTTCTTTTGCATATCGTAAAGCTCAATGAAGGTATTGAGATGGGATGCCGCATCTTCACTAGGAAGGCCAAAGAATTGCTCTTTCATAACAAGATTCAGCAAAGCGGCATTGATTTCGTATGACTCCGCACTAGTGGCGGGAGCAATCGGAGTACTAATAAAATCATTATTATTAGTATTCGAGAAGTCACAAAGTTTGGTGTTTTCGTTCATGCTGACTTCAGGAAGCAAGCAAGCACACAAGCAAACAAAGAGTGGGCGAGAAAAAGGCGAACGAAAAAGGCAAATTGGTGAAGTGGGGGAGAGGAAAACGAGAGGCAACTGGCAAACAATGTAAATGCAAGAGATGAGTTTGCGACACCTACTTGGATGAGTCCTTGACTTGATCTTCCTCCCCGGCAATGGCGCCAGAAATTCTTCTGCTGCGGCAACAAAAGTCTTTCCCTGGCGCTTAGGAATTCTTTTTGTTACTTCTCTGGTTTGCATCTGTTTTTCCCTTGAAGAGGAAAGGGTGATGCAGCACAAGAGCAGTAAATATTTCCCTCAGTTTGAGAACCAAGGTATCGATCCAGAAGGAGGGCCTCGTCAAGTCCAGAGTACCTGCGCAAATACAAACAAGCTTGCGCCCAACGCTTCAAAGGGGTTGTCAATCCCTGCAAGATTGCTTGCAAAGTGAGATCTGAAGGCGGAAAGTGCAACGAAGTAAAAAGTGTACGGGAGAAAATATGGTGTGGAGTAGACCCTGGGGGCCATAGTGTTCACTAGAGGCTTCTCTCATAATAGCAAATATCACGGCGGGTGAACAAATTACTGTCGAGCAATTGATAGAACCGCGCAAAGTCATGACGATATCTAAGGTAATGATCATACATATAGGCATCACGTCCGAGACAAGTAGACCGATACTTTCTGCATCTACTACTATTACTCCACACATCGACCGCTATCCAACATGCATCTAGTGTATTGAGTTCATGACGAACAGAGTAACACCTTAAGCAAGATGACATGATGTAGAGGGATGATCTCAAACCAATGATGAAAACCCCATCTTTTTACCCTTGATGGCAACAACATGATGCGTGCCTTGCTACCCCTTCTATCACTGGGTGAGGTCACCGCACGGTATGAACCCAAAACCAAGCACTTCTCCCATTGCAAGAATCATAGATCTAGTTGGCCAGACAAAACCCACAACTCGAAGAGAATTACAAGGATATGAAATCATGCATAAGAGAGATCAGAAGAAACTCAAATAAGATTCATAGATAATCTGATCATAAATCCACAATTCATCGGATCTCGAGAAACACACCGCAAAAGAAGATTACATCGGATAGATCTCCATGAAGATCATGGAGAACTTTGTATTGAAGATCCAAGAGAGAGAAGAATCCATCTAGTTACTAGCTATGGACTCGTAGGTCTATGGTGAACTACTCACGCATCATCGGAGAGGTCATGGTGTTGACGAAGAAGCCCTCCGAGTCTGAATCCCCCCTCCGGCAGGGCACCAGGACGTGCCCCAGATGGGATCTTGCAGAGACAGAAGCTTGCGGCGGCGAAAAAGTACTTTCGATGATCTCTTGATTTTTTTGGGATTTTGAGGGAATTTATAGGCGCAACCCCTAGGTCAGGGGACGCTCAGGGGGCCCACAAGCCTGGATGGTGTGGCCTTCCCCCTGGCCGCGGGGTGGGGGCTTGTGGGGCCCCTGGGGCTCCCCTGCCTTGCCTCCCAAGCTCCCCGATCTTCTTCCGTTTGAGAAAAAAATCTTTTCGGGGATTTTCTTCCCTTTGGACTCCGTTTCAAAATCTCCTTTGAAAGGGGTCAAAAACATGGAAAAAACAGGAACTCGCACTTGGCGCTGAGTTAATAAGTTAGTTCCAAAAAGATATATAAAAGGCATGCAAAACATCCAAAGTTTGACAAGATAATACCATGAAACCATAAAAAATTATAGATACGTTGGAGACGTATCAGTATCTAGTATGATCGCATCTTAATTATGCAAAAACCACAACAGAGATGGGCAAATTTCTATTTAACCTCTCTCCAAGGGCCGCCTCGGTCAAACCCAATCCAACTAAAGTTGAAGAAACCGACACCCGCCAGTCATCTTTATGCAACGAGTTGCATGTTGGTCGATGAAACCAGTCTCTCGTAAGCGTACGAGTAATGTCGGTCCGGGCCACTTCAATCCAACAATGCCGCCGAATCGAGAAAAGACTATGGAGGGAAGCAAATCGAACATAAACGCCCACAAAACCTTTGGTGTTCTACTCGAGATAACATCTACGCATGAACCTAGCTCATGATGCCACTGTTGGGGAATGTTGCACGGAAACAAAATTTTTTCCTATGCACACGAAGACCTATCATGGTGATGTTAATCTATGAGAGGATATTAGATCTATGTACCGTTGTAGATTGCTAAGCGGGAAGCGTTAAGAAACGCGGTTGATGTAGTGGTAGAACTTCGTGATTCAAATCACCGTCGTCCCATGATCCGTCCCATGATCCGTTCCGATCTAGCGCTGAACGGACGACACCTCTGCGTTCAACACACGTACAGCTCGTTGACGATCTTGACCTTCTTGATCCAGCGAGAGAGACGGAGAAGTAGATGAGTTCTCCGGCAGCGTGACGGCGCGCCAGTGTTGGTGATGATCTATTCCTGCAGGGCTCCACCCGAGCTCCGCAGAAATCTAATCTAGAGGAAAAACTACGAGGTGTAGGTTTGAGTTGCACGTGGCAAAGTTGTGTTTCAAAAGCCCTAAAACCACCAATATATATAGGCGGAGGAGAGGGTCTAGACTTGAGGCTCAAGGGAGCCTCAAGGGCGCCGTACAAGGAGGAGGAGGTGGACTCCCACCCCAATTCAGTTTGGGGGAAGGAGTCCACTCCTTCCTTCCCACCTCCCTCTTTCCTTGTTTTTATTTTTTCCTTTGGATTTTTCTTCTTATGGCGCCATAGCCCACTTGGTCTGGCCTCACCAGACCACTAAGGGCTGGCGCGCCACCCTAGGGTTACTGGGCTCACTCCCGGGTGGGTGGGCCCCTCCCGGTGAATACCGGAACCCATTCGTCACTCCCAGTACAGTGCTGGTAATGCCCGAAATCTTTCCAGTGACCAAATGAAACCATCCTATATATCAATCTTCTTTTCGGGACCATTCAGGAAACCCTTGTCACGTCCGTGATCTCATCTGGGACTCCGAACAACCTTCGGTCACCAACACATATAACTCAACTATACTAAAACATCATTGGACCTTAAGTGTGCACACCCCGCGGGTTCGAGAACTGTGTAGACATGACCCGAGACACTCCTCGGTCAATATCCAATAGTGGGACCTGGATTTCCATATTGGATCGTACATATTCTACGAAGATCTTATCGGTTGAACCTGTGTGCCAAGGATTCATATAATCCCATATATCATTCCTTTTGTCCTTCGGTATGTTACTTGCCCGAGATTTGATCGTCGGTATCCCTATACCTATTTCAATCTCGTTATCGACAAGTCTCTTTACTTGTTCTGTAATACCAGATCTCGTGACTTACACTTGAGTCACATTGCTTACAAGGCTTGTACGTGATGTTGTATTACCGAGTGGGCCCCGAGATACCTCTCCGTCACACGAGGTGACAAATCCCAGTCTTGATCCATGCTAACTCAATGGACACCTTCGGAGATACCTTTGAGCACCTTTATAGTCACCCAGTAACGTTGTGACGTTTGATACACACAAGGTATTCCTCCGGTGTCAGTGAGTTACATGATCTCATGGCCATAGGAACGAATACTTGACACGCAGAAAACAATAGCAACAAAATTACACGATCACATGCTACGTTTATAATTTGGGTCTTGTCCATCACATGATTCTCCTAATGATGTGATCCCGTTATCAAGTGACAACACTTCTCTATGGTCAGGAAACCTTGACCATCTTTGATCAACGAGCTAGTCAACTAGAGGCTTACTAGGGAAAGTGTTTTGTCTATGTATCCACACATGTATTTGTGTTTCCAATCAATACAATTATAGAATGGATAATAAATGATTATCGTGAACAAAGAAATACAATAATAACTAATTTATTATTGCCTCTAGGGCATATTTCCAACAAAATAATAATGAAACAAATAAATAAATGAGAGAAAAGAGATAATGTATGATGCTACTACCTCTTTTTCCAGACTTATGCCTCAGAGTGGCACCATGTTTTTCATATAGAGAGTCTCATGTTTTGTCACTTTCATATGTTAGTGGGAATTTTTCATTATAGAGCATGGTTTGTATATTCCGATGAAGGGCCTCCTCAAATGACCGAGGTATTTATGAGCAAGCAAGTTGAACGCACACCCACTTAGCTTTAGTCGAGCTTTCATACACTTATAGCTCTAGTGCATCCGTTGGAAGGCAATCCCTACTCCTCGTATTGATATATATTGTTATGCATCTCCATAGCCCGTTGATATGTCGAGTTGATGCGAGACTTTCTTCTCCACTTTTACCCCTTTGAAACCTACCACCATATTCTATTCCACCTTCATGTTATGTCCATGGTTCACACTCATGCATTGAGACAGTAATAAAAAGTTGAAACACATTAAAAAGTACGATCCAAATGCCTCGCTTAACACAGGGGTGCTTGACATTTGTATTTATGTGGTGAAGACGAAGCCATGCCATGCTAATATGAGAAAATGAATGGGGGGTAAACATTCTTGAAGGATCATATATTTTGAACCTTGATGATCATGTTACTTATGTTTATGGATATTACTATGTTGATGTTTGTTAATTCATCATTTAACAATGACCGTACCTGCACAAGATTACATGTTGGGTAGCATGTCACATAAAAAATTATGTTTTTATCATTTACCTACTTGAGGACGAGGAAGAATTAAGCTTGTGAATGCTGATACATCTCCAACGTATCTATAATTTTTGATTGTTCCATGCTATAATATTATCATTCTATGATACTTTTTGGGCATTTATTTGCTGATTTATATTATTTTTGAGCACTAACCTATTAACCGAGTGCCAAGTGTCACTTGCTGTTTTTGCATGTTTTTGGCTTTTTAGGTTTACAATACCAAACGGAGTCCAAATACCGCGAAACTTTTTGATGATTGTTTTGGACCAAAAGAAGAGCTGGAAGCTTCGGGAGAAGGCCAGGGCCACATGAGGGCCCCACAAGCCAACAGGGCATGCCATGGGGGGGGGGGGGGGGGGTGGCTACGCCCTCTTAGCTTGTGGGACACCCCCTCCTCTCCCGACCTCATTCTCTCGCTTATAAATTCTCATATATATATATATATTCCCCAAAACCCTAGGGTATCTCTCGAAACACTTTTTTCCGCCGTCGCAAGCTTCTGTTCTGTCGTGTGCCCATTTGGAGCCCTGTTATGGTGCCCTATCGAAGGGGGATCGATCACGGAGGGCCTCTATGTCATCCTTGCTGCTCCCATGGTGATGTGTGAGTAGTCTACCACAACTCTACGGGTCCATAGCTAGTATCTAGATGTATTTCTCTCTCTCAATGTTCTTCAATACAAAGTTCGTCGCATCTTCACAGTGATGTATTCGATGTAATCACTTTGTGCGGTGTGTTTGTTGGGACCCTGTGAATTGTGGGTTTATGTTCACATTATTCATGACAAATATTTGAGCCTTCTCTAAAATTATTTGTGATTCCTATTTGCATGATTATTATAGTTTCGTAAATCTCCCCGATCTATTGATTTGGTTTGGCCAACTAGATTGATCTATCTTCATTCTTCAGTGAGAGGTGTGTATTGTAGTGGGTTCAATTTGGCAGTGCTCTGTATCTTAATGACAGAAAGGGAAAAGACACGTCTTTGTATTTCTGCCACTAAGGATAAAATGATGGGGTTGATTCATATTAATTGAGTTTTTTGTCTACATCATGTCATTGTTCTCTATGCATTACTCTGTTTTGACTTAATACTCTAGTTGCATGCTAGATAGCCGTTGATGGGTGGAGTAACAGTAGTAGATGTAGGCAGAGTCAGTCTACTTTCTTATGGAGGTGATACCTATATACACATAATCATTGTCGTGAATAAATATTGCATAACTTTGCACTTTTCTATCAATTGTCCAATAGTAATTTCTTTACCCATTGTATGCCTTCTTCGAGAGAGATGCCACTAGAGAATACTATGGGCCCCCGAGTCTATTCACTTATATATTTATAAATGCTATTATTTCCTTGCTACCATTTACTTTTCATTTATTTTCCTTTTATATTTATCAAACTATCATCTACACTCATTTGCTTGCAAGTAACAAGTCCAAGGAGATTGGCAACCCTCTTGCCTACGTTAGGTGCAAGTGTTTGCTTTTTGGTGCGTATGCGCTAAAGACGGGGGTTGTGTGATACTCCTATTGGTTCAATAACCTTGACTCTCACTGAGGAGACTACTTATCTACATTGTGTTGCATCATCCGCTACTCTTCGCGGAAAAACCCAACACAGGTCACAAGTATCAGCCATGACAATGTTGTTAGCAGTATCATCAGTCGATGGTGTCGCAAGAATAGGAGGACCATCAAGAGATGGAGCATTGGCTTCACCCATTGCAGGTTCAGTTCCATGGGCCTCTGGTGGACCTTCAATGTTCTCAACTGCTATATCTTCAGTAGCTTTGGCTTCCACTGGAGGCTGTTGGCTAGAAACATGATCAGCCATAGGAGTGTGTGCGACTGATGCAATCAGATCTACATGTACATTGTCCTCAGGTATGGTTGTTATGGAGGTAGTAGATGGCCTAAGGCCTTTATGAATCCTTTTGAGGGGCGACGTATGAACAAAAGCTTCAACCTCCATATCTTCAAATGGAGATTGAGGTGACACGAGCACTGGAGTAGAGGCATGAACTGGATGAGTACAAGGAATGACTTCATGCAGAGGTGTGTTGGGGTGAGCTTCTTCCACAAATTCATCAGGGTTGATCGGTGTTGCAGGAGAACCAATGTCCACTTGTTCACCGACCTCAGGCACTAGCGATGATAGCATAGGTGCATTCGGTTGAGGCACCGATTCTGGTTCTTGTACCACATTTGATGAGGACATGGCTACCTTGGATATGATGACAAATATTGCATATGCATATTTATTTGAGGTGATTTTTGATAAAAGATATGCAATAATTTATTTATACTATACAGAATAAAAGTACTTCCCCTCTTTTTTGGTCATGCCTAATTGAGGACTACCGGAGACTTGTACAATCCACATATGAAGATAAGGAAAAAAGAGACGTTTAGATGTTGTTCAAGAAGTTCTCTCATGTCACTTTTAGCCCAAGAGAATATAGATTCCAAGTCTCTCACGTTATGGACTCAAACTCGGACTGCACAAACATACCATCTCAAAACGCCAAGAACTTTTGCCCTGGACTCCAACTTGGGTGATTCTTTTTTTTCTGTTGGAAAATAGTTTTCTTGTACTTTCCAACCCAATTGGATTCACCTTCAAATTCATGCATACCGTGGAGATATTGATGGAATAATCTAGCATTGCACAAGAATCCAAGTCAAACTATAAGTCCAAAGTTGTTGCATCACCTCCACTTGGGCCCATAGGACTTGTACGACCTAGGGTTAGTTTTAGGCTGCCTTGGGACATCCTCCCACCTCCTTGGCCGCTTCCCGTTGCTCCTATAAAAGTAGATCAATCTAATAGCCTTTTGGCTTGGGATTTTTTTAGTTAAAAGTTAGCCATTGCAACTTCATGTACTTCGTTTATGTACAACGACTAGACCAAGACCGTTTTCGCATCCCCACCCTTATCAACCCTTCATCTATATCCGCAATATTCATATTGCTTTTATCATATTCTTGCTGGTTCCTTGATTGCTTGCAGGAATAAACCTTCCTGATCAGGTTCATGATGCTCTGGCGTGGTTGATAACCACTTGGAGTTGGTTTAGCGATTTCTAAGGCGCAACGTCATGTATGTTTGTAGTCGGATCATCAAAGTCGTCTCCACCAAATCGATAGTTATCATCTCATCTAAAGATCGAGACCCTCGCCTCTATTAAGTGGTATCAGTTTTCATGTTGCTTAGTGAGTGTTGGGACCCCGATCCTAAGCCATAGGAATCCAGCCTGTAACACATCGCATCCCTTTGCGGTCTCACGCACGGTTAACCCCACGGCTGCCACCTTACCTTAGCCGGGACTGTTTGCGCCTATTGACTCACGTATGCAACTGTGTTGCTAGCATTCCAATGTCAAAGAACCCGGGTCGACATAACTAGTCATAAACTCAAGTGGCTCAACTGTACAAAGACATGCATACATAAGCCAACTAAGCAGGTGTCGGTCATCAACGAGTGTAGACGAGTCGTAGCAAGCTACAAGGGCTCCATTACACCGCGTGACATTTCCCCGCAGGGACAGACACAACAACTAAGAAGGATACAAGCCGGTCAACCAATGTGTCCGGAGCAGTAGCGAACTACCAAGGCTCGGTGGGAACACAAAGGGGCATTTCTCTGTATAGAGAGCTACTAAGGGCATACGTCTAGGTGTCGAATCCCATACATATCACAATGCATCACACGTACACATGACATACTTGATATGCATAGATACAACAATGGCATCACAACATAACCATACAACATCACAACATTTATTTAGAAGCCTCGGAAGAGTCTTACATAATAAGTCCATACAGGTAGGGGTCACACGACCCGACACTCAAACCAAGCGGAGGCATTAAAGTTGTCTGAGTACAGACAGTTGAAAGGAAAAGGCATAAAGGCTGACTATCTACAGATACCTTTTGAAAGGGGCCGGGTCGTAGCTGGGACACTAGCTACTCGTCACCATCGAGGTCTAGGTAGAACCCACCTGTTGGCTCGTGGGTATCTTCTGCAACATTTATTAAACAAACATGAATATAAAGGTACTTAGCAAGAATTTAGAACAGATCTATCTACTCATGCACATGTATCAACAAAGGGGGTTGTGGGGTTTCATGCAGCAAGCCAGCTTTGAATCTTGGCTAGACTAAACTACAATTTTAAATAGTTTTAAACAACTTTGATAAGTCGTACACGAGTCCACTACCACCACAAAAATACACTATCATGGATTCCTTTCCGTCTCCCTATGGAAATGCCATACATCATACTCACACTTATCTTGATACTTTTATGAGTAGCCATTAAAGTTATGTATGGACAACATATGTCTCCAAGTAGTCCATATCCGCAGACGCGGCTATTCGAATAGATCATAACCCTGCAGGGGTGTACTTCTTCACACACGCTCTCGCCACTTATTGCCATGTGCACGTCATGCACCTTGGCAACCTTCAAGCGGAAGCCCAGCGAGGGAGTCGGCCACGACCGTTAACCATGCTAATACCTAGCCAAGGTTTATCGCCTATTTGAGAGTGAACCCGCATGGAAGTCCGGCGGAGGTTTCCGCTACGGCCCCAAACGATGTGCACAGGGTTCCCAAGCTCACCATCCGGGTGCCACTTGGTACACCGTGCCACTGCCTACTGCATAATAGCCCACCTCTAAGGTCAGCACTATGCACGACCTCCAGCATGACTACAAACACTAGAAACTACTTGAAACTCCTGGACCGAGTACTAGATGATTAATAAGTCGAGCGGGGTCATATTTCATGACCCAACATTTGGTAGTAACTAGTCTTGTATTACATACACGGAACTCAGTTCCTAAGGGCGGTTCCAATGAAACAACCCGCCATGTCTCCTACATAGCCTTTCATCGGTACCTTTACCAAATCAGGTTTCACACTTATTCTTTCTCACTAGAAACATTCATCCATTCCTGTTCATAACCCAGATAAAACAGACCTGACACAACTCTAGGCATAGCAAGCATAGCAGGATAAGACACATCAGGGCTCAAGCAACTACCGGGTATGCTAGGTTGCAAGGTTTGGCTATTTATTGTGACAATGACACGTCATGCAAAGGAATAGGTTCAACTACCGAAGTAAAGCATTTGAAATATTTTGTCCTAATGCAATAAGTGGGAGCAGGAGCAGAACATGGGATTATATCGGGATGATCAAAAGGGTGCTTGCCTTGTTGCTCAGCAGAACGATTAAATCCGTCAGTCAGATATTCAGATGTATCCGGAAGGGCAGAGCCTACCGAAATAATAGCGGCAATCAATATCATTCATATGCAACAATATGATGCATGATCATGGCATGAAATGAAATGTAGCATGAGCTAGTGTGGCTATCAAACCCTTGGTTTGATGCTGATTTGAATTCAAGTTCAATATTACTTAAAGTAGGACATTTACTAAATTCCTTTAATTGATTTGACCTAATGCTGTTTCATAACTTTGTTTTTCATGCATGAAAATATCACCATTGTGTTCATCGAATTTTTCTGATCATTAGACATATACTATTTGTCAATTTTGGAGTTATGTTTAATTTTCTATGAATTTCCAAAGTTTTGAACTTATTCTGAATTGTTTTAAAACAGAAATAGAATTACTGCATGAGCATGACATCAGCATGTCAATTTGGCCGTTGAAAGTCAAACCTGACTAGTGGGACCCACTAGTGAGTGACTCTGGTTAGTTTTTAGTTAAACTTTAAGTTAACTAGTTAATTAGAAGTGGCTGGCCCACATGTCTGTGACTGATTAGTATTTATTATTTTCTTTAATTCTGATTAGGTTAGTTCTAATTAACCAGGGGCTGGACCCATTTGTCAGTGACTGTGGGGAGTCAACCCGCCGGCACTGGGGGTCAAACCCACCGGCGATGAGCCACCGGTGGCTCCAAGGACATCGTAGGGCATTGGAAATGCTCCTCCTGCGACGAAACAAGCGGCGGAAGGCACCAGAGGAACGTCCCTTCGCCCGCGAGCTCATTTTTGAAAGTCTCGGGGGTTGAAACGGCCGGAGTCGACGCCGGCGACGAGCTCGGCGGCTGCCGGAGCTCGGGCAACATCGAGGTCATCGATACATAGAGAAAATGGGTCGGGGTTTGGCTCCTACAACATCTACGCGGCACGCTGAAGCTTCCGGTGGTCTCAGATGGACCAACCCATCACTGGAGGCTCATTGGCAACGAGCTCCCGCGGCGGATCTCATCGGGCTCTGGTGGAATCCGGTGCTAGGGCTCGAGATCGACTGGGAAAAGAGGGGGAAAAACATCCGGGGCAAACGGGAATTGCAGAGGCGTCGAGAGCGGGCTCGGGGTTGGCCTGGAGAGGGAGAACAATGGCGATCCAAGGAAGAAGACGACGACGTTGGGGCGGTGCAAGGCTTGGGAGCTTGATTCCATTGGCATGGACAACGTACTCGATGAGGCGGAGAGGATGAGACACTCGGAGGGGCTTTCTATGGCCAGAGACGACGGCTAGGTCGAGCTCGAGCTCGGCTCTAATGGCGGCCGAGAGAAGGAGGAGCAGGAGAGCAAATGTGGAGAGGGAAATGATTGTAATGGGCTCCGGAGGGTTATCCCTTTGGGGCCAGCACGACGGGGCGGCCAGGCAGACACCCAGGTGCGTGGGTGCGCCGGAGGAAGCGGCGGCCACCTCGTGCTGACGACTCACAAGGGGAAGACAACAGGGAGATGCTGGGCTCGGCCAAGGTGAGCGACATGTAAGAGTTTTCCATTTTTTTCCATTTATGATTTCTGTTAAATCATTTCGGACATTTGTTTTATTTTATTTTTGCTCCAAACTATTCCTATAAATAGTGAAAATAGTTGTGGTTGGTATTTGAATTATTTCCAAGCCCACATAAATATTTCATCATTTTATGATATTCTAAAATATTTAAAATCACATATTTGGCTGATTTCAGTAGCTTTTATGATTTAAATAAAATGCCAAATGTATTTTAAAATTAAGTTCCACCACTGAAATATTGTTTCCAATACTTATCAAAAAGGGCGGGCTTCTATGAAGGCTATTTTGGGTTCATTGATTTATCACAAGATTTGAATTGAGTTGAATATAGAAGTGCTAGGGTTTTTCTTTGATTTCTATTTTCATTTTTAATGCAAGGATAAAGCATGAGCGTAATCTTGCTAAACATCAAATGGAAACTAAGGATGTGACAGTGAGATTTCCTGTTATCCCTAAATTAGATTTATTTTTCTTACTTATTTCTCAAGAGAAGGCCAAAAGAGTGAGATATATTCATCCTATGTCTAAGCTAGTATGAGCCTTTAAAATTTTGTTTTCAGTGCTTGCATAGTTCAATTATCGGTTGCATCATCGTGTCGAGTTGCTGCTCTTAGTTTCTAGTTCATTTAGAGTTTCAAGTTCGGTTCACATTAGTCACGCCATCGCCGCATCATCACCCCTTCTGTTGTCGTCCATCACTATCCGTCAAGTTCTACCATATGCTCCCCCATTGTTCATTGCCATTATCATACTTGAGGTTCTTCCCATTTACACTTGATTTGATCTACATCGTATCTGGTTTGTTTTGGAAAGAAAAATAAAAACGAGGGAAAAAAGAGAGAGAAAAAGTAAACAAAAAGTGAGAGAAAAAGGAAAAAAGCAAGAAGATAAAAAAGAGAAAAATTGGATCTATCTAGACTAAATCCTGTACGTGAATTCAGATTGAAATTTATTTTGCATAGTGTTCAATAAAATAGGCATATCTTACTCACACGAAGTCCGTATTTGCTCCACAAGTACTCAAATTCAAACTATCGACGAGGCGCATGTGAATGTTTCATCAAGCTAGTTCATTATTCTCACTTCCAAATTGTCTTCAAAATATGACTTTTCCCTCTCAAGGCCGCGAACACAGTTTGTCATTATTTTTCACGCCCATTGCCGATTTTTTTGACTCCTCATACGAATTCAGAATTAAGCGATTCTTTTTTGCATTGGAAAGCTTGGGTGAATACCATTATTGAGAAATAATATCAAAAATTTGACATAATAATTTCTAGAGGAAAATTGCAGAGAGAGTTCTGGTATATCGTGGTTGGCGGTCATTTATCCTCATTATATTTATAGTCATTGTGATCTTCAATTATATTTTGCTATAGAGAGCTACTTGATATCATGTATTGCTGCTACTTGTCGTACGCCATGACTCCATTAGTATTCTAGGCTTGCGTCTAGTACGGTCTAGCCTAGGACCAACATAGTACCATCCTTGAACGTTTATTCAACATTGCATCTCTGAATTGATTATTGCTAATATTTTGCTACCATATACTTAAGCCTTCCAATCTCCACATATTTATACTCCGTGTATACATACATTAACCTGGTAATCCCTTTACTCAATCTTCGGATATATTGACACCATCGGCTGCTTGTCACCACCTGCTACATGGTAAAAATGTATAAGAGATTGATATTTGCTTTATTATGAGCGTTTTACCACCACATCCCAATAGTTCATAGGAACAATATTCTTTTTTGGTTTCTCGTTTATACTAGTCATGACAGGATCCAGAGTTATCACTTCATGGGCTTCTTCGATCGTGGGAGACGTGCCACCACAACAACCATTATGAGAGGTGCAAAGAGATCCAAATGCACATGATCAGGTTAATGTTTCTATACCACCATTTAATAGACTTTTTAGACCTCCTTTATTTATTGAATGGAAATTTGAAATAAATGATATTTCTTTCCATAATTTTGCAGAACATAAGAAATTTTAAGTCGCGGTTGGTTCTTTCACTGGTTATGCTTCAGTTTGGCGGAGCGAATATTGTCGGTTCCCCCCTGATTATACACCTACTACTTGGTATGCTTTGAAACTTGCCATGGGAAACACATTCATACCTTCTTATTATACTCGTGACATGATTAAAAAGTTCCAACATTTAAAATAAGGTAGTGATACCATAATAAAATATTATGATGATTTACAAACGCCCTTGTTGCATTCCTCATTAGAAGAAAGTGAAGAAGATTTTATGGATATATTTTAGGGATGATTAAACCGTGCTATTTAGGAGATACTAATTTATGGAAAGTGTTATCCTATGGATCCTTTGTTTCGTCTTGCTTGCAAAGTTGAACAGGAAATAAAACAATGTGATACCCACAAGGAGAATGAGTGCAAGGTGCCCATTCCAAGAGTTGATATGGTTGTTCCTTCAACTACTAGGTGTATTATGCCAACCACATCAACTATTGTGAGGGATACATCACCATCATCATGTGACACATCACCATCAAGAGTGCCTCCATAATGTGTGTTGATCACAAGAGGTAATGACAAAGGTACCGATCTTCCACCTTCACATGAGTATGATGAATGCCTTGTCAATTCCAATGTACCATGTGATTAGGTACCCATTACTTTGATCACACCACCTATTTTATAGGACTATGTTCATGATTTGACTTTTCTATGTGATACGTCTCCAACGTATCTATAATTTTTGCTTGTTCCATGTTGTTATATTATCATTCTTGGATGTTTTACAATCATTTTACTATAACTTCATATTATTTTTTGGGACGATGCCCTAGAGGGAATAATAAAATGGAAATATTCCCTAGAGGCAATAATAAAGTGGTTATTATTATATTTCCTAGTTCATGATAATTGTCTATTATTCATGCTATAATTGTATTAACCGGAAACAGTTTCCATGTGTGAATATATAGATCACAATGTGTCCCCAGTAAGCGTCTAGTTGGCTAGCTCGTTGGTCAATAGATGATCATGGTTTCCTGATCATGGACATTGGATGTCATTGATAACGTGATCGCATCATTGGGGAATGATGTGATGGACAAGACCCAATCCTAAGCATAACACTAGATCGTATTGTTCGTCTGCTAAAGCTTTTCTAATGTCAAGTATCGTTTCCTTAGACCATGAGATTGTGCAACTCCCGGATACCGTAGGCGTGCCTTGGGTGTATCAAATGTCACAACATAACTGGGTGATTATAAAGGTGCACTACAGGTATCTCCGAAAGTGTCTATTGGGTTGTATGAATCAAGACTAGGATTTGTCACCCCGTTTAACGGAGAGGTATCTTTGGGCCCACTAGGTAATCCATCATCATAATGAGCTCAATGTGACTAAGGGGTTAGACAAGAGATGATGTGTTACAGAACGAGTAAAGAGACTTGTCGGTAACGAGACTGAACAAGGTATAGGGATACCGACGATCGAATCTCGGGCAAGTATCATACCGGTAGACAAAGGGAATTGCATACGAGATTGATTGAATCCCCGACATCATGGTTCATCTGATGAGATCATCATGGAACATGTGAGAACCAACATGGATATCCAGACCCCTCTGTTGGTTATTGACCGGAGAGGTGTCTCGGTCATGTCTGCATGCTTCCCGAACCCGTAGGGTCTACACACCTAAGGTTCGATGACACTAGGGTTATATGGAAATAGTGTACGTGGTTACCGAAGGTTTTCTGGAGTGTCAAATGTGATCCCGGACGTCACGAGGAGTTATGGAATTGTCCGGAGGTAAATATTCATATATAGGAAGTGAGGAATTGATCGCCAGAAGTGTTTCAAGCATCACCGGTAATGTACCGGGACCACCGGAAGGGTTCCGGGGTCCACCGGGAAGGGCCTCCAGCCCCAAAGTGCTACATGGGCCAAAAGTGGATGGTAACCAGCCCCTAGGTGTGCTGGTGCGCCACCACTAAGGGCCCAAGGCACACAAGGGGTGGAGAGGGGCAAAACCCTAGGCGTGGAGGGGCACCTTTGGGCCCAAATCCCACCATAGGGCGCCTCCACCCTTGGCCGCCGCCCTCCTTGCCCACTAGGGCTGCCGCACCCCTTACGGTGGTAAACCCTAAGGGTGGGCACCCTCCTCCCTCTCCTCCTATATATAGTGGAGGGTTTGGGGCTGTTTTGGAGACACAATTGCATATCTCCATGCCACAGCCCTACTTCTCCTCCTCCTCGTCCTCCGTAGTGCTTAGCGAAGCCCTATCGGAGTACCACGCAGCTCCACTGTCACCATGCCGTCGTGCTGCCAGAGCTCTCCCTCAACCTCTCCTCCCTCCTTGCTGGATCAAGGCGTTGGAGACATCACCGGGCTGCACGTGTGTTGAACGCGGAGGCACCGTTGTTCTGTGCATAGATCGCAATCCACCGTGATCTGAATCACTGCGAGTACGACTCCATCAACCGCGTTCTAGCAACGCTTCTGCTTAGCGATCTTCAAAGGTATAAAGATGCTCTACCCTTTGCTTGTTGCTGGTTTCTCCATAGATTGATCCTTGTGAAGCAAAGGATTTTTTTTGAAATTACTACGTTTCCCAACAGTGTCATCTGAGCCAAGGTTCTATGCGTAGATTCTATGCACGAGTAGAACACAAAAGTTGTGGGTGCTGATTTTGTCAATTGCTTGCCGTTACTAGTCTTATCTTGATTAGGCGGCATTGTGGGATGAAGCGGCCTGGACCAACTTTACACGTACTCTTACGTGAGACTAGTTCCACCAACCGACATGCACTTGTTGCATAAGGTGGCTAGAGGGTGTCCGTCTCTGCCACTTTAGTCGGATCGGATTGGATGAAGAGGGTCCTTATGAAGGGTAAATAGCATTGGCATATCAATGTAGTGGCTATCACGTAGGTAAGAAGCATTCTTTCTAGAAACCCTAATCAGCCACGTAAAACTTGTAACAACAATTAGAGGACATCTAACTTGTTTTTGCAGGGTATGCTATGTGATGTGGTATGGCTAAAAGGATGTGATGTTACATATGTGATGTAGGAGATTGGTCATGCTCTTGTAATAGGATTTACGACTTGCATGCTGATGAGTATGACAATCGGCAGGAGGCATAGGAGTTGTCTTAATTTATTGTATGACATGCAACACCATGTGATTACTTTACTTTATTGCTAAACGTTAGCTATAGTAGTAGAAGTAATAGTTGGCGTCACGACTTCACGGAGACACAATGATGGAGATCATGGTGTCATGCCGTTGACAATGATGATCATGGTGCCCCGAAGATGGAGATCAAAGGAGCAAGATGATAATGGCCATATCATGTCACTATATGATTGCATGTGATGTTTATCATGTTTTTCATGTTATTGCTTAGAATGATGGTAGCAAAGATAAGATGATCCCTCATTAAAATTTGGAGATATGTATTCCCCTAAGTGTGCACCATTGCGAAGGAACGTTTTCTTGAAGCACCATGTGATGATCGGGTGTGATAGATTCTAACGTTCGCATACAACGGGTGTGAGCCAGTTTACACACATAGAACACTTAGGTTGACTCGACGAGCCTAGCATGTACATGCATGGCCTCGAATACGGGAATCGAAAGGTCGAACATGATTCGTATGGTTCATACGATCAGCATGGAGATGCTCACCATTGATGACTAGTCCGTCTCATGTGATGACCGGACACGGGCTAGTCGACGTGGATCATGTAACACTTGGATGACTAGAGGGATGTCGATCTAAGTGGGAGTTCATTAGTAATTTGATTATATGAACTTAATTATCATTAACTTAGTCTAAAATTGTCTTTACAAATATTGTAGATGCAATGGCCAACACAAATGTCTTATTCAACTTCAACGCGTTCCTAGAGAAAACCAAGCCGAAAGACGATGGGAGAAACTAGGCGGATTGGGCTCATAACTTAAAGCTCATCCTAACTGCTTCCAAGAAGGCATATGCCCTTAATGCACCGCTAGGTGATCCTCCCGTTACCCCAGCAACCCAAGGAGTTAGAAACGCCTCGCACTCACGGACTGATGACTACTCTCTAGTTCAGTGCAGCATGCTATACAGTTTAGAACCCGGGCTCCAAAGGCGTTTTGAAGAACACAGAGCATATGAGATGTTCAAGGAGCTAAAACTTTTTTTTCAAGCTCATGCCCGTGTCGAGAGATATGAAGTATCCGACAAGTTCTTTAGCTGTAAGATGGAGGAGAATAGTTCTGTCAGTGAGCACATACTCAGAATGTCTGGGTTGCCCAACCGATTGACTCAGCTGGGAGTTGAACTTCTGGATGATGCGGTCATTGACAGAATCCTCCAGTCGCTTACACCTAGCTATAAAGGATTTTGTGATGAACTACAACATGCAAGGGATGGAGAAAACCATTCTGGAGTTGTATTCAATGCTGAAATCTGTGAAGGTAGAAATCAAGAAAGAACATCAAGTGTTGATGGTTAATAAGACCCCCAGTTTCAAGAAGGGCAAGGGTAAGAAGAACTTCAACAAAGACGGCAAAGAAGTTGCCACACCCAGTAAACCAGTTGCCGAGAAGAAGCCAAAGAAAGGACCCAAGCCTGAGACTGAGTGCTATTACTAGAAGGGAACTCGTCACTGGAAGTGGAATTGCCCTAAGTACTTAGCGGACAAGAAGACCGACAACGTCAAAGGTATATGTGGTATCCTTGTTATTGATGTGTACCTTACCAGCGCTCATAGTAGCTCCTGGGTATTTGATACCGGTGTTTTTGCTCACATTTGTAACTCTAAGCAGGAACTGCAGAACAAGTATAGGCTGGCTAAGGACGAGGTGACGATGCGCGTCGGGAATGGTTCCAAGGTCGATGTGATCGACGTCGGCACGCTACCTCTACATCTACCTTCGGGATTAGTTGTAAACCTCAATAATTTTTATTTAGTACCAGCTTTGAGCATGAACATTGTATCGGGATCTCGCTTGTTGCAAGATGGCTACTCAATTAAACCTGAGAATAATGGTTGTTCTGTTTATTAGAGTGGTATGTTTTATGGTCATGCCCCGCTGGTCAATGGTTTATTCTTGATGAATCTCGATTGTGATGTTACACATATTCATAGTGTGAGTACCAAAAGATGCAAAGTTGATAATGATAGTCCCACATACTTGTGGCACTGCCGCCTTGGTCATATCGGTGTTAAGTGCATGAAGAAACTCCATACAGATGGATTTTTGGAGTCTCTTGATTTTGAATCATTTAACACGTGCGAACCGTGCCTCATGGGCAAGATGACCAAGACTCCATTCTCCGGAACAATGGAGCGAGCAACCAACTTATTGGAAATAATACATACCGATGTATGCGGTCCAATGAGCGTTGAGGCTCGCGGTGGCTATCGTTATGTTCTCACCCTCACTGATGATTTAAGTAGATATGGGTATGTTTACTTAATGAAGCACAAGTCTGAAACCTTTGAAAGGTTCAAGGAATTTCAGAGTGAGGTGGAGAATCAACGTGACAAGAAAATAAAGTTTCTATGATATGATCGTGGAGGAGAATATTTGAGTCATGAGTTTGGCACACACCTAAGGAAATGTGGAATTGTTTCATAACTCACGTTGCCTGGCACACCGTAGCGTAACGGTGTGTATGAACGTCGTAATCGCACTTTATTGGATATGGTGCAATCTATGATGTCTCTTACCGATTTACCGCTATCATTATGGGGATATGCATTGGAAACTGCCACATTCACTTTAAATAGGGCACCGTCTAAATCCGTTGAGATGACATCGTATGAATTATGGTTTGGCAAGAAACCTAAGCTGTCGTTTCTGAAAGTTTGGGTCTGCGATGCTTATGTGAAAAAACTTCAACCTGGGAAGCTGAAACCCAAAGCGGAAAAATGCGTCTTCATAGGATACCCTAAGGAAACTATTGGGTACACCTTCTATCTTAGGTCCGAAGGCAAAGTCTTTGTTGCCAAGAACAAATCCTTTCTAGAGAAAGAGTTTCTCTCGAAAGAAGTAAGTGGGAGGAAAATAGAACTTGATGAGGTAACTGTACCTCCTCTCGAACTGGAGAGTAGCGCAACACAAGAAAATGTTTCTGAGGTGCCTGCACCAGCTAGAGAAGATGTTAATGATGATGATCATGAAAGTTCGTATCAAGTTGCTATTGAACCTCGAAGGTCCACAAGGACACATTCCGCACGAGAGTGGTACGAAAATCCTGTCATGGAAATCATGTTGTTGGATAACAGTGAACCTTCGAACTATGAAGAAGCGATGGCGGGCCCGGATTCCAACAAATTGCTTGAGGCCATGAAATCCGAGATAGGATCCATGTATGAGAACAAAGTATGGACTTTGGTGGACTTGCTCGATGATCGGCGAGCCATAGAAAATAAATGGATCTTTAAGAAGAAGACTGATGCGGATGGTAATGTGACCATATATAAGGATCGACTTGTCGCTAAAGGTTATCGACAAGTTCAAGGGATTGACTACTATGAGACCTTCTCAACCGTAGCGATGCTGAAGTCGGGCCGAATCATGTTAGCAATTGCCGCATTTTATGATTATGAAATCTGGAAAATGGACGTCAAAACGGCATTCCTGAACGGCTTTCTTAATGAAGAATCGTATATGATATAGCCGGAAGGTTTTGTCGATACTAGCAATTCTAACAAGGTATGCAAGCTCCAGCGCTCTGCTACCTCTTGAGCTTGTGTTGGTTCTTCCCTTGAAGAGGAAAGGGTGATGCAACACTGTAGCAGTAAGTATTTCCCTTAGTTTTGAGACCCAAGGTATCAATCCAGTAGGAGAATCAAGCCAAGTGTCCAGAGTACCTGCGCAAACACAAACGAGCTTGCACCCAATGCTATAAAGAGGTTGTCAATCCCTTCAAGATTGATTGCAAAGTGAGATCTGAAGGTGGAAAGTGCAACGAAGTAAAAGTGTAAGGCTGAAAATATGATGTGAATTAGACCCGGGGGACATAGTGTTCACTAGAGGCTTCTCTCAAAATAGCAAATATTACAGTGGGTGAACGAATTACTGTCGAGCAATTGATAGAACCGCTCAAAGTCATGACAATATCTAAGGCAATGATCATACATATAGGCATCACGTCTGAGAAAAGTAGACAGATACTGTCTGGATCTACTACTATTACTCCACACATCGACCGCTATCCAGCATGCATCTAGTGTATTGAGTTCATGACGAACAGAGTAACGCCTTAAGCGAGATGACATGATGTAGATGGATAAATTCATGCAATAGATATAAACCCCATCTTTTTACCCTTGATGGCAACAACACGATGCGTGCCTCGCTGCCCCTTCTGTCACTCGGAGAGGTCACCGCATGGTATGAACCCAAAACCAAGCATTTCTCCCATTGCAAGAATCATAGATCAAGCTGGCCAAACAAAACCCACAACTCGAAGAGAATTACAAGGATATGAAATCAAGCATATAAGAGATCAGAAGAAACTCAAATAAGATTCATAGATAATCTGATCATAAATCCACAATTCATCGAAACTCGACAAACACACCGCAAAAGAAGATTACATCAGATAGATATCCATGAAGATCATGGAGAACTTTGTATTGAAGATCCAAGAGAGAGAAGAAGCCATCTAGTTACTAGCTATGGACCCGAAGGTCTATGGTGAACTACTCACGCATCATTGGAGAGGCAATGGTGTTGATGAAGAACCCTCCGTATCCGAATCCCCCTCCATCAGGGCACCAGAATGTGCCCCAGATGGGATCTTGCGGAGACAGAAGCTTGCTGCGGCGGAAAAGTATTTTCATGGATCTCTCCCGTGGTTTTGGATTTTTCGGGGATTTATAGGTGGAAGAAGTAGGGCAGATGAGCCACGAGGGGCCCACAAGCCTGCTAGGCACGGGCCCCCTGGCCGCCCCTAGGGGGCTTGTGGCCTCCCCTGGTGGCCTCTACCTTGGTTCTCAAGCCCCCTGCGTATATTCTGTTCCGGAAAAAATCTTTTTGGAAGTTTTATTCCGTTTGGACTCTGTTTAATATTCTCCTCTGAAAAGGGTAAAAAACATGAAAAAAAACAAGAACTCGCACTTGGCACTGAGTTAATAAGTTAGTCCCGAAAAAAATATAAAAGGCATACAAAACATCAAAAGTTTGACAAGATAATAGCATGGAACCAGCAAAAATTATAGATACGTTGGAGACGAATCACGCTCCATCTATGGGCTGGTGCAAGCATCTCGGAGTTGGAACATTCACTTTGATGAGAAAGATGGAGAAATGTATAGATCATAGACTTCGAGAGAGAGAGAGAGATTTTGATTTTATATGCTCTCATTTGGTTTAAAAACATTGGTCTTTTGGATGACTTTATCCAGTTTCTGTGTTTGATCATACGCTTTGCTTGGTTGATGCTACACTATTATCTTTTAGCTATCTATGTGATGATCATCCACTTATCTTGTTGGTGTCACGTGCATTTCTATTCATTCTTATCTTGTATGCGCACCAACAAGATGCTGTGACATGGAAGAGTGACTCGTGATCCTAATCGATTGTGCATTTGCATTCAAACACAAATTTTAAATAGTGCACAAATTTAGGGGGAGCTCTTGCTTTTCACATGCTTCTCAGAGCATCAATGCTAATCATTGATTATATCTTTTGTTGAAGCTTTGATCTATATGTTGTCATCAATTACCAAAAAGGGGAATATTAAAAGCACAAGGTTTTTGTAATTGATCATAACATATGCATCATTGGACTAATATGTTTTCCAAGTATATTTAAGAAAAGTTCAAAAGATGCTAGGGCTAAAAGCTTATGTGGAGATGCCCCTTGATGCCAGAAAATAATAATATTGGCTCAATCTTCAAGCTAGAAGACTCTTCATTTTATATTTGTGAGGTAACACTTTTGAGTCCATAGGAAAGCCAATACTATTAAAAGGGGCTGAGGTAGTAAAATGAACTGATTTCTCAAAGTGCTCAAAGGTTAGCCACCAAAACACTCAGTCATTTTCCAACATATCCACTCTGTCAAATTCCATATACACAAATTCGGTGTCACCAACTTTCACATTTTGGACCCATCGAGTTTGACCTTAGACAGAAACCCTACCCATTCCCACCAAATCGGTGCAACCGAATCCATATCGGTGCTACCGAGTTTGGGTGACCAACTTTCGGGTGCCTCGGTACACAAAATTGGAATTTACGAGTTTGAGTATCGGTGCCATAGAGTTTGGCCATCTGACCGTTAGCCACCTTTTTGGTGCCACCGAGTATCATATATCGGCCTCACCGAGATTCAAAAGTTGCCACCTTTGTGCTAATTGGTACCATCGAGTTTTTCACTTTGTTGTCACCGAGTTTGCCACTTCGTGTGTAACGTTTGGATTTTTTGTGCTCCCTATATACAACCCTTGACCCACCTCTCATTCGTGGGAGAATCACTTAGAACACACACTTCATTGCTAGATTCATTTTCTGAGAGAGAACCACCTACTCATGTGTTGAGACCAAGGCATTCCAACCCAACCATTTGAAACTTGATATCTAGCCTCCCCAAACAGCTTTCCACCAAATGCATATTCTATGGGAGAGTTATTTTGTGTTGAGGAGACTATCTTTAAAAGCACAAGAGCAAGGAGTTCATTGATCTACCACATCTATTACCTTTTGGAGCGTGGTGCCTCCTAGATTGGTTAGGTGTCTCTTGGGAGCCTCCTACTTCGTGTTGTGGAGTTTAACCAAGATGTTTATAAGGGCAAGAAGATCACCTACTTCGTGAAGATCTATAGTGTGTAAGGCTAGTCCTCTGTGGATGGAAGACGTGGTGGAATAGACAAGGCTGCTTCTTTGTGGACCCTCCGTGGGTTGAAGTCTCCACTAACATGGACGTATGATAGCGCCACCTATCGGAACCATGCCAAAAATTGCCGTGTCAACCTCATGCGTTTGATCTCCCTACCTTACTCCTCTACTTTACACTTGCATGTTTTACATTCCACTCCTATAGTCTTAGAACTGCATGCGTATGGTGTACTTTACTTGCTGTAACTTCCATAGTTGCCTCTCAATTGAAATTGGGAAAAGGCAATTTTTTTATCTTGTCAAGTAGTATAATAACCCCCCGCCCCCTCTAGACGTAATTTCAATCCTGCAACTTTTAAAAACAATATTTAGGGGATGCCACGAGCATGTGCGTGTGCGGTTTGTCCCTAAACGGTCAACGACAAGAACAGAGAGAAGAAACAACTAATAATGGACGCAATTTTTGAAAAATGATGGCAGCGGGGTTTTGATGCAATACAGATGATGCGAATGATGCGTGTTAGAATTTAAATTTACATAGTACTTTTGTACATAATTGTATATTGTAAATGTATACGTGGTGTACCCCTATATATATAAAGTGCCACACCCGTATCAGGGTGTCGTGTAGTTTCCACAAATCATAACTTTCACATGGTATCAGATTAATTTACGGACATGTCTTCCGCTACCGCCTCTGCCCCCATCCCATCTGCCCTGGCCGACGCCGTCTTCCGCCGCTAATGTCCCACCCGCTGCTCTCGCCCATGGCACTCAGGCTGGTGTTGCCTCTCTGTTTTTGGCATCACGACCCCTGGCCTCCATGGTTGGTGCCGCCGCGCACGTTGTTGCCTCCCTGCATCGCCCGTCATCGCCGATCTCCTACGACACCTCGGCTCCATTCCCGCCTCGTGGATATGCCACATCACCATTGTCGGCCTATCCGGGGTATCCACACGGGCCACTCGCGTCGTACGATGCTCCACCTGTGTCGCATGTGCCCTATGACGCTTCAGCCCCATTGCCGCCAGCCCCTACGGTGCATCTACCCCATCGACATATACGCCCTAATCGATGGCAGCGGCGACCGTGCCTCCTCACGGCGTGTCCTCCTCATACGGGGCGCCATACACTAGTCCATCAACAGCGTTGGTGCCCTCGTCCGATTTACCGGGTGTTAACTCGTTCCCGGGTTTTTATGCGCCACCGCTGCCTTAGGATCACGTTATGCCCACTACACCGTTTTACTTTCCGAACCTCATGCCACTTAAGCATGCTCAAGTACTGCTACTTCTTCGCAGTCGCTACTTGGAGGGTTATGTTGCTGGCATACTGTCGTGTGCTCCGCTATATAATCTAGCGCATCATGCTTGGGTGGCCCAGGATAAAGCCATCCTCTAAGCTATCAAGTCTTCTCTCACGGAGGGAGTCTCGTTAGTCGTCAACATGGCCACTACATCTCGGGATGCGTGGATGTCCCTTAATACCAGTTTTGCTTCGCAGTCCCAAATGCGTGCTCAGGCTACCCATATTGCGCTTGGGGAGGTGAAGCTTAATGACCTCACCATTACTGAGTACTTAAACAAGGTGATGGGTATGGCTGACACACTTGCCTCCATTAGCAAGGCTCTTGGTCCGGAGGAGTTCACCTCTTATGTGCTCAATGGATTGGGTGACAACTATGATAACTTGGTGGAGAATATCAATGGTCTTGACGCTCCTATCCAGTCGCGTGAGTTGTATGCGCGTCTTCTTGCCATGGAACAGTGCATCCAAGATCGCCTCTCTACGTCGAGTTTCCCTTCCACCAACACTGTAACATGTGGCAAGGGCAAGCCCTACGAGCCACCACCTGGTGGCAAACCTTCGCCGGCTGCGCCCATTGATACGTCCATTTTGCGTCATGCTTTCATATTGATATTTATCGCTTTATGGGCTGTTATTACACTTCACGATACAATGCTTATGCCTTTTCGCTCTTATTTTGCAAGGTTTACATGAAGAGGGAGAATGCCGGCAGCTAGAATTCTGCCTGAAAAAGGAGCAAGTTTGAGATATCTATTCTGCACAACTCCAAAAGCTGTGAAAATCAACAAGGATTTTTTTTGGAATTTATAAAAAATACTAGGTCGAAGAAGTCCTAGAGGGGAGCCAGCAGGAGGCCGCAAGCCTGCTAGGCGCGGCCTACCCCCCTGGCCGCTCCTAGGGGGCTTGTGGGTTCCCTGTTGGCCCTCTGGATCCCCTCTTTTTCTACAAAGAGGGTTTCGTTCCAGAAAAAAATCAATAGGAGGCTTTCGGGAGGAATCGCCGCCGCCACGAGGCGGAACTTGAGCAGAACCAATCTAGAGCTCCGGCAGGGTCGTCGTGCCGAGGAAACTTCCCTCCCAGAGGGGGAAATCATCGCCATCGTCATCACCGACACTCCTCTCAGTGGAGGGGACTCATCACCATCAACATCTTTATCAGCACCATCTCATCTCCAAACCCTAGTTCATCTCTTGTAACCAATCTCCGTCTCGCGACTCCGATTGGTACTTGTAAGGTTGCTAGTAGTGTTAATTACTCTTTGTAGTTGATGCTAGTTGGATTACTCGGTGGAAGATTATATGTTCAGATCCTTGATGCTATTCATTACCTCTCTGGTCATGAATATTATTATGCTTTGTGAGTAGTCACTTTTGTTCCTGAGGACATCGGATAAGTCATGCTATAAGTAGTCATGTGAATTTGGTATTCACTCGATATTTTGATGCGTTGTATGTTGTTTTTCCTCTAGTGGTGTTATGTGAACGTCGACTAGATAACACTTCGCCACTATTTGAGCCTAGAGGAAGGCTTTGGGAACTAGTAAGTAGATGATGGGTTGCTAGAGTGACATAAGCTCAAACCCTAGTTTATGTGTTGCTTCGTGAGGGGCTGATTTGGATCCACTAGTTTAATGCTATGGTTAGCCTTTGTTTTAATTCTTCTTTCGTAGTTGCGGATGCTTGCGAGAGGAGTTAATCATAAGTGGGATGTTTGTACAAGTAAGGGCAGCACCCAAGCACCGGTCCACCCACATATCAAACTATCAAAGTAGCGAACGTGAATCATATGAACATGATGAAAACTAGCTTGACAGAAATTCCCATGTGTCCTCGGGAGCGCTTTACCTCCTATAAGAGTTTGTCCAGGCTTGTCCCTTGCTACAAAAGGGATTGGGCCACTTTTCTGCACCGTTGTTACTTGCTACTTTCTATGAATCATCTTATCACACAACTACTTGTTACCTATAATTTCAGTGCTTGCAGAGAATACCTTGCTAAAAACCACTTGTCAGATCCTTCTGCTCCTCGTTGGATTCGACACACTTACTTATCGAAAGGACTACGATAGATCCCCTACACTTGTGGGTCATCAAGACTCTTTTCTCGCGCCGTTGCCGGGGAGTGAAGCGCCTTTGGTAAGTGAAATTTATTGTCACTTGTCACTATGGAAACTAATCCTTTGAGGAGCTTGTTCGGGGTATATTCACGTCAAACGGAAGCACAAGGAGTTGCTCCTCAACCTGTTGCACCTACTGAAAATATTTTCTATGAATTTCCTTCGGGTATGCTTGAGAAACTGCTGGCTAATCCTTTTACATGAGATGGAACATCACATCGAGACTTGCATCTAATATATGTAGATGAAGTTTGTGGTTTATTTAAGCTTGGAGGTTTGCCCGAGGATGAGGTCAAGAAGAAGGTCTTTCCCTTATCTTTGAGGGATAAAGCATTGACATGGTATAGGCTATGTGATGATACTGGATCATGGAACTACAACCGGTTGAAATTGGAATTTCATCAAAAGCTTTATCCTATGCATCTAGTACATCGTGATCGGAATTATATTTATAATTTTTGGCCTAGTGACAGAGTAAGCATCGCTCAAGCTTGGGGGAGGCTTAAATCAATGTTATATTCATGCCCCAACGAGCTCTCGAGAGAAATTATCATTCCGAACTTCTATGCTCGACTTTCTCATGATGATCGCACCATGCTTGACACTTCTTGTACCGGTTCTTTTATGAAGAAAGATATTGACTTCAAATGGAATTTATTGGAGAGAACTAAACGCAACTCTAAAGATTGGGTGTTTTAAGAAGGTAAGGAGTCAGGTATGAATCTCAAGTCTGATTACATTAAATCCTTTGCCGAAAAAAAATACTTTTTGTGATTTTAGCGCTAAATATGGACTTGACTCTGAGATAGTAGCTTCATTGTGTGAATCATTTGCTGCTCATATTGATCTCCCTAAAGAGAAGTGGTTTAAATATCATCCTCCCTTAGAAGTCAATATAGTTAAACCCAATCCAGTTGAAGAGAAAGTCATCGCTTATAATGATCCTATTGTTCCCAGTGCTTACATTGAGAAACCACCTTTCCCTGTTAGGATAAATGATCATTCTAAAGTTTCAACTGTGATATGTAGGGGATACATTAGAACGCCTACACCCCCAGAGCAAATTAGAGTTGAACCTAGCATTCCTATTATCAAAGATCTCCTGTCCGACAATGTTGATGGCCATGATATTTACTTCTGTGAAGATGCTGTTAGAATTGCTAAACCACATGCTAGAGACAAACATAGGCCTGTTGTTGGCACACCTGTTGTTTCTGTTAAGATAGGAGATCATTGTTATCATGTTTTATGTGACGTGGGTGCTAGTGTTAGTGCAATACCTCAATCTTTATATGATGAAATTAAAGACGAGATTGCACCTATTGAGATGGAACCTATTGATGTCACTATTCAGCTTGCCAATAGAGATACTATCTGCCCTTTGGGAATTGTTAGAGATGTTGAAGTCTTGTGTGGTAAAACGAAGTATCCTGTTGATTTCCTCATTCTTGCTACCACACAAGTGTAGCGACCCGACTCAAAACGAGTCAAGCCTCTGTGTTTCTGTACCATCCCTGGATCAGTATGCTGGCACACATAGTACATCAATGTACATATCAAAGTGCAATCACATGTAAATAGCATAAAACTGATATATACCTTAAATATCTCAGCGGAAGCGGTCAAGGGAGTGGAGTCCCAATAAACACCAACGGCAAGTTGAGTGTAGACCGTAACCCTGAATCGTACTCTTACTCGTCGAAGAAAGATATCTGCAAGATAAGACGTTGCAACCGTGTAGGTCAGCATATTGAATATGCCGGAAGTCACATAAGAGAGGGGTGAAAAGTAATCAACTATACTATATGCATATATGGCAGGTGGTGTTGTAAGTTTAGCGTAAAGCAAGTTTTCTCCTACAACAAGAGGGGGCTAAAAGCAAAATGTTACTACATAGTTGGTTGTTAACGAGATGGTTCCGCCAACCAGTTCTCGTAACCGAGTTGTCAATAATTACCCTCATCAAATATATTTAATGGTGTTGAGAAATCCAGATAACTTCAGTTCCTTTGGCTCAAGTTGTCCTCGACCGTGGACACAGCTAATCGATTAGGTTTGAGTACTCTGCAGAGTTTTGCACACGTTCCCCACAAGATTTGATCGTCTCCGTGTATGTCCTCGCACTTCAGGGTGTTTGAAGACCGGATGATCAAAACATGGTCTTTCAACGGGTCCCTGTGAATCCCTGTCGGTGCCCATCCATTCCTACCGTTCGTCTACATCTGCTAGCACCGCATGTCCAGAGTCGCCGCGTTGTCCAACCAAGCCAGAGCCCATAATGACTTGTGGCTGTGCAGGTAAGCCTTGGGTCTTGAAAATATCCGTCCGTCTCTTCGAGCCTGGGTGAAGCTTTCCGCAGGATGACATGGCCTCTCCAGCATCCCGGGCATCCACTGGGTTCTCCAGGGAGCCGATCAACCGTCCTTCACCCAGAGTTGCATTGCGTCCGAGGTCTTGAAAATCTTGTCTTAGTCCGGTCTTGATTATTATATCAACCTCGCATCACTCGTGATATACACTCAACCGGTAACCCGTCTACTTAAGCATAGCAAATATAACATTGTCGTCCCAGGGCCAAGTATTGGGGTTGTTGTGTGCCTACCACATGATACTACAACTTATGCTAAAGTTTCCAAGTACCTAGGCAGCATGCAAATTTGGGCATAGGATGGTAGAACTACAATGCATAAAACATAGGTGATAGTATGATCAAAGTGACTTGCCTGTGATGTTGACGAAGAAGAATTTCTCGAGAGAATAACTTGATAGACTACTCGTCACTCTCCGATGAAATCTATATAACAAACATATCATTCACATAAGCACTCATACTAGCAATCATTCTAGCAATCAAAACAAAAGAGAGAGCGAATAGGAATCCGAAGGAAACTTCAAATAAGACGAGGGAGTCTTCTACTACGTCAACCACTAAATAGTTTTTGTCTAACAGAAAATAATAACAAGGAACTAAGATATAAGTTTATCTAAGATAAAATAAAGTATTTTTCACAAAATGTTTTGAAAGTATTCCCAAACGGGATTTGAAACAATGCGGAAAACAATTGCACGTTACTACGGAACTAGAATTGATTTCATGAAAACAAATAAAAATAAAATAAAAACTTGTTGCAAAACTACTTTTAACTAACATAAACAAAACAATAATGTTTCTGAAATAATAAAGAAAATATTTTAAAACAAAGATAGAAAAGGAATTAGCCGAAATCCTAAACAAGGTGAAACAGAAATTGTTTCACATGAAACAGTGAGCTAAAGTACTCAAACAAATCTGAATTTTTTACCACTGGTAAATAAGATCACTAGTGATCAGTACCAAAAGGAATCAAATTAAAAGCTATTTTTAAAGTCCTGGAATAGGCAAAACAAGGTTTAAACTAAATCTGATCTAACTTATATTTGAAAATTTCAAATATAGACAAATTATATGTTTTTAGAAACTACGGGAAATTTGTGAGCTACTGGAAAAAGAATCACTATCATTGGACTTCGGGATCAAACGTTGTGGGCAGAACAAGATTGAAACTTTCTGTTTTTGCAATTTTAGACAGAAAAACTGAAGCTAACTATCTACAAATAGGGGCACACGTGGCATGCTACTATAGGTTGCGGGGGACGTTTGTTGCAAACTTAGGAGCAAACGGCCTAGGCTTAACAAAAACTACTGGCTAAAATATTAAGTGAAAATAAACCGCTGGTTTTCTGAGCTAAACCGAACAGGTACTTTAGGATCTAATCTATACCACTGAATAGAGATCTAAGGGCTAAAAAAATAAAAAGAAGAACAACACAGAGATGGAGGGAGTACTTACCGTGGTGGAGCTGCTCCCGTGGCTGGCTGCTGGCCGAGGTGGGAAGGAGGTGCTCCGGTGGGGTGGGGAGGGGCCGACGGGAGGAGGAGTGGTGGAGGGGGGGCGAAGGTGGAGGGGTGGCTGTAGGGGGCGAGGTGGAGGGGGTGGCTGTAGGGGGCGATGTGGAGGAGTGGAAAAACTACTGGGTGCTGCTGCTCGTGGTGATGGGAATGGGTAGGTGCAGCAGGGGGGTGGAGGGGGTGGTGGAGGAGGGGGCCGAGGTGGTGGGGAGAGGTGCCCGAAGGGTGGAGGTGGGGGAGGTGCAGCGAGGCGGTGGAAAAACTGCTGGTGGAGGAGTTCTCTGGTGTTCTCCGGTGAGAACTCCGGCGAGGGGTGCGCGAGCTAGAGGCGAGGAGATGTGGCGGTTTCAACGGGAATGGAACGAGGAGGACGTGGGGCTTCTTATAGAGGCGACGGGAGCCGCTGGGAAGGTATGTGCGTCGCGAATCCCGGAGGTGGGGATCTCCTCTCCATGGAAGGAAGGTTTCTGTGTCACGTGGAGAAGAAAGGAGGAAGAAGATGATCTTCTTGGGCCAAGTTTGGAAAGTGCTTAATGGGCCAGCTCCTATTTCCTAATAAAAGTGATCTCCTTCCTATTTTCAAAACTAGGAAACTAAAACGTTAAAAAGGAAACCAAATCAATTCAGAATAAAGAGTTTTTATATACTAAAATTATCAGAAAAATAAAATATAGATGATGGGCATTTTTCCACGGCAAAAATAAAAACTTCAGAAAAAATGTTTTTCCAAAAATCCTTAAAAGCATTATTTCTTTTTGCAAATAATTTTCATATGACCCTCTAAGTTTTAGGGTTCAAATGACTTTCAAAATGCCCGGGGTTTTGAGGGTCATATTCCTCCGCTCTTTTCTGTTTGACAGAAAGTATTTCCCGGCATTTCTTGCACGAATAAAATAAAAATAAAAATGCAAGAGAATTTCAAATGCAAATATCTCCGTTCAAATTATTTGTAGTTGAAGAAGTCATGTCATCTTCTCTCTTTGCTTTTTTAAAAGCTTGAATTTGAATTCACCGGAGAAGGGGAAAGTCATTTTATTCCCTCTCATTCAAAAGTTTCGAAAAGTTTCAAATTTCACACAAGTTTCAGTCACTCAGCAAACAAACAAACAATCAATCTAATAATTATATTAACATTCCAAAATTTATAATTTTGGGATGTTACAACAAGATAGCTTTTCTCCCATCATATTTGGCAGACCTTTTCTCAATACTATCAATGCTCATATTGACTGTGAGAAGCAAACTATCACTGTTGGCTTTGAAGGTGTGTCACATGAGTTCAATTTCTCCAAGTTCGGTAGACAACATCATGAAAAAGAGTTGCCTAGTAAGGATGAAATTATTGCCCTAGCTTCTATTGCCGTGCCTCCTACTGATCCTTTAGAGAAATACTTGCTTGAGCATGAAAATGATATGCATATGGATGAAAGGAATGAGATAGATAGAGTTATCTTTGAACAATATCCTATCCTTAAGAATAATTTGCCTATTGAACTTCTTGGAGATCCACCCCCACCAAAGGGTGATCCTGTGTTCGAGCTCAAACAGTTGCCTGATACTCTTAAGTATGCTTATCTTGATGAAAAAGAGATATATCCTGTTATTATTAGTGCTAGCCTCTCAGAGCATGAAGAAAAGAAGTTATTAAAAACTCTGAGGAAGCACCGTGCTGCTATTGGATATACTCTTGATGATCTCAAGGGCATTAGTCCCACTCTATGCTAGCACAAAATAAAACCGATCCTGATTCCAAACCAGTTGCTGATCATGAACGTAGATTAAATCCAAATATGAAAGAGGTAGTAAGAAAAGAAATGCTAAAGCTCCTGGAAGCAGGTATTATCTATCCTGTTACTCATAGTGATTGGGTGAGACCGGTGCATTGCGTCCCTAAGAAGGGAGGTATTACCGTTGTGCCTAATGATAAGGATGAATTGATCCCACAGAGGATTATTACTGGCTATAGGATGGTGATCTATTTTAGGAAATTGAATAAAGCCACTAGGAAAGATCATTACCCTTTGCCTTTTATCGACCAAATGCTAGAGAGACTGTCTAAACACACACACTTCTACTTTCTAGATGGTTATTCTGGTTTCTCCCAAATACCTCTTGCATAATCTGATCAGGAGAAAACCACTTTCACATGCCCTTTCAGTACCTTTGCTTACAAACGTATGCCTTTTGGCTTATGTAATGCACCTGCCACCTTTCAAAGATGTATGATGGCTATATTCTCTGACTTTTGTGAAAAGATTGTTGAGGTTTTCATGGATGACTTCTCCGTTTATGGGTCTTCTTTTGATGATTGTCTCAGCAACCTTGATCGAGTTTTGCAGAGATGTAAAGATACCAATCTTGTCTTGAATTGGGAGAAGCGCCACTTTATGGTTAATGAAGACATCGGCTTAGGACATAAAATTTCTGAATGAGGTATTGAACTCGAGAAGGCTAAGGTTGATGCAATCGAGAAAATGCCATGCCCTACATATATCAAAGTTATAAGAAGTTTCCTTGGTCATGCTGGTTTCTATAGAAGGTTCACTGAGGACTTTTCTAAGATTTCTAGGCCTCTTACCAATATCTTGAAAAAGGATACTCCTTTTGTTTTTGACAATGATTGTGAGGAAGCCTTCGAAATACTTAAAAAGGCCTTGATAACTGCACCTATTATTCAACCACCTGATTGGAACTTACGTTTTGAAATCATGTGTGATGCTAGTGATTATGCTGTTGGTGATGTTCTAGGACAAAGAGTTGATAAGAAGTTGAATGTTATTCACTATGCTAGTAAAACTCTAGACAGTGCCCAAAGAAACTATGCTACTACTGAAAAGGAATTTTTAGCAGTCGTGTTTGCATGTGAAAAGTTCAGATCTTACATAGTTGATTCCAAAGTCACTATTCACACTGATCACGCTGCTATTAAGTACCTTATGGAAAAGAAAGACGCTAAACCTAGACTTATCAGATGGGTTCTCTTGCTACAAGAATTTGATTTGCATCTTGTCGATAGGAAGGGTGCTGAGAACCCAATAGCAGATAACTTGTCTAGGTTGGAGAATGTTCCTGATGACCCACAACCTATTGATGATAGCTTTCCTGATGAGCAACTGAATGTCATCAATACTTCACGTAGTACACTGTGGTATGCTGATTATGCAAATTATATCGTTGCCAAATATATACCACCTAGTTTCACATACCAGCAAAAGAAGAAATTCTTCTTTGATTTGAGACATTACTTTTGGGATGATCCTCACCTTTATAAGGAAGGAGTAGATGGTGTTATTAGACGTTGTGTACCTGAACATGAGCAGGGACATATCCTACAGAAGTGTCACTCCAAGGCTTACGGAGGACACCATGCGGGAGATAGAACCGCACACAAGGAATTGCAATCAGGTTTCTATTGAAACACTCTCTTCAAGGATGCCCGTAAGTTTGTCTTGTCTTGTGACAAATGTCAAAGAATAGGTAATATCGGTAAACGTCAGGAAATGCCTATGAATTATTCACTTGTCATTGAACCATTTAATGTTTGGGGTTTTGATTATATGGGACCTTTTCCAAAATCCAACGGGTATATTCATATCCTAGTTGCTTTTGATTACGTTACTAAGTCGGTAGAAGCTATCCCAACTAGTAGTGCTGATCACGACACCTCTATCAGGATGCTTAAAGAAGTTATTTTCCCTAGATTTGGAGTCCCTAGATATCTAATGGCTGATGGTGGTTCACATTTCATTCATGGTGCTTTCCGTAAAACGCTTGCTAAGTATGATGTCAACCATAGAATTGCATATCGCTATCATCCTTAGTCCAGCGGTCAAGTAGAGCTAAGTAATAGAGAGATTAAACTAATTCTGCAAAAGAGTGTCAATAGGTCTAGAAAGAATTGGTCTAAGAAGCTTGATGATGCACTGTGGGCTTATAGAACTGCCTATAAGAATCCCATGGGCATGTCTCCGTACAAAATGGTTTACGGTAAAGCATGTCATTTACCTCTTGAGCTAGAGCATAAGGCTTATTGGGCAATCAAAGAGCTCAACTTTGATTTCAAACTTGCTGGTGAGAAGAGGTTATTTGATATTAGCTCACTTGATGAATGGAGAGCTGAGGCATATGAAAATGCCAAGTTGTTCAAAGAAAAGGTTAAGAGGTGGGATGATAAAAGGATACAAAAACATGAGTTCAATGTAGGTGATTATGTCTTGCTATAAATTCTCGTTTAAGATTTTTTGCAGGCAAGCTTCTCTCTAAATGGGAAGGTCCTTACATTGTTGAGGAAGTATATCGTTCCGGTGCCATCAAGATCAACAACACGGAAGGTAATTTTCCGAGAGTGGTAAATGGGCAAAGAATCAAGCATTATATCTCAGGTACTCCCATAAATGTTGAAAGCAATATTATCAATACCATAACTCCAGAGGAGTACATAAGGGATATTTATTTGCCTGTTTCAGATTCCGAAAACGAAGAGGTATGTGATTCGGTAAGTAAACATACTCCAAAACTTTTCAAGTAGGAATTTTTCTCCGTTTTGGAATTTTTAGAAAATTAGAAAAAATTTAAAGTAGTCCGGAAAGCGCACGAGGAGACGACAAGCCTGCCAGGCGCGGGCCACCCCCTGGCCGCGCCTGGGGGGCTTGTGACCACCTCGTGTGCCTCTCGGACTCCGTTTTCTTGCGGAGTACTCCTTCTGGTCGGAAAAAAATCATTATATATTCTCCCGAAAGGTCTGACCCTCGTATCACACAAATTTCCTCTGTTTTCGTTTCAAGCCTGTTTCTGCTGCAGATCTAGATTGCTATGGCGTCCCCAAAAGCTCCGAAGGACAAGATCTTCGAGAAGGTCATCAATCCCTACCTCGCGGGAGTGCTCCAACACCCCCAATCTATCGAGATGCGTGAGGGGATGCTGCACATCCGTGATGTTGAGGGGCCCAAGATGACCGGAAGCGTGGAGGCAAGGCTCGAAGAAATTGAGCAACAAGTCTTCAAGTGCCAAGGGATGGTGGAGCATGGACTCAACGCCAACCACATGATGATCACAGAGTTCACCAACAAGCACAAGGTCGATGCCAATTACATCGGGAAGCACCTCTCTAGGCTCTATGACAGAATTGATCACCTCCAAGCCCAGATCTATGACCTGCAGAACCAAAACTGTGAGTATGAGTATAGATTTAAATCAATACGGTTGGCTGCAGATTTGAGGATTCCGGAGACTCGGTCATCTTTCCATGATGGAGCACCTATGCCTTGGAAGATGGAGGATCAAACCCAGGTTGCAACAACTCCACCACCATCACCTCCAAAGGAAGACAACTAAGCATGGGTATGGGAAATCCCCTTGGCTTGTGCCAAGCTTGGGGGAGTTGACCCGGTATCGTATCACCATCACATCTTTTGCCTTTACCTTTTCTTAGTTCGATCCTTTTTGGTTTTATTTTTCTCTTGTATAATAAAGTTCTTAGTGTCCTAGGCTTGAGTTTGCTTTGCGTCACCCCCGATGTATTCGAGTTCATGAGTCATATAATAAAGAGTGTTTTAGTTAAGGGCCTTGCCTCATGCCATGGTCAAGAGAATGATAAAAGAACAAAAGCATGAAAGATCATGTAATGATCTTATGGGAAGTGATGGCTTCACATATAAAAAGATTGTTGATTGAAACTTGTTGAGGGTGGACAAACGTAGACCTTGGTCATTGCTGCAATTAATAGCAAGTAATAAAGAAGGAGAGGTTCACATATAAATATATCATCTTGGGCACCATCTATGATTGTGAACACTCACTAAACTATTACATGCTTAGAAGTAGATGTTGGACAAGGAAGACAACATAATGAATTATGTTTGCTTGGTTCCGAACAATGTTATATGATTAGAGATCCCTTAGCATGTGATGCTTGCTTCCACCTCATATTAGCCAAAACTTCCGCACTAAGTAGAGATAATACTTGTGCATCCATAAACCTTCAACCCAGTTTTGCCTTGAGAGTCCACCATACCTACCTATGGATTGAATAAGATCCCTCAAGTAAGTTGTCATCGGTGCAAGCAATAAAAACTGCTCCCTGAATATGTATGATCTATTAGTGTGTGGAAAATAAGCTTTGTACGTACCAGTTATGAAGAAGACATAAAAGCGACAGACTGCATAATAAAGTTCTTTATCACAGGAGGCAATATAAAGTAACGTTCCTTCACACTAAGAGGTCGCACATTTGAACCTCAAAAGCGCATGACAACCTCTGCATCCCTCTGCGAATGGCCTATCTTGTACCTTTTCTTTTGGCCCTAAAAGTGTCATGGTGATCTACACCAATTCCTTATTTCGCCTTTATCTGGCTAACGTCATATGCTGGGGAAGGATCTAAATTCATATGTCAACTTGGAAGTAAGTATTCATGAATTATTGTTGTTGACATTACCCTTGAGGTAAGTAGTTGGGAGGCAAAACTATAAGCCCCTATCTTTCTCTGTGTTCAACTGAAACTTTGATCTCATGAGTACCACGTGAGTTTTAGCAATTGTAGGAGACAAAAGGATGATCGAGTATGTGGATTTCCTTTACAAGCTCTTACTTGACTCTTTCCAATGTTATGATAAATTGCAATTGCTTCAATGACTAAAGGCTATTGGCTGTTAATTTTCATTAAGCTTCTTGATCCTTACTTTACCTTGTGAAGGAATTGTCACTTTAGCATGAGAGATTATATGTTGGTATTGCTGTTCTGATTATGATCATGATGCCTGCATGTCCATATCTTGTTTTTTCGACACCTCTATCTCTAAACATGTGGGCATATTTATTGATCTCGGCTTTCGCTTGAGGACAAGCGAGGTCTAAGCTTGGGGGAGTTGATACGTCCATTTTGCATCATGCTTTCATGTTGATATTTATCGCTTTATGGGCTGTTATTACACTTCACGGTACAATACTTATGCCTTTTCTCTCTTATTTTGCAAGGTTTACATGAAGAGGGAGAATGCCGACAGCTGGAATTCTGGCCTAAAAAGGAGCAAGTTTGAGATACCTATTCTACGCAACTCCAAAAGCCGTGAAAATCAACGAGGAATTTTTTTGGAATTTATAAAAAATACTGGGCCGAAGAAGTACAAGAGGGGAGCCAGCAGGAGGCCACAAGCCTGCTAGGCGCGACCTACCCCCTGGCCGCGCCTAGGGGGATTGTGGGCTCCCTGTTGGCCCTCTGGCTCCCCTCTTTTGCTATAAGGAGGGTTTCGTTCCACAAAAAATCAAGAGGAGGCTTTCGGGAGGGATCGCCGCCGCCACGAGGCGGAACTTGAGCACAACCAATCTAGAGCTCCAGCAAGGTCATCCTGCCAGGGAAACTTCCCTCCCGGAGGGGGAAATCGTCGCCATTTTCATCACCAACACTCCTCTCATCGGAGGGGACTCATCACCATCAACATCTACATCAGCACCATCTCATCTCCAAACCCTATTTCATCTCTTACTAACCAATCTCCGTCTCGCGACTCTGATTGGTACTTGTAAGGTTGCTAGTAGTGTTAATTACTCTTTGTAGTTGATGCTAGTTGGATTACTCGGTGGAAGATTATATGTTTAGATCCTTGATGCTATTCAATACCTCTCTGGTCATGAATATTATTATGCTTTGTGAGTAGTCACTTTTGTTCCTCAGGACATGGGATAAGTCATGCTATATGTAGTCATGTGAATTTGGTATTCGTTCGATTTTTTGATGCGTTGTATGTTGTTTTTCCTCTAGTGGTGTTATGTGAACGTCGACTACATAACACTTCACCATTATTTGGGCCTAGAGGAAGGCATTGGGAAGTAGTAAGTAGATGATGGGTTGCTAGAGTGATAGAAGCTTAAACCCTAGTTTATGCGTTGCTTCGTGAGGGGCTAATTTGGATCCACTAGTTTAATGCTATGGTTAGACTTTGTCTTAATTCTTCTTTCGTAGTTGCGGATGCTTGTGAGAGGGGTTAATCATAAGTGGGATGTTTGGCCAGGTAAGGGCAGCACCCAAGCACCGGTCCACCCACATATCAAACTATCAAAGTAGCGAACGCGAATCATATGAACATGATGAAAACTAGCTTGACAGAAATTCCCATGTCTCCTCGGGAGCGCTTTACCTCCTATAAGAGTTTGTCTAGGCTTGTCCCTTGCTACAAAATGGATTGGGCCACTTTGCTGCACCGTTGTTACTTGCTACTTGCTACGAATCATCTTATCACACAACTACTTGTTACCTATAATTTCAGTGCTTGCAGAGAATACCTTGCTGAAAACCACTTGTGAGATCCTTCTGCTCCTCGTTGGATTCGACACTCTTACTTATCGAAAGGACTACGATAGATCCCCTACACTTGTGGGTCATCACCCACTCCGTGAAACACCACTACCACTACGGGCGGCCGCGTCCATGTCTGTTGTCCCTCATGTGGTACTCAGGTCCCCTACTAGCTGTGTGGTCTTGATGGCCACCTTGCTTCCCATTGTAATCATCGCTTCAAGCAGGATTTCTTGTGAATCGGGAAAAATGCCAAGGGTAATGAGAAGCAGTATGCCTTGGCGAGTCATGAGTAGGGCCACACTCCTTTCTATCATTTTGATGCTTCATGGTACATGGATATAGGAGCTACCAATCACCTGACGAGTGAGATGGGAAAGCTCTCTATAATGGAGTTGTACCGTGGACATGATTAGGTCCGCACCGTTAATGGGTAAAGTATGCACATCTAACATATTGGTCAGGCTTCACTTCTCACTCATCGATATAAACAATTGTGTCTCCTTAATATCCTTCGAGTTCCCTTTATTTCACGTAGTTTGCTATCAGCTCCTAAACGTACTCGTGATAATAATGTTATTGCCGAATTTCATCATTTTCATTTTTTTTGTTAAGGACCAGGACACGAGGGACATACTCCTTAGAGGCCCACTGCGCAATAATGATCTTTATAAACTTGATGTGTGATACGACTCCATCATATCTATAATTTTTGATTTTTCCATGCCAATATTATACAACTTTCACATATTTTTTGCCACAATTTATATGACTTATTGGACTAACATATTGATCGAGTGCCAAGTGTCGGTTCTTGTTTGTTGCATGTTTTTTGTCTCGTAGAATATCCCTATAAACAAAAGTCCAAATGCGATAAAAATTTACAGAAATTTATTTTGGAATATATGTGATTTTTGGGAGGTGGAATCAATGTAAACGGAGGCCCATGGCCTCCACAACCCACGAGGGCACGACCCATACCCCTGGAGCGCCCTGCCCACTAGTGGCCATACTGTGAGTCAGTTGGGGCTCTTCTTCGGGCGCAAGAATAATAATTTATGGGAAACAATCGTGTAAAAATTTCAGCCCGATCGGAGTTACGGATCTCGAGGAATTTAAGAAACGATGAAGGGACAGAAAACATGAACAAGAAACAGAAAAGAACAGAGAGGGAGATCCAATCTCGGAGGGACTCCTGCCCCTCCGCTGCCATCAAGGCCATGGACCAGAGGGGGAACTCTCCTCGGGTGGAGGCCAAGGAAGAAGAAGAAGGAGGGGGACTATCTCCCCCTCTCTCCCGGTGGCACTGCAGTGTCACCGGTGCAAGGAGCGTGACAGTGATCTACATCAAAAATCTTGTAGCCATCAACACCAACTCTCTCCCCCTATGCAGCAGTGTAACACCTCTTTTCCTGTTGTAACTCTCTAGTTAAACATGGTTATGAACACTAAATACTATTTCCCAATGATATGTGGTTGTGCTATGATGTTTGAGTACATCAGTTTTGTCCTACGGGTTAATTGTGATATGATGTTGTTTATATGAGTTGTGTGTTGAGATGGTGCTATCCTAAGTTACCTTCCGTGAGGCACACACGTGAAGGATACACGCTGGAGGGTTTGCAATATGTTCATGATTCACTTATAGTGGATGGCAAGAGTGACAGAAACTTACACCCGAGTAAGGGAGTTGTGCGTGTATGGGAGTAAAGAGGATTTGATGTTTAATGCTATGGTTGGGTTTACCTTAATGATTTCTAGTAGTTCTGGATGCTTGCTAGAGGTCCAATCATAAGTTCATATGATCCAAGTATGAAAAATGTGTTAGTGTATGCCTGTCCCTCTTTGCACATGATAAGTATCTATCATGTAATATTTAGTTGCCTATGGACAATCTTTTTCTTGCGTTACACAAAAAGCTTTCTACTAAACATCCCCTAATTTTTTATTTCCATGCTCTTTATTTTCTTGCATAACATCACCTAACTTTTATTTACTTGTTCTTTATTATCTTGCAAACCTACCCATTACAACTACTAAGTACTTCTAGTCTTATTCTTGTCTTAGGTAAAGCAAATGTTAATTGTGCATAGAGTTGTATTGGTGGTTGATAGAACTTGAGGGAATATTTGTTCTACCGTTAGCTCCTTGTTGGGTTTGACATTCTTATTTATCGAAAAGGGATATAAATGATCTCCTACACTTGTGGGTTATCAATGTGCCACCTGGTCCTTGTGCTTTCAGCGGTGTTCGTGTGTCTTCATCGCATTGGAATGTGCGCCTTGGTCATTCTGCAACTCCCATTGTTCGTCATGTCCTTTATCATCATTAGCTTCTAGATGTGTCCAATAGACATGTTGATGCAGTTTGTGAGGTCTGTCAGCAAGGCAAGAGTCATTAGCTTCCTTTTTTGAGTCGAGTCGTGTAGTCAATAAACTGCTTGAACTTGTGTTTTCAGATGTATGGGGCCATGCGCAAACCTCTGATAGTGGTCATAATTACTATGTTAGTTTTATTGATGCTTACAGTCGGTTCACTTGGCTTTGTTGTCTTAAACATATGTCTAATGTGTTTAATGTCTTCTTGCAATTCCATGCGCATGTTGTGCGTTTGCTAAGTCACAAAATCATTCATGTCCAATCTGATTGACAACCTCAGTGCCTTTTTTAATAAGCTTGGAATTACGCATCGTGTGTCTTGTCCTCATACACATTAGCAAATTGGTGTAGTTGGGCGTAACCATCACCATATAGTAGAGACTAGTATTGCTTTGCTGGCTCATGCCTGTGTTCCTTTCTGGTTTTGGAGTGATCCTTTCCCCACTGCCTGTTTCCTCATTAACACGCTTCCTACATGACTCTGTTAGATGAAAACACCACTTGAACTCTTGCTGAATGAAAATTCTTGATTACATGTTTCTCAAGGTTCTTGGGTGTGCGTGTTGGCCACATCTTCGTCCATATAACCAACAAAAGTTGGAGTTTCGGCCTAAACAGTGCGTGTTTCTTGGTTATAGTTCTCTTCACAAAGGGTACAAGTGTCTACGTTTCTCATGATGTGGTGTTTGATGAGAATGTTTTTCCTTTTTCCGCACTTCCCGTCACTTCCACCACTCCCACTACACCTGAGAAATCTACTTTACCTTTGCCTGGTCAATTTGTAGATACTGCATATACCCGTGTGTTTCTACCTAACCCTGGTCCTGGTACTGGCCGAGGAGCATGTGTCGAGCTTACGGATGAGCAGCCACCCGTCTTCCCTCGGGCGTCCAATGATGGGTGTGCATGGGACGTCGATCGGGGTTGCATGCCCCATGCACCCGCTTGTGACGCCTCCCCGTAACCTAGCTCGCTAACAGAGTTGACCGAGCCGCCCCCCGCCTCTTCGGCCCAGCCTGGGCCTGACCCGACATGTGCGTCGGCCGAGCTGGTTGAGCCGACCTCTGCCTTGTATCCTTCAGCCCCACGTTGGCTTAGCCCGACGCCTGCGTCGGTCGAGCTGGCCTCCGTCCCGTCCTCGCTAGGTCGTTTGCTTGGCCCGACTGGATCTCCCATGCCGCCGAACGTGTCACTGATGCACGTGACTAAGCCTCGGGAGCGGTCTGCATCATCATAGCCATCTTCATCAACTTTGTCTCTGACACGACCTGCGCCAACTACTGCTACTCTGTGTTGTCATACACGGAGTCAGAGTGGTATTGTTCGGCCGAAGGAGTGCACTGAAGACACGGTTGCGTGGATTGCGACATGTGAGGCACATGCAGATGCTGACCCCACTATTGAGCCTTGACATTTTCCGACGGCTCTTCGGATCCCTCACTGGTGCAGCTCCATGGAACAGGAGTTTTAGGCCCTACAGAGGAAAGATACTTGGCACTTGGTTCCTCATGTGTCAGGTGTCAATATTATTGACTCCAAGTGGGTGTTCAAGGTCAAGAAGCATGCACATGGTTCTACTGAGTGCGACAAGGAACAACTTATGTCTAAGGGTTTCAAGCAAAGGTATGGTCTTGATTATGAGGATACCTTCAGTCCGGTTGTCAAACCTACCACTATTCGTCTACTTCTGTCCTTGGCAATTTATAAAGGGTGGTCCCTGCTCAGCTTGATGTTTAGAATGCTTTTCTCCATGGGGTCTTGGAGGAATAGGTTTACATGCGGCAACCTCACGGTTTTGTTGATCCTGCTCATCCACATCATTTGTGTCATCTGGTTAAGGCACTCTATGGACTTAAGCAAGCCCCTTGTGCATGGCACACATGACTTGGTTCGGTCCTTCGATGTCATGTATTTGTTCCATCCACTGCTGACACATCTTTGTTCCTGTTCCACCATCCCGAGGTTACTATGTATCTGTTGGTTTATGTTGATGACATTATTCTCATCAGTTTCTCACTGATGGACGCTAAGCATATGTTGTCTGCTTTGGGTGGTCACTTTGTTGTCAAGGATCTGGGTGCTCTACGTTACTTTCTTGGCCTGGAGGTCTGACGGTCATCCGCTGGCCTAACTCTCACTCAGCATAAGTACTCCCTAGATTTGTTGCGTCGTGTTGGTATACTACAATGTAAGCATGCCACCACTCCCATCTGTGCGACATATGAGTTGTCGGCCGTGGATGGTACTTTGCTTCCTTGGATGATGCTACTGAGTATTGTAGTATTGTTGGTGGCTTGCAGTATTTGACTATCACACGACCAGACATCTCCTACGCGGTCAACTGTGTGTGCTAGTATCTTCATGCTCCTCGGACTTCACATTGGTCGCCTATGAAGCGTACCCTGCGTTATCTCTCACATACTCTCTCATATGGCTTGCATCTTCCTTCTGCCTCGTCTAGTGCTCTCTCGGCATTTTCTGATGTGAATTGGGCAGGGAGCCTTGATGACAGGCAATCAACGGGGGGCTATGATGTATTCTTTGGTTCTAACTTGATCGTCTGGAGTGCATGCAAGCAAGCCACTGTCTCTCGGAGTAGCACTGAAGTGGAGTATAAGGCAGTTGCCAATTCCACAGCTGAGCTTATCTAGTTACAGTCTTTGTTGAGAGAGTTGGGAGTCTCTCAAGATCACCAACCTGTTCTTTGGTGTGACATATCTGTCATCCAATCTAGTTTTTCATGCTCGAACCAAGCACATCAAAGTTGACTATCATTTTTTGAGGGAACCTATTGCATAGAAGCTTCTTCATATCAAGTTTATCTCCTCCAAAGATCAACTTGTTGACATCTTGACGAAGCCACAACCACAACCTCATTTTGAAGGTTGTAGATGCAATCTTAACTTGCTTTGTACTTTAGGCTACAGTAAGATTGAGGGAGGATGTTAGACTGTATATTTACATAGAGCTTTTGTACATAACTGCTTACTGTAATTGTACACATGGTGTACCCCTATATATAAAGAGCCACACCCGTATTAGGGTGTCATGTAGTTTCCCACAAATCATAACATTCACAATGCGATGATGAATGCGACAACAACAAAAATGACACGACTATAACGAAATAAAAGGGAATCTTTTAGAGCGTTAGTTCCGGGCTCTTACAATATTATATTCATATCCTCTATTATTATTACACCTCTAATATTTAACATCTTGATGATGTGTGAGTAGTAATTATCGTTCCTGGGGACATGGGAGAAGCCTTCTTATAAGTAATCATATAAAGTTCGATATTTTGATGATATAAATGTTGTTACTTCTCTTAGTGGTGCCATGTGAACATAGACTACATGAAACTTCACCATGTTATGGGCCTAAGGGCAGTGATTCTGGAGTAACAAGTTGTGACAGCCCGATGCCGACGTTCCAGAAGATTCCCCTTTCTTTCCATTTTCGTCGTGTGTCTATTTTCTTTTGTCGCATCATCCTCGCATCATGCGCATCATCTGCATTGCATCGGCATCTCCGTTGTCGCCAGTTTTCAGAACTTGCATCCGTTGATAATTGCCAGTTCCCGTCGTTCTCCGTTCTGAGCCCGACCTCACACGCACGCGCCCGTGGCATCGTCGAAACCTTGTTTTAAAAGTGTGCATAAAACTTTCTCTGATTGGGTTGAGATTTGACGTGCGGTCTTTATTAGATATAGCTAGCCCGCCTGCCAAATTTCGTCGCGATCAGAGTCCGTCTGGTACCCGAACGGTCGACTGTAGCGGCACCGTCTTCGGTCTATCGTCGGGCGTTTTTGGGTGTTTAAGAAAAACTTGTTGCCGGGTCGCCCGTTTTCCCTCTCATCTCCGCCTAGCCCCTCTGCAAAGTGCACCGACCCTACACGTAGCCTAGTCCGAAAATCTCCCAGAACCCGACCCGTGGTCGTGACCGTTAGATTCAGAGCCAACCTGTTAAACCACAAACCGTCATCGGTTTGTCCATTGGACCCTAACCTATTTAATCGTGGCCGTTCGATTACGATCGGAGGGTCCTAAGCTAGTTTCTTTTCTTATATGGACCAACCCTAGCCCTAGGCAGACAACCCTCCTAGTTTTCCTCCCGCGCCGCCACCTTGTGTCTCCCACCTCGAGATCGTCCCGATCTAGAAATCCATGCCCAAGCCCTAATCCCCTCTACTTCTCCAGCGCCTCGCCTCTGCTTCTCCAGTGCCTCGCCTCAACGTCCTGGATGCATCCATCAATCGCAGCCGCCTCGTCCGTGTGACCACAAGAGCAGGAGCTTCTGCAGGCACGCATCACCAGAAGCGGCCTCGTCCCTCATGCCGGGCGACCCGGGTCCTCTCTCCTCCATGCCGTGCACCTCCTCCTGTTGATTCCCTCTCTTCCCTGATCTCTTTTCTTATTTTTTTTGTCTTCCTAAGGATCTCCTCGCTGCGCCTTGGAACCAGCAGATTCAGCAACACCGTAGGTGCAGTAGCTCCACGAACAACCGTTGGATCCGGCCATGTGATGCATGAACCGCAACAACCCTCCGCCGCGAAGCTCGATGCCATGGTCTTCCCCGTCGCAGTACGACCAACACGTCGAGAATTGCCGGAGCTCCTCCATGCCGCCGGAGAACTGCAGCGGCCCCAGATTCCGAGGTCCAGCGCGCCCGTAGCCTGGAAGGGCCTTCGTCCGTGAGCACCCGAAGCGCATCAGAAGTCGCGCCATGGCCTGCTCCAACTTCAACGCCGTCGGCCACCAGGTACAACCATGGAGCCGGTCGCCCGATCTCTGCGTCCGCGCCGCCCCAAGCCATCTCGTTGCCGGGAATGGAGCCCCTAGTCCTGGATCCGGTCGGTTCCCGTGTCTCCAGCCAGTTTTGGAGACCAGGTCCTTACCCCTGGCCACCTAGCGCTGCTGCGAGCACAACCATAGCCGGGTTTCAAAGAGGTTCAGGCTTAGCCCATTACAGTTTCAGTTTTGTCTAGTTTCAGATTCAGCGTGTGCTGATGTTCATCTAGCGAAGGCATCCCTTTTTACCACGAGTCCATAGTAGCCTAGGTGGTCACGATGTTGAACCCCACCAAGTAGACCAGGGATCAAATCCCACCAGCTCCAATATACTTTTTCTCATTGTTTTTGCTTTGTCTTTTATGAGCATGGTTGTTATGTTCAATAACCGTATGCACAAAGCACAAGGGCACTTCGAGCCCTTCTGGTTAACCTAGTGCATTGGCATTGTGGAGATCTGGGGTTCAAATCATAGTTATTTCCCATATTATTTTTTCCCTTGTCGTTTTTTTATACGCTAGGATTTTTGCTATATCTGGATATAGGTATTTTTTTCAAACGCCCGTAGATTCTATTCCGTGTGTCGAATTTCGACGAGTTACATATATAACTTGACTAGAATTTTGCGTAGGTTAATAATTTCCAACTCTCATGCATAATTAGAACTGTTTAGTGTGCTGTTTGCATTGGTTTGCGTGTCGACGTGTTGTAAACGTTTTTTTATACGCTAGGATTTTTGCTATATCTGGATATAGGTATTTTTTTTCAAACGCCCATAGATTCTATTCCATGTGTCGGATTTCGACGAGTTAGATATATAAATTGACTAGAATTTTGCGTAGGTTAATAATTTCCAACTCTCATGCATAATTAGAACTGTTTAGTGTGATGTTTGCATCGGTTTGCGTGTCGACGTGTTGAAAACGGTTTAGGTCGTAACTATTTGTCCGTAGCTCCGTTGGAGATGTGCCATATATGTAAATGGAGCAGAACGACGAGTAGAATCACGTGAATCACTTTGTTTTGCCGTTTAACAAACCTAAAATGTGATTAGGACAAATCTGGACAGAATTAAGATTTAACACGTGGGGTCATTTCGGAGATGCTATATGTCGTTTCCGGTCTCATTTAAAATGTCTAGCCAGATAGATTAATTTGTGCTTCACCCTCGTGCCATGTTTAATAACATTTAATATAGCCGTGTACCTGAACGGGAGTGAACTAAATAATTAGACGTGGAGTTTTGTCGATATGCAACTCGTTGCATATCGAGCTTCACTTAATGTGTAGTGTTTGCGTGAGGTGAATTGCCATGCCATCCCTTGCATTTTTGAACTGATCATGCATCATATTAGGTTTGCATCATGTTGTGCATCGTGTGGTGAATATCTGTGTTGATGCTTGTTTCCGGTTTGCTCCGTCTCGATAGAGTTCCGCAAGCGTGTCGGAATGTGAGGACCCGTTCGACTACGGTCGTTTGCCGACTTCACGGAGTTGTTCTTCTTCCAAGCGGGATCTCAGGCAAGATGACCATTTCCCCAGATACCATTACTATCATTGCCATGCTAGTTTTATCGCTTCTATCGATTATGTCTAGTTGCCTACCACATGTTAAATATCAGCCTCTCAACAATGCCATGAAAATCTTCAACCTGTTCAACCTAGCAAACCACTGATTGGCTATGTTACCGCTTGCTTATCCGTGTGCTAGCGTTGCTAGTTGCAGGTGCAGTTACTTCCATGTGATAACATGGGTTCCTTGTTATATCCCCCAAGTAAATGTTATTTAATTTAATGGACCTATATACTTGGTAAAAGGTGGAAGGCTCGGCCTTTCTAGCCTCGTGTTTTGTTCCACCTTTGCCCCCTTAGTTTCGGCTACCGGTGTTATGTTCCATAATTGAGCGCTCCTAACACGATCAGGGTTGTTATGGGGACCACCTTGATAATTCGTTTTAGATTAAAGCTGGTCTGGCAAGGCCCAACATTGGTTTTACATTTGCCTAATAACCTAATAAAATTGCATAGAGACTTCCCGGACCCCGAGGAAAATTAATCACCCCCCCGGGCCAGTGCTCCGCATAAGTGTTGGTCCACCCACCTAGCAGTCGGCGGTGCCACCTCGGGGCAACTCGAGGTTTGCCTACCGTCCACTATGCATAGACGGTGTGTCCTGAGAACGAGATACGCGGCTCCTATCGGGATCGTCGACACGTCGGGAGGCCTTTCTGGATTAGTTTTACCTTTAACAAGATATCTTGTGCATCGGGATTCCGGTGATGTTTTGGGTAATCTCAGAGTTGAGGTTTTCCACTAGGGAATCTGGCGAGATCGCGAGCTTCGTGATTGAGGATTTCTATGTGGCTTGTGGTAATTTATGATGGACTAGCTGGAGCACCCCTGCAGGGTTAAATCTTTTAGGAAAGCCGTGCCCGCGGTTATGTGGCAACGTGGAAACTTTGTTTAACACTAGTTCTAGATAACTTGAAGTTAACTTAACTAAAATATGCCAACTGTGTGCGTAACCGTGACTGTCTTGTTCGTGAGTTCCTTCTCCGATCGAGGACACGGTGGGGTTATGTATGACGTAGGTAGGTGTTCAGGATCATACATTTGATCATCAGTAGCTCACGTCCGTTATGCGTAAATCTTCCCCCTCTTATTTCTTGTACTCGTAAGTTTAGCCACCAAATATGTGCTTAGCCGCTGCTGCAAACTCACCACTTAACCTTGCCTCACCCATTAAGCTTTGCTAGTCTTGATACCTTTGGAAATGAGATTGATGAGTCCCCTATGGCTCACAGATTACTACAACCCCAGCTGCAGGTACAGGTAAAGGTTATTTGACGCGAGCGCATTGATTGTTCATTGGAGGTGCTTCTTCTTCTTCTTCATCGATCTAGGATGGGTTCCAGGCCGGCAGCCTGGGATAGCAAGGATGGACGTCATTCTTCTTTTGTCATTTGTTTTCGTCCGTAGTCGGACCCTGCTCTTCTTCATGATGTTTATATACTGTACTGCTGTGACTCTGATGTAGCTTGTGGCGAGTGTAAGTCAATTCTATATATATATATCTTTTCTTTTTAGTACATGTACTTGTAACGATATCCATTCTTGCGACACGACGAGATGCGCTTCTATCCCTAACGAGGCCCTTGTGCCAAATTGAGGATAGGGTCGCATCTTGGGCGTGACAAGTTGGTATCAGAGCAGTATCGACCTAGGAGCCCCCTTGATTGATCGAACTTGGCTGAGTCGAGTCTAGTGAAAAACTACTTTGAGTCTAGTTATATATCGGAGAGTAGGATTCTTTTTTCTCCTTTTCTATGCTCTAGTGAGCATTCTTGACGTAATAATTTCAATTCTACTCCTCTTCTCACTCAAATATTTTTTAGGATCACGCGGATATTTTTGGAATGTATATGATGCCAATGTGACGGAGTTCTGTCTTGGTTCCTCCTGTCTGACTTGATATCTTCCGGGGAGTTGAGCTCCAGGGGATTCTTGAGCAAATCATTATCATTCAGATTTCTTAGTATCTCAGAACGAAGGATGTTCGTAATTGCTTCAATACTAGAAGTGGCGAGATAACCCCGATGTCCCCAGTACTGGTGCAAATTGTTCGGGAGTACTGCCATACTTTGTATCATTGTGATCACGAGGGTCTGTTGTAGATGAAGGTCCGAGATTCTGGTTGTATGTTGACGGATGTGATACAGGTGATGGGTTAGTATAGGAGTTTTGTGATATTACTCCTTGTATCCGTGTACCAGATTGCATGACCAGATATTTCGGGAATTCATAGGTGGGAATTCAAGTAGTTGCTTACAGGACAATCTTCCAACAAATGCATGATGTTAGGTTGGGGTTCGACATCTAGTGGATTCGTTTGTTGACGGTCGACTTACAGCGGTTCTCGTTGTGTCTTAAAGAGTCCTTGTAGCTTGCTACAACTCGGGGATACTTCGTATGTCGAGTGCACTGCCTTGCACTTGATGGCTACTGTAAGGATCGAGCCCGTGCGATCCTGTCCACGAAAATATCAGACGAAATCTTTCTCATGAGTTTGTTCTGGCTTGTTTCGTAAGCCTCACCCCTTGTTTTGTTGGAATATGGTAATTCAAGTTGCTTCGATGTCAAGTGGTGATTTCAGATCTTTCCTCAGAGGTGTTCTCATATTTTTATGTAAGAATGCAAATTATTTTGTTCATTCAAATTGTCATATCAATTCTTGTCAACCGGAGTCGTCATGTTAATTCTTTTTCAACTGGTGTGTTTCTCTCCAAGTGGATTCAATCCTCTCCAATTTTTGCAAGATCATTCTCTCATTTTATTCCGGAGTTTATCTCATCTAGCCCAAGTTTTCTTTGTTTTTCCCCACCCTCTCGCCCTTTTCTTCAATGTTTCAGTCATCATCCAAGTGCCTTTATTTCAGTGATGCTTCCGTTGTCTTTTCTTCCTTTCGTAGCCGGCGATTCATTCTGAAGATTCTCAGGAGTTCTAGTGCATCATTCCTTCAATCTGGTTATCTTTTTCCGGTGAATTTAATTCAGTTGTCCGTGCTCATCATATCCTTTTCATCCTTGTAAATTCCTTCCCATGTTGAAGATTCTTATCAGCCTATCCTGTTATTCATTCATCTCTTTTCTATCCGGTGTGTTGAAGATATCTCAGAGTTTCTTGATTCAGATCTTTCAGTATTTCGAGGTTCTCAACCTCATCTAGTTTTCTTTATACCGGTGCAACATCTCTCTTTCTAAGCAATCTTTTCAACGGTGGTTTCTTCAAGTGGGCCCATAACCCACACGGTTTTCCCAGGATCTTATATAGCTCTTTTAATCTTTTCCGGAGATCTTTAATTCTTTTAAACTATGATGTAAGTATGAATTTCATCAGTCATATCCCTTCTCCAAGATCTATTCAAATTAATTCTATTATTGGGCTCAACCTTTCATTCTTCATTATTACGGAGTGTCTCAGTATTCTTGGTGTTGTTTCTCATCATCGTTCTCAGCTAGCAAATTCGAAGGAGTGTTTCTCTCAAATCTTGGTTCATTCTCTCAAAGATTGTCTTCTCACCTTCGTGTTATCCTCTCATTTGTTCCAATCATGAGTATTCCCTCCATATCTACCCGGTGCTTTTTTGAGTTGTTTTCATTCTCGATCCTCTGAAGGCCATCATTTCAGAAGATTCTTTGTTCTCAGCTTTCAGCTTTCATCCTCAATTCTTCTAAATTGTTGTCTCTTCGTTCATCTCTCAATTTTTCTGGCATCTTGTTTAAATTTTTTCTCTCAGGTGGATCATGATCTCTTCATTCTCATGTATCCCCATTAATTCGTGGTGTTCCCATTCAATTGTGAATTCTTACCGGTGCTTCATTCAATTATGCTTCAAGTGGTGCTTATCTCTCTATCTCTTCAAGATCCTTTCAAGAAGAATAAGTGGTATGCTAAATCCGTTGCTTGTCATCAATTAAACTTGATGAAGGATGAGCATAACATAATTCTTATTCTTGTTCATAGTAATCTGATTTCTTTTTCCGGAGTGGCTCATGATATCAATTCTTTCCTCAAGTGCTTATCTTTCTTTTCCAAAGTTCTAAGTTCTTTTAGTATCTCGTTGTGAGGCTTCATCTAAATCTTGGTAAGGTCATAATCTTATTATTTTCTACCTTCATATCTTTGCTTCATTCAATTGTATATGGAGGTCCTTCATGGTGGTGCATCAAGGTTTCAATCAGTTCTCACGTGTTTTCAAGATTCTTGTGATAGTAGTTGTCATTCTCTTATTATTTCTTTGTTCCCAATGAGCTAGTTCATATTCTCTTGTTCCAGAGGCATTGTGATGTTGCTCTTTTGGGTCAATCGTGTTGTTCTATCAAGATCATGGTGTTCCCTCATTCTATTTAGTGTTTGTTATGATTATTGTCTAGTTCACCCATCTTATCGATTTTTTGTCCCCTTTTCCTACCGAAGCGCTGCCAAAATTTTCCGTGAATTCTTGCTTATTTCTCTTATCATTCCTCATCTCTTTGCAACCTTCAAGGATCTTTGGTTTCACTCGTTTGTCAAAGAAGCGACTAAGTTTTTACCTGTTGTGCTTTCTCATCCTCTCCCCCTTTCATTCTCGGATCTCGGGGTGAGATCCTCTTGTAGTGTAGGAGAGTTGTGACAGCCCGATGCCGACGTTCCAGAAGATTCCCCTTTCTTTCCATTTTCGTCGTGTGTCTATTTTCTTTTGTCGCGTCATCATCGCATCATGCGCATCATCTGCATTGCATCGGCATCTCCGTTGCCGCCAGTTTTCAAAACTTGCATCCGTTGTTAGTTGCCGGTTCCCGTCGTTGTCCGTTCTGAGCCCGACCTCACACGCACGCGCCCGCGGCATCGTCGAAACCTTGTTTTAAAAGTGTGCATAAAACTTTCTCTGATTGGGTTGAGATTTGATGTGCGGTCTTTATTAGATATAGCTAGGCCGCGTGCCAAATTTCGTCCCGATCAGAGTCCGTCTGGTACCCGTACGGTCGACCGTTGCGGCACCGTCTTCGGTCTAGCGTCGGACGTTTTTTGGTGTTTAAGAAAAACTCGTTGCCGGGGCGCCCGTTTTCCCTCTCATCTCTGCCTAGCCCCTCTCCACTATGCACCGACCCTGCGCGTAGCCTAGTCCGAAAACCTCCCGGAACCCGACCCGTGGTCGTGACCGTTAGATTCAGAGCCACCCTCTTTAACCGCAAACCGTCATCGGTTTGTCCATTGGACCCTAACCTATTTAATCGTGACCGTTCGATTACGATCGGAGGGTCCTAAGCTAGTTTCTTTTCTTATATGGATCAACCCTAGACCTAGGCAGACAACCCTCCTAGTTTTCCTGCTGCGCCGCCACCCTCTGTCTCCCACCTCGAGATCTTCCTGATCCAAAAATCCATGCCGAAGCCCTAACCCCCTTTGCTTCTTCAGTGCCTCGCCTCTGCATCCTGGACGCATCCATCAATCGCAGCCGCCTCGTCCGCGTGACCACAAGAGCAGAAGCTTCTGCAGGCACGCATCGCCAGAAGCGGCATCGTCCCTCATGCCAAGCGACCCGGGTCCTCTCTCCTCCATGTCGTGCACCTCCTCCAGTTGATTCCCTCTCTTCCCTGATCTATTTTCTTATTTTCTTTGTCTTCCTTAGGAGCTCCTCACTGCGCCTTGGAACCAGCAGGTTCAACAACACCGCAGGTGCAGTAGCTCCACCAACAACCGTTGGATCATGCCATGTGATGCATGAACCGCAACAGCCCTCCGCCGCGAAGTTCGATGCCTTGGTCTTCCCCGTCGCCGTATGGCCAGCACGTCGAGAATTGCCGGAGCTCCTTTAGGCCGCCGGAGAACTGCATCCGCCACAGAAGCTGAGGTCCAGCGCGCCCATAGCCTGCAAGGGCCTTTGACCGTGAGCACCCGAAGCGCATCAGAAGCCGCACCATGCCCTGCTCCAACTTCGACGCCGTCGGCCAGCAGGTTCAACCATGGAGCCGGTCGCCCGATCTTTGCGTCCGCGCCGCCCCAAGCCACCTCGTTGCTGGGAATGGAGCCCCTAGTCCTGGATCCGGTCGGTTCTCGTGTCTCCAGCCAGTTTTGGAGACCAGGTCCTCACCCCTGGCCACCTACCGCTGCTGCGAGCACAACCATGGCCGGGTTTAAGAGAGGTTCAGGCTTAGCCCGTTACAGTTTCAGTTTTGTCTAGTTTCATATTCAGCGTGTGCTGATGTTCATCTAGCGAAGGCATCCCTTTTTACCACGAGTCCATAGTAGCCCAGCTGGTCACGACGTTGAACCCCCACCAAGTAGACTAGGGATCAAATCCCACGAGCTCCAATATTCTTTTTCTCATCGTTTTTTGCTTTATCTTTTATAAGCCTGGTTGTTATGTTCAATAACCGTATGCACAAAGCACAAGGGAACTTCGAGCCCTGCTGGTTAACCCAGCACATTGGCATTGTGGATATCTGGGGTTGAAATCCCAATTGTTTCCCATATTATTTTTTCCCATGTCGGTTTTTTTTTATACGCTAGGATTTTTGCTATATTTGGATATAGGTATTTTTTCAAACACCCGTAGATTCTATTACGTGTGTCGGATTTCGATGAGTTAGATATATAACTTCCAGCTCTCATGCTCTCATGCATAATTAGAACTGTTTAGTGTGCTGTTTGCATCGGTTTGCGTGTCGACGTGTTGAAAACGGTTTAGGTCGTAATTATTTGTCCGTAGCTCCGTTGGAGATGTGCCATATATGTCAATGGAGCAGAACGACGAGTAGAATCATGTGAACCACTTTGTTTTTCCGTTTAACAAACCTACAATGTGATTATGACAAATCTGGACAGAATTAAGATTTAACACGTGGGGTCATTTCGGAGATGCTATATGTCGTTTCCGGCCTCATTTAAAATGTCTAGCCAGATAGATTAATTTGTGCTTCACTCTCGTGCCATGTTTAATATCATTTAATATAGCCGTGTACCTGAACAGGAGTGAACTAAATAATTAGACGTGGAGTTTCGTCGATATGCAACTCGTTGCATATCGAGCTTCACTTAATGTGTAGTGTTTGCGTGAGGTGAACTGCCATGCCATCCCTTGCATTTTTGAACTGATCATGCATCATATTAAGTTTGCATCATGTTGTGCATCATGTGGTAAATATCTGTGTTGATGCTTGTTTCCGGTTTGCTCCGTCTCGATAGAGTTCCGCAAGCGTGTCAGAATGTGAGGACCCATTCGACTACGTTGGTTCGCCGACTTCACGGAGTTGTTCTTCTTCCAAGCGGGATCTCAGGCAAGATGACCATTTCCCCAGATGCCATTACTATCATTGCCATGCTAGTTTTATCGCTTCTATCGATTATGTCTCATTGCCTACCACATGTTAAATATCAGCCTCTCAACAATGCCATGAAAACCTTGAACCTGTTCAACCTAGCAAACCACTGATTGGCTATGTTACCGCTTGCAAAACCCTGTGTTAGCGTTGCTAGTTGCAGGTGCAGTTGCTTCCATGTGATAACATGGGTTCCTTGTTATATGACCCTATTAAATGTTATTTAATTTAATGGACCTATATACTTGGTAAAAGGTGGAAGGCTCAGCCTTTCTAGCCTCGTGTTTTGTTCCACCTTTGCTCCCTTAGTTTCGGCTACCGGTGTTATGTTCCATAATTGAGCGCTCCTAACACGATCAGGGTTGTTATGGGGACCCCCTTGATAATTCGTTTTAGGTTAAAGCTGGTCTGGCAAGGCCGAACATTGGTTTTACATTTGCCTAATAGCCTAATAAAAGTGCATAGGGACTTTCCGGACCCAGAGGATAATTAATCAACCCCCCCGGCCAGTGCTCCACATGACTGTTCGTCCACCCACCTAGCAGTCGGCGGTGCCACCTCGGGGCAACTCGAGGTTTGGCTACCGTCCACTCTGCATAGACGGTGTGTCCTGAGAACGAGATACGCGGCTCCTATCGGGATCGTTGACACTTCAGGAGGCCTTGCTGGATTAGTTTTACCTTTGACGAGATATCTTGTGCATCGGGATTCCGGTGATGCTTTGGGTTATCTCAGAGTTTAGGTTTTCCACTAGGGAATCCGACGAGATCGCGAGCTTCGTGATTGAGAATTTCTATGCGGCTTGTGGTAATTTGTGATGGACTAGTTGGAGCACCCCTGCAGGGTTAAATCTTTTTGGAAAGCCATGCCCGCGGTTATGTGGCAACGTGGAAACTTTGTTTAACACTAGTTCTAGATAACTTGAAGTTAACTTTACTAAAATATGCCAACTATGTGCGTAACCGTGACTGTCTCATTCGTGAGTTCCTTCTCCGATCGAGGACACAATGGGGTTATGTCTGACGCAGGTAGGTGTTCAGGATCGTTCATTTGATCATCAGTAGCTCACGTCCGTTATGCGTAGATCTTCTCCCTCTTATTTCTTGTACTCGTAAGTTTAGCCACCAAATATGTGCTTAGCCGCTGCTGCAAACTCACCACTTAACCTTGCCTCACCCATTAAGCTTTGCTAGTCTTGATACCTTGGAAATGAGATTGCTAAGTCCCATGTGGCTCATAGATTACTACAACCCCAGTTGCAGGTACAGGTAAAGGTTATTTGACGCGAGCGCGTTGATTGTTCATTGGAGTTGCTTCTTCTTCTTCTTCTTCTTCTTCTTCTTCTTCTTCTTCTTAATCGATCTAGGATGGGTTCCAGGCCGGCAGCCTGGGATAGCAAGGATGGACGTCGTTCTTCTTTTGTCATTTGTTTTCGTCCGTAGTCGGACCCTGCTCTTCTTCATGATGTTTATGTATTGTACTGTTGTGACTCTGATGTAGCTTGTGTTGAGTGTAAGCCAATTCTATATATATATCTCTTCTTTTCAGTACATGTACTTGTAACGATATCCATTCTTCCGACACGACGAGATGCACTTCTATCCCTGACGAGGCCCTCGTGCCAAATTGAGGATAGGGTCGCATCTTGGGCGTGACACAAGTAGATAGTGGGTTGCGAGAGTGACAGAAGCTTAAACCCGAGTTTATATGTTACTTCGGAAGGGGCTGATTTGGATCCACATGTTTCATGCGATGGTTAGATTTATCTTATTTCTTCTTTCGTAGTTATGGATGCTTGCGAAAGGGGGTAATCATAAGTAAGTTGTTAGTTCAAGTAAGAACAACACGTTATCACCGGTCCACCCACATATCAAACCATCAGAGTAGCAAACACGAATCAACTCAATATGATGAACATGACTAGACATAAATTCCCATGTGACCTCGGGAGCGCTACCTTTATATAAGAGTACTTCCAGGAGTGTCATTTGTTATAAAAAGGATTGGGCTACCTTGATGCACCTTTGCTACTATTGTTACTTCTCACTTGTTACACATTATCTTGCTACAAAACAATCTATCATTGTTACCATATAGCACTTGCAGAGAATACATTGTAAACAATTGTTTATCATTTCCTTCTGCTCCTCATTGGGTTCGACACTCTTACTTATTGAAAGGACTAGATGAATGGAGGACACAAGCTTACGAAAATGTTAAGTTCTTTAAAGAAAAGGTTAAAAGATGTCATGACAAGAGGATTCAAAAATGAGAATTCAATGTACGAGACCTAGTGCTTTCGTACAATTCTCATTTTAGATTTTTTGCAGGGAAACTCCTCTCCAAATGGGAAGGAACATATGTTGTCGAGGAGGTCTCTTGCTCCAGTGCTATAAAAATTTATAACTTCGAAGGTAAAAACCCGAGAGTGGTGAATGGGCAAAGAATCAAGCATTATATTTTAGGTAGACCCATTAATGAGGAAACTAATGTCATCCAAGTCATAACATCGGAGGAGCACATAAAGGAAGTCTTATGGAACACTCTAGAAACCTCAAAAAGGGGTAGGTAGGTGGTACGGTAAGTAAACGGACTGCAAAAGTTCCAAAAAATATTTTTTGCTGGTTTTGGTATTTTAGAAAAATATAAAAATAAAAAGGAGTCCACAGGACCCATGAGGGAGGCACAAGCCAACAGGGTGCCCCCCTGGGACGTGCCCTGATGCCTTGTGGGGCCGTCGTCCGCCTCCCAGACTCCGAATTCTTCTCGAGCACGTATTTTGACCTCAAAAAAATCATTATATATACTCCCATGTGTTTTTACCACCACATCGCGAGATTTTTCTGTGTTGTTGTTTCGAGTTGTTTTTCTCGCACGCGTGAGAATACATTGTCTTAAGATTCAGATGGAGAGAGCTATTTTTCCCACTATATTGCGGATCTGAGGATATTTGTGGATATATATCCCTACCTTTGGTCCACCAAAGTGGAGGAGGACAATGATTTGGAGGAACCAAAGGAATCTCACAAGAAGATGAAGTTCTACCACCCAGCCTAAAGATATGCATGTGGAATTCAAGAAGTCAAGTCTCTGAAACGGGGTAAATAAATCTAAGGATCAATTTATCCTGTCACGTTTTCTACAGGAAAGCAAGATGGCATTATGCAAAAAGATATTGAAGCTTGAGCAAGAAATCGTTTAGCTGAGGGAAAAGAATTTTATCCTCCAGCGTAAGATGGAGAAGAAGAATGCTGCTACATCACCACCACCATCACCTAAGGAGGACGCTTCAGTACATGGGTATGGGCACCACCCTTGGCGTATCCCAAGCTTGAGGGAGGTGCCCGATATCGTATCACCATCACATCCATCATTACTATCTATCTTAGTTCGATCCTTAGTTGTTTCATGATTGAGAGTAATAAATTTCAGATTTGCTTTGCTTAGAATTTTTTCTTTGAGTTCCATCAATCCTTGTAATCGAGTATACGAGTTATATAATAAATATCAGTTGAGATTTTGTGCTTTACTTAGGTACAACCATCATCAAAGCATGGCAATAAAAAGAAATATAAAGATCATATGCTCATCTTGATAGTAAACAAACATAGTATTAGTCATTGTTGCAATCTAATAAATATTATGATAGATGAGAGAAGACTCACATATAAATACACTATATTGGACATCTTTTATGATTGTGAGCCTTCAAGAAATATTATACAATGATCAAGTGTTGATGTCGGACATGGAAGACAACGTAATGATCATGCTAGTTTATATTCACATAGAAGTTATATGGTCTTGGATCCTTCAACGTGTGATGCTTGCTTTAGATCCTTTGCTAGCCCAAACTTTTCACACTAAGTAGAGATACTACTTGTGCATCCATAACTTAGAAACCTAGTTTATTGCCTTGGGAGTCTATCATACCTACCTATGGATTGAGAAAGATCCTTCAAGTAAGTTGAAATTGGTGCATCAAGCAATAAAAATTGCTCCTAAATATGTATGATCTTTTATTGCAAGGCAAAATAAGCTTTTTACGATCTTGAGATGGCAAATAAATAAAAGCGACAGAGTGCATAATAAAGTTTGCTATCATAAGGGGCAATATAAAGTCACATTCCTTTGCATTAAGGGTTCACACATCCAACAAATTAAACGCGCATGAAAACCTCTGCTTCCCTCTACGAAGAGCATATCTTTTATTTTCAGAAGTTCAATCCTATGCTCGAGTCAATAAAGTTTATTCCTCTTCCAACCTATTAATTCTATAGTGGCAAGTGCCATGTGTTGAGGAAAGATTCAGATTTATATATCCAAGTGGATGTAGATGATCATGATTTATTATTGTTCACATTATCCTTGAGGTAAATAAGTTGGGTGGCGAGTCATTTAAGCCCCTATCTTCCTATGAGTCCTATAGAAACATGAGCTCCAAAATATGCCTTCAGCGTGAGCAATAATAGAAGATTAAATGACAGTTGAGTACGTGAACTTGCCAGAAAGAAAGTTCTTATATAGATTCTCCTCTCGATTATGATGAATTATGATTGCCCCAATGACTGAGAACCTAGTTTGTTGATTGTCAATAAAGTTTATGCTTCATACTCTAATAGTTGTGGATGGATAGTTTATTGTTTATGAGAAGTTATATGATAAAATACTTGCTGCTATGCTAATATTCATGATGCTCTCATGGTCGTATTCGTTTTTATCGAAACCTCTCTCTCTCAAATCATGTGGTCATTATTTTCGAGCTCGGCTTTCGCTTCAGCACAAGAGAGGTCTAAGCTCGGGGGAGTTAATACGCTCATTTTGTGTTGGAAATATGCCCTAGAGGCAATAATAAATTAGTTATTATTATATTTCTTAGGTCATGATAATCGTTTATTATCCATGCTATAATTGTATTGATTGGAAACACAATACTTGTGTGGATAAGTAGACAAAACACTGTCCCTAGTAAGCCTCTAGTTGACTGGCTCGTTGATCAAAGATGGTCAAGGTTTCCTGGCCATAGGCAAGTGTTGTCACTTGATAACGGGATCACATCATTAGGAGAATCATGTGATGGACTAGACCCAAACTAATAGACGTAGCATGTTGATCGTGTCATTTTGTTGCTACTGTTTTCTGCGTGTCAAGTATTTGTTCCTATGACCATGAGATCATATAACTCACGGACACCGGAGGAATGCTTTGTGTGTATCAAACGTCGCAACGTAACTGGGTGACTATAAAGATGCTCTACAGGTATCTCCGAAGGTGTTCGTTGAGTTAGTATGGATCGAGACTGGGATTTTTCACTCCGTGTGACGGAGAGGTATCTCGGGGCCCACTCGGTAATACAACATCACACACAAGCCTTGCAAGCAATGTGACTTAGTGTAAGTTGCAGGATCTTGTATTACGGAACGATTAAAGAGACTTGCCGGTAAACGAGATTGAAATAGGTATACGGATACTGACGATCGAATCTCGGGCAAGTAACATACCGAAGGACAAAGGGAATGACATACGGGATTATATGAATCCTTGGCACTGAGGTTCAAACGATAAGATCTTCGTAGAATATGTAGGATCCAATATGGGCATCCAGGTCCCGCTATTGGATATTGACCGAGGAGTCTCTCGGGTCATGTCTACATAGTTCTCGAACCCGCAGGGTCTGCACACTTAAGGTTCGACGTTGTTTTATGCGTATTGGAGTTATATGGTTGGTTACCGAATGTTGTTCGGAGTCCCGGATGAGATCACGGACGTCACGAGGGTTTCTGGAATGGTCTGGAAACGAACATTGATATATAGGATGACCTCATTTGATTACCGGAAGGTTTTCGGAGTTACCGGGAATGTGCCGGGAATGACGAATGGGTTACGGGAGTTCACCGGGGGGGGCAACCCACCCCGGGGAAGCCCATAGGCCTTGAGGGTGGCACACCAGCCCTTAGTGGGCTGGTGGGACAGCCTAAAAATGCTCTATGCGCCAAGAAGAAAAAATCAAGAGAAAAGAAAAAAAGGAGGAGGTGGGAAGGAAGGGGGACTCCCTCCCACCAAACCAAGTCCAACTCGGTTTGGGGGGGGGGGAGTCCTCCCCCCTTGGACTCGGCCGACCCCCGTGGGGCTCCTTGAGCCCCAAGGCAAGGTCCCCTCCCTCCCACCTATATATACGGAGGTTTTAGGGCTGATTTGAGACGACTTTTCTACGGCAGCCCGACCACATACCTCCACGGTTTTTCCTCTAGATCGCGTTTCTGCGGAGCTCGGGCGGAGCCCTGCTGAGACAAGGTCATCACCAACCTCCGGAGCGCCGTGACGCTGCCGGACAACTCTTCTACCTCTCCGTCTCTCTTGCTGGATTAAGAAGGCCGAGATCATCGTCGAGATGTACGTGTGCTGAACGCGGAGGTGCCGTCCGTTCGGTACTAGATCGTGGGACTGATCGCGGGATTGTTCGCGGGGCGGATCGAGGGACGTGAGGACGTTCCACTACATCAACCGCGTTCACTAACGCTTCTGCTGTACGATCTACAAGGGTACGTAGATCACTCATCCCCTCTCGTAGATGGGCATCACAATGATAGGTCTTCGTGCGCGTAAGAAATTTTTTGTTTCCCATGCGACGTTCCCCAACATTTTGAATCATGAATTACTACTGATATTTGTGTTAATAATGTCCATTATCCCTTATTATCATACAATTCTTGTGCTCTTTCTCTCTGAATATGCAAGGTGCAACACTGAGAGGGAAATATCTAGAAATTGGAATTCTCGACCGGGAAACCGAGAAAAAGGCAAAAAATCAGCTTGCTCCAAATGACCTGAAAGTTCATGTAGAATTTTTCTGGAACATTAGAGAATTTCTAGGCCAAAAATATACCAAAGAGCGGCCACCTGCTGGCCACAAGCCAACAGGGCGCCCCCCTTAGGATGCGCCCTGATTGCTTGTGGCTCCAGCTAGCCCTCTGGCGACCATTTCTCCTATATGGTGTGTTTTACCCTAGAAAAAATCATAAATCATCTTTCAAGACGAAGCTCTGCAATCTCGAGGCGGAAACCTGCACAAAGTCCCTTTTGCTCTCCGTCATAGAGATTATGTCGGGAAAACTTCCCTCCGGGAGGGGGAAATTGAATCCATCATCATCACCAACGCTTCCTCCTTCGTGGGAGGACCAATTTTTATCAACATATTCACCAACACCATCTCACCTCCAACCCTAGTTCATCTCTTGTATTCAATCTCTGTCTCAAAACCTCAGATTGGTACATGTGGGTTACTAGTTGTGTCGATTACATCTTGTAGTTGATGCTTGTTGGATTACATGGTGGAAGATATTATGTTCAGATCCTTAATTATTATTATTACACCTCTGATCTTGAATATGTTGATGATGCGTGAGTAGTAATTATTGTTCCTGAGGACATGTGAGAAGTCTTGTTATAAGTAATCATATAAAGTTGGTATTCGTTCGATATTTTGAAGATAAGGATGTTGTTACTTCTCTTAGTGGTGTCATGTGAACGTCGAATACATGACACTTCACCATGTTATGGGCCTAAGGGAAGTCATTGTGGAGTAACAAGTAGATGATGGGTTGCGAAAGTGACATAAGCTTAAACCCCAGTCTATGTGTTACTTCAGAAGGGGCTGATTTGGATCCACATGTTTCATGCTATGGTTAGATTTATCTTAATTCTTATTTTGGAGTTATGTATTCTTGCGAGAGGGGGTAATCATAAGTAGGTTGTTAGTTAAAGTAATAAGAACACCTTAGCACCGGTCCACGTACATATCAAATCCTAAAAGTAGTGAACGTGAATGAAGTCAATATGATGAACATGACTAGAGAGAAATTCCCATCTGTCCTCGAGAGCGCTTGCTTTATATAAGAGTACTTTCAAGCATGTCCTTTGCTATAAAAGGATTGGGCTACCTTGCTGCACCTTTGCTACTATTGTTACATATCACTTGTTACGAATTACCTTGCTACAAAACAATCTATCACTGTTACTTATAGCACTCGGAGAGAATACCTTGTTGAAAACTGCTTATCATTTCCTTCAACTCTTCATTGGGTTCGACACTCTTACTTATTGAAAGGACTATGATTGACCCCTATACTTGTGGGTCATCACTCACTAAACTGAATGATATTGCTGCTTTGTTTACTAATAAGGAAAAGATGTGATACTATTATATCCTCAATCTTTTTCCTTTTTCTCTAAGGCGGGGCTACGGGATGGTTCCTCACTCTTGCTCCTGGTTGTGTGTGTAGGACCTAGGATATGATGTATTACTTATCTGAATTTTTTTTCCTGATCATAAGAAACAAGCTGCTTTATAGTAAATATTTAACTTTGTGCAAATCGAAGAAGAGAATATCCCTCAATCTTGGGGGAGGCTTTTCCACCTACTAAGAGCTTTGCCCGATCATCCTCTCAAGAAAACGAAATACTTGATTTATTTTATAATGGACTAACCGATGCTTCTAGGAACTACCTACATAGTTTTGTTGGTTGCGTTTTCAGGGAAAGAACTATTGAACAAGCTGAGAAATTATTGAATAATATATTACAAAATTTTGATAATTGGACACTTCTTGAACCACCACTAGAACCTATTCAAAAGAAGAGAGGTTTCTATTCCTCAGTCGTGAAGATATGCAAGAAGACAAAAGAACTATAAAAGGGAAAATGTATTAAATCTGAAGATGTCAAGAAATTACCCCTATCGAAGAAATACACGGACTTGACTCGCCAACACAGGTAGTAGAGTTAAATACTATCCATGCCTTTAATGAAAGTGATATACCTTATACAAAGACTCCTAGTCAGTGCATGGATGAATTTGATAATTAAATTTTTAAGGAAGAACATTTCAATAACTATGTCAAAGATCAATTAGAACATAATGCTATGATGATAGATCGCTTGAGTGACTTTATGTTTAGAATTGCTAATGATGTTCAGGGTCTAGCTAAACATGCTTCCATGGTTAATAATCAACTAGTCCAAGTTGCCGAGTCACATAATGACTTTCTTGCTAAAATAAATGAGAATATGAATGACCATGACGTTAGGGTAATAACTACAAGAGGTAGAATGACTCAGGATCTCTCTTTCCTGAAAGTCATCCTAAAATAATTGAACTTTATTCTCAAAGAATTAATGATGATGCACCTAGTCCATCTAAAAATAAAAATGATAGGACTTTGCATGCTTATATTGAACCTATTATAGAAAACCCTGGTGAGAACCATAATGATGTTTATATTTCTCATGCTGAGGCACAACCTAGTAGTGCACATTCACCTAGTGATAATGAGAATGATAATGATAATGTTCATGTAGATACTCAACCAGATGGTAATAAAGAACTTGATAATGATGTGGTAATAGAACCTGCTGAACATCTTGATTACCCACAGCCTAAAAATAAACGTTATAAGAAGAAAGACTTCGTTGCTAGTAAACATGGTAAAGAAAGAGAGCCATGTATTGAAAAACTCATCACCTTCCCTCGTAGGACTTTCAAGAGTAAGGACGAGGAGGAGTTTGAACGCTTTGCTGAAATGATCACACCTGTCATTTTACGCACTCACTTGACTAATATTTTAAAGATGCCTCCATATTCTAAGTATATGAAGGATATTACAACCAACAAAAGAAAAGTACCCAAAACTGAAATTTCTACTATGCTTTCTAATTATTCTTTTGATGGTGGAGTGCCTAAGAAGTTGGAAGATCCGGGTATACCCGCAATACCTTGTTCTATTAAACGAACTCATGTTAAAACTGCTTTCTATGACTTAGGATCCGGTGTTAGTGTCATGACTTTATCTCTATATAAAATACTTGATCTAAATAATCTTACACCTACTGAGCTATCTTTGCAAATGGCTGACAAATCTACTGCTTTACCTATTGGAATTTGTGAGGAAGTTCCTCTTGTGGATGCAAATGTTACTATCTTAAGAGACTGTTATTCTTGATATGCCCGAGGATGACAACATGCTGAATATCCTTCGTAGACCCATTTAAATATTGTAGGGTTTTTATTGATTGCAACAAAAGCAACATAACTTTTCATGTCAATGGAAAATAACATACCGTGCATTTTCTTAAGAAGGAAACTTTGGTTAATAATATGATAGGAACAACGTCGTTTCCATGGGCATGAACACAAAGTTCAAGGTCGAGTCCCACTTCATCAATGCATCACCTACCATTTACTCCTCGCCTTTGATCAGGTTGTAGCTTTGAAAGGATATTCGGCAAAGCACCAGAAGAGTAAGATTCATGAAAACGTTTCGAGTCATATTGATTTAGGAAGGCATAGGTTCAACCCGTCGGGGCATCTTAGGAACATATACCACAAACTTCAAGAGTAATTAACACATGCTTGAAGAGCATGGCTGACAAGGGTTTAGGATACAACTTATCAGAGGGAGAAGACACGATTTACCAATGGTATTATGTGTCAGGGGAACAATATCACAAGAATTTTTGAATGTAAAGGATGCCATCAGATAATAACCCAGCAATGCGTCTGGCAGTCCACAAAAGATCTGATGTGAGTATCGGTACTCAATCAAAGGGGGGTAAAACACATGGCATCGGATTATAGAACATATGAAAAATATCGATACTTAATTACCAAAAGAATTAGGATTTCGAGGTTGGTGTATCATAATCAGATGCTCCGATCAAATACAAGTAAGTTGAATGGACTTAGATGGAGAACCAACCAAAGTTGATTTGTCGAGAACTAGCTCTGTTTGAAAGGACGTCTAAGCCAGAAAATAATTTATGAGTATCAACACATGATTGTGTGCATTCACACAAAGGTAGAATCAATAAGATCACATGAAAATCACAAAGTACTTTAATGAAAGCTGCTAGACATATGGATTTGACCATAACACAAGCAGGTGAGAAAGGTCAAAAGCAATAGGTTACTGGGAATTCCGAAAGATTGAATAGCAATTTGAACAACTTTCGAAACCCCTGACAACTGATGATGGACAAAACCCCGATAAGATAATTCGTTGCATCTCGTAAAACAAGGGAAATTGCCAAAGAAGGTATGAACAACATTTGTATGCAGTCATCCATAAGGGTCGACGGAGGAAAGGAAATCGCAAAAGCGATGAGCACAAGTTCTCGAGAAACATCGGAGAGTATCTTTGGAGTCTTCTGACGGATCAAGCCATCGTCTGGAATAGGGGCTCTCCGGGAGGAAGTATTGACGAGAACCTAATGTTAGAGTTAGCAAAATCTTTAAACCGAAAGAGAAGAGAGAGTAGAGCCCAGCGTACAGAAAATGAGTAAAAGATACTAATACCACCCAATTGAGATGTGGGCCCGTAAGCCACAACATTAGTGTTAGTAAAGTTTTTCAAACACTAGACTCAACTTCGGCCAAGGAGCTGGAAAGGGGGATACCTACAGGAAGTCGGCTCTGATACCAACTTGTAACGCCCTCGATTTAATTGTACGCTAATAATACACGCAAATTCGGACGATGAAACCCAAGGACTCACGGGAAGATATCACAACACAACTCTAGACACAAATAAAACATACATGCTTCATATTACATGCCAGGGGCCTCGAGGGCTAGAATACAGAAGCTCGATAAACACACGAGTCAACGGAAGCAACAATATCTGAGTACAGACATAAAACATGGGGTGCCTTAGAGAAGGCTAGAACAAAAGATACAACGATCGAATGAGGCGAGGCCTCCTGCATGGGAACCTCCTAACTACTCCTGGTCTTCAGCGGCCTCCATGAAGAAGTCACCATCGGGGTGGCAGACATCGGCAGGAAACTCCATCTCCTAGGATCCATCATCTGGTCGCGGCAACGGATCAAGGGGACAAAGGGGGAGAAAAGCAACGGTGAGTACTCATCCAAAGTACTCGCTAGACTTACATTAGAACTATGCTAAGTATGCATCATTATCAAAGAAAGGGGTTTATATGTGGACTGACTACAGCAATGCAAGAATAGAGAGAAGGCCTAGTCCTATCGAAGACTAGCATCTTCAGGGGTCTTGCAGCAATAGACAAGAGTAGAACAAGGTAACACAATTAATAGTCATATTGTTACAACAATATTAGTATGAGGTCACGCCCAGAGATCCTCCCTCGACTCCCTGCGAGGAAGCAATCCCGGAGCAACTATTCGAGTTAAGTAACAATTGTAGTTGTATAAGATCAGGGCACCACTCCAAGTCGTCCTGTAACCGTGGACACGGCTATCCGAATAGTTAATTTTCATCCCTGTAGGGGTGCACCAAGTTTCCCGTCACGCTTGATAACACTCTAGCCAGACACACTTTTCTGCGTCATGCCCGACCTCGGAATATTGACACGTCGCAGCCCCACCTAAGCTCAACAGAGAGGCCAGCCCGCGGGTCTAACTCCTAAGCACAAATGGGTCATGGGCCCACTTGCCCTCCTCGCTCCTGCATGATGCGAGGGCAGCAGATGTCAGTCCTAGCACCCCTTAATACAAGAGCGATGCATCTCGGGAGCACTCAGGCGCGCGGCGCTCCATTGCTGATATCTGAAAAGCTTCGGCTGATACCGCGACGTCGAGTACCCATAATTCTTTCCGCGTAGCCGGTTAGTGCGAAAAGGTCTCTGACCGACCCAGATCAAATACCCAAATCCATTATCATTTTAATTATGTCATCAACACAAACACGTGGGAATCCACCCGCCTACCATATATTCATCAAAGATCCCAGTAACATGGTCAAGTAACGGTGTGGTAGAAACATCAAGGGGAATCCGAGGTATCACCCTCGTTGGATTCCGGATGATGTATCCATCAAGGTGGACCTAGAGGAATCACCCTCGAGGGTCCCACACTTGAGGGGTTGCATGACAGAGGCATCGTCGGGAATGGTGAAAGAGGAATCACCCTCGATAACCATGACTGACTAGCTGTACTACAGAAATATCATCAGGAGTACTTCACGAGGTGTCACCCTCAGTATGCGATAATATCTCTGTAACTAAGGGGGGTGTAACTGCTGTGTCGGGTCTGGCTCGTCTATCAGGGCTCAAGACTCGACAATTAAGCAGGGGCAGTTGGACTAAGGGGTCAGAGGGGATGACTTCTCCACCTATACTAAACAGTTTAAAGTACGGTACTGAAAGTTGCAGTTCATGAAAAATAGGCTATGCATCAGATATAGGAGCTAACTACAACAGTAGCAAAATTCTAATGCAAGCATGAGGGAGAAAGAAATGGGCGATATAGGAATGATCAAGGGGGTTTCCTTCCCTTGTTGCTCTGTGGCAAAGGGCTGGTTGTTAGGAGGGTAGTCGTACCCGGCAGCAGCGTCAGTCTCGGGGTCTACCGGTAAGAAGAGGGGGGAGAAACAATAAATAACAGCAACAGGTGCGACACTAAGCATGACATGGCAATATGCACGCTAGGCATGCACTAACTCAGTAACCTCCATCATAGACGGATCGGAAAAATATCAGATGATATTTCCCACGTTTGTGTCTACTACCGGTCAGACTAAAAACGATGGAAAAGTTCCATGTTTGCTATGCTAGGGACGTGTGACAGACGAATGGACCGTGTATCCGGGTTCGTCTCGTTCTGCTGATCGACTTTCATGTTGAAAATATTTTGATCTGACTTAAGGTTTATTTTATATTAATTTTTGAAGTTTTATTTAATAATTAGGAATTAAAAACAGATTTAATCAATTCAATTAAATGCTATTATGACATCAGCATGATGTCATGCTGACATCAGTAGTTGACTGGTCCACTGACTAGTGGGTCCTACGTGTCATAAACATAATTCATTAATTAAGGTTAAACTATTTAATTAATCAGATTAAATTAGTGGGGGACCCACGTGTCGTACTCTAATAGGATAATTTAATTATCCTAATTAACAGATTATCTAATTAATCTATTTACTTAATTAACTAATTAATTAAATAATATATCTAATTAGTTATTTACTTTTATTATTATTATTATTATTATTTAAACATATATTTACTTATTTAATTTTTTGTTTTTATATACTAATATATATATTTTTAGGGACATCGGCCCCGCATGTCATTGGGACAGCGAGTACACCAACAATACACACACCACATATATACCTACATACATATTTTCATTCTAACGTACATACATACATATTTATACACATGCATCCCACATACTCTCATCTGCGTATACATACAAAATGTTATACCCCTGCAAACATACGTATATACAACACTTTGTTTTATTTTCTTAACTCTTCCATCTAGATCTCACAGGAACAACTCCTCCTCCTCCTCTCAACTTACACGAGAGCAAGAATCACGGGGCAAAGTGGAGTTCACCGGAGGTCATGGTGCGGTGCGCCGGAACGGGACCGGAGGGGGTGAAGGAAGAAGGGGTAGCTCACCGAGCCCGTAGAGGTGCAAAGCGGGCTCGAGGGAGGGTGGCGGATGACGGGGTGCTGCAGTCCGACGAGGTGGATCGGCGGTGGTGAAACTGGTAACGGCGACGGCTGTGGGTTGAAGGAGGAGCGGAGGGGGCAGCCGGTGCGGTAGGGGTGTGGCGCCGGTGGTGGTGGCCGAAAAGGGAGAGCAGGGTGGGGAGGCCGGAGGCGGTGGTGGCGCGATGTGAGGCGGCAGACGGCGGGAGGAGGGCCGGCGCGTTGTGGGCGGCGGGCGGCGGAGCTGGGGGCCTCGGCCGTAGGTTGGGGAGGCCGGTGGGGATGGGGAGGCACTGGCGTGAGCGAGGGGATCTGGCGAGCGAGCGCTGAGGCGACGTGGGGAGAGGGAGGCGAGGGAGGTGGAGGAACGGGGCGAGGGCGCCTGGCTCGATCGGGGAACGAGGGGCAGGGGCCCTAGCGAGTGCGGTGGCACGCTGCGAAAAGGGTGGGGTGAGGGGATCTGGCTCGCTCGGTAGGGGTGGTACCATGGAGAGGGAGGGAGCAGGGGCGACGGGGAGGGCCTGATCCCCTCATGGGGTCAGGGGGGGCGATGGGGCGTGGTGGGTAGGTGGCGTGGGGGCTGACGAGGGGGTTTCCCTCGTCTCTGGCGGGGGGGAGAGGAGCGCTGGGTGCGATAGGGTTCCCCCTGGGGTCTTATACCCCCAGGTGGGTGGGCCGAATGGGGGTGTGGCCGGCTGGCCCATTTGGCCCAGTTGGGCCGGGGCTTTTGGGGTTTTTCTTTATTTTTCTTTATTTTTAACTTTATTTTATTTATTTTTTTGTAGTTTTTGTTTTCAATATATAGGGGTTTTAAATAACTTCAAAAATGCGCGATTCACTTTTATAATTCATTATGGAATTTTTATAACTCCGCCGACATTTTTATTTTTAATTTTGTAAAACTTTTAAATTCTACTTTTCCAACAAATCAAATTTGCAACAGAATAATAGCGGGGTTTGAACCGACGCGAGTTTAACAAAAGAATCACGGTGACATGGCAGCATTAGCATGGGATCATTATAGAAAAAGCCGAGGATGTTACATTAGTGATGGCGGTCATACTGACTTTTCTGATGAAACTGAGCAGCCTCCAGATTCTCATGGATAATGCGAACTTGATCTTTGACATGTTGGATAATATCCGGACCGAAGAATGATCATTCGAGTGGATGGTGGCTCAGAAATTTCATACGAAGTCAAGTGTAAAGGATACCTTGGAGTCAAAGATGTACAAGAGAGTGAGGTTTCGATCCTATGGAACTTGGGTTATCTGTCCACCATGTGGGCCAAGAGTAGGCAGAGCGGTGGCACCTTAAACGGTCTTAGTAATAAGACATGTCAGAGGATAGCCTGCTAGTTATGTTGGCAACAACGTCGGTACCAAGGGCGGGGAACGAATAGAACCATTTTCCTGCTCATTGGAACGAGGCGGACCAATAGGCAAAGTTCTCGTCCACCGGTGGCTACCGGAATGTTAAACACAATAGTAACAGGGTCTTACTGAGAGAGTTGTATATCGAGGTTGTTACCTAAGCATGGAATTAACACTGCTTAGATAAGTTCAGATCCAAGAAAGGTTAATCTGACAAATGGGAAGGAAAATGTGTTCACAAACATAGTATTAAAGTATACCATTCCCGAGGAAAAATAGGTATGGTATACGTGATAGGTCATCAAGTACATAATCATTTAGATAAAGAGGCGACAAGAATCATGATGTTTACCCATACCATGTGGTTTGGATAATTGATCAGGAACAATATAGCATTGCACTGTTGGAAATATGCCCTAGAGGCAAAAATAAAATGGTTATTATCATATTTCCTTGTTCATAATAATCGTCTATTGTTCATGCTATAATTGTACTAACAGGAAACAGTAATACATGTGTGGATAAATAGATCACAATGTGTCCCTAGAAAGCCTCTAGTTGGTTAGCTCGTTGATCAATAGATGATCATGGTTTCCTGATCATGGACATTGGATGTCATTGATAACGGGATCACATCATTAGGGGAATGATGTGATGGACAAGACCCAATCCTAAGCATAGCACTAGTTCGTGTTGTTCGTATGCTAAAGCTTTTCTAATGTCAAGTATCTTTTCCTTCGACCTGTGAGAATGTGCAACTCCCGGATACTATAGGAGTGCTTTGGGTGTATCAAACGTCACAACGTAACTAGGTTACTATAAAGGTGCACTACGGGTATCTCCGAAAGTACCTGTTGGGTTGGTACGAATCGAGATCGGGATTTGTCACTCCGTGTGACGGAGAGGTATCTCTAGTCCCACTCGGTAGAACATCATCATAATGAGCTCAATGTGACTAAGGAGTTATTCACGGGATGATGTGCTACGGAACGAGTAAAAAGACTTGCCGGCAACGAGATTGAACAAGGTATGGGGATACCGACGATAGAATCTCGGGCAAGTTCTATATCGTTACACAAAGGGAATTGTATACGGGATTGATTGAATCCTTGACATCGTGGTTCATCCGATGAGATCATCGTGGAACATGCGGTAGCCACCATGGGTATCCATACCCCGCTGATGGTTATTGGCCAGAGAGATGTCTCGGTCATGTCTGCATGCCTCCCGAACCCGTAGGGTCTACACACTTAAGGTTCGATGACGCTAGGGTTATAGGGAATTGTTATAGGAGCTTACTGAAGGTTGTTCGGAGTCCCGGATGAGATCCTGGACGTCACTAGGAGCTCTGGAATAGTCCAGAGGTAAAGAATTATATATAGGAAGTGAGGATTTGGTCACCGGAATTGTTTTGGGTGACACCGGTAATGTACCAGGACCACCGAAAGGGTTTCGGGGGTCCACCGGGAGGGGCCACCAGCCCCAAAGGCTAGCATGGGCCAAAAGATGGAAGGGAAGAAGCCCATAGTGGGCTGGTGCGCCTCCCACCTAGTCCCAAGCTGCCACAAGAGAGGGAAGGGGGGAAAACCCTAGTGCAGATGGGCCTAAGGCCCATCTGGGGTGCGCCACCCCCTCTCTCTTGCCGTGGCCGCCACCACCAGCCCTAGATGGGGCTGCCGCACCCTTTGGGGGTGGGAACCCTAAAGGGGGGCCCCCCTCCCTCTCCCCCTATATATAGTGGAGGTTTTGGCTGATTTGGGACACACGAAATCTCTCTCTCGGCGCAGCCCTGCTTCTCCTCTTTCTCCTCTCCCACGGTGCTTGGCGAAGCCCTACCGGGAGACCTTGTAGCTCCACAGCCACCATGCCGTCGTGATGCCAGAGCTCACGCTCAACCTCTCCCTCCTCCTTGCTGGATCAAGGCGTGGGAGACGTCATCGGGCTGTACGTGTGTTTAACATGGAGCTGCCGTGATTCGGCACATAGATCGGAACCAACTGCGATCTGAATCGCTGCGAGTACGGCTCCATCGACCGCGTTCATAGTAACGCTTCCACTAACGATATTCAAAGGTATGAAGATGCTCTACAACCTCTCTCATTGCTGGTATCTCCATAGATAGATCCTTGTATGGCGTAGGAAATTTTTGAATTTACTACGTTACCCAACAGTGGTATCAGAGCCAAGGTTCTATGCATAGATTCTACGCACGAGTAGAACACAAAAGTTGTGGGCTCTGATTTTGTCAATTGCTTGCCATTACTAGTCTTATCTTGATTTGGCGGTATCGTGGGATGAAGCGGCCCGAACCGACTTTACACGTACTCTTACATGAGAATGGTCCCACTGACAGACATGCACCAGTTGCATAAGGTGGCTAGCGGGTGTCTGTCTCTCCCACTTTAGTCGGATCGGATTCGATGAAGAGGGTCCTTATGAAGGGTAAATAGCATTGGCATATCAACGTTGTGGCTGTCACGTAGGTAAGAAACGTTCTTGCTAGGAACCCAAATCAGCCACATAAAACTTGCAACAACAATTAGAGCACGTCTAACTTGTTTTTGCAGGGTATGCTATGTGATGTGATATGGCCAAAAGAATGTGATTTTGCATATGTGATGTATGAGATTGATCATGTTCTTGTAATAGGATTCACGACTTGTATGTCGATGAGGAGGACAACCGACAGGAGCCATAGGAGTTGTCTTAATTTATTATATGAGATGCAACGCCATGTTGGTTACCTCACTTTATTGCTCAACGTTAGCTATAGTAGTAGAAGTAATAGATTGGCGTGACGACTTCACGGAGACACGGTGATGGAGATCATGATGATGGAGATCATGGTATCATGTTGGTGACGATGATGATCATGGTGCCCCGAAGATGGTGATCAAAGGAGCAAGATGATAATGGCCATATCATGTCACTATATGATTGCATGTGATATTTATCATGTTTTTTTACATCTTATTGCTTAGAATGGAGGTAGCAAAGATAAGATGATCCCTCATGAAAATATCGAGAAAGTATTCCCCTAAGTGTGCACCGTTGCGAAGGATCGTTGTCTCGAAGCACCACGTGATGATCGGGTGTGATAGATTCTAACATTCGCATACAACGGGTGTAAGCCAGTTTACACATGTAGAACACTTAGGTTGACTCGACGAGCCTAGCAATTTACAGACATGGCCTCGAATACAGGAGACCGAAAGGTTGAACATGAGTCGTATGGTTGATACGATCAGCATGGAGATGCTCACCATTGATGACTAGTCCATCTCACGTGATGATCGGACAGGGGCTAGTCGACGTGGATCGTGTAACACTTGGATGACTAGAGGGATGTCGATCTAAGGGGGAAATTCATCAGATGAACTTAATTATCATGAACATAGTCAAATAGGTCTTTGCAAATTATGATGTAACTTACGCTATAGCTCTACGGTATTTGATTCGTTCCTAGAGAAAATATGGTTGAAAGATAGAAGTAGCAATTATGCAGACTCGGTCCGTTAACTTAGGATTGTCCTCATTGCTAAACAGAAGGCTTATGTTCTTAACGCACCGCTCGATGTGCTGAACCCCAAGCGTGATCTATGGATGTTGCCAACATCCGACATACACATTTTTGGTAACTACATGATAGTTAAGTGCATATTGCTTGAATGACTTAGAATTAAGGTGTTAAAGACGTTTCGAACGTCGCAGGACATACGTGATGATCCAAGAGATGAAATTGGGATTTCATGCTTGTGCCCTTGTTGAGAGGTATGAGACCTCCGACAAGATTCTTTGTGTGCAAAAGTAAAGGAGAAGAGCTCAGTCATTGAGCATGTGCTGAGATTGTCTGAGTACTACAATCGCTTGAATCGAGTGGGAGTTGATCTTCCAGATGAGACAGTGATAGTTCTCCAAAGTCATTGACACCAAGCTACTAAAGCTTCGTGATGAACTATAACATATCAAGGATGGATATGATGATCCTTGAGCTATTCGTGATATTTGGCACCGCGGAAAGTAGAAATCGAAAAGGAGCATCAATTGTTGATGGTTTGTGAAACCGCTAGTTTCAAGAAGGGAAAAGGCATGAAGGGATACTTCATTAAACACAAACCAGTTGCTGATCTAGTGAAGAGACCCAAGGGTGAACCCAAACCCGAGACTAAGTGCTTCTGTAATAAGGGGAACAGTCACTAAAGAGGAACTACCCTAGACACTTGGTAGATGAGAAGGTTGGCAAAGTCGACAAAAGTATATTGGATATACATGATATTGATGTGTACTTTACTAGTACTCCTAGTAGCACCAGGGTATTAGATACCGGTTCGGTTGCTAAGTGTTAGTAACTCGAAATAAAAGCTACGGAATAAACAGAGACTAGCTAAAGGCGAGGTGACGATGTGTGTTGGAAGTGTTTCCAAGGTTGATATGATCACACATCGCACGCTCCCTCTACCATCTAGATTAGTGTTAAACCTAAATAATTGTTATTTGGTGTTTGCGTTGACCATAGACATGATTGGATTATGTTAATGGCAAATACGATTATTCATCTAAAGTGAATAATGGTTATTCTGATTACTTGAATGATACCTTAAATGGTCTTGCACCTAGAATGAATGGTTTATCGAATCTCAATCATAGTGATACACATTTTCATAATATTGTTGCCAAAGGATACAAAGTAGTAATAATAGTACCACTTACTTGTGGCATTGCTGCTTGAGTCATATTGGTATAAAATGCATGAAGAAGCTCCATGCTGATGGATCCTTGTACTCACTCATTTTTGAAACGTTTGAGACATGCAAACCATGCCTGTTGGTATAAATGCATGAAGAAACTCCATGCAGATGGATCGTTTGACTCACTTGATTTTTGAATCACTTGAGACATGCAAATCATACCACATGGGCAAGATGACTGAAGACCTCTTTTTCCAATGAGATGGAACAAAAATGTAACTTGTTGGAAGTAATACATTTTGATGTGTGCAGTCCGATGAGTACTAAGGCACGCAGTGGATATCATTATGTTCATACTTCACAAATGATCTGAGTAGGTACTAGTGTATTTACTTGATGAAACACAGGTCTGAATTATTGAAAAAGGTTCAAGTAATTTCAGAGTGAAGTTGAAGATAATCGTGACAAGAGGATACTATGTCTACAGTGTGATCGTGGAGGTAATCATATATATCTGAGTTATGAGTTTGGTAAACGTTTAAGACAAGGTGAAAATTGTTTCACATGAAAAATGTTTCACAACTCATGCCACCTGGAAAACCATAGTCTGATGGTGTGTCCGTATGTCATAATCGTGCACTATTAGACATAGTGTATATTATGATAGTTCTTATCAAATTACCACTATCATTTATGGGTTAGGCATTAGAGACAACCGCATTCAATTTAAATAGGGCACCACTCAATTCCGATGAGATGACACCTAAGATGTCATTTCTTGAAAGTTTGGGGCTGCGATGCTTATGTGAAAGAGTTTCAACCTGATAAGCTCAAACCCAAAGCGATAGATTGATCTTCATAGGACACACAAAATAGTTGGGTATACCTCCTATCTTAGACCCGGTAGCAAATGTGTTTGTTTCTAGAAAGGGGTCCTTTCTCGAGGAAAGGTTTCTCTTGAAAGAATTGAGTGGGAGTTTTGGTGGAAACTTGATGAGGTTATGTGAACCATCACTTCAACCAATATGTGTGTAGCAGGACACAGGAAGTTGTTCCTGTGGCGCCTACACCAATTGAAGTGGAAGCTAATGATAGTGATCGTGAGACTTCAGATCAAGTTACTAGAAACCTCTTAGGTCGACAAGGTCACGTACTGCTGCTACGGAGTGGTACAGTAACCCTGTCTTGAAGGTCATGTTGTTGGACAACAATGAACCCATGAGCTATGGAGAAGCGATGGTGGGCCCGGATTCCGAAAAATGGGTGGAGTCCATGAAGTCCGAGAGAGGATCCAGGTATGAGAAACAAAGTATAGATTTTGGAATAACCACTAGATGGTCATAAGACTATTAAATTTGAATGGATCTTTAAAAGGAAGATAGACGATGATGGTGAAAAGTCAACATTAAGAAAGCTCGACTTGTCGCAAAGGTGTTTTTGACAAAGTTCAAAGAGTTGACTACGTGATACTTTCTCACTCGTAGCCATGTTGAAAGTCTATTGAAATTATGTTAGCAGTTGTTGCATCATTTATGAAATATTGCAGATAGGATGTCAAAATATTGTTTCCTCGACGGTTTCCTTGAGGAAAGGTTGTATGTGATACAACCAGAAGATTTTGTCGATCCTAAAGGTTGATGACAAGTATGCAAAGCTCCAGCGATCGTTCTATGGACTGGATCAAGCATCTCGGAGTTGGAATATACACTTTGATGAGATGATCAAAGTTTTTGGTGCTATACAAAGTTTGTAAGAAACTTGTATTTCCAAAAGGTGAGTGGGAGCACTATATAATTTCTGATGAATATATTTGGTTGACATACTGTTGATCGGAAATAATGTAGAATTTCTGCAAAGCATAAAGGGTTGTTTGAAAGGAGTTTTTTCAAAGGAAAACCTAGATGTAGCTACTTGAGAATTGAGCATCAAGATCTATAAAGATAGATCAAAGTGCTTAATGGAACTTTCAATGAAATGTAGGCCTTGACAAGTTTTTGAAGGAGTTCAAAATAGATCAGCAAAGAAGGAGTTCTTGGCGATGTTGTAAGGTGTAAATATGAGTACGAATCAAAGCCCGACCACGACAGAAAAAAGAGAAAGGACGAATGTCGTCCCCTTTGCATCAGTCGTAGGCTCTACAAGTATGTTATGCTATCTACCACACCGAAAGCGTGCCTTGCCATGAGACAGTCGTGGGGTACAAGAGTGATACAGGAATGGATCACTGGACAACAGTCGAAGTTATCCTTAGTAACTAATGGACTAAGGATTTTTTTCTCAATTATGGAGGTGATTAAAGAGTTCCTTGTAAAGGAGTTACGTCGATGCAAGCTTTATCACTAATCCGGACGACTATGAGTAGTAAACCGGATTCGTATAGTGGAGCAATCATTTGGAATGGTTCCATATGGGGCATAGTAGCATCTATAGGATGACGTAGAGATTTGTAAAGCACACACGGATTTGAAAGATTCAGACCCGTTGACTATAAAACTCTCTCACAAGCAAGACATGATCGAACCCGAGAACCGTATGGGTGTTGAGTTCATTGCAATCACATAGTGATGTGAACTAGATTATTGAGTCTAGTACAAGTGGGGGACTATTGGAAATATTCCCTAGAGGCAATAATAAAATGGTTATTATCATATTTCCTTGTTCATGATAATCGTCTATTGTTCATGCTATAATTGTATTAACAGGAAACAGTGATACACGTGTGGATAAATAGATCATAATGTGTCCCTAGCAAGCCTCTAGTTGGCAAGCTCATTGATCAATATATGATCATGGTTTCCTGATGATGGACATTGGATGTCATTGATAACGGGATCACATCATTAGGAGAATGATGTGATGGACAAGACCCAATCCTAAGCATAGCACTAGATCGTGTTGTTCCTATGCTAAAGCTTTTCTAATGTCAAGTATATTTTCCTTCGACCGTGAGATTGTGCAACTCCCGGATACCGTAGGAGTGCTTTGGGTGTATCAAACGTCACAACGTAACTGGGTGACTATAAAGGTGCACTACGGGTATCTCCGAACGTATCTGTTGGGTTGGTACGAATCGAGATCGGGATTTGTCACTCCGTGTGACGGAGAGGTATCTCTGGGCCCACTCGGTAGAACATCATCATAATGAGCTTAAATGTGACTAAGGAGTTAGTCACGCGATGATGTGCTACGGAACGAGTAAAGAGACTTGCCATCAACGATATTAAAGAAGGTATGGGGATACCAACGATCGAATCTCGGGCAAGTTCTATACCGGTAGACAAAGGGGATTTTATACGAGATTGATTGAATCCTTGCCATCGTGGTTCATCTGATGAGATCATCGTGGAACATGCGGGAGCCACCATGGGTATCCAGACCCCGCTGATGGTTATTGGCCAGAGAGATGTCTCGGTCATGTCTGCATGCCTCCCGAACCCGTAGGGTCCACACACTTAAGGTTCGATGACACTAGGGTTATAGGGAATTGTTATACAAGGTTACCAAAGGTTGTTTGGGGTCCCGAATGAGATCCCGGGCATCACTAGGAGCTCCGGAATAGTCCGAAGGTAAAGAATTATATATAGGAAGTGAGGATTTTGTCGCCGGAATTGTTTCGGGCGACACCGGTAATGTACCGGGACCATCAAAAGGGTTTCGGGGGTCCACCGGGAGGGGCCACCAGCCCCAAAGGAAACCATGGTTCAAAAGGTGGAAGGGAACCAGCCCAGAGTGTGCTGGTGCGCCTCCCACCTAGGCCCAAGGCGACACAAGAGAGGGAAGTGGGGGAACCCTAGTGCAAATGGGCCTAAGGCCCATTTGGGGTGCGCCACCCCCCTCTCTCTTGCCCTGGCCGCCACCACCAGCCCTAGATGGGGCTGCCGCACCCTTTGGGGGTGGGAACCCTAAAGGGGGCGCCCCCTCTCCCCCTATATATAGTGGAGGTTTTGGATGATTTGAGACACACGAAATCTCTCTCTCAGCGCAGCCCTGCTTCTACTATTTCCCCTCTCCCACGGTGCTTGGCGAAGCCCTGCGGGGAGACCTCGTAGCACCACCGCCACCACGCCGTCGTGATGCCGGAGCTCTCCCTCAACCTCTCCCTCCTCCTTGCTGGATCAAGGCGTGGGAGACATCACCGGGTTGTACGTGTGTTGAACGCGGAGGTGCCGTGATTCGACACATAGATCGGAACCAACCGCGATCTGAATCGCTGCGAGTACGACTCCATCGACCGCGTTCATAGTAACGCTTCCGCTTAGCGATCTTCAAAGGTATGAAGATGCTCTACAACATCTCTTGTTGCTGGTCTCTCCATAGATAGATCCTTGTATGGTGTAGGAATTCTTTTGAATTTACTACGTTACCCAACATGCACTTCCAATGTTCCTGTTGACAATTGAAGTACCACATTCGTGCTTCGAGGTAGGATCGACATGGCCATCAAATAAGGGTCGGACTTTGGATACACAAAGGATTCATAAAAATTAACTTATAAAATAATTCATATAGTTTCCACATGGAATATGGCGAATCTTACATATGGAAGAATTTATAACAATAGGTCTTGCGGCCCGGTGTGCCGGACAAGACATCACTGTACCAGCTTACATAAAGACTAAAGTTATAATTATTGGGAAATGTTCAAACCATCATATCTTCCCTTGATTCAGATCTGATTGGTGTCAGGGCACCTCAGACTTAGGGTGCCTGAGAAGAAAAGGGGATCAACAAAAATAGATGAGATGATGATGCACGATTCTGGGGATACGAACTACGGAAGCAAGTATTGGATCATGAGTTGGATTGTAAGTCACATGAACACAATGTCAAAACATTCGTGCCCACATGGAATTCTTACAACACAATGCAATTGAGATCTGATTTGGGAACCATCATCGAGGATATCAAGGCCCTTGTGCAAGCCTCGATTAGTTCTTAGGAAGGAACTTCTTCTCCTTGATCAAATCAGTTAGTGGCCTAGAACGTTAATAGAAGTTATGTGAAGTGAAGATAACAAATCTTCAAAACATATAACACTTCGCACATGCATGAATAATTTGTTATTTCCCGAGAGGAAGCGAAACAAAACTTTCACATATTCACGGCGGCAAGAGTGCATGCAAACTTTGGAAAAACACTTCTTTTATCAAACATATCCTTCATGAGCTAGGCACAAGGATAATGCTTTCAAGAGCTTCATCATGGAACATGGAGAAGTTGAGGGTGTGGCTGGTGGGCTCAACAACAATCCCTCAAGATTTTGATAGGGATGAATTTCCAAAATTATAATATCAAGGAGACATCATTTGTCAAATCAAATGGTATGCTCGAGGGAACAACAACAATTAAACATTGGTCAAAGGGTGCACTCGAAAATACTGAATGAGTAGCATGAACATTGCTAAAAATAGTGAGCCGACAACCAACACACAAAGAATGAAACTATTAGTCATTAACTTCAAGGCAATAGGGTTGCCAGAATTATTGAAATCACACATCAGAGTTCACTTTTTGGTGTTCCTATTTGAACAACACGGGACCAAGAAATGGATGGTGATAGCGAGAAGTATCACTTATATCAAGAATTACTTAAGAGGTGCAACTATGCTCACAATATTCTTGACATAACAAATGATAATACTCAAGGTAGAAGATAACATAAGCTGAACTAGCAAGGAACTCAAAGGAACTCAAAGGACAACACAAAACATGAACAAGTTTGTGTTTGGAGGGAAGGAAAAAAGGTTGCTGATGGAAACACAAAATATCAAGGGGCAAGGATGGTATTTCTCATCATGCATTCGATCGATACCTTGAAAGAGCTCAGAATGCTGATGATGATCATGCCACATTTGTCAAGAAGTTTCATGAAGATGTAATCGTTCAGCGACGACATCGAGCAAAGGAATGGTGAAGCGAAAGGTTGTCGGAACCATAGATAAGACTGCTAGCTCAGAATCGAAATTATCTTTTAGGACAACCAGCGTAATGTTGAAATTTTGATGTAAGCTTAACGCATCGTTGGAAATGTGTTCCGAGGATGGAGGGCAGAGATATCATGGTCAAGCTCCAGCATGATAATGATGATGTAACCCAACAGCTTGGAAGGACATGATCGAGTACAAACTCCTAAGCAAAGAATATTACTAAGAGTTGTTGAATTGCAATGTATACTCGATTCATTTGTCGATGTACTTGTGTGTCCAATGACTCAAAACATGAGGAAATCTGGAATCGGTGAAATGTCATAGTTGATGTGGAGCTCATAAGAAGTTATATAGCTCCATGATATTTTCGAGATACCAGGGACAATACTGAGAGGTAGATCAGAGTAGAGGTTAGACTAATGTATTGATCTGTGGAAGACAAGCACTTTAACTTATCTACGTATGGGATCAAAGAAGAACAATCATGGTCGGAACCACAGTTGCAAAGCACCAAATCACACATACAATATTAAATGATAGAATTAATGATTATTGATATGAGAAGTTTCTATGATAGGATCAACGTCATCTCCATGTGCATGAACATGAGTTCAAGGTCGACTCCCACTTCATCAATGCATCTGCTACCATTTACTCCTCGCCTTTGATGAGGTTGTAGCTTGGAAAGATTATCTGGCAAAACACGAGAAGAGCAAGACTCGTGAAAACTCTCCAGGTCATATTGATTTAGGAAAGCATAGGTTCAACCCATCGGGGCATCTTAGGAACATATACCGCAAACATCAAGAGTAATTAACACATGCTTGAAGAGCATGGCTAACAAGGGCATAGGATACAACTCATCAGAAGGAGAAGACACAATTTACCGATGGCATTATGTATCAGGGGAACAATATCACAAGAATTTTTTGAATGTAAAGGATGTCGTCGGATAATGACCCAACAATGAGTCTGGTAGTCCACGAAGGACCTGATGTGAGTATCGGTACTCAATCAGAGGGAGATAGGATGCAGTGCATTGGGCTATAGAACATCTGGAAAATATAGATACTTAATGAACAAAGGAATTATGATTTCTAGGTTGGTGTATCATAATCAGATGCTCCGATCAAATACAAGTAGGTTTAATGGACTTAGATGGAAAACCAACCAAATTTTATTTGTCGAGAACCAGCTTTGTCTGGAAGGACGTCTGAGCCGGAAAGATAATTTATGAGTATCAACAGATGGTGGTGTGCACTCACACAAAGGTAGAATCAATAAGATCACAGGAAAATCACAAAGGATTTTAATGAATGCAGCTAGACATATGGATTTAACCATAATGCAAGCAGGTGAGACACGTCAAGAGCGATAGGCTACTGGGGATTCCGAAAGATCGAATAGAAATTCAAAGAACTTTCGAAACCCATGACAACTGATGATGGATGAATCCCCGATAAGATAATTCGTTGGATCTTGTAAAACAAAAGCAATTGGAAAAGAAAGTATGAGTGACATTTGTATGCAGTCATCCATAAGGGTCGACGGAGGAATGGAACTCGCACAAGCGATGAGCACCAGCTCTCGAGAGAACATCAGAGAGTACCTTCGAAGTCTTCTGAGGAATCAAGCCATCGTCTAGAATTGCGGGGCTGTCACGCCCAAGATGCGACCCTATCCTCAACTTGGCATGAAGGCCTCATCAGGGATAGAAGCGCATCTCGTCGTGTCTCAAGGATGGATATCATTACAAGTACATGTACTGAAAATAAGATATATATATATATATATATATATATATATATATATATAGAATTGGCTTACACTCGCCAAAAGCTACATCAGAGTCACAGCAGTACAATACATAATCATCATGAAGAAGAGCAGGGTCCCTCTACGGACGAAAACAAACGAGAAAATAAGAACGACGTCCATCATTGCTATCCCAGGCTGCCGGCCTGGAACCCATCCTAGATCGATGAATAACAACAAGAAGAAGAACCTCCAAATGAAAAATCAACGCGATCGCGTCAAGTAACCTTTACATGTACCTGCAACTGGTGTTGTAGTAATCTGTGAGCCAGAGGGGACTCAGCAATCTGATTTCCAAAGGTATCAAGACTAGCAAAGCTTAATGGGTGAGACATGGTTTAGGTGGTGAGGTTGCAGCAGTGGCTAAGCATATATTTGGTGGCTAAGTTACGAGTACTAGAAATAAGAGGGGGAAGATCTACGCATAGCGGACGTGAACTACTGATGATCAAATGAATGATCCTGAAAACCTACCTGCGTCAGACATAACCCCACCATGTCCTCGATCGGAGAAGGAACTCGCGAAAGAGACAGTCACGGTTACGCACATAGTTGGCATATTTTAATTAAGTTAACTTAAAGTTATCTAGAACCACTGTTAAACAAAGTTTCCACGTTGCAACATAACTGCGGGCACGGCTTTCCAAAAAGATTTAACACTGCAGGGGTGCTCCAACTAGTCCATCACAAATTACCACAAGCCACATAGAAATCCTCAATCACGACACTCGCGATCTCATCGGATTCCTTAGTGGAAAACCTCAACTCTGAGATTACCCAAAGCGTCACCGGAATCCCGATGCACAAGATATCTCGTCAAAGGTAAAACTAATCCAGCAAGGCCGCCCGGCGTGTCGACGATCCCGATAGGAGCCGCATATCTCGTTCTCAGGACACGACGAATAAGCGAAGCGTATGTGGCTTGATTGAAATCTCCTGAGTTGCCCCGGGTTGGCCCAACACGGTGCTCTGTTTTGGACCAGCACCATCAGCACTGGCCCCCTGTATTATGTAGAATTACTCCTCGGGTAGCGCTAACTCCCTATGCATTTCAGTATTATGTTGGGAAAATGTAGTACCAATGTTGGGCCTTGCCAGACCAGCTTTAATCTAAAATGAATTATCAAGGGGGTCCCCATAACAACCCCGATCGTGTTAGGAGCGCTCATTTATGGAACATAACACCGGTAGCCGAAACTAAGGGTGCAAAGGTGGAACAAAACACCAGGTTAGAAAGGCCGAGCCTTCCACCTTTAACCAAGTATATAGATGCATTAATTTAAATAGCATTAATATGGTGATATAACAAGGAACCCATGTTTTCACATGGAAGCAACTGCACCTGCAACTAGCAACACTAACACAGGGTTAAGCAAGCGGTAACATAGCCAATCAGTGGTTTGCTAGGTTGAACAGGTTGAAGGTTTTCATGGCATTGTTGAGAGGCTGATATTTAACATGTGGTAGGCAACGAGACATAATCGATAGAAGCGATAAAACTAGCATGGCAATGATAGTAATGGTATCTGAGGAAATGGTCATCTTGCCTGAGATCCCGCTAGGAAGAAGAACGACTCCGTGAAGCAGACGAACCGACGTAGTCGAACGGGTCCTCACATCCGACACGCTTGCGGAGCTCTATCAAGACGGAGGAAACCGGAAACAAGAATCAACACACGATATTCACCACAAGATGCACAGCACATATGATGCATGAGCAGCTGAATACATGCAAGTCACAGCATGACAATTCACACAAACAAACACTACACCTTAAGTGAAGTTCAATATGCAACGAGTTGCATATTGACAAAACTCCACGTTTAATCATTTAGTTCTATCCCGATTAGGTACACGACAACATTAAATGTGGTTACACATGGCAAGAGGTGAAGCGCAATTTATCTACCTATCTCGGCATTTTAAACGAGGTCAGAAATGACATATAGCACCTCCGAAACGACCTCATATGTTAATTTACAATTCTTTCCAGATCTGAACTAACACATTTACTTAGTTGTTAAACATCAAAACAAATAGGTTCATGTGATTCTACGCATCGTGACAAGCAATTGACACATAGAGAACATCTCCAACGGAGCTACGGTTCAAAAGATACAAGCACCACAAGATATGATGGCATGAATGCAATATGTTTGCAACGACGGTCACGAGCTCTTCAAAACATACAACCAGCAAGAGAAAATGAAACTACACGAGATTCTAAGAAAGTTTCATATAGGACACGATCAAATCGGAGCTACGGTTCAACAACTACGAGCAAAACAAGAAATCACTACAATCTGCCAAAATCAGCCACATAGCATTTTCTACACCCCACAACTACGAGCTACACAACTCCAGTCTACAAAACCAAGGCATGACATGAATGAGGGCAAGAAACACTACAACAAACAACTAACAACAACTAGCATGGCATCATGGAACACTAGGGAAAGAAGTCACAAAATGGCATCTCACACACTATTTCAGACTTAGTGAAAATAGCAGTTTATGAAGCTGCAGTTTTTGATCTGAAGGCATATTGACAGCAGCAAGACCACAAGCTACAGGACTCCAAATGGCATGAAAGTTCACAACATGCTAGAGAATCACAAGGTCTACAACTAACTCCATTGCACCAACCTCAAAAGAGCTACAGAACACAAGATAGAAGCAAAACAAAACAACAACAAAATATAACAGATTCCAGACTTAGAAATATTTCAGCACCTCCAAATCAGCACTATTTCTAGCAACTTGAGAGCATGCAAAACACACCTAAACATGCATTTCTATTGCAACTAAAAATATCAGGGGCTAGACTAAACACCAAAGAACAACTCCCTAGTTGACAACTCCTTCAAACGAAGCACGGAATAAATCCTAGGAAAAAGAAAACAGGGCAACATGGCAAAATATCGCGCGAACTAACTTGCTCAAAAGATAAAACTAATTGCACAGAAAAATCCTATGGAATTTTCTACCCCGAAAACATATAAAACATGTGGGGTTGCAACACAGAAATATTGCCACACGTAAATGCGAGATAATGTCCTAAACACGGAATATAAACTAGAGGCAAATCCCTACACGCAAAAATATCAACGTCTACTCTAAAATACATGGCAAGAGGGTTCCTAAAACATGAACATTTCTACTACGGCATTCGAGCTACCCGGACTTGCGCGAAAAATAAATACGGGACGAAACCTATTGGAACAGCATGTAAATGTATGCATATGGCGGCTCAAACTACGTGAAACAATTATGCAAGTTGTGAAATCATATTCTACGCGCAAAACTACCCCAAAACCATATACAATACGCCTCGATCCGACTAACGGTTTAAAATTTACGGGCATTCAAAATATCGTGTCTAACCTGAAATATTACTAAATCGAATAAAACCCTAAAATTCTATTGGGCCGAACATTGGGCGCGAGGTAATAGAAAAAAAACTAGGCGAGGAATAGGAGGGCAGGGGGAAAGGGAGGCTCATCTCGGCGGGCCGACCTGGTGCAGCAGAGGTGGAGTGGGCCTTGGGGGACGGGGAGGAAGTCCGAGCTGGCAGCCAGGCGAGGCCTCCGCGGCGGTGGGGAAGGCCAGATCCGGGCTGGAACGGACCCGGGATGAGGCTCGCCGGCTGTGACGCGCAGTTTGGGGCCGGCGGCCATGGACTTCCCTGCGGGACAGAGAGAGGGAGAAAAACGTAAGAGAGAGAAGAGAGGGAAGGAAGAAAGGAGCAGGGGGCATGCGCGGGGAGAGGCTCGCCTGGATGTCCGGCAAGGTTCCCGTGGCGGCCGGCGAACTCCGACGGGAAGGCGCGGTGAGGCCCCGACGAGGTGGCGACCTCGGGCAGCGAGCGCCCTGGGCTGCGGCTGCTGCTGTTGCTCGGGAAGGAGGAGGGTTGGCACGGGCGGATCTGGGCCGTTGGATCCTCGATCTGACGGTCCAGATCGCTCAGATCGGATCTGAGGATTAGCTGGAGAAGGGAGGCTAGGGTTTGCACGAAATTTCGAGGAGAGAGGGGGTTGACTGCCTTAAAAATAGGAGGGGGTTTATTTATAACAAATGGGGGGGGGGGGCTAGGTTAACCGGAATTCCGTTCCGGATCCAACCGTGCGCTCGGATTCGAATGATTCCGCACGCGGGAACGGGTACGTGGCCTTGTAGTGTAGATATCCGGAGACGATAGGGGAAACGGGCGACGCGACAACAATTTTTTTAAAACACCGACAACCTTCCGACGGGAGACCGAATACGGTGCCGCTGCGGTTGACCGTTCGGGTACCAGACGGACTCCAATAGTGACGAAATTCGACTAGCGGCCTACCTATATCTAATAAAGACCGCACGTCAAATATCACCCCAACCAGAGAAAGTTTTACGCACACTTTTGAAAACAAGATTTGACGATGCCGCGGGCGCGTGCGTGTGTGGTCGGGCTCAGAACGGACAACGACGAGAACCGGCAACTAACAACGGATGTAAGTTTGTAAACTGGCGGCAACGGAGATGCCGATACAATGTAGATGATGTGCATGATGCGATGATGATGCGACAACAGAAAATAGACACACGACGAGAACGTAATAGAAGGGGAATCTTCTGGAACGTCGGCATCGGGCTGTCACAGGGGCTCTCTGGGAGGAATTATTTACGAGAACCTAGAGTTAGAGCTAGCAAAATCTTTAACCCGAAAGAGAAGAGAGAGTAGAACCAAGAGTATAGAAAAGGAGTAAAAGATACTAATCCCACCCGATTGAGATCTGGGCCCGTAAGCCACAACATCAAAGTTAGTAAGTTTTTCAAGTACTAGTCTCAACTTCGGCCAAGGAGTTGGAAAGGGGGCTACCTACAGGTAGTCGGCTCTGATACCAACTTGTGACGCCCTCGATTTGATCGTAAACTAATCATACACGCAAAATGTGTATGACCGAGCTCAAGGACTCACGGGAAGAAATCACAACACAACTCTAGACACAAATAAAACATACAAGCTTCATGTTACAAGCCAGGGGCCTCGAGGGATAGAATACAGAAGCTCGATAAACACACAAGTGAGCGGAAGCAACAAATATCTGAGTACATACATTAAACATGGGGTGCCTTAGAGAAGGCTAGCACAAAAGATACAACGATCGAACGAGGCGAGGCCTCCTGCCTGGGAACCTTCTAACTTCTCCTGGTCTTCAGCGGCCTCCTCATAGTAGTAGGCACCACCATGGTAGCGGTTGTCGTCGTCAGGATACTCCAGCTCCTGGGCTCCATCATCAGGTCGCAGTAATGGATCAAGGGGACAAAGGGGGAGAAAAGCAACGGTGAGTACTCATCCAAAGTACTCGCAAGACTGACATCAGAACTATGCTAAGTATGCATCAGTATCAAAGGAAGGGGTTGTTATACGTGGATTGACTGCAGCAATGCAAGAAAGAGAGGGAAAGCCTAGTCCTATCGAAGACTAGCATCTTCCGGGGTCTTCTAGCAATAGACTAGAGTAGAACAGGTAACAGAATTAACAGTCCTAGTGTTGCAGCAATATTAATATGAGGTCACGCCCAGAGATTCTCCCTCAACTCCGTGCGAGGAAACAATCCTGGAGCAACAGTTCCAGTTAAATTACAGTTGTAGTTGTATAAGATAAGGGCACAACTCCAAGTCGTCATGTAACCGTGGACACGACTATCTGAATAGTTAATTTTCATCCCTGTAGGGGTGCATCAAGTTTCCTGTCATGCTCGATAAACTCTGGCCGGACACACTTTCCTGGGTCATGCCCGGCCTCGGAACATCGACACGTCGCAGCCCCACCTAGACTCAATAGAGAGGTCAGCCCGCCCGTCTAAATCCTAAGCGCAGGGGTCATGGGCCCATCACCCTTTGCACTCCTGCATGATGCGTGGGTGGTCGAGGTCAGTCCTATAACCCCTTATTACAAGCGCGATGCATATCCGGACCAGTCGGGCGCGTGCCGCTCCATTACAGACGTCTGAAGAGCTTCGGCTGATACCACAACGTCGAGTACCCATAACTTCTCCCGCGCATCCGGTTAGTGCAAAAAGGTCTCCGACCACCCCAGATCAAATACCCAAATCAATTAACATTTTAATTAACTAATTGACACATCCACGCGGGAATCCACCCACATAACATCTATTCATCAAAGATCCCGGTAACAAGGTCAAGCAACTATGTGGTTGTCACATCAAGGGGGTCCGAGGTATCACCCTCGTTGGATTCCGAACGATGTAACTGTCAAGGTGGACTTAGAGGAATCACCCTCGAGGGTCTCACACTTGAGGGGTTGTACGACAAAGTCATCGACGGGAATGGTGAAGGAGTAATCACCCTCGATATCCACGACCGACTAGCTACACTACAGAGATATCATCCTGAGTACTTCGCGAGGTGTCACCCTCGGTACCTGATAGTAGCTCTACAACGCCGTACAACTAAGGGGGGTGTAAGTGATGTGTCGATTCTTGGCTCCTCGATCAGGGGTCAAGACTCGACATTAAAGCGGGGCAACTGGACTAAGGGGTTCAGAGGGGATGACTGCTCCACCTATACTAAGCAGTTTAAAGTATGGTATTAAAAGTAATATTTCATCAAAAACAGGCTATGCATTAGATATAGGAGCTAACTACAACAGTAGCAAAATTCTAATCCAAGCATGAGGGAGAAAGAAATGTGCGATATAGGAATGATCAAGGGGGTTTGCTTGCCTTGTTGCTCTGCAGCAAAGGGCTGGTCGTCAGGAGGGTAGTCGTATCCAGCAGCAGCGTCAGTTTCGAGGTCTACCGGTAAGTAGAGGGGGAAGAAACAATAAATAATAGCAACAGTGCAACACTTAAGCATGACATGACAATATGCAGGTCTAGGCATGAGCTAACGCAGTGCTATCCATCATAGACGGGTCGGGAAAATATCAGATGATATTCCGCGGGTCTCTGGCTACTACGAGCCATACGAAAACGGTGGAAAAGTTCTACGTTTGCTATGCTAGGGAGGCGTTACAAACGAACGGGTAGTATATCCGGATTCGTCTCATTCTACTGATTAACTTTCATGTTCGAAATATTTTCATATGACTTATGGTTTATTTTATATTAATTTCTACAATTTTATTAATATTTAGGAATTAACAGATTTAATTATATTATATAATTAAATATGACATTGTGGTGATGCAGCACGACATCATAAATCAACAAAGCTTTGTTTCGTTAAATATCACTAGTGGGCCCTAATTTTCATATGCACATTTGTTATTAGGGTTAACTAAATATTAATCCGATTAAATAAGGGGATGGGACCCATTTGTCATACTCAGTTTAGGCTCATATATCTATCTTAATTAATAGAATTCTTAATTAATCTATTTACTCTTAATCATATTAATAATACCTATTACCTAATTAATTAATTCACTAATTAATTATTTAATTAACTTAGCTAATTATTTACCAATTATTTATTTATTTATTTATTATTACTATTATTATTATTTTTTTAAAGAAAACATTTATAGGGGGTGGCCCTGATACGTCTCAAACGTATCTATAATTTTTAATGGTTTCATGCTGTTATCTTGTCAACTTTGGATGTTTTATATACCTTTTATATCTTTTTGTGGGACTAACTTATTAATTCAGTGCCAAGTGCTAGTTCCCGTGTTTCTGTGTTTTTGAATCTTTTCATATCTGATTTTGGAACGGAGTCCAAACAGAATAAAATCCCCAAAATAAATTTTTCGGGAAGAGAAGAAGATCGGGGGACTTGAGGGCCAAGGCAGGAGAGCCACAGGGGGCCCACAAGCCCTGTAGCCGCCACCAGGGGGGTCGGCGGCTACCAGGCTTTTGGCCCCTTGGAGCTCCCCTGCCCTAGCTCTCTCGCCTATATATTCCCTAAAATCCCAAAAAAAATCAGGGCATCCACGAAAACACTTTTCCGCAGCCGCAAGCTTCCGTTTCCGCGAGATCTCATCTGGAGACCCTTCCCGGTGCCCTGCCGGAGGGGACTTTGGACTTGGAGGGCTTCTACATCAACATCATCACCTTTCCAATGACTCGTGAGTAGTCCACTTCAAACCTACGGGTCCGTAGTTAGTAGCTAGATGGCTTCTTCTCTCTCTTGGATCTTCAATACAAAGTTCTCCATGATCTTCATGGAGATCTATCCGATGTAATCCTCTTTGGCGGTGTGTTTGTCGAGATCCGATGAATTGTGGATTTGTGATCAGATTATCAATGAACTATATTTGAGTCTTTGCTGATTTCTTATATGCATGATTTGATATCCTTGTAAGTCTCTCCGGGTCTTGGTTTTTTTGGCCAACTAGATCTATGATTCTTGCAATGGGAGAAGTGCTTGGTTTTGGGTTCATACCGTGTGGTGACCTTTCCCAGTGACAGAAGGGGCAGCAAGGCAAGCATCATGTTGTTGCCATCAAGGGTAACAGGATGGGCTTTTATCATAGATATGAGATTGTCCATCTACATCATGTCATCTTGCTTAAGGCGTTACTCTGTTCTCATGAACTTAATACACTAGATGCATGCTGGATAGCGGTCGACGTGTGGAGTAATAGTAGTAGATGCAGAAAGTATCGGTCTACTTGTTTTGGACGTGATGCCTATAGATATAATCATTGCCATAGAGAACGTCACGACTTTGCGCGGTTCTATCAATTGCCCGACAGTAATTCGTTCACCCACTGTCTACTTGCTTTCATGAGAGAAGCCACTAGTGAACACTATGCCCCTGGGTCTATTCACAACTATCGTCTCCACTTTCACTTTTACTTTGCTTTGTTTACTTTTTGCTTTCAGTTCTCACTTTGCCAACAATCTATAAGGGATTGAAAACCCCTTCATAGCGTTGGGTGCAAGCTCTTTGTGTTTGTGTAGGTACTTGTGACTCGACGCCATCCTCCCACTGGATCGATACCTTGGTTCTCAAACTGAGGGAAATACTTACCGCCGCTGTGCTACATCACCCTTTCCTCTTCAAGGGAACACCAAAGCAAGGCTCCAAGGCCGCGGGGAAATCCTTTGCATATTTGCCAAGGAATTCCCTATAGGCGTAGCCCATAGCAGCAGGATTCCTCGCGCCGTTGTCAGGGAAGGTGTGTTGTCACAGTAACAGGCCCCACCTGTAAGTGGCATCGGCCAGACAACAACTCACACACACACACACTCTGTACAGAAAAACACACACATGCACCTATTCACATTCTTACACACATCCATGTATACGCAGAATACATTCATCCGTATATATACAGAAATACATATATCACACTATGCACACATACATACATTTCTCACTCTGCTTTATTTTATTTTTTTATTTGTTTTCTCAACTCAAAGAAACAAACTACTCCTACTCCTCCTCTCAACTTACAGGAGAGAAAGAATCATGGGGCGAGGTGAAGTTCACCGGAGGCCATGGTGCGGGGCGCCAGAACGTGACCGGAGGGGAGGAGAGGTGGAGGGGAGGGAGGAGCCCGAATGGAGGGCTTACCGACGTTGATGGGAAGGCCCGGTGTAGCCGGAGTTCACAGGGAGGGGCGGAGGAGGCGGCATGGTGGAGGTGGGGAGGAGGCCGGCGTGGTCGGCCCGACCGGATCTGGCTAGAGGAGGACCGGTGGTGGCCGACGTCGAGGTGGTGGATCCGACGAGGGGACGGCCCCTGGCGGCGGCGGATCCGGTGCGGGGCGGCCGGGGCTCGGTGCGGCGCGGTGCTGGCGAGGGGAGCGAGGGAGGGGAGGTGAGCATGTGGCCTTGGTGCGTTGGGGATAGGCGAGGGCGCGTGGGGAGTGCCGGCTGGCACAAGCGAGGCGAGCGCAAGAGGGGCAGGGGGTTCTACGCTGGGGAGAGACGAGGGGTGAGGGGCGATCTGGGGGGTCGTGCAAGCGAGTGAGGTAGGGGAGCGTGAGGCCAGGGAGAAGGGTGGGTGACGAGGGGAACCAGGGGAGAGAGAGGGATTCGAGGGGGCCGACGCTCGATGGGGAGGTGAGCGAGGCAGGCTCGGGCGACGTGGGGCGGTGGGGGCTGGCGAACGAGGGGGAGTGAGCGAGGGAGCTGGCGAGGTGGAGTTGGGCTGGCGAGGCGAGCGTTGCGCGATGGGGAGGGTGGCGAGCGAGCGTGGGCACGAGGGGAGGAAGCAGCCCCTCGTGGCTCGGGGCTTCTGGTGGCGGGGTGGGAAGGAGTGGGGTGGCGGAGTGAATTATGTTTAGGGGTAGGGGTTATATACCCGTGGGGGTGTGGGCCGGTTGGAGCTAGGCTGTCCGGTTGGCCCAGCTAGCTAGTTTTTTTCGTATTTTGTTTTATTTTATCTTTTATTATAATTATTTATTTTCTTTTTTGTTTTAGTTTCTTTCTAATTTTGTTTTATAAAATATGCAAATAGTTCCAAATGTAATTTTTAATAATTATGTCACAACCCCAAAAAGTTTGGCACAAGAATAAATTAGTTTGTTTTGTTTTGTGAATTAAAAGCATTTAATTAATTGTTTTAGCTGATGTTTTATTTATTTTAGGGTTTTTAACCAATTAATAAAAATGTGGTTTCAACATGACAAATATCCACAGAATATTGGCCACAATTTGATCATTTTTTTACAGGTTTGACAAAGTTGAATCTTTACTTTAAATTTGAATTTGAATTTGAATAGGGTTGGATTAACGCGTGATTAACAACAATAACAGTGGTGACATGGCATCATTAGCATAGGATTATTGTAGCTTAATTACAGAGATCACTGTAATAAAAGTTGGGGATGTCACACAAGATGTGGCCTTGAATGATGCTTCAAGGGATCCTACATCATGATCTATTGTTATTCACTTTTGCCTTATGGCTAAGGCTTTAAAGGAATCTCCTACTTTGAATCCCAATATATCTCATGACGATGATGTTGATGATAATGGCGATGATGATAATGATGAAGAGAGTGATAATATTGCATCCTTAAAAATTAAGGGTGAAATTATTTTAAATCTCTTTATAAGAATAAACTTGCTTGTTCCAACTTCCTGGAAATCATGTCTATTGCCACCAAGGGCAAGAAATACATTGAGGAGTTGGGAGCTCATCTTGAGGAGCATGAGGCCACCATTGAGACAATGGAAGGTCATGCGCGTGATTACGCTAATGAGATCGCAGAGCTATCTCAAGCTCTTGAAAATGAACAAACCACCAAGGAACCTCTTGAGAAAACCTTTGCTTTTGAATTATCTAGATTAAAGGAATCCCATGATAGAGCTCTCGAGGTGGCTAATGATTTTAGAACTAAAAATGGTAAGCTTGAAGTTGCACATGCTAAACTCCTTGAGGACTATGAGCACCTCGAAAATGGCCCAAGGTCTATTAAGAGTTCGCTCGTCGAACTCACTGAGTCCCATGCTCAACTTGAAGCTTCATATGTCAAAGAGCTTGCCAAGTGGCCTTCTCCTCTTATTGCTAACGATGATGCTTGTGCTACTAACTCTACTTCTTGTGAAGCATCCATTTTAAAGGAAAATGTTGAGCTAAGGGATCAACTTGAGTTGCTATCTAGCAATTATGGGAAATTGGAAGAAAGTCATATAATACACACAAGCTCTCATGATGATCTTCTAGCATCACACAATGTGGTAAAGTTAGCTCATGAGGCTATTACTACCAAGGTAACATCAAGTGAGCCTCATGTGGACAATGGCACTACTTCTAGTCAAAATGCTATATTGCCATGTGCTAGTCCTCGTAATTATTATACTCATAATGTTTCTACCTCTTGTGATGAATTACTTTCATTGCCTTGTTTCTCTAATAATGAAGCTTATACTTCCTCTAGTACTTGTGTTGATACTAACCATGTAGAGGAAATCGAAGGGCAAAAGGCCCAAGTCACTTCTTTGAATAAAGACTTGGAAAAGAGTCATGAAGGGATGTCCACACTCAACAATGTCTTGTGTGGGGAAAAGTCCCCGAATGACAAATATGGACTTGTATTCAACTCCAACAAGAAGAAGAAGTCCAAAAACTTCAAGAAGAAGGGCCAAGAACAAGTTAAGAATTCGGCCAAGATTATTTGCTTCAAGTGCAAAATTGAAGGGCACCATGTTAGATCTTGCCCATTAAAGAAGAAGCCCCAAAGTCAGAAGCAACAAGGGAAGCGGACACAAGTTCAATCACATACTCAACTACAAGTTGAAGAAATGCCTCTTCCCAAGAAGACCCAAGCCAACACTCCTCATGTTGACAAATCAATAGGGAAGAAATTAAAGGGTAGATGTTGCTACCTATGGAGTGAGAAGGGTCACTTCACTTCTTCTAGAAGGAGAGGTAATTTATCCAACCCAATCATTATTGACAATATCTATTCTCTTGGGAAGGTTGGCAATGTGTCTGCCAAGTTTGTTGGTACTCAAAGTGGTGTCAAGAAAAGTACCATTTGGGTTGCCAAGCCTATTGTGACTAACCTCTTAGGACCCAACGTGGTTGGGGACCAACAATCTCAAACTTGAGCAATAGGTGATTGTGGAGGACATTGGAGACTTGGATACACAATGAAGAATTAAGGGGTGTTCATCATTCATATTATCTCAAGCCAAGTCATTTGGATTATCGAATTTCTATCTCATATCCAATGTGCCTCCTTACGGTAACTTGTACTTCAATTGTTTACATTGTTAGTTCTTGCCCCTTTGCATGTTGTGGTTTTGTACCTTGCATGTGTTTGTATATGTTGTGCTTCCAACCTGCTTATCTTGAGTAATCGAGTATGTGTATGTTGGTTTGCACATCATGTATATGTGAGTCTTGTGTTGAGCCTTTTTGCATCTTGTTTCTATCTTTGTTGGCTCTTGTGAGAGATTAATGGATTATCCCATTTTGAGGGAGTCATGTGCTTTGCGCACCTCACAATCCTCTAAATGTGTATACATGAGGAATACAACTTAGTATTGATGTTTCAAGATTATCTAGTCTCTATGTGGTATGTCTTACTCATGAGAAATTCAAATTCTAAATGATCCATTAATTATCTCTTGTTGGTTTTATTTTGCCACTTATTAATTTTGTTGGGTTATCACATTATGGGGGGGGGGTAATATGCTATGTGGATATTACAAGCCTAGAAAATGTGTATATTTGAGATATTGCCACTTAGTGTTGATATTGTAAATTATCTTGTTCCTAGGTGGCATGTTAGCTCTACAAGTGTCATTTGCTTGTGTTTTGGAGTAAATATGATGTTGGATATATTTGCAATCTTCCAATAGGACTTTTTTCCAAATACTTTTTGTCCTTTGACAATTGGTATTTGATACGTCCATTTTCCATCATGCTTTCATGTTGATATTTATTGCTTCTTGGGCTGTTATTTCACTTCGCGATACAATACTTATGCCTTTTCTCTCTTATTTTGCAAGGTTTACATGAAGAGGGAGAATGCCGGCAGTTAGAATTCTGGCCTGAAAAAGGAGCAAAGTTGAGATACCTATTCTCCGAAACTCCAAACGCCGTAAAAATCAACGATGATTTTTTCGGGAATTATAAAAAATACTGGGCCGAAGAAGTGCCAGAGGGGCGCCAATAGGTGGCTACAAGCCTGCTAGGCGCGGCCACCCCCCTGGCCGCACCTGGGGGGCTTGTGGGAACCCACCTGGCCCTCTGGCTCCCCTCTTGTACTATATGAAGGGTTTCGTCCGGAAAAAAATGAGGAGGAGGCTTTTTCGAGGATTCGCCGCCGCCATGAGGCAGAACTTAAGAAGAACCAATCTAGAGCTCCGGTAGGACGATCCTGCCGGGGAAACTTCCCTCCCGGAAGTGTAAATCGTCGCCATCGTCATCACCAACACTCCTCTCATCGGAGGGGACTCATCACCATCAACATCTTCATCAGCACCATCTCATCTCCAAACCCTAGTTCATCTCTTGTAACCAATCTCCGTCTCGCGACTCCGATTGCTACTTGTAAGGTTGCTAGTAGTGTTAATTACTCTTTGTAGTTGATGGTAGTTGGATTACTTGGCGGAAGAGTTTATGTTAAGATCCTTGATGCTACTCATCACCTCTCTGGTCATGAATATGATTATGCTTTGTGAGTAGTTACTTTTGTTCGTGAGGACATGGGATAAGTCATCCTAATAGTAGTCATGTGAATTTGGTATTCGTTCGATATTTTGATGTGTTGTATGTTGTTTTCCCTCTAGTGGTGTTATGTGAATGTCGACTACATAACACTTCACCATTATTTGGGCCTAGAGGAAGGCATTGGGAAGTAGTAAGTAGATGATGGGTTGCTAGAGTGACAGAAGCTTAAACCCTAGTTTATGCCTTACTTCGTAAGGGGCTGATTTGGATCCACTAGTTTAATACTATGGTTAGACTTTGTCTTAATTCTTCTTTCGTAGTTGCGGCTGCTTGCGAGAGGGGTTAATCATAAGTGGGATTCTTGTCCAAGTAAGGGCAGTACCCAAGCGCCGGTCCACCCACATATCAAACTATCAAAGTAACGAACGCGAATCATATGAACATGATGAAAACTAGCATGACAGAAATTCTCGTGTGTCCTCGGGAGCGTTTTTCCTCCTATAAGACTTTGTCCAGGCTTGTCCCTTGCTACAAAAGGGATTGGGCCACTTTGCTGCACCGTTATTACTTTTGTTACTTGTTGCTTGCTACGAATCATCTCACCACACAATCACTTGTTACTGATAATTTCAGTGCTTGCAGATATTTCCTTGCTGAAAACCACTTGTCAGATCTTTCTGCTCCTCGTTGGGTTCGACACTCTTACTTATCGAAAGGACTATGATAGATCCCCTATACTTGTGGGTCATCAGTATGCCCTTCATGTGGTAGACATTTCTAATCATCTTTACATTGGATTTTGTGTATCATTTGTCTTCCTTCCCTCTTGTGGGTAGCTTGTTCATGTTGGTGTTTCTTTCTCGCTATTTTGGCAAAATCTGGAATCATTCTTATGTTTCAGGCACGGTACTACCGCCGTCAGAGCTTTACTGCCATAGGGGGGAGCGGTACTACCGCTCTCCTAGAGGTACTACCTCTCTGCTAATGGTACTACCACGATGACCAGCATGATGGGAGGCAAATCTTGCTCTTTCTGATGCTTTGTGCCATCTCGAAAATTTGTTGAGAGTTTGGTTTGTTTGGAACCTAGCTCTCTTTTGGAAATTATATACATCGTGTTTGTTTTCCTTCAATTGGTATCTTGTTTCCTTTTATTTGGCATGTGTCAACGGATATCTCTTTCCTTGATGTATATTTTAATTGATATCCCTCAAGTAATAGCTTTTCATTTGGTATCTGATTTTCACTTGATATCTTGTCTTTTGTTGTCTTATCAACTAGGTGTCGATTGGATTTTTGAAAGCCTTGAGCATGCATATTTACTATATGTAATTCCTTTGGCATGTTTTCTTTCTTTGACCCAATATATAGGGGAAACTCCACCTTGTCGTAAATTGGCTAAAGTGTGCATGAAATTCGAATTCATATCTATATGCACATATGTATGTGGAGTTTGTCCTATCTATTTTTGGTTTTCTAACTCCTTGGTCCCAATGAGTTTGGTCACTATTTTGTTTGTTTTGTTGTTCTAGGAACAATTGGAGATGCATTGGATGCTCGGCTCACCTACAAGGAAGGTGTTGAGACCATGTGCTTATTGGAGCCAAGTTAGGATGATCAACGAACAACTATCTACTACATCTATCCAATGTTGTCTCGGTAACAAGTATCTACTTCATGCATTCATTTCTTGCAAAGGCCCAAACCTGTCTTTTCTTGGTTGAGTGGTACTACCGTGAATAGCCACGGTACTACCACTGGAGAGGTGTTACTGCTGCACTCGTGCACTAGCAGCACCAGCACGGTACTACCGCGCCATCGGGACCGCGAAGGGTTATACCCTCCTCTCGTGGTTATGTCTCTCTCTCCAGGTTGCAGCCTGACATGAATATCTTGATTCATTCTTGTGGTACTTGTTTCCTTTCTCAAAGCATTCGAACGATGATGTCTTATTGCTAGTTGGGATGTCTTTGTTGTTCATATGTTGGAAGTTCATATTGTACAATAAGAAAATATTAGGCCATGTGCTACGCTTCCAAGCAAAGATCTTATTGATATATTTATGACTTCCTTTTGGATATCTTGTTTGTTCCTTTCTGTAACTATTTCGTGTGTACATCCTTCTTTGCGGATATATATATCATCATAATTGTCTTCTACCTAGAATCTTTTACACATGAGAGAATGTACATCTCTAATTCATATCCTCTTTTCTTTCAAGTCCACTGTTCCATTTCTGTTTTTCAGGTTTTGGTGGCTTCGTGAAAGGATTTATTGAGTACGGATCTTATATCCTTGCATCTTTATGCACTCTTTGGTGGTGAAGATTGTTTTTCCTCATGCTTGTCTTGACGGGGGTCTTGCCATTTCGATTGGTATCCCTCCTCTTGACAAGGTTATTAGTTCCTATCTTCACCATGGGTTGTTACAAGTGTTGGTTAATATTTTGTTTATTAGTAAGTTTGTGAACCCATTTTCTAGTGTGTGTGGGTGTGGGAATGATATGTCTTGCACTTTGTTTATCATTTCATCAAGACTTTGTTGATGAGTAATGCTCATCCTTATCTTAGTCTTCTCAAGTGCTTTCCATGACTCACACACATCAATTTGGTTGAGCCTATCCTTAAGTTGCCTCTTTTACATAATGTTTTACCATACGTCTTGTTCAAGTGATATGCTTATTGTCTCATTTATCTTCTTGCACTCGTTGTGTGTTTTTATTAATTTTGGGGGAGCAACGATCCAATTTTTGTGTACTTCTATGAAATATAAAAACTCTTATTAGTGCACAAATCGTGGGGAGCTTCTCTAGTTTTGATAAAACACTAGATTTATCATAATATCTTTTATTCATGTGGTTCGACGGACCATGTGATTGTTTGTTCCATCTCGTATCTTATGATTGCTTGCTTCTATTTTGTATTCCTTTGTGGCATACGATCCTTCTTTTTGCAATCTGTCCACTATATAGTTCGTTTGCCTCCAACTTCTTATCATTGTTTATGTGTATTTCTGTACACCCTTGTGCTGAGAAGTACACACTTTTTGGAGGACCACCTACTATATTGGCTTTCTATACTTTTTGTCCATTTTGGCAATCGATGCCAGTGGGGGAGAAGTTTAGAGAGTTTACTTTGGATATGTTTAGAGGGTTTTGCTTTTATTGCATAAGCATTTACATCTTGCCTTATTGCTTTGTATGTGTGCGCTTGGTTATGCTTATTTCCGTATATAAACTCTATTGAAGTGGTTGTCATCAATTACCAAAATGGGGAAGATTGTTAGAGCATATTTCTCCATATGTGGTTTTGGTAATTGATGACAATCCCTATGGGATAATGGTTTCCTTAGTTATATTTATAGGATTTGTCCATAGGCACTTCTTGAAGTCCATCTGTTGGGTTCAAGGAGTTTATATGATGACCAACGTGGTATTCAAGGTATTGTCCAAAGAATGGTCATAGAGACACAAGGTTGATCAAGATCGTCAGACAAAGAGTAAATCAAGAAGATCAACACACAAAGCATACAAGATGTACCGAGAGGGATCAAGTGATCCCATGGTATGGCAAGCATTGTCCATTACGTGTTTGTGTACTAACCCATGGTCTTCGTGAGAGTTCTATGTGGGGTTAGGTGTGTGTCCATGGGCTTGCGTCAAGAGGAAGATCTCATACAACCCATCGAGGATGACTTCAAGTGGTGATCGTCATCAAGATTGCGGTGTGCAAGTTCAAGTGGATCAGCACGAAGATATCATGCTTGAAGCTCGTCATCCATTGTGGTGGAAATTAACTTGTGAAGATATGCTGAAGAGTGGCTCACCCATATTCTGTAAGGGGAAGCAATCGGCTAGTCTTCATCAAGCTAACGCAATCAAGAAAGGTGGTCCATCTTGAGGAAGCAAAGATCATCGTCATCTAGCTCAAGAGGACGAGGTCCAAGGTATAGGTTTTCCCATGATAGGTTTTCTGTTGTATAATAGATTGTCGTACTATCACGAGGTCCATCTTGATTGTATCGTTCGTTGAGAGCTCACACCATTTGCATCCTTGCATCATACTTCTTGGTTCTTGTTTGGTGTTTCTCTTTGTTAGTTCTAGATCTTATGGTCATCTTCATGACAAGCTCAAGTTCATCGAAAACGGAGAACATATGCATATTCTATGATGTTTTCGATGTTGGGAGTTTTTACCGGCCTTATTCGAGGAAGGGTTCTCACCATTTTCTTATGGGACTTTTTCACTTCCTTCTTATTGATATTGCTAGCAGGATTATGTTACTCCATGTATTTAGCTTTCTAACAAACTTGGTTTCGTTGAATTTGGAGTCCGTATGCGAAAGTTAAGGCAGTTTCTGTGGCGAGCGGTAGTACCGCTTGTGCCAAGTTGTAGTACCGCTCTAGGAGCGGTAGTACCGCTCCGTCGGTCTTTATTTGCGTATCCTTTTTGCCTCAGCATGGTTGGTGAACCTACCGAGTGGTAGTACCGCTTCGTCGGACTTAATTTGCACATCCTTTTTTGCCTCAGCATGGCTGGTGAACGTACCGAGCGGTAGTACCGCTCTGTGCGGGCTGGGAAGCATAATGGTTGGATTTTTCCCACCTATAAAAGGGGGTCTTCTTCCCCATTGAACCTTATCCGTGAAGCTCGAGTTTTCCCCCCATTGTTGACCTTCTTCGAGCTTGCTAACTCTCAATCCCTCCAATGATTCTTGCTAGTTCTTGAGGGAAAAGAGAGAGGAGATCTAGATCCACATTTCCACCAATCACTTTCTCCTCTAAGTGAGGGGAACCCCTTGGGTCTAGATCTTGGAGTTCTTTGTGTTCTTCTTCGTTCTTCCTCTCATTTTCCTCCCTAGCATTAGTTTCTTTGGTAGGATTTGGGAGAGAAGGACTTGGGCACTCCGTGTGCCCTTGCCATTGCATTTGGTGCGTCGGTTTGAGTTCTCCACGGTGATACATGGAAGCGAGAAGTTGAGAAGCTTATTACCCTTGGGTACTTGGTACCCCTAGAAGCTTGGTGGTGACTCGGAGCTCAATCATTGTGCTCTACAGCTCCGGGAAGCGTCGGGGTCTCCAATTAAGTTGTGGAAATTGCCCCGAGCATTTGTGGTCATCTCGAAGCCATATGCCATTATGGTGAAGCTTTGTGGTGTTGTTGGGAGCCTCCAATTAAGTTGTGGAGATTGCCCCAACCTTGTTTGTACGGGTTCGGTGACCGCCCTCAAGTGTCCCTGACTCCGTAACAGCAGATCTTCCATTGCAACAGCACCAGAAGAATGGTGCTAGCACTCTCCGACAACCGAAACTAGAAGAATGTTGTTGACGGCCCACCAACGCGTGGGATCGTAGCAGTTTTCGAGGGTAGAGTATTCGACCCAAATTTGTTGATTCGCCAAACAGGAGGTGAGAGAATACTCTCGAGTATTAGCACCTGAATGGGTCAGATTCAACCACACCTGAAAGATTAGTATCTGCAAGAAAAGTAGTAACAACAAAGTAGTATGATAACAAGGGTGTCAGAAACGATTTGTTGACGGCACACTATTCCTAACGATTGTATCAATGGCGCCAAGTTGCCTCGTTGACGAAAATTGTCAGTTCCCGTCAACGACCAGCGGTCAAGATTTTAGCAGGTAGCTGTTGGGGAACGTCACATGGGAAGCAAAAATTTTCCTACGCGCACGAAGACCTATCATGGTGATGTCCATCTACGAGAGGGGATGTGTGATCTACGTACCTTTGTAGATCGTACAGCAGAAGCGTTAGTGAACGCGGTTGATGTAGTGGAACGTCCTCATGTCCCTCGATCCGCCCCGCGAACAATCCCGCGAACAGTCCCACGATCTAGTACCGAACGGACGACACCTCCGCGTTCAGCACACGTACAGCTCGACGATGATCTCGGCCTTCTTGATCCAGCAAGAGAGACGGAGAGGTAGAAGAGTTCTCCGGCAGCGTGACGGCGCTCCGGAGGTTGGTGATGACCTTGTCTCAGATGGGCTCCGCCCGAGCTCCGCAGAAACGCGATCTAGAGGAAAAACCGTGGAGGTATGTGGTCGGGCTGCCGTGGAAAAGTCATCTCAAATCAGCCCTAAAACCTCCGTACATATAGGTGGGAGGGGACCTTGCCTTGGGGCTCAAGGAGCCCCAAGGGGGTCGGCCGAGCCAAAGGGGGGAAGACCCCCCCCCAAACCGAGTTGGACTTGGTTTGGTGGGAGGGAGTCCTTCCCTTCCTTCCCACCTCCTCTTTTTTTTTCTTTTCTCTTGATTTTCTCTTCTTGGCGCATCGGGCCCTTTTGGGCTGTCCCACCAGCCCACTAAGGGCTTGTGTGCCACCCTCAAGGTCTATGGGCTTCCCCGGGGTGGGTTGCCCCCCCGGTGAACTCCCGGAACCCATTCGTCATTCCCGATACATTCCCGGTAACTCCGAAAACCTTCCGGTAATCAAATGAGGTCATCCTATATATCAATCTTCATTTCCGGACCATTCCGGAAACCCTCGTGACGTCCGTGATCTCATCCGGGACTCCGAACAACATTCGGTAACCAACCATATAACTCTAATACGCATAAAACAACGTCGAACCTTAAGTGTGCAGACCCTGCGGGTTCGAGAACTATGTAGACATGACCCGAGAGACTCCTCGGTCAATATCCAATAGCGGGACCTGGATGCCCATATTGGATCCTACATATTCTACGAAGATCTTTATCGTTTGAACCTTAGTGCCAAGGATTCATATAATCCCGTATTTCATTCCCTTTGTCCTTCGGTATGTTACTTGCCCGAGATTCGATCGTCAGTATCCGCATACCTATTTCAATCTCGTTTACTGGCAAGTCTCTTTACTCGTTCCGTAATACAAGATCCCGCAACTTACACTAAGTCACATTGCTTGCAAGGCTTGTGTGTGATGTTGTATTACCGAGTGGGCCCCGAGATACCTCTCCGTCACACGGAGTGACAAATCCCAGTCTTGATCCATACTAACTCAACTAACACCTACGGAGACACCTATAGAGCATCTTTATAGTCACCCAGTTACGTTGCGACGTTTGATACACACAAAGCATTCCTCCGGTGTTCGTGAGTTATATGATCTCATGGTCATAGGAACAAATACTTGACATGAAGAAAACAGTAGCAACAAAATGACATGATCAACATGCTACGTCCATCACATGATTCTCCTAATGATGTGATCCCGTTATTAAGTGACAACACTTGCCTATGGTCAGGAAACCTTGACCATCTTTGATCAACGAGCTAGTCAACTAGAGGCTTACTAGGGACAATGTTTTGTCTATGTATCCACACATGCACTGTGTTTCCAATCAATACAATTATAGCATGGATAATAAACGATTATCATGAACAAAGAAATATAATAATAACTAATTTATTATTGCCTCTAGGGCATATTTCCAACAGTCCCCCATTTGCACTAGAGTCAATAATCTAGTTCATATCACCATGTGATTCCAACGAATCCAACACCCATATAGTTATGGGGTCTGATCACGTCGTGCTCGCGAGAGAGGTTTTAGTCAACGGTTCTGAAACTTTCAGATCCGTGTGTTCTTTACAAATCTTTATGTCATCTTATAGATGCTCCTACTACGTGCTATTCGGAAATGCTCCAAATATCTACTCTACTATACGAATCCGTTTCACTACTCATAGTTATTCGGATTAGTGTCAAAGCTTGCATCGATGTAACCCTTTAGGACGAACTCTTTAACCACCTCCATAATCGAGAAAAATTCCTTAGTCCATTAGTTACTAAGGATAAATTTTGACCGCTGCTAGTGATTCAATCATGGATTACTCTCTGTACCTCTCAACATACTTTGAGTCAAGGCACACATCAGGTGCGGTACACAGCATGGCATACTTTAGATTCTACGGCTAAGGCATAGAAGACGACCTTCGTCTATTCTCTTTATTCTGCCGGGGTCGGGTTTTGAGTCTTACTCAAATTCACACCTCACAACGCAACCAAGAACTCCTTCTTTGTTGATCTATTTTGAACTCTTTCAAAAACTTGTCAAGGCATGCATCTTGTTGAAACTTCTATTAAGCGCTTTCGATCTATCTCCATAGATCTTTGATGCTCAACGTTCAAGTAGCATAATCCAGGTACTCCTTTGAAAACTTCTTTCAAACAACCTTGTATGCTTTACAGAAATTCTACATTACTTCTGATCCACAATATGTCAACCACATATTCCTATCAGAAATTCTATAGTGCTCCCACTCACTTCTTTGGAAATACAAGTTTCTCATAAACCTTGTACACACCCAAAATCTTTGATCATCTCATCAAAGTGTATATTCCAACTCCGAGATGCTTGCACCAGTCCATTGAAGGATCACTGGAGCTTGCATACTTGCTAGTATCTTTAGGATCGACAAAACCTTCTGGTTGTATCACATACAATGTTTGCTCAAGGAAACCGTCGAGGAAACAATATTTTGACATCCTACGTGCAATATTTCATAAATAATGCATCAACAACTAACATAATTCTAACAGACCTTTAGCATCGCTACGAGTGAGATAGTCTCATCATAGTCAACTGTTTGATCTTGTCGAAAACATCTTTGCGACAAGTCGAGCTTTTCTTAATAGTGACTTATCACCATCATCGTCTGTCTTCTTTTAAAGATCCATCTCTACTCAATAGTCTTATGACCATCAAGTAGTTCTTCCAAAGTCTACACTTTGTTTTCATACATGGATCCTCTCTCGGATTTCATGGCTTCCGGCCATTTGTCAGAATTCGGGCCCACCATTGCTTTCTTCATAACTCATAGGTTCACTGTTGCTCAACAACATGACCTCCAAGATAGGGTTACCGTACCACTCTGCAGTAGTACGCGACCTTGTCGACCTACGAGGCTTGTAGTATCTTGATCCGATGCTTGATGATCACCATCATCAGCTTCCACTTCAATTGGTGTAGGCGCCACAGGAACAACTTCCTGCGCCCTGCTACACACTGGTCAAAGTGATGGTTCAATAACCTCATCAAGTTTTACCACCCTCCCACTCAATTCTTTCGAGAGAAAACTTTCCTCGAGAAAGGATCCGTTTCTAGAAACAAATACTTTGCTTTCGGATCTGAGATAGGAGATGTACCCAACTGTTTTGGATATCCTATGAAGATGCATTTATCCGCTTTGGGTTCGAGCTTATCAGACTGAAACTTTTTCACATAAGTATCGAAGCCCCAAACTTTCAAGAAACGACAGTTTAGATTTCTCTAAACCTCAGTCTATATTGTGTCATCTCAACGGAAATACGCGGTGCCCTATTTAAAGTGAGTGCGGTTGTCTCTAATGCATAACCCATAAACGATAGTGGTAATTCGATAAGAGACATCATAGCATGCACCATACCAAATAGTGCATGGCTATGATGTTCAGACACATCATCACACTATGATGTTCCAGGTGGCATGAACTGCGAAACAATTTCCACATTGTCTTAACTGCGTACCAAAACTCGTAACTCAGATATTCATTTCTATGATCATATCGTAGACAGTTTATCCTCTTGTTACGACAAACTTCACTCCGAAACAGAATTGAACTTTTCAATATTTCAGACTTGTGATTCATTAAGTAAATACTCTAGTATCTACTCAAATCATCATTGAAGTAAGAACATAATGATATCCACTGCGTGCCTCAGCACCCATTGGACTGCATACATCAAAATGTATCACTTCCAACAAGTTACTATCTTGTTTCATCTCAATGAAAACAAGGCCTTGCTCATGTGGTATGATTTGCATGTCACTAGTGATTCGAAATCAGGTGAGTACAAAGATCCATCAGCATGGAGCCTCTTCATGCAATTTATAATAACATGACTCAAGCGGCAGTGCCACAAGTAAGTGGTACTATCATCATTAACTCGTATCTTTTGGCACCAATATTATGAACATGTGTAACACTACGATCGAGATTCAATAAACCATTGAAGGTGATTATTCAAGAAAATAGAGTAACCATTATTCTCTTTAAATGAATAATCGTATTGCAATGAACACGATCCAATCATGTTCATGCTTAACGCAAGCACCAAATAACAATTATTTAGGTTTAACACCAATCCCGATGGTAGAGGGAGCGTGCGACGTTTGATCATATCAACCTTGGAAACACTTCCAACACGTATCGTCACCTCGCCTTTAGCTAGTCTCCGTTTATGCCGTAGCTTTCATTTCGTGTTACTAATCACTTAGCAACCGAACTGGTATCCAATACCCTCATGCTACTAGGAGTACTAGTAAAGTACACATCAACATCATGTATATCAAATACACTTCTTTCGACTTTTGCCAGCCTTCTTATCTACCAAGTATCTAGAGTTGCTCCGCCTCAGTGACTGTTCCCCTCATTATAGAAGCACTTAGTCTCTGGTTTGGGTTTAATCTTGGGTCTCTTCATTAGTGCAGCAACTGTTTTGCCGTTTCACGAAGTATCCCCGCTAGCCCTTGCCTTTCTTGAAACTTAGTGGTTTTACAAACCATCAACTATTGATGCTCCTTCTTGATTTCTACTTTCGCAGTGTCAAACATCGTGAATCGCTCAAGGATCATTGTATCTATCTTTGATATGTTATAGTTCATCACGAAGCTCTCACAGCTTGGTGGCAGTGACTTTGGAGAACCATCACCATCTCATCTGGAAGATTAACTCCCACTTGATTCAAGTGATTGTCGTACTCAGACAATCTGAGCACACGCTCAACGATTGAGCTTTTCTCCTTTACTTTGTGGACAAAGAATCTTGTTGGAGGTCTCGTACCTCTTAACAAGGGCACAAGCATGAAATCACAATTTCATCTCTTTAGAACATCACTTATGTTCCGTGACGTTTTACAACGTTTTCGGCGCCTTGCTTCTAAGCCATTAAGTATTTTGTACTGAACTATCGTATAGTCATCAGAAAAGTGTATGTCTGATGTTCATAGCATCCACAGACGACGCTCGAGGTGCAGCACACTGAGTGGTGCATTAAGGACATAAGCCTTCTGTGCAGCAACGAGGACAATCCTCGGTTTTACAGACTCAGTCTACAAAGTTTGCTACTATCAACTTTCAACTAAATTTTCTCTAGGAACATATAAAAACAGTAGAGCTATAGCGCAAGCTACATCGTAATTCGCAAAGACCATTAGACTATGTTCATGACAATTAGTTCAATTAATCATATTACTTAAGAACTCCCACTCAAAAAGTACATCTCTCTAGTCATTTGAGTGGTTCATGATCCACTTACACTAGCTCAAGTCCGATCATCACGTGAGTTGAGTATAGTTTCAGTGGTAAGCATCCCTATGCTAATCATATCATCTATATGATTCATGATCGACCTTTCGGTCTCATGTGTTCCGAGGCCATGTCTGCACATGCTAGGCTCGTCAAGCTTAACCCGAGTGTTCCGGGTGCGCAACTGTTTTGCACCCGTTGTATGTGAACGTTGAGTCTATCACACCCGATCCTCACGTGGTGTCTCGAAACGACGAACTGTAGCAACGGTGCACAGTCGGGGAGAACACAATTTCGTCTTGAAATTTTTAGTGAGAGATCACCTCATAATGCTACCGTCGTTCTAAGCAAAATAAGGTGCATAAAAGGATTAACATCACATGCAATTCTTAAGTGACATGATATGGCCACCATCATGCGCTTCTTGATCTCCATCACCAAAGCACCGACACGATCTTGTTGTCACCGGCGTCACACCATGATCTCCATCATCATGATCTCCATCAACGTGTCGCCATCGGGGTTGTCGTGCTACTCATGCTATTACTACTAAAGCTACATCCTAGCAAAATAGTAAACGCATCTGCAAGCACAAACGTTAGTATAAAGACAACCCTATGGCTCCTGCCGGTTGCCGTACCATCGACGTGCAAGTCGATATTAACTATTACAACATAATCATCTCATACATCCAATATATCACATCACATTGTTAGCCATATCACATCACAAGCATACCCTGCAAAAACAAGTTAGACGTCCTCTAATTGTTGTTGCATGTTTTACGTGGTGACCATGAGTATCTAGTAGGATCGCATCTTACTTACGCAAACACCACAACGGAGATATATGAATTGCTATTTAACCTCATCCAAGGACCTCCTATGTCAATTCCGATTCAACTAAAGTTGGAGAAACCGACACTTGCCAGTCATCTTTGAGCAACGGAGTTACTCGTAACGATGAAACCAGTCTCTCGTAAGCGTACGAGTAATGTCGGTCCAAGCCGCTTCAATCCAACAATACCGCGGAATCAAGAAAAGACTAAGAAGGGCAGCAAAACGCACATCACCGCCCACAAAAACTTTTGTGTTCTACTCGAGAAGACATATACGCATGAACTTAGCTCATGATGCCACTGTTGGGGAACGTCACATGGGAAACAAAAATTTTCCTACGCGCACGAAGACCTATCATGGTGATGTCCATCTACGAGAGGGGATGAGTGATCTACGCACCCTTGTAGATCGTACAGCAGAAGCGTTAGTGAACGCGGTTGATGTAGTGGAACGTCCTCACGTCCCTCGATCCGCCCCACGAACAATCCCACGAACAGTCCCACGATCTAGTACCGAACGGACGGCACCTCCGCGTTCAGCACACGTACAACTCGACGATGATCTCGGCCTTCTTGATCCAGCAAGAGAGACGGAGAGGTAGAAGATTTCTCCGGCAGCGTGACGGCGCTCCGGAGGTTGGTGATGACCTTGTCTTAGCAGGGCTCCGCCCGAGCTCCGCAGAAACGCGATCTAGAGAAAAAACCGTGGAGGTATGTGGTCGGGCTGCCGTGGAAAAGTCGTCTCAAATCAGCCCTAAAACCTCCGTATATATAGGTGGGAGGGAGGGGACCTTGCCTTGGGGCTCAAGGAGACCCAAGGGGGTCGGCCGAGCCAAAGGGGGGAAGACTCCCCCCCCAAACTGAGTTGGACTTGGTTTGGTGGGAGGGAGTCCTTCCCTTCCTTCCCACCTCCTCTTTTTTTTCTTTTCTCTCGATTTTCTCTTCTTGGTGCATAGGGCCCTTTTGGGCTGTCCCACCAGCCCACTAAGGGCTGGTGTGCCCCCTCAAGGTCTATGGGCTTCCCTGGGGTGGGTTGCCCCCCCTGGTGAACTCCCGGAACCCATTCGTCATTCCCGGTACATTCCCGGTAACTCCGAAAACCTTCCGGTAATCAAATGAGGTCATCCTATATATCAATCTTCGTATCCTATATATCCCCTCCTGACGTCCGTGATCTCATCCGGGACTCCGAACAACATTCGGTAACCAACCATATAACTCTAATACGCATAAAACAACGTCGAACCTTAAGTGTGCAGATCCTGCGGGTTCGAGAACTATGTAGACATGACCTGAGAGACTCCTCGGTCAATATCCAATAGCGGGACCTGGATGCCCATATTGGATCCTACATATTCTACGAAGATCTTTATCGTTTGAACCTCAGTGCCAAGGATTCATATAATCCCGTATGTCATTCCCTTTGTCCTTCGGTATGTTACTTGCCCGAGATTCGATCGTCAGTATCCGCATACCTATTTCAATCTCGTTTACTGGCAAGTCTCTTTACTCGTTCCGTAATACAAGATCCCGCAACTTACACTAAGTCACATTGCTTGCAAGGCTTGTGTGTGATGTTGTATTACCGAGTGGGCCCCGAGATACCTCTCCGTCACACGGAGTGACAAATCCCAGTCTTGATCCATACTAACTCAACTAACACCTTCGGAGATACCTGTAGAGCATCTTTATAGTCACCCAGTTACGTTGCGACGTTTGATACACAGAAAGCATTCCTCCGGTGTTAGTGAGTTATATGATCTCATGGTCATAGGAACAAATACTTGACACGCAAAAAACAGTAGCAACAAAATGACACGATCAACATGCTACGTCTATTAGTTTGGGTCTAGTCCATCACATGATTCTCCTAATGATGTGATCCCGTTATTAAGTGACAACACTTGCCTATGGTTAGGAAACCTTGACCATCTTTGATCAACGAGCTAGTCAACTAGAGGTTTACTAGGGACAGTGTTTTGTCTATGTATCCACACATGCACTGTGTTTCCAATCAATACAATTATAGCATGGATAATAAATGATTATCATGAACAAAGAAATATAATAATAACTAATTTATTATTGCCTCTAGGGAATATTTCCAACAGTAGCAGTAGTGTAACGAGTAATAGTAGTGGCAAGGAATAGCAGTAAAGCAAGACCAGTAACAGCAGCAGAGCAAGACAAGTAATAGCAGCAGCGCAAGACAAGTAAGAACAGTAGTAGTACGAACTCGTAGGCAACGGGTTGGTGATTTGTTTGGATGATATTCATCATGCAATAGTTATAACACATAGAGATATGTGGCTAGCTCCCGTTCGTCAATGTGATGTAGGCATGCATTCTGTGTGTCGTCATACGTGCTTAGGGAAAAGAACTTGCATGACATGTATTGTCCATCCCTCCTGTAGCAGCGGGGTCCAAAAGGAAACTACGGGATATTAAGATTCTCCTTTTAATAAAGAACCGGACCAACGCATTAGCACTTGGTGAACACATGAACTCCTCAAACTATGGTCATCACCGGGAGTGGTTCCGGTTATTGTCACTCCGGGGTTGCCGGATCATAACACATAGTAGGTAACTACAACTTGCAAGATCGGATCTAAAACACACATATATTGGTGACAACATAATAATTTCAGATCTGAAATCATGGCACTAGGGCCCTAGTGACAAGCATTAAGCATGGCAAAGTAGTAGCAACATCAATCTCAGAACATAGTGGATACTAGGGATCAATCCCCATCAAAACTAACTCGATTACATGATAGATCTCATCCTACTCATCACCACCCAGCGAGCCTACGAATAGATTACTCACGAACGACGAAGAGCTTCATGGAATTGGAGAGGGAAGAAGGTTGATGATGACGATGGCGACGGTTTCCCCTCTCCGGAGCCCAAGACGGACTCCAAATCTTCCCTCCAGATGAAGAACAGGTTGTGGCGGCACCTCCATATCGCAAACGTGACAAAATCTTCACTTTTTATTTTTTGTGGGACGAAAGTGAACTTATAGAGCTGAGGTTGGGGCGGCAGAGCTGTGTGGGCCCCACAAGCTTGCCCACCGCCACCAGGGGGTGGCGGAGGCAGGGCTTGTGGCCCACCCCTCAGGTGGATCTTGGCGCAGATATTTTTCATATTTTCCAAAAATGCTCCCCGTAAATTTTTAGGACGTTTGGAGAACTTTGATTTCTGCACAAAAACAACACCAAGGCAATTCTGCTGAAAACAGCGTTAGTCCAAGTTAGTTCCATTCAAATCTTGCAAATTAGAGTCCAGAACAAGGGCAAAAGAGTTTGGAAAAGTATATACGATGGAGACGTATCAATTCCCCCAAGCTTAAAACCTTGCTTGTTCTCAAGCAACTCAGTTCACAAACTGAGAGAGAAAAAAAACTTTGACAAACTCTGTTTGATCTTGTTGTTGCAACTATGTCTAACTCATAACAAGAATTGTAGCAAGATCACAAGTTAACCGCATAAGCAAATGACACAAAGGTCTCACGGTAAACTAATATCAATGGCATAATCTGCTAACGAGCAAATAATAATGACTTTCAAATACCAACACTTCAATCAAAACAAGCATGAAGCAATATGAATAGGTGGTATCTCGCTAGCTCTTTCTGAGACCGCAAAACATAAATGCAGAGCACTTTCAAAGATCAAGGGCTGACTAAACATTGTAATTCATAGCAACGAAGATCCAGTCATAGTCATACTCAATATCAATCAAAAGAAAAGCATTAAAATGATAGAGGTGCTCTCTAATTGGTGCTTATAAATAGACAGGCCCTTCGTAGAGGGAAGCATTGATTTGCAGAGGTGCCAGAGCTCAAGCTTTGAAAACAGAGATAATAATTTTGGGTGGCATGCTTTCATTGTCAATGCAATGACCAAGAGTTCTCAATATCTTCCATGCTACTCATGCTATAGGCAGTTCCCAAACAGAAAAGTAAAGTTTTAGCTCCCCCACCACCAATCAATCACACTCCACGGCTAGCCGAATCCTCGGGTACCGTCCATTCTAACATCAATCCGGGAGGAGTCTTGTTTTACAGTTATGTTTTCGATTTAAGCGTGGAACTGGGCATTCCAAATACCGACCCCTTTCTCGTGAATGACAGTGAAGAATCACATGTCGAGGATAACACTCCTAGCATGGAAGATACCAATAGCCCCCTCTCACCACATGAGTGGTTCGGGCATGCAAAACAGATTATTTCTTGAAGGTTTAGAGAGTGGCACATGCAAATTTACTTGGAACGGCAGGTAGATACCGCAAATAGGTAGGTATGGTGGACTCTCATGGAAAAACTTTTGGGTTTATGGAAGTGGATGCACAAGCAGTATTCCGCTTAGTACAAGTGAAGGCTAGCAAAAGACTCAGAAGCGACCAACTAGAGAGCGACAACAGTCATCAAGATGCAATGAGTTTGACTAACATTGAATGCAAGCATGAACAGGATATAAATCACCATGAACACGAACATCATAGAGGCTATGTTGATTTTGTTTCAACTACATGCATGAACATGCGCCAAGTCAAGCCACTTGAAACATTCAAAGGAGAATACCATCCTATCATACTACATCATAGTCATTTCAAAATGTATGTTGACATTCAAGACAAACCATTATAAACTCTCAGCTAAATAAGCATGGCATCAGAAACTATGATCTCTAAGTTGTCATTGCAAACATGGTTCTCTCACAACAAAGCTAAATCTGGGTCGACAAGCTAGTCATTTTTACAAAAACAAAATAGATAGAGTTCATACCAGCTTTTTAGTCTCAGTCACTTCATCATATATCATCATTATTGCCTTTCGTTTGCACGACTGAGCGTTGTGAACAATAATAAGAGTGCTCGTGCATTGGACTAAGCTGAATCTGCAGGCAAACACAAAGGAGAAGACAAAGTAATGTGGCTCTTTGAAAGCTAAACAGGTAAGCATGCAAGAACCACTAAACATTGAAACCAATATCTTCTACCTTGACCCAAAGAAAAAGAAAACCATTTACACGGGAAAGCTCCCAACAAGCAAAAGAAGAAAGAAAAATCTTTTTGGGTTTTCTCAAAAGGACACAAAACAAGAAAACAAGAAAACAAAAATAAACTAGCATGGATAATACAGTGGCAAAGTGTGAACACCGGCTAACAAAGTGAAAGCATAAGCATGAATGTAAAGTCAGTGAGAACACGTACTCCCCCAAGCTTAGCCTTTTGGCCTAGCTTGGTCTACTCCCATGTATGGTCCTGGCGAAACACAAAATCATAATGGGTGTTATACGGGAGTGCTGCAGCCATTGCCTGAATAGCTGCCTCGCAAAGTCGAGAAGCCGCCGCCTCCCTCTTATACTGCTCTGCCTCTCCTATGGTTATGTAGTATCTTCGTTTTACCTGAAAATCAAAGAAAGCAGGAGCAGGAAGGGTAATATGGACAACACGCTGCCGATTAAATATTAAGCGGTATAGGAGGGATCCATGATCTCTCTCAAGGAACTGGTAGCGTGTTAGAGCAACACGATCAAGGTAGGTTGTACGGAGAGGAGGTCTTCTGGACGGATGGATACTCCAAGAAAATTTTGCTAAGCGTGTAGCATAAACTCCACCAAAGAAACCCCCCTCACTCGCATTTTTATTCAGCCTCCTTGCTATTATAGCTCCCATATTGAAGCTCCTGTCACCTGTTACTGCGCTCTTAAGGATACTAAGGTCAGAAGCGCATAGGTGACAATGTGCACCCTTGCCGTTAATGCACCTACCTATGAAGAGGGCAAAGTAGTGCAAGGCAGGGAAATGGATGCTTCCTATGGTGGCTTGCGTGATATCTCTGGTTTCTCCAACAGTTATACTGGAGACAAAGTCTTTGACCGAAGACTTAGAAAGATCATTAATACTACCCCCATAGGGTATCTTACAAATCCTATTGAAGTCCTCCAAATCCACGGTATAGGATTTATCGTACAGATCAAACAGTATGGATGAGTCACGGCCAACTGAAAATTTAAATCTACGCACGAAAGAGGAAGTGAGCATAGCGTACTATTCACATTTATCTGAGAGGAACTCTTCTAACCCGGCATTGCGGACAAGTGTATCAAACTCATCCTTGAAACCTGCTTCGATCATGAACTCATCGGAAGGCCATTCACATGGTTGTACCGGTGCGTCCCTTAGTTGAAAAGGTTCGGGCTCCCGAAAAGAAAGACGAGGACCCTTCTTACTTGAGGAACCACCATCAAACTTCCTCCTGAACATAATTTCCTTTTGCTGAAATTTTTGAAGTTCAAGAGAAAAGTGAATGAAGACCCACCACACCTTGTAGCAACTACTCCTACTAGTGCCTAGAGACCGTATCACGCGCTAAAACTACTTGGGAGCAGCTAAAATCAACATTTCTAGTTCAAGAACAGGGTCACCAAGGTAACAAGAATACGCGAAGGATAAAGCACTAGAGCAAAAACTAATTGGACCAATGGAGGAGTCACTTACCAAGGAGTAATTTCCCCAAAACGGTTCGGAGAATGGCGCTTTGAGCAAGGAGATCGAAAATCACAGCCAAATGAGCAAGAACACGGGTTTGAGCTGCAAAACAATTTTTTTGGAGGTTGAAGAAGAGGCTGGGAGCTGGAATGAGTGGAGGGGGTCCCTGTGGGCCCCACAAGCTTGCTCTCTGCCACCAGGGGTGGTGGTGGCAGGGCTTTTGGCCCACTGGTCTGGCCCCCAGGCCAGCTCTCAGGCCCAGTAATTTTCAAAAATTCCAGAAAAAATCATACTAAATTTTCAGGACCATCGGAGAACTTTTATTTTCGAGGTATTTTTCTCCGGGACGCTAAAACAGAAAACAGGAAAAACTAAACTAATTCTATCATTTTTCTTCTAAGCAACAGAAAATAAAAGCTCAAAACAGAGGTAGGTGACTCTTTGATTCATCCATTTCATGGTCATCGGAAGAAATCTGTCAATAGGGTTGATCAAGTCCTCATGAAAAAACCTTCTCGAATCTCAAGAGAGAACAGAGAATTTTCGAATAGCCACTAAGTCACCTCAATGGGGATATATATCTCCCCAACAAGCAAATCGTACTTCATCTTGACACAAGGAATAGGGCATTCAAAGCTCCCAATAAGAATCGATGAAGTCTTTTCGATAGCATTGATGCAATCTACTTGATATCGTTTCTTCGGAAAGTGCACTTTGTGCTCATTATCGTTGACATGGAAATTGACATTGCCTTTGTTGCAATCTATAACAGCCCCTGCAGTGTTTAAAAAGGGTCTTCCGAGGATGACAGCCATGGCATCATCCTCGGGAATATCCAAGATAACAAAGTCTGTTAAGATAGTGGTATTACCAACCACAACAGGCACATCCTCGCAAATGCCGATAGGGAAAGAAGTTGATTTGTCGGCCATTTGCAGAGAAATTTCAGTGGGTGTCAACTTATCCAATTCAAGTCTACGATAAAGAGAGAGCAGCACAACACTAACACTGGCTCCAAGGTCACATAAGGCAGTTCTTACGTAGTTTCCTTTAATGGAGCAAGGTATAGTGGGCACTCCGGGATCACCAAGTTTCTTAGGAGTTCCACCTTTGAAAGTGTAATTGGCAAGCATGGTGAAGATCTCAAGATCTGATATCTTCCGTTTATTAGTCGCGATATCTTTCATGTACTTGGCATACGGAGACATCTTGAGCATATCAGTTAACCGCATTTGCAGAAAGATGGGTCTTATCATCTCAACGAAGTGCTCAAAATCTTCATCATCCTTTTTCTTAGATGGCTTAAGAGGAAAGGGCATAGATCTCTGAACCCATGGCTCCCTTTCTTTACCATGCTTCCTAGCAGTAAAGTCATTCTTATCGTATCTCTTAGGTTGCGGGTTATCAGGATTAACCGAAGGTTCAATCTCCACATCCTCATCATTGCTAGATTGAACATTATTATGAACCTCACTGTCCATATTGTCACCAGGTTCATGTTCATCACCCGATTGTGTTTCTGCATCAGACGACAGACATATCATTAGGTTTTTCAGGTGTGACAGTATTTGGTGAACTAACATGCAGGTTTCTATCATCCTTCTTCTTCCCCTTAGGATGACTGGGTGCATCTGCATTAACTCCTTGAGAATCTTGATCAATTCTCTTAGGATGACCTTCAGGATACAAAGGTTCCTGAATCATTTTGCCTCCTCTAGTAATGACTCTGACAGAGTTGTCATTTAATTCATTGAGCAGTTTATTCTGAGCTTTAAGTACTTGTTCTACCTAAGTAGTAATCATAGAGGCATGTTTACTCAGAAGCTTCAGATCATTGACATTTCTGTCTACACAAGCACTTAAATGGCTAAGCATACAAGTACTTTGTTCCAAATGTCTGCTAACATAATCATTGAAACACAGTTGTTTGGCAACAAAGTTTTCAAATTCATCAAAGCATAGGCTAGCAGGTTTTTCAAAAGGAATATCACTCTCATCAAACCTACGCAGATAATTCAATTCTAGTACCTGTATCGGGTTATCGAGACCATGGATCTCTTCGATAGGTGGTAGATTTTTGACATCTTCAGATCTAATGCCTTTGTCTTGCATAGATTTCTTGGCTTCTTGCATATCTTCAGGACTAAGGAATATAATACCTCTTTTCTTAGGAGTTTGCTTAGGAGGTGGTTCGGGAATAGTCCAAGCATTATCGTTGATCAAGATGTTATTCAGTAGGGTCTCAGCTTGTTCTACAGTTCGTTCCCTAAAAACACAACCGACACAACTATCTAGGTGGTCTCTAGAAGCATTGGTAAGTCCGTTATAGAGGATATCAAGTATCTCGTTCTTCTTAAGAGGGTGATCAGGCAAAGCATTTTGTAGCTGGACGAGCCTCCCCCAAGCTTGTGGGAGACTCTCTTCTTGGAGTTGAGCAAAGTTGTATATTTCCTGCAAGGCAGCTTGCTTCTTATGGGCAGGGAAATATTTCTCACAGAAGTAATAGACCATATCCTGGGGACTACTCACACATCCAAGAGCAAGAGAGGTGAACCAGGCTTTAGCGTCATCCTTTAGAGAGAAAGGAAACAGCTTAAGGATATAGTAGTGGCGGATCTTCTCCTCATTAGTGAAAAGGGTGGCTATATCGTGTAGTTTGGAAAGATGGGCTACGACCGTCTCAGACTCATAACCGTGAAAAGGATCAGATTCGACTAGAGAGATTATCTCAGGATCGACAGAGAATTCATAATCTTTATCGGTGATAAAGATAGGTGAAGTGGCAAACTTCGGGTCGTATTTCATCCTAGCTTTCAAAGATTTTTCCTTCCACTTGAGAAGTAATTTCTCAGTGTCATAGGCATCCTTACACGCAAGAAAACCTCAGCTATCTCTCCCTCCATAACGTAACCCTCATGTATATCAGGAAATTCATATCTAGGAGAGCTAGATCTAACAGGAGCAAAAGCAGGTTCTAACTCAATACTATCGGCAGTTTCAGAAGCATCACGAGCATTGGCAGTAACTCTAGCAATATGAGCATAAAGGAATACCCCTAGTGGAACATCAGGCAAAGTAGTATCTCTAACAGTATCAAGCATATCATCATCAGGCAAAATAGCATCTCTAGCATCATCAGGCAAAGCAGTATCAAGCATAGCATCTCTAGCAGTATCAGGCAAAGCAGTATCAGGCATAGTATCAAGCATAGCATCTCTAGCAGTAGCATCATAAGCATCATCAAGCACAGGCGACATATCAAGATTTTCTAGCAGGAGGTGATTTCGCAAACTTACTCATAACTGAAGGTGAATCAAGTGTAGAGCTAGATGGCAATTCCTTACCTCCCCACGTAGTTGAGGGCAAGACTTTGGTTTTTGGATCCTTCAGATTCTTCATAGTGATCAACGGATATAAATCCCAAGTAACTCAGAGAATATAGCAATACCTCCCTGGCAACGGCGCCAGAAAAATGTTGACTCCATAACAGCAGACCTTCCCTTGCAACAGCACCAGAAGAATGCTGCTAGCACTCTCCGGCAATTGAAACTAGAAGAATGTTGTTGACGGCCCACCAGCGCGTGGGATCGTAGCAGTTTTCGAGGGTAGAGTATTCGACCCAAATTTGTTGATTCGCCAAACAGGAGGTGAGAGAATACTCTTGAGTATTAGCAGCTGAATGGGTCAGATTCAACCACACCTGAAAGATTAGTATCTGCAAGCAAAGTAGTAACAGCAAAGTAGTATGATAACAACGGTGTCAGAAACGATCTGTTGACGACAGACTATTCCTAACGATTGTATCAATGGCACCAAGTTGCCTCGTTGACGGAAATTGTCAGTTCCCGTCAACGACCAGCGATCAAGATTGTAGCAGTGGCAAGGAACAACAGTAAAGCAAGACAAGTAACAGCAGCAGAGCAAGACAAGTAACAGCAGCACAGCAAGACAAGTAACAACAGTAGTAGGACGAACTCGTAGGCAATGGGTCGGTGATTTTTTTGGATTATATTCATCATGCAACAGTTATAACATGGAGAGATATGTGGCTAGCTCCCATTCGTCAATGTGATGTAGGCATGCATTCTGTGTGTCGTCATCTGTGCTTAGGGAAAAGAACTTGCATGACATCTATTGTCCATCCCTCCCGTGGCAGCGGGGTCCAAAAGGAAACTACGGGATATTAAGGTTCTCCTTTTAATAAAGAAACAGATCAACGCATTAGCACTTGGTGAACACATGCACTCCTCAAACTATGGTTATCACCGAGACTAGTTCCGGTTATTGTCACTCCGGGGTTGTCGGATCATAACACATAGTAGGTAACTACAACTTGCAAGATCGAATCTAAAACACACATATATTGGTGACAACATAATAATTTCAGATCTGAAATCATGGCACTCGGGCCCTAGTGACAAGCATTAAGCATGGCAAAGCAGTAGCAACATCAATCTCAGAACATAGTGGATACTAGGGATCAATCCCCATCAAAACTAACTCGATTACATGATAGATCTCATCCTACTCATCACCACCCAACGAGCCTACGAATAGATTACTCACGAACGATAAAGAGCTTCATGGAATTGGAGAGGGAAGAAGGTTGATGATGACGATGGCGACGATTACCCCTCTCCGGAGCCCAAGACGGACTCCAGATCTGCCCTTCAAATGAAGAACAGGTTGAGGCGGCGCCTCCGTATCATAAACGCGACGGAATCTTCTCTTTTTTTTCTGGGACGAAAGTGAACATATAGAGCTGAGGTTGGGGGCCGCAGAGCTGTGTGGGCCCCACAAGCTTGCCCACCGCCACCAGGGGGTGGCAGAGGCAGGGCTTGTGGCCCACTGGCCCACCCCCTGGGGTGGATCTTGGCGCAGATATTTTTCATATTTTCCAAAAATGCTCCCCGTAAATTTTTAGGACGTTTGGAGAACTTTGATTTCTGCATAAAAACAACACCAAGGCAATTCTGCTGAAAACAACGTCAGTCCAGGTTAGTTCCATTCAAATCATGCAAATCAGAGTCCAAAACAAGGGCAAAAGAGTTTGGAAAACTAGATATGATGGAGACGTATCAGTCCCTTAGTGGAATCACGACATCTTGCATTGTGCGAGTGCGTGAGGAGATTAAGGTGGCCTTAGCATCTTGGGGAGCATTGTGCCTCCACACCGCTCCAACGGAGATTAGCATCCGCAAGGGTGTGAACTTCGGGATACATCATCATCTCTGCGTGCCTCGGTTATCTCTTACCCGAACCCTTTACTTATGCACTTTACTTTGTGATAGCCATATTGTTTCTTGTCATATATCTTGCTATCACTTAGTTGTTTATCTTGTTTAGCGTAAGTTGTTGGTGCACATAGTTGAGCCTAATTGTTTTAGGTTTTGTCCTTGACAAATTAAACGTTAGTTTTATTCCACATGACAAATTAAACGTTAGTTTTATTCCACATTTGTTCAAGCCTAAACCGTAATTATTTTAAAGCGCCTATTCACCCCCGCCCCCTCTAGGCGACATCCACATCCTTTCATGACTACCTTTTTCGTAAAAATTATCAAGGTTGAGTAGCAATCAATTCACATGTCATGGTTCAAAAAATGCATTTTCTTGAAACTCAACATCATATGTTCTTAGTCATCAAACAATTTCAATGCATCATAAAGTCTAAGTAAGAGCTCCACATACTCAATTATCATATAGTCTTTTATGATTTCTAATACCGAAGGCTTATTTTTTGAACACACAACATCCACTGAACACAGGTAAAGATAGGGTCTTAATGTTTCACCTCCCAACATATTTATCATAAAGATAATTGTCAAAAATAATGAATTATGATCAAATATATTTGAGTGGATATATATGTTTGGATCTTTCCCCATCACATGGTGCTTGCCAACTAATAGACCGAGGTTGTAATAAGAAATTGACTCAACATGAAAAGTAAGTAACATAAAAGTAAATAGATTGTCCCTTTGCATAGGGAAGCAGGGATTTGCATAGGTGCCAGAGGTGATTGTTTTAAAAAAGAGATGAATATGTAATTTTTGGTGGTGTTCCTTTCATGTCAACATTATACCAGAGTTTTCAATATATTCCATAATAATCACATTATTGGCGGTTCCCAAACAGAATTGAAATTTTACTCCCCTCCACCATTCAATCACATTCAATGGCTAGTCGTATCCACGCGTGCCCTACAAACAATGAACTTTCTAGGAGGGGTTCTTGTTTATTTATTTTTGTATTATGCAATATTGGGCATCCTTTTTACCGGCCTCTATCATGCAATGACAAGTGAATAAACACTAATCTTGAGAATAACTCGCTTAGCATGGAAGATAATAATCGCCCCGTCGCTCCATGAGCAGTACGGGCACACAAAACAAATGTTTATTTGTATGTTTAGAGGTGGCACATGCAAATTTACTTGGAATGGTAGTGAAATACCATATACAGGTAGGTATGGTGGACTCTCATGGAAGAAACTTGGTTCAAGGATTTGGATGCACAAGTAGTATTTCTACTTAGTATAAAGTTTTGGCTAGCAAAAGGTTCTAAACAAGCACCACATGTTGGAGGATCCACAACAATATAACTTCTATGAAAATATGCCCAAGCATAACCATTATGTTGTCCTCCTCGTCCAACTTCAACTATTTGATCAAGTTTGAAAATAAGTAATCGGTATTCACAATCATCAAAGATGTTCCAGATGTTGGGGAATGTTGCATGGGAAACACAAAAATTCCTACGCACACATTAGATCTATCCATGGTAATGACCATCTACGAGAGGAGAGATTGGATCCACATACCCTTGTAGATCACTAAGCGGGAAGCATTAAGAAATGCGCTTGATGTAGTCGAACGTCTTCGCGATCCAAATCACAAGCCATCCCGCGATCCAATCACGATCTAGCGTCGAACGGACGTCACCTCATCGTTCAGCGCACGTGCAGCTCGATGACGATCTCCGCCTTTTTGATCCAGCAAGAAAGGCGAAGAGGTAGCTGAATTCTCCGGTAGCACGACGGTGTGACGGTGATGATGGTGGAGATATTTTGGCAGGGCTTCGTCGTGTCATACCAAAATAACCTACGGGGTGTCACGAAGTAGTGGAGGGAGAGAGGGCTGTGTCGTGGCTTGTGGTGCAAAAAGCCTATCTACCCTCCACTATATGTAGGAGGGAGGGAGGGGTGGCACCCTAGGGAAAACCCTAGGGGTTCGGCTGGTGCACCAAAGGAGGGAGGAGTCGTCCTCCAATTCGGTTTGGTGGAGGAGGAGTCCTCCTCCTAGTAGGTTTGCCCCACCTCTCTCTCTTTCTCTACTTCGGCCAAATAGCCCACTTGGGCTCACCACCCAGCCCACTAGGGCTGGTGCGCTACCCTTGGGCCTATTTTGGTCCCTCACCGGGTGGGTGGCCCCTCCCGGTGGATCCCCAGAACCCATTCGTCACTCTCGGTACTTTACCGGCAATGCCCGAAATCCTTTCGGAAGACAAATGCAACAATCATATATATCAATCTTCATCTCCGGACCATTCCGAAACTCCTTGTGATGTCCGGGATCTCATCTGGGACTATACCAAAATATCACCGAACCTTAAGTGTGCAGACCATGCGGGTTCGAGAACTATGTAGACATGACTAAGAGACTCTTCGGTCAATATCCAATAGCGGCATCTGGATGTCCATATTGGATCCTACATATTTTACGAATATCTTAATCAGTTAAATCTCTATGTCAAGGATTCGATTAATCCCGTATAACATTCCCTTTGTCCTTCGGTATGTTACTTGCCCGAGATTCGATCATCGGTATCTCTATACCTATTTGAATCTCGTTACCAGCAAGTCTCTTTACTCGTTCCATAATACAAAATCTCGTGGCTAACTCTTTAGTCACATTGCTTGCAAGGCTTGTTGTGATGTTGTATTATCGAGCGGGCCCCAAGATACCTCTCCATCATACGGAGTGACAAATCCCAGTCTTGATCCATGCTAACTCAACAGACACCTTTGGAGATACCTGTAGAGTCCCTTTATAGTCACCTAGTTATGTTGAGACGTTTGATACACACAAGGTATTCCTCCGGTGTTAGTGAGTTATATGATCTCATGGTCATAAGAACATATACTTGACATGCAAAAAAATAGTACAATAAAATGACACGATCACATGCTATGTGCATCATTTTTTTGACCGAATACTCTAAGGGCAGAACCCCCCACAACCATAAAGCTTTATTGAACAAAAGATTACAATATTTACATGGTTACCTCGGTAACCCAAAAAAAGAAAGGAAGTTTAGAGAACTAACCTAATACAGATGCTACATTCACGGGGGCAAAAAGAAACCCATTTCAGCAAATCTTCCTCGAACTTCAGTTTAATCCTCTGTGCCAAAAGTGTCATATCAGTTATAAATCATGATTTCTAGGCAGCAAATCTAGGTTGTACATTGTGAAAAATCTTTGCATTTCTCACAAACCAAATATTCCAACAAGCCATGAAGACCACCTCAAAGAAAAAAGTTTGTTGAAAAGATTTTTTTTCGCATGTGATGCTACAAAGGCCATATCAGTACTATTGCCCCAATCAACTTGCAAGTAGTTCCATACTCTGCTGCTGAAAAGGCAAGAAAAGAACAGATGATCTCTGTCTTCCCTGACTTGGACATGGCATATCCTACAATTAACTCCATCCTCCATCTGCCAATGCCTCCTTTCAACCAAGTCCTTGGTGTTTAATATGTCCATGATGAGCATCCAAGCAAAGACCTTGATCTTCAAGGTACAACAACTGACCCAAATCTAATTTAGCAAAGGATTAAACAATAGATCTCTATGCACATAGCAATAAAAGGACTTTGGTGTATAAGGCTTATTTGTTACCATCGAAGAGAAAACATCATGCTCGCTGGCGCTGGGTTCAAAGTCCACTATAAGAGCTTGGAGTGATGACAACTCCACAAAGGCCTGTTGAGAAAGAGGAAGATTAAACCAGAGTGACACATCAGGAGTGCATAATCGTTCCTTGACCAGTGTCCATGGGTCTTTAACATATGAGAAAATTTTGGGGAATCTATCTTTAAGAGGGATAACTCAGTTACCAATGTTCCATTTGTCCTGCAATAAAAGGACAGTATCCCCTTAATTCACTTGCATCCAATTTAACTCCCAAAAATTATCCAAAAGCTTCAGAATATTCCTCCACCAATATGATCCACATGGCTCAGTACCCTGTGGTACTCTCTCATCATAGTAAGTATTCCATATTAGCTTTACCCATGGGAGATCCAATCTGTTCAGGAACTTGCTGGCATGCTTCAATAAAAGTGTTGCATTTTGTAACCCCAGGTTTAGGATGCCCAATCCAACCTTATTTGTGGGCCTCCAGATCAAATCCCAAGCAGCAAGAGATAGTGAATGTTCGTGCCTATTCCTTCTCCAAAAACATTGCCTATGAATCCTTTCTAACTGTTTGAGAATTCTTGGTGGGATAGATACACTACAGAGGAAAAACATTGGCAGGGATGATAAAGCATAATTGAGGTATTGGAGTCTACCCCTTGGGCCAAAAAGGATGAACTAGGTGATATCCTTCTCTCCATACATGTAACCAGTGGCATCAAATGATCCATCCAAGGCTTGGAAGTGATAACTGGTAAACCAAGGTATGTGAAAGGCATAACACCCACTTTACATCCAAAGACCCGAGCAAGCCTCTCAATTTCTTGTGTGGTCACATTGATCGGCACCATTGATGATTTCTCAAAGTTAATATGTAGCCCTGTTGATCTAGTAAAAAACTGAAGCATCTCTTTTAGGGCCATGAGCTGCTCTTCCTCGGTAGGGAATACAATCAAAGTATCATCAACATATTGGATAATAGGAAAATCTTTATCATGGCAAGGAATTGCCAACTTAATTTGACCCTCAGCTAACATGTCATTAACCACTGACTATAGTAAATTAGCAGCTAAGATAAAAAGCAATGGGGAAATGTAGTATCCTTGTGTCACACTGGCATTACAGTGAAATTGCTTCCGAGGAACTCCATTTAGAAGAGTGGAAGATGACCCAGAGGTGAGGAACATCTAAATCCAACCTCTCCACTTAATGTTGAAACACTTGTACTTTAGGAGCTCCAATATGACTTCATGTTCAATAGAATCAAAAGCCTTTTCAACGTCTAATTTGAGTATGAGAATGGGCCTTTTACACTGATGGCATTGATGTAAGAATTCCACAGTCCATACAATGCAATCTTGAATGGTTCTAGTCTTGATAAATCCTACTGGTTTTTATGAACACACTCAAGAATTATGTTTTGGAGTCTATTAGCAGCCATTTTGGTGAGGAACTTAATTCTCAATCCTGTCAAAGAAATTGGCCTATAGTCCCCAACATGCTCTGGTGAAGATTTTTTAGGAACCATGGTGATGAAAGAAGCATTACTACTTTCCAAATTTTCCTTTCTTTCAAAAAAATGGTTTGCAAGGGCATATAATTGTTGTCTAACTATGTGCCAAGAGTTCTTGAGAAACAATCCATTGAAACCATCTGGGCCTGGTGCTTTGTCAATTGGCATACATTTTACTACCTAGTCCATTTCTTCCTAGGAAAAATGCTCAGTCAAAACATCCAACCCCTAAACAGGCTTAATCAGATTAGGTAGACAAAAGCCCATTACGATTCCTTTGGCAGTGCCCATGTGACCTTTGTAGGAAGATCACAAAATTCCTTCCTTTTGGTTATGCTCAGAGATCACTTTGCCATGAGGAAAGGTCAAGTATGCAATTGAATTCCTTCTATGTATTTCTGAAGCCATGGCATGAAAGAACTTAGTATTTTCTTCTCCCACTTTAATGGATCTGACAGTACACCTCTTTTTCCAATACAAGAATTGGAGATGTAGAAGCTGCTCCAGATGAGACATAACAATCTTTCTGAAGTTAAATTCCTGCCTGAATAGGGGTCTAAATTCCTCCATCTTCACAATCCATTCAATCACCTTATTACACTTATCAATAGCAATTTTCATCTTCGAAATTCCCAACTTCCATCTCTTCAGGTCATATCTCAGGTTTTTAAATTTGTGTGCCATAATGGTTGCAGGTTGGGCCTTGGGAGAAGGCTTACTCCAAGATTTCGCAACACGGTCCAAAACGCCCTCCACCTTAGTCCAATAGTTTTCAAACCTGAGATGTTGGTTTTAGGAATAGAAGTGGCTATCACAACCACACATGGTACATGATCTAAGGCAGTTCTTGCTAGAGGCAAAACTTCTGTGAGAAGATAACATGTGACCCAATTGGTGGAAGTAAAAAAATGATTCTAGTTGTTCTAACAGAGGATTGTCTTGCATATTGGACTAGGTATAAGACCTGCCTTTAATTGGAAGTTCAACTTGCCCCAGATGGCCAATGATTTCACTAAAAGTGAACATATCATTCATGTACCTTCCTGGAAGATTTGTGTTATCATGAGACCTGATAAAATTAAAGTCCCCCAGCAACAACCAATTCTCCTCAAAAGCAATTTGTAGATTAAACAACCAATCAACAAAGTTCTCCCTTAATTCCCCTTGACAAGGTCCATAAACATTAACTAGGATTCAAACATATGCACTTATTTTGGAAGAGAATTTAATGATCATTCCAAATGATTGTACTTCTATTAAGTCCCCATGAAGAACTGCAGAATTCCAAACAGCCAAAAGACCACCAGATGCACCTTGTGAAGGGGTAAAAGCAAAATTATCAAACTGCTTTGGGCAGAAAGACCTAATCTCCTTAAGTGTATAAGATGCACATTTTGTTTCCTGGAAACAAGCCACCGAACATTGACTCTCCTCCAATTTCTGTCGAACCGCTCTCTGCCTAGCTTGTGAATTCCCACCTCTAACATTCCAGCACAGAACGTTCCAATTTCTATGGTAGTTACTACCCATTAATAACCATAGAGAATAACATCCATTGGTAGGTTACATAGCAACTAGCCAAATTCACACACATTAAAGGACAACATGTCTCATCACAGTACTGATACATGGACTTATAACACACCAAAATAAAGCATAAGTCTTTGCAACAGAAACAAAGCGTATAGTTAATGACAAACTTATGGGCGCGCCAAACCCAATGAGTGGATATGAGACTAATCATAAGAAACCGCATCCTGCTTCATCTTAGGGGCACCCATAAGCTACTCCACCGAAAGCTTGTCAGCTTCAACTCCAAGCTCCTCACCAATCACTTGGAGCATCTTGATTGGTGTGGGAGGTGGGATATCAGCTTCCTCTTGATTCTTCTTTGGTGTGCTTGGATCATTGATAGGCTTACAACGCGACTTCTTCTTCTTTGGCTGTCAGACTAACTTGAAGAACACAAGTTTAAAGCCATCCCGCCAAACTGAACCCCGAGTGCATATGTGAACTTGAGATTCAACCAATTGGGTTGGAGCCTTGAGGGTGCGCCGCTTGGTGGGAGAGGCCACAAAACATGGTGTGACCCTTACAGCGACATCCTCCGCAAGGTTGCTCTCTGACAGAGTATCTTCCACGGGATGGGAACATGCAACTGCAGAATCCTCCAATTGAGGCAACAAGGTCCTTGCAATGGGACAAGCAGGCCGACTTGAAGAGGCCTCTCTCCATTGGATCCTAGAGAGAGCCTAAACATCATCAAAATCAAGAGCTCGCGTCCTTGTGGATAGAATGACAGGAGACAAGGGTTTAACTGACACGGGTTTCGGAACTTCCAAAAACATCTCTCCCCGTAGCAATGTCTGGAAAGTCCTCCTCCAAGCAAGTTCAGGTGGTAGAGAGGGACCATAAACCAATCTGACTGCTCCCACAAAAACGTGTTGTTCATTGAGCAATGGTGTATGATATGGAACAATGGCCAGTTGTTGCTCCAGTTGCTCTTGCTCATGCTGAACTTGTTGGGGCTCGTGGACAACTTGCTGATACTGGTCATTTATGTCATTGACAAAAACTGAACGAGGGGGTTGATCAATCACAATAGATTATTGATCTTGTACGGGTTGATCCTCTTCCTGTTGCTGCTGCAGTTCATCTTCACCCCAATGCACAAGGCCCCAGTTATCACGATCAACATGATGATCCATAGAGGGTGGAACTGGAGGCAGATCATTCAGCCCAAAGCTGGGTAGGGAGGGAGCACAAAGTTGTGATGCTCGGGAAATGGCTCTTCATGCAAAGGGTGTGGATTGCCATTGATTTGCATTGGGTCCTCATCTTTAGGCGTCTGATCTGCAAATTTTGCACACAAGATATAGCACGAAACTGTCCAGGAAACCCCTGCTCCTCCTCTGTTCGCATAATCGCTGAAACTACATCCCTAGGAACAAGGATATCCTCAGGGAAAGATGCAAAATCAATGCTCCTGGCTAGGTAACGATCGTCATTGACCCAATAGTGGAACTTGCCAAAAGTATTAACCGCAACACACACATGTTCAGTTGTGTGCAAATCCAATGGGACTCCTAAAAACATTAAGCAGCCATCATGAAAACCCTGAACCCCTTTGTATCCCATTCCGTCATCATGCTTCACGAACTGAACAAATATGTCACCCCCCATAGCTACAAGCTCGAGTTGAAGAAAATGAAAAAGAACTCCAGCATCCCTCAATCTACACACTCCCACTCCTGAAATCCATGGTTGGGCTGATAGCACTTGAACATCTCTCTACTCCAGCAAGTCTACAACAGCTTCCCTCAAATATCCAATCTCGTTACGCGCAGGAAGCGACATTACCTCAGCAATGATGAATTCCTCATGATGTTGTTGGACGCTAGATGGAAGCGTGACGAAAGTCCGAGGAAGACGGTGTTCGCGAGCATCAATAATCTGATGACCCGCCGGAACAAAGCGCTCGGGGTTGAGCCTGAAGTTCGCCATTGGTTGTGCAGGTTTTTCTGACAATGCAGGAGGGGGGTAACCGTCAGAAGGCAGGATGGTGGGTTTGGCTGGATGACGGGACTGGACGGAGAAGTATCTTGACGGAAGCATGAAGCGTCGCGCAAAATCCGGCATGGTTGGTTTCACCCTCCAAACAAGACCCAAGTCCCTAGCCCGCGCCGCACAATCCCACCTATAGTGGCCTTCCTTTGACCACGCCATGCAAACCATTACTGCAGGGCAATTACTCACAAAGTGTCCTTCCTTTGAACAAATCCGACATGTTAGAACTTTGTAGACCATACCAGAAATCATATTATTAAACGAATTCTCAGCTTCCTGGGTGGACGGGATAATAACATCATTTGTACGATGTAGTTGGGCCGATTCCAAAATCCTCGGCCCATCACTAAGCCCAGATACCGTCCGAGGATTTGAAAAACCCTCATTCCAACCAAGGATATCGGGGTGCCACGTGCCATCAATTCCGCACCTACCAAATTTGAAGATGTGGAGGGCCTCATCTTCAAGGTACTCATCGGAGAAGTTTGCAACACCGGCGAAGACATCGATGCAGGAGGAGACATCGATGCAGGAGGAGACATCGCTGGAGAAGAGAACGATCCAAATACAATATGCGGTCGAGAGAATGTCCAATTGAGATCAGAAGCTGAAGAGGGACGGATGATCATCCATTCATGCTCAGAGAAATAATACCCAGCATCCTTTGATAAAACACCAATATCACTCTGAGACGCCACATATCTATAACCATAGCAGATAGGCTAAATTTGAATGGTAGCAAATGATAAGCGTTTCTTCAAAGAGTCCACCTTTTTAAAGGATGAACGAATAGGAGGTTTATGCATAGCCAATAAACCCAGAGATGCACTACGCTTAGAAGGACTAATCAATATCCATTCAGCATCACATTCCTTTTTCCAAGTGAGGAATTCTCTGGCCCAATTCGGACCTCCATTCCCCCCATAGATGAAAGAAACATTTGAACTCAAAACAAGAATAAGATCGAATTTTAACAATCAAAAATCCAACCTCCTTGGAGGAAACATTAAAAGAGAAGACTTTATCTTGCACCTGTAAAACCAAGATCAATGGCCGAACCTCTAATGGAAGATTCAAGTGCAGCCGCCACTAAATGTTCAATCAATCTAAAAGTGTGTCGGCTGAAGGAAACAATCAAGCTGAAAGATCCAAAACCCTCCATAGGTTGAACCGAAAACCCAGTAGATCGATAGATCTCCACAACAAAAACCAGCCCCTTGGAGAAATCCAAGCCAAGGGTGAATTTAGCAAAAAAAACATTGAAGATGGGTAGAGCCGGAATCCCTAGAAGATGCCCGAGATGAGGTTCGGAGAGGCGACCTAAGGTGCAGGTCACATCAGCAGATCGCCGGCAGGGGTGCCGCGGTAGTGGGAGCGCCATCTGACCCATCTTTCTTTTTCTTCTCTTTCCTATTCTCTACGTTCATAGTTTGGGTCTTGTCCATCACATCATTCTCCTAATGATGTGATCCCATTATCAAGGATGACACTTGTCTATGGCTAGAAAACCTTAACCATCTTTGACCAACGAGCTAGTCAACTAGAGGCTTACTAGGGACAGTGTGTTGTCTATGTATCGACACATGTATCCGAGTTTCCATTCAATACAATTCTAGCATGGACAATAAACGATTATCTTGAACAAGGAAATATAATAATAACTATTTTATGATTGCCTCTAGGGCATATTTCCAACAGTCTCCCACTTGCACTAGAATCAATAATCTATCTCACATCACTATGTGATTTACAATGTAACGAATCTAACACCCATGCAGTCCTAGTGTTGATCATGTTTTGCTCGTGGAAGAGGTTTAGTCAATAGGTCCGCAACATTCAGATCCGTGTGCACTTTGCAAATATTTATGTCCTCCTCCTTGATGTAATCGCGGATGGAATTGAAGCGTCGCTTTATGTGTCTGGTCCTCTTGTGAACCCTTGGTTCCTTGGCTAGAGCAATGGCACTAGTGCTGTCACAGAACAGAGTCAATGGATCCAGTGCACTCGGCACAACTCCAAGATCTGTCATGAACTGATTCATCCACACACCTTCTTTAGCCGCCTCTGAGGAAGCTATGTACCCCCCGCCCTTCGCATGTAGAATCAGCTACCACACTCTGCTTGGAACTGTACCAGCTTACCGCACCCCCATTGAGAATAAATAGGTATCCGGTTTGCGACTTAGAGTCATCCGGGTTAGTGTCAAAGCTTGCATCGAAGTAACCCTTTAAGACGAGCTCTTTATCAGCTCCATAAACGAGAAACATTTCCTTAGTACTTTTCAGGTACTTCAAATTTTGTTGACCGTTGTCAAGTGCTCCATTCCCTCCATACTTATGGCAAGGCTGACATCAGGTCTTGTGCACAGCATTGCATAGATGATAGACCCTATGGTTGAAGCATAGAGGACGACACTCATCTTTTCTCTATATTCTGCAATCACTCGGCATTGAGTCTTACTCAACTTTATACCTTGTAACGTACGCAGGAACCCTTTCTTGGACTGTTCCATTTTGAACTTTTTCAAGGTATGTGCTCTGTGAAAGTCCTATCAAGCGTCTTAATCTATCTCCATAGATCTTGATGCCCAATATGTAAGCAACTTCTCCCAGGTCCTTCATTGAAAACTTTTATTCAAATAATCCTTTACGCTTTCCAAAAGATTTGTATCATTTCCAATCAGCAATATGTCATCCACATATAATATTAGAAATGCTATAGAGTTCCCACTCACTTTCTTGTAAATACAAGCTTCTCCATAAACTTGTATAAATCCAAATGCCTTGATCACCTCATCAAAGCGTTGATTCCAAGTCCGAGATGCTTGCACCAGTTCATAAATGGATCGCTGGAGTTTGCATACTTTGTCAGCATTCTCTGGATTGACAAAACCTTTTGGTTGCATCATATACAACTCTTCCTTAAGGAAACCATTAAGGAACGTTGTTTTGACATCCATCTGCCAAATTCCATAATCTAAAAATGAAATTATTGCTAACATGATTCTGACGGACTTAAGCATCGCTACGAGTGAGAAAGTCTCATCGTATTCAACTCCTTGAACTTGTGAAAAAAACCGTTGCCACAAGTCGAGCTTTATAGACGGTGATATTACCGTCTGCGTCTGTCTTCTTTTTAAATATCCATTTATTCTGAATAGCCTTTCGCCCTTCGGGTAATACTTCCAAAGTCAGTACTTTGTTTCCATACATGGTCCTATCTCGTATTTCATGGCGTCTAACCATTTCTTGGAATTGAGGCACACCATTGCTTCTCCATAGCTCATATGTTCATCGTTGTATAACAACATGATTGATAAGACGGGGTTGCCGTACCACTCAGGAGCAGTACGCGCCCTTGTCGACCTACGAGGACCTATAGCAACTTGATCTGAAGTTTCATGATCGTCATCATTAGCTTCCTCTTCAACTGTTGTAGGTTCCACAGAAATATATTTTTGTGCTCGCTACTCCCTGGTTGAAGTAGAGGTTCTATAACCTCATCAAGTTCTAACTTCCTCCCACTCAATTCTTTCGAGAGAAACTCTTTCTCAAGAAAAAACTTAGTTTTTAGCGACACACACTTTGCCTTTGGATCTGAGATAGAAGGTGTACCCAACTGTCTCTTTTGGGTATCCTATGAAGATGCACTTTTCCACTTTGGGTTCCAGCTTTTCAGGGTGAAGCTTTTTGACAAATCATCACATCCCCAACTTTAAGAAACGACAACTTTGGCTTCTTGCGAAACCACAGTTCATATGGCATCGTCTCAATGGATTTTGATGGTGCCCTATTTAAAGTGAATTCAGTTGTCTCTAATGCATAACCCCAAAACGACAATGGAAAATCGGTAAGTGAGATCATAGAATGCACCATATCTAATAAAGTACGATTACGATGTTCGGACACACCATTATGTTGTGGTGTTCCATGTGGTGTCAAGTGTGAAACAATTCCACATAGTCTTAAGTGAGTGCCAAACTCATAACTCAGATATTCTCCTCCTCGATCAGATCGTGGGAATTTGATCTTCTTGTTATGATGATTTTCAACTTCACTCTTAAATTCCTTCAACTTTTGAAACATTTCAGACTTGTGTTTCATCAAGTAAATATAACCATATCTACTGCAATCATATGTGAAGGTGAGAAAATAATGATAACCACCGTGTGACTCTATGCTCATCTGTCAACACACATCAGTATGTATGATCTCCAATAAGTCACTTGCACGCTCCATTGTTCCGGAGAACGAAGTCTTAGTCATCTTGCCCATGAGGCATGGTTCACGTGTGTCAAGTGATTCAAAATCAAGTGCCTCCAAAAGTCCATCATCATGGACCTTCTTCATGCGTTTTATACCAATATGACCTAAGCGGCAGTGCCACAAGAAAGTGGTGCTATCACTATCAACTCTACATCTTTTGGCCTCGGTGTTATGGATATGTGTGTCATCACTATCGAGATTCAACATGAACAAACCCCTCACATTAGGTGCATGACCATAAAAGATATTACTCATATAAATAGAACAACCATTATTCTCTAACTTAAATAAGTAACCGTCTCGCAATAAACAAGATCCATATATAATGTTCATGCTTAACGCAGGCACTAAATAACTATTTTTTAGGTTCATCACTAACCCCGACGGTAATTGAAGTGAGAGCGTGCCGACGGCGATCGCATCAACCTTGGAACCATTTCCCACGCGCATCGTCACTTCGTCATTCGCCAACCTTCGTCTATTCCATAGCTCCTGCTTTGAGTTGCAAATGTGAGCAACCAAACCGGTATCAAATACACATGTACTACAATAAGAGTTGGTGAGGTACACATCAGTAACATGTATAACAAATATACCTTGTTTGGCGTTGGCCGCCTTCTTATCGGCCAGATACTTGGGGAGGTTCCGCTTCCAATGACCAGTCCCCTTGCAATGATAACACTCAGTTTCCGGCTTGGGTCCAGCCTTGGGTTTCTTAGTGGGAGGGGCAACTATTTTTTCACTCTTATTGGAGTTACCCTTCTTGCCCCTGTCGTTTTTTCTTGAAACTGGTGGTCTTATTGACCATCAACACTTGATGTTCTTTCTGGATTTCTGACTCAGCGACTTTCAGCATCGCAAATAGCTCAGCGACTGATGTATTCATCCCTTGCATGTTGTAGTTCAACATAAAGCTTTATAGTTAGGTGGCAGTGATAGAAGAACTCTGTCAGTGTTTGCTTCTGGCAACAGAGCAATTCCCAGCTCAGCCAGACGGTTAGAGTACCCAGACATTCTGAGCACATGTTCACTGACAGACCCGTTCTCCTCCATTTTGAAAGCATAGAACTTATGGAGGTTTCATACCTCTCGATCCGGGCATTCTTCTCAAAGATAAATTTCAACTACTGGAACATCTCATATGCTCCATGACGTTCAAAACGTCTTTTAAGTCCCGGTTCTAAGCCATACAAAAGTGCACATTGGACTACTGACTAGTCATCCTAACGTGACTACCAAGCATTCATAACATCTTGGGTCGCCAGTTGGGGTGTTGCTTCACCTAACAGCGCATCAAGGACATATTGCTTTTGGGAAACCATGATGATAATCCTCAGATTACGGGCCCAGTCAACAAAGTTGCTTCCATCATCTTTCAGCTTAGCTTTCTCTAGGAACGCATTAAAATTCAACGGTGCTACTGCACGAGCCATTGATCTACAACATAAATTTGCTAAGATTACTTAGACTATGTTCAAGATAATGAGTTTAGTTAATCATAATACTAATAAAATCCCACCCAAATTGACATCCCTCTAGTCATTCGAGTGACATATGATCCAAATTTACTAACTCAAGTCTGAACATCACGTGAGTTGAGTTAGCTTCAATGGTGAACATCTCTAGGTTGATCATATCTACTATATGACTCATGCTCGACCTTTCGGTCTCTTGTGTTCCGAGGACATGTATGTACATGCTAAGCTCGTCAAGTTTAACCCGAGTGGTCCGCGTGTGCAACTATTTTTCACCCGTTGTATGTGAACATAGAGTCTATCACACCCGATCATCACGTGGTGTCTTCGAACGACGAACTGTCGCAACGGTGCACACTCGGGGAGAACACAATTTTATCTTCAAATTTTAGTGAGGGATAACCTTATAATGTTGCCGTCGTCCTAAGTAAAATAAGGTGCATGATACGGCCATGAACTTGTGCTTTTGATCTCCATCTTCAAAGCACTGGCATGATCTCCATTGTCACCGGTGCCACACCATGATCTCCATCATTGTGCTGCCATCGGGGTTGTCGCGCTAACTATGTTATTGCTACTAAAACTATTGAACTAGCGATAAAGCAAAGCATCACCAAGTTCAAAATAATTAAAGACAACCCTATGGCTCCAGCCGGTTGCCATAGCATCGACATGCAAGTCGATATTTAACTATTTTTTGACCGGCTACTGTAGGGAAAACCCCCCACAGCCATTTTCTGTATTGCAACTATGAAAACTGTATGTACAAGAGGTGGTATAGAATGTACAGAGAGGGGGGGGAGCAGAGAGATACAGACCTCAAGGAGGCAAAAAGGAAATCCACTTAAGGAGATCATCCCTGAAACTAGCCTTAATTCTATGAGCTAATAAAGAAATATCATGGATAAATCCAGCTCTCCATTTCCTGAACTTTGGCTGTTCCTGGTTGAAAACTTTTGCATTTCTGGTGGTCCAGATATTCCAACAGGCAGTGAAAACAACCTCAGCAAAGAACGGATGGGGGAAGTTCTTTCTAGCTGCAACAGTAGCAGTCCACATAGAAGACCCCTGCCAAGTGATCTGTAGGTAGTTCCAAACCCTGATACTGAACAGGCATGTGAAAAATAAATGATCTCTATCTTCCTTGACTCTGGCATGGCATAACACACAGAGATTAGAATCAGAAACCTTCCAGTGACGCCGTTCCAGCATGTCCTGTGTGTTCAGCCTATCCATAATGAGCATCCAGGCAAACATCTTAACTTTCATGGTACAGCAACTTTTCCATATCCAGTTAAGCAGAGGGTTAGGCACAATACTGCTATGAACATGAGCATAGTAGGCCTTGGGTGTATAGCCCTTAGCATCCTTGCGCCATACCCATCTGTCAAAGGCATGGTGATCCAGATCCAGATCCAGAACTAAAGATTGGACAGCAGGCAGTTCCTGATAAGCTTGAGCAAATAGTGGAAGGTGAAACAGAGAGAGCAGACGATCTTCAGAAAAAGCAGCAAAAACTTCTTGAGCTGTGCAAAAAGGATCAGCTACAAAGGAGAACAATCGCTGGAATCGAACTGCCAAAGGCATAGTGGACTTGCCAAGTAGCCAGGAATCAGACCAGAACAAGAATAAATCACCCTTATTAGGCAAGACATAAGTAACAGCTCTGAATTGGTCAAGACGCTTGCATATGTCCTTCCACCAAAAGGAGCCACAAAGTGCAGTGCCCTGAGGTACAGTGTGGTGGTAGTAGGTGTTCCAAATCAGATGAACCCATGGGATATCAGCATGATTAAGGAATTTATCAGCATGTTTGAGTAGAAGAGCTTCATCCTGAACGGCTAGATTCACAATCCCTAACCCCCCTTTATTCTTAGGCCTGCATACCAGTGGCCAACCAGCAAGAGAGGGTGCATGATCATTCCCATTTCTTTGCCATAGGCATTGACGTTGAATCCGCTCCAATTGCTTCAGAATCCCTGGTGGCAGAGCCAGACTGCATAAGAAGAAGAGGGGAACAGCAGACAATGCTGAGTTGACATATTGCAATCTGCCCCCCTGAGCAAGAAATGAGGAACTAGCACTGAGCCTTCTTTCCATTTTATCCACCAGAGGCATGAGATCGATGATTCGGGGTTTAGTGATTCCAACAGGCAGTCCCAGATATGTGAAGGGTAGAGTTCCCACTTTACAGCCAATGGAATCCGCCAGATCCTGCAGATGCTGAGAAGGAATGTTGACAGGTAAGAGGGCAGATTTGTGATAATTGACCTGTAACCCACTGGACTGAGAGAAAAGCAAAAGCATTTCCTTAAGCTGCAATAATTGTGATTTGTCAGCTGGTAAGATGATGAGAGTATCATCAGCATATTGCACTATAGGGTAATCTGTATCATGGGTAGGAATGGGTAGCTGAATCAGTCCATCCACCCGCAGTTTATTGACCAGAGTTTGTAGAAAATCAGCAGCAATAGCAAACAGCAAAGGGGACAAAGGATCTCCCTGTCTGACACCTTTTTTGCACATGAACTTCTTCCCAGGCACACCATTGATTAGAACTGAAGAAGATCCAGAGGCTAGAAGCTGCTTGACCCAAAGGATCCATCGATCATTAAAGCCCTTGGCTCGAAGAATCTGGAAGATGAATGCATGCTCCACAGAATCAAATGCCTTTTCAAAATCCAACTTAAGGATAACTATAGGTTTCTTGGATTGATGACATTGATGTAGGTACTCGAGAGTCCAGCCCACACAATCCTGAATAGTTCTGGATTTGATAAAACCGTATTGATTCTTATGAAGACATTTAACAATCTGCAATTGTAGCCGATTGGAAGCATTTTGGACAAAAATTTAAGACCCATGCCCGTAAGAGATATTGGTCTATAATCTCCCACCTGTTCAGGTGACCTGGTTTTGGGAATGATTGTAATATAGGAAGAATTCATGTTTACTAGTTGAGCCTGACCAGCATGAAATTCAGCAGCAAGTTGATAAAACTCAGGGGAAATAATATGCCAGCATTTTTTGAAAAAAAGTCCATTGAAACCATCAGGTCCAGGGGCTTTGTCAGTAGGCATATGATGCACAGTTTTATCCATCTCAGATTTGGAAAAGGGCTCGGTGAGAATGTCAAGACCCTGAACTTCCTCCAGTAGGGAGTCAAGGTCAAAAGCCATATTAATGCCAAGAGAAGTTCCCATGCGATCCTTGAAAGATGCCCAGAAGCATGCAGCAATTTGATCATGATCAGAGATAATAGACCCATCAGTTAACTTGAGAGAGGCAATAGAATTCTTCCTGTACCTTTCAGTGGCCATAGCATGAAAGAATTTGGTATTTTCCTCACCAACCTTGATGAATCGAATAGTGGCCCTCTTCTTCCAGTATAAACATTGAAGGTGTAGTAGATGTTCCAAATGCAGTTTAACTAGATTCCTGAAGTTAGCTTCCGGCCTGAATAAGTATCTCAGCTCTTCCAGCTCATCCAAGCATAGCACCACTTGGTTACATCTGGAAATAAGGTGCTTTAACTGAGATAGGGACGTCTGCCATTTCTTCAGAGCCTGGCGAAGATGCTTCATCTTATCCATGATAATAGCAGATATGTGAGTCTTTCATGAAGGAATGAGCCACGATTGCTGCACACATTCCATGAAGCCCTCCATTTCAACCCAGTAGTTCTCAAATCGAAATAAGTTGCATTTGGGGATGGCGGTGTTGACAGAGACCACGCAGGGCACATGATCAGACCCAGTCTTTGCCAGAGGGAGCACTTGGGTGAGAGGATAAGAAGAGATCCAATTGGTGGATGTAAAGAACCAATCCAACTGCTCCAGGAGAGGATTGTCTTGCATATTGGACCAAGTGTAGGATCTACCTTTGATGGGAAGCTCCAGTAGTCCCAAATGCCCAATAATTTCATTGAAGATGAACATGTCATTTACATCAGCCCCAGGGAGGTTTCTGTTGTCAGGGGATCTAATGAAATTAAAGTCCCCAAGAAGGAGCCAGTTAGCCCCAGTGGGTATATGAAGATTGTAAAGCCAAGTCACAAAAAGATCTCGGGCCTCCCCATGACATGGTCCGTAGACATTAACCAAGGTCCATGATTCACTTGTGTGCTTAGAGGTAAAGGAGATGACTAAGCCATATGGGGTGCACTGTACTAAGTGACCAGTGAGAATAGAGGAGTTCCACAGGGTAATGAGCCCTCCTGATGCACCCCTGGAGGGGGAATAAGCAAATTGATCAAAACGTTTGGGGGCAGAAACCTTTAACTGCTCGAAAATCAATAGACTGCATCTTTGTTTCCTGCAGGCACACCACCGTAGCAAGGCTCTCATCGATTTTGTTACGGACCGCCCGTTGTCTATGATCTGAATTGAGGCCACGCACATTCCAGCAAAATACACGCCAACTCCTTGTGGAACGACTATCCATTGCAGATTAGAGATATAGCAAAAGCAAGGCTATGTAATAGCCACTTCAACCGAAGTTTCAAGCACCAAACTACAGCAGAAGTTCGACAATACATAAAAACATGACAGTAGCAGCTTAACATGAGCGGATTAAACATCAGAAGATTTGGGTGCAGAGTCATCAGGATCTTCCATAAGACGATCCGCCGTGAGCTTCTCCGGGGCAATGCCCAATGACTGCCCTACTTCTTGGAGTACTGGGTTAGGAGTGGCCGGAGGTACATCTTCAGATTCCTGGGACGTTGAGGGCATAGGCTTGGCCTTCGGCTTCCTCTTCTTGGGGATGTGTGCAGGCAGCTCGTGCAAAGTTGGCTTGAAGCCATCGCGTTTGATTGAGCCACGAGTACATCGCCTCACCGAGGAGTCCACCACTGGGGTGGCCTTCTTGCGGGACCCCTTCTTGGACGGAGCAGGAGAGCGGAAAGATAAGTCCTCTGAAGAAGAAGCTGGGCTGATAGGGGATACCTCCTGTATAGAGAGCGAGGCAGAAGCAGGGTCCGACAGTGAGGGTCCTGGAGTGTCAGCATCAAAAGCCACGTCCCAGGATCGCTTGGGGATCAGGATGGGCTGAAGGAGTGGCATCTGGAACTGGCGTGGTATATGTAGAGCAGAAGCAGGGCCCATCAGATTCTCAAAAGTGCGTGTCGAGGACATCAGTGGAGGCAAGGGTGGCCCAAATAAAACCCTAGGCACCTCAACAGTGATGTTGGACTGATTAGGTGGAGGGGCAGTATAGAGAACCATGGCCAGAGGGTTTGTTTCCTCCTCCTCCAGTCTAGGCGCTTCCACCTCCAGCTCGGCCCCATTGGCCCGACCAGCAATAGGACCATCAACACGAGCCTCTAGCCCAGCATTGTCCGGGGCATCAGCGAGAACAGCAGCATCAACAATTTCAACATCAATATTGGCGGCATCAGGAAGATGTAGGGGCAGCTCTGGAACGACCGGTTCCTCCACCATCAGACCCTGCTGTGGATCAAGGTCGACCAATTCATGAACCGAGTCCGAGGAGGAGGGACTTGGCTAATCAATCACCATTGATTCCTGGTCTTGAACTGGATCGACAGCAGGCGCATCAGCGGGCGCAGCAGGTGCCGCAGCATGTTCCCAGCCTCCTCCGTCAGCAGGTGGCTGACCCCAGTCTCCAGCCTCAAGGTCGACGGGTGGCTGGCCCCAGCCACCTTCATCAGCATCAGCAGCAGCAGGCCCAGGATCTCCTGGGGCTAATGGCACCGCATTCCATCCTAGAGCAGGATATGGGGGCAAAGCAAATTGCAGATTGTGATGAACAAGTTGCCCAGGGAGTGGATGAGGGTTGCCATTGAGAGGCATCGGATCCTCATCATTGGGGAGAATCTCAGCAGCCGCCATACCCAAAATGTACACAGGAGCAGACCAGGACACCCGTGCGCCACCCCAGGCCGAATATTCTGAGAAACTAATGCTGCGGGGTACTAGCCGGTCTTCAGGGAAGGCAGCAAAAACAATAGAGCGAACCAAATATGGGTCGTCTTGGACCCAATGATGAAACTCCCCGAAGGTGTTAACGGCCGCCCTAAGATCTTCGGTGTTACGGTAATCCAAAGGCACCCCCAGAAGCATGAGGCAGCCCTGGCGAAAACCCTCTTGGTCGCGGAAGCCGAGACCGTGATCATGACGGATGAATCGCACCACCGAGTTTGCAAGAGGCTGCGGTACCATGTGGACTATAGCATAACTCTCCGGTGCATCCCGGAGCTCGAACAAACCTACCCCCTCAATCCAGGGCTGAGCAGACCGGACATGGAAGCCTTGATGTAGGAGAAGGGCAGCAACTTCCTGTCGTACCTGAATCACCTCATCAGCAGGTGGCGCTGGATGAACCGTGGCAATGACAAAGCGCTCGTGGCGCCGGGTGATGGGTACTGCCGGCGTGGTGAAAGTCCGTGGCAACCGATCGACCCCTCCATCAATGATGTTGTGAACAGGCGGGAGGAAGAACTCTGGATCAAGCTCGAAGTTTGCCATTGCTGGAGGTGGTGGCGGAGTGACGGGTGGTGTCGCCGAGGGAGTTCGAGGAGACGACGGCGATGAGACAGGACGGAACTGCTTGGCAGGGGTTGCTGTTTCGCCAAGGGTATCAGCAGTTCCCGAGATATCAGCGATAGGGGAGGTGGTGGGTCTCTTGCAGTTCCCAGTAAGACAATTATTACGCATAAAAGAGACTCCGCTAGATCGTGCGCGGCCCACCATACTGTCAGAGAAGCCAGGCGAAGCCATACAGTTCGCGGCTAGATGGCCCCTTGCGTTGCAAATAGAGAAAGAAAAGATATCCTCGACCATGCCATTAATAAGCTCGTCAAAGGCCATGTGGGCCTTTTGAGAAGAGGGAATATCCATCATGGATTGAGTATCAGGCCGAGAGGATGAAATAACCTCAGCAGGCTCATTAATAAGAGAGGAGATTTTTTCAGAATCCAGACTTGCCCCCGACAACGGAATCCCACTATTCTCGGCTGGATTAGCTGTATCCTTATGCTGCACCTGGGAGGTTCCGAAAATTTTGGCAGTTTGAAAATTTTCGCCGGAAGAACCGGGAGAGGAAACTTGGCAAGGAACAGTGCCAAACGTAATGTGCGGCGAGGCTACCGTCCACCGGAGTTCAGCCGGCGGTGGTGCGGAGATGATCACACGTTCAGGGGTAGGCACCGAATAACCAGCGTGCTCAAGAGTGACTAGCTCATCATGGGAAATATGATATCTATAACCCTTGCAAACCTCATATTGCTGTAGGGATGCAAAAGATAACTTCTTACGAACAGAAGATCCAGATTTGAGAGAAGACTTAAGAGGTCTGGAATGCATGGCTATCAGACCTAGAGAAGCCCTCCGCTTGGAGGGGCTCACAATAATCCACTCAGCATCACATTGCTTCTTCCAGAGAGCAAATTCCCGACGCCAATTAGGACCTCCATGTCCCCAAAGATGGAAGAAGCACTTAAAATTTGAGCATGTGAAAGAGCGCAAGTCCAAAATATGAAAGCCAACTTGCATGCATGAGACCTTGAAAGAAAAAACCGAATCCGTGATTTGAGAAACCCGAAACTCAATAGCCGAACCACCAATCACCGATTCCAGAGCGGCAGCCACAGTGTCAGGCGATAGCCGGAAAACGTGACATCCAAAAGAGATCACCATAATGAAGGGGCGACGATGCTTTATAGGATGCACCGTAAAACCCGAGTGGCGATAAACCCCATGAGAGAAAGCCAATCCGTGCGAGAAATCCAGATCCAACGTGGAACCTCCCATGCAGGCCATGACCGGCCACGAGAGAAGTGTAGAGAAGGTTCACCTGAGCAGATGGGCGGCAAGGGTGGACGAGGTTCCGGCTAGAATTCCAGATCGCCATTGAGTCGCCGCCCGGGGAGGTGGGAGGGGGACGTCATCGCTTCGATATTTAACTATTACAACATGATCATCTCATACATTAAATATATCATATCATATCTTTGGCCATATCATATCACAACATACCCTGCAAAAACAAGTTAGACGTCCTTTAATTTGTTGTTGCATGTTTTACGTGGCTGCTATGGGTATCTAGTATGATCGCATCTTACTTACGCAAAACCACAACGGCGATATACAAGTTGATATTTAACCTTCTCCAAGGACCGACTCTGTCAAATCTGATTCAACTAAAGTAGGAGAAACAAACACCCGTGAGCCATCTTTATGGAACAAGTTGCATGTTAGTCGAAGGAACCGGTCTCTCGTAAGCGTACGAGTAATGTTGGTCCGGGCCGCTTCATCCAACAATACGGCAAGAAAAGTCTAAGTAGGGAATCAATCTGAATATCAATGCCCACAAACTCCTTTGTGTTCTACTCGAGATGTCATCTACACATAGACCTAGCTCTGATACCACTATTGGGAATGTTGCATGGGAAACGAAAATTTCTTACGCACACATAAGATCTATCCATGGTGATGACCATCTATGAGAGGATATATTGGATCCACATACCCTTGTAGATCGCTAAGCGGGAAGCATTAAGAAACGCGGTTGAGGTAGTCGAACGTCTTTGTGATCCAAATCGCAAGCCGTCCTGCGATCCAATCACGATCTAGGACCGAACAGACGACACCTCCGGGTTCAGCACATGTGTATGTTGATCCAGCAAGAGAGACGAAGAGGTAGTTGAATTCTCCGGCAGCACGACGGCATGACGGTGATGATGGTTGAGCTACTACGGCAGTGCTTCGACGTGTCGTACCGAAATAACCTATGGGGTGTCCCGGAGTGGTGGAGGGAGAGAGGGTTGTGTCGTTGCTTGTGGTGCAAAAAGCCTATATGCCCTCCACTATATATAGGAGCGAGGGAGGGTGGCGCCCTAGGTAAAACCCTATGGGTTCAGCCTGCGCACCAAGGGAGGGAGGAGTCCTCTTCCAATTCGGTTTGGTGGAGGAGGAGTCCTCCTCCTAGTAGGTTTGCCCCACCTCTCTCTCTTTCTCTACTTTGGCCGAATAGGACCACTTGGTCTGGCTGCCTAGCCCACCAGGGGATGATGCGCCACCCTTGGGCCTATTTTGGTCCCTCTCCGGGTGGGTGGCCCCTCCCGGTGGAACCCCGAAACCCATTCGTCACTCCCCGTACTTTACCAGTAATGCCCATAATCCTTCCGGAAGCCAAATGCAACCATCCTATATATCAGTCTTTGTCTCCGGAGCATTCCGGAACTCCTCGTTACGTCCGATATCTCATCCGGGACTCCGAACAACATTCATTTACCAACATTCATAATTCAACTATACCGAAACATCACCGAACCTTCCGTGTGCAGACCCTGCGGGTTCGAGAAATATGCAGACATGACCGAGACACTCTCCAATCAATATACAATAGTGGGACCTGGATGTTCATATTGTATCCTACATATTCTACGAAGGTCTTAATCGGGTGAACTCTATGTCAAGGATTCAGTTAATCCCGTATAACATTCCCTTTTTTAGTTCAGTATGTTACTTGCTCGAGGTTCAATTGTCGGTATCTCCATACATATTTGAATCTCGTTACCGGCAAGTCTCTTTACTTGTTCCATAATACAAAATCTCGTGGCTAACTCTTTAATCACATTGGTTGCAAGGCTTGTGGTGATGTTGCATTACCGAGTGGGCCCCGAGATACCTCTCCATCATACGAAGTGACAAATCCGAGTCTTGATCCATGCTAACTCAACGGACACCTTTGGAGATACCTGTAGAGAACCTTTATAGTCACCCAGTTACGTTACAACGTTCGATATACATAATGTATTCCTCCGATGTCACTGAGTTACATGATCGTACGATCATAGGAACACATACTTGACATACAGAAAAACAGTAGCAATAAAATGACATATCACATGCTACATTCATAGTTTGGGTCTTGTCCATCACATCATTCTCCCAATGATTTGATCCGGTTATCAAGTGAAAACACTTGTCTATGGCTAGGAAACTTTAACCATCTTTAACCAACGAGCTAGTCAACTAGAGGCTTACTAGGGACAGTGTGTTGTCTATGTATCCACACATGTATGTGAGTTTCCATTCAATACAATTCTAGCATGGATAATAAACGATCATCTTGAACAAGGAAATCTAAGAATAACTATTTTATTATTCCCTCTTGGGCATATTTCCAACACAATATAATATATTTGTATGTGAAAGTTCTTTTTCTTATATTAATCATTTATGAATTGCTTGTATGACCAATTTGATGATTGTCAAACTTCAATAGATTTTAATTTACAAACCAGATGTGCAGCTACTACTAAGCATAAAGCACAATCATAAATTCATATTTATATATTTCATTCATTCAAAATTTACTCTTAGGATATAACTCAAGCACAAGAGCAAACAATCAAACTACTCTCAAAAGATATAAGTGAAGATCAACGAGGAGTCAAACAATTAAGTAGCTATGTGAGGACTCTCTATCAATAAAGATTTTCATATCTGATATTTTATTTCAAACACCAAGGAAAACAAAAATACACTCCAAGAATAGCACATATCATGTGGACAAATAAAAATTTAGGCTGAACATAGGCTAACCGATATTTGTTGACGAAGAGAGGTGGGATGTGTAGCATCCCCAAGCTTAGATGCTTGAGACTTATTGAAATATTTACTTGGGGTGCCTTGGGAATCCCCAAGCTTGATTTTTTGTATCTTTTTAAATCCTCACATATCCCGGTTTCACCTAAGTATCAAAAACTTCATCGACACAAAACTTGAAGAGAAATCATGAGATAGGTTAGTGCACATAAGAATAAAACAACTCTTTATGTACTGATAAGACAAGTTTCATGATGTTTTAAAACACTATCTAATATTTACTATCATTTCCAAAATTTATATCTACCAATATAGGCTATGGAAACTATAGGATACGTAGATAACAAAACTATGACTGCAATCTGTCTAAACAGGACAGTATATAGGAATGAATTCTAAAAGTGTACCTATGTAAATCAAAAAATTATTAAAATCTACGGAAAGATAAATAATTTATATGACAATAATATGTGAAACTTTTAGAAACTACAACAAAAGTTTCTGTTTTTTGTACAGCACACATCACACATGAAATTCAAGAATTCTAAAGGCAATTCTTTGAAATTTTTATTGAAAAACAAGATTATAAATAAAATATAATTGATAAAACAAAATAAAATTATGCTCCAAGCAAAACACGTATCATGTGACGAATAAAAATATAGCTCCATGTAAGATATACCGATAATGTTGGACATGAAAGAGGGAATGCCTCCGGGGGCATCCCAAGCTTAGACGCTCGAGTCTTCATTGGATATTATCTTGGGGTTCCTTGGGCATCCCCAAGCTTAGGTTCCTTCCGCTTCTTATTCTTCTCATACTGATATCTTACCCAAAACTTGAAAACTTCAATATCACAAAACTTAACGGAACTTCAAGAGATGGGTTGGTGTGTTAAAGATAGATCAATATATTAGATACTGTCTAGACAAGATTAATAATTGTTATAACATGAGACCTACTGTATAATATCATTCTCATAATTTATATCACTCAATATAAGCTATGGAAACACTAACACAAGCAAACTATGCATGCAAAATAGAATCTGTCAAAAAAAGAACACATAGTGAAGATCTAAATGAACACCACACTTCCCTATCTCTAAAAATTCTTAAAAATTAGGAAAACGCAGGTAATTTTCATAAAAAAATGTGTTAAAATTTCAAACAAATTTAATGCTCTATTAAAATCAAAGAAATTCTGCACTGGAGTAAAAGTTTTTGTTTTTACACAGAATCAAACAAGCAAGTATCCACACTATCCCAAAGGCTTTACTTGGCACTTTATTCAAATAAAATCTATAAAACATGACTAACACAATAGCTTAATTATGTGAACACACAAAAACATAAAGTAGAAGAGTTGGGTTGTCTCCCAACAAGTGCTTCTCTTTAATGCCTTTTAGCTAGGCATGATGATTTCAATGATGCTTGTATAAAAAGTAGTAATTGAAACATGCAAGAGAGCATCATGAATCTCATGGAAAGCACATTAAAGTCTGACCCACTTCCTATGAATAGCGATTTTGTGAGCAAATAATTTATGGGAGCAAGAATCAACTAGCATAGGAAGGCAAAACAAGCATATCTTCAAAACTTTCAACACATAGGGAGGAAACTTGATATTATTGGAATTCCTACAAGCATATGTTCCTCCCTCATTACAATTTTTAGTAGCATCATGAAGGAATTCAACAATATAACTATCAAATAAAGCATTCTTTTCATGATGCACAAGTATAGAATTTTTAGTACTGGCCACACAAGCTAAATTCTTATCATTCGTAGTAGTGGGAGCAAACAACAAAATAACTAGGATGAGATACTTGATTGATATAATCCATGTGAACATTAAAATCATGATGAGAAGTTTCATGGTTATACTTATTGTTTATAGGATACATGTCATCACAATAATCATCATACCTAGGAGGCATGCTATAATCATCATAAATATCATCATCACAAGTAGGGGGACTAAAAATAACTTCATCAAACATAGCATCCCCAAGCTTGTGGCTTTGCATATCATTATCATCATGGATATTCAGAGAATTCATACTAACATTATTACTATCATGCTCATCATTCTAGGAATTCAAGTTAAGCATTTTTAAAACATTCTACCTCTAACAATTGAGCACATTTTTCCAAACCATAATTTTCACGAAAGACATTATAAAGATGAAGCAAATGAGGCAACCTAAACTCCATTTTTTGTAGTTTTCTTTTATACAAACAAACTAGTGAATAACAAGAAACTAAAAGATTTAATTTCAAGATATAAAGATATACCTTCAAGCACTCACCTCACGTGCAACGACGCAAGAAAAGAGCTTGATGTCTACTATGCAACTTTATTCTTATATACGTTGTTGGGCCTCCAAGTGCAAAGTTTTGTAGAACAACAACAAATTTACCTCAAGTTGATGATCTAAGGTTTATCAATCCGTGGGACGTGTAGGATGAAGATGGTCTATCTCAATAAACCCTGCAATCCAATACAAGAAATCTCTTGTGTCCCGAACACACCCAACACAATGATAAATTGTATAGGTTTACTAGTTCGGCGAAGATATGGTGATACAAGTGTAGTATGGATAGTAGATATAGGTTTTTGTAATATGAAAATATAAAAACAACAAGGTATGAAGTGGAAAACAGCGAGCAAAGTGTTGTATAAATGCTTGGAAATAAGGCCTAGGGTTCATACTTTCACTAGCGTAATCTCTCAACAATGCTAACATAGTAGAATCATATGATCATCCCTCAACATGCAACAAATAATCACTCCAAAGTTCCTATCTAGCGGAGAACAATAAGATGAAATTGGTGTAGGTAGTAGAACCACCTGAAAGTTATTCTTTATGATCAATCTTTTGGGCTATTCCTGTAAGTGTCACAAACAACTATAGAGTCCGTACTAGAATAACACCCATGATACATATCAAGCAACCCTAATGTCACCTAGATACTCCAATGTCACTTCAAGTATCCATGGGTGAATTATGAGACATACATCAAACAATTTTAGAACTATCATATTCAATCCAACACAAAGAACCTTAAGGAGCACCACAAGATTTCTATCGAAGAACATAGTATGCAAACGGGCAATCAACCCCTATGCATAGATCCCCAAGGTTGTTGGAATCCGCAAGTTGATGACATAACATATATCAAGTGAATCACTTGAGTACCCCATTCTCACTACGGGTATCTGCATGAAATACATACATCAAGTGTTCTCAAACCTGGATATTCAATCTAACATAACGAGATCTTAAAGTGAAAGATTCAATTCATCACAACAATAGCCAGGGACAAACTCCATATGATCCAACTATATTACAAAGCCCGTGATACATAAAGATCATGACATCTCAAGAACACAAGAGAGAGAGAGATAGAGATAGAGAGAGAGAGAGAGAGAGAGAGAGATTAAACACATAGCTACTGGTACAAAACCTTAGCCTCGAGGGAGAACTACTCACTCCTCGTCATGGCCTCTGCCGGGATGATGAAGAAGGCCACGGGAGATGATTTCCCCTCTCCGGCAGGGTACTTGAACATCTGTAGATTGGTTTTTCATCGATGCAGAGAGTTGCGGTGGTGGAGCGGAATTTCTCTTTTTACTTCTGGGGTTTCTGGTATATATGGGATTTTTCAGCGTTGGGATCACGCCAAACGGAGTCATGTGGACCCCACAAGCTATAAGGGCGTCACCTTGGGGGCGCGCCCTGCTGGCTTGTGACCCACTGTTGGCTCCCCTCCGGTGGTTCTTGATAACCCACAAGTATAGGGATCGCAACAATTTTCGAGGGTAGAGTATTCAACCCAAATTTAGTGATTCGACTCAAGGGGAAGGGAAAGAATATTCTCAAGTATTAGCAGTTGAGTTGTCAATTCAACCACACCTGAAAGATTTAGTGTCTGCAGCAAAGTATCAGTAGCAACAGAGTAACAGCAGCAGCAGTGACAACAGTAGCGGCAAAGTAACATAGCAAGGACCAGTAGGAAAAACTCGTAGGCATTGCATTGGTGATGGATGATTATGCCAGATGTGATTCATCATGTAACAGCTATAACACGGAGAGATAAGTAAATAGCTCCCGTTCGTCAATCTAATGTAGGCATGTATTTTGTATGTAGTCATACGTGCTTAGGGAAAATAACTTGCATGACATCTATTGTCCATCCCTCCCGTGGTAGCAGGGTCCTAATGGAAACTACGGGATATTAAGGTTCTCCATTTAATAAAGAACCGGACCAATGCATTAACACTTGGTGAATACATGAACTCCTCATACTATGGTCATCTCCGGGAGTGGTTCCGGCTATTGTCACTCTGGGGTTGCCGGGTCATAACACATAGTAGGTGACTACAACTTGCAAGATAGGATCTAAAACACACATATATTGGCGACAACATAATAGGTTCAGATCTGAAATCATGGCACTCGGGCCCTAGTGACAAGCATTAAGCATGGCAAAGTAGTAGCAACATCAATCTCAGAACATAGTGGATACTAGGGATCAATCCCCGTCAAAACTAACTCGATTACATGATAGATCTCATCCAACTCATCACCGTCCAACAAGCCTACGAATAGATTAGTCACAAACGGTGAAGAGCATCATGGAATTGGCGATGAATGAAGGTTGATGATGACGATGACGATGACGACGATCTCCCCTCTCCGGAGCCCAAAACGGACTCCAGATCTTCCCTCTAGAGGAAGAACAGGAGGTGGCGGCGCCTCCGTATCGTAAAACGCGATGAACTCTTTTCCCTGATTTTTTCCGGATGAAAGAGGTTATATAGAGTTGGAATTGGGGGTGGCGGAGCTCCGAGGAGCTCACAAGCCTGCCAGCCCCGGCCAGGGCGGTAGCCGGGTGATGTTTGTTGTGTATCCCTTGCAACGGCGCCAGAAATAGTTGTGTTCGACGGCACCAGGAATCCTTCAGCTACGGCTACGCCTTAAGGGACATCCTAGGCAAGTATGCAAAGGATTTCCCCCGCGGCCTTGGAGCCTTGCGTTGGTGTTCCCTCGAAGCGGAAAGGGTGATGTAGCACAACGACGGTAAGTATTTCCCTCAGTTTGAGAACCAAGGTATCAATCCGGCGGAAGAGTATCTCAAGATCCTGCACAAACACAAAAGCTTGCACCGACGCTATGAAGGGGTTGTCAATCCCTTATAGATTGTTTGCCAAGTGAGAACTAAAAGCAACAAAGTAACAAAGCAAAGTAAAAGCGGAGATGTAAACGATGGACGTGAATAGACCCGGGGGCCGTAGTGTTTACTAGCAGCTTCTCTCATGAAAACAAGTAGACGGTGGGTGAACAAATTAATGTCGAGCAATTGATAGAACTGTGCAGAGTTGTGACGATATCTATGCAATGATTATTTCTATAGGCATCACGTCCGAAACAAGTAGACCGATACTTTCTGCATCTACTACTATTACTCCACACGTCGACCACTATCCAACATGCATCTAGTGTATTAAGTCCATAAGAACAGAGTAACGCCTTAAGCAAGATGACATGATGTAGAGGGATAATCTCAAACTAATGATAAAACCCCTACTGTCACTGGGAAAGGTCACCACATGGCAGAACCCAAAACCAAGCACTTCTCCCATTGCAAGAATCATAGATCTAGTTGGCCAAACAAAACCCAAAACTCGGAGAGACTTACAAGGATATCAAATCATGCATATAAGAAATCTGCAAAGACTCAAATATATATCATAGATAATCTTATCACAAGTCCACAATTCATAGGATCTCGACAAACACACCGCCAAAGAAGATTAGATCGGCTAGATCTCCATGAAGATCATGGAGAACTTTGTATTGAAGATCCAAGAGAGAGAACAAGCCCTCCAACTCCAAAGTAGGTCTGAAGTGAACTACTCACGAGTCATTGGAGGGGCGATGATGATGATGAAGAAGCCCTCCAACTCCAAAGTCCCGTCCGGCAGGGCGCCGGGAAGGGTCTCCAGATGAGATCTCGCGGAAACGGAAGCTTGCGGCGGCGGAAAAGTATTTTCGAGGCTCCCCAGGTTTTTTGCGGAATATTTGGGAATTTATAGGCCAAAGACCTAGCTCAGGGGGCGGCCAGGGAGGCCCCAAGCCTGCCCACCGCCGCCTCCCCCGTGGTGGCGGAGTGGGGGCTTGTGGGCTCCCTGGAGCCCACCTGGCTTGGCCCAAAAGCCCCGTGGACTTCTTCCGTTCGGGAAAAACTCATTTTGGGGTTTTTCTTCCGTTTGGACTTCGTTCAAAAATCAGATCTGAAAAGAGTCAAAAACACGTAAAAAACAGGAAATGGCACTTGGCACTGAATTAGTAAGTTAGTCCCAAAAAGATATAAAAAGGTACATAAAACATATAAAGAAGGCAAGATAACAGCGTGAAACCATCAAAAATTATAGATACGTTTGAGACGTATCAAGCATCCCCAAGCTTAACTCCTGCTCGTCCTCGACTAGGGAAGTGATAAGAATGAATTTTTGATGCTTTCATGCTACCTAGCATAGGGGTCCTTTGTAATTCCTCTTATGTGACGTGAATGTTCAGATCCATTAGATTCAAAACCATAGTTTTCTATTGACGTGGAACCAATAATAATTCAAGCAAACTAGCAAAGTAATCATGAACTTTGAAAATAACAAGGCCAAAAGAAAGTTATCCCTACAAAAGCATATAGTCTGGCTATGCTCTATCATCATTGCACAATGAATTTAAATCATGCACAACCCCGGTATTGGCAAAGTAATTGTTTCACACCTTTACTTTCTCAAACATTTTCAACTCTCACGCAATACATGAGCGTGAGCCATGGTTATAACACTATAGATGGTGTGGAATGTGGTGGGGGTTGCAAGACAAAAAGGAGAAGATAGTCACATTAACTAGGCATATCAATGAGCTGTGGAGATGCTCATCAATAGATATCAATGTGAATGAGTAGGGATTGCCATACAAATGATGCACTAGAGCTACAAGTATGCGAAAGCTCTTAAAGAAAACTAGTGGGTGTGCATCCAACTTGCTTGCTCACGAAGACCTAATGCAATTTTGGGGAAGCCTATCATTGGAATATACAAGCCAAGTTATATAATGATAATTTCCCACTAGCTATATGGTGGTGACAAAACGAGAGACTCTCAATCATGAAGATCATGGTGCTCAAAATGCACAAGTGTGGAAAAAGTGGTAGCATTGTCCCTTCTCTCTTTTTCTCTCATTTTTTTATTTTGGTGGGCTCTTTGGCCTCTTTTTTTATGGGATTCTTTGGCCTCTTTTATTTACTCACATGGGACAATGCTCCAATAATGATGATCATCACACTTTCAACCCAAAACTTAGAGCAACTATGACTCTATATGGAATGCCTTCGGTAGTGTACCGTGGCAATGATCTAGCATGGTATAAACATCAATGGAAACATCATGCTAGCTATCTTACGATCGTGCAAAGGCAATGTAGACGTGGTGGCACATATCATGGTGGTAGTTGCATGGCAATATATCTCGGAATGACTTTGGAAAATCCATAGTAGGTAGGTTTGGTGGCTGTTTTGAGGAAGGCTAATGGTGGGTTTTGTGCACCGGCGAAAGTTGCACGACACTAAGAAGATAGTGATGGTGGAAGGTGAAAGTGCATCTAAACCATGGACTCAACATTTGTCATGCAGAACTCATATACTTGTTGCAAAAGTTTTATTAGTAATCGAAACAAAGCATTCAACGCATACTCCTAGGGGAAGAGTTGGTAGGTATAAACCATCGTGCGATCCCGACCGCCACGCAAAGGATGACAATCAATAGACTAATCATGCTCAGATTTCATCACATAGCGGTTCACCATACGTGCATGCTACGGGAATCACTAACTTCAACAAAAGTATTTCTAGATCCACAACACCTTACTATCATGACTTCAATATTACAGTAACCACAACTAAAAACTAATTGAGATGAATCAAACTTCTCTAACTATTCAATGCACATGAAGGTGGAAGTTTTTGTATCCATTTGGATAACTACCCTTTTTGAGACTACTTTCAAAGCATAGATCCACTACCAAGGCACGCAAGGCACGCACCGCTGTGCTCTAAAATATATAAGTGAAGCACATAGAGCAAAAGTATCTAGCTCAAAAGATATAAGTGAAGCACATGTGAGCTGAATTGTCTACCAAAAGATATAAGTGAAGCTCGACAAAATCATGGTGAGTGCATGTCTCTCTCTCTAGGTGTGCAGCAAGGATGATTGTGACACAACAAAAAAATAAAAATACTCCTACGATACAAGATGCTCCAAGCAAAAACACATAACATGTGGTGAATAAAAATATAGCCCCAAGTAACGTTACCGATGGATTGAAGACGAGAGAGGGGATGCCTTTCCGGGGCATCCCCAAACTTAGGATTTTACGGCATCCTTGAATCTCTTGGGGTGCCTTGGGCATCCCCAAGCTTGGGCTCTTGCCACTCTTTATCTTTTTGTCCATAAGAACTTCACACAAAACTTGAAAACTTCACAACACGAAACTTAAACAGAAACTCGTGATAACATTAGTACAAGAAAGAAAACCACCACTTCCTTAGGTATTGTGGCAAACTTAAATTTCACTTGTGCTGATGTTGGTTTACTTTACTTTCAATCTTCCATGGCTAATACCCCCCGATACTATCCATAGTTTCATCAAAATAAGCAACCAACACAACAAAAACAGAATATGTTAACAGCAGACCAGTCTGTAGCAATCTGTATGTTTCGTATACCTCTGGTACTTCAAAAATTCTGAACAATTACGACAGTCTGAAAAATTTGCATAGCAATCAGCAGCAAAAAGAATCAACTAAAAAGCTCTTACAGAAAAAAAAAGAAAATTATTTTCGTGAGCAAAAAGTTTCTGTCTTTTCCAGCGTGACCAAACGATCATCCCCAAGACTAATCATAACGGTTTTGCTTGGCACAAACGCAAAAAGAAACAAAAAAACACAATCATAACAGAATTATGAAAGTGTGGAAAACACAAAACAGAAATAAAAAGGATATATTCATTGGGTTGCCTCCCAACAAGCGCTTTTGTTTAACGCCCTTAGCTAGGCATTCAGTGATGCTCTCACAAAAGACAAGAATTGAAGCACAACATGAGCATCCTAAAGCATGTAAAAACCACATCTAAGTCTAACATACTTCCTATGCATAGGCATTTTATAGGAAAACAGATTGTCAAGACAACCAATAGTTGCCATATGCAAGGAAGAAGAAAGAGACAATAGCAATCTCAACATAACGAGAGGTAATTGGGTAACATGACAGTTTCTACCACAATATTTTCCTCTCTCATAGGAATTACATGTGGGATCATATTCAAATTCAACAATATAGCTATCCCAAAGGATATTCTTTTCATGATCCACATGCATGCAAAATTGACGCTCTTAAAAAATAGTGGGATTATCATCAAATAAATTCATGACTTCTCCAATCCCACTTTCAGTATTGTTGCAAATATCATATTCATCATGAGGTTTGAACAAATTTTCAAGATCATAAGAAAGATCATCACCCCAATCATGATTATTGCAACAAGTAGTGGACAAAGCAAAACTAGCATCCCCAAGCTTAGGGTTTTGCATATTTTTAGCATGATTGTCACTAATAGGATTTATAGTGAAATCATTGCGATCATGCTTTTCGTCCAAGGAGCCCTCGTGAATCAGTTCATGAATTTCTTCCTCACAATTTTCAGATTCACGCATATTACGCAAAACTCCAAAGAAATAGTCAATTGCCCTCAACTCACTAGCAATTTGTTCCACACGAGTGGGTCTCTTAAAGAGACTAGCAAGTGGATGAGGATCCATATCACTAGATTTTCAGCAAGCGAAGATGCAAGCATATTGAGGGCACATGGCACACAAGCGAAAAGAAAGCAAGCAAGAGAAAAGGGCAAACGAAAAAGGCAAAGGAGAAAGGCGAATGAAAACGGCAAATGTGAAGTGGGGGAGAGGAAAACGAGAGGCAACTGGCAACAAAAGTAAATGCAAGAGAAGAGTTTGTGAGACCTACTAGGATAGATCTGGATTTCTCCTCCCCGGCAACGGCGCCAAAAATACTTTTGATGTTTGCTGTGTACCCCTTGCAATGGCGCCAGAAATAGTTGTGTCGACGGTACCAGGAATCCTTCAGCTACGGCTACGCCTTAAGGGACTTCCTAGGCAAGTATGAAAAGGATTTCCCCCGTGGCCTTGGAGCCTTGCGTTGGTGTTCCCTCGAAGCGGAAAGGGTGATGTAGCACAGCGACGGTAAGTATTTCCCTCAGTTTGAGAACCAAGGTATCAATCCGGCGGAAGAGTATCTCAAGATCCTGCACAAACACAAAAGCTTGCACCCAACGCTATGAAGGGGTTGTCAATCCCTTATAGATTGTTTGCCAAGTGAGAACTGAAAGCAACAAAGTAACAAAGCGAAGTAAAAGCAAAGATGTAAACGATGGATGTAAATAGACCCGGGGGCCGTAGTGTTTACTAGCGGCTTCTCTCATGAAAGCAAGTAGACGGTGGGTGAAGAAATTACTGTCGAGCAATTGATAGAACTGTGTAGAGTCGTGACAATATCTATGCAATGATTATTTCTATAGGCATCACGTCCGAAACAAATAGACCGATACTTTCTGCATCTACTACTATTACTCCACACGTCGACCGCTATCTAGCATGCATCTAGTGTATTAAGTCCATAAGAACAGAGTAACGCCTTAAGCAAGATGACATGATGTAGAGGGATAATCTCAAACAAATGATAAAAACCCCATCTTTTTACCCTTGATGCAACTGCTTGATGTGTACCTTGCTGCCCCTACTGTCACTGGGAAAGGTCACCACATGGCAGAACCCAAAACCAAGCACTTCGCCCATTGGAAGAATCATAGATCTAGTTGGCCAAGCAAAACCCAAGACTCGGAGAGACTTACAAGGATATCAAATCATGCATATAAGAAATCAGCAAAGACTCAAATATATATCATAGATAATCTGATCACAAGTCCATAATTCATCGGATCTCGACAAACACACTGCCAAAGAAGATTACATTGGATAGATCTCCATGAAGATCATGGAGAACTTTGTATTGAAGATCCAAGAGAGAGAAGAAGCCATCTAGCTACTAACTACGGACCCGTTGGTCTGAAGTGAACTACTCACGAGTCATTGGAGGGGCGATGATCATGATGAAGAAGCCCTCCAACTCCAAAGTCCCCTCTGCCAGGGCGCCGAGAAGGGTCTCCAGATGAGATCTCACGGAAACGGAAGCTTGCGGCGGTGGAAAAGTATTTTCGAGGCTCCCCTGGTTTTTTGCGGAATATTTGGGAATTTATAGGCCAAAGACCTAGGTCAGGGGGCGGCCAGGGAGGCCACAAGCCTGCCCACCGCCGCCTCCCCCTGGTGGCGGAGTGGGGGCTTGTGGGATCCCTGGAACCCACCTGGCTTGGCCCAAAAGCCCCTTGACTTCTTCCGTTCGGGAAAAAATCATTTCGGGGTTTTTCTTCCGTTTGGACTCTGTTCCAAAATCAGATCTGAAAAGAGTCAAAAACACGGAAAAAACAGGAACTGGCAGTGAATTAAGAAGTTAGTCCCAAAAAGATATAAAAAGGTACATAAAACATACAAAGAAGGCAAGATAACAGCGTGAAACCATCAAAAATTATAGATACATTTGAGACGTATCACAGGGCCTGGTGGGCTTGTGGGCTCCTGGCTCCGTCCCTCAAGTTGATTCTTGCTCTAGTATTTTTTATATATTCCAGAAAATTTCCTCGTAGATTTCTAGGTCATTCCAAGAACTTTTATTTCTATGCAAAAACAACACCACGGCAATTCTGCTGAAAACAACGTCACTCCGGGTTAGTTCCATTCAAATCATGCAAATTAGAGTCCAAAACAAGGGCAAAAGAGTTCGAAAAAGTAGATACGACGGAGACGTATCAACTCCCCCAAGCTTAAAGCCTTGCTTGTCTTCAAGCAATTCAGTTGACAAACTGAAAGAGACAAAAGAAAAACTTTGACAAACTCTGTTTGATCTTGTTGTTGCAACTATGTCTAACTCATATCCAGAATTTCAACAAGACCACAAGTAAAGCACATAAGCAAATGACATCTAGGTCTCACGGTAAACTCATATCAATGGCATAATCAACTAGCGAGAAAATAATAATAAGTCTCAAACGTCAACACTTCAATCAAAACAATCATGAAGCAGTACGAACAGATGGTATCTCGCTAGCTCTTTCTGAGACCGCAAAACATAAATGCATTGCACCTTCAAAGACCAAGGGCTGACTAAACATTGTAATTCATGGCAAAGAAGATCCAGTCACAATCATACTGAACACAGTTAAAAGCAAAGCATAAAAATGACAGAGGTGCTCTCTAATTGGTGCTTTTATAAGAGGAGGATGACTCAACAGGAAAATAAAAGACATGCCCTTCGCAGAGGGAAGCATTGATTTGCAGAGGTGCCATAGCTCAAGCTTTAAAAACAGAGATAATAATTTTGGGTGGCATGCTTTCATTGTCAATGCAATGACTAACAGTTCTCAACATCTTCCACGCTACACATGCTATAGGCGGTTCCCAAACAGAAAAGTAAAATTTTGACTCCCCCACCACCAATCAATAACACTCCACGGCTAGCCGAATCCTCGGGTGCCGTCCATACCAACATCAATCCAGGGGGAGTTTTGTTTGCAATTATCTTTTCGATTTGTGCATGGAACTGGGAATTCCAATTACTGGCCCCTTTCTCGTGAATGATAGTGAATAAACACATATCGAGGATAACACGCCTAGCATGGAAGATACTGATAGCCCCCTATCACCACATGAGCAGTTCGAGCAGGCAAAACAGATTATTTCTTGAAGGTTTAGAGAGTGGCACATGCAAATTTACTTGGAATGGCAGGTAGATACCGCATATAGGTAGGTATGGTGGACTCATATGGAACAACTTTGCGTTTATGGAAGTGGATGCACAAGCAGTATTCCCGCTTAGTACAAGTGAAGGCTAGCAAAAGACTGGGAAGCGACCAACTAGAGAGCGACAATAGTCATCAAAATGCATTGAGATTAACTAACATTGATTGCAAGCATGAGTAGGACATAAATCACGATGAACATGAATATCATAGAGGCTATGTTGATTTTGTTTCAACTACATGCGTGAACATGCGCCAAGTCAAGCCACTTGAATCATTCAAAGGAGGATACCATCCTATCATACTACATCACAGTCATCTCAACATTCATGTGGGCATCCAAAACAAACCATTATAAGCTCCTAGCTAAGTAAGCATGGCATAAGCAACTATGATCTCTAAGTTGTCATTGCAAACATGTTTCTCTCACAACAAAGCTGAACTAGGAACAGTGAGCTAGTCATACTTACAAAAACAAAATAGATCGAGTTCATACCAGCTTTTCCAGGCTCAGTCACTTCATCATATATCGTCATTATTGCCTTTCACTTGCACGACCGAATGATGTGAACAATAATAAGAGTGCTCGTGCATTGGACTAAAGCTGGAATATGCAGGAAAACACAAAGGAGAAGACAAAATAATAGGGATCTTTAATAGATAAACAGATATGCATGCGAGAGGCACTAAACATTGTAACCATGGTCTTCTACCTTGACCCAAAGAAAAAGAAAACTATTTACACGGGAAAGCTCCCAACAAGCAAAGAAGAAAAAGCAAATCTTTTTGGGTTTTCTCAAACTAGACAGACACACGAAAAGAAAACGAGAAAAAGAAAATAAACTAGCATGGATGATACAGTGGAAAGTGTGAACACCGATGAACAAAGTGAAAGCATAAGCAAGAATGTAAAGTCGGTGAGAAACACGTACTCCCCCAAGCTTAGGCTTTTGGCCTAAGTTGGTCTACTCCCTTGGATGGTTCACGTGATATCTGAAATCATAATGGGGGTTGTATGGGAGCGCTGCAGCCACTGCCTGATTAGCTGCCTCTCGGAGACGAGTAGCCTTTGCCTCCCTCTCATACTCCTCTACCTCTCCTCTCGTTATGTAATATCTCCATTTTACGTGAAAGTCAAAGAAGGCAGGAGCAGGAAGGGTAATATGGAAAACACGCTGCCGGTTAAATATTAAATGGTATAGGAGGGATTCATCATCCCTCTCAAGGAACTGGTAGTGTGTCAGAGCGACGCGGTCAAGGAAAGTTGTATGGAGCGGGGGATCTCCTTCACGGATGGCTACTCCAAGGAAATTCGCTATGCGAGTGGCATAGATCCCACCAAAGAAATCCCCTTCATTAGCATTATTATTCAGCCTCCTTGCTATTATAGCTCCCAAGCTATATGTCCTATCATTATAAAGGGCTTCGCGCAAGACCGCAAGACCTGGGGAACTAAGTGACCCAGCTTTCCCACGGCCAATCTAACATTTTCCCACAAATAATGAGAAGTACCGAAGCATGGGAAAATGTATGCTAGCAGCTCTAGCGCAAGACACTCCTATCTCCTCTCCTACAGCAACAGTGTCGATGAAAGCTTCCAAGTCCCATGGACGAGGTTCATGAATATCCCCAACGTAAGGCAATTTGCCAACATTGCAAAAAATCCTGGAGTGACATGCACTGGGGGATATCATAAAGTTTGAACTCAACCATAGGAGGATTCTTCCTCGGATAGAAGTTAAAGCTTTGTAAGAAGATATTAGTGAGGAGGAGGTATTGCAGACAGTTATCTTCAACGAAGGCGATAAGGCCTGCGTTCTCCACCAAGTGATAAAAGTCCTCTTTAAGTCCGGCGTCGCGTAAGAATACATCGCTTGGCCACTCGCACGCTCGAACTTCTGCGACTCGAGGGAGCGGATACTTGGGCTTCTTCTCACTTCCATCATCCTTGGGGTCACGGCTTGAAGAGCCGCTTAAGAACCTCCTCATCTTTTCCCTTTTCTATCTCTGAAAATTTCGGAAATTTTTAGTGATTCTAAGGAAAAGTGAATAAGGCTCAACAAAACTCATATCAACTACTCCCACAAATGCCTAGAGGCCATATTACGCATCAAAACTACTTGGGACCAGCTAAAATTAGCATGCAAAGCTCAAGAACATGGTCACCAACGCAGCGAAAATACGCGGAGTATAAGGCACTAGAGCAAAAACTAATTGGACCAATGGAGGAGTCACTTACCAAGGAGTAATTTCCCCAAAACAGTTCAGAGAATGGTGCTTTGAGCAAGGAGATTGAAAATCCCAGCAAGAGGAGCAACAACACGGGTTTGAGCTGCGAAAAGATTTTTCTGGAGGTAGGAGAAGTGGATGAGAGCTAGAATGAGTGGAGGGGGTGCCTGTGGCCCCCACAAGCTTGCCAGCCCCGGCCAGGGGGGTGGTCGGGCCTGGTGGGCTTGTGACCCACTAGCGCATCTCCCAGACTAGCTATTTGTCTCAGTATTTTTCAAAAATTCTAGAAAAAATCATACTTGATTTTCAGGACGTTCGGAGAACTTTTATTTTTGGGGTACTTTTCTACGGGACGCTAAAACAGAAAACAGGGAAAACTAAACTAAATCTATCATTTTTCTTCTAAGCAACTGAAGGTGAAAGCTCGGAACAGAGGTTTGTGACTCCTCGATTCATCCTTCTCATGGTCATCGGAAGAAATCCATCAATTAGGTTGATCAAGTCTCCTCGATAAACCTTTTCGAATCACAAAAGAGAACAGAGAATTTTCGAATACTCACTAGGTCACCTCAATGGGGATGTGTATCTCCCCAACAAGCTAATCATACTTCATCTTAACAGGAGGTATAGGGCATTCAAAGCTCCCAATAAGAATCGATGAAGTTTTTTTGATAGCATTGATGCAATGTACTCGATATTGTTTCTTTGGAAAATATACCGTATGCTCATTACCGTTGACATGGAAAGTGACATTGCCTTTGTTGCAATCTATAACAGCCCCTGCAGTGTTTAGAAAGGGTCTTCCGAGGATGACCGCCATGGCATCGTCCTCGGGAAAATCCAGAATAACAAAGTCTGTTAAGATAGTGACGTTAGCAACCACAACGGGCACATCCTCACAAATGCCGATAGGGAAAGCAGTTGATTTGTCGGCCATTTGCAGAGAGATTTCAGTGGGTGTCAACTTGTCCAGTTCAAGTCTACGATAAAGAGAGAGAGGCATAACACTAACACCGGCTCCAAGGTCACATAAAGCAATTCTAACATAGTTTCCTTTAATGGAGCATGGTATAGTGGGCACACCGGGGTCACCTAGTTTCTTTGGAGTTCCACCCTTGAAGGTATAGTTAGAAAGCATGGTGGAAATATCAACCTCAGGTATCCTCCTCTTATTAGTCACAATATCCTTCATGTACTTAGCATACGGAGACATTTTGAGCATATCTGTCAAACGCATTTGGAGAAAGACATGTCTAATCATTTCAACGAATCGCTCAAAATCCTCATCATCCTTTTTCTTGGATGGTTTGGGAGGAAAGGGCATGGGTTTCTGAACCCATGATTCCCTTTCTTTACCATGCTTCCTAGCAGCAAGTCATTCTTATCATATCTTCTATTCTTAGGCTGTGGGTTATCAAGATCAACAGGTTCAATCTCCACATCCTTGTCGCTGCTAGATTGAGCATCAACATGAACATCACTGTTGATATTATCATTAGGCTCATGTTCATCACCAGATTGAGTCTCAGCATCAGAAACAGAGGCATCGTTTGGACTCTCAGGTGAAGCAGCAACAGGGTTGCTAGCGTGCAGGTTCCTATCATATTTCTTCTTCTTTCTAGGATGACTAGGTGCATCAGTGCTAACTCCTTGAGAATCTTGTTCAATTCCGTTTGGATGACCCTCAGGATACAAAGGTTCCTGGGTCATTCTACGGCCTCTAATGACGACTTTGACAGAATTGTCATTCAACTCATTGAGCAAGTCATTCTGAGCTTTAAGTACTTGTTCTACCTCAGTAGTAACCATAGAGGCATGTTTACTCACAAGCTTAAGATCATTGACATTTCTGTCTACACAAGCACTTAAATGGCTAAGCATACGAGCATTTTGTTCCAATTGTCTGCTAACATAATCATTGAAACTCTGTTGTTTGGCAACAAAGTTATCAAATTCATCCAGGCATAGGCTAGCAGGTTTATCAAAAGGAATATCACTCTCATCAAACCTATGCAGAGAATTTACTTCTACTACCTATATCGGGTTATCGAGACCATGGATCTCTTCGATGGGTGGTAGATTTTTGATATCTTCAGACTTAATGCCTTTCTCTCGCATAGATTTCTTAGCTTCTTGCATATCTTCGGTACTAAGGAATAGAATACCTATTTTCTTCGGAGTTGTCTTAGGAGGTGGTTCGGGAGTAGTCCAAGCATTCTCATTGCACAAGATGTTATTCAATAGGATCTCAGCCTGTTCTACAGTCTGTTCCCTAAAAACACAACCAACGCAACTATCTAGGTGGTCTTTAGAAGCATCGGTAAGTCCATTATAGAAGATATCAAGAATTTCATTCTTCTCAAGAGGGTGATCAGGCATAGCATTCAGTAGCTGGACGAGTCTCCCTCAAGCTTGTGGGAGACTCTCTTCTTCAGCTTGAGCAAAGTTGTATATTTCCTGCAAGGCAGCTTGCTTCTTATGGGCAGGGAAATATTTTTCAGAGAAGTAGTAGACCATGTCCTGGGGGCTACACACACAACCAGGAGCAAGAGAAGTGAACCAGGTCTTAGCATCATCATTTAGCAAGAAAGGAAACAGCTTGAGGATATAGTAGTGGCGAATCTTTTCCTCACTAGTGAATAGGGTGGCTATATCGTGCACTTTGGTAAGATGGGCTACAACCATTTCAGACTCATAACCATGAAAAGGATTAGATTCGACCAGAATGATTAACTCAGGGTCGACAGAGAATTCATAATCCTTATCGGTCAAAAAGATAGGCGAAGTAGCAACCTTCGGGTCATATTTCATCCTAGCGTTCAGAGATTTTTCTTTCCACTTGAGCAGTAATTTCTCAACATCGTAGCTATCCTTACACACAAGAAAATCCTCAGCTATCTCTCCCTCCATAAAATAACGTTCAGGCATATCAGGCAATTCATGTCTAGGAGAGCTAGCTCTAGCAGGCAAAATAGGAGGTTCTACTTCAATAGTATCAACAGTTTTAGAAGTATAATCACATCTAGCAGCAACTCTAGCAATTTGTGCATCAAGGAATGCACCTAGTGGCAAAGCAGTATCAGTATCAGGCATAGCATCATCAGGCAAAGAAGTATCATGCATAGCATCGTCAGGCAAAGCACTATCAGGCATAGCATCAAGCATCATGGGCAGCAGAAGTAGCATCATGATGTGCCTCCCCGGCAACGGCGCCAGTTCCTCTTTTTTATGTGTTTTTGACTCTTTTCATATCTGATTCTGGAACGGAGTCCAAACGGGATAATTCTTTCTCGATGATTTTTTATGGAAAATATCAAAAATACCGGAAGAAAAGATACCGGAGAAGGGTCCCGAGGGCGCCACAAGCCCTGTCGCCGCGACCCCCTAGGTCGCTCCAATCAAGCTTGTGGGCCCTTCGGGGGCCCACTTGATGCAACTCCACCGCCATACGGTCCTATAAATTCAGAAACCTCCAGAAAGAAACCTAGATCGGGAGTTCCGCCGCCGCAAGTTCCTGTTTCCGCGAGATCTCATCTCGAGACCCTTCCCGGTGCCCCGCCGGAGGGGACTTTGGAGTTGGAGGGCTTCTTCATCAACATCATCGCACCTCCAATGAGTCGTGAGTAGTTCACTTCAGACCTACGGGTTCGTAGTTAGTAGCTAGATGGCTTCTTCTCTCTCTTGGATCTTCAATACAAAGTTCTCCATGATCTTCATGGAGATCTATCCGATGTAATCCTCTTTGGCGGTGTGTTTGTCGAGATCCGATGAATTGTGGATTTGTGATCAGATTATCTATGATATATATTTGAGTCTTTGCTGATTTCTAATATGCATGATTTGATATCCTTGTAAGTCTCTCCGAGTCTTGGGTTTCGTTTCGCCAACTAGATCTATGATTCTTGCAATGGGAGAAGTGCTTGGTTTTGGGTTCTTACCATGTGGTGACCTTTCCCAGTGACAGTAGGGACAGCAAGGCACACATCGTGTAGTTGCCATCAAGGGTAACAAGGTGGGCTTTGTCATAGATATGAGATTGTCCATCTACATCATGTCATCTTGCTTAAGGCGTTACTCTGTTCTTTTGGACTTAATACACTAGATGCATCCTGGATAGCGGTCGACGTCTGGAGGAATAGTAGTAGATGCAGAAAGTATTGGTCTACTTGTTTTGGACATGATACCTATAGATATAATCATTGCCATAGATGATGTCATGACTTTGCGTGGTTCTATCAATTGCTCGACAGTAATTCGTTCACCCACCGTCTACTTTCTTTCATGAGAGAAGCCACTAGTGAACACTACGTCCCCCGAGTCTATTCACACCCATCGTTTACACCTCCGCTTTTACTTTGCTTTGTTACTTTGTTGCTTTCAGTTCTCACTTGGCAAACAATCTATAAGGGATTGACAACCCCTTCATAGCGTTGGGAGCAAGCTTTTTGTGTTTGTGCAGGCACTTGTGATACTCCTTCACTGGATTGATACCTTGGTTCTCAAAACTGAGGGAAATACTTACCAGCGTTGTGCTACATCACCCTTTCAGCTTCGAGGGAACACCAAAGCAAGGCTCCAAGGCCACGGGGAAGTCCTTTGCATATTTGCCTAGGAAGTCCATAAAGGCATAGCCGTAGCAGAAGGATTCCTCGTGTCGTTGATGAGGAGAATCAAGACAGTCTGCCGTCAGCACGTGTTTCTGGCACTGTTGGAAGGACTTTTGTCGCATCAGCAGAAGTATTTTTGGCGCCGTTGCTGGGGAAGGAGAGATCTATCCAAGTAGGTCTCAAAAACTCATCTCTTTCATTTACTTTTTTTGCCAGTTGCCTCTCGTTTTCCTCTCCCCCACTTCACATTTGCCGTTTTCATTTGCCTTTCTCCTTTGCCTTTTTCGTTCGCCCTTTTCTCTCGCTTGCTTTCTGTTCGCTTGTGTGCCATGTGCCTTCAATATGCTTCCATCTTCGCTTGCTGAAAATCTAGTGATATGGATCCTCATCCACTTGCTAATCTCTTTAAGAGATCCAATTATGTTGATCCAATTGCTAGTGAGTTGAGTGCACTTGACTATCTTTATGGAGTTTTGCTTGAGATGCGTGAATCTGAAAATCGTGATGAAGAAATTCATGAAGTGATTCACGAGGGCTCCTTGAATGAAAAGCATGATTGCAATGGTTTAACTATAAATTCTATTAGTGATAATCATGCTAAAAATATGCAAAACCCTAAGCTTGGGGATGCTAGTTTTGCTATCTCCTCTACTTGCTGCAATGATCATGAGTGGGGCGATGATTTTTCTTATGATCTTGAAAATTTGTTTAAGCCTCATGACGAATATGATATTTGCAATATTATTGAAAGTGGGTTTGGAGAAGTCATGACTTTAGTTGATGATAATCCCACTATTTTTGAAGAGCGTCAACTTTGCATGCATGTGGATCATGAAAAGAATATCCTATGTGATAGTTACATTGTTGAATTTGAATATGATCCCACATGTAATTGCTATGAGAGAGGAAAATATTGTGGTAGAAACTTTCATGTTACCAAATTACCTCTCGTCATGTTGAGATTGCTATTGTCTCTTTCTTCTTCCTTGCATTTGGTTACTATTGGTTGTCTTGCCAATTTGTTCTCCTATAAAATGGCTATGCATAGGAAGTATGTTAGACTTAGATGTGATTTTCACATGTTTCATGATGCTCTCTTCGTGTGCGATTGCTATCTTTTATGTGAGCATCATTGAAATATCAATGCCTAGCTAAGGGCGCTAAACAATAGTGCTTGTTGGGAGGCAACCCAACGAATCTATCCTTTTTCTTTCTGTTTTGTGTTTTCCACACTTTCATAATTCTGTTATGTTTGTGTTTTTTATGTTTCTTTTTGCGTTTGTGCCAAGCAAAACCGTTATGATTAGTCTTGGGGATGATCGTTTGGTCATGCTAGAAAAGACACAAACTTTCTGCTCACGAAAAGAATTTTCATTTTTTCTGTAAGAGCTTTTGAGTTGATTCTTTTTGCTGCTGATTGCTACGCAAATTCTTCAGACCGTCGTAATTTTTCAGAATTTGTGAAATACCAGAAGTATACGAAGTATACAAATTGCTACAGACTGGTCTGTTGTTATTAGATTCTGTTTTTGTTGTGTTGGTTGCTTATTTTGATGAAACTATGTATAGTATCGGGGGGTATTAGCCATGTACGATTGAAAATACAGTAACCCAACATCAGCATAAGTAAAATTCAAGTTTGCTACAGTACCTAAGGAAGTGGTGGTTTGTTTTCTTATAATAATGTTATCACGAATTTTTGTTTAAGTTTCGTGTTGTGAAGTTTTCAAGTTTTGGGTGAGGTTCTTATGGACAAAAAGATAAAGAGTGGCAAGTGCTCAAGCTTGGGGATCCCAAGGCACCCCAAGAGATTCAAGGATGACGTAAAAGCCTAAGCTTGGGGATGCCCCGGGAAGGCATCCCCTCTCTCGTCTTCAATCCATCGGTAACGTTACTTGGGGCTATATTTTTATTCACCGCATGTTATGTGTTTTGCTTGGAGCGTCTTGTATCGTAGGAGTATTTTATTTTTGTTGTGTCACAATCATCCTTGCTGCACACCTAGAGAGAGAGAAATGCACTCACCGTGATTTTGTCGAGCTTCACTTATATCCTTTGGTAGACAATTCAGCTCGCATGTGCTTCACTTATATCTTTTGAGCTAGTTGATTTTGCTCTATGTGCTTCACTTATATCTTCTAGAGCACGGCGGCGCGTGGCTTGGTAGTTGATCTATGCTTTGAAAGTAGTCTCAAAAGGGGTAGTTAATCAAAGGGATACGAAAACTTCCACATTCATGTGCATTGAATAGTTAGAGAAGTTTGATTCATCTCAACTAGTTTTGAGTTGTGGTTATGGTAATATTGAAGTTATATTAGTAAGGTGTTGTGAATCTAGAAATACTTGTGCTGAAGTTAGTGATTACCGTAGCATGCACGTATGGTGAACCGCTATGTGATGAAGTTTGAGCATGATTAGTCTATTGATTGTCATCCTTTGTGTGGCGGTCGGGATCGCGCGATGGTTTATACCTACCAACCCTTCCCCTAGGAGTATGCATTGAATGCTTTGTTTCGATTACTAATAAAACTTCTGCAACCAGTATATGAGTTCTACATGACTAATGTTGAGTCCATGGTTTAGATGCACTTTCACCTTCCACCATCACTATCTTCTTTAGTGTCGTGCAACTTTCGCCGGTGCACAAAACCCACCATTAGCCTCCCTCAAAACAGCCACCATACCTACCTACTATGGCTTTTTCAAAGTCATTCGGAGATATATTGCCATGTAACTACCACCATCAAATGTGCTACCACGTCTACATTGCCATTGCATGATCATAATTAGCTAGCATGATGTTTCCATTTATGTCTATGCCATGCTAGATCATTGTCACGGTACACTACCGAAGCCATCCCATATAGAGTCATCGTTGCTCTAATTTTTTAGTTGTAAGTGTGATGATCATCGTTGATGGAGCATTGTCCTATGTGAGGAAATAAAAGAGGCCAAAGATGCCCACCAAAAAAAAGAGGCCAAAGAGCCCATCCAAAAAAAATGAGAGAAAAAGAGAGAAGGGACAATGCTACCATTTTTCCACACTTGTGCATATTAAGCACCATGATCTTCATGATTGAGAGTCTCTCGTTTTGTCACCACCATATAGCTAGTTGGAAAATTTCATTATATAACTTGGCTTGTATATTCCAATGATAGGCTTCCTCAAAATTGCATTAGGTCTTCATGAGCAAGCAAGTTGGATGCACACCCACTAGTTTTCTTTAAGAGCTTTCACATACTCTTAGCTCTAGTACATCATTTGTATGGCAATCCCTACTCATTCACATTGATATCTATTGATGAGCATCTCCGCAGCTCATTGATATGCCTAGTCAATGTGATCATCTTCTCCTTGCTTGTCTTGCAACCTCCACCACACTCCACACCACTTATAGTGCTAAAACCATGGCTCACGCTCATGTATTGCGTGAGAGTTGAAAAAGTTTGAGAAATTAAAGGTGTGAAAACAATTACTTGGCCAATACCGGGGTTGTGCATGATTTAAATTCGTTGTGCAATGATGATAGAGCATAGTTAGACTATATGATTTTGTAGGGATAACTTTCTTTTGGCCTTGTTATTTTGAAAGTTCATGATTACTTTGCTAGTTTGCTTGAAGTATTATTGTCTCCACATCAATAGAAAATATTGTTTTGAATCTAACAGATCTGAACATTCACGTCACATAAGAGGAGTTACAAAGGACATCTATGCTAGGTAGCATGAAAGCATCAAAAATTCATTCTTTATCACTTCCCTACTCGAGGACGAGCAGGAGTTAAGCTTGGGGATGCTTGATACGTCTCAAACGTATCTATAATTTTTGATGGTTTCACGCTGTTATCTTGTCAACTTTGGATCTTTTGTTTACCTTTTATATCTTTTTTGGGACTAACTTATTAACTCAGTGCCAAGCGCCAGTTCCTGTTTTTTGTGTGTTTTTAACTCTTTTCAGATCTGATTTTGGAACGGAGTCCAAACGGAATAATTATTTCGCGATGATTTTTTATGGAAAATATCAAAAATACCGGAAGAAAAATATACCGGAGGGGGGGGTCCCGAGGGCGCCACAAGCCCTGTCATCGCGACCCCCCCCCCTAGGTCGCGTCAATCAAGCTTGTGGGCCCCTCGGGGGCCCACTTGATGCAACTCCACCGCCATATGGTCCTATAAATTCGGAAACCTCTAGAAAGAAACCTAGATCGGGAGTTCCACCGCCGCAAGTTCCTGTTTCCGCGAGATCTCATCTGGAGACCCTTCCCGGTGCCCTGCCGGAGGGGACTTTGGAGTTGGAGGGCTTCTTCATCAACATCATCGCCCCTCCAATGACTCGTGAGTAGTTCACTTCAGACCTACGGGTACGTAGTTAGTAGCTAGATGGCTTCTTCTCTCTCTTGGATCTTCAATACAAAGTTCTCCATGATCTTCATGGAGATCTATCCGATGTAATCCTCTTTGGCGGTGTGTTTGTCGAGATCCGATGAATTGTGGATTTGTGATCAGATTCTCTATGATATATATTTGAGTCTTTGCTGATTTCTAGTATGCATGATTTGATATCCTTGTAAGTCTCTCCGGGTCTTGGGTTTTCTTTGGCCAATTAGATCTATGATGCTTGCAATGGGAGAAGTGATTGGTTTTGGGTTCTTACCATGTGGTGACCTTTCCCAATGACAGTAGGGGCAGCAAGGCACACATCGTGTAGTTGCCATCAAGGGTAACAAGGTGGGCTTTGTCGTAGATACGAGATTGTCCATCTACATCATGTCATCTTGCTTAAGGCGTTACTCTGTTCTTTTGGACTTAATACACTAGATGCATGATGGATAGCGGTCGATGTGTGGAGTAATAGTAGTAGAATTATTTTGGACGTGATGCCTATAGATATAATCATTGCCATAGATGATGTCACGACTTTGCGCGGTTCTATCAATTGCTCGACAGTAATTCATTCACCCACCGTCTACTTGCTTTCATGAGAGAAGCCACTAGTGAACACTACGGCCCCCGGGTCTATTCACACCCATCGTTTACACCTTCGCTTTTACTTTGCTTTGTTACTTTGTTGCTTTCAGTTCTCACTTGGCAAACAATCTATAAGGCATTGACAACCCCTTCATAGCGTTGGGAGCAAGCTTTTGTGTTTGTGCAGGCACTTGTGATACTCCTTCACTAGATTGATACCTTGGTTCTGAAAACTGAGGGAAATACTTACCACCGCTATGCTACATCACCCTTTCCGCTTCGAGGGAACACCAATGCAAGGCTCCAAGGCCACGGGGAAATCCTTTGCATATTTTCCTAGGAAGTCCCTAAAGGTGTAGCCGTAGCAGAAGGATTCCTGGTGCCGTTGCTGAGGAGAATTAAGACAGTTTGCCGTCAGCACGTGTTTGTGGCACCGTTGGAAGGTCTTTTGTTGCATCAGCAATAACCCACAAGTATAGGCGATCGCAACAGTTTTCGAGGGTAGAGTATTCAACCCAAATTTATTGATTCGACTCAAGTGGAAGCGAAAGAATATTCTCAAGTATTAGGAGTTGAGTTTTCAATTCAACCACACCTGAAAGATTTAGTGTCTGCAGCAAAGTATCAGTAGCAACATAGTAACAGCAGCAGCAGTGACAGCAGTAGCAACAAAGTAACGTAGCAAGGACCAGTAGGAAAGACTCGTAGGCATTGGATCGATGGTGGATGATTATGCCGGATGTGATTCATCAAGTAACAGTTATAACACGCAGAGATAAGTAACTATCTCCCGTTCGTCAATCTAATGTAGGCATGTATTCCGTATGTAGTCATATGTGCTTAGGGAAAAGAACTTGCATGACATCTATTGTCCATCCCTCCCGTGGCAGCGGGGTCCTAATGGAAACTACGACATATTAAGGTTCTCCTTTTAATAACACTTAGTGAATACATGAACTCGTCATACTATGGTCATATTCGGGAGTGGTTTCGGCTATTGTCACTCCGGGGTTGCCGAGTCATAACACATAGTAGGTGACTACAACTTGCAAGATAGGATCTAGAAAACACATATATTGGCGACAACATAATAGGTTCAGATCTGAAATCATGGCACTCGGGCCCTAGTGACAAGCATTAAGCATGGCAAAGTAGTAGCAACATCAATCTCAGAACATAGTGGATACTAGGGATCAATCCCCATCAAAACTAACTCGATTACATGATAGATCTCATCCAACTCATCACCGTCCAACAAGCCTACGAATAGATTACTCATGACCGGTGAAGAGCATCATGGAATTGGCGATGAAGGAAGGTTGATGATGACGATGGCGATGATCTCCCCTCTCTGGAGCCCAAAACGGACTCCAGATCTTCCCTCCAGAGGAAGAACAAGAGGTGGCGGCGCCTCGGTATCGTAAAACACGATGAACTCTTCTCCCTGATTTTTTTCCGGACGAAAGAGGTTATATAGAGCTGGAATTGGGGGCGGTGGAGCTCCGTGGAGCTCACAAGCATTCCTGCCCCGGCCACGGGGGGTGGCCGGGCCTGGTGGGCTTTTGGGCTCTTGGCTCCGTCCCTCCAGTTGATTCTTGCGCCAGTATTTTTTATATATTCGAGAAAAATTCCACGTAGATTTCCAGGTCATTCCGAGAACTTTTATTTCTGCGCAAAAACAACACCATGGCTATTCTGCTAAAAACAGCGTCAGTCTGAGTTAGTTCCATTCAAATCATGCAAATTAGATTCCAAAACAAGGGCAAAAGAGTTCGGAAAAGTATATACGACGGAGACGTATCAGTTCTTCACTCCAATATTGATTATTTCCTCCAGTAAAAATTATAAAAAAGTTTTGGGCGATTCCGAGAACTTTCATTTTCTGGACAAAAAGAACACCATGGAAATTCTGCTGAAATTGCGTTAGTCTGGGTTAGTTCTAAATAAATTATATATAGTCCATCAAAACCGTATAAAAGTATTGTAAACATAGGCAAACAAGGCATAAATACTTCATAAATTATCGACACATTGGAGTCGTATCACGGCAGCATGACAACGTGTGAACAGAACTCAAAACTCTAAAGGAACTAGATGCTAAGACCATCAGGTCGACACGATGACACAATCACAAATTCAACATAACAAACACTAAAATGAAAAATTGCAAAAGTCTTAGATTGGTACGGATATGATGATCTAACCCTAATATTTTCTTGCTTTTTAATGGACTATAGCTCTGAAGAAAATATGCGATCTAGACTACAAAAAACTGGTAAAATCTCACCAAGCAACCTAGAAATTTGATATCACCTTATAGATCTGAAGGTGGCTTGTCTTTCGATGAGATGGTAACTACTGTTTTCGACTTTGAAGATCCGACTACGAACATGTGAAGACGACGCGCCTTAGCAATCGCTAAATCAAGTCCGAGAGGTTATTGACCATGCCGGAGCACGAATAACCTTGCCACAAGAGTCTATTTCCTGCACGCAAACAAAGAACAAGGAAGAAACTAAGATTGCAAAATGGATCTTGTGAATATAAGAGAAAAACTTTATTGATTAAAGTGAGGTTTTGTGATGTCTTGGTCTGGTCATTGATCACAAAAGGACACGAGTTGCAGCTATGGCAAACTTTAATCCAAACAAAACCCAAGCCCAAATGATTCATTAAGGGCTATATTTATAGGGAAAATAAAGAGGATTTCGTCCACCCTTGACAAGGTGGAACTGAAACACATCTTGAGTCGTTTCCCTACAATACAGACTCTAAAAATAGCCTAATAAGAGGTATTTCAAAATTATATGGGTCTCGCCCGGAAATAAGGTGACATAGCATCTAAATAAAGCTAAGGACGAAATTCATAAAGTGGCATCTTGTATATTTCTTCCATCTTCTTGTATGTAATCAAGTTGGCTTCAAAGTGTTGAAATCTCCACTAGATAATTCGTTCTTGTTCCTTTCGCTCGCGCCTTCTCCACGCTTGACCATCCTCCAGTGTTTATCCTTCTTGTGCATGTCAAGCCCTTCATTTGTATGCAACACAAATATGTCTAATTTACGCAGGATCGTATTTTCATGAACATTAGAATCATTACCAACAAACGAAAGTACCTCATATTTTGATTGGCATTTGCAAGCTCTAGTAATTTGTCCAATATGTGTAGCCACAGGGACATTAGGTGTAAGTGTGGTAGTGATGTCCTCATCACACTTGGCGGTGGTGGTCAAAGGCCTTTGCCGTTTTACCAAAATGTTGGAAGAACGGTGAAATAGAAGGACTAGGTTGGGTCCAATAATTTCTGAAGATCTATTGTAAAGCCTCCAACTGAAATTTTGGAGAAAAATCATATTTATATGTTCTGCTTTTTTAGATCAAATTAGCTCAATCTTCTTCTAGACAATTAATTATCAAAATTTCTTTTACTCATGGGACGAACTCATCTAAGCGAAGTCCTACAATAAAGATCAACACTTATTTGTTCATTCCATTTTTTATAAGCGAGATAACTTCATGTTTAGAAGGAAAAATTTGCCAACCATATATATGTTGGAAATATGCCCAAGAGGCAATAATAAATTGGTTATTATTATATTTCCTTGTTCATGATAATCGTTTCTTATCCATGCTAAAATTGTATTGATTGGAAACTCAAATACATGTGTGGATACATAGACAACACACTGTCCCTAGTGAGCCTCTAGTTGACTAGCTCGCTGATCAAAGATGGTCAAGGTTTCCTCGCCATAGGCAAGTGTTGTCACTTGATAACAGGATCACATCATTAGGACAATGATGTGATGGACAAGACCCAAACTATAAACGTAGCATATGATCGTGTCAGTTTATTGCTACTGTTTTTCTGCATGTCAATGTATTTGTTCCTATGACCATGAGATCATGCAATTCCGGGACACCAGAGGAATACCTTGTGTTTATCAAACATCGCAACGTTACTGGGTGACTATAAAGGTGCTCTACAGGTATCTCCAAAGGTGTCTGATGGGTTGACATGGATCAAGACTGGGATTTATCACTCCGTGTGACGGAGAGGTATCTTGGGGTCCACTCGATAATACAACATCACAACAAGCCTTGCAAGCAATGTAACTAAGGAGTTAGTTACAGGATCTTGTATTATGGAATGAGTAAAGAGACTTGCCGGTAACGAGATTGAACTTGGTATGGAGATACCGACGATCGAATCTCGGGCAAGTAACATACTGAAGGACAAAGGGAACATCATACGGGATTAACTGAATCCTTGACATAGAGGTTCGACCGATAGAGATCTTCGTAGAATATGTAGGAGACAATAGGGACATCCAGGTCCCGCTATTGGTTATTGACCGGGGAGTGTCTCGGTCATGTCTGCATAGTTCTCGAACCCGCGGGGTCTAGACACTTAAGGTTCGGTGATGATTCGGTATAGTTGAGTTATAGGTGTTGGTAACCGAAAGTTGTTCGGAGTCCAGGAAGAAATCCCGGACGTCACTAGGAGCTCCGGAATGGTTCGGATGTAAGGATTGATATATAGGAAGTCCCGGTTTGGTCACCGAAAAAGTTTCGGGCTCAGCGGTAGTGTACCGGGAGTGCCGGGAGGGTACCGGGGACCATCGGCAGGGGTGTCACGCCCCGAGGGGCCTTATGGGCTGTGGGAGGATACAAACCAGCCCCTAGTGGGCTGACATAAGCTACCACTAAGGCCCATGAGGTTTGAGAGGCAAAAACCCAAAGGTGGAAAGGGTTTCCAAGTGGAAAGGAAGAATCCTACTCGTAGTAGGATTGGAGTAGGACTCCTCCACCTCCAATTTCAGCCAAACCTTGAGGGTTTGAGGCTGCCTCCTCCTCTCACTCCCTCCTATATATACTAGAGGTATTGAGGGGTTTTTAGACATAGAAAAACAGCCACGTGCTGCCCTCTCTCTCTTGATATGTTTCTCCTCTAGTCTAGTTTTAGCGGTGCTTAGGCGAAGCCTTGCTGGACTAGCTCCACCACCACCACCACCATGCCAACGTGCTAGAGAACTCATCTACCTCTTCGCCTCTCTTGCTGGATCAAGAAGGTGGAGATCGTCATCAAGCTGTACGTGTGTTGATCATGGAGGTGTCGTCCGGTTGGCACTAGATCCGGATGGATCGTGGTGGGATCGCAGGACGGATCGTGATGAGATCGCGGGACGGGCTGCAATTTGGATCATGAAGAAGTTCCACTACATAAACCGTGTTATATACGCTTCCGCTTAGCGATCTACAAGGGTATCTCGAGTATTGATGTAGATGCACTCTCCCCACTCGTAGATGATCGTCACCATGGATAGGTATTGCGTGTGCGTAGGAAATTTTTTGTTTCCCATGTGAGGTTCCCCAACAGTGGCATCATGAGCTAGGTTCATGCGTAGATGATATCTCGAGTAGAACACAAAGGAGTTTGTGGGCGTTGATGCTCAATTTGTTGCCCTCCTTAGTCTTTTCTTAATTTAGCGGTATTGTTGGATTGAAGCGGCCCGAACCAACTTTACTCGTACGCTTACGAGAGCCCGGTTTCATCGACTGGCATGCAACTTGTTGTATAAAGATGACTGGCGGGTGTCTGTTTCTTCAACTTTAATTGAATTTGATTTGACCGAGGCGGTCCTTGGAGAAGGTTAAATAGCAATTTGCATATCACCGTTGTGGCTTTGCGTAAGTAAGATGCGATCATACTAGATACCCATAGCAACCACGTAAAAATTGCAACAACAAATTAGAGGACGTCTGACCTGTTTTGCAGGGTATGCATGTGATGTGGTATGGCCAAACACATGATATGATATATTGGATGTATGAGATGATCATGTTGTAATAGTTAAATATATACTTGCACGTCGATGCTACGACAACCGGCAGGAGCCATAGGGTTATCTTTGAACTAACATTTGTGCTTGCAGATGCTTTTACTGTATCGCTAGGTGGTAGCTTTAGTAGTAATATCATAGATAGCGTGACAACCTCGATGGCGGAACGATGATGGAGATCATGGTGCGGCGCCGGTGACGATGGAGATCATGCTGGTGCTTTGGTGATGGAGATCAAGAATCACTAGTTAATAACCATATCATGTCCTTTCATGCACCTTATTTTGCTTAGCACGACGGTAGAATTATAAGGTGATCCCTCACTAGAATTTCAACATAAAATTGTGTTCTCCCCAACTATGCACAGTTGCGACAGTTCATCGTTTCGAGACACCACGTGATGATCGGGTGTGATAGACTCAACGTTCACATACAACGGGTGCAAAATAGTTGCACACGCGGAACACTCGTGTTAAACTTGACAAGACTAGCATGTATAGACATGGCCTCGGAACACAAGAGACCGAAAGGTTGAGCATGAATCATATAGTTGATATTATCAACATGGAGATGTTCACCACTGAAACCGTACTCAACTCACGTGATGATCGGACTTGAGTTAGTGGATTTGGATCATTCGCCACTCGAATGACTAAAGGGATGTCTATTTGAGTTGGAGTTATTAGTAATATGATTAGCTAAACTCAATTATCATAAACATAGGAAAAAGGTCTTTGCAAATTATGTTGTAGCTTGCGTTGTAGCTCTACTATTTTTGATATGTTCCTAGAGAAAATTTAGTTGAAAGATGATAGTAGCAATAATGTTGACTGGGTCCGTAAACTGTTGGTTGTCCTCATTGCTGCGTAGAAGGCTTATGTCCTTAATGCACCGCTCGGTGTGCTAAACCTTGAGCGTCATCTATGGATGTTGCGAACATCTCACATACACGTTTTTGAAGACTAGGTGATAGTTCAGTGTGTAAAGCTTAACAGCTTAGGATTGAGGCGCCAAAGACATTTTGAACGTGACGGGACATATGAGATGTTCCAAGAGATGAAAAAGGGATTTCATGCTCATGCCCTTGCTGATAGCTATGATACCTCCGACGAGATTCTTTGTCCACCAAGTAAGGGAGAAAAGCTCAATCATTGAGCATGTGCTCAAATTGTCTGAGTGCAACAATCGCTTGAATCGAGTGGGAGTTAATCTTCCAGATAAGATAGTGATGGTCCTCCAAAGTCACTGCCACCGAGCTACTAGAGCTTCGTGATGAACTATAACATATCAGGGATATATATGATGATCCTTGAGCTATTCGTGATGTTTCACAACGCGAAAGTAGAAATCAAAAAGGAGCATCAATTGTTGATGGTTAGTAAAACCACTAGTTTCAAGAAGGGCAAGGGCAAGAAGGGATACTTCATGAAACGGCAAACCAGTTTCTGCTCTAGTGAAGAGACCCAAGGTTGAACCCAAACCCGAGACTAAGTGCTTATGTAATGAGGTGAACAATAACTGAAGAGGAACTACCCTATATACTTGGTAGATGAGAAGGCTGGCAAAGTCGACAGAAGTATGTTGGATATACATGATATTGATGTGTACTTTACTAGTGCTCCTAGTAGCACGAGGTTATTAGATACTGCTTCGGTTGCTAAGTGTTAGTAACTCTAAATAAAAGCTATGAAATAAACGGAGACTAGTTAAAGGCGATGTGACGATATTTGTTGGAAGTGTTTCCAAGGTTGATGTGATCAAACATCACATGCTCCCTCTACCATTGGGATTAGTCTAAAACCTAAATAATTGTTATTTGGTGTTTGTGTTGATCATGAACATGATTAGATCGTGTTTATTGCAATACGATTATTCATTTAAAGAGAATAATGGTTATTCTATTTGCTTGAATAAATACCTTCAATGGTTTATTGAATCTCGATCGTAGTGATACACATGTTCATAATATTGATGCCAAAAGATACAAATTAGTAATGATAGTACCACTTACTTGTTGCACTGCCGCTTGAGTTATATTGGTATAAAATGCATGAAGGAGCTCCATGCTGATCGATCTTTGTACTCACTCAGTTTTGAAACGTTTGAGACATGCAAACCATGCCTATTGGTATAAACGCATGAAGAAACTTCATGCGGATGGATCGTTTGGACTCACTTGATTTTGAATCACTTGAGGCATGCAAATCATACCACATGGGCAAGATGACTGAAGGCCTCGTTTTTCCAGTGAGATGGAACACGAAAGTAACTTGTTGGAAGTAATACATTGTGATGTGTGCAGTCCAATGAATGCTGAGGCACGCAGTGGATATCATTATGTTGTTACTTCACTGCCGATTTGAGTACATACATGAGTATTTGCTTGATGAACCACAAGTCTGAAATGTTGAAAAGTTCAAGCTATTTTAGAGTGAAGATCGTCTTGACAAGAGGATAAAAAGTCTACGATGTGATCATAGAGATGAATATCTGAGTTGCGAGTTTGGTACACAGTTAAGACAATGTGGAAATTGTTTCACAACTAATGCCACCTGGAACACCATAGCGATGGTGTGTCCGAATGTCGTAACCATGCCCTATTTGATAGGGTGGATGCTATGATGTTTCTTATCGAACAACCACTATCATTTTTGGGTTAGGCATTAGAGACAACTGCATTCACTTTAAATAGGGCACCACGTAATTCCGTTCAGATGACACTGTATGAACTATGGTTTGGAGAAGCCTAAGTTGTCGTTTCTTAAAAGTTTGGGGCTGCGACGCTTATGTGAAAAAGTTTCAGCCTGATAAGCTCAAACCCAAAGCGGATAAATGCATCTTCATAGGATACCCAAAATAGTTGGGAATACCTCCTATCTCAGATCCGAAAGTAGAGTGTTTGTTTCCAGAAACGGGTCCTTTATCGAGAAAAAGTTTCTCTCGAAAGAATTGAGTCAGAGGATGGTGGAAACTTGATGAGGTTATTGAACCGTCACTTCAACTAGAATGTAGCAAGGCACAGGAACTTGTTCCAGTGGTGCCTATACCAATTGAAGTGGAAGCTAATGATAGTGATCATGAAACTTTGGATCAAGTTAATACAAACCTCGTAGGTCGACAAGGTCACGTACTACTACAGATTGGTACGGTAACCCTGTCTTGGAGGTCATGTTGTTGGACAACAATGAACCTACGAGCTATGGAGAAGCGATGGTGGGCCCGGATTCCGGCAAATGGCGGGAGGCCATGAAATCCGAGAGAGGATCCATGTATGAAAACAAAGTGTAGACTTTGGAAGAACTACTTGATGGTCCTAAGACTATTAAGTACAGATGGATCTTTAAAAGGAAGACAAACAATGATGGTGAAAAGTCACCATCAAGAAAGCTCGACTTGTCGCAAAGATGTTTCCGACAAGTTCAAAGAGTTGACTATGATGAGACTTCCTCACTCGTAGCGATGCTAAAAGTCTATTGGAATTGTGTTAGCAGTTGCTGCATTATTTATGAAATCTTGCAGATAGGATGTCAAAATATTGATTCCTCGACGGTTTCCTTGAGGAAAGGTTGTATGTGATACAACGAGAAGGTTTTGTCAATCCTAAGGATGCTAACAAGTATGCAAGCTCTAGCGATCCTTCTAAGGACTGGAGCAAGCATCTCGGGGTTGGAATATACGCTTTGATGAGATGATCAAAGTTTTTGGTTTTATAAAAGTTTATGAGAAACTTGTATTTCCAAGAAAGTGAGTGGGAGCACTATAGAATTTCTGATGGGTATATGTGGTTGACATATTGTTGATCGGAAATGATGTAGAATTTCTGGAAAGCATATAGGGTTGTTTAAAAAGGTGTTTTCAGAGGAAAACCTGGATTGAGCTACTTGAACATTGAACATCAAGATCTATAGAGATAGATCAAGATGCTTGATAAAACTTTCAATGAAATGCATGCCTTGACAAGTTTTGGAAGGAGTTCAAAATAGATTGGCAAAGAAGGAGTTCTTGGCTGTTTGTAAGGTGTGATTTTGAGTAAGACTCAAAAAGCCTGATGATACATCTCCAACGTATCTATAATTTTTGATGGTTTCATGCTATTATCTTGTCAAAATTTGGATGTTCTGCATGCCTTTTATATATTTTTTGGGACTAAATTATTAACTCAGTGCCAAGTGCCAGCTCCTGTTTTTTCCATATTTTTGACCCCTTTCAGAGGAGATTTTGAAACGGAGTCCAAATGGAAGAAAATCCCCGAAAAGATTTTTTTTTGGAACGAAAGAAGATCGGAGAACTTGGGAGCCAAGCCAGAGGAGCTCCAGGGGCCCCACAAGCCCCCATCCCGCGGCCAGAGGCGCGCCATCCAGGCTTGTGGGCCCCTTGGAGGTCCCCTGACCAAGATCTTTTGCCTATATAATCCCATAAATTCCAGAAAAAATCAAGAGATCATCGCAATAACTTGTGGGCCCCTTGGAGGTCCCCTGACCAAGATCTGTCTCCGCAAGATCCCATCTGGGGCACGTCCTGTTGCCCTGCAGGAGGCGGGATTCGAACAAGGAGGGCTTCTCCATCAACACCATGACCTCTCCGATGATGCGTGAGTAGTTCACCATAGACCTACGGGTCCATAGCTAGTAACTAGATGGCTTCTTCTCTCTCTTGGATCTTCAATACAAAGTTCTCCATGATCTTCATGGAGATCTATCCGATGTAATCTTCTTTTGCGGTGTGTTTGTCGAGATCCGATGAATTGTGGATTTACGATCAGATTATCTATGAATCTTATTTGAGTTTCTTCTGATCTCTCGTATGCATGATTTCATATCCTTGTAATTCTTTTCGAGTTGTGGGTTTTGTCTGGCCAACTAGATATATGATTCTTGCAATGGGAGAAGTGCTTGGTTTTGGGTTCATACCGTGCGGTGACCTCAGCCAGTGATAAAAGGGGTAGCGAGGCACGCATCATGTTGTTGCCATCAAGGGTAAAAAGATGGGGTTTTCATCATTGGTTTGAGATTATCCCTCTACATCATGTCATCTTGCTTAAAGCATTACTTTGTTCGTCATGAACTCAATACACTAGATGCATGCTCGATAGCGGTCGATGTGTGGAGTAACAGTAGTAGATGCAGAAAGTATCGGTCTACTTGTCTCGGACGTGATGCCTATATCCATGATCATTGCCTTAGATATCGTCATGACTTTGCGCGGTTCTATCAATTGCTCGACAGTAATTTGTTCACCTACCGTAATACTTGCTATTTTGAGAGAAGCCTCTAGTGAACACTATGCCCCCCAGGGTCTACTCCACACCATATTTTCAGCCTTACACTTTTTACTTCGTTGCACTTTCCGCCTTCAGATCTCACTTTGCAAACAATCTTGAAGGGATTGACAACCCCTTTGAAGCATTGGGTGCAAGCTTGTTTGTGTTTGCACAGGTACTCTGGACTTGACGAGACCCTCCTTCTGGATCGATACCTTGGTTCTCAAACTGAGGGAAATACTTATTGCTCCTATGATGCATCACCCTTTCCTCTTCAAGGGAAGAACCAACGCAAGCCCAGCCTGTGTCAACATGTCAACTTCTGGTGTTGTTGTCTATGGGATAGCACCTGACCATAGTAGAAGAAAGAGAAAGTACGAAGGTCGTCCCCTATGCATTAACCGTAGGCTCTAAAGTATGCCACGATGTGTACCGCACCTGATGTGTGCCTTGCCATGAGTCTGTCAAGGGGTACAAAGAGTGATCCAAGATTGAATCGCTGAACAGCGGTCAAAGTTATCCTTAGTAACCAGTGGACTAAGGAATTTTTCTCGATTATGGAGGTGATTAAAGAGTTCGTCGTAAAGAGTTATGTCGATGCAAGCTTTGACACTGATCCGAATAACTATGAGTAGTAAACAGGATTCGTATAGTGGAGCAGTCATTTGGAATAGTTCCAAATGGCGAGTGGTAGCAGCATCTATAGGATGACATAGAGATTTGTAAAGCACACACGGATCTAAAAGGTTCAGACCCGTTGACTAAAAACCTCTCACACAAGCAACACATGATCGAACCCCATAATTGTATGGGTGTTAGATTCATTGCAATCACATAGTGATGTGAACTAGATTATTGACTCTAGTGCATGTGGGAGACTGTTGGAAATATGCCCTAGAGGCAATAATAAATTGGTTATTATTATATTTCCTTGTTCATGATAATCATTTATTATGCATGCTAGAATTGTATTGATTGGAAACTCAAATACATGTGTGATACATAGACAACACACTGTCCCTAGTGAGCCTCTAGTTGACTAGCTCATTGATCAAAGATGGTCAAGGTTTCCTGGCCATAGGCAAGTGTCGTCACTTGTTAACGGGATCACATCATTAGGAGAATGATGTGATGGACAAGACTCAAACTATAAACGTAGCATATGATCGTGTCAGTTTATTGCTACTGTTTTTCTACATGTCAATGTATTTGTTCCTATGACCATGAGATCATGCAACTCCCAGACACCAAAGGAATACGTTGTGTGTATCGAACATCGCAACGTTACTGGGTGACTATAAAGGTGCTCTACAGGTATATCCTAAGGTGTCTATTGGGTTTGCATGGATCAAGACTGGGATGTGTCACTCCGTGTGACAGAGAGGTATCTCGGGGGCCACTCGGTAATACAACATCACAACAAGCCTTGCAAGCAATGTAACTAAGGAGTTAGTTACGGGATCTTGTATTACGGAATGAGTAAAGAGACTTTCTGGTAATGATATTGAACTAGGTATGGTGATACCGACGATCGATTCTCACTCAAGTAACATACCGAAGGACTAAGGGAACATCATACGGGATTAACTGATTCCTTGACATAGAGGTTCAACCGATAGAGAACTTCGTAGAATATGTAGGAGCCAATATTGACATCCAGATCCCGCTATTCGTTATTGACCGGGGAGTGTCTCGGTCATGTCTGCATAGTTCTTGAACCCGCAGGGTCTGCAAACTTAAGGTTCGGTGACGTTTAGGTATTGTTGAGTTATAGGTGTTGATAACCGAAAGTTGTTCGGATTCCCGGATGAGATCCCAGACATCACGAGGAGCTCCGAAATGGTCCAGAGGTAAAGATTGATATATCGAAAGTCCTGTTTTGGTCATCGGAAAAGTTCCAGGCTCATCGGTAGTATATCGGGAGTGTCGGGAGGGTACCAGGGACCATCAGGAGGGGTGTCACGCCCCGAGGGGACTTACGGGGTTTGGGAGGATAGAAACCATCCCCTAGTGGGCTGACATAAGCTCCCACTAAGGCCCATGAGGTTTGAGAGGCAAAAAATCCAAAGGTGGAAAAGGTGGAAATGGTTTCCAAGTGGAAAGGAGGAATCCTACTCCTCGTAGGATTGTACTAGGACTCCTCCACCTCCAATTTATGCCAAACCTTGAGGGTTTGAGTCTGCATCCTCCCCTCCCTCCCTCCTATATATTAGAGGTATTGAGGGTTTTCGCGACACAAAAAACAACCACGTGCTTCCCTCTCTCTCTCTAGATCTATTTCTCCTCTAGTCTAGTTTCAGCGGTGCTTAGGAGAAGCCCTGCTCGAATAGCTCCACCACCACTACCACCATGCCGCTGTGCTGGAAAACTCATCTATCTCTTGGCCCCTCTTGCTGGATCAACATGGTGGAGAACATCATCGAGTTGTACGTGTGTTGACCGCGGAGGTGTCGTCCGTTCGGCACTAGATCGGGATGGATCATGATGGGATCGCGGGATGGATCGTGATGAAATCACGGGGCGGGCTGCAATTTGGATCGCGAAGATGTTCCACAACATCAACCACGTTATATACGCTTTCGCTTAGCGGTCTACAAGGGTATGTAGATGCACTCTCCCCTCTCGTAGATGATCATCACCATGGGTATGTATTGCGTGTGCGTAGGAAATTTTTTGTTTCCCATGCGACGTTCCCCAACAATATGATCATTACAAATTGAGATAGATCTAGTTTATAAAAGAACATGATCGAAGACCTGAATAAGCATAGGCGCAATACATCTTGCCAAACCAATACCATAGAAAATACAAAACACCAAGTAAAGACTAGAAGAATAGAGCAGTTGTCAAGGCAGCACATAACGCCACAAGATAGCACACTGGCAAACTGTAATTACAAAGAATGAGCCCGACAACGGAAACACTGAAACAACTAGCATGGAATACTAATGGTGCCATCATCAATGAGATGCACCTGTACCAGTCCCAAGCCATCCAACACTAACCGAAAGGGTAGTCATTTCCCACGGCGAAGTCAAAACATTGCCATAGAAGACTTTGGTTCAACGGGAGGGTGGTCATTCCCCGATTAAAGTGGGGATAAATAGTGATGAAGGAGTAACATGCTCTGTGAGAGTGTATCAGAAGAAATTATCCCAACCAGGGTGGTTGTTGTTTATGGTGGAGCATAAGTAGAACAAATAAGTTTTGGTCTTTATTGGTGACTTTTTGTTTCTAAACATGAAGTTGTCTCGCTTCTAAATAGGATTTTCGCTCATTTGAAGAATGATCATGTTAGTGTTGACACGTCGAACCCACCTAAAGACAGACCAACGGCCTCGCCAGCAGCTCGGCCCATCTATGTACGTCATCCCAACCCAAGATTCCATGGCACAAAGTGTGTGTGACTACCAGTCACCTACTTATCTCTTAGGTTGCACGCGTGAAGGGTTATCCATTGGATCATGGCTCGAACCAGTGGGGGCTCTTGATACTTCTCCAACGTATCTATAATTTTTTATGGTTCCATGCTATTATCTTGTCAACTTTGGATGTTTTGTATCCATTTTATATCTTTTTTGGGACTAATCTATTAACTCAGTGCCAAGTGCGAGTTCTTGTTTTTTTCGTGTTTTTGACCATTTTCAGAGAAGAATATTAAACGGAGTCCAAACAGAATAAAATCTTCAGAATGATTTTTTCCGTAACAGAAGATACGCATGGAGCTTGAGAACCAAGGCAAAGGACTCCGGGGAGGCTACAAGCCCCCTAGGCGCGGCCTGGGGGCGCACCTAGCAGGCTTGTGGGCCCCCCGAAGCTCCTTCGCCCTACTTCTTCCGCCTATAAATTCCCTAAAAATCTGAAACCACGAGAGAGAGCCACGAAAATACTTTTTCGCCGCCGCAAGCTTCTGTCTCCGCAAGATCCCATCTGGGTACCGTTCTGGTGCCCTGCCGGAGGGGGGATTCGGACACGGAGGGCTTCTTCATCAACACCATTACCTCTCCGATGATGCGTGGTTAGTTCACCACAGACCTTCGGGTCCATAACTAGTAGCTAGATGGCTTCTTCTCTCTCTTGGATCTTCAATACAAAGTTCTCCATGATCTTCATGGAGATCTATCCAATGTAATCTTCTTTTGCGGTGTGTTTGTCGAGATCCGATGAATTGTGGATTTATGATCAGATTATCTATGAATGTTATTCGAGTTTCCTCTGATCTCTTATATGCATGATTTCGTATCCTTGTAATTCTCTTCGAGTTGTGGGTTTCGTTTGGCCAACTTTATCTATAATTCTTGCAATGGCAGAAGTGCTTGGTTTTGGGTTCATACCGTGCGGTGTCCTCACCGAGTGACAAAAGGGGTAGCGAGGCACGCATCATGTTGTTGCCATCAAGGGTAAAAATATGGGGTTTATATCTATTGCATGAATTTATCCCTCTACATCATGTCATATTGCTTAAGGCGTTACTCTGTTTGTTATGAACTCAATACACTAGATGCATGATGGATAGCGGTCGATGTGTGTAGTAATAGTAGTAGATGCAGACAGTATCGGTCTACTTGTCTCGGACGTGATGCCTATATGTATGATCATTGCCTTAGATATCATCATGACTTTCCGCGGTTCTATCAATTGCTCGACGGTAATTCGTTCACCCACCGTAATATTTGCTATCATGAGAGAAGCCTCTAGTGAACACTATGGCCCTCGGGTCTACTTCACTTCATATTTTCAGCTCTACGCTTTCACTTTGTTGCACTTTCCGCCTTCATATCTCACCTTGCAATCAATCGTGAAGGGATTGACAACCCCTTTATAGTGTTGGGTGCAAGTTTGTTTGTTTTTGCGCAGGTACTTTGGAGACTTGCCTTGATACCCCGACTGGATTGATACCTTGGTTCTCAAACTAAGGGAAATACTTACTGCTACTGTGCTGCATCACCCTTTCCTCTTCAAGGGAAAAACCAACGCAAGCTCAAGAGGTAGCAAGAAGAATTTTTGGCGCCGTTGTCAGGGAGTATCAAGTCAAGAATAGTCTTCCTTCAACGTGTCAATTTCTCACACTGGGGACTATTCTAAGTGAAGCTTATCCAAGTAACTGTCGCAAACTCATCTCTTGCATTTAATTTTCTGCCTCACGTTTCCTCACCCCCACTTCTAAAAAACAAAAATTTACAAAATATTTGCCTTTTTCGTTCGCCCTATTCGTTCGCTTGCTTTCTGTTTGCTTGTGTGGGATAGTCTACCTATCCTTATGGCTAGTCCTATCGCTTTGAACGATACTCCCAAGAGCGAAGTTCTTAATTTCAAACAGAATGAGGGAGAAAATGTAAAGGATGCTTGGTATAGCATTTGCAATGCTCAGAGTAGATCTACCCGTAAGCAATCTACTATCGTTCTGCTTCGCAACTTTTATGTGGGAATTTCCCCTTGGAATAGGTATGTTCTTGACACAATCGTAGGCGGAAATTTCTTGGGTAGCCATACTGTTGATTCTTACGGTTCCTTAATAAATTTGGTAGGCTCACCCCCACTCATGGTTAACGGAACTACCTTAACTTTGGAACATGTGATGCGTAGGCTGGATATCATTGAAAATAAAGTTGCTACGATTGAACTCATTGAAAATTTGGATAAAAAGATCCACAATCAAATCACTCAGTATGGATCAAAGGTGGGAATGACCTTGAAAAATTTAAAGGAGAGGGAACCCACAGTTAACGAAAAACTAGGTCATGATTCCGCTAGAATTGGCAAACTACTGGATATTATAACCAACTTGGGTTCCGCTTTTGCTGCTGTTCAAAACACTCCAAATTTTGCCCACAATAAGGCCACCAAGTTTGTTTTTGTTCCTAAAAACAGTGGTGAACCATCTAGTAAGAGAGATGAAGATCTTAAAGTGTCGAGTGTTCACCCTACTTATGGTTTGAGCACCAAACACCACGATATGTGATTCTATCGCCTTATGCCTAGCTAAGGGCGTTAAACAATAGCGCTTGTTGGGAGGCAACCCAATGAATTTATCTTTGCTTTTTGCTTTCTGTTTTGTTGTGTCCTCACCATCATAATTCTGTTATGATTGTGTTTTTTGTGTTTCTTTTTGTGTTTGTGCCAAGTAAAACCTTTATGACTAGTTTTGGTGATGGTTGTTTGATCTTGCTGAAAAAGACAGAAACTTTGCGCTCACGAAATTATTTTTAATTCCTATCTAGAAAGAGCTTTTGAGTTTATTCTTTTTATGCTGGTTGATATGCCAATTGCCTCAATTGTCATAATTGTTCAGAATTTTTGACATACCAGAAGTATACGAAGTATACAGATTGCTACAAACTGGTCTGTTTTTGACAGATTATGTTTTTGTTGTGTTGATTGCTTATTTCGATGAAACTATGGATAGTATCGGGGGGTACTAGCCATGGAAAAGTGAGAATACAGTAATCTAACACCAATATAAATAGAAATCAAGTTTGCTACAGTAACTAAAGAGGTGGTGGTTTGTTTTCTTGTGCTAATGATATCACGAGTTTCTGTTTAAGTTTTGTGGTGTGAAGTTTTCAAGTTTTGGGTGATGTTCTCATGGACAATGGGATAAAGAGTGGAAAGAGCTCAAGATTGGGGATTCCCAAGGCATCCCAAGGAAAATTCAAGGACACCAAAAGGTCTAAGCTTGGGGATGCCACGGGAAGGCATCCCCTCTTTCATCTTCAATCCATCGGTAACGTCACTCGGGGCTATATTTTTATTCACCACATGATATGTGTTTTGCTTGGAGCGTCGTGTATTATAGGAGTCTTTTCTTTTTGTTGTGTCACAATCATCCTTGCTGCACACCTTTTTGAGAGATACATGCACTCATCGTGATTTTGCTAGAATACTCATTGAGCTTCGCTTATATCTTTTGAGTTAGGCAATTTAGCTCGCATGTGCTTCACTTATATCTTTTGAGCTAGATAACTTTGCTCTAGTGCTTCACTTAGATCTTTTTAGAGCACGGCGGTGTCATATTTTAGAGAAATAAGAACTCTCGATCTTCACTTATATATTTTTGAGAGTGCTCTCTCTGAGTAACTTGGTAGTTGGCTTGTGCTATGAATGTAGTCCTAAAGATGATAGGCATCGAAAGAGGATATACTAAAAACTTCCATATTCATGTGCATCGATTAGTAAAGAGAAGTTTGATTCCTCTCAATTAGTTTTGAGACATGGATATGGTAATATTAGAAGTTATGTTAGTAGGGTGTTCTGAATCTATAAATACTTGTGTTGAAGTTAGTGATTCCCGTAGCATGCATGTATGGTGAACCGCTATGTTAGGAAGTCGGAGCATAATTGATTTATTGATTGTCATCCTTTGTGTGGGGTCGGGATCGCGCGAGGGTTAACACCTACCAACCCTTCCCCTAGGAGTATGTGTTAGCACTTTGTTTCGATTACTAATAAAACTTTCGCAATAAGTATATGAGTTCTTCATGACTAATGTGAGTCCATGGTATAGATGCACTTTCACCTTCCACCATTGCTAGCCTCTCTAGTGTCGCGCAACTTTTGCCGGTGCACAAACCCACCATATACCTTCCTCAAAACAGCCACCATACCTACCTATTATGGCATTTTCATAGCCATTCCGAGATATATTCCCATGCAACTCCTACCGTTCCGTCTCATGACTTATGCCGTCCCTTACATATTTCCATTGCATGATTGTAAGATAGCTAGCGAGATGTTTCAATGTCATACACCAATCTAGATCGTTGCACATCCCGGTACACTGCCGGAGGCATCTCCTATAGAGTCATCATTGTTCTAAGCATTGAGATGTGAGTAAATAAAAGTGTGATGATCATCATTATTAAAGCATTGTCCCATGTGAGGAAATAAAAAAAAGAGGCCAAAGATGCCCACCAAAAAAATGAAAAGAGGCCAAAGAGCCCAAACAAAAAGAGAGAGAGAGAGGACCTGTTTGGAACCATAATACATGATGATAATCTGGATTATGAAGATAGATTATATAATCTGGTTTATAAAAATAATCTAAGTGAACATGTTTGGAGGCCAGATTATATAAACTGTAATAAAGGTTTTACAATGCATAATGACCTGTCTGCCCTCTGTTTTTTTTGAAAAAAGAGAAGGATGGCGGTGGTAGGAATGTAATTATCTTCAACTTTATAAGGGTAATGGGTCATTAGCAATCCATAATCTGATTTTAGCTGGTATAGAGTAGCTTATGAGTTTTTAATAATCTATCCATCTAGTTTTTATAATCTACACCATAAGCTGTCCTGTTTGGAAACATAATAGATTATAAAAACTGGATTATATAATCTGGGTGGTTCCAAACAGGGCCAGAGAAAAGGAGAGAAGGGACAATGCTACTATCTTTTTCCACACTTGTGCTTCACAATAGCACCATGTTCTTCATGATAGAGAGTCTCTCGTTTTGACATTTCCATATACTAGTGGGAATCTTCATTATATAACTTGGCTTGTATATTCCAATGATGGGCTTCCTCAAAATTGCCCTAGGTCTTCGTGAGCAAGCAAGTTGGGTGCACACCCACTAGTTTTCCTTTTGAGCTTTCACACACTTATAGCTCTAAGTGCATCTGTTGCATGGTAATCCCTACTCATTCACATTGATATCTATTGATGGGCATCTCCATAAGCTCGTCGATACGCCGAGTCGATGTGACCATCTCCTCCTTTTTGCCTCACAACCTCCACCACACTCTATTCCACCTATAGTGTTATATCCATGGCTCACGCTCATATATTGTGTGAGAATTGAAAAAGGTTTGAGAAAGTAAGAGTGTGAAAATAATTACTTGGCCAATATCGGGGTTGTGCATGATTTAAATTCGTTGTGTGGGGATGATGGAGCATAGCCAGACTATATGATTTTGTAGGGATAACTTTCTTTGGCCTTGTTATTTCGAAAGTTCATGATTACCTTGCTAGTTTTCTTAAAGTATTATTGCTTTCATGTCAATAGAAAACTATTGTTTTGAATCTTACCGATCTGAACATTCATGTCACATGAAAGAAGTTGCAAAGGACAAATATGTTAGGTAGCATTCCACATCAAAAAATTAGTCTTTATCACTTCCCTACTCGAGGACGGGCAGGAGTTAAGCTTGGGGATGCTTGATACATCTCCAACGTATCAATAATTTTTTATGGTTCCATGCTATTATCTTGTCAACTTTGGATGTTTTGTATGCATTTTATATCTTTTTTGGGACTAACCTATTAACTCAGTGCCAAGTGCCAGTTCCTGTTTTTTCCATGTTTTTGACCCTTTTCAGAGAAGAATATTAAACGGAGTCCAAACGGAATAAAATCTTCGAAATGATTTTTGTCTGTAACAGAAGATACGCAGGAAGCTTGAGAACCAAGGCAAAGGACTCCGGGGGAGGCCACAAGCCCCCTAGGCGCGGCCTGGGGGCGCGCCTAGCAGGCTTGTGGGTCCCTCGAAGCTCCTTTACCCTACTTCTTCCACCTATAAATTCCCTAAAAATCTGAAACCATGAGAGAGAGCCACGAAAATACTTTTCCGCCGCCGCAAGCTTCTGTCTCTGCAAGATCCCATCTGGGGACTGTTCTGGTGCCCTGTCGGAGGGGGGATTCGGACACAAAGGGCTTCTTCATCAACACCATTGCCTCTCCGATCATGCGTGGGTAGTTCACCACAGACCTTCGGGTCCATAGCTAGTAGCTAGATGGCTCCTTCTCTCTCTTGTATCTTTAATACAAAGTTCTCCATGATCTTTAGGGAGATCTATCCGATGTAATCTTCTTTTGTGGTGTGTTTGTTGAGATCCGATGAGTTGTGGATTTATGATCAGATTATCTATGAATGTTATTTGAGTTTCCTCTGATCTCTTATATGCATGATTTTGTATCCTTTCAATTCTCTTCGAGTTGTGGGTTTAGTTTGGCCAACTTGATCTATAATTCTTGCAATGGGAGAAGTGCTTGGTTTTGGGTTCATATCGTGTGGTGTCCTCACCCAGTGACAAAAGGGGTAGCGAGGCACGCATCATGTTGTTTCCATCAAGGGTAAAAAGATGGGGTTTATATCTATTGCATGAATTTATCCCTCTACATCATGTCATCTTGCTTAAGGTGTTACTCTGTTTGATATGAACTCAATACACTAGATGCATGCTGGATAGCGGTCGATGTGTGGAGTAATAGTAGTAGATGCAGAAAGTATCGGTCTACTTGTCTCTGACGTGATGCCTATATGTATGATCATTGCCTTAGATATCATCATGACTTTGTGTGGTTCTATCAATTGCTCGACAGTAATTCGTTCACCTGTCGTAATATTTTCTATCATGAGAGAATCTTCTAGTGAATACTATGGCCCCTGGGTCTACTTCACTTCATATTTTCCGCTCTACACTTTCACTTTGTTGCACTTTCTTCCTTCAGATCTCACCTTGCAATCAATCGTGATGGGATTGACAAGCCCTTTATAGCGTTGGGTGCAAGTTTGTTTGTTTTTGCGCAGGTACTTTGGAGACTTGCCTTGATACTCCTACTGGATTGATACCTTGGTTCTCAAACTGAGGGAAATACTTACTGCTACTGTGCTGCATCACCCTTTCCTCTTCAATGAAAAAACCAACGCAAGCTCAATAGGTAGCAGTTCTCTCTCCCCTTCGGCCTTCTACCCCAATTCATGTATCCAGAGATTGTAACCTGAATTGCTACTCGAATCGTGAGCTATTGTAATAGATCGAGAGAGATATTGTTCGGTTCTAACATCTCGTATTCGGAGCAAGGTTTCGCTCGCACTAGCGCATCTCGTGGAGGCCCGATTGCAAAAATTGTTACACAATAATCAGTGCCATGGATCCATACTTCAAGGACTACTTCGACAAGCTCACCAACTCATTGAACGACATCCACACCGATATCCGATCCATGGCGACCAAGCTGGATGATCTGGTCCAGTGGTGCCCGGATCAGGAATGGCACATCGACCAGCTCGCCACGACAGTCACGGAGCTCCAATAGGAGCGCACCACAATGGCGGGCAAGGAGTTGGCGTCTACGACCGCCAAAATAGCGCCAATTATACCACCAGTGCCTCTGGGTGACCACATCGGCACCAGTCAGGACGCGGAGGGTGTTTCCCTCGAGCTTCAGGGCCACGGCCACGGTGTGATTCCACAGGGCATGTCACCGGCGTTCGCGTTGGTGTTTACACCGGCCAATGGTTAGTGTGTTCCTCCTTTGACCCCTCCTTCACTTTCATCCCCGTTCGCACATGCCAGTCACATCCTGGCAGGAATCGGGAAATCCCACTCCTCCATCAGGTTTCCCGAGTTCACAGGCGAGAACCCGCACTTGTGGAAAACCTTCTACGAGCAGTACTTTCATATGTTTCGCATTCAGGAGAAATTTTGGGTGCCTATGGCTACCCTGAATTTTTTGGGTTCTGCTTCGGTTTGTCTTCACTTAGTTCAGAAGAAGCTAGCTGAGTTTGACTAGGAATCCTATGCTACCTTGATTTGCAAACGATTTGAGCGTGATCGCCACCAATTACTTATTCACCAATTTTACACCATCTCTCAGAAATCTATTGTAGTTGAATATATGGAGCAATTTGAGCTAATCGTTAGTCATTTATGTGCTTATTCAGAATCGATTCATCCTTACTATTACCTCACTCGTTTCGTGGAGGTTCTACGAGCCAATATTTGGGTGGTCGTTCTGGTGCAGAGGCCCCCAGACCTCGACACAGCATGTGCGCTAGCGCTACATTAGGAGGAGGTAGCTGACAGCGCCCTGCTACTTCTCAAACAACAGCGCCAGAAATTGACACGTTGACGGAGATTGGGCTTGCGTTGGTTTTTCCCTTGAAGAGGAAAGGGTGATGCAGCACAAGAGCGGTAAGTATTTACCTCAGTTTGAGAACCAAGGTATCGATCCAGAAGGAGGGTCTCGTCAAGTTCACAGTCACTGCGCAAACACAAACAAACTTGCACCCAACGCTTCAAAGGGGTTGTCAATCCCTTCAAGATTGTTTGCAAAAGTGAGATCTGAAGGCGGAAAGTGCAACGTAGTAAAAACTGTAAGGCTGAAAATATGGTGTGGAGTAGACCGTGGGGGCCATAGTGTTCACTAGAGGCTTCTCTCAAAATAGCAAGTATTATGGTGGGTGAACAAATTACTGTCGAGCAATTGATAGAACCTCGCAAAGTCATGACGATATCTAAGGCAATGATCTAGCATATAGGCATCACGTCCGAGACAAGTAGACTGATACTTTCTGCATCTAATACTATTACTCCACACATCGACCGCTATCCAGCATGCATCTAGTGTATTGAGTTCATGACGAACAGAGTAACGCTTTAAGCAAAATGACATGATGTAGAGGGTAATCTCAAACCAATGATGAAAACCCCATCTTTTTACCCTTGATGGCAACAACACGATACGTGCCTCGCTAACCCTTCTGTCACTGGGTGAGGTCACCACACAGTATGAACCCAAAACCAAGCACTTCTCCCATTGCAAGAATCATAGATCTAGTTAGCCGAACAAAACCCACAACTCGAAGAGAACTACAATGATAAGAAATCATGCATAAGAGAGATCAAAACAAACTCAAATAATATTCATAGTTAATCTGGTCATAAATCCACAATTCATCGGATCTCGACAAACACACCACAAAAGAAGATTACATCGAATAGATCTCCATGTAGATCATGGAGAACTTTGTATTGAAGATCCAAGAGAGAGAAGAAGCCATCTAGTTACTAGCTATGGACCCGTAGGTCTATGGTGAACTACTCACGCATCATCGGAGAGGTCATGGTGTTGATGGAGAAGCCTTCCATGTCCGAATCCACCCTCCGGCAGGGCACCAGGACATGCCCCAGATGGGATCTTGCAGAGGCAGAAGCTTGCGGCGGCGAAAAAGTGATTACGATGCTCCCCTGATTTTTTTGGGAATATTTGGGAATTTATAGGCGCAAGATCTAGGTCAGGGGACCTCCACGGGGCCCACAAGCCTCCATGGCGCGGACCCCCTGGCCGCGGGGTGGGGGCTTGTGGGGCCCCTGGGGCTCTTCTGGCTTGGCCCCCAAGCTCGCCAATCTTCTTCCGTTCCAGAAAAAATATTTTCGCGGATTTTCTTCCATTTGGACTCCGTTTCAAAATCTCCTCTAAAAGGGGTCAAAAACAGGGAAAAAACAGGAATTGGCACTTGGCTCTGAGTTAATAGGTTAGTCCTAGAAAATAAATAAAAGGCATGCAAAATATCCAAAGTTTGACAAGATAATAGCATGAAACCATCAAAAATTATAGATACGTTGGAGACGTATCAAGCATCCCCAAGCTTAACTCCTGCTCGTCCTCGAGTAGGGAAGTGATAAAGAAAGAATTTTTGATGTGGGATGCTACCTAGCATAGTTGTCCTTTGCAACTTCTTTCACGTGGCATGAATGTTCAAATCCGTATGATTCAAAACAATAGTTTGCTATTGACATGAAAACAGTAATACTTCAAGCAAACTAGCAAAGTAATCGTGAACTTTCAAAACAACAAGGCCAAAGAAAGTTATCCCTACAAAATCATATAGGCTGGCTATGCTCCATCATCCTCACACAACTAATGTAAATCATGCACAACCCCGAAATTGGCCAAGTAATTGTTTTCACACTCTTACTTTCTCAAACTTTTTATAACTATTACGCAATACATGAGCGTGAGCCATGGATATAGCACTATAGGTGGAATAGAGTGTGGTGGTGTTGTGAGACAAAAAGGAGGAGATGGTCACATTGACTCGGCGTATCAATAGGCTATGGAGATGCCCATTAATAGATATCAATGTGAATGAGTAGGGATTGCCATACAAGAGATGCACTAGAACTATAGGTATGTGAAAGCTCAAAAGGGAAACTAGTGGATGTGCATCCAACTTGCTTGCTCACGAAAACCTAGGGCAATTTTGAGGAAGCCCATCACTGGAATATACAAGCCAAGTTATAAAACGAAGATTCCCACTAGCATATGGTAGTGACCAAGCAAGAAGCTCTCAATCATGAAGAACATGGTGCTATTATGAAGCACAAGTGTGGAAAAAGATAGTAGCATTGTCCCTTCTCTCTTTTTCTCTCATTTTTTTATTTGGGCTCTTAGGCCTCCTTTTTTCTTTTCTCTCATTTTTTTTTATTTTTGGGCTCTTTGGCCTCTCTTTTTTAATTTCCTCACATGCGACAATGCTCTAATAATGATGATCATCACACTTTTATTTACTCACAGCTCGAAGATCACAATGATGATGACTCCATAGGAAATGCCTCCAGCAGTGTACCGGGATGTGCAACGATCTAGTATGATTATGCAATGGCAATATGAAAGTGACAGCACAAGTCATCAGACGGAACGGTGGGAGTTGCATGGCAATATATCTCGAAATGGCTATGAAAATGCCATAGTAGGTAGGTATGGTGGCTGTTTTGATGAAGGGATTTGGTGGGTTTGTGCACCGGCGAGAATTGTGCGGCGCTAGAGAGGCTAGCAATGGTGGAAGGTGAAAGTGCATCTATACCATGGACTCAACATTAGTCTTAAAGAACTCACATACTTGTTGCAAAAGTTTTTATTAGTAATCGAAACAAAGTGCTAAACGCATACTCCGAGGGGAAGGGTTGGTAGGTGTAAACCATCGCGCGATCCCGACCTCAACACAAAGGATGACAATCAATAGATCAATTATGCTCTGACTTCCTAACATAGCGGTTCACCAGACGTGCATGCTACGGGAATCACTAACTTCAACACAAGTACTTCTAGATTCACAACACCCTACTAACATAACTCTCAACATTACCGAATCCGTGTCTCAAAACTAATTGAGAGGAATCGAAATTTCTCTTTCTACTCAATGCACATGAAGATGGAGGTTTTTGCATCCTCTTTGGGTACCTAGCACATGGGACTACTTTCATAGCATAAGCCAACTACCAAATCACACACCATTGTGCTCTAAATATATAAGTGAAGCACAAGAGCAAAAGTATCTAGCTCAAAAGATATAAGTGAAGCACTAGAGCAAAAGTATCTAGCTCAAAAGATATAAGTGAAGCACAATGAGCATTCTAGCCAAATCACGATGAGTGCATGTCTCTCTCTATCTAAAAGGTATGCAGCAAGGATTATTGTGATACAACAAAAAGAAAAGACTCCTGTGGTACAAGACGCTCCAAGCAAAACACATATCATGTGGTGAATAAAAATATAGCTCCAAGTAATGTTACCGATGGATTGAAGACGAAAGAGGGGATGCCTTCCCGGGGCATCCCTAAGCTTAGGCTTTTTGGTGTCCTCAAATTTGGCTTGGGGTGCCTTGGGCATCCCCAAGCTTGAGCTCTTTCCACTCCTTATATCTTTGTCCATGAGAACGTCACCCAAAACTTGAAAACTTCACAACACAAAACTTAAACACAAACTTGTGATAACATTAGTACAAGAAAACAGACTACCACTTCTGTTGATACTGTAGCAAACTTGAATTCCATCTATATTGAAGATGGGCTACTGTATTCTCACTTTTCCCTGGCTAGAACCCCCCGATACTAACCATAGTTTCATCAAAACAAGCAACCAACTCAACAAAAACGGAATTTGTCAATAACAGACCAATCTTTAGCAATCTGTATACTTCGTATACTTCTCGTACCTCAACAAATCTGAAAAATTACGACGGTCTAGGGAAAAGCATATCAATCAGAAGCAAAAAAAGAATCAACTCAAAAGCTCTTCCTAAATAAAAATGAAAAATCATCTCGTGAGCAAAAACTTTCTGTCTTTTTCCAGCAAGATCAAACAACCATTATCAAGAACAATCATAAAGGTTTTGCTTGGCTCAAACACAAAAAGAAACACAAAAAACACAATCACAACAGAATTGTAAAAGTGTGGATGCAACAAAACAGAAAGGAAAAGATAAATTCATTGGGTTGCCTCCCAACAAGCGCTATTGTTTAACGCCCTTAGCTAGGCATTGATAATTCAATGATGCTCACACAAAAGACAAGAATTGAAGCACAACAAGAGCATCATAGGGCATGTGAAAATCACATCTAAGTCTAACATACTTCCTATGCATAGGCATTTTATAGGAAAGCAGATTGTCAAGACAACCAATAGTTACCATATGCAAGGAAGAAGAAAGAGACAATATCAATCTCAACATGACGAGAGGTAATTTGGTCACATGAAAGTTTCTACCACGATATTTTCCTCTCTCATAGCAATTACATGTGGGATCATATTCAAATTCAATAATATAGCTATCCCATAGGATATTCTTTCCATTATCCACATGCATGCAAAGTTTACACTCTTCAAAAATAGTGGGATTATCATCAACTAAAGTCATGACTTCTCCAAACCCACTTTGAAAAATATTGCAAATATCATATTCATCATGAGGCTTAAACAAATTTTCTTCCTCGGGTCACCGAAGATCGTCGCCGACGTTCTCCCTCTCCAGGCCGTCCCCGAGCAAGCTAGCGCCCCCACTGCACTCCTCGTGAGCTTGCGCGCCTTTCCCCTAAGATCTCCCCGGCGATCCCCTCCTCTAGGCCTAGTTCCATCGGAGCCCGACGAGATCCGCCGCTGCAGCTCATCGCCGGTGGCCCTCCGGTGACCAGCTCGTCTTTCTGAGGCCACCAGCAGCTTCAGACCATCGTGTATATGTCGTAGGAGCTAAGTCCCGTGCACAACTCCCTCTGTATCGATGACCCCGATGACGCCGAACCTTGGCCGCCGCCAAGCTCGTCGCCGGCGTCATCTCCGGCCAGATCAGCCCCGGCTAAGTGCAGAAATGGAACCGCGGGAGAAGTGTCGTTCTTCTGGTGCTCTCCACGCAGCGTTTAGCCCCATGTGCGCCGTTTCCGATGCCCCCCCCCCCCGATGTTCTGGTGCTCGCCGGAGGCTCCCCGCCGGCGAGGACGACCTCGCCGCCGGTGGAACTCAGCTGGCCTGAGCCACTGACGTGTGGGGCCAGCCTCTAGATAGTTTAGAGATAATAAACATAAATCACATAAATTAATAAGACACTGATATGTGGGTCCAGTGAGTTTAATTAACTAAATAATATTAATCCTAATCTAAAATTGACCAGAACACTGACCAGTGGGTCCCACTGGTCAGGTTTGACTTTCAACGGCCCGTTGGACATGCTGATGTCATGCTGATGCAGTAAAAGTATTTTCCAGTATAGAAATAATTCCAGAAATGTTTAAAACTTCAAAAATTCATAGAAATTAATGTGTAACTCCAATGAAAATAATTTATATATGGAAAAGTATCAAAAAAATTCAAGGAATCTGAATATGCTATTTTCAATCATGTTTGGAAAAGTTACACAACCCAAACATGTAGATTAATGAATAAGTCAATTCTTATAAATACTTTATAAATGGAATTTGGAAAATATTTAAATTTCATTATAAATGACATGATCAAACACTGTTCTATTTACAAACCAGCAACTTAACATGTCATCCCATGCATGTTAACCTCAAGTTGATCTGAGCATCAGGTCGAATCAATTAAAACGGTATCTGAGAATACCTCGTTTCAAGTGATATTTGAATTTGATTCAAATCAACTTCAAACCTAATACATGCTAGCTATATTAGTTTATCACCTTGCATTCTCATGCCATGCTCATGCATCATCTTGTTTGCATATGATTGTTATTGATTGTTGTCATTCATTGCGGTAGGCTCCGCTCCCCTGGATTCCACCGAATATCCATCTGACGGATATTGTCCCTCCTCTGAGCAACAAGGCAAGCAACCATTTTGATCATCCCGATAAATCCCATGTTCTTGCTCCTGCACTTACTTATTGCATTAGGATCAAATGCTTCAACTGCTTTTGCCACGATAGTTGAACCCACTTCCTTTGCATGACCTATCCTTGTCACAGTAAATAGCCGAACCTTGCAACCTAGCATACCTGGTAGTTGCTTGAGCCATGATGTGTCTTATCCTGCTATGCATTCTATGCTTAGGGTTGTGTATGGTCTGTCATCTGGGAGATGAACGGAATTGTGAGAATGTGTTCGGTAAGCAAAGGTTGTGTGTTGAACTTGATTTGGTAAAGGTACCGGTGAAAGGCTGTGTAGGAGTACATGGCGGGTTACTTCATTGGAACCGTCCTTAGGAACGGTGTTCCATGTATGTAATCCAAGACTAGATACTACCACACGTTGGGATACTTAATTGACCCTCTCGACTTATTAATCGCTTAGTACTCGGTCCAGGAGTTGCAAGTAGTTTCTGGTGTTTATAGTCATGCTGGAGGTCGTGCATAGTGCTGACCTGAGAGGTGGGCTATGATGCGGTAGGCAGTGGCACGGTGTACCAAGTGGCACCCGATGGTGGGCTTGGGAACCCTGCGCACATCGTTTGAGGCCGTGGTGGAAACCCCGGCCGGACTTCCGTACGGGTTACTCTCAGATAGGCGATAAACCTGGACTAGGTACTAGTGTGGTTAACGGTCGTGGCCGACTCCCTCGCTAGGCTTCCGCTTGAAGGTTGCCGAGGTGCATGACGTGCACATGGCGATAAGTGGCGAGAGCGTGTGTGACGAAGTACACCCCTGCAGGGTTATGATCTATTCGAATAGCCGCGTCCGCGGATATGGACTACTTGGAGACATATGTTGTTCATAGATAACTTCAATGGCTACTCATAAAATTGTCAAGATAAGCGTGAGTGTCGTGGACGGCAATTCTGTAAGGAGACGGAATGATTCCACGATAGTGTATTGTTGTGGTGTTAATGGACTCGTGTGCGAGAAATCAAGTTGTCAAAATTATTTCAAAATGCAAGTTGTCTAGCCACGAGTCAAATGCTGGCTTTCCGCATGAAACCCCACAATACCTTATTGATACTTTGCATGAGTAGATAGTTATCCTAAAGTCTTGCTGAGTACCTTCGTACTCATGTTTGCTTAATAAATTTTGCAGAGGTTGCTAATGACCCTAATGGAGAGTTCTTCGTAGACATCGACGACGACGAGTAGCTGGTGTCCCAGCTACGATCTGGCCCTACGTTGGGTCTGTAGTATAGTCAGGCCATGTACCTTCTAGTTGCACCTGTCTGTACTCAGACAGTTTAAACTCTTCCGCTGGCTTGTAACTGAATGACTGCTATTATGGGTCGTGAGATCCTTAATGTGTAATATTATGTGTGTGGCTCTTCCGAGCCTCTTAAATAAAGTGTGTATGTTTATGGTTATGTTGTGATGCCATCGATGTATCTATACATACCGGTATGCCATGCGTACGTGTGTCGTACTTGATATGTATGGGGTTTGATTACCTAGTCGTGAACTTTAGTAGCACTCCTTACAAGGAAATGCCCCTTTGTGATCCAACGAGCCTTGGTAGTTCGCTACTGCTCCGGACACATTGGTTGACCGGCATGTGTCCTTCTTAGCTGCTGTGTCTATCCCCTTTGGGGAAATGTCACGCGATGTAATGGAGTCCCTGTAACTTGCTACGACTCGTCTACACTCGCTGGTGACCGACACGTGCTTTGTTGGGTCATGTATGCATGTCCTTGTGCGGTACTGCCACTTTGGTTTGTGACTAGACTTGTCAATCCGGGTTCTTTGACATTGGAATGCTGGCGACACTATTGCATACGTGTGTCAAAAGACGCAAACGGTCCCGGCTAAGGTAAGGCTGCAGCCGTGGAGTTAACCATGCGTGAGATCGCAAAGAAATGCGATGTGTTACAGGCTGGATTCCTATGACTTAGGATCGGGGTCCCGACAGCGTTGGTATCAGAGCCTGACTGACTGTAGGATTACTAAGCCAAACTGGTCAAAGTTGAGTCTAGAATTGCTTTAGTTATATATAAGGGAATTGTTTGTGGAAGGGAACGTAAGACTCTTGTCCTCTTCTCAAGTTATTCTATTCTGGTCATCCTCGTCTTTTCTGCGGGAATTAAGGACTAGGTTACTCATCTTCTTCTAGGCTCGTGTTTCTGATCGGTAGATTATAGGATTATGGGTCAAGAGATATTTGGGTTTCTTTCATTCCTAGGAAAAAGGAAGTATGTTTGATGATCAGAGAGTTGAACTTGATAGTTGAGTGGTTACGCTATTCCATTTTGGGTTGTCTCAAAATTTGTTTTTGAGCATTTACAGCCATTATGCTGCCTAATTTTGCATTCAGAGCTCCAATGCTTTTGCATTACTCTCTATTTACAGATGCCTGGCCGTCCTTCTCGTCAGGTGGTACGTCTGACCAGGTGCATTGATGTACCGGGTCATACGGCCATGCTGGTCAGGGTGATGTCGGTGTGCGGTTACCGCTGGTACCCCGAGTACATAGTGGAGGAACAGTACCGAGACTTCAACCAGAGCCAGTACATCTGCACTGTTAGGGTATTTCCATACTACCCTGGAGCTGAGGAGCCAATCCATTGGTCCTATGGGTTGGGAGTCATTGTTGACATGGCAGTACAAGATGTCGCCTATTCAATGTTGACCATTATGAGAGCGAGACATGCACTGCTGCAGAATTCAGAGTTCTGCTATGTTCCGGCCTCTCAGCATGGTGAAGAGGGATACCTCAGTGGAGTCTATTTTGATTCTTCTATGGAGGATCCACTACTGCAGTCCACTGTTGAGATGCTAGAGAACAGAGACAGGGATGCTCGTGCTCTCCGCATGGAGCTTTATGCTACCCGTGCTCGTTTGTGGACGGCTTTGACGCAGCTGGCACCGGTAGTCCAGACAGGGTACGGAGATATGGAGATGTTGAACCCTGTTAGGACCCACCTTTCGGCCCACGTTGACTGGCCAGCTATAGGAGGAGTCACACCTCTTTGGGGACCCCTCTTACCTCCAGTCAGGGGACCAAGGCCACATCCGTGTCCTTATGGATCCTAGGGATCTCAGGCTAGAGTGTTTCCTGATCCGCAGGTTGAGCTTCCAGGTCATGGAGGTAATCTCTATGAGATGTTCTATGCAGATGCCTGAGCTGTGAGCGGAAGGATAGTATGGTAGTAGCCGTACGTTCACAGTCTTGTGTGACTTGTGAAGTATGCCTGTGATGTGAAATGAATTCCGGAGGCCTAGATAAATAATGTATAGGCAGCTTGTAAGCCTCTGATGAGTAGTTTCATAATTTCAGTAGTTTGCTCTTCAAGTAAGTTTGTACTAAACTATGTAAGGGTGTGTATGAACCATGGTGTGTATATAGCAGTTGCTTGTTACCATGTTGTTCGGATATCCATTTTCGCATTCTGTGTGTTCAGTACATTCTTAATCCATAGCTAGTATTGATATGATATTGGTCTAAGCTGTGAGTTTGTTTGTTAGGATGGTGTTCACCAGGTTGAACCGTGCCCCTGGTCATGAGCAAGGCGAGGGTAGTCAAGCATCGCAGGAAGACCTGCCTCACCCGCCCTCTCTGGCGGAAGTGATGCTTGAGGCAGAGAGAAACAAAAGGGAGACCAACCGACTATTAAAGCGTATTGAGAAGAATACGGCTCGTCAGCCTAGGAATGTTGCAGTGTCCCTCAACGACTTTGTGAATCTGAATCCTCCAAAGTTTCATCATTCCGTCGATCCCCTCGACGCTGATGACTGGCTGTGCAACATCTCACGCAAGATTCGCTCTGCGAATGTATCTGAGGTCGACAAGGTGACCTTTGCGGCGTATTTCCTGGAAGGACCCGCCAATCTGTGGTGGGAGAATTTTGAAGCAATGCGTCCCGCTGAACCAGCAGCCACATGGGCAGACTTCAGTGCGGCCTTTCGTATGCACCATATTCCAGAGGGCCTGATGGACAGAAAGAGAGAAGAGTTTTGTGCCTTCACTCAGGGCAAGTTGATCGTGGATGCCTATAGCCGCGAGTTCGGTAACCTCACCCGCTATGCAACAGAGGAGGTGTCTACTGGCGCCAAGAAGCAAGCAAGATTCCGTAAGGGTCTGAGACCTGAGCTTCGTCGTGATCTGCGCCTCCATGAGTGTGCAAGCTTTCAAGCCCTGGTCAACAAGGCGATCAGTGCCGAGACTGGTCATACTGACTTTGAAGCCACAAGGATGCACTCCCGTGACTTTGGCTCGTCTTCTGGTTCCGCGTTTCCAAAACGCAGGCTGTGGGTTCCGAACAGTTCTCTGCCGCCAAGATACACTCCGAGGCCATCCTACGTGGCGCCTCAGACGAATCAGGCCAACCCTCGAGCAAAAACCTATGGTGGTCCAGCTAGCAATGCTGCACCACGTGCCAACCAAGTGATATGCTACAAGTGTGGAGAACCAGGGCACTATTCCCGTGAGTGTCCTCAAAATGTGGGTGCCAAGCAACCCGGAAAGTCCGTCGGGCAAAGCTTACTATGTGAAGCCAACTCCTGCACTTGGCCATGTGAACTATGTGTCAGCAGAAGAAGCTGCAGAGGATCCCGACGTCATGCTGGGTACGCTTCTTGTTAATCATCACCCAGCGTCTGTTCTCTTTGACACTAGGTCCTCTCATTCCTTCATTTCAGAAAGTTATGCATAGTTGCATAACATATCTTTTTGTGATATGCCAATTCCATTGGTTGTCCAAACTCCTGGTAGTAAATGGCAAACCTCTAGGATAACCTATGACAATGAAATTCTAGTAGACAGGCTAGTTTTTCTAGCCTCATTGATAGCCTTGAAATCTTCGGATATTAATATCATCTTGCGCATGGACTGGATGTCAGCTCACTATGCCAAGATTGATACTCATTCTAGAAATGTCCAGCTTACCCATCCCTCGGGTGAGATAGTAAATGTCTCTACTCGAGTTGCCAAATGCCAACTCTATTCCCTAAATGCCAACCCTCTTCCGGAACTTGAATACATTCCGGTAGTCCGTGACTTCCCGGATGTTTTTCCAGAGGAACTGCCAGGAATTCCACCTGACAGAGATGTAGAGTTTGTGATAGATCTTGTTCCGGAAACTGTCCCAATAGCCAGAAGACCTTATAAGATGGCACCCCTGGAGCTAGCCGAACTTAAGAAGAAATTAGATGAGGCCTTGAGCAAAGGTTTCATTCGTCCTAGCTCTTCTCCTTGGGCTTGCCCCGTCCTCTTCGTCAAGAAGAAAGACGTAATGGATCGGATGGTTGTAGATTACCGACCAGTTAATCTGGTCACCATAAAGAACAAGTATCCGCTCCCCAGGATCAACGACCTGTACGATCAGCTCGCTGGATCCTCAGTCTTCTCCAAAATGGATTTGAGGTTGGGATACCATCAAATCAAGATCAAGAACGGGGACATTCCAAAAACGGCTTTTGTTACTCATTATGGCCAATACGAATACACCGTCATGTCCTTCGGGTTAACCAATGCCCCAGCCACCTTCTCTCGTCTGATGAATTCAATCTTCATGGAGTATTTGGATAAATTTGTCGTGGTATACCTCGATGATATACTCATCTACTCGAAGAACGAACAAGAACATGCCAAGCATCTAAGGTTGGTATTGATGAAACTTCGAGAGCATCGCCTTTATGCCAAGTTTTCAAAATGTGAATTTTGGTTACCAGAAGTGACCTATCTAGGTCACGTAATCTCTGGTAAGGGTATTGCTGTCAATCCCGAGAGAGTTCAAGCTGTCCTTGATTGGACTCAACCTGAATCGGTTAAGCAAGTTAGGAGTTTTCTTGGTCTAGCGAGCTATTATCGCTGCTTTGTCGAGAATTTCTCCAAGGTTGCAAAGCCTCTAACTGAACTCCTCAAGAAGGATAAAAAGTTCGAGTGGACACCACAGTGTGAGCATAGTTTTCGGGAACTGAAAAGACGCCTCACTTCCGCACCTGTGTTGCTACCACCAGATTTTTATAAGGACTTTGTTATCTATTGCGACGCCTCGCGACAAGGATTAGGTTGCATTCTCATGCAAGATCGTCATGTGATTGCATACGCATCTCGACAGTTGCGTCCACATGAGGATAATTATCCCACACATGACCTTGAGCTTGCAGCTGTGGTCCATGCACCAAAAACCTGGCGACATTACCTTTTGGGTAATCGTTGCGAAATATTCACTGATCACCAAAGTCTGAAATATATCTTCACCCAGCCGGATTTTAATCTCACGCAAAGACGGTGGGTTGAGTTGATCTCGGATTACGACTTAGGGATAACTTACACCCCGGGGAAGGCCAATGTTATGGCCGATGCACAAAGTCGTAAATCTTATTGTAACAATTTGATGCTACAACAAGGTCAACCACATCTCTATGAGGACTTTCGGAAGTTGAATCTTCATATTGTTCCTCAAGGATTCCTTTCTACCCTGGTGGCGAAGCCTATTCTTAGGGATCAAATCATAGTCGTGCAGGCCTATGATAAGGGTATATCCCGGATCAAGGAGAATATCGCTAGCGGCAACGCTAGGGATTTCTCCATCAATGAGAAAGGTGTTGTGTTCTTTCAGAACCGTTTAGTGGTTCCCAAGAGCAAACGTCTGTGGCAATTGATCCTTAAGGAGGCTCATGATTCTCCTCTCACCATTCATCCCGGTAGTACTAAGATGTATCAGGACCTACGCCAGAGGTTCTGGTGGACTAGGATGAAGAGAGAAATTGCTGAGTTCGTTGCTAACTGGGACGTTTGTCGTCGAGTTAAAGCAGAACATCAAAGGCCTGCTGGCACCCTTCAACCTCTAGCTATTCCTGAATGGAAATGGGATAAAGTTAGCATGGATTTCATTACCGGATTTCCCAAGACCAAGAAAGGGAATAATGCTATCTTTGTGGTCATTGACCGTCTTTCCAAAGTGGCTCATTTTCTTCCTATTCGTGAGAGTATAACAGCTAGCCAGCTACCAGATTTATATATCTCCCGAATAGTGTCTCTTCATGGTGTTCCCCTGGAGATTAACTCGGATCGTGGGAGTATCTTTACTTCTCGCTTCTGGGAAAGTTTTCAGAATGCCATGGGGACACACCTATCTTTTAGCACTGCTTTCCATCCCCAATCAAGTGCTCAAGTAGAAAGAGTGAATCAAATCCTAGAAGATATGCTCCGAGCTTGTGTTATATCGTTCGGTATGAATTGGGAGAAGTGTCTTCCATTTGCCGAATTCGCTTATAACAATAGTTATCAATCAAGCTTAGGCAAAGCACCTTTTGAAGTTCTCTATGGACGAAGATGTCGAACACCTCTTAATTGGTCAGAAACCGGAGAGAGGCAACTCTTTGGCCCAGATATGATCCACGATGCAGAAGAGCAGGTTCGCATCATTCGTGAAAAGTTGAAAACAGCCCAGTCTCGTCAAAAGAGCCAATATGATCGTCATCATAAGGCTGTGATCTTTGAAGTTGACGAGAAGGCTTACCTTCGGGTTACACCTTTGAAGGGTATCCATCGATTCGGTATCAAGGGCAAGTTGGCTCCTCGTTACATTGGTCCTTTTCGCATTCTTGCCAAACGAGGAGAAGTTGCCTACCAGTTGGAACTTCCTCCGCATCTTTCCAAGGTTCATGATGTCTTCCACGTCTCGCAACTCAGGCGTTGCTTTTCGGATCCTATCCGTGAAGTGGACCACGAAACGCTTGATCTCCAAGATAACCTTTCATACCGAGAATACCCCGTGCGTATTCTTGATCAAGCTGAGCGTACCACTCGACGTCGAAACCTCAAGTTTCTTAAAGTTCAATGGTCAAATCATTCTGAAAAGGAGGCAACTTGGGAAAGAGAGGATCGTCTCCGACTTGAGTATCCTGCGTTATTCCCAATGACTTCTAAATCTCGGGACGAGATTCTTTTGAGTGGGGGTGAGTTGTCACATCCCTGACACCTTAAGCAAGTTAGCTTGTGCTCATGTTTTTCTTTGCATTGCATCTAGGAATTTCTCAACAAGAGCAAAGCAAATGGTAAAGGAAAACTCAAAACCCTAGCCACTTCATTAAATAAAGGAAATCTCAAACTAGTTAAAATCAATGAACCCAAAATGGCCTCAAGAAAAGTTCAAACTTTCTGATAAATCATGAAAGTAAATGAGCAATGAAGAAAACCTTTTTCTTGACACTTTAAGCATTTTAAATAAATGCAAAAAGCTACTGGTTTCAAGTTTTAAATTTGAAATCAGAAACTTTAAACTTTCAAAAATGTTGAAAACTTTAGGAATGGTTGGAAATATTCCAACAAATATTCTAGGGTGTTTAACATAGTTTTTACAAATTATTTGGGAGCTGAAATAAATAGTAGATCAATGTCAGCAATTAAAACAAAAATAAAACAGAAAGAAATGGGAAAAACCTTACTTGTCGCTCACCCTGGCCCAGCCCAGCTCCTCCTGTCGTCTTCCTCCTCGCCAGTAGGAGCAGGAGGTGGTTGCCGCGTCGTCGCGTGCCTCCACGCAGCTCCCTGGCTGCCTGGCCGCCGCTTCGCGCGGGCAAGCATGGGGATAAGCTCCCCGAGCCCGTCCCTATCCATCCCCGTGCCCATTCTCCCCCTCTGCCCCGTTTCCTTCTGCCGCCATTGGAGCCCGAGCAAAGATCGAGCTCGCCGTCGTTCTAGCCTCCCCTCCTTCCTTCTGAGCCGCGCATTAGCTCCGCCGCAACTCCTTGAAGCTCCCTAGCCACGAGCCCAACGCCCAGATGCAGTGAAATGACGAGAAGCAGTCGTCTTCTTCCTCGGGTCACCGAAGATCGTCGCCGACGTTCTCCCTCTCCAGGTCGTCCCCGAGCAAGCTAGCGCCACCACTCCACTCCTCGTGAGCTTGCGCGCCTTTCCCCTAAGATCTCCCCGTCGATCCCCTCCTCTAGGCCTAGTTCCATCGGAGCCCGACGAGATCCGCCACTGCAGCTCGTCGCCGGTGGCCCTCCGGTGACCAGCTCGTCCTTCTGAGGCCACCAGCAGCTTCAGACCGTCGTCTAGATGCCGTAGGAGCTAAGTCCCGTGCGCAACTCCCTCTGTATTGATGACCCCGATGACCCCCGAACCTTGGCCACCGCCAAGCTCGTCGCCGGCGTCATCTCCGGCCAGATCAGCCCCGGCTAAGTGCAGAAATTGAACCGCGGGAGAAGTGTCGTTCTTCTGGTGCTCTCCGCGCAGCGTTTGGCCCCCTGTGCGCCGTTTCCGATGCCCCCCCCCCGACGTTCTGGTGCTCGCCGGAGGCTCCCCGCCAGCGAGGACGACCTCGCCGCCGGTGGAACTCAGCTGGCCTGGGCCACTGACGTGTGGGGCCAGCCTCTAGATAGTTTAGAGATAATAAACATAAATCACATAAATTAATAAGACACTGATATGTGGGTCCAGTGAGTTTAATTAACTAAATAAGATTAATCCTAATCTAAAATTGACCAGAGACACTAACCAGTGGGTCCCACTGGTCAGGTTTGACTTTCAACGGCCAGTTGGACCTGCTGATGTCATGCTGATGCAGTAAAAGTATTTTCCAGTATAGAAATAATTGCAGAAATGTTTAAAACTTCAAAAATTCATAGAAATTAATATGTAACTCCAATGAAAATAATTTATATATGAAAAAGTATCAAAAAAATTCAAGGAATCTGAATATGCTATTTTCAATCATGTTTCGAAAAGTTACAGAACCCAAACATGTAGATTAATGAATAAGTCAATTCTTATAAATACTTTATAAATGGAATTTGGAAAATATTTAAATTTCATTATAAATGACATGATCAAACACTGTTCTATTTACAAACCAGCAACTTAACATGTCATCCCATGCATGTTAACCTCAAGTTGATCTGAGCATCAGGTCGAATCAATTAAAACGGTATCCGAGAATACCTCGTTTGAAGTGATATTTGAATTTGATTCAAATCAACTTCAAACCTAATACATGCTAGCTATATTAGTTTATCACCTTGCATTCTCATGCCATGCTCATGCATCATCTTGTTTGCATATGATTGTTTTTGATTGTTGTCATTCATTTCGGTAGGCTCCGCTCCCCCGGATTCCACCGAATATCCGTCTGACGGATATTGTCCCTCCTCTGAGCAACAAGGCAAGCAACCATTTTGATCATCCCGATAAATCCCATGTTCTTGCTCCTGCACTTACTTATTGCATTAGGATCAAATGCTTCAACTGCTTTTGCCACGATAGTTGAACCCACTTCCTTTGCATGACCTATCCTTGTCACAGTAAATAGCCGAACCTTGCAACCTAGCATACCTGGTAGTTGCTTGAGCCATGATGTGTCTTATCCTGCTATGCATTCTATGCTTAGAGTTGTGTATGGTCTGTCATCTGGGAGATGAACAGAATTGTGAGAATGTGTTCGGTAAGCAAAGGTTGTGTGTTGAACTTGATTTGGTAAAGGTACCGGTGAAAGGCTGTGTAGGAGTACATGGCGGGTTACTTCATTGGAACCGTCCTTAGGAACTGAGTTCCGTGTATGTAATCCAAGACTAGATACTACCACACGTTGGGATACTTAATTGACCCTCTCGACTTATTAATCGCTTAGTACTCGGTCCAGGAGTTGCAAGTAGTTTCTGGTGTTTATAGTCATGCTGGAGGCCGTGCATAGTGCTGACCTGAGAGGTGGGCTATGATGCGGTAGGCAGTGGCACGGTGTACCAAGTGGCACCCGATGGTGGGCTTGGGAACCCTGCGCACATCGTTTGAGGCCGTGGCGGAAACCCCGGCCGGACTTCCGTACGGGTTACTCTCAGATAGGCGATAAACCTGGACTAGGTACTAGTGTGGTTAACGGTCGTGGCCGACTCCCTCGCTAGGCTTCCGCTTGAAGGTTGCCGAGGTGCATGACGTGCACATGGCGATAAGTGGCAAGAGCGTGTGTGACGAAGTACACCCCTGCAGGGTTATGATCTATTCGAATAGCCGCGTCCGCGGATATGGACTACTTGGAGACATATGTTGTTCATAGATAACTTCAATGGCTACTCATAAAATTGTCAAGATAAGCGTGAGTGTCGTGGACGGCAATTCCGTAAGGAGACGGAATGATTCCACGATAGTGTATTGTTGTGGTGTTAGTGGACTCGTGTGCGAGAAATCAAGTTGTCAAAATTATTTCAAAATGCAAGTTGTCTAGCCACGAGTCAAATGCTGGCTTTCCGCATGAAACCCCACAATACCTTATTGATACTTTGCATGAGGAGATAGTTATCCTAACGTCTTGCTGAGTACCTTCGTACTCATGTTTGCTTAATAAATGTTGGAGAGGTTGCTAATGACCCTAATGGAGAGTTCTTCGTAGACATCGACGACGACGAGTAGCTGGTGTCCCAGCTACGATCTGGCCCTACGTTGGGTCTGTAGTATAGTCAGGCCATGTACCTTCTAGTTGCACCTGTCTGTACTCAGACAGTTTAAACTCTTCCGCTGGCTTGTAACTGAATGACTGCTATTATGGGTCGTGAGATCCTTAATGTGTAATATTATGTGTGTGGCTCTTCCGAGCCTCTTAAATAAAGTGTGTATGTTTATGGTTATGTTGTGATGCCATCGATGTATCTATACATACCGGTATGCCATGCGTACGTGTGTCGTACTTGATATGTATGGGGTTCGATTACCTAGTCGTGAACTTTAGTAGCACTCCTTACAAGGAAATGCCCCTTTGTGATCCAACGAGCCTTGGTAGTTCGCTACTGCTCCGGACACATTGGTTGACCGGCATGTGTCCTTCTTAGCTGCTGTGTCTATCCCCTTTGGGGAAATGTCACGCGATGTAATGGAGTCCCTGTAACTTGCTACGACTCGTCTACACTCGCTGGTGACCGACACCTGCTTTGTTGGGTCATGTATGCATGTCCTTGTGCGGTACTGCCACTTTGGTTTGTGACTAGACTTGTCAATCCGGGTTCTTTGACATTGGAATGCTGGCGACACTATTGCATACGTGTGTCAAAAGACGCAAATGGTCCCGGCTAAGGTAAGGCTGCAGCCGTGGAGTTAACCATGCGTGAGACCGCAAAGAAATGTGATGTGTTACAGGCTGGATTCCTATGACTTAGGATCGGGGTCCCGACACCTATACTGCTGCTAAGGTTGCCATTCTGCACATGCACCGCATCTACCCTCTCCATGGCTTCCCGGGCGCCATCGTCTCGGATCACGACCCACTCTTCACAAGTCATTTTTGGCAAGAACTCTTCAAGTATGCGTGTTAGAGCATATTTCTCCATATGTGGTTTTGGTCATTCATGACAATCCCTATGGACTAATGTTTGCCATAAGTTGTATTTGTAGGATTTGTCCATAGGCACTTATTGAAGTCCACCTATTGGTTTCAAGGTGTTTATATGATGACCAAGGTGGTATTCAAGGTATTATCCAATGAATGGTCATAAAGACACAAGGTTGATCAAGACTAAGTCAAAGAGTAAATCAAGTTGATCAACACACAAAGCGTACACGATGTACCGAGAGGGGTCTAGTGATCCCATGGTATGGTGTGTTTCCATGGTAGGAAGATCTCATACAACCCATGAAGGATGAGAACAAGTGGTGATCGTCATCAAGATTGCGGTCTGCAAGTTCAATTGGAGCATCATGCAGATATCATGCTTGAATCTTGTCAGCCATTGTGGTGGATATGGACTTCTGAAGATGTGCTGAAGAGTGGCTCACCCATAGTGGAGTATGGGGGAGCAAGTTACAAGTCTTCATCGAACCAACGCAATCAAGAAAGGTGGTTCATCTTGAGGAAGTCGAGATTGTCATCATCTAGCTCAAGTGGACTGTGTGCAAGGTATAGGTTTGTCCTTGATAGGTTTCCTATTTTAGGATAGATTGTCGTACTGTCAAGGGGGCTCTCAAGTGAGTAACTTAATCGTATCGTTCGTTGAGAGATCAAACCATTTGCATCCTTGCATCATCTTTCTTGTTTCTTGTTTGGTATTTCTCGTTGTGCTTTGTAGAGCTTATGGTCATCTTTATGACAAGCTCGAGTTCATCGAAAATGGAGTTCATGTTCATCTTCTATGATGTTTTTGATGTTGGAGTTTTTGTCGATTCTTCATTCATAAAGATTTCACATCTCTATATCATTAGCATTTTTATACTAACTCTTCTTTCTATAACCATTCGTTGTTTGGATAGTACTTGTCGTCTGCTATCCAACAAGCTTGAGTTCTCTCAATTCAGAGCTCGTATGCGAAAGTTATGGTTGTTTTTGTCTAACCTGGTTTTCACTCAGAGGTTGTACCGCCCCTAAGAGAGGATTATCGCTCAATCGGAACAACCGGTGTTTGGAGCAGTTGTACCACCCCAGAATTGGTCTGGAGGTTGTACCGACCATGCACCACTCTACCATCGAACTAGGTTCTGTTTTGGTGCGGTTCTAGGGCGGTTGTGGGCCGGTTGTACCGCTATATTACATTGACCAGTTGTACCGCCCACATCACCGGTTGTACCACCCCTATGTTATTATGCAAATAACGGGCAGATTTGTGGGGACCTATTTAAGGGGGTCTTCTTCCCCAATGGATCCCCAACTCTTGAGCTCGCTTTTGCCCCCAATTGTTGACCTGCTTAGAGCTTGCTAACTCTAAAATCCCTCCAATGACTCTTGCTCCTTTTTGAGGGAAAAGAGAGAGGAGATGTAGATCCACATTTCCACCAATCACTTTCTCCTCTATGTGAGGGGGACCCCTTGGATCTAGTTCTTGGAGTTCTTGGTGTTCTTCTTTGTTCTTACTCTCATTTTCCACCATAGCATTAGTTGTTGTGGTGGGATTTGGGAGAGAAGGACTTGGGCACTCTGTGTGCCCTTGACATAGCATTTGCTGCATAGGTTTGGGTTCTCCACGGTGATACGTGGAAGTGAAGTTTAATAATCTTGTTATCCTTGGGTACTTGGCACCCTAGAATTTATTCTTCGTGGATGCTTTGGCGTCCTAGAAGCTTGGTGGTGCCTCAAAGCTCAATCATTGTGGTGTAAATCTCTGGCAAGCTTAGGGGTCTCTGATGACCCACAAGTATAGGTGATCAATCGTAGTCCTTTCGATAAGTAAGAGTGTCGAACCCAACGAGGAGCAGAAGGATGTGACAAGTGGTTTTCAGCAAGGAAATATTTGCAGGCACTGAAATTGTCGGTAACAAGTGATTGTGTAGTGAGATGATTCATAGCAAGCAACAAGTAACAAAAGTAGCAACGGTGCAGCAAAGTGTCCCAATCCCTTTTCTAGAAAGGGACAAGCCTGGACAAAGTCTTATAGGAGGAAAAACGCTCCCAGGACACACGGGAATTTCTGTCATGCTAGTTTCATCATTTTGATATGATTCGCGTTCGTTAATTTGATAGTTTGATATGTGGGTGGACCAGCGCTTGGGTACTGCCCTTACTTGGACAAGCATCCCACTTATGATTAACCCCTCTCGCAAGCATCCGCAACTACGAAATAAGAATTAAGACAAAGTCTAACCATAGGATTAAACTAGTGGATCCAAATCAGCCCCTTACGAAGCAACGCATAAACTAGGGTTTAAGCTTCTGTCACTCTAGCAACCCATCATCTACTTACTACTTCCCAATGCCTTCCTCTAGGCCCAAATAATGGTGAAGTGTTATGTAGTCGACGTTCACATAACACCACTAGAGGAAAAACAACATACAGCATATCAAATTACCGAACGAATATCAAATTCACATGACTACTACTAGCATGACTTATTCCATGTCCTCAGGAACAAAAGTAACTACTCACAAAACATAATCATATTCATGACCATAGAGGTAATGAGTAGAATCAAGGATCTGAACATAAACTCTTCCACCAAACAATCCAACTAGCATCAACTACAAAGAGTAATCAACACTACTAGCAACCTTACAAGTACCAGACGGAGTCGCGAGATGGAGATTGGTTACTAGTGATGAACTAGGGTTTGGAGATGAGATGGTGCTGATGAAGATGTTGATGGTGACGAGTCCCCTCCGATGAGAGGAGTGTTGGTGATGACGATGGCGACGATTTCCCCCTCCGGGAGGGAAGTTTCCCCGGCAGGATCGTCCTGCTCGAGCTCTAGATTGGTTCTGCTCAAGTTCCGCCTCGTGGCGGCGGCGAAACCACGAAAAAGCTCCTCTGTGATTTTTTTCCTAGATGAAACCCTCCATATAGCAAAAGAGGGGGGCCAGTGGGCCAGTGGGCTGCCCACAAGCCCCCATGGCGCAGCCTGGGGCGTGGCCGTGCCGTGCAGGCTTGTGGGCACCCCCTGGTGCCCCTCTGGCACTTCTTCCGCCCAGTATTTTTGATAAATCGGGAAAAAATCCTCGTTGATTTTCACAGCGTTTGGAGTTGCGCGGAATAGGTATCTCAACTTTGCTCCACTTTCAGGCCAGAATTCCAATTGCCGGTATTCTCCCTCTTCATGTAAACCTTGCAAAATAAGAGAGAAATGGCATAAGAATAGTACCGTGAAGTGAAATAACAACCAAAGAAGCGATAAATATCAACACGAAAACATGATGCAAAATGGACGTATCAACTCCTCCAAGCTTAGACCTCGCTTGTCCTCAAGCGAAAGCCTAGCTCACTAAATATGTCCACATGTTTAGGGAGAGAAGTGTCGACAAAACATGATACGAACATGCATGCATCATGATCAAGATCAGAACAGCGATACCAACATACAATCTCTCATGTTAAAGTGATAATTTCTTCATGAAGTAAAGCATGGATCAAGAACCTTACCAAGAAGTAACAACCGATAGCCTTTAGTCATTGAAGCAATTGCAATTTATCACAACATCATAAAGAGTCAAATAAGAGCTTGTAAAGCAAATCCACATACTCAATCATTCTTTCGTTCTCTACAATTGCTACAACTCACGTGGTACTCATGAGATCAAAGTTTCAGCTGGACACAGAGAAATATAGGGGCTTATAGTTTTGCCTCCCAACTGCTTATCTCAAGGGTAATGTCAACAATAATAATTCATGAATACTTACTTCCAAGTTGACATATGAATATAGATCTTTCCCAAGCATATGACATTAGCCAATATAAAGGCGAAATAAGGAATTTGTGAAGATCACCATGACTCTTTCAAGGGAAAAAAGTAAAGGTACAAGATAGGCCCTTCGTAGAGGGAAGCAGAGGTTGTTATGCGCTTTTGAGGTCTGGATGCGTGTCCTCTTAGTGTGGAGGAATGTCACTTTATATTTCCCCCTGTGATAAAGAACTTTATTATGCAGTCTGTCGCTTTTATGTCTTCCTCATCAGAGGTTCGTATAAAGCTTATTTTCCACACACTAATAGATCATACATATTAGAGAGCAATTTGTATTGCTTGCATCGATGAAAACTTACTTGAGGGATCTTATTCAATCCATAGGTAGGTATGGTGGACACTCATGGCAAAATTGGTTTGAAGGTTTATGGATGCACAAGTAGTATCTCTACTTAGTGCGGGAGGTTTGGCTATTGTGAGGTGGAAGCAATCGTCACATGCTAAGGGATCTCTAATCATATAACTTTGTTCGGAGCCAAGCAAACACAATTCATTATGTTGTCTTCCTTGTACAACATCTACTTCTAGGTATGAGATAGTTTAGTGAGTGTTCACAATCATAGATGGTGTCAGAGATGATATATTTATATGTGAACCTCTCCTTCTTTATCACTTCCTATTAATTGCAACAATGACCAAGGTCTACATTTGCCTACCCTCAACAAGTTTCAATCCTCATTCTTTTTATATGTGAAGCCATCACTTCCCATAAGATCATTACAAGATATTTCATGCTTTTGTTGTATTCTCACTCTTTTGATCATGGCAAGAGGCAAAGCCCTTCAACCAAGACACTCTTTATTATATGGCTCACGGGCTCGAATACATCGGGGGTGAAACAAAGCAAAACTCAAGACTAAAACACTAAGACTTTTAATCTACAAGAGAAACCGAAAACTGAAAAGGAAAACTAAAACAAAGGTAAAGGCAAAAGATGTGATGGTGATACGATACCGGGGCAACTCCCCCAAGCTTGGCACAAGCCAAGGGGATTGCCCATACCAATGCTCAGTTGTCTTCCTTTGGTGGTGATGGTGGTGTTGTTGCAACATGAGTTTGATCCTCTGTCTTCCAAGGCATAGGTGCTCCATCATGGAAAGATGAACGAGTCTCCGGAATCCTCAAATCTGCAGCCAACCGTATTGATTTAAATCTATACTCATACTCACAGTTTTGGTTCTGCAGGTCATAGATCTGGCCCTGGAGTTGATCAATCCTGTCATAGAGCCTGGAGAGATGCTTCCCAATGTCATTGGCATCAATCATGTGCTTGTTGGTGAACTCCGTGATCATCATGTGGTTGGCGTTGAGTCCATGCTCCACCATCCCTTGGCACTTGAAGACTTGTTGCTCCATTGCTTCGAGCCTCGTCTCCATGCTTCCGGTCTTCTTAGGCCCCTCAACATCACGGATGTGCAACATCCCCTCACGCATTTCGATAGATTGAGGGTGTTTCAGCACTCCCGTGAGGTAGGGATTGATGACCTTCTCGAAGATCTTGTCCTTAGGAACTTTTGGGGAAGTCATGGCGATCTAGATCTGCAACACAAACAGGCTCGAAACGAAAAACAGAGGAAATCTGCGTGATGTAGGGGTCAGACCAAACGGAAGTATATATAATGATTTTTTTCAGACCAGAAGGAGTACCTTGCACGAAAACGGAGTCCGGGAGGTGCACGAGGTGGCCACAAGCCCTCACGGCGCGGCCAGGGGGTGGGCACGCGCCGTGCAGGCTTGTCGCCTCCTCGCGCACTTTCCGGACTACTTCCAATTTTTTTATTTTTTCAAATATTCCAAAACGGAGAAAAGTTCCTATTGGAAAAGTTTTGGACTCTGTTTTCTTACCGAATCACATACCTCTTCGTTTTCGGAGTCTGAAACGGGCTGATAAATGTCCCTTAGGTATTCTTCCGGAGTTATGGTATTGATGATATTGCTTTCAACATTTATGGTGGTACCTGAGATATAATGCTTGATTCTCTGCCCATTTAGCACTCTCGGACAATTACCTTCCGTGTTGTTGATCTTGATAGCACCGGAACGATATACTTCCTCAACAACATAGGGACCTTCCCATTTAGAGAGAAGCTTGCCTGCAAAGAATTTTAAACGAGAGTTATATAGCAAGACGTAATCACCTACATTGAACTCACGCTTTTGTATCCTCTTATCATGCCACCTCTTAACCTTCTCTTTGAACAGCTTGGCATTCTCATATGCCTGAGTTCTCCACTCATCAAGCGAGCTAATATCAAATAACCTCTTCTCACCAGCAAGTTTGAAATCAAAGTTGAGCTCTTTGATTGCCTAATAAGCTTTATGCTCTAGCTCAAGAGGTAAATGACATGCTTTCCCGTACACCATTTTGTACGGAGACATGCCCATGGGATTCTTATAGGTAGTTCTATAAGCCCACAGTGCATCATCGAGCTTCTTAGACCAATTCTTTCTAGACCTGTTGACAGTCTTTTGCAGAATTAGTTTAATCTCTCTGTTGCTTAGCTCTACTTGACCACTGGACTGAGGGTGATAGGGAGACGCAATTCTATGGTTGACATCGTACTTAGCAAGCGTTTTACAGAAAGCACCATGAATGAAGTGTGAACCACCGTCGGTCATTAGATATCTAGGGACTCCAAATCTAGGGAAGATGACTTCTTTCAGCATCTTGATGGAGGTGTTGTGATCAGCACTACTAGTGGGGATAGCTTCTATCCACTTAGTTATGTAATCAACAGCAACTAAGATATGTGTAAACCCATTGGATTTGGGAAAAGTTCCCATATAATCAAAACCCCAGACATCAAATGGTTCAATGACAAGTGAATAGTTCATAGGCATTTCCTGACGTTTGCTAATATTACCTATTCTTTGACATTCGTCACAAGACCAGACAAACTTACGGGCATCCTTGAAGAGAGTGGGCCAATAGAAACCTGATTGCAATACCTTGTGTGCAGTTCTATCTCCCGCATGGTGTCCTCCGTAGGCCTCGGAGTGACACTTCTGTAGGATCTTTCCCTGTTCATGTTGAGGTACACAACGTCTAATAACATCATCTACTCCTTCCTTATAAAGGTGAGGATCATCCCAAAAGTAGTGTCTCAAGTCAAAGAAGAATTTCTTCTTTTGCTGGTACGTGAAACTTGGTGGTATGTATTTGGCAACGATATAGTTTGTATAATCAGCATACCATGGTGCACTACGTGAAGCATTGATGACATTCAGTTGCTCACCGGGAAAGATATCATCAATAGGTTGTGGGTCATCAAGAACGTTCTCCAACCTAGACAAGTTATCTGCTACCGGGTTATCAGCACCCTTTCTGTCAACAACGTGCAAATCAAATTCTTGTAGCAAGAGAACCCATCTGATAAGTCTAGGTTTAGCGCCCTTCTTCTCCATAAGGTACTTAATAGCAGCATGATCAGTGTGAATAGTGACTTTGGAATCAACTATGTAAGACCTAAACTTTTCACGTGCAAACACGACTGCTAAAAATTCCTTCTCCGTAGTAGCATAGTTTCTCTCGGCACTGTCTAGACTCTTACTAGCATAGTGAATAACATTCAACTTCTTATCAACTCTTTGCCCTAGAACAGCACCAACAGCATAATCACTAGCGTCACACATGATCTCAAAAGGCAAGTTCCAATCAGGTGGTTGAACAATAGGTGCAGTTATCAAAGCCCTCTTAAGTATTTTGAAGGCTTCCTCACAATCATCATCAAAAACAAAAGGAATATCCTTTTGCAAGAGATTGGTAAGAGGCCTAGAAATCTTAGATAAGTCCTTAATAAACCTTCTATAGAAACCAGCATGACCAAGGAAACTTCGTATACCTTTGATATTTGTGGGGTATGGCATTTTCTCGATTGCATCAACCTTAGCTTTATCAACTTCAATACCTCTTTCAGAAACCTAAGACGATGCCTTCATTAACCATAAAGTGGCACTTTTCCCAATTCAAGACAAGATTGGTGTCTTTACATCTCTGCAAGACTCGATCAAGGTTGCTGAGGCAATCATCAAAGGAAGACCCGTAAACGGAAAAGTCATCCATGAAAACCTCGATAATCTTTTCACAAAAGTCAAAGAATATAGCAATCATACTTCTTTGAAAGGTGGCAGGTGCATTACACAAGCCAAAAGGCATACGTCTATAAGCAAAGGTACCGAAAGGGCAGGTGAAAGTGGTTTTCTCCTGATCAGATTGTGCAACTGGTATTTGGGAGAAACCAGAATAACCGTCTAGAAAGCAGAAGTGTGTGTGTTTGGACAGCCTTTCTAGAATTTGGTCGATAAAAGGCAGAGGGTAATGATCTTTCCTTGTGGCTTTATTCAACTTCCTAAAATCGATCACCATCCTATAGCCAGTAATAATCCTCTGTGGGATCAATTCATCCTTATCATTAGGGACAATGGTAATGCCTCCCTTCTTAGGGACGCAATGCACCGGACTCACCCAATCGCTGTGAGCAACAGGATAGATAATACCCGCTTCCAGGAGCTTTAGTATTTCTTTTCTCACTACTTCTTTCATCTTACGATTCAATCTCCTTTGATGATCAGCAACTGGTTTGAAATCAGGATCAGTTTTGATCTTGTGCTGGCATAGGGTAGGACTAATGCCCTTAAGATCATCAAGAGTATATCCAATAGCAGCACGGTGCTTCCTCGGATTTTTTAGTAACTTCTTTTCTTAATGCTCTGAGAGGCTAGCACTAATAATAATAGAATATATCTCTTTTTCATCAAGATAGTCATACTTAAGAGTATCAGGCAATTGTTTAAGCTCGAACACAGTATCACCCTTTGGTGGGGGTGGATCCCCAAGTAGTTCAACAGGCAAGTTATTCTTAAGGATAGGATATTGTCCTAAGACAACTCTATCTATCTCATCCCTTTCATCCATATGCATATCATTTTCATGCTCAAGCAAGTATTGCTCTAAGGGATTAGTAGGAGGCACGGAAATAGAGGCTAGGGAAATAGCTTCATCCCTACTAGGCAACTCCTTTTCATGAGGTTGTCTACCAAACTTAGAGAAATTGAACTCATGTGAGACACCTTCAAAGCCAACAGTGACAGTTTGCTTCTCAGAATCAATATGAGCATTGACGGTATTGAGAAAAGGTCTACCAAATATTATGGGACAAAGGCTATCTTGTGCGGTAGCAAGAACGAGGAAATCAGCAGGATACTTTGTTTTACCACACAAGACTTCAACATCCCTAACAATTCCCACAGGGCAGATAATATCTCTATTGGCAAGATAAATAGTGACATCTATAGGCTCTATCTCAACACGTGCAATCTCATCTTTGATTTCATCGTATAAGGATTGAGGTATTACACTAACACTAGCACCCACGTCACATAAACCATGATAACAATGATCTCCTATCTTAACAGAAACCACAGGCATGCCAACAACAGGCATATGTTTGTCTCTAACGTGAGGTTTAGCAATTCTAGCAGCATCTTCACAGAAGTGAATATTATGTCCCTCAACTTCTTCAGACAGAAGACCTTTGGTAATAGCAATGCTAGGTTGACCTATAATTTGTTCAGGGGGTGTAGGTGTTCTAATGTAGCCCCTATGTATCAAAGTTGAAGCTTTAGAATGATCCTTTATCCTAACAGGGAAAGGTGGTTTCTCAATGTAAGCACTGGGAACCACAGGATCATTATAGGCAATGACTTTCTCTTCAACTGGAGTGGGTTTAACTACATTGACTTCTAAAGGAGGAGGATATTTAAACCACTTCTCTTTGGGGAGATCAATATGGGCAGCAAAGGATTCACACAATGAAGCTACTATCTCAGAGTCAAGTCCATACTTAGCGCTAAAGTCACAAAAAGTATTTGTCTCAACAAAGGATTTAACGCAATCAAACGTGAAATTCATACCTGACTCCTTACCTTCTTCAAGCTCCCAATCTTCAGAGTTGCGTTTAATTCTCTCCAATAAATTCCATTTGAAGTCAATATTTCTCTTCATAAAAGAACCGGTACAAGAAGTGTCAAGCATGGTGCGATCATCATGAGAAAGCCGAGCATAGAAGTTCTGAATGATAATTTCTCTCGAGAGCTCATGATTGGGGCATGAATATAACATTGATTTAAGCCTCCCCCAAGCTTTAGCGATGCTTTCTCTATCACGAGGCCAACAATAATAAATATAATTCCGATCACGATGTACTAAATGCATAGGATAAAAGTTTTGTTGAAATTCCAATTTCAACCGATTGTAGTCCCATGATCCAGTATCATCACATAGACTATACCATGTCAATGCCTTATCCTTCAAAGATAAAGGAAAGACCTTCTTCTTGACCTCATCCTCGGGCATACCTGCAAGCTTAAATAAACCACAAGCTTCATCTACATAGATTAGATGCAAGTCTGGATGTGATGTTCCATCTCCTATAAAAGGATTAGCCAGTAGTTTCTCAAGCATACCCGAAGGAAATTCAAAGCAAATATTTTCAGTAGGTGCAGCAGGTTGAGGAGAAAATATTTGTTCTTCCGTTTGAGGTGAAAATACCCCGAACAAGCCCCTCAAAGGATTAGTATCCATAGTGACAAGTGACAATAAATTTCAGCACACTATATGAATGTTTCCTTACCAAGTTCCACTTACCAAAGGCGCTTCACTCCCCGGCAACGGCGCCAGAAAAGAGTCTTGATGGCCCAAAAGTATAGGGGATCAATCTTATTCCTTTCAATAAGTAAGAGTGTCGAACCCAACGAGGAGCAGAAGGATCTGACAAGTGGTTTTCAGCAAGGAAATATCTGCACACACTGAAATTGTCGGTAACAAGTGATTGTGTAGTGAGATGATTTGTAGCAAGCAACAAGTAACAAAAGTAGCAACGGTGCAGCAAAGTGGCCCAATCCCTTTTGTAGAAAGGGACAAGCCTGTACAAAGTCTTATAGGAGGAAAAACGCTCCCGAGGACACACGGGAATTTCTGTCATGCTAGTTTCATCATGTTCATATGATTCGCGTTTGTTACTTTGATAGTTTGATATGTGGGTGGACTGGCGCTTGGGTACTGCCCTTACTTGGACAAGCATCCCACTTATGATTAACCCCTCTCGCAAGCATCCGCAACTACCAAAGAAGAATTAAGACAAAGTCTAACCATAGCATTAAACTAGTGGATCCAAATCAGCCCCTTACGAAGCAACGCATAAACTAGGGTTTAAGCTTGTGTCACTCTAGCAACCCATCATCTACTTCCTACTTCCCAATGCCTTCATATAGGCCCAAATAATGGTGAAGTGTTATGTAGTCGATGTTCACATAAAACCACTAGAGGAAAAACAACATACAACATATCAAATTACCGAACGAATACCAAATTCACATGACTGCTATTAGCATGACTTATCCCATGTCCTCAGGAACAAAAGTAACTACTCACAAAGATAATCATATTCATGACCAGAGAGGTAATGAGTAGTATCAAGGATCTGAACATAAACTCTTCCACCAAACAATCCAACTAGCATCAACTAGAAAGAGTAATCAACACTATTAGCAACCTTACAAGTACCAATCGGAGTCGCGAGATGGAGATTGGTTACAAGTGATGAACTAGGGTTTGGAGATGAGATGGTGCTGATGAAGATGTTGATGGTGACGAGTCCCCTCCGATGAGAGGAGTGTTGGTGATGACGATGGCGACGATTTCCCCCTCCGGGAGGGAAGTTTCCCCGGCAAGATCGTCCTGCCGGAGCTCTAGATTGGTTCTTCTCAAGTTCCGCCTCATGGCGGCGGCAAAACCATGAAAAAGCTCCTCTGGGATTTTTTCCTGGACGAAACCCTCCATATAGCAAAAGAGGGGGCCAGTGGGCCAGTGGGCTACCCACAATCCCCCATGGCGCGGCCTGGGGGTGGCCGTGCCGTGCAGGCTTGTGGGCACCCCCTGGTGCCCCTCTGGCACTTCTTCGGCCCAGTATTTTTGATAAATCGGGGAAAAAATCCCCGTTGATTTTCACGGCGTTTGGAGTTGCGCAGAATAGGTATCTCAACTTTGCTCCACTTTCAGGCCAAAATTCTAGTTGCCGGTATTCTCCCTATTCATGTATACCTTGCAAAATAAGAGAGAAAAGTCATAAGAATAGTACCGTGAAGTGAAATAACAGCCAAAGAAGCAATAAATATCAACATAAAAACATGATGCAAAATGGACGTATCAATCTCCAATTAGGTTGTGGATATTGCCCCGAGCATTTGAGGTTACCTCGAAGCCATATTCCATTGTGGTGAAGCTTCGTGGTGTTGTTGGGAGCCTCCAATTAAGTTGTGGAGATTGCCCCAACCTTGTTTGTATGAGTTCAGTGACCACCCTCAAGGGTCCCTTAGTGGAATCACGGCACCTTGCATTGTCCGAGGGCGTGAGGAGATTACGGTGGCCTTACTGTCATCTTGGGGAGTATTGTGCCTCCACACTGCTCCAAATGGGGATTAGCATCTGCAAGGGTGTGAACTTAAGATACATCATCATCTCCGCATGCCTCGGTTATCTCTTACCCGAGCCCTTTACTTATGCACTTTACTTTGTGATATACATATAGTTTCTTGTTATATATCCTTCTATCACTTAGTTGTTTATGTTTCTTAGCATAAGTTATTGATGCACATACGTGAGCCTAGTTGTTTTAGGTTTTGTGCTTTAAAAATTAAACGTTAGTTTTATTCCGCATTTGTTCAAGCCTAAATCGTAATTATTTTAAAGCACCTGTTCACCCCCCCCCCCTCTAGGGGACATCCACGTCCTTTCAATTGGTATGAGAGCTAGGTCTCTCGTTATTAGGTTTAACCACCTAGAGAGTAAGGATGTCTACTAGGGGCTTAGAATTCTGTGACATTCTTAGTTTTGATGGCACAAATTTTGATGTTTGGGTAATTGGCATGCTTAATCTCTTCAGGGTCATGGATCCAAACTCGGAGAGAATTGTAGATATGGGTTTTTCTCCCTTGAAGGACTTTCGTTACATATCTTTAGAGGATGAGAAAAACTCTTATCTCAATGCTCAATCTTCTAATGTGCTTTTTGATGCTTTGAGCAATGTATTTATATTTCAACTCATGACATTTCGGGATGCTCATGAGTTGTGGACAAAGCTTAAAAATAAATATGGTGTGTCCAAGATTTGTAGGGATGATTATTATCCCTCCGCCTTCGGTCGTGTGGTCTTCTCAGCTTCATCTACTTCACCTACATGTGGGTTGCCACAAGGTAATGATATGGTGAGTAGTGGTGATCATTGCAATGATGATAGTGGACTTATTGTTGATGATCCTTCATCACTATACTATTGCAATGCTTCATCTTTAGGCGTTAACACTTTGAGCACTCTAAATGGTTCACATGCTTGTGTTGATAGTCCTTGCATATCATGTAAAAACTGCTTGACTAAATCTCATGATGATATGCTTTCTATATCTTGTTGCCATGATAAAAATGTATCTATTTCCTCGGGTTGTTGTGCTAACAATGTAGAGGAAATCTATCACTTCACGGAACCCAAGTGCTCCCTCTGGCAAAGACTGCATCTGATCATGTGCCTTGTGTGGTCACTGTTAACACCTCCATCCCCAAATGCAACTTATTTCGTTTTGAGAACTACTGGGTTGAAATGGAGGGCTTCATCGAATGTGTGCAACAATCATGGCTCATTCCTTCAAGAAAGACTCACATCTCTGCTATTATCATGAATAAGATGAAGCATCTTAGGCAGGCTCTGAAGAAATGGCAGACGTCTCTGTCTCAGTTAAAACATCTTATTTCCAGATGCAATCAAGTTGTGCTATGCTTGGATGAGCTTGAAGAGCTGAGGTACTTATTTAGGTCGGAAGCTAATTTCAGGAAAATTGTCAAATTGCATTTGGAACATCTGCTACACCTTCAGTGTTTATACTGGAAGAAGAGGGCCACTATTCGATTTGTTAAAGTTGGTGAGGAAAACACTAAGTTCTTTCATGCTATGGCCACTGAACGGTATAGGAAGAATTCCATTGCCTCTCTCAAGTTAAATGATGGTTCTATTATCTCTGATCATGATCAAATTGATGCATGCTTCTGGGCATCTTTCAAAGATCGAACGGGAACTTCTCTTGGCATTAATATGGCATTTGACTTAGACTCCCTACTGGATGAAGTTCAGGGACTGGACATTCTCACAGAACCTTTTTCCAAGTCTGAAATGGATAAAACTGTGCATGATATGCCTACTGACAAAGCTCCAGGGCCTGATGGTTTCAATGGGCTTTTTTTCAAGAAATGCTGGCACATTATCTCCCCTGAGTTTTATCAGCTTGCTGCTGAATTTCATGCTGGCCATGCCCAGCTGGTAAACATGAATTCTTCCTATATTACACTCATTCCCAAGAATAGGTCTCCTGAACATGTGGGAGATTACAGACCAATATCTCTTACTGGAATGGGTCTTAAATTTTTGTCAAAAATGCTTGCCAATCGGCTACAATTGCAGATTGTTAAATGTCGTCATAAGAATTAGTACGGTTTTATCAAATCTAGGACTATTCAGGATTGTGTGGGCTGGACTCTTGAGTATCTGCACCAATGTCATCAATCCAAGAAGCCTATAGTTATCCTTAAGCTGGATTTTGAAAAGGCATTTGATTCTGTGGAGCATGAATTCATCTTCCAGATTCTTAAATCCAAGGGCTTCAATGATCCACCTTTGGGTTAGGCAGCTTCTAGCCTGTGGATCTTCTTCAGTACTAATCAATGGTGTGCCTGGGAAGAAGTTCATGTGTAAAAAAGGTGTCAGACAGGGAGATCCTTTGTCCCCATTGCTGTTTGCTATTGCTGCTGACTTTCTACAAACTCTGGTGAATCAACTGCTGGTGGATGGACTGATCCAGTTGCCTATACCTACCCATGATAAAGATTACCCTATAGTGCAATATGTTGATGATACTCTCACCATCCTACCAGCTGACAAATCACAGTTGTTGCAGCTTAAGAAAATGCTTTTGCTTTTCTCTCAGTCCAGTGGATTACAGGTGAATTATCACAAATCTGCACTCCTACCTGTCAACACTCCTTCTCAGCATCTGCAGGACCTGGCAGACTCCATTGGTTGTAAAGTGGGATCTCTACCCTTCACATATCTGGGACTGCCTGTTGGAACAACTAAACCTCGAATCATTGATCTCATGCCTCTGGTGGATAAAATGGAAAGAAGGCTCAGTGCTAGTTCCTCTTTTCTTGCTCAGGGGGGCACACTGCAATATGTAAACTCAGCATTGTCTGCTGTTCCCCTTTTCTTCCTATGCAGCCTGGATATACCACCAGGTATACTGAAGCAATTGGAGCGGATTCAACGGCAATGTCTATGGAGAAGAAATGGGAATGATCATGCACCCTCTCTTGCTGCTTGGCCCCTGGTGTGCAGGCCTAAAAATAAAGGGGGCTTAGGGATTGTGAATTTAGCCGTTCAGAATGAAGCTCTCCTGCTCAAACATGCTGATAAATTCCTTAATCATGTTGATATCCCTTGGGTTCATCTGATTTGGAACACTTACTATCATAACACTGTACCTCAGGGTACTGCACTTTGTGGCTCCTTTTGGTGGAAAGACATCTGCAAACGCCTTGACCAATTCAGATCTGTTACCTATGTTCTGCCTAATAAGGGTGACTCCTTCTTGTTTTGGTCTGATTCCTGGTTACTTGGCAAATCCACTATGCCATTGGCAGCTAGATTCCAACGATTGTTCTCCTTTGTGGCTGACCCTTTCTGCACAGCTCAAGAAGTCTTTGCTGCTTTTTCTGAGGACCGTATGCTATCTATGTTTCACCTCCCACTGTCTGCTCAAGCTTATCAGGAACTGACTGATGTCCAATCTTTACTTCTGGACCTGGACCTTGATCATCAGGCCTTTGAAAGATGGGTATGGCGCAAGTATGCTAAGGTCTACACACCTAAGGCCTACTATGCTCATGTTCATAGAAGTATTGTACCTAACCCTCTGCTTAACTGGATCTGGAAAAGCTGTTGTACCATGAAAGTTAAGATGTTTGCCTGGATGCTCATTATGGACAGGCTGAACACACAGGACATGCTAGAAAGGCGTCACTGGAAGGTTTCTGATTCTAATCTCTGTGTGTTATGCCATGCCCGAGTCAAGGAAGACAGAGACCATTTATTCTTCACATGCCTATTCAGCACCAGGGTTTGGAACAACCTACAGATCACTTGGCAGGGGTCATCTATGTGGACTGCTACTGCTGCAGCTAGAAAGAACTTCCCTCATCCATTCTTTGCTGAGGTTGTTTTCACTGCCTGTTGGAATATCTGGACTACCAGAAATGCAAAGGTCTTCAACCAGGAACAGCCAAAGTTCAGGAAATGGAGAGCTGGATTTATTCGTGACATTTCTTTGTTAGCTCAAAGAATTAAGGCTAGTTTCAGGGATGATCTCCTTAAGTGGATTTCCTTTTTGCCTCCTTGAGGTTTGTATCCCTCTGCTCCTCCCCCCTCTGTACATTCTACAACCTCTCTTGTACATACAGTTTTCATAGTTGCAATACAGAAAATGGCTGTGGGGGGTTTTCCCTACAGTAGCCGGTCAAAAAAAAGATGTGGCCTTGAATGATGCTTCGAGGGATCCTACATCATCATTATTCTTTCTCACATTTGCCTTAAGGCTAAGGCTTCAAAGGTATCTCCTACTTTGAATCCCAATGTATCTCATGATGATGATGTTGGTGATAATGAGGATGAGGATAATGATGATAAGAGTGAAAATATTCCATCCCTAAAACTTAAGGTTGAAATGATTTTTAAAGCTCTTCATAAGAATAATCTTGCTCGTTCTAACTTCATGGAAATCATGTCTATTGCCATTGAGGGCAAGAAATATATTGAGGAGTTGGAATCTCATCTCGAAGAGAATTAGGCAACCATTGAGACAATGGAAGGTCATGAGCATGATTACACAAATGAGATCACGGAGCTATCTCAAGCTCTTGAAAATGAACAAACCACCAAGGAATCTCTTGAGGAAACCTTTGCTCTACAATTATCTAGATTAAAGGAATCCCATGATAGAGCTCTCGAGGTGGATAATAATTTTAGAACTAGAAATTATAATCTTGAAGCTGCACATTATAAACTCCTTGAGGACTATGAGCACCGTGAAAAGTGATCAAGGCCTGTTAAGAGTTCACTCATCGAACTCACGAGTCTCATTCTCAAATTGAAGCTTCGTATGCTAAAGAACATGCCAAGTTGCCTTCTCCTCTTGTTGTTAATGATGATGCTTGTGCTACTAACTCTATTTCCTGTGAAGCATCCAAATTAAAGGAGAATGTTGAGCTAAGGGATCATCTTGAGTTGCTATCTAGCAATTATGGGAAATTGGAATAAAGTCATGAAAATCTCACAAGCTCTCATGATGATCTTCTACTATCCCATAATGTGCTAAACTTAACTCATGGGGCTATTACTACCAAGGTAATATCAAGTGTGACTTGATACGTCTCCAATGTATCTATAATTTTTGATGGTTCCATGCTATTATCATGTCAACTTTGGATGTTTTGTATGCATGAATATGCTATTTTATATCTTTCTTGGGATTACCTATTAACTCAGTGCCAAGTGCGGGTTCCTGTTTTTTCCGTGTTATTGACCTTTTTGAGAGGAGAATATTAAACGGAGTCCAAACGGTATAAAACATGTGGAATGATTTTTTCCATAACAGAAGACACGCACGAGACTTGAGAACCAAGGCACGGGAGTTCGAAGGAGGTCACAAGCCACCCAGGCCCGGCCTAGGGGGGCAGGCCTAGCAGGCTTGTGCGCTCCCCGTGGCTCCCCTGCCCTACTTCTTCCACCTATAAATTCTCCAAACATCTAAAAACACCAGAGGGAGCCACGAAAATACTTTTCTGCTGCCGCAAGCTTCTGTCTCAGCAAGATCCCATCTGGGGCACGTTCTGGTGCCCTGCCGGATGGGGGATTCAGACACAGATGGCTCTTCCATCAACACCATTTCCTCTCCGATAATGCGTAGGTAGTTCACCACAGACCTTCGGGTACATAGCTAGTAGCTAGATGGGTTCTTCTCTCTCTTGGATCTTTAATACAAAGTTCTCCATGATCTTCATGGAGATCTATCCAATGTAACTTTCTTTTGCGGTGTGTTTGTCGAGATCCGATGAATTGTGGATTTATGATGAGATTATCTATGAATATTATTTGAGTATCCTCTGATCTCTTATATGCATGATTTCGTATCCTTGTAATTCTCTTCGAGTTGTGGGTTTCGTTTGGCCAACTTGATCTATAATTCTTGCAATGGGAGAAGTGCTTGGTTTTGGGTTCATACCGTACGGTGTCCTCACCTAGTGATAGAAGGGGTAGCGAGGCACGCGTCGTGTTGTTGCCATCAAGGGTAAAAAGATGGGGTTTATATCTATTGCGTGAATTTATCCCTCTACATCATGTCATCTTGATTGAGGCATTACTCCGTTTGTTATGAACTTAATACACTAGATGCATACTGGATAGTGGTCAATGTGTGGAGTAATAGTAGTAGATGCAAAAAAGTATCGGTCTACTTGTCTCGGACGAGATGCCTATATGTATGATCATTGCCTTAGATATCATCATGACTTTGTGTGGTTCTATCAATTGCTCGACAGTAATTCGTTCACCCACCGTAATACTTGCTATCATGAGAGAAGCTTCTAGTGAACACTATGGCCCCCGGGTCTACTTCACATCATATTTTCAGCTCTACACTTCTACTTTGTTGCACTTTCCACCTTCAGATCTCACCTTGCATGTAATCGTGAAGGGATTGACAACCGCTTTATAGCGGTGGGTGCAAGTTTGTTTGTTTTTGCGCACGTACATTGAAGACTTGTCTTGATATTCCTACTGGATTGATACCTTGGTTCTCTAACTGAGGGAAATACTTACTGCTACTGTGCTGCATTACCCTTTCCTCTTCATGGAAAAACCAACGCAAGCTCAAGAGGTAGCAAGAAGAATTTCTGGCGCCGTTGCCGGGGAGTATCAAGTCAAGAATAGTCTCCCTTCAATGTGTCAATTTCTGGCGCCGGGGACTATTCTAAGTTTAGCATATCCAAGTAACTATCGCAAACTCATCTCTTGCATTTACTTTTTTGCCTTTTGCCTCTCGTTTTCCTCTCCCCCACTTCTGAAAAACAAAAATTACAAAAATATTTGCCTTTTTTGTTCGCCCTTTTCTTTCGCTTGTTTTGTGTTCGCTTGTGTGCTTGTCTGCTTGCTGAAGTCACCATGACTAAAAACACCAAATTGTGTGACTTCTCGAATACTAATAATAATGATTTTATTAGTACTCCGATTGCTCCCACCACTAGTACGGAATCATATGAAATCAATGCTGCTTTGCAGAATCTTGTTATGAAAGAACAAATTTTCGGCCTTCCTAGTGAAGATGGCGTATCCCATCTTAATACCTTCATTAAGTTATGCGATATGCAAAAGAAGAAAGATGTGGATAATTATGTGATTAAATTGAAGCTATTTCCGTTCTCATTACGAGATCGAGAAAAAACTTGGTTTTCATCTTTGCCCAAAAATAGTATTAATTCTTGGAACAAGTGTAAAGATGCTTATATATCCAAGTATTTTCCACCGGCTAAGATTATCTCTCTCCATAATGATATCATGAATTTTAAGAACCTAGATCATGAGCATGTTGCACAATCTTGGGAGAGAATGAAATTGATGATTAGAAATTGTCCTGCTCATGGCTTGAGTCTTTGGATGATTATACAAATCTTTTATGCTGCTTTGAATTTTGCTTCTAGAAATATCTTGGATTCCGCCTCCGGTGGAACTTTCATGGAAATCACATTAGGAGAATGCACAAAACTCCTAGATAATATCATGACAAACTATTCTCAATGGAACACTGAAAGGTCACCTACTAGTAAAAAAGTGCATCCTATAGAAGAAATTAACTCTTTGAGTGCTAAGATGGATGAGTTAATGAAATTGTTTGCTAGTAAAGGTGCTCCTCTAGATCCAAATGATATGCCTTTGTCTTCCTTGATTGAGAATAGCAATGAAAGCTTGGATGTTAATTTTTTTGGTAGGAATAATTTTGGCAACAACAATGCTTATAGAGGTAACTTTATTCCTAGGCCTTTTCCTAGTAATCCCTCTAATAACTTTGGAGATTCCTACAACAATGCTCATGGAAATTACAATAAATTACCCTATGATCTTGAGAGTAATATTAAAGAGTTTATCAACTCGCAAAAGATTTTCAATGCGTCCATAGAAGAGAAACTGCTCAAAATCGATGACTTGGCTAGGACCGTTGATAGAATGTCACTTGATATTGATGCTTTGAAATTGAGATGTGCTCCTCGTAGGATTAATATGGATGAAACTTTGAAAGCTATGTGTGTTTCCATGAATGAGAGTAAAGAAAGAACCGCCCAAATTCATGCTAGACATGAATGGCCTAAAAAGGCGTGTTCTCGTGATGAGAATCACGAAGATCTTGAAGTGCTTGGTGTGACTCCTATTGAATCCTTGTTTTCTAATGTCAAACCTAATGATGATGGGGCTGGGTATGAATCCACTTTGGTTGAGAAACGCCCCAATTATTTAGAGTCTATCTATATTGATGCTAAAAGCACTGAAAGTGGAGTAGAGGATATCAAAACTTTGAGTAGTAATGAAATTACTACTTTCGATTTCAAGTAATTCAATTATGATAGTTGCTCTTTGATTGAATGTATTTCCTTTATTCAATCCATACTAAAATCTCCACACGCTTATAGCCAAAATAAGGCCTTTACCGATCATATCGTTGATGCTATGATGAAATCTCTTGAAGAGAAACTTGAGTTGGAGATATATATTCCTAGAAAACTTCATGATTAGTGGGAACCTACTATCAAAATCAAGATTAAAAACTATCAATGCAATGCTTTGTGTGATTTGGGTGCTAGTGTTTCCGCTATTCCAAAGTCTTTATGTGATGTTCTAGGCTTCAATGAGATTGATGAGTGCTCTCTTAATTTGCATCTTGCGGATTCTACTATTAAGAAACCTACGGGAAGGATCAATGATGTTCTTATTATTGCAAATAGTAACAATGTACCCATAGATTTCATTGTGCTTGATATTGATTGCAATCCAACATGTCCCATCATTCTTGGTAGACCTTTCCTTAGGACTACTGGTGCTATCATCGATATGAAGGAAGGGAATATTAGATTTCAATTTCCATTAAAGAAGGGCATGGAACACTTTCCTAGAAAGAAAATAAGATTACCTTATGAATCCATGATGAGGGCTACTTATGGTTTGAGCACCAAAGACGACGATACTTGATTCTATCGCCTTATGCCTAGCTAAGGGCGTTAAACAATAGCGCTTGTTGGGAGGCAACCCAATGAATTTATTTTTGCTTTTTTCTTTCTGTTTTGTTGTGTCCACACCATCATAATTCTGTTATGATTGTGTTTTTTGTGTTTCTTTTTGTGTTTGTGCCAAGTAAAACCTTTATGATTAGTTTTGGTGATGGTTGTTTGATCTTGTTGAAAAAAGACAGAAACTTTGTGCTCACGAAATTATTTTTAATTCCTATCCATAAAGATATTTTGAGTTGATTATTTTTGCTGCTGGTTGATATGCCAATTTACCTAATTTTCATAATTTTTCAGAATTTTTGAGATACCAGAAGTATATGAAGTATACAGATGGCTACAGACTAGTCTGTTTTTGACTGATTCTGTTTTTGTTGTGTTGATTGCTTATTTTGATGAAGCTATGGATAGTATCGGGGGGTACTAGCCATGGAAAAGTGAGAATACAGTAATCTAACATCAATCTAAATAGAAATCAAGTTTACTACAGTACCTAATGATTTGGTAGTTTGTTTTCTTATGCTAATGATATCACGAGTTTCTGTTTAAGTTTTGTGTTGTGAAGTTTTCAAGTTTTGGGTGATGTTCTCATGGACAATGGGATAAAGAGTGGAAAGAGCTCAAGCTTGGGGATGCCCAAGTCATCCCAAGCAAAATTCAAGGACACCAAAAAGCCTAAGCTTGGGGATGCCCCGGGAAGGCATCCCCTCTTTCGTCTTCAATCCATCGATAACGTTAATTGGAGCTATATTTTTATGCACCACATGATATGTGTTTTGCTTGGAGCGTCCTGTTTATAGGAGTATTTTATTTTTTTGTTGTGTCACAATCCTCCTTGCTGCAAAACTTTTTGAGAGGGACACGCACTCATCGTGAATTTGCTAGAATACTCATTGAGCTTCGCTTATATCTTCTGAGTTAGGCAATTTTGCTCTAGTGCTTCACTTAAATCTTTTTGGAGCACGGCGGTGTCATATTTTGTAGAAATAAAAACTCTCAATATTCACTTATATCTTTTTGAGAGTGCTCTCTCTAAGTAACTTGGTAATTGGTGTGTGCTATGAAAGTAGTCCTAAAGGTGATAGGCATCCAAAGAGGATACAATAAAAAATTCCATAATTCAATTGCATTGATTAGTAAGAGAAGTTTGATTCCTAACAATTAAGTTTTGAGACATGGATTTGGTAATATTAGAGTTATGTTAGTAGGGCGTTGTGAATCTAGAAATATTTGTGTTGAAGTTAGTGATTCCCGTAGCATGCACGTATGGTGAACCGCTATGTTAGGAAGTCGGAGCATAATTGATTTATTGATTGCCATCCTTTGTGTGGCTCTCGGGATCGACCGATGGTTTACACCTACCAACCCTTCCCCTAGGAATATGCGTTTAGCACTTTGTTTCGATTACTAATAAAACTTTCGCAATAAGTATATGAGTTCTTCATGACTAATGTGAGTCCATGGTATAGATGCACTTTCACCTTCCACCATTGCTAGCCTCTCTAGTGTCGCGCAACTTTTGTCGGTGCACAAACCCACCATATACCTTCGTCAAAACAGCCACCATACCTTCCTATTATGGCATTTTCATAGCCATTCCGAGATATATTGCCATGCAACTCGCACTGTTCCGTCTCATGACTTGTGCCGTCACTTTCATATTGCCATTGCATGATCGTAAGATAGCTAGCGAGATGTTTCAATGTCATACGCTAAGCTAGATCGTTGCACATCCCGGTACACTGCCGGAGGCATTTCCTATAAAGTCATCATTGCTCTAAGTATTGAGTTGTGAGTAAATAAAAGTGTGATGATCATCATTATTAGAGAATTGTCCCATGTGAGGAAATAAAAAAAAAGAGGCCAAAGATGCCCACAAAAAATATATGAAAAGAGGCCAAAGAGCCCCAACAAAAAAAGAGAGAACAAGAGAGAAGGGACAATGCTACTATCTTTTTCCACACTTGTGCTTCAAAATAGCACCATGTTCTTCATGATAGAGAGTCTCTTGGTTTGACACTTCCATATACCAGTGTGAATTTTCATTATATAACTTGGCTTGTATATTCCAATGATGGGCTTCCTCAAAATTTCCCTAGGTCTTCGTGAGCGAGTAAGTTGGGTGCACACCCACTAGTTCTCCTTTTGAGATTTCCCTAGTGCATCTGTTGCATGGTAATCCCTACTCATTCACATTGATATCTATTGATGGGCATCTACATAGCCCATTAATATGCCAAGTCAATGTGACCATCTCCTCCTTTTTTGCCTCACAACCTCCACCGCACTCTATTCCACCTATAGTGCTATATCCATGGCTCACGCTCATGTATTGCGTGAGAGTTGAAAAAGTTTGAGAAAGTAAGAGTGTGAAAACAATTACTTGGCCAATACCAGGGTTGTGCATGATTTAAATTCGTTGTGTGGGGATGATGGAGCATAGCCAGACTATATGATTTTGTAGGGATAACTTTCTTTGGCCTTGTTACTTGAAAAGTTCATGATCACTTTGCTAGTATGCTTGAAGTATTATTATTTTTCATGTCAATAGTAAACTATTGTTTTGAATCTTACGAATCTGAACATTCATGCCACAAGAAAGAAGTTACAAAGGATAAATATTTTAGGTAGCATTCCACATCAAAAATTCAGTCTTTATCACTTCCCTACTCGAGGACGAGCAGGAGTTAAGCTTGGGGATGCTTGATACGTCTCCAACGTATCTATAATTTTTGATGGTTCCATGCTATTATCATGTCAACTTTCGATGTTTTGCATGCATGAATATACTATTTTATACCTTTTTTGGGACTAACCTATTAACTCAGTGCCAAGTGCCAGTTCCTGTTTTTTTTCGTGTTTTTGACCTTTTTCAAAGGAGAATATTAAACGGAGTCCAAACGGAATAAAACCTGCGGAATGATTTTTTCCATAACAGAAGACATGCAAGAGACTTGAGAACCAAGGCACGGGACTTCGGAGGAGGTCACAAGCCACCCAGGCCGGGCCTACGGGGCCGGTCCTAGTAGGCTTGTGGGCTCCCCGTGGCTCCCCTACCCCACTTCTTACGCCTATAAATTATCCAAAAATCTAAAAACACCAAAGGGAGCCATGAAAATACTTTTCCGCCGCCGCAAGCTTCTGTCTCCGCAAGATCCCATCCGGGGCACGTTCTGCTGCCCTGCCGGAGCGGGGATTCGGACACGGAGGGCTTCTCCATCAACCCCATTGCCTCTCCGATGATGCGTGAGTAGTTCACCACGGACCTTCCGGTCCATAGCTAGTAGCTAGATGGCTACTTCTCTCTCTTGGATCTTCAATACAAAGTTCTCCATGATCTTCATGGAGATCTATCCGATGTAACTTTCTATTGCGGTGTGTTTGTCGAGATCCGATGAATTGTGGATTTATGATCAGATTATCTATGAATATTATCTGAGTCTCCTCTGATCTCTTATATGCATGATTTCGTATCCTTGTAATTCTCTTCGAGTTGTGGGTTTTGTTTGGCCAACTTGATCTATAATTCTTGCAATGGGAGAAGTGCTTGGTTTTGGGTTCATATCGTACGATGTCCTCACCTAGTGATAGAAGGGGTAGTGAAGCACGCATCATGTTGTTGCCATCAAGGGTAAAAAGATGGGGTTTATATCTATTGCATGAATTTATCCCTCTACATCATGTCATCTTGCTTAAGGCGTTACTCCGTTTGTTATGAACTTAATACACTAGATGCATGCTGGATAGCGGTCGATGTGTGGAGTAATAGTAGTAGATGCAGAAAGAATCGGTCTACTTGTCTCGGACGTGATGCCTATATGTATGATCATTGCCTTAGATATCATCATGACTTTGCGCGGTTCTATCAATTGCTCGACAGTAATTCGTTCATCCACCGTAATACTTGCTATCATGAGAGAAGCCTCTAGTGAACACTATGGCCCCCGGGTCTACTTCACATCATATTTTCAGCTCTACACTTTTACTTTGTTGCACTTTCCACCTTCAAATCTCACCTTGCAATTAATGGTGAAGGGATTGACAACCCCTTTATAGCGTTGGGTGCAAGTTTGTTTGTTTTTGCGCAGGTACATTGGAGACTTGTCTTGATACTCCTACTAGATTGATACCTTGGTTCTCAAACTAAGGGAAATACTTACTGCTACTGTGCTGCATCACCCTTTCCTCTTCAAGGGAAAAACCAACGCAAGCTCAAGAGGTAGCAAGCCTTATGTGGACATTAGCACTACTTCTAGTCAATATACTACATTGCCATGTGCTAGTCCTCGTAATTCATCTACTCATAATGTTGGTACATCTTGTTACGAATTACTTTCCTTTCCTTGATGCTCTAACAATGAAGCTTATACTTCCTCTAGTACTTGTGTTGATACTAACCATGTAGAGGAAATCAAATAGCTCAAGGCCCAAGTCATTACTTTGAAAAAAGACCTGGAAAAGAGTCATCAAGGGATGTCCACACTCAACAATATCGTGTGTGGGTGAAAATCCCCAAATGACAAAGGCAGACTTGGATTCAACTCCAATAAGAAGAAGAAGTACAAGAGTAGCAATAAGAAGGGCCAAGAACAAATCAATAACTTAGGTAAGATTGTTTGCTTCAAGTGCAAAATTGAAGGGCACCATGTTAGATCTGGCCCATTAAAGAAGAAGCCACACAGTCATAAGCAACAAGGGAAGCGGCCACAAGTTCAATCACATACTCAGCTACAAGTTTAAGAAAGGCCTCTTCCCAAGAAGACCCAAGCCGACGCTCCTCAAGTTGAGAAATCAGTTGGGAAGAAAGGAAAGGGTAGATGTTGCTACTTATGTCGTGAGAAGGGTCACTTCGCTTCTTCTTGCATGAAAGGTAACTTATCCAACCCAATAATTATTTATGATATCTATTCTCTTGGGAAGGGTAAGGTTGGCAATGTGTTTGCCAAGTTTGTTGGTACTCAAAGTGGTGTTAAGAAAAGAACCATTTGGGTAGCCAAGCCTATTGTGACTAACCTCTTAGGACTCAACTTGGTTGGGGCCCACAAGCTCAAACTTGATCAATAGGTGATTTTGGAGGGCACTGGAGACTTTGCTAAATTATGAGGAATTAAGGGATCTTCATCATTCATATTATGTCAAGCGAAGTCATCTGGAATATCGAGTTCCTATCATATATCCAATGTGCCTCCTTACGGTAACTTGTACTTAAATTGGTTACATTGTTAGTTACTTGCCCCTTTGCATGTTGTGGTTTTGTACCTTGCATGTACTTGTATGTGTTGTGCTTCCAACTTGCTTATCTGAGCCAAGTTAGGATGATCAACGGACATTTATCTACTACATCAATCCAATGCTATCTCGGTAACAAGTATCTACTTCATGCATACATTTCTTGCATTCAATCTTTCGTAGGTTGCATCATGGCATGAATCTCTTGATTCGTTCTTGTGATACTTGGTTCCTTTCTCAAAGCATCCCAACTATTATGTCTTATTGCTAGTTGCGATGTCTTTGATGTTCGTGAGTTGGAAGTTCATTTATGTACAATAAGAAAATAGTAGGCCATGTGCTATGCTTTCAAGCAAAGATCTTATTGGTATATCTATGACTTCCTTTTGGATATCTTATTCATTCCTTCTTGCAACAATTTCGTGTGTACATCCTTCTTTGTGGATATATATCATCATGATTGTATTCTACCTAGAACCTTTTACACATGAGAGAAGTTATATCTCTAATTGATATCCTCTTTTCTTTCACGTCCACTGTTGCATTTTCTTTTTTTGTTTTTGGTGGTTTCGTGAAAGGTTTTGTCTTGAGTGCAGATCTTATATCCTTGCATCTTGATGCACTCATTGGTGGTGAAGATTATTTTTCCTCATGATCGTCTTGGCCAGGGTTTTGCCATTCCGATTGGTATCCCTCCTTTTGACAATGTTATTATTACTTATCTTCACCATGGGTTGTCACAAGCATTGGTTCTTAGTTTGTTTATGTAGCGACCCGACCCAAGACGAGTCAAGCCTCTGTGTTTCTGTGCCATCCCTGGATCAGTATGCTGGCACACACAGTACATCAATGTATATATCAAAGTGCAATCACATGTAAAATAGCGTAAAACTGATATATACCTTAAATATCTCAGCGGAAGCGGTCAAGGGAGTGGAGTCCCAATAAAAACCAACGGCAAGTTGAGTGTAGACCGTAACCCTGAATCGTACTCTTACTCGTCGAGAACAATATCTGCAACATAAGATGTTGCATCCGTGTAGGTCAGCATATTGAATATGCCGGCAAGTCACATAAGAGAGGGGTGAAAAGTAATCATTTATACTATATGCATATATGGCAGGTGGGGCTATAGGTTTTTAGCAATAAAGCAAGTTTTCTCCTACATCAAGAGGGGGCTAAAAGCGAGGGGAGGCTTGGGGTGGCTGCCTCGAGTGGCTGAAGTTGGTGGGGCTCGGTGCTCCGGCGAGGGCAGCAGCTGGCGGCTTGGGGGTGGAGCAGGGTGGCGGCGGCGAGGAGGGGGTGCTCGGGGCGGCGCTTTATAGGGGAGAGGAGGGGGCCGAGGGGAAGGGGAGGGATATCTGGCGGGAATCGCGGGCTCCGGCGAGGTCGGGCTGGTGGGGCGCGGGGAGGAAGGTGAGGGAGGCGCGGGGTGGAAGGTGACCGACGGGGTGGGGCTTCGGGCGGTGGGGCCCAGGTGGCAGGGAGAGGCGGCTCGGGGCGGTTCGGTCGGCTGGCCGAATCCTAAGGGATTCGGTCCGGCTAAGGGGGGATTTGCTCCGACTGTGCTATAAAGCGTCGAGGGCGCTTCCCTAATAAAAAGGATATCCTGCCTGATTTTGCATTATTTTCAAAAACAGAAAGTAAAGATAATAAAAAGGAATAAAATAAAATCCAAATATAGGGGTATTATATACCAAAATTTTCAGAAAAATATCCTCTACTAGATTAACATTTTTCCAAGGCAAAAATAAATACTTCAGAAAAAATTATTTTCACAAAATTGCCTAAAAGAATTATTTTCTTTTGCAAATAATTTTCAAATGACCCTCTGAGTTTTAGGGTGCAAATAACTTTCAAAAATGCCCGGGTATTTGAGGGTCATGTTCCTCCGCTCTTTTCTGTTTGGCAGAATGTATTTCCCGGCATTTCTTGCACGAAGAAAACAAATAAAAATGCAAGAGAATTCAAATGCAAATATCTCCGTTTAAACTATTTATAGTTGAAGAAATCATGTCATCTTCTCTCTTTGCTTTTAAAAGGTTGAATTTGAATTCACGGGAGAAGGGGAAAGTCATTTTATTCCCTCTCATTCAAAAGTTTTGAAAAGTTTCAAATTTCACACAAGTTTCAATCACTCAAGCAAACAAACAAACAAACTAATAATATTATATTAACATTCCAAAATTTATAATTTTGGGATGTTACAAACTACCTTACTTAAAATGAATCTCGTCCTCGAGATTCGGAAGGGCTAGAAAGAAAAGGTTAGGGTTTGGGGGTCGTCTTAACAATTCCAATCTCCGGCAAGGTGGGATGCTACCACACTTAAAATGAGAGATACCGGTCCCTCAAAATGCTTTAATGATCCTCTGGGGTCTTGGCAACTGACATCTCACAGTCTTCATATTAAATCCTTTGGTGATGCTCTCTCGTTGATATAAGCTTCTTCCGTCACTGGGTCTTCTTAACTGACAGTCTCGTGGTCAATTCTAAATAACATATCGATGGTTCTCATGGTGGTCTACCATTTGTGGTTATCCTGCAGAGAGAGGGGTCTTGGTTACATTCTCACTGTAAAATTTCCTATGTGTGACAACAAGTGCCATGTACATGGGCTTTTCTTATACCATTCTAAGGCTTAAACAAAAGCTTCAAAGAACGTCGTCTCTCACTATGGGTAAGTCTCACAGATTTACCATTCCGAATAGCAAGATAAATGATAAGAGTAAGTCGTCATGGTGATCAATCCATTCCGCACCCAAATCATTTCTCTGTATAAGGTTTAGTGAATCTCGCATTCTAACACTTGGGCATCTTCACAAGCGTTGCAGAATTTCTCTTGTCCACGAACGAAGTTCGGATAATCCATTGGTTCTGCAAGCTGAACGAAACATCTCTCGTATCTTCACAACTCTCAGGTTTTCGTATGCTCCTAAGAAAACGTTTGCTGATCCATCATAACTTCTTCCATAAATCATATTCATTTCATAATCAATCCTGTATTACATCCTTAATTTATCCTCAAAAACTCCAATTCAAAAGTACTCTATTACAAATGCTGCCATCCACATTGTTCGGTATGGTCGAGCATTTCTGCCAACTTTATTCATCTGCCTCTCTTGGAGGTACTTAGTTCCACTCGAATTTTCCGATGTGCTCCTTGAAATCATCCATCTTTTGCTTCATCATGGTGGTCATTAGCTTCATCTCCGCACGTACTTCACTCAGGTATTCCTGGGTATGACGGAGTCTTGCTTCAAGGATTTCTCCGATCTGAAGTATGGCTTCCATGGCAGCTTCACGAACAGCATCAAAGAAGGTTGCTCGTGGTACACGTGAAATGAAAAAGTATTGCCCCATGGTCTTTGGACAAACTCCTTTCACATGGTGGAGGTGTACTTCCACGTACCAAAGTTCCACTCCATTTTCCATGAATGGGTAGCCTTTGTAGACTGCATCTCCTTCAAGGTGAATGTGCTTCATCATGTCCTTCAGGATTTTCGGGTAATCATGATCACTGGTCAGGGTCATGATCGTTTCTGGGCCCTTGAGGATTGACTCGTAGAGAGTTGTCATCTGCAGGTGTTAGTAAATAGGTACTCAGAGGAATGTATATGTCTCCTTAGTTATGGTACATTCCTATTCAGTGGATCCTGTGGGTTTACCGATTGCTAACACACTTAAAATGAATTATACTCATGTCTGCATAGACCATATTTCCTCATATCCTCATAATTGTTCAGAGATCGTTGCTCGTCGAGAAACAACGCATACAGTTCAACATAGACAATCATGGGACAATAAATTCCATTTATTCATGATGTTATTACAATCTCAGGGACTTCTGTTACAAAAATTTTCACTCCATGATCTTATGAGAAACAAGAGTGCTTCGGATTACACTTATTGCCATGGTCAAGACTTAACTACTCCATTCTAGCTTTCTTCCTTTGTGGACAATCGCTGGCAAAATGTCCTGCTTCCTTGCAACAAAAACAAATGATTTCTGACAAGTCTCGAGGCTTCTTAGCTTCTGCTTTTGCTCCTTGGATTCCCGGCTTCCTTCCTCAGCACATGTATTTGTGGGGCCAAATTTCATACACTTGTAACATCTGACATGACTCAGGTCTATGTCTGCAGAGATGTGGTTCTTCCGAGGGTACTTGTTCTTCTTTTCGGACTCCTTCATTTTGGCCAGTTCTTCTATTTCAAGTGGATCAAACTCCACTTCTTCCGTCGGGAAGTTTCCCATATACTCTTGGCTTCTCTTCGTGCAGTCCTGTGAATAATGTCCTTCTTCTCCACATGAGTAGCAGGCATTGGAGAAAAATCTGGTCAGACCTTGTCCATCAGGGTCTTCAATATTTTCGTTCATCACCGGTTTTCTTCTAGAATCTTCTTCTTGAGGGTTTCCTTCACTGCATCTTTCTGCTGCTTGACAACTTGTTGCACCTTGGGGTAAATGTGACACTGAGCTGGGTAGTGGGTGGTTCCTTCACACAAGAAACAAGTCACCTGACTAGTTGGGCATTCCTCAGCTGGGTGATTTTCTTCACAATGAGTGCATCCATCCGTGTGTTCTTCCTGGGTGTGTCCTATTTCTCCACAGATCTTGCATGCACAAGTCTTCTCCTTCGGATTATCATAGCCCTTCTGAATAAGTCGGGATCTAAACAAAGTCTTCTTGAATTCGTCCCAGGTTTCTGCTCCACTAAATCCTTGTATGGCATGGTGCATTTTCCACCATATTGCAGCACTTTGGGGTAAAGTACTGGAGAGTGTGTTCCACTTCATACTTCCTTGAGATCAAGTTGCTCCCGAAGTGGTTCTCCATGTTCTGAATCCATATCTCAGCTTCCAGCTGGGTCATTGGTCCAGAGACTACAAGTCCAGCTTCATACTCCATCTGGTAGGGTTGAGGTTTTGGGGATGAGACAGGTAAGAGAGGGAGGGAGATACACACAATACAAACAATATTTTTGAGAATGGGTTTTATTTGTGGCCGTCGGAAAACACACACCAATGACGGCTCACAATTCATCGTATCTAACGTGGATACATAAAAGGGGTTTGGACTTCTAATGGTCATATAAATATTCGAACGCTTCAGGGTCTTCGAGTTCTTCGGGTCTTGAGAGTCTACTGTTGGTGTAGCTTCAATTCTTCAAACGCGTGGTGAAATCCTCTTTAGTTTTGAAGTAGAACTCCGTTGATTCTTCATGAGGTCAAAGGGGTAAGGGGATTGTATAACTATTTGAGGTGAGAGAGAACATTTGATGAAATCAGAGGAGATGAGAAGTAAAAGGTGTTCTTGAAAAAAAAATTGAGAGATTCTTCCCTAAGAAATTTCAGTTTCTAGGGTCACGTCCTACAGTCAACATGTGCTCTGATACCATTTCTGTAGCGACCCGACTCAAGACGAGTCAAGCCTCTGTGTTTCTGTGCCATCCCTGGATCAGTATGCTGGCACACACAGTACATCAATGTATATATCAAAGTGCAATCACATGTAAAATAGCGTAAAACTGATATATACCTTAAATATCTCAGCGGAAGTGGTCAAGGGACTGGAGTCCCAATAAACCCCAACGGCAAGTTGAGTGTAGACCGTAACCCTGGATCGTACTCTTACTCGTCGAAGAAAAATATCTGCAACATAAGACGTTGCAGCCGTGTAGGTCAGCATATTGAATATGCCAGCAAGTCACATAAGAGAGGGGTGAAAAGTAATCATCTATACTATATGCATATATGGCAGGTGGGGGCTATAAGTTTTTAGCGTAAAGCAAGTTTTCTCCTACATCAAGAGAGGGCTAAAAGCAAAATGTTACTACATTGTTGGTTGTTAACGAGATGGTTCCGCCAACCAATTCTCGTACCCGAGTTGTCCATAATTACCCTCATCAAATATATTTAATGGTGTTGAGAAATCCAGATAACTTCAGTTCCTTTGGCTCAAGTTGTCCATGACCGTGGACAGGGCTAATCGATTAGGTTTGTGTACTCTGTAGAGTTTTGTACACGTTCCCCACAAGATTTGATCGCCTCCGTGTATGTCCTCGCACTTCAGGGTGTTTGAAGACCGGATGATCAAAACATGGTCTTTCAACGGGTCCCTCTGAATCCCTGTCGGTGCCCATCCATTCCTATCGTTCTTCTACATCTGCTAGCACCGCCTGTCCAGAGTCGCCGCGTTGTCCAACCAAGCCAGAGCCCATAATGACTTGTGTCTGTGCAGGTAAGCCTTGGGTCTTGAAAATATCCATCCGTCTCTCTGAGCCTGGGTGAAGCTTTCCGCAGGATGTCATGGCCGTCCCCAGCATCCCGGGCATCCACTGGGTTCTCCAGGGAGCCGATCAACCGAACTTCACCCAGAGTTGCATTGCGTCCGAGGTCTTGAAAATCTTGTCTTAACCGGTCTTGATTATTTAATCAACCTCGCATCACTCGTGTTATGCACTCAACCGAAATCCCATCTACTCAAGCATAGCAATATGAAATTTGTCGTCCCTGGGCCAAGTATCGGGGTTGTTGTGTGCCTACCACATGATACTACAATCTATACTAAAATTTCCAAGTACCTAATCAGCATGCAATTGGGCATAGGATGGTAGAACTACGATGCATAAAACATAGGTGATAGTATGATCAAAGTGACTTGCCTGGTGATGTTGACGAAGAAGAATTTCTCGAGAAAATAACTTGATAGACTACTCGTCACTCTCCGATGAAATCTATATAACAAACATATCATCCACATAAGCACTCATACTAGCAATCATTCTAGCAATCAAAACAAAAGAGAGAGCGAATAAGAATCCGAAAGAAACTTCAAATAAGACTAGGGAGTCCTCTACTACATCAAACACTAAATGATTTTTGTCCAACAGAAAATAATAACAAAGATCTAACTAAGAAAAAGTATTTTTCACAAAACTTTTTGAAAGTATTCCCAAACGGGATTTGAAACAGTGCGGAAACCAATTGCAAGTTACTAAGGAACTAGAATTGATTTCATGATAACAAATAAAAATAAAATAAAAACTTGTTGCAAAACTACTGTTTAACTAACAGAAACAACACATAATAATCTTTCTGAAATAATAAAGAAAATATTTTAAAACAAAAATAGAAAAGGAATTAGCCGAAATCCTAAAAGAGGTGAAACAGAAATTGTTTCACATGAAACAGTGAGCTAAAGTACTCAAACAAATCTGAAATTTTTACCACTGATAAATAAGATCACTAGTGATCAGTACCAAAAGGAATCAAATTAAAAGCTATTTTTAAACTCCTGGAATAGGCAAAACAAGGTTTAAACTAAATCTGATCTAACTTGTATTTGAAAATTTCAAACATAGACAAATTATATGTTTTTAAATACTAAAGGAAATTTGTGAGCTTATGGAAAAAGAATCACTATCATTGAACTTAGGGATCAAAAGTTATGGCCAAAACAAAACAGAAACTTTGTTGATTTTGGAACTAGACAGAAAAAGAGAATAATTGCTACAAACACGTGGCGCCCACTGATTGGCTAAGGGTGTTTGCTGCATAGGCTAAACAGCGGATGGCAGCTAAATAAGAAAAATGCTTCGGTTCACTTAACTGATGGACCGGTTCTTTTTAGAAAACCAAAGGGGTAAGTACTTCCTAATCTACACCGTGGGATCTAGATCTAACTGTAAAACTAAAAAAACAAAACAAGTAAAAAAAAAGAAAAGAAAGAAGGGCCTTACCGTGGCTGGGAGTTACTCCCTCGCTGGCAATGGCTGGGGCCTTCTCCTGGCGAGGGGGGCAACTCTGGCGAGGGTGGGGGTCGGTGGAGGAGGGGATCCGGCGGAGGAGGGTTGGGGTGGGGCGGTGGAGGTTCCTGGGGGAGGGAGGCAAGGTGGAGGGGGCCTGCAGGGGGGTGAGGTGGAGGAGCTGCTGGCGATGGGAAAAGTTACTGGCTCCTTTATATGCAGCGAGGTGGAGGGGCGACGGGGTGGGGTGGCGAGGTGGAGTGGTGGAGGAGGGGTGGCCGAAGGGGTGGGGTGGGCTCGGCAGGGAGGGGTGGGTGCAGGGGGCCGACGGTGGGGAGCTCCTGTGAGTTTTCGGGTGCCGACTCCGGCGAGATGGCACGCGAGCTAGAGGCGAGGAGTGGGGAGGGTTTCAACGGGAATGGAACGAGGGAGCCATGGGGGTTCTTATAGAGGCGACGGGAGGTTCTAGGAGGGAAAGGATTTCGCAAATCCCGGAGGTGGGGTTCCTCTGTCCATGGCAAGGAAGGTTTTCTGTGACGTGAGGGAGAGAGGAGGAAGAAGATGATCTTCTTGGGCCAGAATAGGAAAGTGCTTAATGGGCCACCTAGAGATTCCTAATAGAAATGATTTCTTTCCTATTTTTAAAACTAGGAAACTAAAACGATAAAAAAGGAAATCAAATCAATTCGGAATAAAGAGTTTTTATATACTAAAATTATCAGAAAAATAAAATACATATGATGGGCATTTTTCCACGGCAAAACTAAAAACTTCAGAAAAAAATATTTTCACAAAATTGCCTAAAAGGTTTATTTTCTTTTGCAAATAATTTTCAAATGACCCTCTAAGTTTGAGGGTTCAAATAACTTTCAAAATGCCCGTGGGTTCGAGGGTCATGTTCCTCCTCTCTAGAATGTATTTCCCGGCATTTTGTTGCACGAAGAAAACTAATGGAAATGCAAAAGAATTCAATGCAAATATCTCCGTTCAAATTCTTTATAGTTGAAGAAGTCATGTCATCTTCTCTCTTTGCTTCTAAAAGATTGAATTTGAATTCACCAGAGAAAGGGAAGTCATTTTATTCCCTCTCATTCAAAAGTTTTTGAAAAGTTTCAAATTTCACACAAGTTTCAAACACTCAGCAAACAAACAAACAATCAATCTAATAATTATATTAACATTCCAAAATTTATAATTTTGGGATGTTACAGTTTATTAGTAAGCTTGTGAACCCATTTGCTAGTAGTGTGCGTATGGGAAGGATATTTATTGCACTTCGTGTCTTAGTTCATCAAGACTATGTTGATGAGTAATGATCATCCTTATCTTAGTATTCTCAAGTGATTTTCCATGACTCACACACATCATTTTGGTTGAGCCTATTCTTATAATTGGTGCAAGTGCTATGCTAATTGTCTCATCTATTTTCTTGCACTTGTTGTGTGTTTTTATTAATTTTGGGGGAGCAATGATCCTATTGTGTGCACTTGTATCAAATACAAAAAAATCTTATTAGCGCACAAATCATGGGGAGCTTCTCTAGTTTTGATAAAACACTCCTTTGCCCATATCATAATATCTTTTATTCATGTGGTTCGAAGGACCATGTGATTGTTTGTTCCAATTGGTATATTTTGATTGCTTGCTTCTCTATTTTGTATGTCTTTGTGGCATACGATCATTTTGTCAATCCTTGGGTCCTCGATATAGTTCATTTTCCTCCAACTACTTATCATTGTATATGTGTATTTCTTTGCACTGATTTGTTGAGAAGTACACACTTTTTAGAGGAATACCTATTATATTGGCTTTCTAAAATTTTCGTCCATTTTGGCAATCGATGCCAATGGGGGAGAAGTTTAGAGAGATTAGTTTGGATAGGTTTAGACAGTTTTGCTTTTATTGCTTAAGCATTTGCATCTCTAACCCATGCATTATTGCTTTGCATGTGTGTACTTGGTTATGCTTATTTCCTTATATAAACTCTCTAGAAAGTGATTGTCATCAATTACCAAAATGGGGAGGTTGTCAGAGCATATTTCTCCATGTGTGGTTTTGGTAATTGATGACAATCCCTATGGACTAATGGTTTCCTTAAGTTATATTTGTAGGATTTGTCCATAGGCACTTCTTGAAGTCCATCCGTTGGTTTCAAGGAGTTTACATGATGACCAAGGTGGTATTCAAGGTGTTATCCAATGAATGGTCATAAAGACACAAGGTTGATCAACAATAAGGCAAAGACTAAATCAAGGTGATCAACACACAAATCATACAAGATGTACCGAGAGGGGTCAAGTGATCCCATGGTATGGTGTGTTTCCATGGGCTTGCATCAAGAGGAAGATTTCATACAACCCATGAAGGATGACAGCATGTGGTGATCGTCGTCAAGATTGTGGTGTGCAAGTTCAAGTGGAGCATCACGCAGATATCATGCTTGAAGCTTGTCGTCCATTGTGGTGTCAATGGACTTGTAAAGATGTGTTGAAGAGTGGCTCACCCATAGTGGAGTATGGGGAGCAATTTATAAGTCTTCAAAAAGCAAACGCAATCAAGAAAGGTGGTCCATCTTGAGGAAGTCAAGATCATCATCATCTAGCTCAAGTGGACTGTGTGCAAGGTATAGGTTTTTCCTTGATAGGTTTTCTATTTTAGGATAGATTATCGTACTGTCAAGGAGGGCTCTCAAGTGATTATCTTGATCATATCATTCATTGAGAGCTCAAACCATTTGCATCCTTGCATCATCTTTGTTGTTTCCTGTTTGGTGTTTCCCTTTGTGAGTTGTAGAGCTTATGGTCATCTTTATGACAATCTCGAGTTCATCGAAAACGGAGTTCTTGTGCATCTTCTATGATGTTTTCGATGTTGGAGTTTTTGCCGGTTCTTCATTCATAGAGGTTTCACATCTCTATATCATTGGCATTTTTCTAATACCTCTTATTGCTATAACCATTTGTCATTTGGATAGTACTTCTCGTCTGTTATCCAACAAGCTTGAGTTTGCTCAATTCGGAGCTCATATGCGAAAGTTAGGGTTGTTTCTGTCTAACCTGTTTCTCACTCAAATGTTGTACCGCTCGACCCGTACAACCGGTGTTTGGAGAAGTTGTACTGCCCCAGAATTGGTCCACAGGTTGTAGCATCCATGCATCGCTCTACCAGCGGACTAGGTTCTGTTTTGGTGTGGTTCTTGGGCAGTTGTGGGCCGGTTGTAATGCTATATTACATTGACTGGTTGTACCGCCCACATCACCGGTTGTACCGCCCCTATGTTATTCTGCACATAACGGGCAGATTTGTGGGGGGGCTATTTAAGGGGGTCTTCTTCCCCAATGGTTCCCCAACTCTTGAGCTCGTTTTTCCCCCACCCCCCATTGTTGACCTTCTTAGAACTTGCTAACTCTCAATCCCTCCAATGATTCTTGCTCCTTTTTAGGGAAAAGAGAGAGGAGATCTAGATCCACATTTCCACCAATCACTTTCTCCTCTATGTGAGGGGAACCCCTTCGATCTAGTTCTTGGAGTTCTTGGTGTTCTTCTTCATTCTTACTCTCATTTTTCACCATGGCATTAGTTGTTGTGGTGGGTTTGGGAGAGAATGACTTGGGCACTCTGTGTGCCCTTGCCATTGCATTTGCTGCATAGGTTTGAGTTCTCCACGATGTTACGTGGAAGTGAAGTTTGAGAAGCTTGTTACTTTTGGGTAATTGGTACCCTAGAAATTGTTCTTCGTGGATGCTTTGGCATCCTAGAAGCTTGTTGGTGCCTCGGAGCTCAATCATTGTGGTGTAAAGCTCCGGGCAAGCTTCGGGGTCTCCAATTAGCTTATGGAGATTGCTTACAGCATTTGAGCTTACCTCGGAGCCATATTCCATTGTAGTGAAGCTTTGTGGTGTTGTTGGGAGGCTCCAATTAAGTTGTGGAGATTGCCCCAACCTTGTTTGTACGGGTTCGGTGACCACCCTTAAGGGTCCCTTAGTAGAATCACAACATCTTGCATTGTGCGAGGGCGTGAGGAGATTACGGTGGCCTTAGTGGCATCTTGGGGTGCATTGTGCCTCCACAGCGCTTCAAACGTAGATTAGCATCCGCAAGGGTGTGAACTTCAGGATACATCATCGTCTCCGCGTGGCTCGGTTATCTCTTACTTGAGTCCTTTACTTATGCACTTTACTTTGTGATAGCCATATAGTTTCTTGTTATATATCTTTGAAAGGACATGGATGTCGCCTAGAGGGGGGTGAATAGGCGCTTTAAAATAATTACGGTTTAGGCTTAAACAAATGCGGAATAAACTAACATTTAATTTGTCAAGCACAAAACCTAAAACAACTAGGCTCGCCTATGTGCACTAACAACTTATGTTAAGCAAGATAAACAACTAAGTGATAGCAAGATATATGACAAGAAACAATATGGCTATCACAAAATATGGTGTGTTTTATCAAAACTAGAGAAGCTCCCCATGATTTGTGCACTAATAACATTTTGTTTTGATACAAGTGCACAAAATAGGATCGTTGCTCCCCCATAATTAATAAAAACACACAACAAGTGCAAGAAGATAGATGAGACAATAAGCATATCACTTGCACTGTAGCGACCCGACTCAAGACGAGTCAAGCCTCTGTGTTTCTGTGCCATCCCTGGATCAGTATGCTGGCACACACAATACATATATGTATATATCAAAGTGCAATCACATGTAAAATAGCGTAAAACTGATATATACCTTAAATATCTCAGCGGAAGTGGTCAAGGGAGTGGAGTCCCAATAAACCCCAACGGCAATTTGAGTGTAGACCGTAACCCTGAATCGTACTCTTACTCGTCGAAGAAAAATATCTGCAACATAAGACGTTGCAGCCGTGTAGGTCAGCATATTGAATATGCCGGCAAGTCACATAAGAGAGGGGTGAAAAGTAATCATCTATACTATATGCATATATGGCAGGTGGGGGCTATAAGTTTTTAGCGTAAAGCAAGTTTTCTCCTACATCAAGAGAGGGCTAAAAGCAAAATGTTACTACATTGTTGGTTGTTAACGAGATGGTTCCGCCAACCAGTTCTCGTACCCGAGTTGTCAATAATTACCCTCATCAAATATATTTAATGGTGTTGAGAAATCCAGATAACTTCAGTTCCTTTGGCTCAAGTTGTCCATGACCGTGGCACGGCTAATCGATTAGGTTGGGCACTCTGCAGAGTTTTGCACACGTTCCCCACAAGATTTGATCGCCTCTGGGTTTGTTCTCGCATTTCAGGGTGTTTGAAGACTGGATGATCAAAACATGGTCTTTCAACGGGTCCCTCTGAATCCCTGTCGGTGCCCATCCATTCCTACCGTTCTTCTACATCTGCTAGCACCGCCTGTCCAGAGTCGCCGCGTTGTCCAACCAAGCCAGAGCCCATAATGACTTGTGGCTGTGCAGGTAAGCCTTGAGTCTTGAAGTCTCCGTCCGTCTCTTCGAGCCTGGGTGAAGCTTTCCGCAGGATGTCATGGCCGTCCCCAGCATCCCGGGCATCCACTGGGTTCTCCAGGGAGCCGATCAACCGTCCTTCACCCAGAGTTGCATTGCATCCGAGGTCTTGAAAATCTTGTCTTAACCAGTCTTGATTATTTAATCAACCTCGCATCACTCGTGTTATGCACTCAACCGAAAACCCGTCTACTCAAGCATATCAATAAGAAATTTGTCGTCCCGGGGCCAAGTATCGGGGTTGTTGTGTGCCTACCACATGATACTACAATCTATACTAAAATTTCCAAGTACCTAAGCAGCATGCAAATTTGGGCATAGGATGGTAGAACTATGATGCATAAAACATAGGTGATAGTATGATCAAAGTGACTTGCCTGGTGATGTTAACAAAGAAGAATTTTCTCGAGAAAATAACTTGATAGACTACTCGTCACTCTCCAATGAAATCTATATAACAAACGTATCATTCACATAAGCACTCATACTAGCAATCATTCTAGCAATAAAAACAAAAGAGAGGGCGAATAGGAAACCGAAAGAAACTTGACTAAAGCTAGGAGTCTTCTTCTACATCAAACACTAACTAGTTTTTGTCCAACAGAAAATAATAACAAGAAACTAAGATATAAATCTAACTAAGATAAAATAAAGTATTTTTCACAAAACTTTTTGAAAGTATTCCCAAACGGGATTTGAAACAGTGGAGAAACCAATTGCAAGTTACTAAGGAACTAGAATTGATTTCATGAAAATAAATAAAAATAAAATAAAAACTTGTTGCATAACTACTGTTTATCTAAAAGAAACAAAACATAATATTTCTGAAAATATAAAGAAAATAATTTAAAAGTAACTAAAGAAAGTAAATTAGTCACAATCCTAAAAGAGGTGAAACAGAAATTGTTTCACAAGAAACAGTGAGCTAAAATACTCAAACAAATCTGAAATTGTTTACCACTGGTAACTAAGATCACTAGTGATCAGTACCAAAAGGAATCAAATTAAAAGCTATTTTTTTAACTCCTGGAATAAGCAAAACAAGGTTTAAACTAAATCTGATCTAATTCAAATTTTAAAAATTCAAACATAGACACATTATATGTTTTTAAAAACTACAGGAAATTTGTGAGCTACTGGAAAAAGAATCAACATCATTGGACTTATGGATCAAAAGTTATGAGCAGAACAAGATTGAAACTATTTTGTTTTTGAACTAAACAGAGAAAAAGTGAATAAAAGATAACTAGTGAACGGGCCACGTGGCGAGCCGTGAGTGGCTGTAGGCGTGCGTGCGCGGGTGGTAACGAGTGGACGTTCACTAAGTAGAGAAAACGGTTGGGGGCTATATTAGTTCTAATCTGATTCGTTAGATGCCGATCCAACGGCTTAGGAGAGAGGAGGGGGTGCTCACAGGGGGTGGTGATGCTCCGGCGAGGTCGTCGGTGAGGCCGAGGCGGCGCGGTTGACGGGGCGGTTCCGGTGGTCTCCGGTGAGACCTGAGGGGTCAGGGAGACGGCGGCGGTCCTCCTCCGTCGGGTGGTGGCGTCAGAAGGGCAAGGGAGGCGCCGGGGTGAGCTGCGGGGCTCGGGGAACTTCGGGTGGAGCTCAGCTCTGGTGAGGGTGACGGGGCGGCGCTGCGGTGGCGGGGAGCTTCGGGTGGTCGGGGGAACGGGGTGCGGCGGCGGCGGCGGAGCCTCTGGTGGCGTCGGTGAAGCGAGGGGAGGCTCGGGGTGGCTGCCTCGAGTGGCTGAAGTTGGTGGGGCTCGGTGCTCCGGCGAGGGCAGCGGCTGGCGGCTTGGGGGTGGAGCAGGGTGGCGGCGGCGAGGAGGGGGTGCTCGGGGCGGCGCTTTATAGGGGAGAGGAGGGGGCCGAGGGGAAGGGGAGGGATATCTGACGGGAATCGCGGGCTCCGGCGAGGTCGGGCTGGTGGGGCGCGGGGAGGAAGGTGAGGGAGGCGCAGGGTGGAAGGTGACCGACGGGGTGGGGCTTCGGGCGGTGGGGCCCAGGTGGCAGGGAGAGGCGGCTCGGGGCGGTTCGGTCGGCTGGCCGAATCCTAAGGGATTCGGTCCGGCTAAGGGGGGATTTGGTCCGACTGTGCTATAAAGCGTCGAGGGCGCTTCCCTAATAAAAAGGATATCCTGCCTGATTTTGCATTATTTTCAAAAACAGAAAGTAAAGATAATAAAAAGGAATAAAATAAAATCCAAATATAGGGGTATTATATACCAAAATTTTCAGAAAAATATCCTCTACTAGATTAACATTTTTCCAAGGCAAAAATAAATACTTCAGAAAAAATTATTTTCACAAAATTGCCTAAAAGAATTATTTTCTTTTGCAAATAATTTTCAAATGACCCTCTGAGTTTTAGGGTGCAAATAACTTTCAAAAATGCCCGGGTATTTGAGGGTCATGTTCCTCCGCTCTTTTCTGTTTGGCAGAATGTATTTCCCGGCATTTCTTGCACGAAGAAAACAAATAAAAATGCAAGAGAATTCAAATGCAAATATCTCCGTTTAAACTATTTATAGTTGAAGAAATCATGTCATCTTCTCTCTTTGCTTTTAAAAGGTTGAATTTGAATTCACGGGAGAAGGGGAAAGTCATTTTATTCCCTCTCATTCAAAAGTTTTGAAAAGTTTCAAATTTCACACAAGTTTCAATCACTCAAGCAAACAAACAAACAAACTAATAATATTATATTAACATTCCAAAATTTATAATTTTGGGATGTTACAAACTACCTTACTTAAAATGAATCTCGTCCTCGAGATTCGGAAGGGCTAGAAAGAAAAGGTTAGGGTTTGGGGGTCGTCTTAACAATTCCAATCTCCGGCAAGGTGGGATGCTACCACACTTAAAATGAGAGATACCGGTCCCTCAAAATGCTTTAATGATCCTCTGGGGTCTTGGCAACTGACATCTCACAGTCTTCATATTAAATCCTTTGGTGATGCTCTCTCGTTGATATAAGCTTCTTCCGTCACTGGGTCTTCTTAACTGACAGTCTCGTGGTCAATTCTAAATAACATATCGATGGTTCTCATGGTGGTCTACCATTTGTGGTTATCCTGCAGAGAGAGGGGTCTTGGTTACATTCTCACTGTAAAATTTCCTATGTGTGACAACAAGTGCCATGTACATGGGCTTTTCTTATACCATTCTAAGGCTTAAACAAAAGCTTCAAAGAACGTCGTCTCTCACTATGGGTAAGTCTCACAGATTTACCATTCCGAATAGCAAGATAAATGATAAGAGTAAGTCGTCATGGTGATCAATCCATTCCGCACCCAAATCATTTCTCTGTATAAGGTTTAGTGAATCTCGCATTCTAACACTCGGGCATCTTCACAAGCGTTGCAGAATTTCTCTTGTCCACGAACGAAGTTCGAATAATCCATTGGTTCTGCAAGCTGAACGAAACATCTCTCGTATCTTCACAACTCTCAGGTTTTCGTATGCTCCTAAGAAAACGTTTGCTGATCCATCATAACTTCTTCCATAAATCATATTCATTTCATAATCAATCCTGTATTACATCCTTAATTTATCCTCAAAAACTCCAATTCAAAAGTACTCTATTACAAATGCTGCCATCCACATTGTTCGGTATGGTCGAGCATTTCTGCCAACTTTATTCATCTGCCTCTCTTGGAGGTACTTAGTTCCACTCGAATTTTCCGATGTGCTCCTTGAAATCATCCATCTTTTGCTTCATCATGGTGGTCATTAGCTTCATCTCCGCACGTACTTCACTCAGGTATTCCTGGGTATGACGGAGTCTTGCTTCAAGGATTTCTCCGATCTGAAGTATGGCTTCCATGGCAGCTTCACGAACAGCATCAAAGAAGGTTGCTCGTGGTACACGTGAAATGAAAAAGTATTGCCCCATGGTCTTTGGACAAACTCCTTTCACATGGTGGAGGTGTACTTCCACGTACCAAAGTTCCACTCCATTTTCCATGAATGGGTAGCCTTTGTAGACTGCATCTCCTTCAAGGTGAATGTGCTTCATCATGTCCTTCAGGATTTTCGGGTAATCATGATCACTGGTCAGGGTCATGATCGTTTCTGGGCCCTTGAGGATTGACTCGTAGAGAGTTGTCATCTGCAGGTGTTAGTAAATAGGTACTCAGAGGAATGTATATGTCTCCTTAGTTATGGTACATTCCTATTCAGTGGATCCTGTGGGTTTACCGATTGCTAACACACTTAAAATGAATTATACTCATGTCTGCATAGACCATATTTCCTCATATCCTCATAATTGTTCAGAGATCGTTGCTCGTCGAGAAACAACGCATACAGTTCAACATAGACAATCATGGGACAATAAATTCCATTTATTCATGATGTTATTACAATCTCAGGGACTTCTGTTACAAAAATTTTCACTCCATGATCTTATGAGAAACAAGAGTGCTTCGGATTACACTTATTGCCATGGTCAAGACTTAACTACTCCATTCTAGCTTTCTTCCTTTGTGGACAATCGCTGGCAAAATGTCCTGCTTCCTTGCAACAAAAACAAATGATTTCTGACAAGTCTCGAGGCTTCTTAGCTTCTGCTTTTGCTCCTTGGATTCCCGGCTTCCTTCCTCAGCACATGTATTTGTGGGGCCAAATTTCATACACTTGTAACATCTGACATGACTCAGGTCTATGTCTGCAGAGATGTGGTTCTTCCGAGGGTACTTGTTCTTCTTTTCGGACTCCTTCATTTTGGCCAGTTCTTCTATTTCAAGTGGATCAAACTCCACTTCTTCCGTCGGGAAGTTTCCCATATACTCTTGGCTTCTCTTCGTGCAGTCCTGTGAATAATGTCCTTCTTCTCCACATGAGTAGCAGGCATTGGAGAAAAATCTGGTCAGACCTTGTCCATCAGGGTCTTCAATATTTTCGTTCATCACCGGTTTTCTTCTAGAATCTTCTTCTTGAGGGTTTCCTTCACTGCATCTTTCTGCTGCTTGACAACTTGTTGCACCTTGGGGTAAATGTGACACTGAGCTGGGTAGTGGGTGGTTCCTTCACACAAGAAACAAGTCACCTGACTAGTTGGGCATTCCTCAGCTGGGTGATTTTCTTCACAATGAGTGCATCCATCCGTGTGTTCTTCCTGGGTGTGTCCTATTTCTCCACAGATCTTGCATGCACAAGTCTTCTCCTTCGGATTATCATAGCCCTTCTGAATAAGTCGGGATCTTAACAAAGTCTTCTTGAATTCGTCCCAGGTTTCTGCTCCACTAAATCCTTGTATGGCATGGTGCATTTTCCACCATATTGCAGCACTTTGGTGTAAAGTACTGGAGAGTGTGTTCCACTTCATACTTCCTTGAGATCAAGTTGCTCCCGAAGTGGTTCTCCATGTTCTGAATCCATATCTCAGCTTCCAGCTGGGTCATTGGTCCAGAGACTACAAGTCCAGCTTCATACTCCATCTGGTAGGGTTGAGGTTTTGGGGATGAGACAGGTAAGAGAGGGAGGGAGATACACACAATACAAACAATATTTTTGAGAATGGGTTTTATTTGTGGCCGTCGGAAAACACACACCAATGACGGCTCACAATTCATCGTATCTAACGTGGGTACATAAAAGGGGTTTGGACTTCTAATGGTCATATAAATATTCGAACGCTTCAGGGTCTTCGAGTTCTTCGGGTCTTGAGAGTCTACTGTTGGTGTAGCTTCAATTCTTCAAACGCGTGGTGAAATCCTCTTTAGTTTTGAAGTAGAACTCCGTTGATTCTTCATGAGGTCAAAGGGGTAAGGGGATTGTATAACTATTTGAGGTGAGAGAGAACATTTGATGAAATCAGAGGAGATGAGAAGTAAAAGGTGTTCTTGAAAAAAAAAATTGAGAGATTCTTCCCTAAGAAATTTCAGTTTCTAGGGTCACGTCCTATAGTCAACATGTGCTCTGATACCATTTCTGTAGCGACCCGACTCAAGACGAGTCAAGCCTCTGTGTTTCTGTGCCATCCCTGGATCAGTATGCTGGCACACACAGTACATCAATGTATATATCAAAGTGCAATCACATGTAAAATAGCGTAAAACTGATATATACCTTAAATATCTCAGCGGAAGTGGTCAAGGGAGTGGAGCCCCAATAAACCCCAACGGCAAGTTGAGTGTAGACCGTAACCCTGGATTGTACTCTTACTCGTCGAAGAAAAATATCTGCAACATAAGACGTTGCAGCCGTGTAGGTCAGCATATTGAATATGCCAGCAAGTCACATAAGAGAGGGGTGAAAAGTAATCATCTATACTATATGCATATATGGCAGGTGGGGGCTATAAGTTTTTAGCGTAAAGCAAGTTTTCTCCTACATCAAGAGAGGGCTAAAAGCAAAATGTTACTACATTGTTGGTTGTTAACGAGATGGTTCCGCCAACCAATTCTCGTACCCGAGTTGTCCATAATTACCCTCATCAAATATATTTAATGGTGTTGAGAAATCCAGATAACTTCAGTTCCTTTGGCTCAAGTTGTCCATGACCGTGGACAGGGCTAATCGATTAGGTTTGTGTACTCTGCAGAGTTTTGTACACGTTCCCCACAAGATTTGATCGCCTCCGTGTATGTCCTCGCACTTCAGGGTGTTTGAAGACCGGATGATCAAAACATGGTCTTTCAACGGGTCCCTCTGAATCCCTGTCGGTGCCCATCCATTCCTACCGTTCTTCTACATCTGCTAGCACCGCCTGTCCAGAGTCGCCGCATTGTCCAACCAAGCCAGAGCCCATAATGACTTGTGTCTGTGCAGGTAAGCCTTGGGTCTTGAAAATATCCATCCGTCTCTCTGAGCCTGGGTGAAGCTTTCCGCAGGATGTCATTGCCGTCCCCAGCATCCCGGGCATCCACTGGGTTCTCCAGGGAGCCGATCAACCGTCCTTCACCCAGAGTTGCATTGCGTCCGAGGTCTTGAAAATCTTGTCTTAACCGGTCTTGATTATTTAATCAACCTCGCATCACTCGTGTTATGCACTCAACAGAAAACCCGTCTACTCAAGCATAGCAATATGAAATTTGTCGTCCCGGGGCCAAGTATCGGGGTTGTTGTGTGCCTACCACATGATACTACAATCTATACTAAAATTTCCAAGTACCTAAGCAGCATGCAAATTTGGGCATAGGATGGTAGAACTATGATGCATAAAACATAGGTGATAGTATGATCAAAGTGACTTGCGTGGTGATGTTGATGAAGAAGAATTTTCTCGAGAAAATAACTTGAGAGACTACTCGTCACTCTCCGATGAAATCTATATAACAAACATATCATTCACATAAGCACTCATACTAGCAATCATTCTAGCAATCAAAACAAAAGAGAGAGCCAATAGGAAACCGAAAGAAACTTCACTAAAGCTAGGAGTCTTCTTCTACATCAAACACTAACTAGTTTTTGTCTAACAGAAAATAATAACAAGGAACTAAGATATAAATCTAACTAAGATAAAATAAAGTATTTTTCACAAAACTTTTTGAAAGTATTCCCAAACGGGATTTGAAACAGTGGAGAAACCAATTGCAAGTTACTAAGGAACTAGAATTGATTTCATGAAAACAAATAAAAATAAAATAAAAACTTGTTGCATAACTACTGTTTATCTAACAGAAACAAAACATAATATTTCTGAAAATATAAAGAAAATAATTTAAAAGTAACTAAAGAAAGTAAATTAGTCACAATCCTAAAAGAGGTGAAACAGAAATTGTTTCACAAGAAACAGTGAGCTAAAATACTCAAACAAATCTGAAATTTTTACCACTGGTAACTAAGATCACTACTGATCAGTACCAAAAGGAATCAAATTAAAAGCTATTTTTTTAACTCCTGGAATAAGCAAAACAATGTTTACACTAAATCTGATCTAATTCAAATTTGAAAAATTCAAACATAGATAAATTATATGTTTTTAAAAACTACAGGAAATTTGTGAGCTACTGGAAAAAGAATCAACATCATTGGACCTATGGATCAAAAGTTATGAGCAGAACAAGATTGAAACTATTCTGTTTTTGAACTAAACAGAGAAAAAGTGAATAAAAGCTAACTAGTGAACGGGCCACGTGGCGAGCCGTGAGTGGCTGTAGGCGTGCGTGCGCGGGTGGTAACGAGTGGACGTTCCCTAAGTAGAGAAAAACGGTTGGGGGCTATATTAGTTCTAATCTGGTTCGCTAGATGCCGATCCAACAGCTTAGGAGAGAGGAGGGGGTGCTCACAGGGGATGGTGATGCTCCGGCGAGGTCGCCAGCGAGGCCGAGGCGGTGCGGTTGACGGGGCGGCTCCGGTGGTCTCCGGTGAGACCTGAGGGGTCGGGGAGACGGCGGCGGTCCTCCTCCGTCGGGTGGTGGCGTCGGAGGGGCAAGGGAGGCGCCGGGGTGAGCTGCGGGGCTCGGGGAACTTCGGGTGGAGCTCGGCTCCGGTGAGGGTGACGGGGCGGCGCTGCGGTGGCGGGGAGCTTCGGGTGGTCGGGGGAACGGGGTGCGGCGGCGGCGGTGAAGCCTATGGTGGCGTCGGTGAAGCGAGGGGAGGCTCGGGGTGGCTGCCTCAGGTGGCTGAAGTTGGTGGGGCTCGGTGCTCCGGCGAGGGCAGCGGCTGGCAGCTTGGGGGTGGAGCAGGGTGGCGGCGGCGAGGAGGGGGTGCTCGGGGCGGCGCTTTATAGGGGAGAGGAGGGGGCCGAGGGGAAGGGGAGGGAGATCCGGCGGGAATCGCGGGCTCCGGCGAGGTCGGGCTGGTGGGGCGCGGGGAGGAAGGTGAGGGAGGCGCGGGGTGGAAGGTGACCGACGGGGTGGGGCTTCGGGCGGTGGGGCCCAGGTGGCAGGGAGAGGGGCTCGGGGCGGTACGGTCGGCTGGCTGAATCCTAAGGGATTCGGTCCGGCTAAGGGGGGATTTGGGCCGACTGTGCTATAAAGCGCCGAGGGCGCTTCCCTAATACAAAGGATATCCTGCCCGATTTTGCATTTTTTTCAAAAACAGAAAGTAAAGATAATAAAAAGGAATAAAATAAAATCCAAATATAGGGGTAATATATACCAAAATTTTCAGAAAAATATCCTCTACTCGATTAACATTTTTCCAAGGCAAAAATAAATACTTCAGAAAAAATTATTTTCACAAAATTGCCTAAAAGAATTATTTTTTTTTGCAAATAATTTTCAAATGACCCTCTAATTTTTAGGGTGCAAATAACTTTCAAAAATTCCCGGGTATTTGAGGGTCATATTCCTCCGCTCTTTTCTGTTTGACAGAATGTATTTCCCGGCATTTCTTGCACGAAGAAAACAAATAAAAATGCAAGAGAATTCAAATGCAAATATCTCCGTTTAAATTCTTTATAGTTGAAGAAGTCATGTCATCTTCTCTCTTTGCTTTTAAAAGGATGAATTTGAATTCACCGGAGAAGGGGAAATTCATTTTATTCCCTCTCATTCAAAAGTTTTGAAAAGTTTCAAATTTCACACAAGTTTCAATCACTCAAGCAAACAAACAAACAACCTAATAATATTATATTAACATTCCAAAATTTATAATTTTGGGATGTTACATTGCACAAAACATATGGTTGAGCAACATGTAAAAGAGGCAATTAAGAGTAAGCTCAACCAAATTGATGTGTGTGAGTCATGGCAAGGCACTTGAGAAGACTAAGATGAGGATGAGCATTACTCATCTACATAGTCTTGAAGAAATGAGAAACAAAGTGCAAGACATATCCTCCCCCCCCCCCACACACACACTACTAGAAAATGGGTTCACAAGCTTATTAATAAACAAATTGAGAACCAGCGCTTGTGAAAACCCATGGTGAAGAAAGGAAATAATAACCTTAGCAAGAGAAGGTATACCAACCAAAATGTCAACACCCTTGTCAAGACACGCATGAGGAAAAATAATCTTCATCGCCAAAGAGTGCATCAAGATGCAAGGATAAAAGATCTGTACTCAAGACAAATCCTTTCACTAAGCCACCGAAAACTGAAAAAGGAAATGCAACGGTGGACGTGAAAGAAAAGAGGATATCAACTGGAGATGTAACTTCTCTCATGTGTAAAATATTCTAGGTAGAAGACAATCATGATGATATATATATCCACAAAGAAGGATGTACACACAAAATGGTTAAAAGAAGGAACAAACAAGATATCCAAAAGGAAGTCATAAATATACCAATAAGATCTTTGCTTGAAAGCATAGCACATGGCCTAATATTTTCTTATTGTACAATATGAACTTCCAACTTATGAACATCAAAGACATACCAACTAGCAATAAAACTGTTGGGTTACGTAGCAAAAATTCAAAATTTTCCTACGCCATACATGGATCTTCCTATGGAGAAACCAGCAACGAGAGAGGGGTGAGAGCATCTTCGTACCTGTGAAGATCGCTAAGCGGAAGCGTTGCTAGAACACGGTTGATGGAGTCGTACTCGCTGCGATTCAGATCGCGGTGTGATTCCGATCTAGTGTCGAACCACGGCACCTCCATGTTCAACACACGTGCAGCCCGGAGACGTCTCCTGCATTTTGATCTAGCAAGGACGAGGGAGAGGTTGGGGAAGAGCTCCGTCAGCACGACGGCGTGGTGGCGATGAATCTACGAGGTCTCCCGGCAGGGCTTCGCCAAGCACCGTGCGAGAGGAGGGAGAGGAGAAGCAGGGCTGCGCCGAGAGAGAGAGAATTGCGTGTCTCCAATGGCCAAAACCTCCACTATATATAGGGGGAAGGGGGAGGGGGCGCACCCTTTAGGGTTCCCACCCCCAAAGGGTGCGGCAGCCCTAGATGGGAGGGGTGGCCGGCGGCCACGGGAGGAGAGGGGGTTGGCGCACCCCTAGGTTGGCCTTAGGCCCACCAGCGCTAGGGTTCCCCCCCCCCCCCCTTCCCTCTCTGGTGCGCCTTGGGCTGGGTGTGTGGGGCGCACCAGCCCACCCAGGGGTTGGTTCCCTCTCACACTTGGCCCATGTAGCCTCCCGGGGCTGGTGGCCCCTCCCGGTGGTCCCGGCACATTGTTCGTGGTGCCCGAAACATTTCCGGCGTCCAAACCCATCCATCCTATATATCAATCTTTACCTCCGGACCATTCCGGAGCTCCTCGTGACGTACGGGATCTCATTCGGGACTCCGAACTACCTTCGGTAACCTCGTACAACAATTCCCTATAACCCTAGCGTCATCGAACCTTAAGTGTCTAGACCCTACGGGTTCGGGAGGCATGCAGACATGACCGAGACACCTCTCCGGCCAATAACCATCAGCGGGGTCTGGATACCCATGGTGGCTCCCACATGTTCCACGATGATCTCATCGGATGAACCACGATGTCAAGGATTCAATCAATCCCGTATAAAATTCCCTTTGTCTATGGATATAGAACTTGCCCGAGATTCGATCGTCGGTATCCCCATACCTTGTTCAATCTCGTTACCGGCAAGTCTCTTTACTCGTTCCGTAGTACATCATCCCGTGACTAACTCCTTAGTCACTTTGAGCTCATTATGATGATGTTCTACCAAGTGGGCCCAGAGATACCTCTCCGTCACACAGAGTGACAAATCTCGATCTCGATTCGTGCCAACCCAACACATACTTTCGTAGATACCCATAGTGCACCTTTATAATCACCCAGTTACATTGTGACGTTTGATACACCCAAAGCACTCCTATGGTATCCGGGAGTTGCACAATCTCACGGTCGAAGGAAAAGATACTTGACATTAGAAAAGCTTTAGCATACGAACAACACGATCTAGTGCTAAGCTTAGGATTGGGTCTTGTCCATCACATCATTCTCCCAATGATGTGATCCCGTTATCAATGACATCCAATGTCCATGATCAGGAAACCATGATCATCTATTTATCAACGAGCTAGCCAACTAGAGGCTTGCTAGGGACACATTGTGATCTATTTATTCACACATGTATTACTGTTTCCTGTTAATACAATTATAGCATGAACAAGAGACGATTATCATGAACAAGGATATATGATAATAAGCATTTTATTATTGCCTCTAGGGCATATTTCGAACAAAGACATCATCGTTCGGATGCTTTGAGGAAGGAAACAAGTACCACAAGAAAGAATCAAGAAATACATGCCATGATGCAACCTACGAAAGGTTGAATGCAAGAAATGTATGCATAAAGTAGATACATGTTACCGAGATAGCATTGGATTGATGTAGTAGATAATGGATCATCGATCATCCTAGATTGGCTCCAATAAGTCCATGTTGTCAACACCTTCCTTGTAGGTGAGTCGAGCATCCAATGCATCTCCAATTGTTTCTAGAACAACAACACAAACAAAATGGTGCCCAAACTCATTGGGACCAAAGAGTTAGAAAACCAACAATACATAGGAAAAACTCCACATAAATAAGTGCATATTGATATGAAATTAAATTTCATGCACACTTTAGCCAATTTATGACAAGGTGGAGTTTCCCCTATATATCGGGTCAAGGGAAGAAAGCATGCAAAAAAGAAACTATATATATATAGTAAATATGCATGCTCAAGGCATTCAAAAATCAAATCAACACATAGTTGATAAGACACCAAAATACAAGGTATCAAGTGAAAATAAAAAAACCCAAACGAAAAATAATCACTTGAAGGATACCAATTAAAAGATACATCAAGGAATGATATCCATTGACACATGCCAGACAACAGGAAACAAGATACCAATTTAAGGAAAACAAACACGAGGTATCTGGTTTCCAAAATAGATCTAGCTTCCAAACAAACCAAACCCTAGACAAATTTTCTTGATGGCATAAAGCATCATAAAGAGCAAGACTTGCCTCCCATCAACACACACTTGATGGGGATCAAAAGATTTTATGATATATGTATAAAGAGTGTGTTCCAAAGAAAATAGGATAGCTCCCCCAAGGGATGTGAATTATATAGAATTTTCATTTGAATACAAAATGCACAAGATGGTATCATTACTTTATCTATATCTGTAGAAACACAAGACATATTCAAACCAATCCACAAGAGGCAAGGAAGACAAACGATACATAACATCCAATGTAAAGATGACTAGCAATTTCTACCACATGAAGGGAATACCAATTGTCAAAGGACAAAAAGTATTTGGAAAAAATTCCCATTGGTAGATTGAAAAATATCCAACACCATCTTTACTCCTAAAACGCAAGCAAATGACACTTGTAGAGCTAAGATGCCACCTAGGAACAAGATAATTTACAATCTCAACACTAAGTGGAAATACCTAAAATATACACATTTTCTAGGCTTGTAATATGCACATAGCATATTACTCCCCCATAATGTGATAACCCGACATTTATTAGCAAGTGGCAAATGAAAACCGACAAGAGATAATTAATGGAGCGTTTAGAATTTGAATATCTCATGAGTAGGACATACCACATAGAGACTAGATAAACTTGTAATATCAATACTAAGTGGTATTACTCATGTATACACATTTATAGGATTGTGAGGTGCGCAGAGCACATCCCTCCCCCACAATGGGATAATCCATTAAACCCTCAAAAGAGCCAACATAGATACAAAGAGGAAGAAAAAAGGCTCAACACAAGACTCACATATACATGATGTGCAAACCAATATACACATACTTGATTACTCAAGATAAGCAAGTTGGAAGCACAACATATACACACACATGCATGGTACAATACAAAAGATAATTAATGCACCATTTAGAATTTGAATTTCTCATGAGTAGGACATACCACATAGATACTAGATAAACTTGTAATATCAATACTAAGTGGTATTTCTCATGTATACACATTTATAGACTGGATGGAGTTGTAGCGGCGTTGGATGTGCTTGGTCTTCCTGTGAAATCTGGGCTCCTTGGCTATGGCAATGGCTCCAGTGTTATCACAAAAGAGTGGCATCGGACCTGGTGCGCTTGGAACCACTCCAAGGTCGGTGATGAACTCCTTCATCCAGATCCCTTCATGAGCTGCTTCCAAAGCAGCTATGTACTCCGCTTCACATGTAGATGTTGCCACGACGTCTTGCTTGCTGCTGCACCAGCTCACTGCCCCACCATTCACAACATACACGTATCCGGTTTGTGACTTAGAGTCATCCGTATTTGTGTCGAAGCTAGCATCAGCGTAACCCTTTACAACAAGCTCTTCGTCACCTCCATAAACAAGAAACATCTCGTTAGTCCTTTTCAGGTACTTAAGGATATTCTTGACCGCTGTCCAGTGTTCCATACCGGTATCACTTTGGTTCCTCCCTACCAAACTTATGGCAAGGTTTATATCAGGTCTGGTACCCAGCATGGCATACATTAGAGAGCCCACGGCTGAAGCGTAGGGGACAGTACTCATCTTCTCTCTATCTGCTGCCCTGGTCGGTGACTGAGTCTTACTCAATCTCTTACCTTGCAAAACTGGCAAGAACCCCATCTTCGAGTTTTCTATATTGAACTTCTTCAATATCTTGTCAAGGTATGTACTTTGTGAAAGACCTATGAGGCGTCTCGATCTATCTCTATAGATCTTGATGCCTAATATGTATGCAGCTTCTCCAAGGTACTTCATTGAAAAACTCTTATTCAAGTAGGCCTTTATGCTCTTCAATTACTCTATATCATCCCCCATCAATAATATGCCATCCACATATAGTATGAAAAAAGCTACAGAGCTCCCACTCACCTTCTTGTACAGACAGGCTTCTCCATAAACCTGTATGAACCCAAACGCTTTAATCACCTCATTAAAGCAAATGTTCCAACTCCGAGATGATTGCACCAGCCCATCGATGGAGCGCTGGAGCTTGCATACCTTGTTAGTACTCTTAGGATCAATAAAACCTTCTGGTTGCATCATATACAATTCTTCCTTAGGATACCCGTTAAGGAACGATGTTTCAACGACCATTTGCCAAATTTCATAATCATGAAAAGCGGCGATTGCTAACATGATTCGGACTGACTTCAGCTTTGCTAGGGGGGAGAAAGTCTCATCGTAGTCAACTCCTTGAATTTGTCGAAAACCCTTTGCGACAAGTCAAGCTTTATAAATGGTCACATTACCGTTTGCGTCAGTCTTCTTCTTGAAGATCCATTTATTTTCTATGGCTCGCCGATCATTGAGAAAGTCCACCAAAGTCCATACTTTGTTCCCATACATGGATCCTATCTCAGATTTCATGGCCTCAAGCCATTTGTTGGAATTCGGGCCCGCCATCGCTTCTTCATAGTTCGAAGGTTCACCGTTGTCTAACAACATGATTTCCATCACAGGGTTGCCGTACCACTCTGGTGCGGAACGTGCCCTTACGGACCTTTGTGGTTCAGTAGCAACTTGATCCTAAGTTTCATGATCATCATCATTAACTTCCTCTTCAGTTGGCGTAGGCGCCACAGGAACATTTTCCCGCGCTCCGCTACTCTCCGGTTCGAGAGGACGTAAAATTACCTCATCAAGTTCTACTTCCTCCCACTTACTTCTTTCGAGAGAAACTCTTTCTCTAGAAAGGATCCATTCTTGGCAACAAAGATTTTGCCTTCGGATCTAAGATAGAAGGTATACCCAATAGTTTCCTTCGGGTATCCTATGAATATGCATTTCTCCGCTTTCGGTTCAAGTTTTTCTGGTTGAAGTTTCTTCACATAAGCATCGCAGCCCCAAACTTTTAGAAACGACAGCTTAGGTTTCTTGCCAAACCATAATTCATACGGTGTCGTCTCAACGGATTTAGAGGGTACCCTATTTAAAGTGAATGATGCAGTTTCCAATGTGTATCCCCAAAATGATAGCGGTAAGTCAGTAAGAGACATCATAGATCGCACCATATCTAATAAAGTGTGATTACGACGTTAAGACACTCCGTTACGTTGCGGTGTGCCAGGCGGCGTCAGTTGTGAGACAATTCCACATTTCCTTAGGTGTGTGCCAAACTCGTGACTCAAATATTCTCCTCCACGATCAGATCGTAGACACTTTATTTTCTTGTCACGTTGATTCTCAACCTCACTCTAAATTTTTTTGAACTTTTCAAATGTTTCAGATTTGTGCTTCATCAAGTAGATATATCCATACCTACTCAAATCATCAGTGAGAGTGAGAACATAACGATAGCCACCGCGAGCTTCAACGTTCATTGGACCACATACATCAGTATGTATTATTTCCAATAAGTCGGTTGCTCTCTCCATTACTCCTGAGAATGGAGTCTTAGTCATCTTGCCCATAAGGCACGGTTCGCATTTGTCAAATGATTCAAAGTCAAGAGACTCTAACAGTCCATCAGTATGGAGTTTCTTCATGCGCTTGACACCGATATGACCAAGGCGGCAGTGCCACAAGTATGTGGGACTACAATTATCAACCTTACATCTTGTGGTATTCACACTATGAATATGTGTAACATCATGATCGAGATTCATCAAGAATAAACCATTCACCAGCGGAGCATGATCATAAAACATATCACTCATATAAATAGAACAACCATTATTCTCTGACTTAAATGAGTAGCCATCTCGCATTAAGCAAGACCCTAATACAATGTTCATGCTCAAAGCTGGTACTAAATAACAATTATTAAGGTATAAAACTAATCCCGAAGGTAGATGTAGAGGCAGCGTGCCGATGGCGATCACATCGACCTTGGAGCCATTCCCAACGCGCATCGTCACCTCGTCCTTAGCCAACCTCCGTTTATTCTGCAGTTCCTGCTTTGAGTTGCAAATGTGAGCAACGGCACCGGTATCAAATACCGAGGAGCTACTACGAGCACTGGTAAGGTACACATCAATAACATGTATATCATATATACCTTTGATGTTGTCGGCCTTCTTATCCGCTAAGTACTTGGGGCAGTTCCGCTTCCACTTACCGTTTCCCTTGCAATAGAAGCACTCAATCTCAGGCTTGGGTCCATTCTTTTTCTTCTTCCCAGAAGCTGGCTTGTCGGGCGCGGCAACGGCTTTGCCGTCTTTCTTGAAGTTCTTCTTACCCTTGCCCTTCTTGAAACTGGTGGTCTTATTGACCATCAACACTTGATGCTCTTTCTTGATTTCTACTTTTGCAGATTTCAGCATCGAGTACAACTCGGGAATGGTCTTCTCCATCCCTTGCATGTTGTAGTTCAGAACCAAACACTTGTAGCTTGGTGGGAGAGACTGGAGGATTCTGTCAATTACAGCGTCATCCGGAAGTTCGACTCCAAGCTGAGTCAGACGACCATGCAACCCAGACATTCTGAGTATATGCTCACTAACAGAACTGTTCTCCTCCATCTTGCAGCTAAAGAACTTATCGGAGACTTCATATCTCTCGATGCGGGCATGAGCTTGAAAAACTAGTTTCAGCTCCTGGAACATCTCATATGCTCCGTGTTGCTCAAAACGCCTTTGGATCCCCAGTTCTAAACTGTATAGCATGCCACACCTAACTAGAGAGTAGTCATCACTTCGCGTTTGCCAGACGTTCTGAACATCTTGGGCTGCCGCGGAAACAGGAGGGTCACCTAGTGGCGCATCAAGGACATAAGCCTTCTTGGATGTAATGAGGATGAGCTTCAAGTTGCGGACCCAGTCCGCATAGTTGCTACCATCATCTTTCAGCTTGTTTTTCTCTAGGAACGCGTTGAAATTGAGGTTGACAGGTGCGTTGGCCATTGGATCTACAATATTTGTAAAGACAACTTTTAGACTAACTTCATGATAATTAATTTCATCTAATCAAATTATGTGTGAACTCCCACTTAAATCGACATCCCTCTAGTCATCTAAGTGTTACATGATCCATGTCGACTAACCCGTGTCCGATCATCACGTGAGACGGACTAGTCGTCGATGGTGAGCATCTCCATGCTGATCGCATTCAACCATATGACTCATGTTCGACTTTTCGGTCTCTCGTATTTGAGGCCATGTCTGTACATGCTAGGCTCGTCGAGTCAACATAAGTGTTCCGCGTGTGTAAATCTAGCTTACACCCGTTGTATGCGAACGTTAGAATCTATCACACCCGATCATCACGTGGTGCTTCGAGACAACGATCCTTCACAACGGTGCACACTTAAGGGGAATACATTCTCGAAATTTTATGAGGGATCATCTTATTATGCTACCATCATTCTAAGCAATAAGATGAAAAACATGATAAACATCACATGCAATCATATAGTGACATGATATGGCCATTATCATCTTTGCTCCTTCGATCTCCATCTTCTGGCATCGCATGATCATCATCGTCACCGGCGTGACACCATGATCTGCATCATCATGATCTCCATCATTGTGTCTCCCTGAAGTTTTCACGCCAACTACTACTACTACTACAGCTAACCGTTAGCAATGAAGTAAAAGTAGTAAACACATGGCGTTGCATCTCATACAATAAATTAAGACAACTCCTATGGCTCCTGTCGGTTGTCATACTCATCGACATGCAAGTCGTGAATCCTATTACAAGAACATAATCATCTCATACATCACACATGTAGCATCACATCCTTTGGCCATATCACATCACATGTCAAACCCTGCAAAAACAAGTTAGACGTCCTCTAATTGTTGTTGCAAGTTTTACGTGGCTGATTCGGGTTTCTAGCAAGAACGCCTACTTACCTATGTGACAGCCACAACATTGATATGCCAAAGCTACTTACCCTTCATAAGGACCCTTTTCATCAAAACCAATCTGACTAGAGTAGGAGAGACATACACCCGCTAGCCACCTTATGCACCGTGTGCATGTCAGCCGGTGGAACCTGTCTCACGTAAGCGTGTGTGTAAGGTCGTTCCGGGCCACTTCATCCCACAATACCGCCGGGAAAGAATAAGACTATTAGTGGCAAGCAATTGACAAAATCAGCGCCCAAAACCTTTGTGTTCTCCTCGTGCAAAGAATCTACGCATAGAAAACCTCGCTCGGATGCCACTGTTGGGTAACGTAGAAAAAATTCAAAATTTTCCTACGCCATACATGGATCTTCCTATGGAGAAACCAACAACGAGAGAGGGGTGAAAGCATCTTCATACCTTTAAAGATTGCTAAGCAGAAGCATTGCTAGAACGCGCTTGATGGAGTCGTACTCGCTGCGATTCAGATCGCGGTATGATTCCGATCTAGTGCCGAACCACGGCACCTCCGCATTCAACACACGTGCATCCCGGTGACGTCTCCCGCACCTTGATCCAGCAAGGAGGAGGGAGAGGTTGGGGAAGAGCTCCGGCAGCACGACGGTGTGGTGGCGATGGAGCTACGAGGTCTCACGGCAGGGCTTTGCCAAGCACCGTGGGAGAGGAGGGAGAGGAGAAGGAGGGCTGCGCCGAGAGAGAGAGAGAATTGCGTGTCTCCAATGGCCAAAATCTCCACTATATATAGGGGGAAGGGGGAAGGGGCGCACCCTTTAGTGTTCCCACCCCCAAAGGCTGCGGCAGCCCTAGATGGGAGGGGTGGTCGGCGGCCACGGGAGGAGAGGGGGGTGGCGCACCCCTAGGTGGGCCTTAGGCCCACGAGCGCTAGGGTTCCCCCCCCCCTTCCCTCTCTGGTGCGCCTTGGGCTGGGTGTGGGGGCGCACCAGCCCACCCAAGGGTTGGTTCCCTATCACACTTGTCCCATGTAGCCTCCCGGGGCTGGTGGCCCTCCTGATGGGCCCCGGAACCCTTCCGGTGGGCCCGACACATTGTCGCTGGTGCCCGAAACATTTTCGGCGTCCAAACCCATCCATCCTATATATCAATCTTTACCTCCGGACCATTCCGGAGCTCCTCGCGACGTCCGAGATCTCATACGGGACTCATTGTACAACAATTCCCTATAACCCTAGCGTCATCGAACCTTAAGTGTGTAGACCCTACCGGTTCGGGAGGCATGCAGACATGACCGAGACACCTCTCCGGCCAATAACCATCAGCGGGGTCTGGATACCCATGGTGGCTCCCACAAGTCCCACGATGATCTCATCGGATGAACCACGATATCAAGGATTCAATCAATCCCGTATACAATTCCCTTTGTCTATCGGTATAGAACTTGCCCGAGATTCGATCGCCGGTATCCCCATACCTTATTCAATCTCGTTACCGGCAAATCTCTTTACTCGTTTTGTAGTACATCATCCCGTGACTAACTCCTTAGTCACTTTGAGCTCATTATGATGATGTTCTACTGAGTGGGCCCAGAGATACCTCTTCGTCACACGGAGTGACAAATCTCGATCTCGATTCGTGCAAACCCAACAGATACTTTCGGAGATACCCGTAGTGCACCTTTATAATCACCCAGTTACGTTGTGACGTTTGATACACCCGAAGCACTCCTACGGTATCCGGGAGTTGCACAATATCATAGTCGAAGGAAAAGATACTTGACATTAGAAAATATTTAGCATACGAACAACACGATCTAGTGCTAAGCTTAGGATTGGGTCTTGTCCATCACATCATTCTCCCAATGATGTGATCCCGTTATCAATGACATCCAATGTCCATGATCAGGAAACCATGATCATCTATTGATCAACGAGCTAGCCAACTAGAGGCTTGCTAGGGACACATTGTGATCTATTTATTCACACATGTATTACTGTTTCCTGCTAATACAATTATAGCATGAACAATAGATGATTATCATGAACAAGGAAATATGATAATAACCATTTTATTATTGCCTCTAGGGCATATTTCCAACAAAGACATCATCGTTCAGATGCTTTGAGGAAGGAAACAAGTACCACAAGAAAGAATCAAGAAATGCATGCCATGATGCAACCTATGAAAGGTTGAATACAAGAAATGTATGCATAAAGTAGATGCGTGTTACCGAGATAGCATTGGATTGATGTAGTAGATAATGGATCATCGATCATCCTAGCTTGGCACAAATAAGTCCATGGTGTCAACACCTTCCTTGTAGGTGATCCGAGCATCCAATGCATCTCCAATTGTTTCTAGAACAACAACACAAGCAAAATGGTGCCCAAACTCATTGGGACCAAAGAGTTAGAAAACCAACAATACATAGGACAAACTCCACATAAATAAGTGCATATTGATATGAAATTGAATTTCATGCACACTTTAGCCAATTTATGACAAGGTGGAGTTTCCCCTATATATTGGGTCAAGGAATGAAAACATGCAAAAAAGAAACTATATATATATAATAAATATGCATGCTCAAGGCATTAAAAAATCAAATCAACACATAGTTGATAAGACACCAAAATACAAGGTATCAAGTGAAAATAGAAAAAACAAATGAAAAATTAGCACTTGAAGGGTACCAATTAAAAGATACATCAAGGAATGACATCCATTGACACATGCCAGACAAAAGGAAACAAGATACCAATTGAAGGAAAACAAGCACGAGGTATCTGGTTTCCAAAAGAAATCTAGGTTTTAAACAAACCAAACGCTCGACAAATTTTCTTGATGGCACAAAGCATCATAAAGAGCAAGACTTGCCTCCCATCAACACACACTTGATGGGGATCAAAAGATTTTATGATAGATGTATAAAGAGCGTGTTCCAAAGAAAATAGGATAGCTCCCCCAAGGGATGTGCATTATATAGAATTTTCATTTGAATACAAAATGCACAATACGGTATCATCACTTTCTCTATATATGTAGAAACAAAAGATATATTCAAACCAATCCACAAGAGGCAAGGAAGGCAAACGATAAATAACATCCAATGTAAAGATGATTAGCAATTTCTACCACATGAAGGGAATACCAATTGTCAAAGGACAAAAAGTATTTGGAAACAATTCCCACTGGTACATTGAAAAAATATCCAACATCATCTTTACTCCTAAAACGCAAGCAAATGACACTTGTAGAGCTAAGATGCCACCTAGGAACAAGATAATTTACAATCTCAACACTAAGTGGAAATACCTCAAATATACACATTTTCTAGGCTTGTAATATGCACATAGCATATTACTCCCCCATAATGTGATAACCCGACATTTATTAGCAAGTGGCAAATGAAAACCGACAAGAGATAATTAATGGAGCGTTTAGAATTTGAATTTCTCATGAGTAGGACATACCACATAGAGACTAGATAAACTTGTAATATCAATACTAAGTGGTATTACTCATGTATACACATTTATAGGATTGTGAGGTGCGCAGAGCACATCCCTCCCCCACAATGGGATAATCCATTAAACCCTCAAAAGAGCCAACATAGATACAAAGAGGAAGAAAAAAGGCTCAACACAAGACTCACATATACATGATGTGCAAACCAATATACACATACTTGATTACTCAAGATAAGCAAGTTGGAAGCACAACATATAAACACACATGCATGGTACAAAACCACAACATGCAAAGGGGCAAGTAACTAACAATGTAAACAGTTTAAGTACAAGTTACCGTAAGGAGGCACATTAGATATAAGATAGAAACTCGATAATATAAATGACTTGGCTTGAGATAATATGAATGATGAATACCCCTTAATTATTCACTATATATCCAAGTCTCCAATGTCCTCCAATATCACCTATTGATCAAGTTTGAGCTTGTTGGTCCCCAACCATGTTGGGTCCTAAGAGGTTAGTCACAATAGTCTTGGCAGCCCAAATGGTTCTTTTCATGACACCACTTTGAGTACCAACAAACTTGGCAAACACATTCGCAACCTTATCCTTCCCAAGAGAATAGATATCATCACTAATGATTGTGTTGGATAAATTACCTCTCGTGCAAGAAGAAGCAAAGTGATCCTTCTCACGACATAAGTAGCAACATCTACCCTTTACTTTCTTCCCAATTGATTTCTCAACTTGAGGAGTGTTGGTTTGAGTCTTCTTGGGGAGAGGCCTTTCTTCAACTTGTGGTTGAGTATGTGTTTGAATTTGTGGCCGTTTCCCTTGTTGCTTGTGACTTTGGGGCTTATTTAATAATGGGCAAGATCTAACATGGTGCCCTTCAATTTTGCACTTGAAGCAAACAATCTTGGCCAAATTCTTGACTTGTTCTTGGCCCTTCTTCTTGAAGATTTTGGACTTCTTCTTCTTGTTGGAGTTGAATCCAAGTCCGTATTTGTCTTTTGGGGATTTTTGCCCATACAAGACACTGTTGAGTGTGGACATTCTGTCATGACTCTTTTCCAAGTCTTTCTTCAAAGAAGTGACTTGGGCCTTGAGCTCTTTGATTTCCTCTACATGGTTAGTATCAACACAAGTACTAGAGGAAGTATAAGCTTCATTGTTAGAGCAACAAGGCATGGAAAGTAATTCATTGCAAGATGTAGCAACATTATGAGTAGATGAATTACGAGGACTAGCACATGGCAATATAGCATTATGACTAGAAGTAGTGCTAATGTCCACATGAGTCTCACTTGATGTTACCTTGGTTGTAATAGCCTCATGAGCTAATTTTAGCACATTATGGGATACTAGAAGATCCTCATGAGAGCTTGTGAGAATTACATGACTTTCTTATAATTTCCCATAATTGCTAGATACTTAGCTCAACATTCTCCTTTAATATGGATGCTTCACAATAAATAGAGTTAGTAGCACAAGCATCATCATTAAATACAAGAGCAAAAGGCAACTTGGCAAGCTCTTTAGCATAAGAAGATTCAAGTTGGGCATGAGACTCGGTGAGATCGATGAGTAAAGTCTTAATAGCCCTTGAGCCATTTTCGAGATGCTCATATTCCTCAAGGAGTTTAGCATGAGCAACTTCAAGCTTATCATTTTTAGTTCTAAAATCATTAGCCACCTCGAGGGCTCTATCATGGCATTCCTTTAATCTAGACAATTCTAGAGCAAAGGTCTCCTCAAGAGATTCCTTGGTGGTTTGTTCATTTTCAAGATATTGGGATAGCTCCGCTATCTCATTAGCGTAATTACGCTCATGACCTTCCATTGTCTCAATGGTGGTCTCATGCTCCTCGAGATGAGCTTCCAACTCCTCAGTGTATTTATTGCCCTCAGTGGCAATAGACATGATTTCCATGAAGTTGGAACAAGCAAGTTTATCCTTATAAATAGATTTAAAAATCATTTCACCCTTAATTTTTAAGGAAGCGACATTATCACTATCATCCTCATTATCCTCATCCTCATCATCAAGAGATATATTGGGATTCAAGGTAGGAGATACCGTTGAAGCCTTAGCCATAAAGCAAAAGTGAGAAACAATAGATGATGATGTAGGATCCCTTGAAGCATCACTCAAGGCCACATCTTGTTCCATGGAGTGATCAATTTCCTCTACATTGTTAGCACAACTACTCGAGGAAATGGAAACATTTTTATCATGGCAACAAGATATAGAAAGCATATCATCATGAGATTTAGTCAAGCAGTTTTTACATGATATGCAAGGACTATCAACACAAGCATGTAAAACATTTAGAGTGCTTGAAGTGTTAACGCCCAAAGATGAAGTATTGCAATAATATAGTGATGAAGGATCATCAACAATAAGCCAACTATCATCATTGCAATGATCACCACTACTCACCATATCATTACCTTGTGGAAATCCACATGTAGGTGAAGTAGATGAAGTTGAGAAGACCACACGACTGGAGATGGAGGGATAACAATCATTCTCACAAATCTTGGACACACCATATTTATATTTAAGCTTCGTCCACAACTCATGAGCATCCCGGAATGGCATGAGTTGAAATACAACTACATTGCTCAAAGCATCAAAAAGCACATTAGAAGCTTGAGAATTGAGATAAGAGTTTTTCTAATCCTCTAAAGATATATTTTGAGAATCATTTGGAGGAGAAAAACTCATATCTACAATTCGCTCTAAATTTGGGTCCATGAGCCTAAAGTGATTAAGCATTTGAATTACCCAAACATCAAAATGTGTGCCATCAAAACTAAGAGTGTCAGAGAATCCTAATCCCCTAGTCAACATCCTTACTCTCTAGGTGGTTAAACCTAATAATGATAGACCTAGCTCTGATACCAATTGAAAGGACGTGGATGTCGTCTAGAGGGGGTGAATAGGCTCTTTAAAACAATTACGGTATTGGCTTGAACAAATGCGGAATAAAACTAACGTTTAATTTGTCAAGCACAAAACCTAAAACAACTAGGCTCACCTATATGCACCAACAACTTATGCTAAGCAAGATAAACAACTAAGTGATAGCAAGATATATGACAAGAAACAATATGGCTATCATAAAGTAAAGTCCATAAGTAAAGGGTTCGGGTAACAGATAACCGAGGCACGCGGAGACGACGATGTATCCTGAAGTTCACACCCTTGCAGATACTAATATTTGTTTGGAGCGGTGTGGAGGCACAATGCTCCCCAAGATGCCACTAAGGCCACCGTAATCTCCTCACGCCCTCGCACAATGCAAGGTGTCGTGATTCCACTAAGGGACCATTGAGGGCGGTCACCGAACCTGTACAAACAAGGTTGGGGAAATCTCCATAACTTAATTGGAGGCTCCCATCAACACCACGAAGCTTCACCATGATGACATATGGTTTTGAGGTGACCACAAATGCTCGGGGCAATCTCCACAACTTGATTGGAGACCCCGACACTTGCCCAGAGCTTTACGCCATAATGATTGAGCTCCGAGGCACCACAAGATTCTAGGGGTACCAAGTACCCAAGGGTAATAAGCTTCTCAACTTCTCACATTGACGTATCACCATGGAGAACTCAAACCGATGCAACTAATGCAATGGAAAGAACACACGAAGTGGTCAAGTCCCTGACATTCAAATCCCTCCACAACAACAAAAGCTATGGATAAATATGAGAGGAAGAACAAGGAGCTCACAAAGAACTCCAAGATCAAGATCCAAGGGGTTCCCCTCAAATAGAGGAGAAAGTGATTGGTGGAGATGTGGATCTAGATCTCCTCTCTCTTTTCCCTCAATAACTAGCAAGAATCATTGGAGGGATTGAGAGTTGGCAAGCTCTAATAAGGTCAACAATGGGGGAAGAACATGAGCTCAAAAGATAGATAAGGTCCAATGGGGAAGAATACCTCCTTTATATAGTGGGGGAAGGAATCCAACCATTACCCACACTCATAACCCGACTGGAGCGGTACTACCGCTGCTCGGAGCGGTACTACCGCTCCCAGAACGTCCGAGGGAGCGGTACTACCGCCCAGGAGCGGTAGTAAAAAATGACTACCGCTCCGAGGGCGGTACTACCGCTGGCACGAGGAGCGGTACTACCGCTAGATGCTGAAACTGCTCTAACTTTCGCATACGGACTCTGAATCGAGCAAACTCAAGCTAAAGAACATGAGTTATAAAAATGCCAATGATATAGAGAAGTGAGACCTCTATGAATGAAGAACCGGCAAAAACTTCCAACATCGAAAACATCATAGAAGATGCATATGAACTCCGTTTTTGATGAACTCGAGCTTGTCATGAAGATGACCATAAGCTCTAAAACTCACAAAGAGAAACACCAAACAAGAACCAAGAATTATGATGAAAGGATGCAAATGGTTCGAGCTCTCAACGAAAGATATGATCAAGCTACTCACTTGAGAGCCCCCCTTGACAGTACGGCAATCTATCCTAAAATAGAGAACCTATGAAGGGCAAACCTATACCTTGTACCTAGTCCTCTTGAGCTAGATGATTATGATATTGGCTTCCTCAAGATGGACCACCTTTCTTGATTGCGTTGGTTTGATGAAGATCAGTTGATTGCTCCACCATACTCGCTATGGGTGAGCCACTCTTCAGCACATTTTCACAAGTCCATTGCCACCACAATGGACAACAAGCTTCAAGCATGATATCTCCGTGATGCTCCACTTGAACTTGCACACCGCAATATTGATGACGATCACCACTTGATGTCATCCTTCATAGGTTGAATGAGATCTTCCTCTTGACGCAAACCCATGGAAACACACCTAACCCAACATAGAAATCTCACGAGGACAACGGGTTAGTACACAAAAGCGTTATGGACAATGCTTACCATAGCATGGGATTACTTGATCCCTCTCGGTACATCTTGTACACTTTGTGTGTTAATCATCTTGATTTACTCTCTGCTTAATCTTGATCAACCTTGTGTCTTTAAGACCAATATTGGATAATACCTTGAATACCACCTTGGTCATCATATAAACTCCTTGAAACCAATAGATGGGCTTCAAGAAGTGCCTATGGACAAATCCTTCAAATATAACTTAGGGCAACCGTTAGTCCATAGGGATTGTCATCAATTACCAAAACCACATATGGATAAATATGTTGTAACAGTAGGAGACTCTCTATGAAGAACATGGTGCTACTTTGAAGCACAAGTGTGGAAAAAGATAGTAGCATTGTCCCTTCTCTCTTTCTCTCATTTTTTTCCTTTTTTCTCTTTTTTGGTGGGCTTCTTTGGCCTCTTTTATTTTTTATGGGCTTCGTTGGCTTCTTTAATTTTTTGTAAAGTCTGGATACTCATCCCAACTTGGGAGGGAATCATAGCTTCCATCATCCTTTTCTCACACGGGACAATGCTCTAATAATGCAAATCATCACACTTTTATTTACTTACAACTCAAAGATTACAACTCGATAGCTAGAACAAGGTATGACTCTATAAGCAATATGGAAGTGATGGTGCGTGTCATAAAAAAGAGACGATGGTGCTGCATGGCAATATATCTCGGAATGGATATGAAAATGCCATAATAGGTAGGTATGGTGGTTGTTTTAAGGAAAATATATGGTGTCTGTTTTGAGGAAGGTGGGTTTAATGTACCCGCGAAAGTTGTGCAGTACTAGAGAGGCTAGCAAAGGTGGAAGGGTGAGAGTGTGTATAATCCATGAACTCAACATTAGCCATAAAGAACTCACATAGTCACATACTTATTGTAAAATCCTCTTATACACATCATTTTGGTTGAGCCTATTCTTAAGTTGCCTCTTATACATGTTGTTCAACCATATATTTGGTGCAAGTGCTATACTTATTGTCTCATCTATTGTCTCATATATTTGAACCATATACACGTTGTTCAACAGATCATCGCACAAGAACAATTTGGTGGTAACCAAGGAACCAAACGAGTTGATAGATATGAATCTCTTTCTTCCAATGAACATAGCCAAGGATTGGGTTCTACGCGCGTCCGCCAGTCAAGTGCTTGATGATAACAAGATTGTATATAACCTTCAACATAAAATCCGAGCACTTCCATGTTTTTTATCATGAAAGTTCAATAATATAATACTCCCTCCGTAAACAAATACTTATAAGATTGTTTAGACCACCACTTTACAAAGAAAGTATCTCCTTACCAAATTATTTGTATCCAGTGGAAAATCTAAGACCAGTAGTTCAGGGAGGACGGAGTAGATCACTAGTAGAAAATGAGGCTTTCGGTCGGAGCCCAAAATCCCATTAGCCTCGGGTCCAAGTAAAACTGAGACCAATGTCAGGCATTGGTCCCGGTTTGAGCTGCCAGGGCCTCGCGGGGCAATAGTCCCAGTTCGGTTCGATGCATTAGTCCCGGTTCGGTTCGATGCATTAATCCTGGTTCGGCTCGATGCATTAGTCGTGGTTCGGTTCGATGCATTAGTCCCGATTCATGCCAAAAACCAGGACTAAAGATCTAGCGACTGACACGTGGTGTGTCGCGGTGGTGGCAACCGTTTGTATCCCCCTTTAGTCATGGTTGGTGGCTCAACCCGAGACTAAAGGTCTGACACGTGGCGTGCCGCGGTGGTGGCACTCGTTCGTATCCCCCTTTAGTCCCGGTTGGTGGCTCAACCCGGGACTAAAGGTCCAAAAAGTTTGCCTCCCGCATCGTTTCGATCGATGAAAAGCGTGAACCAAAGAAGATTCGCCATTTCTCTGTTTCTTCTTCTCTCTCGCTCTCCTCTCTTCTTCCCCTCTCTTCTTCCCCTCTCTTCTTCCCTTCACTTCTTCCACCATGCCAACCACTCACTACAGAGAGGTGCTCGCACATGGCACGACCGAACTCAATGTCGTGTACACGAATGACAGTGCCATGGTGTCGCGTTTTCTTACCTATTTCAAGAAATGGCTTCAAGAGGTGGAGGAGAATGAGAGTGTCATGGGGCTTGATATGGATTACACATCCAATCAACAAGATGTTGTCGTCATCCAACTATGTTTCAAGAGAAATGGCATGGTTTTCTAATGGGCGAGGTAAGTTTTGAGGCTTTCTTTGATCCAAGGTTACGAAAATTGCATATAGTGATCTAGGTTCCATTGGATAGCAATATGTAGTTTCTATGTTCCATTGGATAGCAATTTCATATAGTGATCTTGGTTCCATTGGATAACAATATATATATGTCATAGTTAACCTATGCAGTTTTTATAATATATGCAGTTTCTATGTTCCATTGGATAGAAATGTCATAGTTAATTTAGGGTTTCTTGATCAATTCATAGGATATGAAAATTGCATAGGATAGCAATATGTTCCATTTGAATCCTAAAGATCAATTTATCTTAAGTTGTAGTGAAATATAGTTTAAAAATATTTAAGAATTGCAATAGTAAGTAAGAAAAATTCCTCAAATAACCTGCATGTTGCATGCTAATGATATCTGTTGATGTTGGACAATTTCTTGTACTAAAAAGGTTGAACGAACAAAATGTTGCAACATCTAGGAAAGCTTAGAAACGAAATGACCAAAAATATCATCATTCAAGTAGAAGCATGTAGCAAGATGAGAGTGCCATGTTCATGGTTTTCTGTGTAAAAATTGCAGTATGAATTGCATCGTTCAAAATTAGGCATGTTACTGTGTTTCTACAATAGAAAAGTTAGGGAGATGTAGATGTTGCAATGTCCCGAACTAGCATTGATAGCCATGTTACAAACAATGGTAATGATGGCCATTTCCTGAATTGCTCCTAGTAAATATTGCATTTACTAGGAAAAGCTAATTTGTAGTATAAAAACATGATCAACAAACATCAACTTTGCTTTTAGCAATCTCATAGTTGTAGTAGCAGGTGTAGAAGCATTTTATTTAGCATCATGAGATGGAAAAAGAAGAAGATAAAAAACTAAAGTTATACCTATTTCATGCTAGAAGCAGTAGTACTACATACTACCTTCTTTGTCGACAATCTTGTACTTTTCCCGCAAGAATGACACAAAATTTAGGTTGCTGAAGCTAAAGTTGTAGTGAAACATTTTTTCTTGTTGCGGAATCCTAGAATATGTTCCATTTGAATCCTAAAGATCAATTTCTCTTTAGTTGTAGTGAAACAATTTTCCTTGTTGCAGCAGTATGTAACATTTGTTCCATTTTAATTTGTTGTTGTTGCAGTAGTGACAAGCATTGTCCAGAACTCATGGACTTATTTCGCAATGGCATACATTTTTCTAGTGTTGATAAAAGGAACGACAAGCTCAAGATGAGGCACAGCTTCGGTATTGAGATACCAGCTCACTGCCACATTGATATCCAAGACAAATTCAAGCTTCAACATGAGAGGACTTCGATGGCTCATATGGTAGTCATCTTGATCGACGAGGAGTACGCTGATATGAAGACCAAATTCCCAAGGTATCAGCACACAAAGTGGGAGATGGCCCCACTTGACGATATCAACATTGAGTATGCAGCAAAAGATGCATATGTTTCATACGAGTTGTACCACAAGATTCGAATCATGAACTATGGCCAGCGTCACCTGGCACCAGCACCAGCAACACCAGTTTGGGGACTTTCTGATTTAGACGAGTAGTGTTCACAATGGAGAACACTTGTATATATATATGCTAGCTATTATTATGTACTGCTTGGACGAGTACTATTATGTACTGCTTGGACCAATTTATGTTTAGTTTTTGTTTGTGCCATTAGTTTCCAAATTTGAATGGTTTAACCATTTCCAACTTCATTTTCTACTTTTCATGGTATCATGCATTTCGATCACATATATAGCACGCTTCATTTGCATGCTTACGGCCAAAGCGATCATAGGCAAGGGATCGAAATATAAATCTATGTAATGTATTAAACTTTATGTGATGTGTACTAATGTATTAAACTTTATGTGATGTGTACTAATGTATTAAACTTTATGTGATGTGTACTAATGTATTAAACTTGGTACCACTTGGTTCTAAATAAAATGCACTTTTCCTTTTATTAGTGGAAAAACGGCGTTTTTTGTGAAAGAGGTACCAACTATGAGAACTAAAACAACTACGAGTACGAGAGCTAAAACAACTACGAGAACTAAACCCTAAACAACTACGCCAACTGAAAAATACAAAATGAAGTCAAAAATTGTTGAAAATTTATGATGTGCCTTTGAATGGTGCATTTTGAACACACAAAAAGTCTGGAGTTCAAAAAATGAAATGCCTTTGTAACAGATAAATTTTCGTCTGAAACCGTGATACTTCGAAAGAGATTGTCAGTTTTGTACACGAAGTGCATCCAGTTTTGGCCGTAACCCTCTCAACTTTTTAGCACATGCTATGTGGGTGAAATGATCATAGCATGCCAACTTTCAACCTTTTTAGAGTTCATTTGTAGTGATTTTTAATTTCATAGTCATTTAGCTCAAAAAATCAGTAAATGCATGAAAAATACCAAATGAAGTTAGAAATTGTTGAAAATTGATGATGTGCCTTTGAATGGTGCATTTTGAACACACAAAAATCCTGGAGTTCAAATAAATTCAAAAAAAATGAAATTCCTTTGTAACAAATGAGTTTTTGTACGAAACCCTCATACTTCGAAAGAGATTGTCCGTTTTGTACACGAAGTGCATCCAGTTTTTGTTGTAACCCTCTCAACTTTTTAGCACATGCTATGTGGGTGAAATGATGATACGACGCCAACTTTCAACCTTTTCAGAGTTCATTTGTATTGCTTTTTAATTTCAGGGTCAATTAGCTCAAATAATAAGTAAATGCATGAAAAATACCAAATGAAGTCAGATATTGTTGAAAATTGATGATGTGCCTTTGAATGGTGCATTTTGAACACACAAAAAGTCTGGAGATCAGTAAGTTCAAAAAAATGAAATGCCTTTGCAACAGATGAGTTTTCGTCCGAAACCGTGATACTTCTAAAGAGATTGTCCGTTTTGTACACGAAGTGCATCCAGTTTTTGCAGTAACCCTCTCAACTTTTTAGCACATGCTATGTGGGTGAAATGATGATACCATGCCAACTTTCAATCTTTTCAGAGTTCATTTGTTGTGCTTTTCAATTTCAGGGTCAATTAGCTCAAAAAAATAAGTAAATGCATGAAAAATACCAAATGAAGTCATAAATTGTTGAAAATCGATGATGTGCCTTTGAATGGTGCATTTTGAACACACAAAATTTCTGGAGTTCAAATAAGTTCAAAAAATGAAATGCCTTTGTAACAGATGAGTTTTTGTCCGGAACCCTGATACCTCGAAAGAGATTGTCCGTTTTGTACACGAAGTGCATCCATTTTTGGTCGTAACCCTCTCAACTTTTTAGCACATGCTATGTGGGTGAAATGATGATACCATGCCAACTTTCAACCTTTTCAGAGTTCATTTGTAGTGCTTTTCAATTTAAGGGTCAATTAGCTCAAATAATAAACTAATAGCAAAAAAAATGAAGTAAAAATAATCAAATAAAACATTAAATAAAAAGAATCAACTAAAATTATCAAAGTGTTTATTTGTTAAAAAGAATCAAGTAAAACATTAACTAAAAAGAAACAAAAAATATCAACTCAAAAGAATTTTCATAAAGTTTTTTTGTTAAAACCTTTAATAGAAAACTAAAATAAAAGAGTCAACTAAAACATTAACTAAAAAGAATGAACTAAAAAGAATCAACTAAAATTATCAAAGTGTTTATTTGTTAAAAAGAATCAAGTAAAACATTAACTAAAAAGAAACAAAAAATATCAATTCAAAAGAATTTCTTAAAGTTTTTTGTCAAAATCTTTAATAGAAAACTAAAATAAAAGAGAAAAAAATCTTCAATAGCAAAGAATTAAAATATAAAGTGGGACTAAAAATTATTAAAGTAAAAAAAACGCCACCTACTAGGCCATCACAGCTTGCATACTACTAGAAACCCTAGATGGGTCAGGATGGAGGCCCGTAGAAGGCCGAGTAGGTCCACATGGCAAAGAGAGTGCGTTTAGGCCCGTAGGCCTGCGTTTGAGAGAAGCTCGAGAGTTTGGCGCAGCGGGGCTCATAAACCGCTCTGAGCTCCTCTCAACTAGCGAGGTGGGAATAAACATTTGGCCGCGGCATCACCCCCTTTAGTCCCGGTTTGGGGCGCCAACTGGGACTAAAGGCCTCCCTTTAGTCCCGGTTGGAGCCACCAACCGGGACTAAAGGCCTCTGCTTCCTGCCATTTGACCTGTCGAAAATGAGCATTAGTCCCGGTTGGTGGCATAAACCGGGACTATAGAGATGGGGCTATATAAGCGGGAGTTTGGAAATTTTGATCTCTCCCCTCTCTCCATTCGATCCTAACACCGACGTCGCCCCTGCCCCCGATGCCGCTAGGCTGCCGGAGTCGCTGTCGCCCCCTAAGCCATCCTCGTCGTCGGCGCCACCTACGCGGCCGCCTACGCCTCCTTCATCTGCCCGCCAACGAGCAGTTGTTGCGCCCCGACCCTCCTCTGCTTCCCACAGTGAGCTCCGCGCCGCCACTCCTCCCTCTCCTCCTCTAGCTCCGGCCGCCTCCCGTCGGGCTATGCTCCAGCGCCCCTCCTCTCCCCACGCCGCGCTCAGGCGCCCCCATCCTCTCCCCTCGCCGGTGTCGTGCACCCCCGCGCTCAGGCGCCCCAATGACAAGGCGCAGGCAAGGCCGTCTCTAGTAATTTGGGGGTCGGGACAAAATAAAAAAAAGGTTCCTGGAATTTTCAATTTTGTGTAACTAAAGAAGTATATCCAAGGAATATCTCATATTGCAATGGCCAAATAGAGCCTTCTAACTATCGAAGGAACACCTCATGCCAAAGCATATATAAATTTGCTCGAGTGCAGGATATATGTAGAACCGAAACTCGATGCTTAACGATGGATTTAAATAGATTAAACAAGAAAAAAAATACAAATTATAATAAAGCATACAAAAGAATACCAAATCAATAGTTTGCTTTATCCATTCCCCCATATGTGTAGAAACTCCTTTTGTTGCAGGTTGCCAATTAAAATATGCCTTCATCTAATTTTTGTGTAGCATCAAATAAGATTTATATAAAATATGCCTTCACCAAATAAGATTGATAATATAGCAACTATTATCTATAAGAAATATTTTCTTTTTTTTAAGTTTTTTGCTGAACCTAATTAAATAGTTGCTACTGGTATCTAGGAGTAAAATTTCAAAAAAAAAATATTAAATAGTAGGAATTTAAATAGTTGTAGAATTGGTTCTCGACGTCGACATACGATGCGTGGCCCGCATCCTCGTCCTCGACTCGGTGGCGACCACCTGCTTGAGAGCTGTCCGGATGTGTGGGACTCGGCTCTGCCTGGCTGGCACTGGGAGGAGCTACCTTCTGGGGCGCGCAGCTTGGTGAGGAACCGGGCTCCCGTCGTCGACCCGGAGCTTCCTTGGTGGCGGTCGCGTGGGCCACTTTCAGTGCCGAGGGTGTCGGGCCCCGAGGAGGAGGTACGTTGTCATGTCAGGGAGGAGGACGAGCACGTTTGTCGCTACATGGAGGCGTTGGATGCCAGATTCTCCAATACCTGGCAGGTTCTTCAGGGATCTCACCCGAGCTATAATCCGGTTATGGTCCCTGCTCTTTGGGTGTCCAACGCCCGTGCCTCACTACAGCGGAAGCTCTTTGTTGGTTGATCAGTTAGATATTATTCGAGAGATGTATTATTGTATTCGAGAGATGTATTAGTGATGTATTCAAAATTATATATTCGATAATATTAAGTGGATTATTCGATGATGCATTAATTAAGTGGATTATTCAATGTATATTAATTTATTTAATTTAGTTTTTTTATGTTTTTGTTAATTTAGTTGTTTTATGTTTTAGTTGTTTAGTTAATTTAGTTTTTTATGTTTAATTTATTTTCAGATACTATGGATCCAATACACGACAGAGACGAATATCAGGAATACATGATGCATGGTGTCATCCGTGGGGATGATTTTATTGTTGGCGATGTCACCAATTAGTTTATGAACGAGTCCCGCGAGGGAGATGAGTCTCTCAACACAGGAGGTAGAAGCTCCGGTGAGGTACACGCCCACGCCTCGGGCGAGGGAGGACTCAACGGCTCCGATGAGGGAGAAGCCGACGGCTCCGGCAAGGTGCATATATATATTAATAAATTAATCCTCTACTGTCTATATACATATATTAACGCTCTTTCTTATTTTACCGGATCGAGCAAAACTTCAGTACGGACGAAACGAGGCCCAACCAAGAAGATGGATGACGGTGAGAGGTATAGGATCGAAAGAGTCTCAAAATACGGGCAACCGGTTGCTCCCACAGATGTAAAGAAGAAATTTCTGAAGGCATGCGGAGTTGTTGTTAGGGACCACGTCTCTATCACCACTCAAGAATGGCTTAAGCCAAGGGCGGAAGGAGTCTCATATGTCGGCACAGTAGCCAAAGATTATGAGGAGCTGAAGCTGGACTACCCTGCAGGTGAAGATAGGGATTTGTCTAAACTTGGAGAAGTCAAGAAACAAACCGTTGTATGGTCAAAGGAGCACATCTTGCTTCCAAATTGGCCGCCAAGGCCACCGACTCCTAAGAGCAACAATCCTTCTTCGCCTCCACCTCACCAGTCTCCAGCGCAACCATCTTCTTCGCCGCCTCACCAGTCTCCAGCGCAGCCGTCGTCTTCGCCGCCTCACCAGTCTCCAGCGCAGCCGTCTCCACCTCCCCGTTAGCCATCTTCGTCTCCGTCCACTGAGGATCAGAGCCAAAAGCGGAAACGTACCACCGCTAATAGTGGTGGCACAAAGGGGTTCCGATCATCGAAACGTAAGTCGTCGCCCCTTCCAAAAGTACCTCATCAGAATATGAAGAACAGAAAAACCAATCATGCACCCCGTGGGAAATCAGTTGCCCAGCTCGGACAACAGAAAAACCAATTGTGTCGCCCGCTCAAAGTGTATTCCGATACAGAGGTGTGCGCGAGCGGAGCTGCGGTCGAGGAAAGGCATGATGAAACAGCTGATATCGATCCGGAGTTTGTTGCACTCTACGGAGAAGCGGCCAAGGCTCATGGCATGTCTATTGATCGGTACTTAAACCATATACAGGATTTTGTTGACGCAACATACGTGTACCGGCACAAGTCTCCTCTCGTCAAACCTGAGTTAGTCAACGAGCTACCAACAAAAATGCAAAGATTGCATAACTGGTACATGCGAGCATCTGCTGAACAGCAAAACTGAATCTATTGTGCATATAAAGACGAGCATTACGGGCATGGAGAAGGTGTGTTAATGATTAAATTCAACGAATTATTTCAGTTATACAAACAAGATGCCCTCGACAAATCTATCATCAATGCCTATTGTTTGTAAGTATTATTAATTTATGTCATTAATTCTTACTCAGTTCGTTCATTGCATGTATAATCCTACTCATCACTATATTAATTTTGCAGAATGAAGATTCTCGAATGCAAAAGAGGACAAATCTATCACATTGGGTTCATTGACCCATATTTCATTCATGACAATAGTCTCGCACTGGATCCCCACGAGACAGAAAATAACTTGGTACAAGGGTTAAGGTTTTCCGCTACCAAAAGGGAAATACTATTTCCTTACAACTTCAAGCGAGTGTTGTTGTCTTGTACACACATTCTATTTTCGCTTACTCGATGTTAAGTGTATAATTGACTCGTTATGCATGCGCGGCTTCCACTTTGTTCTGTTAATCATTGTACCTCACGATGGACTAGTAAAAGTCATGGACTCGCTACGCAAACCCCTCGCTGATTGGGCGAACATGCAAGAATGCATCCAGAGGTAATTTCAACTTTTCGTTCATTTCCTGATAGCAAGTAATTAATATAAACTCTTTTATTCATTTTCTTTTCTTGACAGGGCTTGGAAACGGTTCACCGCCAAGTGTCGGGGTGCTTGGAAGCCAGAGCTTACATTTAGACAAATGGATGTAAGCACTACTAGCTAGATTCGCGCATCTCTTTATTCTAGTTTCAATACCATTATCATGCTTGATTATGTTTTTGATTGAACTTTGTTCTCGTAAAGTGCTTGAGGCAGGAAAAGGGAAACAATTTATGTGGATACTATGTTTGCGAGTTCATTCACCAAACGACCCATGAGACGGGCAAAAACCGAGATTAAAAAAAATAAAGTATGATAAACAATACTCACAACTTTATTTTATTACCATCAATTGTGCTCGGTTTCATTGATATATATTGACCCTTTCTTTAAATTAGATCAAACGGTTGCGGGACAGTCTTCTACCACAGGAGCGCATACGAGCAATTCAAGAGGAAATTGTCGGATTCTTAGATGCAGAGGTCCTAGATCCGAAGGGAGAATACTATAGCCCGTCGGTGCAATTCAAGTGAAATGTTAAAGTGTAAAAGAGATTCATATGTGCATGTAACTCGTGTCTACATTTTGAAATATGTTTGCCAAAGCACGACGGATGAGATGGTGTAATATATTTGTGACGATGATGTGCAATAATTATTCCTTTATTGTTGTGTATGTACCATCCAATTTAGTGCAAAACAAGAATTAAAAAATGCCCAAAATAAATAAATAGGAAAATAGCAAACAAAAAAGAGGCAGCAAAATAGCCCCATCCAATTTAATGCAAAACCCTAAACCCTAAAAAGTGCTAAAAAGGCATCTAAGCAATAGCCCCGGGCCGTAATAAGAACCAGGACTAATACCACCCCCCCCCCCCCCCCCCTCACTCCCAGCCCCGCCTCGTGGAGGACTATTAGCCCCAGTTCGGGACCGAACCGGGGCTAACATTAGTCCCACTTTTTGAACCGGGGCTAATGGCCCAAACGAACCGGGTCTGAAGCCTCATTTTCTACTAGTGGATCCTTTGTGTCTAGACAAATCTAAGACAAGTAATTTGAAAAGGGAGGAATAGATGGAAGATCTTCCTATAAATATGACAGCACTTAGCAATGTATTTCATCGTCAAAGACAAAACACACACCAACAATATACTCTCCTTTTTTGCGAGAAAATTACAACATACTCCCTCCGTTCCTAAATATAAGTCTTTAAAGAGGTATCATTAGTGGACTACATACGGATGTATATAGACATACTATAGAGTGTAGATTCATTCATTTTGCTTCATATGTAGATTCCTAGTAAAATATCTTAAAAGACTTATATTTAGGAACGGAGGGAGTGCTAGTTTAGGGAAGGGGTACATGACAATAGAGACGTAACTACAGTTTTTATTCGAACAAGCACATACTTCACTATCTCACCAAGGCGAAATGATATGGGTTTCCACAGAACAGCCCAACCTGCCAGATCTCCATTACCAGAAATATCCAGCTAAAATTAGCCGCAGCAGCACAAGGACTCCATGCAGCACTCGCAGGTCTCGTAGCAGCAGAAGCAACAGCACAGTGTAAACAGGCTGCAAACAACAAGCTTCCAATGTAAAATCCACAGTTGTCAACCAGAAACCGGTGCAAAATTAAGTATCAGTACTAATTTGTAACTTGAACTGAGATTCTCTGCATAAGTTCTTAGTGAGATATCTGAAAATTACTTCCATCTTGGAGTGATCTCAAACTGATTCGATGGTAAAATTAATTCTCTAAGATACAGTGCGAAAGGCAAGATCCAGGCGAAGTTGCACGAAGATGACCGGTGACTACTACCACCTGCCAACAGGATATCATTTTCCATTTCATCTAATGAACCAAAGGTTAGGGTCACTTGTTTGGTGGATATCCCTTTCAAGAATAAAGGTGAAACATCACTTCCTACCTCCCTGAATGGCAGTCCCTCACCAAACTGGGGCCTTAATAACGATAGGTGCTGGAAATGTTTTGTAAGAAAGCTTTGCCGGAGAGGAAGTAGATGTACCACACCTAAATGAGGAAGAAAGTTGAACCATCGGACTAATTAGTTTCTCTGGAAAAACAAAGCTTTGTAAGTTGTAACAAGCCCGAGAGCACCCTTTGCATTTCCGGACTATTGTTAGAGGCCATCCTAAATTTTTAGACTTTCTACCCGCATCATTTTCACTATGTTCTTAATCCTATAGTAAGTAATAACACAGGAAAAGTTCAATTAAAAACTTAAAATGCTTTTGTACCAAATGTGTGACGTTTGCTAGGGCCTCTCTGATTTGTAGGATTTCAAACTAAGAAAAATGAAAAAACTGGATGCCATGCCATGTTGAATTCACATGCACTGCAAACACGGAAATATGTAGTGCAGCACAGGTTGTCTGATTGCACCACATGAAAAACACAGAATGTAGGCATAGTATTCGCCATAGTTTTCACTGAATATAAGAATAACTTCCATGAGGTTGGACTTGGTGGAAATTTTCCTTTGAAATTGCATGCAAAGCAGCCTATAGGAAAAAAAACATATGTTCTCAAGCCTAGAACTTAAACAAGCTCTAAAGGAACATTTCGAAAGAAACATAATCCTCCAAACTTCCTATGAAATTCCTTTGAATTAAAGAGGCCCTAAATCATACTGGTTGTTTTTCTTTCATACACGATTAGGCACTGGCGTACTGCTAACTCTTAGGTTTAACAAGATACAGGACTCGGGAAATATGAGAAAGGTAAACGACGTAAACTGCCTACTTAGTTTGCTAGAATGATCGTGTGACACATAAATTAGTCTTCTGACGTATGTTAGAATGATTGTGTGACACATAAACCTTGTCTATGTAATGTTACATCAAACAGGCTATTGACAAGTCAGAAATACATATACTCCCTCCAACCCATATTAATAGACGCTGCTTTAGTACAACTTTAGTACAAAGTTGTACTAAGGCAGTGTCAATTAATATGGATCGGAGCGCAAGCAGGAGCTACATGCACCAGGCTGCCCTTTTTTTCAGGGAGTAGTATTCTTATACACCTTAAGGCAAGTTCAAAATTCAGAGTGATTCCTCATTGCAGAATACGTCAACAAGAACTCGACCAGAACAGAGTGGCAAGAGTTGTCCGTAACGAACAGAACAGAAAGGTTACCATGCATATAAGCAGCCTTTCTCCTCATGGCGCTTCTGAACATGATCATAGTAGGACATGTCCTGTGTACTCGGAGGGTTGTCCATCTTGATGTATATCTCTACACAAGTATCTAAGTACACCAAAAGAGAAGAAAAGGACTATGAGCAGAACAAAGGAGGAAGATATATGGAGTGGATAGTGGCTATCTGTATGGGTGTGAGACCTTTTATAGACCAACTCAAGTTTGCAATGCCTCAGGTCGAACCAAGTGTCCAACTATCAAGCACCAGTAGGAACAAAAAGGACTTGACCAGCGTAAACATAACTGTGGCAGTTGATGTGTTGTTTGCTAGTGCAATAGAGATAGTACAATGTTGTTTAATGAACAATCATATATAACACAGTTTGTCAATAAGGAATGTACAGAAAATAGCAGCATAGGGAATTTTTCATTTTACCAGTATATGCATTTCTAGATCCTTGAATTAATACTCAAGCCAATAATTAGTATTAAGTATTATTACTGTCCATCAAGCTTATCACATCAAACCCTGTAAGAGTATCTTTTCTGGGGATAACTAGACATGTTAAATCTTAATTGGATGGGACTAAATTCGTAGTCATGCCATGAACCAGATCTCTTATGAGTATCCATCTGACTGAGAAATATGCACTGAGCTTGTAGTTGGATGGAATTGATTACCATTGAATATTTAGGTGAAATTAGGTCCCTCTTGCATTCATTGGTAGATGGTTGCTACTTGCACCAGGGACCAGGGACCAGGCTTGATTTTATCAACTAAGTCTAAGTGCCTTTGTCATTATTCATGAATGACAATATCATCCATGATAGCAGTTAATTATTAATACAACTGCTGACAATGAAGGGGAATAAAGGTACAAGAAAGCAAATCATGGGATATACACTTTGGCAGGTAATTTTACACATTGATTGATAATATTGATCCAGATGTTAAAAATATAAGGACATTTTTCAATGTGGAGCCAAGACTTTGATATTTATCATGTCAAAGGCAAATCATCCTTAATTATGCAGCAATGTTCTTGTCATGAATTGGCAAGATGTGCAATACCAGAACATGTAGCAATGCTTACTGTGTGAAGTTCAGATTTCCTATCCTACTAAGCAAGCGACGCAATGCAGTTGAGTTATCAATCATGAAAAGCACCGTGGACTTACCTCATTGTTCGCCCGTCCATCAAATCTTCTGAACGGATTCATCAGAATCTGGAAAATTCAAAATACACTGGCATCCACATGACACCAGCTGTAGTAAAAAATCACGACCTCACATATCCAATCCAAAGTCGTTTCACAGAACAATCGACTAGAATTGGGCATTATCTTGTCAAAGAAAGAAATGTCCATCACTTGATAGTACACCATGAAAGAATCAAGGTTCGTCCTCAGATAAGAAACTGGTATTAATTACAGACTTTCAAATGAGGGCCGGGGAAGGGGGGGGGGTTGACAAAATACCCTGCACAACATCCATAGTGCTATAAATCGAGTGGAATGAAGTCCATTTGAACACATACATATTATGTCATAGTGGGAGCTACCAGAGGAGCGGGTTTAGGAAAAGCAGCAAAGCTGATGTCTCTGGTTACTGGATGGAATGCAGCATTCCTCTCAAGGTGCTCCCATATAAGCCTTCTCCGCTCCTCAGATGCGGCTTGCTTCTCTTCCTCCTCTTGCAAATTTTTCTGACAAGCCAACAGCAGCTTCTGATCCATGTCAAAGAACATTTTCCTGACATTCATTGTAATATTAAGAACCGATTGGTTCCAATGCAAACGAGCATTCCTTTCAAGAGCTGGATATATGATTGGCAAGATAACTTGGTGGTTTTGAGAGATCAAACCGAACAAGTGCTCGTTGTTCCACAGGAATAAGGCTCTTTCAGCAACCTGTAAGCAGGAACAATATTCTTAGCTTCTAGGCTAGGAGTGTTCGAATTGTAGAATAAATCATGTCACAAACAAAAACAACAGGTTTCTCCATTCATCAGCACATGGCGCATAGAAGTGTTCCACATCTATAAAGTTTTGTGTAGGCATACAAAGAAAAAATCTCCAACAAACAACATAAGGAGAAAGGAAAGAATGTAATTTGCATTGGTGTGATTACTCAGCATTAGCCCTTGTGGCCAATTAAATAGCAGCTACATCCAAATGTGAAGAATCTCTGAAGGGAATTCTTTGAGCAAAGTATAATTTGAAAATGAATACAACAGCACATATCTGGGTGGTAAATGTGATGCTGGTTCGAAATACAAAGACGGCCCACAAGAATGCAAGAGATTTTCAATTGAAATAACTGCCTCAAGTCCTGAACTAAATGAGTGTTCTGACAACCAACAATGAGAGCTATAAGCTAGTAAAGAAACTTAATGAAACAACAAACACTGGCAATAGGATATTACAGGTCGATATCCTGGGACAAAATTTCACCTGAAAATGAGAGCTATTCAAGCAGTGTGCAACCCTCCGAAACAATGGGACCATGCACTTCTGGAACTCAGGCATTTCTGTCAATTCCAGCACCTCCTCCAACTCCCCCAAGAACATCATCTCCTTCTGACTGTTCGTCACTGGCCAGTACTTCAACAGGCCTCTGATCACAGTCCCTGAGAGCTTTGGTTCCTTGTCAATAAACTGTGTAATGCAGTATGTCAACTGTGGCAGATACATGCCCACTGTCTTCGGTTTATGAAGAGGAATCAATGCCTTCCACAGAAATAATTTATGCTCCTCCTTCAATGGTTTCGCAAACCCACTAATCACACTCCCAAACACCTCCAAGAGTTCGCCAATCCCATTGTGACGATCAGCATCGGATACAAACCTATAGAAGATATTGCTCACAGCCTTGCGGATGAAGGGCCGATTACCCATGAATTTTCCATATATCCTATGCAATACTGTCTTCAAGCAATCTCTTTCTCTAGGATCATCAGAATCTAACAAATCAAGCAGCCTAGAGATGAACGAATTGTCCAAGTACTTGCGAGCCACCTTCACATCAACTACCGGAGAGGTGACGAACCGGAGGAGCAGCTCGTACACGACCTGTAAGTGGTACCATGAGGGGTCAAAGAATGGATCGTCCTCGTCAGCCTCGGCAGCTGCCCCCGTGCCTGGCCGGACCTTGGGCGGGAAGACCCTGAACAGGTTGATGGCGAACATACGCACACAGGCCGAAACCATCGCCTCCGTGAGGGGCTCCTCCGCCGTGCCGAGGCAGTCGACGAGAGACATGAGCACCTGCCGCTTTCGCTCCCTCTCCGGAGAGTCTCGGCCCCGGTCGTTGGAGAAGTCGAACAACACGCAGCAGACGTTGAGCTTCCGGAGGAACACGTCCTCCCTTGTCTCTCCCTCCGCTCCGGCGATAGCCGCGAGTGGAGGAGACGCCCGCATAGAGTCCCACTGCCTCCCATTCACGTCATACGACGTTGGGGACTTGGGCGGTGGAGATCCCCAGCCCCCGCCTCCGCCGGATTTCGGCGACTTCCCCGAGAGCTTACCAAGGAACTGCTTCCACATGGCCGCAGCAAACAGTCCGTAGCGCCGACCCCCCTCGCGTCAGACACCCATTTCAAGGAACCATGAACGGACCAGGGAGAAGTAAACCCACTACCCGCCACCGACCCAGGACACGCAGAGGCAAAGCAAATCTTGCAACGCAACGAACCGGGTTGGCCGCCGCGACCCGTGCAGCTGTCGGGGCGCCGGCCACAGATCCCGCAATGGCTGTGAGGGGGGATTAGATCCGAGAGCGGGACGCCGAGGCCTCCGCCATGGATGAGATCTCGGAGGCGGAGGGGGGCAGAAAGCGCAGAGCCTTTGGCGTTTTGGGTGGAATCGCAGTGGGAACCGAGCGGGGGGAGAAGAGCTGCAGTTTACAGCTGTTTGCGGGGAACGATGGCCACCGGAAGAAGGAAGGGGTGGCCGGATGCATCTCGGCCGTTCGTTTGAGATTGGATTCCCACGTATCGCCCGATGGAAGGTTTCGAGGTTTCCTGTGGTCTCAAAAGAAAATGTGAGCCCTTCTTTGATTCGCAGAATTCCCAGTAAGGAAAGTCTATATTAATATAATAAAGATATCAATTACATTTACCTTTTGTATCAACAAAATATTTAAAAACATCTAGAATACACACAGTCAAAAAAAAAAACAAAAAAAAAACGGTTAAGGTGATCAATCACTAGCATCAGCAGCACTCTAACAACCGTTGAAGATAATATCCGAATTACAAAAGTGGTTCTAGAAAAGCAACGTCTTTAAGAAAGAAGCAATGCACACGCATTGTTGTTGTCTGATCAAAGATATTGGATTTTCATCGTGAAGAAAGTCTGAATTCACCCAAAAAACAATTCCTTCAAAAAGGTCATTGTGAGATGCAACCAATAAAAGTCACACTTAGAGGGTGTTTGTTTCCAGGGACTTAAAAAAGTCCCTATAAGTCCAACCTAAACCAAACACAAGGGACTTATTGGGACTTATTGTGGTGATTTGGGACTTATCAAATAAAGACTCTCACCGAGGAGCTTATTGGGACTTATCCCGGGCCGGACCTACCCCGCGTCGCTCCAGGCTCGTTCCCCGCACTTCGCCCCGCCTCTCGGTCCAATCGCCGCCGCCGCCCCGCCTCTCGCCCCGTCGCCGCCCCACCTATCGCTCCGGTCGTCGCCCCGCCTCGGTTCGTTCTGCCTCGGTTCGCCGCCCCGTCGCCGCCCCGCCTCGGTTTGTTCTGCCTCGGTTCATTGCAGCGGTGCCTCCAATCGCCGGACAGGCCCTCTCCCGAGCCTCGTTGCAGCGGTGCTTATCCTGTGTGTCGTACGCGTTGGCTGATGACGATCCATGTGAACAAGTGTATTATTAGGTGCAACATGGACTTATAAGTCCGTGTAAACAAACAGGTAGGGACTCGGGACTTATAAGTCCCTGTAAACAAACAGGTAGGGACTTATGACTTATAAGTTGAGACTTAAAAAAGTCCTAGGACTTATGAAACAAGCAGGGCCTTAGGTCTTCACCCCTCGTAATCAAGACTCGGTATTCGAGGAGGAGCATAAAAAATGTAGTCCTCCAATGTCGTCGCCCCCACTTGACGAGGCAACCATTGCAAGTCACCAAACACCCGACACATAGTCTTCACACCATCTAATGCACCCTCCCACCAAGGCTATAAGACCTCTAATTGCAGCGGCCATAACTTTCTCCACCTCCATCAAAACCTTAAAAATTTTGACTTAGACATGTCCCATGACACCGACAAGAAAGTGAAGCTTCGCACGCGTCCGCTTGAATCCGTAGTGGTTGATAATATGGACACATGCGATCGGATTCTTTCCCATCCAGATATCTAGGAGTGTCATGCGGAATCTGTGTAGATCCATGACGTAGATGTCCAGAACACATGCCACAACCAGATTAAGGAGACCGATATCAGGTAAAATGGTGACTTGACGCATGAAGAGCTAGGGTCAAACCACAATTATTTTGTCCAAGCTAGTAGCCCCTCATCGCTAGCCGACTCCCTCATGCCTTTTTTTTATTAAGCCACCCCTAGGTGGATTGGAGTGGATTGAAGGGGATTTGGGGGGATTTGACCTAGATAGGATTTAATCCTGCCAATATCTATCAATCCCGTTCATTTGTCATTGAACCGAGCAAGGTCTCATGGACCGATCGTCCATATTCTCCACCGAATTTTTATCATGACAAATGTCCTCATGAAAGGACTTAGGTGTGGAGCCATCGCAGCTATGTGGCGGCTTGAGAGGGGTTGGTTGGAATCGAGAGACGCGAGTTACCCAGGTTCGGCCCCTCCGATGGAGGTAAAAGCCTATGTCCTACTTGTATTTCATTAATGAAGATGATGATGTCGATTACAAGGATGCGGAATTGCTACCTCTAATCTCGAGGGTGTCTAATATCTCTATCTCATGATTTGTCTTGTCTAGACCTAATTTGACTTGTCCCTCTTGGGGTGCCCCATCCCTTCTTTTATAGGTTGAAGGGGTAGACTTACATAGAGTCCTACTAGGACTTGGACTAGCTTTCCTTGGAAGGAATTCATCCTCTTGTTGGGCCTTCTGTGTGAACCGCCCTCCAAGCCTCTCCATGAGCCGCCTTACGCCGGCTTGCACACTAGGCCTTGGCTCTCGTCGTCCAGGTCGATCTGGCAAGCGGGGTGTCCCACGAGCCACTAGATGATGGGCCGAGTCATACCACCTAGCCGGATCATACCTCCTGACTGGGACAAACCACCTGGTCGGGTCATACCTCCTCGCTGGGTCAAACCTCCTGGCCGAGTCATACCATGGAGTATATCCCTGACATTAGCCCCCAGGTTAGCTTGAATCTATTCATGGTAAGCTCCTAAAATAAGAATAATAAATATGTTAAGGGACCGGCTTGCTCCTTGGCTCGCTTATTCCAATGAAGTGGCTCCTTGAAAATCTTGATTTCTTCGAGCCGTCTCCACAATCATCTTGCTGGTCAATGCCATTTGCAATGAAATATTGGGAATAAAACACCCATATGTCGTTGACTCGGCCTACAATGCTTTGTCTTGACGAAAATATTGGAGATAAGAAAACCATATGACAGCCTATAAGGGCTTTTTATCTTCGCCACCTCAAACATTAAGGATTCGCATCTGCAGTTATGTTCATCCCCAAAAAGCGACATTGAGCTTAATCCGTCCTACTGGGTAAGCTGATTTTCTAGGAAAAATGCCATAAAATACCGTGGCAGAAGTTTGCAAACTGTTATCGTGAAGGTTCATCCGCCGGAAAGTGTCGTAATATAAGATGTTGATGCTGCTTACTCCATCCATGAAGACCTTTGTGAGGGTATAACCACCAACCTGAGGCATCACCATCAAAGGTAGATCTCCTGGATTATCAACTCGAGAAGGGTGATCCTCTCTGTTCCAAATGATTGGTTGCTCAGACCAGTTGAGGTATCTCGGGACTGCCGGCCCGACCATACTAATGGCTCTCTGATTGCGCTTCTGGTCTTGTTTGCAAGTGTTGGTGATGAAAATGTGGTATCGACCATTGTTCAACTGCTTAGGGCTGCTTTGAAACCCAGATTTATTGTTATGCTAGTGATTACCCTCATCAGAATGTTGCCCTTTGCCAGTTTTTCCTTGGTGCCGAAAACTCGATCACGAGCCGCCTGATTCATTGAAACCTGATCCTGAGAACCCACCAGACGAGCCGCCTTGTGAGCCGATTTGACCATACCGACCCGAATCTCCTCCACCAATAGCCCCTGGTGACTTTGGGATACCTGATTCCAGAACTCGTGCATAATATAACAATTCTCCCATGAGTGAGTAGATGGCTTCTCGTCGGTACTATGCTTTGGACAAGGCACATTGAGTACTTCCTCATAATTGTGCGGCTTATTCCCATTGTAATCTCCTCCAGAGCAGTGCTGGTTCTTGAACCCAGTATCGGTGCTAGCCACAAATTCTAACCCCCCCTCAGGCTGCTTTTGTTTGTTATTTTTTGACCTTCAGGGTTTCCACCTTGCTGATTGCTCTTGCCACCTTCACCTTTCTTGTTCTTACCAACTTTCTCCTCGTCCAAGCCGGGATCCTTCGTGTCGTATGACTCAGCATACCTCGTCAGAACATCTATTAAATCACCCATATCTTGAGTCTTCCGTTTTAGGCGACTAAGCTTTAGTACTAGCGACTCAAAGTGGCATTTTTTCTCCAAAATCATGACGACTTGGGAGGTCTTAATGGTGTCCGACGAGTGGATGATTTCTGCAAGCCGATGGGTCCAATGATGAGTTGACTCACGTGTGCGCTGGACATAGTGTTGAATATCCACAATTGTCATCGGCCGTTTGTATGTTCCTTAAAAATGTCGGGTCATGATTTTTGGTGGCGCCAGGTCAGACAAGTGCACTCCGGTGGTTTTGATAAAAATATTGGAAATAAAGAAATCCGTGTGATGCTAAGCCAGTCTTTCAATGCTTCAGCTAGATAGAAATATGTTGAGCCGGTCTTTCAATGCTCAGGCCAGTTGAGGTATCTAGGGACTGCCGGCCCGACCATATTAATGGCTCTCTGATTGCGCTTCTCGTCTTGTTTGCAAGTGTTGGTGATGAAAATGTGGTATTGACCATTGTTCAACTGCTTAGGGTAGCTTTGAAACCCAGATTGATTGTTATGCTAGTGATTACCCTCATTAGAGTGCTGCCCTTTGCTAGTTTTTCCTTGGTGCCGAAAACTCGATTGCGAGCAGCCTGATTCATTGAAACCTCATCGTGAGAACCCACCAGACGAGCCGCCTTGTGAGCCGATTTGACCATACTGACCCGAATGTCCTCCACCAATAGCCCCTTGGTGACTTTGGGATACCTGATTCCAGAACTCGTGCATAATATAACAATTCTCCCATGAGTGAGTAGATGGCTTCTCTTGGGTACTATGCTTTGGACAAGGTGCATTGAGTACTTCCTCATAATTGCGCGGCTTATTCCCATTGTAATCTCCTCCAGAGCAGTGTTGGTTCTTGAACCCAGTAACGGTGCTAGCCACAAATTCTGACCCGCCCTCGGGCTGCTTCTGTTTGTTATTTTTTGACCTTCACGGTTTCCACCTTGCTGATTGCTCTTGCCACCTTCACCTTTCTTGTTCTTACCAACTTTCTCCTCGTCCAAGCCGGGATCCTTCGTGTTGTGTGACTCAGCATACCTCGTCAGAACATCCATTAAATCACCCATATCTTGAGTCTTCCATTTTAGGCAACTAAGCTTTAGGACTAGCGACTCAAAGTGGGAATTTCTCCAAAATCAGGACGACTTGGGAGGTCGTAATGTTGTCCGACGAGTGGATGATTTCTGCAACCCGACGGGTCCAATGATGAGCTGACTCATGTGTGCGCTGGACACAGTGTTGAATATCCACAATTGTCATCGACCGTTTTTGATTTTTGGTGGCGCCGGGTCAAACAACTGCACTCCGGTGGTTTTGATAAAGATATTGGAAATAAAGAAATCCGTGTGATGCTAAGTCGGTCTTTCAATGCTTCAGCTAGATAGAAATATGTTGAGCCGGTCTTTCAATGCTTTAGCTCCACTTTAAAATTGATCGCTTGAGGATGTTCTTCCTCTCTCTTTTTTAGCTCCACATTACCTATAGCCCCCAAGCTCTCAGTTTATCAGTTCATGATGACTTGGTGCTTCAGGTAGAAAAAATATCTTGGTAGTGTATCCCTCAAGTGTCGGGTTGTGTTGCCTGCGGCAGCCTAGGACATGTAATTGTCCTATACTTATAAAGCTTCATCTGGTGTAGCCCCCAAGGGTCGGGTTGTTTTTTGCTTGCAACAACCTGGGACTTTTGAACTTTGTTTTGAATGTTGTAAATAAATTTGAGAAATCCAGGTTGTCATTCGAGTCGCCAGATATTTCTTGAATTTCACATGTGTAGCCCTTAAGACCCGGCTCATGAGTATGTGATGGATCAGGTCTTCAATTTGGACCTCATAATATGTTAAACAGCTGAATACTATAGCCCCCAAGTGCCAGATTGCATGCCTGCGGTGAATTGGGACTTTAGAAATTTAATCTGAGCAGTGTATTTCCCAAGTGCCAAGTTGATTGCATGTGGCGAATCGGGACTCACATGTACTTCTCCTTTGAAAATAAAACACCATATGATGTTGCCCCCAAGTGCCTGGTCGTATGCTTGCAGCGACTTGGGACTATGTAAGAATAATATAACCCATCATAATGCACTTCATAAGTTCTCTGGAGATGATATTTAATCTGATTTGAATGGATCCTTGACTGTGGTTGTAATGTAACCCGGTATTTCATTGTCTTGTATGAATGTCGTGGAATAACACCTTTGTGCTTGAAGTGAAATCCATGTTTGTGGTTGCGGTGCAACCTGAAAAATATATGTTTGAAAAATCCCTAAGCGGTGTAGTTTATTGCAAGCACAGTTTGAAGAAATCCAAGAGCTGGTCAATTATATGACCCGACATTGTATGTGATAGGCCAGCTTAGCGATATGTAATATACCAGCTCAACATTACGTGAGAAACTGTTTTTTCAAGAACATTTGAAAGGACATGGATGTCGCCTAGAGGGGGGGGGTGAATCGGTGCTTTAAAATAATTATGGTTTAGGCTTGAACAAATGCAGAAGAAAACTAACGTTTAATTAGTCAAGCATAAAACCTAAAACAACTAGGCTTACCTATGTGCACCAACAACACATACTAAGCAAGATAACCAACTAAGGGATAGCAAGATATAAAACAAGAAACAATATGGCTATCACAAAGTAAAGTGCATAAGTAAAAGGCTCGGGTAAGAGATAATCGAGGCACATGGAGACGACGATGTATCCCGAAGTTCACACCCTTGCGGATGCTAATCTCCATTTGGAGCAGTGTGGAGGCACAATGCTCCCCAAGATGCCACTAAGGACACCATAATCTCCTCATGCCCTCGCACAATGCAAGATGCCATGATTCCACTAAGGGGCCCTTGAGGGCGGTCACCGAACCCGTACAAATGGCAACCCTTGGGGGCGGTCACCAGTACCCCGTAAAAATTGTTCGGAGCGATCCCCACAACCTAATTGGAGACCCTGATGCTTGCCCAGAGCTTTACACCACAACGATTGAGATCCGAGGCACCACCAAGCTTCTAGGACGCCAAAGCACCCCAAGAAGAACAAGCTCTAAGGTACTAAGCATCCAAGAGTAATAAGCTTCTCAAACTTCACTTTCACGTATCACCGTGGAGAAATCAAACCTATGCACCAAATGCAATGGCAAGGGCACACGGAGTGCCCAAGTCCTTCTCTCCCAAATCCCTCCACAACAACTAATGCTATGGAAGAAAATGAGAGGAAGAACAAAGAAGAACACGAAGAAATCCATGATCTAGATCCAAAGGGTTCCCCTCACAAAGAGGAGAAAGTGATTGGTGGCAATGTGGATCTAGATCTCCTCTATATTTTCCCTCGAGACCTAGAAAGAAACATTGGAGGGATTGAGAGTTAGCAAGCTCAAAGAAGGTCAACAATGGGGGGGCAAATACGAGGTCAAAAGTTCGGGAGCAATGGGGAAGAAGACCTCCTTTTATAGTGCTCCCCAAATCCAATCGTTATGTGCACTGGTTGTTTACAAGCGGTACTACCGCTCGGCTGAGCGGTACTATCGCTGGAGCAGTAGTTTCACGGAAAATGAGCAAAACAGCATAAACCTCGAGGCGGTAGTGCCGCCGGAGCGGTACTACTACCCTGGCCAACAATCTTTCCACTAGGAAGAAGTAAGACTCTAGAACCCAAAAATAAGCGGTAGTACCCGCGGTACTCGAGAGAGGTAGTACCACGCGTGCGGTACTACCGCTAGGAACTGCCGCTCAAAAATCCACTATAAATAGAGTGAATAGATGAAAAAGTAAGCAGAAGTAGCAGCGGTAGTACACAATGGAAGTACCGCCCAAGCGGTACTACCATGGTACTGAGCGGTACTATCGCCTGTTTAGAGAAGAACAACTCTCGCACTGAAACTGCCATAACTTTCACGTATGAGCTCCGAATTGAGTAAACTCAAGCTTGTTGAATAGCACACGACAAGTACTATCCAAACAGCAGATATGAAAATGCCAATGATATAGAGATGTTAAACCTATATGAATGAAGAACCGACAAAAACTCCAACATCGAAAACATCATAGAGGATTCATATGGAATCCGTTTTCGATGAACTCGAGCTTGTCATGAAGATGACCATAAGGTCTACAACTCACAAAGAGAACTACCAAACAAGAACCAAGAAAGATGGTGCAAGGATGCAAATGGTTTGAGCTCTCAACGAACGATGCAATCAAGATACTCACTTGAGAGGACCCCTTGATAGTGCGGCAATCTATCCTATAACCCAGTCTCCCAACTAATACCATCATGGGACTGGTAAAATAGAAAACCTATCAAGGCAAACCTATACCTTGCACATAGTCCACTTGAGCTAGATGATGACGATCTTGACTTCCTCAAGATGGACCACCTTTCTTGATTGTGTTGGATCAATGAAGACTAGTTGAATTCTCCCCCATACTCACTATGGGTGAGCCACTCTTCAGCACATCTTCACAAGTCCATTGTCTCCACAATGGGCGGCAAACTTCAAACATGATTTCGTCATGACGCTCCAATTGAACTTGAAAAACGCAATCTTCCATGGGTTGAATGAGATCTTCCTCTTGACGCAAGACCATGGAAACACACCTAACCCCACACAGAACTCTCACGAAGACCATGGGTTAGTACATAAAGCATGACGGACAATGCTTACCATACCATGGGATCACTTGATCACTCTTGGTACATCTTGTATGCTTTGTGTGTTGATCAACTTGATTCACTCTTTGACTTAGTCTTGATCAACCATGTGTATTTATGAACAATCTTTGGATAAAACCTTAAATACCACCTTGGTCATCATATAAACTCCTTGAAACCAATAGATGGACTTCAAGAAGTGCATATTGACAAATCCTTTGAATATAACTCAAGGCAACCATTAGTCCATAGGGATTTTCTTCAATTACCAAAAACACATATGGAGAAAGATGCTCTAACAATATTTGTTTCTCCTGATCTGATTTAAAAAAACCCAATCATTTAACACTGATTATGATAAACCATGATGAAAATCCGGCCAGTTTTGGCTCTCAAAGACTTATTTGTTCCTACAAAAAGTTTGTAACTCGGTTTGAAGACTAGCATGATATGTATGCATCATGTGATGAGGGATGATGTATGATTGAACTAGTCATAATATGACTACAACTTTTGTGACTCGGTCATTCACGATGAGCCAATAAAAATAGTACTTGTACCTGAAAAGATCAAGTGATGGTAATATAAAGCAATAATAATTCGGCTAAGTGAGACATGGTAAAAACAGACCAATTTTCAAGGCAAGTCTTGCTTCAGTGAAGCGAGTGTGATAACCCATGTTTTATCCTTGCTTTCAGTATGCCGGCTCTCACGTAACAAACCAATGTTTTAACCTTGCTAATTCAGGGTCCACAATGGATTGAATAGTCATGAGTACATGGAGTCACCTGATCGGAGTCGCATCAAACATACCGGCAGGTTTAACCATTTTGTGGCGTCTTTGCCGAATCAAGAGGGTGAGAAAGCTAAACTCGATGAGTTGGAAGCCCCCAAGTGGCATATGATCAATAGAAAAGCCCAACATAGGATTGCGGAAGACAATTCTATTACTACCAAACAATCTGAGGACCAGTAGCCCCCAGATAAGTCGGCTTGATTCCATTGATCATGATATGATAATATGATGATCCAGTAAAAGACGATACCTATGTTTGAACAACACATCATGCTAGCTGGTCATCTTTGGCAATCTTTACTTTTTTGCCCATAAGGCAGGGCATCCATGTTGGAATTCTGCATCATGGCCGCAAGCTCTTTTTAGTAACATTTAACTTTTCGCCTAGCCGGCAGCAGCTCCCGGGTTCCGGGTTGTCTTCCCTGCAATGACCCGGAGTTCTTGAATTTGTTGACAACAACCAAATATGTTGAGTCATGACCATGCAACACCCGAATCTTAAGAGCCTGTTTGGGACTGCTCTGCTTCTCAAAATTCAGCTCTGCTTCAGAAAAGACAAGCCAAACGGGGTAGCTCCACGATATGCCTCTCCGCAAAAAAACTAAAATCTGGGATACAACTTCAAAGTTTTTATGAAGCTCCTTAGAGGGTGCTCCAAAAAACTCTAGAAGCTGGAGTTGAGAGAAAATTACCCACCACTGCCACCAGTAAGTGGATACCCCTTCATTTCTTTCCCCTCAACCAATCAAATAGATTCTTTCCATCAAATTTTCTATTCTTGAAGCTGAAGCTAGATGAAAGCCAAACATTCTCTTGATAGTGCTATAACTTCTGCATGAAACTGCTCCAAAGTAAATTTGATGAAGTGAAGCTGATTTTGATGAATTGGAGCAGTCCCAAACAGGCCCTAAGTCGATTCGTGGAGGCGGCTTGAGAGTCTTCATACTTGCTTGTAGCATAAGTCGATGTAAAGTTGAGAGCTGAATTCTGGTATTTGAAACTCGAGATGATGTGGCGAGTTGATGATCTTTGTGATGCTCATCGTATATCTTTGGCAAATGTCTTGGCCAAATTGAGTTTATATGCATCTTAATCCATGCTTTGTTATTCTCATTTGATCTGGTCTTCCTGTCTTCTCCAGGTTTATTTTTCTTTCTTTGCTGCTTGGCTTTTGGATTACCGGCTCAATGTTTGGTCGGCTCAAATCATAGCTTCTCCAAGTATATTTCCTTCATGGAAGCTCTTCTGTTTCTTTTGATACGTTGAAGTAGAACGTATCGCTTTTCCTTTTCTTCTATGTTGTTAAAGGAGACGGGCCGCGGGGGAGGCTTGAGTGAGTAGGTGCGGCTCCAGCGTGTTGATGTAAATGTGTAAGTCAGCCGCGGCGTTTGAAAACCAGCGCGAAAGGCGAGTCAGTCGTGGCGGTGTACACCAACGTGAACAGCGATCCGACCACGTCATTTGTAAGCCAACGCGGACGGCGAGTTGGCTGCATCAAGTTGATGTAGATCGTACCGCGGGGTGGCGGCTCGTACGCGTCCGTTGGAAGATGTGGCATGGACGGACGCCGACGCATGTGTTAGAGCATATTTCTCCATATGTGGTTTTGGTAATTGATGACAATCCCTATGGACTAATGGTTGCCGTAAGTTATATTCGAAGTATTTGTCCATAGGCAGTTCTTGAAGTCCATCTGTTGGTTTCAAGGAGTTTATATGATGACCAAGGTCGTATTCAAGGCTTTATCCAATGATTGGTCACAAGGACACAAGGTTGATCAAGACTAAGTCAAATAGTAAATCAAGTTGATCAACACACAAAGGGTACAAGATGTACCAAGTGGGACCAAGTGATCCCATGGTATGGTAATCATTGTCCATTACGCTTTTGTGCACTAACCCATGGTCTTCGTGAGAGTTCTATGTAGGGTTAGGTGTGTTTCCATGGGCTTGCGCCAAGAGGAAGATATCATACAACCCATGAAGGATGACGTCAAGTGGTGATCGTCATCAAGATAGCGGTGTGCAAGTTCAAGTGGAGCATAATGAAGATATCATGCTTGGAGTTCATCTGGTGGCAATGGACTTGTGAAGATGTGTTGAAGAGTGGCTCACCCATAGTGGAGTATGGGGGGGGGGGCAATTTACAAGTCTTCATCGAGCCAACACAATCAAGAAAGATGGTCCATCTTGAGGAAGTCAAGATCCTCATAATCTAGCTCAAGTGGACTATGTGCAAGGTATAGGTTTGCCCTTGATAGGTTTTTCTATTTTAGGATAGATTTGCATACTGTCAAGGGGGGCTCTCAAGTGAGTAGCTTGATCGTATCGTTCATTGAGATCTCAAACCATTTGCATCCTTGCATCATCTTTCTTGGTTATTGTTTGGTGGTTCTCTTTGTAAGTTATAGAGATTGTGGTCATCTTTATGACAAGCTTGAGTTCATAGAAAATGGAGTTCATGTGCATTGTCTATGATGTTTTTGATGTTGGAGTTTTTGCCTCTTCTTCATTCATAGAGGTTTCACATCTCTATATCCTTGGCATTTTTATACAACCTCTTCTTGCTATAACCTTTTGTTGTTTGGATAGTACTTGTTGTCTGCTATCCAACAAGCTTGATTTTGCTCAATTCGGAGCTCATATGCGAAAGTTATGACTATTTTTGCCTTACCTATTTTTCACTAAGAGAGGTTGTACCTCCCCTAAGAGAGGTACAACCGGTGTTTGGAGCGGTTGTACCGCTCCAGAACTGGTCCAAAGGTTGTACCGGCCATGTACCGCTCTACCACGAGACTAGATTTTGTTTTGGTGCTGTTCTTGGGTGGTTGTGGGCCGGTTGTACCGCTATATTACATTGACCGGTTGTACCGCCCACATCCCCGGTTATACCACCCTTGTGTTATTCTGCACATAACGGGCAGATTTGTGGGGACCTATTTAAGGGGTCTTCTTTCCTAATGGTTCGCCAACTCTTGAGCTCGTCCCACGCCATTGTTGACGAACTTAGAGCTTGCTAACTCTCAATCACTCCAATGATTCTTCTTCCAGTTTGAGGGAAAAGAGAGAGGAGATCTAGATCCACATTTCCACCAATTACTTTCTCCTCTATGTGAGGAGAACCCCTTGGATCTAGTTCTTGGAGTTCTTGGTGTTCTTCTTCGTTCTTCCTCTCATTTTCCACTATAACATTAGTTGTTGTGGTGGGATTTGGGAGAGAAGGACTTGGGCACTCCGTGTGCCCTTGCCATTGCATTTGTTGTATAGGTTTGAGCTCTCCACAATGATATGTGGAAGTGAATTTTGAGAAGCTTATTACTCTTGGGTGGTTGGTTCCCTAATACGTGTTCTTCTTGGGTTTTTTGGCATCCTAGAAGCTTGGTGGTGCCTCGGAGCTCAATCATTGTGGTGTAAAGCTCCGGCAAGCTTCGGGGTCTCCAATTAGGGTTTGGAGATTGCCCCGAGCATTTGAGGTTACCTCGAAGCCATATTCCATTGTGGTGAAGCTTCTTGGTGTTGTTGGGAGCCTCTAATTAAGTTGTGGAGATTAGCCCAACCTTGTTTGTATGGGTTTGGTAACCACACTCAAGGGTCCCTTAATGCAATCACAACATCTTGCATTGTGCGAGGGCATGAGAAGATTACGGTGACCTTAGTGGTAGCTTGGGGAGCATTGTGACTCCACACCGCTCTAAAAGGAGATTAGCATCCGCAAGGGTGTGAACTTTGGGATACATCATCATCTCTGCATGCCTCGGTTATCTCTTTCCCGAGCCCTTTACTTATGCACTTTACTCTGTGATAGCCATATTGTTTATTGTTATATACTTTGCTATCACTTAGTTGTTTATCTTTCTTAGCATAAGTTGTTGGTGCAATAGGTTAGTCTAGTTGTTTTAGGTTTTGTGCTTGACAAATTAAACATTAGTTTATTCTGCATTTGTTCAAGCCTAAACCATAATTATTTTAAAGCGCCTATTCACTCCCCTTGTGGGCGACATCCACGTCCTTTCAATTGGTATCATAGCTAGGTCTCTCATTATGAGGTTTTACCACCTAGAGAATAAGGATGTCGACTAGGGGATTGGGATTCTCTGACACTCTTTGTTTCAATGGCACAAATTTTGATGATTGGGTAATTCGCATGCTTAATCTCTTTAGGATCATGTTGCCAAATTTAGAGCAAATTGTAGATATGTGGTTTTTCTCCTCCAAAGGATTCTCAAAACATATCTTTAGAGGATGAGAAAAATTCTTATCTCAATGTTCAATCTTCTAATGTGCTTTTTTATGCTTTGAGCAATGTAGTTATATTTCAACTCATGCCATTCCAGGATGATCATGAGTTGTGGGCAAAGCTTCAAGATAAATATGGCGTATCCAAGATTTGTAGGGATGATTGTTATCCCTCCACTTCCGGTCATGTGGTCTTCTCAACTTCATCTACTTCACCTACATGTGGATTGACACAAGATAATGCTATGGTGAGTAGTGGTGATCATTGCAATGATGATAGTGGGCTTATTGTTGATGATCCTTCATCACTATCTTATTGTAATGCTTCATCTTTGGGCATTAACACTTCTAGCACTCTAAATGTTTTACATGCTTGTGTTTATAGTCCTTGCATATCATGTAAAAATTGCTTGACTAAATCTCATGATGATATGCTTTCTATATCTTGTTACCATGATAAAAAATGTATCTATTTCCTCGAGTTGTTGTGCTAACAATGTAGAGGCAATCCATCTCTCCATGGAACAAGATGTGGCCTCGAATGATGCTTCAAGGGATTCTTCATCATCATCATCTATTGTTTCAAACTTTTGCCTTATGGGTAAGGATCTAAAGGTAGCTCCTACCTTGAATCCCAATATACCTCTTGATGATGATGATAATGATGAAGAGAGTGATGATATTACATCCTTAAAAATTAAGGGTGAAATTATTTTTAAAGCTCTTCATAAGAATAATATTGCTCGTTCCAACTTCATGGAAATCATGTCTATTGCCATCGAGGGAAAGAAATATATTGAGGACTTGGAAGCTCATCTCGAGGAGCATGAGGCCACCATTGAGATAATGGAAGGTCATCGGCGTGATTACGCTGATGAGATCGCGGAGCTATCTCAAGCTCTTGAAAATGAACGAACCACCAAGGAATCTCTTGAGGATACCTTTGCTCTAGAATTATCTAGATTAAAGGAATCCCATGATAAAGCTCTCAAGGTGGCTAATGATTTTATAACTAGAATTGATAAGCTTGAAGTTTCACGTGCTAAACTCCTTGAGGACTATGAGCACCTCAAAAATGGCTCATGGGATATTAAGTGTTCGCTCATTGAACTCACCGAGTCTCATGCTCAACTTGAAGCTTCATATGCTAAAGAGCTTGCCAAGTTGCCTTCTCCTCTTGTTGTTAATGATTATGTTTGTGCTACTAACTCTATTGGTTGTGAAGCATCCATATTAAAGGAGAATGTTGAGATAAGGGCTCAACTTGAGTTGCTATCTAGCAATTATGGGAAACTGGAAGAAAGTCATGTAATGCTCACAAGCTCTCATGATGATCTTCTAGTATCTCATAATGTTGCTACATCTTGTGATGAATACTTTCCTTGCCTTGTTGCTCTAACAATGATGCTTATAGTTCCTCTAGTACTTGTTTTGATACTAACCATGTAGAGGAAATCGAAGAGCTCAAGGCCCAAGTCACTTCCTTAAAGAAAGACTTGGAAAAGAGTCATGAAGGGATGACCACACTCAACAATACCTTGTGTGGGCAAAAATCCCCAAATGATAAAGGTGGACTTGGATTCAACTCCAACAAGAATAAGAAGTCCAAAAGCTTCAATAAGAAGGGCCAAGAACAAGTCAAGAATTTGTCTAATATTGTTTGCTTCAAGTGAAAAATTTAAGGGCACCATGTTAGATCTTTCCCATTAAAGAAGAAGACCCATAGTTACAAGCAACAAGGGAAGCAGCCACAAGTTCAATCACATGCTCAACTACAAGTTGAATAAAGGCCTCTTCCCAAGAAGACCCAAGTCAACACTCCTCAAGTTGAGAAATCAACTGGGAAGAAAGTAAAGGGTAGATGTTGCTACTTATGTCATGAGAAGGGTCACTTTGCTTCTTCTTGCATGAGAGATAACTTATCCAACCCAATAATTATTGATGATATATATTCTCTTGTTAAGGATAGGGTTGGCAATGTGTTTGCCAAGTTTTTTGGGACTCAAAGTGGTGTCAAGAAAAGTACCATTTGGGTTGCCAAGTCTATTGTGACTAACCTCTTGGGATCCTACTTGGTTGGGACCAACAAGCTCAAACTTGATCAATAGGTGACTTTGGAGGACATTGGAGACTTGGCCACATCATGAAGAATTAAGGGACCTTTATCATTCATATTATCTCAAGCGAAGTCATTTGGATTATCGGGTTTCTATCTTATATCCAATGTGCCTCCTTACGGTAACTTGTACTTACATTGTTTACATTGTTAGTTACTTGCCACTTTACATGGTGTGGTTTTGTACCTTGCATGTGTTTATATATGTTGTGCTTCCAACTTGCTTATCTTGAGTAATCAAGTATGTGTATATTGGTTTGCACATCGTGTACATGTGAGTCCTGTGTTGAGCCTTTTTGCATCTTGTTTGTATATTTTATTGGCTCTTTTGAGAGATTAATGGATTATCCCATTTTGGGGGACTGATGTGCTTTGCGCACCTTAGATCCTGTAAATGTGTATACATGAGTAATACCACTTAGTATTGAGATTACAAGTTTATCTAGTCTCTATGTGGTATGTCCTACTCATGAGAAATTCAAATTCTAAATGCTCCATCAATTATCTCTTGTTGGATTTCATTTGCTAATTGTTAATAATGTTGTGTTATCACATTATGGGGGAATAATATGCTATGTGCATATTACAAACCTAGAAAATGTTTACATTATAGGTATTGCCACTTAGTGTTGATATTGCAAATTATCTTGTTCATAGATGGCATGTTAGCTCTACAAGTGTCATTTGCTTGTGTTTTTGGTGTAAATACGATGTTGGATATATTTGCAATCTACCAATGGGAATTATTTCCAAATACTTCTTGTCCTTTGACAATTTATATTCCCCTCATGTGGTAAAAGTTGCTAATCATCTTTACATTGGATTTTGTGTATTATTCCATCTTGTGCACTTTGTATTTAAATGCAAATTATATATAATGCACATCTCTTGGGGGAGCTATCATATATCCTTTAGAACACCCTCGTTATGCGTTTATCATAAAATCTTTTGATCCCCATCAAGCATGCGTTGGTGGGAGGAAAGTATTTCTATTTATGGTGCTTTGTGCCATCATGAAAACTTGTCGAGGGTTTGGTTTGTTTGGAACCTAGATCTCTTTTGGAAACTATATACCTCATGTTTGTTTTCCTTCAGTTGGTACCGTGTTTCCTTTTATTTGGCATGTGCCAATGGATATCTCATTCCATGTTGTATCTTTTAATTGGTATCCTTCAAGTGATAATGTTTCATTTGGTATTTTATTCTCAGTGATACCTTGTCTTTTGGTGTCCTCTCAACTATGTATTGATTTGATTTTTGAAAGCCTTGAGCATGCATATCTACTATATATAGTTTCTTTTCCATGCTTGCTTTCTTTGACGTGATATATAGGGGAAACTCCACCTTGTCATAAATTTCCTAAAGGGGAAACTCCACCTTGTCATAAATTTCCTAAAGTGTGCATGAAATTCAATTTCATATCTATATGCACATATTTATGTGGAGTTTGGCCTATGCGTTGTTTGTTATCTAACTCTTTGGTCCCAATGAGTTTGGGCACCATTTTGTTTGTGTTGTTGTTCTAGCAACAATTGAAGATGCATTGGATGCTTGGCTCACCTACAAGGAAGGTGTTGACACCATGTGCTTATTGGAGCCAAATAAGGATGATTAACGAACAATTGTCTACTAAATCAATCCAATGTTGTCTCAGTAACAAGTATCTACTTCATGCATACATTTATTGCATTCAACCTTTCGTAGGTTGCATCATAGCATGAGTTCCTTGATTCATTCTTGTGGTACTTGTTTCCTTTCTCAAAGCATCCCAACGATGATGCCTTATTGTTAGTTGTGATGTCTTTGATGATCATGAGTTGTAAGTTCATTTATGTACAATAAGAAAATATTAGGCCATGTGCTATGCTTTCAAGCAAAGATCTTATTGGTATGTTTATGACTTCTGCTGCGGCAACACACAACAGTGCCAGAGATTGACACGTTGACAGAGACTGGGCTTGCGTTGGCCTTTTTCCCTTGAAGAGGAAAGGGTGATGCAGCACAGGAGCAGTAAGTATTTTCCTCAGTTTGAGAATGATAACCCACAAGTATAGGGGATCAATTTTAGCCTTTCTCGATAAGTAAGAGTGTCGAACCCAATGAGGAGCTAAAGGTAGGACAAAATATTCCCTCAAGTTCTATCGACCACTGATACAACTCTACGCACACTTTACGTTCGCTTTACCTAGAACAAGTATGAAACTGGAAGTACTTTGTAGGAGTGATAGGATAGGCTTCCAAGAAAGTAAAGAACACGTAAATAAAACTAGGGGCTGGTTATAAAAATAAACAAATACGAGTGTTTAACGAGTGTGGAAAAGTGGTGGTAGGAGTTGCGGAATTGTCCCTAAGCAATTGACTACGTTACTATATCGATAGAAAGTATCATGTGGGAGAGGCCTCTGCTAGCATGTCATCCCTTAATTGGAATTCTATGCACTTATGATTGGAACTATTAGCAAGCATCCGCAACTACTAACGTTCATTAAGGTAAAACCCAACCATAGCAATAAGATATATTGGTCCCCCTTCAATCCCATATGCATCAATTTCTATGCTAGGTTTGAAGCTTCTGTCACTCTAGCCTGCCAATACATAGTCCTAGCAACATACAACTAACCCTATGGTGTGATCCACGCGCGCGATCATATGATGGGCACCAAAGGACAACAACATAACCAGAAGCAAATTAAACCAACCATAGCAATTCATCAATCACCGATAGGATAACGATAATCTACTCAAACATCATAGGATAGCAACACATCATTGGATAATAATATGTAGCATAAAGCACCATGTTCAAGTACAGGGTACAACGGGTTGCGGGAGAGTGAACCGCTGAATATAGATGGGGGAAGATGATGGAGATGTTGGTGAAGATGACGGAGGTGTTGGTGTAGATCACCGTCACACGATGATGTCCCGGGCGGTGTTCCGGCGCCGCCGGGAGAGAGGGGGAGAGAGCCCCCCTACTTCTTCTTCTTCCTTGACCTCCTCCCTAGATGGGAGAAGGGTTTTCCCCTCTGGTCCATGGTCTCCATGGCGGCGGAGGGACGAGAGCCCCTCCGAGATTGAGTCTCTCTCTCTCTCTCTGTGTGTCCTTCTGTTTCTGCGCTCCCAGATTCTGCGTTTCACCGTTTCCTAAATTCCCGGAGATCCATACCTCCGATTGGGCTGAAATTTTAACACAATATTCTTTCAGATATTATCTTTCTTTCGGCGAAAGAAGGGCTCCAACCGCCTTAAGGAGTGGCCACAAGCCTGCCATCCGCCACCGTACCTCCTGGTGGCAGCTACAGGGCTTGTCGGCCCTCCGTGCATCGCCTCGCGTTGATTCTTCTTCCCAAAAATCATAAATATTCCAAAAAAATCCCCGTAAATTTTTATTACGTTTGGACTTCGTTTGGTATGGATATTCTGCAAAAAAAAATGCAACAAACAGGAACTCGCACTGGGCACTGGATCAATATGTTAGTCCCAAAAATAGTATAAAAAGTTGCCAAAAGTATATGAAAGTTGTAGAATATTGGCATGAAACAATCAAAAATTATAGATATGACGGAGACGTATCAGCATCCCCAAGCTTAATTCCTGCTCGTCCTCGAGTAGGTAAATGATAAAAAAGATAATTTTTGATGTGGAATGCTACCTAGCATAATCTTGATCATATGATCTAATCATGGCATGAATACTAAAACACGAGTGATTCGAAGCAATAGTCTATCATTTGACATAAAGACAATAATATTACAAGCATACTAACAAAGCAATCATGTCTTCTCAAAATATCATGGCCAAAGAAAGTTATCCCTACAAAATCATATAGTCTGGATATGCTCCATCTTCCCCACACAATGTATTTAAATCATGCACAACCCCGGTTTTAGCCAAGCAATTGTTTCAATACTTTAGTGTTCTCAAACTTTTTCAACTTTCACGCAATACATGAGCATGAGTGATACGTCTCAAACGTATCTATAATTTTTGATGGTTTCATGATGTTATCTTGTCATCTTTGGATGTTTTATGTACCTTTTATATCTTTTTTGGAACTAACTTATTAATTCAGTGCCAAGTGCCAGTTCCTGTTTTTCTGTGTTTTTGGCTCTTTTCAGATCTGATTTTGGAACGGAGTCCAAACGGAATAAAATCCCCGAATTAAATTTTTCCCAAACGGAAGAAGATCAGGGGGCTTGTGGGCCAAGCCAGGAGGGCTACAGGGAGCCCACAAGCACCCCATCCGCCACCAGGGGGGCGGCGGTGGGCAGGCTTGTGGCCTCCCTAGCGCCCCTTGACCTAGATCCTTTGCCTATATATTCCCTAAAATACAGAAAAAAATCAGGGGATCCACGAAAATACTTTTCCGCCGCCGCAAGCTTCCGTTTCCGCGAGATCTCATCTGGAGACCCTTCCCGGTGCCCTGCCGGAGGGGACTTTGGAGTTGGAGGGCTTCTACATCAACATCATCGCCCCTCCAATGACTCGTGAGTAGTTCACTTCAGACCCACGGGTCCGTAATTAGTAGCTAGATGGCTTCTTCTCTCTCTTGGATCTTCAATACAAAGTTCTCCATGATCTTCATGGAGATCTATCCGATGTAATCCTCTTTGGCGGTGTGTTTGTTGAGATCCGATGAATTGTGGATTTGTGATCAGATTATCTATGATATATATTTGAGTCTTTGCTGATTTCTTATATGCATGATTTGATATCCTTGTAAGTTTCTCCGAGTCTTGGGTTTTGTTTGGCCAACTGGATCTATGATTCTTGCAATGGGAGAAGTGCTTGGTTTTGGGTTCTTACCGTGTGGTGACGTTTCCCAGTGACAGTAGGGGCAGCAAGGCACACATCGTGTAGTTTCCATCAAGGGTAACAAGGTGGGCTTTGTCATAGATATTAGATTGTCCATCTACATCATGTCATCTTGCTTAAGGCGTTACTCTGTTCTTTTAGACTTAATACACTAGATGCATGCTGGATAGCGGTCGACGTGTGGAGTAATAGTAGTAGATGCAGAAAGTATCGGTCTACTTGTTTTGGACGTGATGCCTATAGATATAATCATTGCCATAGATATCGTCACGACTTTGCGCGGTTCTATCAATTGCTCGACAGTAATTTGTTCACCCACCATCTACTTGCTTTCATGAGAGAAGCCACTAGTAAACACTATGGCCCCGGGGTCTATTCACACCTATCGTTTCCACTTTCCCTTTTACTTTGCTTTATTACTTTGTTGCTTTCAGTTCTCACTTGGCGAACAATCTATAAGGGATTGACAACCCCTTCATATCATTGGGAGCAAGCTTTTTGTGTTTGTACATGCACTTGAGATACTCCTTCACTGGATCGATACCTTGGTTCTCAAACTAAGGGAAATACTTACCACCGCTGCTCTACATCACCCTTTCTGCTTCGAGGGAACACCAAGGCAAGGCTCCAAGGCCACGGGGGAAATCCTTTTCATATTTGCCTAGGAAGTCCGTTAAGGCGTAGCCGTAGCAGAAGGATTCCTGGTGCCATAACACGCCTATTTCTGGCGCCATTGGAAGGTCTTTTGTTGTAGTAGGAGAAGTATTTCTGGCGCCGTTGCCGGGGACGGAGAGATCTATCCAAGTAGGTCTCACAAACTCATCTCTTGCATTTACCTTTTTTGCAAGTTACTTCTCGTTTTCCTCTCCCCCACTTCACATTTGCCGTTTTCATTTGCCTTTTTCCTTTTTCGTTTGCCTTTTTCGTTCGCCCCTTTCTCTCGTTTGCCTTCCCTTTGCTTGTGTGCTATGTGCCTTCAATATGCTTGCATCTTCGCTTGCTAAAAATCTAGTGATATGGATCCTCACCCACTTGCTAATCTCTTTAAGAGATCCAATTATGTTGATCCAATTGCTAGTAAGTTGAGGGAACTTGACTATTTTTATGGAGTTTTGCTTGAGATGTGTGAATCTAAAAATCGTGATGAATAAATTCATGAAGTGATTCACGAGGGCTCCTTGGATGAAAAGCATGATTGCAATGGTTTCACTATAAATCCTATTAGTGACAATCATGCTTAAAATATGCAAAACCCTAAGCTTGGGGATGCTAGTTTTTCTATGTTCCCTACTTGTTGCAATAATCATGACTGGGGTGATGATCTTTCTTATGATGTTGAAAATTTGTTCAAGCCTCATGATGATTATGATATTTGCAACAATATTGGAAGTGGGATTGGAGAAGTCATGACTTTAGTTGATGACAATCCCACTATTTTTGAAGAGCGTCAAGTTTGCATGCATGTGGATCATGAAAAGAATATCCTTTGTGATAGCTATATTTTTGAATTTGATTATGATCCCACATGTAATTGCTATGAGAGAGGAAAATATTATGGTAGAAACTCTCATGTTACCAAATTACCTCTCATTATGTTGAGATTGCTCTTGTCTCTTTCTTCTTCCTTGCACATGGCAGTTATTGCTTGTCTTGATAATTTGTTTTCCTACAAAATGCCTATGCATAGGAAGTATGTTAGACTTAGATGCGATTTTCACATGTTTCATGATGCTCTCGTTGTGCTTCAATTCTTGTCTTTTGTGAGAGCATCATTGAATTATCAATGCCTAGCTAAGGGCGTTAAACAAAAGCGCTTGTTGGGAGGCAACCCAACGAATCTATCCTTTTTCTTTCTGTTTTGTGTTTTCCACACTTTCATAATTCTGTTATGATTGTGTTTCTTTGTGTTTCTTTTTGCGTTTATGCCAAGCAAAACCGTTATGATTAGTCTTGGGGATGATCGTTTGGTCATGCTGGAAAAGACAGAAACTTTCTGCTCACGAAAAGAATTTTAGATTTTTTTCTGTAAGAGATTTTGAGTTGATTCTTTTTTATTCTGATTGCTACGCAAATTCTTCAGATTTCGTAATTGTTCATAATTTTTGAAGTACCAGAAGTATACGAAATATACAGATTGCTACAGACTGGTCTGCTGTTAATAGATTCTGTTTTTGTTGTGTTGGTTGCTTATTTTGATGAAACTATGGATAGTATCGGGGGGTATTAGTCATGGAAGATTGAAAATACAGTAACCCAACATCAGCATAAGTAGAATTTAAGTTTCCTACAGTACCTAAGGAAGTGGTGGTTTGCTTTCTCATACTAATGTTATCACGAGTTTCTGTTTAAGTTTCGTGTTGTGAAGTTCTCAAGTTTTGGGTGAAGTTCTTATGGACAAAGAGATAAAGAGTGGCAAGAGCTCAAGCTTGGGGATGCCCAAGGAACCCCAAGAGATTCAAGGATGCTGTAAAAGCCTAAGCTTGGGGATGCCCCGGGAAGGCATCCCCTCTCTCGTCTTCAATCCATCGGTAACGTTACTTGGGGCTATATTTTTATTCACCACATGTTATGTGTTTTTGCTTGGAGCGTCTTGTATCGTAGGAGTCTTTTATTTTTGTTGTGTCACAATCATCCTTGCTGCACACCTAGAGAGAGAGACATGCACTCACCGTGATTTTGTCGAGCTTCACTTATATCTTCTGGTAGACAATTCAGCTCACATGTGCTTCACTTATATCTTTTGAGCTAGATACTTTTGCTCTATGTGCTTCACTTATATCTTTCAGAGCACAACAGTGCATGGCTTGGTAGTTGATCTATGCTTTGAAAGTAGTATCAAAAGGGGTAGTTATCCAAAAGTATACGAAAACTTCCACCTTCATGTGCATTGAATAGTTAGAGAAGTTTGATTCATCTCAATTAGTTTTGAGTTGTGGTTTTGGTAATATTGAAGTCATGCTAGTAAGGTGTTGTGGATCTAGAAATACTTGTGTTGAAGTTAGTGATTCCCGTAGCATGCATGTATGGTGAACCGCTATGTGATGAAATCTGAGCATGATTAGTCTATTGATTGTCATCCTTTGTGTGGCGGTCGGGATCGCGCGATGGTTTATACCTACAAACCCTTCCCCTAGGAGTATGCGTTGAATTCTTTGTTTCGATTACTAATAAAACTTTTGCAACAAGTATATGAGTTCTTCATGACTAATGTTGAGTCCATGGTTTATATGCACTTTCACCTTCCACCATCACTATCTTCTTAGTGCCGTGCAACTTTCGCCGGTGCACAAAACCCACCATTAGCCTCCCTCAAAACAGCCACCATACCTACCTACTATGGCTTTTTCAAAGTCATTCCGAGATATATTGCCATGCAACTACCACCATGACATGTGCCACCACGTCTACGTTGCCATTGCATGATCGTAAGATAGCTAGCATGATGTTTCCATTAATGTCTATGCCATGCTAGATCATTGTCTCGGTACACTACCGAAGGCATTCCATATAGAGTCATCGTTGCTCTAAATTTTGAGTTGAAAGTGTGATGATCATCATTGATGGAGCATTGTCCCATGTGAGGAAATAAAAGAGGCCAAAGATGCCCACCAAAATATAAAAAAATAAAAAAGGAGGCCAAAGAGGCCACCAAAAAAATAAAAAAAAAATGAGAGAAAAAGAGAGAAGGGACAATGCTACCACCTTTCCACACTTGTGCATATTAAGCACCATGATCTTCATGATTGAGAGTCTCTCGTTTTGTCACCACCATATAGCTAGTGGGAAATTTTCATTATATAACTTGGCTTGTATATTCCAATGATAGGCTTCCTCAAAATTGCCTTAGGTCTTCGTGAGCAAGCAAGTTGGATGCACACCCACTAGTTTTCTTTAAGAGCTTTCACATACTCTTGGCTCTAGTGCATCATTTGTATGGCAATCCCTACTCATTCACATTGATATCTATAGATGAGCATCTCCACAGCTCATTGATATGCCTAGTTAATGTGTCCATCTTCTCCTTTTTGTCTTGCAACCTCCACCACACTCCACACCACTTATAGTGCTAAAACCATGGCTCACGCTCATGTATTGCATGAGAGTTGAAAAGGTTTGAGAAAGTAAAGGTGTGAAACAATTACTTGGCCAATACCGGGGTTGTGCATGATTTAAATTCGTTGTGCAATGATGATAGAGCATAGCCAGACTATATGCTTTTGTAGGGATAACTTTCTTTTGGCCTTGTTATTTTGAAAGTTCATGATTACTTTGCTAGTTTGCTTGAATTATTATTTTTTCCACGTCAATAGCAAACTATTGTTTTGAATCTAATGGATCTGAACATTCATGTCACATAAGAGGAGTTACAAAGGACATCTATGCTAGGTAGCATGAAAGCATCAAAAATTCATTCTTTATCACTTCCCTACTCGAGGACGAGCATGAGTTAAGCTTGGGGATGCTTGATACGTCTCAAACATATCTATAATTTTTTATGGTTTCATGTTGTTATCTTGTCACCTTTGGATGTTTTATGTACCTTTTATATCTTTTTTGGGACTAACTTATTAATTCAGTGCCAAGTGCCAGTTCCTGTTTTTTCTGTGTTTTTGGCTCTTTTCAGATCTGATTTTGGAATGGAGTCCGAACGGAATAAAATCCCCGAATTAAATTTTTCCCGAACGGAAGAAGATCAGGGGGCTTGTGGGCCAAGCCAGGAGGGCTACAGGGAGCCCACAAGCCCCCCATCCGCCACCAGGGGGGCGGCGGTGGGCAGGCTTGTGGCCTCCCTGGCTGTGACAGCCCCATGCCGACGTTCCAGAAGATTTCCCTTTCTTTCTGTTTTCGTTGTGTGCCTATTTTCGTTAGTCGCATCATCATCGCATCATTCGCATCATCTGCATTGCATCTGCACTCCGTTGCCGCCAGTTTTCAAAACTGCATCCGTTATTAGTTGCCGGTTATGTCCGTTATCGTCGTTACCCGTTTGGGACCAACCACACACACGCGCGCCCACGACATCGTTAAACTCTGTCGTCGGGTTGCCGTTTCCCTCTCATCCTCGCCTAGCCCCTCTGCACAGTGCACCGACCCTACGCGTAGCCTAGTCCGAAAACCTCCTGGAACCCGAACCCTACGATCATGACCGTTGGGTACGGATCAACACCGTTTTACCGCAAAACATCATCGGTTTGTCCATTGGACTCCCTAACCTCATTATCTCGACCATCCGATCTAAATCGGAGGGTCCAGATAAACCTAGCCCTAACCCAGCTATGTAAATAGCATCCAACCCTAAATCATAGGCAGTTTGTCCCTCCACCGCCGCCACCTGCTATCTCCCACCTCGGATTCCCCATATCCAACCCCAGCGTTTGACCCCGCGCCTCATCTGCCCGAGCCTGAGCGCTCGTGCACCAGCCTCGCGCCTCTCCTGTACCACCACGTCCGAGCCCGTCCTCCCGGGCGACCAGCTCCCATCGCCCCGCGGCCAGCCCCGAGTGCCGCCCAAGTCCGCTCCTGCTCCTCGCGCCCAAAGCTGGACGCCGTTGGACGCCCCTCGCTGGAGCACTCGATTCCGGCAACGACCTCCAGCAGGCCCGGCCGCTCCTCTCCTTCCCCAAGCTCTCTCCCTCCCTCCAGTTCTTTCTCTCCTTTTCTCTCTACCTCTCTCCTCGTCTCTGCAGGAGCAGCAGGAGACCACCATGAGCCCGAGATCGAGCTTATCTCCGCCGTTGGACCAGCCATGGCGACCTAGCGCCCGAGCATCTTGGACTCGTGCCTCCCGACGGGCCTCCCTTGCGCTGGCCGCCCTCGACGTCCTCTCAACGGTGAGCCGTCGTCGCCTCTTTCCCGTCTCCCCTCTTTCTCTCCTCTGAATCTTCAGTGACTCCCATTTACAGAGACTCCCCATGGCCGCCTCTGTCAGCCATCGTCTCGTCGCTGGATGGAGCTCCTGTCGCTGGGAACGGATCAGCCCCGACGCCGTCTCAAGACACCACCGTAGCCTCGTGCCTCCCGCGACCCACGCCAGGGCGGCAGGGCCCTTCTCTGCATTTTTTTGCCATGGCCGCAACCTCTTCTTCTCCTCTGTAAGAAAACCCCCTCCGTAACTGAACCTCTGTTCTTATTTCCAGATCCGTTTGGGCATGTTAGCTTATTCTGTATAGCCTCAATTTGTTCCACGAGCACGTTAGTAGCCCAGTTGGCTAGCGCAACAGTTCTGCACCCTAGAGATGCAGGGTTCGAGTCCCAGCCGAGCCCCATTATTTTGCTTATGATTTTCGTTTTGCACACCCAAGCGCGTGGGCCGAAAGCTCCCAGTCTCTGCAGCCCAGTGCACACATTTGGCCCATACGTATTTTTTTATTAACCTGCGATTTTATTAATTTCAGAAAAATTGCATGTTTTAAAAGGCCCGTATCTTTTAAACCGTGCGTCGGATTGTGACAAGTTATATATGTAACTTGGCTAGAATTTCACGTAGAATAATATTTTCTAACTCTCATGCATATTTAAAACTGTTTAGCATGCTGTGTGCATCGGTTTGTGTGCCATCGTGTTAAACGGTTTAGGTCGTAGCTAATTTTCCGTAGCTCCGTTGGAGATGTGCCATATATGTAAATGGACCAGAACGACGAGTAGAATCACGTGAACCACTTCATTTTTCCGTTTAACAAACCTAAAATGTGATTAGGACAAATCTGGACAGAATTGTAAATCAACTTGTGAGGTCGTTTCGGAGATGCTATATGTCGTTTCCGGTCTCATTTAAAATGCCTAGATAGGTGGTTCAATTTGTGCTTCACCCCTTGCAATGTTAACAACATTTTAAATATTGCCGTGTACCTAATCGGGATAGAACTAAATAATTAACGTGGAGTTTCGTCAATATGCAACCTGTTGCATATCGAGCTTCACTTAATGTGTAGTGTTTGATTGTTGTGATTGTCATGCCTTGCATTAGACTATTCATGCATCATATGTGTTATGCATCGTGTGGTGAATATCGTGTGTTGATTTGTGTTTCCGGTTTTCTTTGCCTCGATAGAGTTCTGCAAGCGTGTCAGAAAGTGAGGATCCGTTCGACCATGTCGGTTCGTCTGCTTCACGGAGCCATTCTTCTTCCAAGCGGGATCTCAGGCAAGATGACCTTTTCCCCAGATACCATTACTATCATTGCCATGCTAGTTTTATCTCTTCTCTCGCTTATGTATCGATGCCTACCACATGTTAAATATCAGCCTCTCAACAATGCCATGAAACCTTCAACCTGTTCGACCTAGCAAACCACTGATTGGCTATGTTACTGCTTGCTTAACCCTGTTGTTAGCATTGCTAGTTGCAGGTGTAGTTGCTTCCATGTGATAACATGGGTTCCTTGTCATATCACCATATTTAAATACTGTTTAATGTAATGCACCTATATACTTGGTAAAAGGTGGAAGGCTCGGCCTTTCTAGCCTGGTGTTTTGTTCCACCTTCGCCCCCTTAGTTTCCGGCTACCGGTGTTATGTTCCATAAACGAGCGCTCCTAACACGATCGGGGTTGTTATGGGGACCCCCTTGATAATTCGTTTTAGATTAAAGCTGGTATGACAGGGCCCAACTTTGGTACTACATTCGCCTAATAACTAAATAACTGCATAGGGAGTAATTAACCCGAGGATAATTTAACCAACCCCTGGGCCAGTGCTCCTCATGAGTGTTGGTCCAAAAAGGACAGACTGCGGGGCCACCACGGGGAAACTTGAGGTTTGGTACCTGTAGGCTTTTCCATCCGTCGTGTCCTGAGAACGAGATACACGGCTCCTATCGGGTTCGTCGACACGTCGGGCGGCCTTGCTGGATTAGTTTTACCTTTGACGAGATATCTTGTGCATCGGGATTCCGGTGATGCTTTGGGTAATCTCAGAGTTGAGGTTTTCCATTAGGGAATCCGACAAGATCGCGAGCTTCGTGATTGAGGATTTCTATGCGGCTTGTGGTAATTTGTGATGGACTAGTTGGAGTACCCCTCTAGGGTTAAATCTTTTCGGAAAGCCGTGCCCGCGGTTATGTGGCAACGTGGAAACTTTGTTTAACACTGGTTCTAGATAACTTGAAGTTAACTTAATTAAAATATGCCAACTGTGTGCGTAACCGTGACTGTCTCTTTCTTGAGTTCCTTCTCTGATCGAGGACACGGTGGGGTTATGTCTGACGTAGGTAGGTGATCAGGATCATTCATTTGATCACCCGTAGTTCACGTCCGTTATGCGTAGATCTTCCCCCTCTTATTCTTGTACTCGTAAGTTTAGCCACCAAATATATGCTTAGCCGCTGCTGCAACCTCACCACTTAACCATACCTCACCCATTAAGCTTTGCTAGTCTTGATACCTTTGGAAATGAGATTGCTGAGTCCCCTGTGGCTCACAGATTACTACAACACCAGTTGCAGGTACAGGTAAAGGTTACTCGACGCGAGCGTGTTGATTGTTCATTTGGAGTTGCTTCTTCTTCTTCTTCTTCTTCATCGATCTAGGATGGGTTCCAGGCCGGCAACCTGGGATAGCAAGGATGGACGTCGTTCTTCTTTTGTCGTTTATTTTCGTCCGTAGTCGGACCCTGCTCTTACTCTTGATGATTATGTAATGTACTGATGTGACTCTGATGTAGCTTGTGGCGAGTGTAAGCCAACTCTATATATATCTCTTCTTTTCAGTACATGTACTTGTAACGATATCCATTCTTGCGACACGACAAGATGCGCTTCTATCCCTAACGAGGCCCTCGTGCCAAATTGAGGATAGGGTCGCATCTTGGGCGTGACAAGTTGGTATCAGAGCAGTACCGACCTAGGAGCCCCCTTGATTGATCGAACTTGGCCGAGTCGAGTCTAGTGAAAAACTGCTTTGAGTCTAGTTATATATCGGAGAGTAGGATTCTTTTTTGTCCTCTTCTATGCTCTGGTGAGGAATCTTGACGAAATAATTTAATTCTACTCCATTTCTCACTCAAATTTTTTTTAGGATCACGCGGATATTTTTGGAATCTATATGATGCCGATGTGACGGAGTTCTGTCTTGGTGCCTCCTATATGCTTTAAGTTTCAGGGGAGTTGAGCTCCAGGGGATTCTTGAGCACATCGTTATCATTCAGATTTCTTAGTATCTTAGGATGAAGGATGTTCGTAATTGTTTCAATACTAGTAGTGGCGAGATAACCCCGATGTCCCCAGTACCGGTGCAAATTGTTCGGGAGTACTGTCATACTTTGTATCATTGTGATCACGAGGGTCTGTAGTAGATGAAGGTCCGAGATTCTGGTCATGTGTTGACGGATGTGATACAGGTGACGGGTTAGTATAGGAGTTGTGTGCTAATTACTACTTGTATCCGTGTACCAGATTGCATGACCAGATATTTCGGGAATTCATAGGTGGGAATTCAAGTAGTTGCTTATAGGACAATCTTTCAATAAATGCATGATGTTAGGTTGGGGTTCGACATCTAGTGGATTCCTGTCCACGAAAATATCGGACGGAATCTTTCTCATGAGTTTGTTCTCGCTTGTTTCATAAGCCTCACCCCTTGTGTTGTTGGAATATGGTGATTCGAGTTGCTTCGATGTCAGATGGTGATTTCATATCCTTCCAAGAGCTGTTCTCATATTTCTATGGGAATGCTAATTAATCCTTTTGCTTAATCAATTGTCTTATCAATTTTTGTCAACCGGAGTCGCCATATCAATTCTTTTTCAACCGGTGTGTTTCTCTCCAAGATATGCAATCCTTTCCAATGTTGCAAGATCAGTCTCTCATTTTATTCCGGAGTTCATCTCATCTAGCCCGAGTTGTCTTTGTTTTTCCCCACCCTCCCGCCCATTTTCTTCAGTGATTCAATTCTCATCCAAGTGCCTTTATTTTCAGTGAGGCTTCCGCCATCTCTTCTTCCTTTCGTAACCGGTGATTCATTGTGAAGATTTTCAAGAGCTTCGTGCTCATCTGTATTCAATCTTGTTATCTTTTTCGGTGAATTCAGTTCAAGCTATCCTTGTTCGTTATATCCTATTCATCATTGTAATTCTTTCCTATGTTGGAGATTCTTATGAGTCTATCTTGTTTATTCAGTTATCTCTATTCTATCCGGTGTGTTGAAGACATCTCACAGTTTCTTGTTTCAGATCTTCCATTATTTCGAGGTTCTCAACCTCGTCTAGTTTTCATTTGTACCGGTGCAATATCTCTCTTTCTAAGAAATCTTTTCAACGGTGTTTTCTTGGAGTGGGCCCATAACCCACAGGTTCTTTCCCAGGATCTTTCCTGACTCTTTTAATTCTTTCCCGGAGATCTCTAATTCTTTCAACTATGACGTAAGTATGAGTTTCATCAGTCTTATTCCTTCTTCAAAATCAATTTAAGTTAATTCTCATATTTGGCTCAACCTTGCATTCTTCTTTATTCCGGAGTGTCTCAGTTATTCTTGGTGTTGTTCTCGTCATCTTTCTCAGCTTGGAAATTCGAAGGGGCGTTTCTCTCAAATCTTGGTTCATTCTTGTGGAGATTATCATTTCAGCTTGGTGCTATCATCTTCAATTGTTTCTATCATGCGTATTCCCTTTCTTGCTATTCGGTGCATTTCAATGTTGTGTTCATTTCTCGATCCTCCGAAGGCCATCATTTCAGAAGATTCTTCGTTCTCAGCTTTCAGCTTTCATCCTCAATTCTTCTAAATTGTTGCCTCTTTGTTCGTCTCTCAATCATTCCGGTGCCTTATTCAAGTTTTCTCTCAGGTGGCTTATGATCTCATCATTCTCATGTATGTCCATTAATTCTTGGTTTTCCCATTCAATTGTGAATTCTTACCGGTGCTTCCTTCAATCATGCTTCAAATGGTGCTTTTCTCTCTGTCTCTTCAAGATTCTTTCAAGAGGAATAAGTGGTATGCTAAATCCGTTGCTTGTCATCATTTAAACGTGATGAAGGATAAGCATAACATAATTCTTATTCTTGTTGATAGTAATTTGAATTCTTCGTCCGGAGTGGCTCATGATATCAATTCCTTTTTTCTCAAGTGTCCTTATCTTTTCTTTTCGGGAGTTCCAAGTTTTCTCAAGTTTCTCTTCGTGAAGCTTCATCGAAGACTTTGCAAGGATTCAATCTTATTCATTCATCCTTCATATCTTTGCATCATTCATTTGTATATGGAGGTCCTTCATGGTGGTTCGTCATGATATCAATTCATTCTCAAGTGTTCTTCAAGATTCTTGTTGGAGTACCTCAAGTATTCTTATCTTGCATTTCCAATGCGTTTGTTCTCCTTTATCCTTTGAGGTGGTATTATAGCATTCTTGTTAGTGTAGGAGCCTCGAAGAGTTTTCCTTTCAAGAATGAGTTAATTAAATCCACGAATTCTTTGTTCATGGGATATTTTCAACCCATGATTTCTTCCTTGAGTTATCTTGGTTTGGATTTCACCTAAATCTTTTCCTATGGATTGTTGCTATCATGGTTCTTGTCATTAATCCATGTTCTCAATGTATCCTCTTGGTGTAAGAAATTGTTCATATCTTGTTTCTCCCAATCAATCCTTGTTTCTGTTAGTGGCTGGTTGTCACTTCATTAGTTTGAAAAGGTTTCCATAAGACCACTACTATATTGTTCTTTTCATTGTTGTTTTTTCCAACAACTCCATCCAATTCTTCTTGCAAGGATGCTTGCCAAGTTCATTGGAGTTAGCGTTGCTAGTTGCAGGTGTAGTTGCTTCCATGTGATAACATGGGTTCCTTGTCATATCACCATATTTAAATGCTGTTTAATGTAATGCACCTTTATACTTGGTAAAAGGTGGAAGGCTCGGCCTTTCTAGCCTGGTGTTTTGTTCCACCTTTGCCCCCTTAGATTCCGCCTACCGGTGTTATGTTCCATAAACGAGCGCTCCTAACATGATCGGGGTTGTTATGTGGACCCCCTTGATAATTCGTTTTAGATTAAAGCTGGTCTGGCAGGGCCCAACTTTGGTACTACATTCGCCTAATAAGTAAATAACTGCATAGGGAGTAATTAACCCGAGGATAATTTAACCAACCCCGGGCCAGTGCTCCTCATGAGTGTTGGTCCAAAAAGGACAGACTGCGGGGCCACCACGGGGAAACTCGAGGTTTGGTACCTCTAGGCTTTTCCATCCGTTGTGTCCTGAGAACGAGATACACAGATCCTATCGGGTTCGTCGACACGCCGGGCGGCCTTGCTGGATTAGTTTTACCTTTGACGAGATATCTTGTGCATCGGGATTCCGGTGATGCTTTGGGTAATCTCAGAGTTGAGGTTTTCCATTAGGGAATCCGACGAGATCGCGAGCTTCGTGATTGAGGATTTCTATGCGGCTTGTGGTAATTTGTGATGGACTAGTTGGAGTACCCCTCTAGGGTTAAATCTTTTCGGAAAGCGCGTTGATTGTTCATTTGGAGTTGCTTCTTCTTCTTCTTCTTCATCGATCTAGGATGGGTTCCAGGCCGGCAGCCTGGGATAGCAAGGATGGACGTCGTTCTTCTTTTGTCGTTTATTTTCGTCCATAGTCGGACCCTGCTCTTACTCTTGATGATTATGTAATGTACTGATGTGACTCTGATGTAGCTTGTGGCGAGTGTAAGCCAACTCTATATATATCTCTTCTTTTCAGTACATGTACTTGTAACGATATCCATTCTTGCGACACGACGAGATGCGCTTCTATCCCTGACGAGGCCCTCGTGCCAAATTGAGGATAGGGTCGGATCTTGGGCGTGACACTGGCGCCCCCTTGACCTAGATCCTTCGCCTATATATTCCATAAAATACAGAAAAAAATCAGGGGATCCACGAAAATACTTTTCCGCCGCTGCAAGCTTCTGTTTCCGTGAGATCTTATCTGGAGACCCTTCCCGGTACCCTGCCGGAGGGGACTTTGGAGTTGGAGGGCTTCTACATCAACATCATCGCCCCTCCAATGACTCGTGAGTAGTTCACTTCAGACCTACGGGTCCGTAGTTAGTAGCTATATGTCTTCTTCTCTCTCTTGGATCTTCAATACAATGTTCTCCATGATCTTCATGGAGATATATCCGATGTAATCCTCTTTGGCGGTGTGTTTGTCGAGATCCGATGAATTGTGAATTTCTGATCAGATTATCAATGATATATATTTGACTCTTTTATGATTTCTTATACGCATGATTTGATATCCTTATAAGTCTCTTCGAGTCTTGGGTTTTGTTTGGCTAACTAGATCTATGATTCTTGCAATGGGAGAAGTGCTTGGTTTTGGGTTCTTACCGTGTGGTGACCTTTCCCAGTGGCAGTAGGGGCAGCAAGGCACACATCGTGTAGTTGCCATCAAGGGTAACAAGGTGGGCTTTGTCGTAGATATGAGATTGTCCATCTACATCATGTCATCTTGCTTAAGGCGTTACTATGTTCTTTTGGACTTAATACACTAGATGCATGCTGGATAGCGGTCGATGTGTGGAGTAATAGTAGTAGATGCAGAAAGTATCGGTCTACTTGTTTTGGACGTGATGCCTATAGATATAATCATTGCCATAGATATCTTCACGACTTTGCGCGGTTCTATCAATTGCTCGACAGTAATTTGTTCACCCACCGTCTACTTGCTTTCATGAGAGAAGCCACTAGTAAACACTACGGCCCCCGGGTCTATTCACACCTATCGTTTCCACTTTTCGCTTTTACTTTGCTTTGTTACTTTGTTGTTGTCAGTTCTCACTTGGCGAACAATCTATAAGGGATTGACAACCCCTTCATAGTGTTGGGAGCAAGCTTTTTGTGTTTGTGGAGGCACTTGAGATACTCCTTCACTGGATCGATACCTTGGTTCTCAAACTGAGGGAAATACTTACCACCGCTGCGCTACATCACCCTTTCCGCTTCGAGGGATCACCAACGCAAGGCTCTAAGGCCACGGGGGAAATCCTTTGCATATTTGCCTAGGAAGTCCATTAAGGCGTAGCCGTAGCAGAAGGATTCCTGGTGCCGTAGCACACCTATTTCTGGCGCCATTAGAAGGTCTTTTGTTGCAGTAGCAGTGAGCCATGGACATAGCACTATAGGTGGAACAAAATATGGTGGTTGTGGAGAAGACAAAAAGGAGGAGATAGTCTCACATCAACTAGGTGTATCAACGGGCTGTGGAGATGCCCATCAATAGATATCAATGTGAGTGAGTAGGGATTGCCATGCAACGGATGCACTAGAGCTTATAAGTGTATGAAAGCTCAGAAAAGAAACTAGTGGGTGTGCACCCAACTTGCTTGCTCACGAAGACCTAGGGCAATTTTGAGGAAGCCCATCATTGGAATATACAAGCCAAGTTAGATAGTGAAAATTTCCCACTAGTATATGGAAGTGACAACATAGGAGACTCTCTGTCATGAAGATCATAGTGCTATTTGAAGCACAAGTGTGGAAAGAGGATAGTAGCAATTGTCCCTTCTCTCTTTTCTCTCATTTTTTTGTGGGCTCTTTGGCCTCTTTTTTTTTCTTTTTTGGTGGACATCTTTGGCCTATTTTTTGTAAGTGGGATTCGTTGGCCTCTTTTATTTCCTCACATGGGACAATGCTCTATTAATAATGATCATCACACTTACAACTCAATACTTAGAGCAATGATGACTCTATATGAAATGCCTTCGGTAGTGTACCGTGACAATGATCTATCATAGCAATGACATCAAAAAACGGACAAGCCATGGAAACATCATTCTAGCTATCTTACGATCATGCAATGGCAATATAGAAGTGGTGGCACATGTCATGAGACGGAACGGTGGTAGTTGCATGACAATATATCTCGGAATGGCTATGAAAATGCCATAATAGGTAGGTATGGTGGCTGTTTTGAGGGAGGCTATATGGTGGGTGTAATGCACCGGTGAAAGTTGCGCGGTACTAGAGAGGCTAGCAATGGTGGAAGGGTGAGAGTGTGTATAATCCATGGACTCAACGTTAGTCATAAAGAACTCACATACTTATTGCAAAAGTCTATTAGTCATCGAAACAAGGTACTACACGCATGCTCCTAGGGGAAAGGTTGGTAGGAGTTAACCATCGCGCGATCCCGACCTCCACACAAGGGATGCCAATAAATAAATAAATCATGCTCCGACTTCATCACATAACAGTTTACCATACGTTCATGCTACGGGAATCACAAACCTTAACACAAGTATTTCTACAAATAGATAATTACTCACTAGCATGACTCCAATATCACATAATCATGTCGCAAAACTATTGCAAGGAATCAAACATATCATATTCAGTGATCTACAAGGTTTATGTAGGGTTTTATGACTAACCATGTGAATGACCAACTCATGTTAACTCTCTAAATAGGTATAAGTGAAGCATGTGAGTTTAATTCTTTCTATAAAAGATATGACCCACTCTAACAAATATAAGTGAAGCAAAAGAGCATTCTACAAATGGCGGTTTTCTATGTGTAGGGAAACAGGCAATCCAAACTTCAAAAGATATAAGTGAAGCACAAGAAGCATTCTATAAAGCCAACCAAGGACTATCTCATACGAGCATGGTGCATAAAATAAAAAGGAAATAAACACAAAAGACGCTCCAAGCATTTGCACATATCATGTGACGAATTAAAATATAGCTCCGAGTAAAATTACCGATAGATTGTAGACGAAAGAGGGGATGCCTTCCGGGGCATCCCCAAGCTTAGACGCTTGAGTCTTCCTTGAATATTACCTTGGGGTGCCTCGGTTACCCCCAAGCTTAGGCTCTTGCCTCTCCTTATTCCTTCATCCATCGTGCTCTCACCCAAAACTTGAAAACTTCAATCACACAAAACTCAACAAAGCTTCGTGAGATCCGTTAGTATAATAAAATAAATAACCACTTCAAGTACTGTTGTGAACTCATTCTAAATTCATATTAGCATTATATCTACTGTAATCCAACTTCATCATGGTTCATACCCCCCGATACTACCCATAGATTCATCAAAATAAGAGAACAATCCATAGAAAACAGAATCTATCAAAACAGAACAGTCTGTAGTCCGTATACTTCTGATATGTCACAAAATCTGAAAAATTACGAACATCTGGAAAATTTGCACATGAATCAGCAACAAAAAGAATCAACTCAAAATCTCTTCCAGAATAAAAATGAAAATTAATTTCGTGAGCAGAAAGTTTCTGTCTTTTCTCAGCGTGATCAAACAACTATTACCCAAACTAATCGTAAAGGCTTTGCTTGGCACATTATTTTTAAAATACAAAGGAATTGTACAAGGGGATAATTATTTTTGTAAGAAACTTCCATGAAAAATTCCACATTGTTTCCATGAGCATGAACACAACTATTCAAGATCGACCCTCACTTCCACAATGCATCACCTTTCAATCGCTTCTCTTTTTGAAAAAGTTTTAAGTTCCCCTCTATATTTTTTTGTTTTAAAACTAAATAAAAGCACTCAACAGAAGTTAATGACTCTCTAAAACTTCCGGGTTGTCTCCCAGGCAGCGCTTTCTTTAAAGCCATTAAGCTAGACATAAAGTGCTCAAGTAATGGATCCACCCGGATCCCAAGGTATATCGAAGCCAATTTTAATTAGCAATGATTTGAAATTTAGTAGTGAGCACAAGGTAACATATATCATGCAATGACGAAGTCTAACTCTCTTCCTATGCATTGGCATGTCATAAAAGAACAATTCATGCACATCAAGTAAAGGCCAATACATAGCATAAGCAGTTTCTTGCAATTTTATCGTATTGGAAACATAGAGAGGTGGAGATGTAGTTCCTCTCTCATAATAATTGCAAGTAGGAGCAGCAAGCACATGCATATTATATTCATAAAAATCATCATGTGTAACATAAGGAACTATAGCTAGCTCATCTTCATAAGCATCATTCATATTGGCATCATGGCCACAAGCGTAGCAAGCATCAAGTTCATCAAAAAGGGATATTCCAAACGAATCCAAGGGATCATAGCATTCATCCTTCGGTAAGAACGAAGGGAAATTAAATAATGTATGAGTAGAAGAGTTACTCTCATTAGAAGGTGGACGCGGGTAGCTAGTCCATTCTTCCTCCTTTTGTTCTTCGCTCTCCTCGTCATCTTTTTCATCTAATGAGCTCACAATTTCAGCATTTTCTTCTTTCATAGATTCCTGCAAAATAATAGTCTCTTCTTGGGCAGCATACGATTTCTCCTTAAATCGTTCAATATGGGCATTATATTCATAATTAGTATAACAATAACGAAGCATAGCCAAATTTTCAGATCGGTAAGGAGCATCATCATTATCATCATACCTTTTAAACAGAGCATCAATTTCATAAGCACCCATAAAAGCAACAAACTCTTCTATTTGATCCACATAATAGTAATCATATATACCATTAGCATAAGAAGCCAAGGTTCTATGATCATTAAACTCACAAGAAAAGGGAAGGTGTGGAGCCTTCATCCTAGAGCAACAAGTAACACCATGTCTCTTGCATAGTTCCCAAGCATACCATTTCAACAAATGGATTTTATCTCGTAAAAGTTTCCCTTTTTGAGTCAAGCGATAATCCCTAAAGTATTCACGTTCATCCAACGTGTATCCCATTATATAATTGAATGGGGCTTTCTCAGGATTATTAAAGAAGTATATAATATTTTCCACATAACGAGCATCGAGGGTTTTAGGAGGTTCCCCATCTCCATGAGTAGCAAGTACACCTAATTTTTTTGGTATGTCGTGTTCCATATCCATAACTAAAGATAGAGAACAACTTAGAACAACAAATAAATCTACTTAGTGATAAAGCAAACAAGCACACACGAGGATATTCACCCCATGCTATTGCTCCCCGGCAACGGCGCCAGAAAAAGGTCTTGATAACCCACAAGTATAGGGCATCAATTGTAGCCTTTCTCGATAAGTAAGAGTGTCGAACCCAACAAGGAGGTAAAGGTAGGACAAATATTCCCTCAAGTTCTATCGACCACCGATACAACTCTACGCACACTTTACGTTCGCTTTACCTAGAACAAGTATGAAACTAGAAGTACTTTGTAGGAGTGATAGGAAAGGCTTGCAAGAAAGTAAAGAACATGTAAATAAAACTAGGGGCTGGTTAGAAAAAAGAAACAAATACGAGTGTCTAACGAGTGTGGAAAAGTGGTGGTAGGAGTTGTGGAATTGTCCCTAAGCAATTGACTATGTTACTAGATTGATAGCTAGTATTATGTGGGAGAGGCCTTTGCTAGCATGTCATCCCTTACTTGGAATTCTATGCACTTATGATTGGAACTATTAGCAAGCGTTTGCAACTACTAACGTTTATTAAGGTAAAACCCAACCATAGCCATAAGATATATTGGTCCCCCTTCAATCCCATATGCATCAATTTCTATGCTAGGTCTGAAGCTTCTATCACTCTAGCCTGCCAATACATAGTCCTATCAACATACAACTAACCCTATGGTGTGATCCACGTGCGTGATCATATGATGGGCACCAAAGGACGGCAACATAACCACAAGAAAATTAAACCAACCATAGTAATTCATCGATCACCGATAGGACAACGATAATCTACTCAGACATCGTAGGATAGCAACACATCATTGGATAATAATATGTAGCATAAAGCACTATGTTAAAGTAGAGGGTACAGCGTGTTGTGGGAGAGTGAACCGCTGAATATAGATGGGTGAAGATGATGGAGATGTTGGTGAAGATGACGAAGGTGTTGGTGTAGATCGCCGTCACACGATGATGTCCCGGGCGGCGTTCCGGCGCCGCTGGGAGAGAGGGGGAGAGAGCCCCCTCCTTCGTCTTGTTCCTTGACCTCCTCCCTAGATGGGAGAAGGGTTTCCCCTCTGGTCCGTGGTCTCCATGGCGGCGGAGGGGCGAGAGCCCCTCCGAGATTGGATCTCTCTCTCTGTGTCCTTCTGTTTCTGCGCTCCCAGATTCTGCGTTTCACCGTTTCTTAAATTCTCGGAGATCCGTAACTCCGATTGGGCTGAAATTTTAACAAGATTTTCTTCCGAATATTATCTTTCCTGTGGCGAAACAAGGGCTCCAACCACCTTAAGGAGTGGCCACAAGCCTGCCAGCCGCCACCGTACCTCCTGGTGGCGCCTACAGGGCTTGTGGGCCCTCCGTGCATCGCCTCGCGTTGATTCTTCTTTCCAAAAATCATAAATATTCCAAAACAAATCCCCGTAAGTTTTTATTATGTTTGGACTTCGTTTGGTATGGATATTTTGCGAAACAAAAAACATGCAACAAACAGGAACTCGCACTCGGCACTAGATCAATATGTTAGTCCCAAAAAAAGTATAAAAAGTTACCAAAAGTATATGGAAGTTGTAGAATATTGGCATGAAAGAATAAAAAATTATAGATACGACGGAGACGTATTAGAGAACCAAGGTATCAATCGAGTAGGCGAATCTCGTCAAGTCCAGAGTACGTGCGCAAACGCAAAAGAGCTTGCACCCAACGCTATAAAGGGGTTGTCAATCCCTTCAAGATTGATTGCAAAGTGAGATATGAAGGCGGAAAGTGCAACGAAGTAAACGAGTAAGGCTGAAAGTACGGTGTTAAGTAGACCCGGGGGCCATAGTGTTCACTAGAGGCTTCTCTCAAAATAGCAAATATTATGGTGGGTGAACAAATTACTGTCGAGCAATTGATAGAACCGCGCAAAGTCATGGAGATATCTAAGGCAATGATCATACATATAGGCATCACGTCCGAGACAAGTAGACCGATAGTTTATGCATGTACTACTATTACTCCACACATCGACCGCTATCCAGCATGCATCTAGTGTATTGAGTTCATGACGAACAAAGTAACGCCTTAAGCAAGATGACATGATATAGAGGGATAAACTCAAACCAATGATGAAAACCCCATCTTTTTACCCTTTATGGCAACAACACGATGCGTGCCTCGCTACCCCTTCTGTCACTGTGTGAGGTCACCGCACGGTATGAACCCAAAACCAAGCACTTCTCCCATTGCAAGAATCATAGATCAAGTTGGCCAAACAAAACCCACAACTCGAAGATAATTACAAGGATATGAAATCATGCATATAAGAGATCACAAGAAACTCAAATAAGATTCATGGATAATCTGATCATAAATGCACAATTCATCGGATCTCGACAAACACACCACAAAAGAAGATTACATCGGATAGATCTCAAGGAAGATCATGGAGAACTTTGTATTGAAGATCCAAGAGAGAGAAGAAGCCATCTAGCTACTAGCTATGGACCCGTAGGTCTATGGTGAACTACTCACATATCATCGGTGAGGTCATGGTGTTGATGAAGAAGCCCTCCGTATCCTAATACCCCCTCCGACAGGGCACCAGAACGTGCCCCAGATGGGATCTTGCGGAGACAGAAGCTTGCGGTGGCGAAAAAGTACTTTCGACGATCTCGTGATTCTTTTTGGAATTTTTGGGAATATATAGGCGAAAGACCTAGAGCAGAGGTGGCCCCGGGAGCCCACAAGCCTGGGAGGCACCGGCCCCCCTGGCCGTGGCTAGGGGGCTTGTGGGGTCCCTGGTGGCCCCCTGACTTGGTTCTTAAGTCCCCCGATCTTCTTCTGTTTCGGAAAAAATGTTTTTGGAAGTTTCGTTCCGTTTGGACTCCGTTTAAAGTCCTCCTCTGAAAAGGGTCAAAAACACGGAAAAAACAGGAACTGGCACTTGGCACTGAGTTAATAAGTTAGTCTCAAAAAATATATAAAATACATACAAAACGTCCAAAGTTTGACAAGATAATAGGATGAAACCAATGAAAAAATATAGATACGTTGAAGACGTATCAAGCATCCTTCAGCTTAACTCCTGCTCGTCCTCGAGTAGGGAAGTGATAAAGACTGAATTTTTGATGTGGAATTCTACCTAGCATAGTTGTCCTTTGTAACTTCTTTCGTGTGACATGAATGTTCAGATCCGTAAGATTCAAAACAATAGTTTGCTATTGACATGAAAACAATAACACTTCAAGCAAACTAGCAAGGTAATCATGAACTTTCGAAATAACAAGGCTAAAGAAAGTTATCCCTACAAAATCATATAGTATGGCTATGCGCCATCATCCTCACACAACTAATTTAAATCATGCACAAGCCCGGTATTGGCCAAGTAATTGTTTTCACACTCTTACTTTCTCAAACTTTTTATAACTATCACGCAATACATGAGCGTGAGCCATGGATATGGTCACATTGACTCGGCGTATCAAAGGGCTATGGAGATGCCCATTAATAGATATCAATGTGAATGAGTAGGGATTGCCATACAAAGGATGCACTAGAACTATAAGTATGTGAAAGCTCAAAAGGAGAACTAGTGGGTGTGCATCCAACTTGCTTGCTCATAACCCACAAGTATAGGGGATCACAACAGTTTTCGAGGGTAGAGTATTCAACCCAAATTTATTGATTCGACTCAAGGGGAAGCAAAAGAATATTCTCAAGTATTAGCAGTTGAGTTGTCAATTCAACCACACCTGAAAGATTTAGTATCTGCAGCAAAGTATCAGTAGCAAAGTAGGGTGATAGCAGCAGTAGCAACGGTAACCAGTAGCAGCAAAGTAACAACAGTAGCAACAGAGTAACAGTAGCAGCAACAAAAGTAGTAGCAGCAAAGTAACATAGCAAGGACCAGTAGTAAAAGACTCGTAGGCATTGGATCGGTGATGGATGATTATGCCGGATGCTATTCATCATGTAAAAGTTATAACACGGAGAGATAAGTAACTAGCTCTCGTTCGTCAATCTAATCTAGGCATGTATTCCGTATGTAGTCATACGTGCTTAGGGAAAAGAACTTGCATGACATCTATTTTCCATCCCTCCCATGGCAGCGGGGTCCTAATGGAAACTACGGGATATTAAGGTTCTCCTTTTAATAAAGAACGGGACCAACGCATTAACACTTGGTGAATACATGAACTCCTCATACTATGGTCATCTCCGGGAGTGGTTCCGGCTATTGTCACTCCGGGGTTGCCGGGTCATAACACATAGTAGGTGACTACAACTTGCAAGATAGGATCTAAAACACACATATATTGGCGACAACATAATAGGTTCAAATCTGAAATCATGGCACTCGGGCCCTAGTGACAAGCATTAAGCATGGCAAAGTAGTAGCAACATCAATCTCAGAACATAGTGGATACTAGGGATCAATCCCCGTCAAAACTAACTCGATTACATGATAGATCTCATCCAAACCATCACAGTCTAGCAAGCCTACGATGAGATTACTCACGAACGGTGAAGAGCATCATGGAATTGGCAATGAAGGAAGGTTGATGATGACGATGGCGACGATCTCCCCTCTCCGGAGCCCAGAATGGACTCCAGATCTGCCTTCGAGAGGAAGAACAGGAGGTGGCGGCGCCTCCGTATCGTGAAACGCGATGAACTCTTCTCCTTGATTTTTTCCAGGAGAGACATACTAAATAGAGCTGGATTTGGAGGCGGTGGAGCATCGTGGGCTCCACAAGCCTGCCACGCGCGGCCAGGGGGCCCCTGCGCCTGGTGGGCTTGTGGGCTCCACGCTCCACATCCTCCGCTGATTCTTGCGCCAAGTATTTTTCATAAATCCCAAAAAAGTTCTTCGTAAATTTTCAGGTCATTCCGTGAACTTTTATTTATGCGCAAAAACAACACCATGACAATTCTGCTGAAAACAACGTTAGTCCGGGTTAGTTCCATTCAAATCATGCAAATTAGAGTCCAAAATAAGGGCAAAAGAGTTCGAAAAAGTAGATACGACGGAGACGTATCACTTGCTCACGTAGACCTAGGGCAATTTGAGAAAGCCCATCATTGGAATATACAAGCCAAGTTATATAGTAAAGATTCCCACTAGTATATGGTGGTGACAAAACGAGAGGCTCTCAATCATGAAGAACAGGGTGCTATTATGAAGCACAAGTGTGGAAAAAGATAGTAGCATTGTCCCTTCTCTCTTTTTCTCTTTTTTTTATTTGGGCTCTTGGGCCACTTTTTCTTCTTCTTTTATTTGGGCTCTTTGGCCTCTTTTTTTTCCTCACATGGGTCAATTCTCTAATAATGATGATCATCACACTTTTATTTACTCGCAGCTCAAAGCTCAGAACGATGATGACTCTATAGGAAATGCCTCCGACAGTGTACTGGGATGTGCAACGATCTAGCTTGGCGTATGACGTTGAAACATCTCGCTAGCTATCTTACGATCATGCAATGGCAATATGAGACTGACGACACAAGTCATGAGACGGAACGGTGGGATTTGCATGGCAATATATCTCGGAATGGCTATGAAAATGCCATAGTAGGTAGGTATGGTGGCTGTTTTGAGGAAGGCATATGGTGGGTTTGTGTACCGGCGAAAGTTGCGCGGCAATAGAGAGGCTAGCAATGGTGGAAGGTGAAAGTGCATCTATACAATGGACTCACATTAGTCATGAAGAACTCACATACTTGTTGCGGAAGTTTTTATTAGTAATCGAAACAAAGTGCTAAACGCATACTCCTAGGGGAAGGGTTGGTAGGTGTTAACCATCGCGTGATCCCGACCTCAACACAAAGGATGACAATCAATCGATCAATTATGCTCCAACTTCCTAACATAGCGGTTCACCATGCGTGCATATTACGGGAATCACTAACTTCAACACAAGTATTTCTAGATTCACAACACCCTACTAAGATAACTCTTAATATTACCAAATCCATGTCTCAAAACTAATTGAGAGGAATCAAAACTTCTCTTTCAACTCAGTGCACATGAACATGGAGGTTTTTTGTATCCTCTTTGGGTACCTATCAGCTTTGGGACTACTTTCATAGCATAAGCCAACTACCAAGTCACGCACCGCCGTGCTCTAAAAGATCTAAGTGAAGCACACAGAGCAAAAATATCTAACTCAAAATATATAAGTGAAGCACGATGAGCATTCTAGAAAAATCACGATGAGTGCATGTCTCTCTCAAAAGGTGTGCAGCAAGGATGATTGTGACACAACAAAAAGAAAATACTTCTACGATACAAGACGCTCCAAGCAAAACACATATCATGTGGTGAATAAAAATATAGCTCCAAGTAATGTTACCGATGGATTGAAGACGAAAGAGGGGATGCCTTCCCGGGGCATCCCCAAGCTTAGGCTTTTTGGTGTCCTTGAATTTGGCTTGGCATGCCTTGGGAATCCCCAAGCTTGATCTCTTTCCACTCCTTATCTCTTTTTCCATGAGAAGATCACCCAAAACTTGAAAACTTCACCACACAAAACTCAAACAGAAACTTGTGATAAAATTAGTACAAGAAAACAAACTACCACCTCCTTAGGTACTGTAGCAATCTTTATTTATATTTATATTGGTGTTGGGCTACTGTATTCTCACTTTTACATGGCTAGTACCCCCCGATACTATCCATAGTTTCATCAAAACAAGCAACCAACTCAACAAAAACAGAATGTGTCAAAAAAGAGACCAGTCTGTAGCAATCTGTATACTTCGTATACTTCTGGTACTTCAACAATTCTGAACAATTACGACGGTCTGGGCAAAAGGCATATCAACCAGCAGCAAAAAGAATCAACTCAAAATCTCTTTCTGAATAAAAATTAAAGATAATCTCGTGAGCGAAAATTTTCTGTCTTTTTCCAGAAGGATCAAACAACCATCACCAAGACTAGTCATAATGCTTTTGCTTGGCTCAAACACAAAAAGAAACACAAAAAACACAATCACAACAGAATTATGATGGTGTGGACGCAACAAAACAGAAATAAAAGGATGAATTCATTGGGTTGCCTCCCAACAAGTGCTATTGTTTAACGCCCTTAGCTAGGCATAAAAGCGATAGAATCACGTATCGTCGTCTTTGGTGCTCAAACCATAAGTGGCCCTCATCATGGATTTATAAGGCAATCTTATTTTCTTTCTAGGAAAGTGCTCCATTCCCTTCTTTAAAGGAAATTGAAATCTAATATTCCCTTCCTTCATATCGATGATAGCACCGATAGTCCTTAGGAAAGGTCTACCAAGAATGATAGGGCATGTAGGATTTCAATCAATGTCAAGCACAATGAAATCCACGGGTACATAGTTCCTATTTGCAATAATAAGAACATCATTGATCTTTCCCATGGGTTTCTTAATAGTAGAATCAGCAAGATGCAAATTAAGATAACACTCTTCAATCTCATTAAAACCCAGAATATCACATAAAGACTTTGGAATCACAGAAACACTAGCACCCAAATCACACAAAGCATTGCACTCATAGTTTTTGATTTTGATTTTGATGGTAGGTTCCCACTCATCATGAAGGTTTCTAGGGATAGAGACTTCCAATTCAAGTTTCTCTTCAAGAGCTTTTATCATAGCTTCGACGATATGATCGGTAAAGGCTATGTTTTGGCTATAAGCGTGCGGAGAGTTTAACATGGATTGCATCAAGGAAATGCATTCAATCAAGGAGCAACTATCATAATTGAATTCCTTGAAATCCACAGTAGTAATTTCATTACTACTCAAAGTTTTAACGTCTTCTACTCCACTCTCAATGATTTTAGCATCAAGATAGATGGACTCTAAATCATTGGGGCGTTTTTCAACCAAAGTGGATTCATATCCAGCCCCATCATCATTAGGTTTGACACAAGAAAACAAAGATTCAATGGGAGTCACACCAAGCACTTTAAGATCTTCACGACAAGACGCCTTTTTAAGCCACTCATGTCTAGCACGAATTTGGGCGATTCTTTCTTGGCTCTCAATCATGGAAACACGCATAGCTTTCAAAGTTTCATCCATGTTGATTTTGGGAGGAGCACATCTAACTTTCAAAGCATCAACATCACAAGAAATCCTATCAACGGTCTTAGCCAAATCGTCAATTTTGAGTAGTTTTTCCTCTATGGACGCATTGAAAATATTTTGAGAGTTGATGAACTCTTTGATATTACTCTCTAGATCAGAGGGTAATATATTGTAATTCCCATGGGTATTGTTGTAGGAGTTGCCAAAGTTATTATAGGAGTTACTAGGAAAAGGCCTAGGAACATAGTTTCCTCTAAAAGCGTTGTTGTTGCCAAAATTATTCCTACCAACAAAATTTACGTCCAAGCTAGCGTTGCTACTCCCAATCGAAGAAGACAAAGGTAAATCATTAGGATCCAAAGGAGCACTTCTACTAGCAACCAAATTCATTAACTCATCCATCTTAGCACTCAACGAGTTAATTTCTTCTATAGCGTGTACCTTCTTACTAGTAGGTGACCTTTCAGTGTGCCACTGAGAGAAGTTCGTCATGATGTTGTCTGGGAGCTTTGTGGCTTCTCCTAACGTGATTTCCATGAACGTTCCACCTAAGGCGGAGTCCAAGATATTTCTAGAAGCGAAATTCAAGCCAGCGTAAAAGATTTGAATAATCATCCAAAGGCTCAAGCCATGAGCGGGACAATTTCTAATCATTAATTTCATTCTCTCCCAAGCTTGTGCAACATGCTCATGATCATGTTTCTTGAAATTCATGATATCATTACGGAGAGACATGATCTTAGCCGGCGAAAAATACTTGGATATATAAGCATCTTTGCACTTATCCCAAGAATTGATGCTATTTTTGGGAAAAGAAGAAAACCAAGTTTTTGCGCGATCTCGCAACGAGAAAGGAAAAGAGCTTCAATTTAATCACGTCATTATCCACATATTTTTTCTTTTGCATATCGCAAAGCTCAATGAAGGTATTGAGATGGGATGCGGCATCTTCACTAGGAAGGCTAGAGAATTGCTCTTTCATAACAAGATTTAGCAAAGCGGCATTGATTTCGTATGACTCCGCACTAGTGGCGGGAGCAATCGGAGTACTAATAAAATCATTATTATTAGTATTCGAGAAGTCACAAAGCTTGGTGTTTTCATTCATGGTGACTTCAGCAAGAAAGCAAGCACACAAGCAAACAAAAAGCGGGCGAGAAAAAGGATGAACGAAAAAGGCGAACGAAAAGGCGAACGAGATAGGCAAATTGGTGAAGTGGGGGAGAGGAAAACGAGAGGCAACTGGCAAACAAAGTAATTGCAAGAGTTGAGTTTGCGACACTTACTTGGATGAGTTCTTTACTTGATCTTCCTCCCCGGCAATGGAGCCAGAAATTCTTCTGCTGTGGCAACAAAAGTCCTTCCCTCGCGCGTAGGAATTCTTCTTGTTACTTCTCTGGGTTGTGTCGGTTTTTCCCTTGAAGAGGAAAGGGTGATGCAACACAGGAGCAATAAGTATTTCCCTCAGTTTGAGAACCAAGGTATCGAACCAAAAGGACAGCCTCGTCAAGTCCAAAGTACCTGCACAAACACAAACAAGCTTGCACCCAACGCTTCAAAGGGGTTGTCAATCCCTTCAAGATTGTTTGCAAAAGTGAGATCTGAAGGCGGAAAGTGCAACAAAGTGAAAAGTGTAAGGCTGAAAATATGGTGTGGAGTAGACCCTAGGGGCCATAGTGTTCACTAGAGGCTTCTCTCAAAATAGAAAATATCACGGTGGGTGAACAAATTACTGTCGAGCAATTGATAGAACCGCGCAAAGTCATGACGATATCTAAGGCAATGATCTAGCATATAGGCATCACGTCCGAGAGAAGTAGACCGATAGTTTATGCATGTACTACTATTACTCCACACATCGACCGCTATCCAGCATGCATCTAGTGTACTGAGTTTATGACGAACAGAGTAACGCTTTAAGCAAGATGACATGATGTAGAGGGATAATCTCAAACCAATGATGAAACCCCCATCCTTTTACCCTTGATGGCAACAACACGATATGTGCCTCGCTACCCCTTCTGTCACTGGGTGAGGTCACCGCACGGTATGAACCCAAAACCAAGCACTTCTCCCATTGCAAGAATCATAGATCTAGTTGGCCAAAGAAAACCCACAACTCGAAGAGAATTACAAGGATATGAAATCATGCATAAGAGAGTTCAGAAGAAACTCAAATAAGATTCATAGATAATCTGATCATAAATCCACAATTCATCGGATCTCGACAAACACACCTTAAAAGAAGATTACATCAGATAGATCTCCATGAAGATCATGGAGAACTTTGTATTGAAGATCCAAGAGAGAGAAGAAGCCATCTAGTTACTAGTTATGGACCCGTAGGTCTATGGTGAACTACTCACGCATCATCGGAGAGGTCATGGTGTTGATGGAGAAGCCTTCCATGTCTGAATCCCCCCTCCGGCAGGGCACCAGGACGTGCTCCAGATGGGATCTTGCGGAGACAGAAGCTTGCGGCGACGGAAAAGTGATTACGATGCTCCCCTAATTTTTTGGGAATATTTGGGAATTTATAGGTGCAAGATATAGGTTAGGGGACCTCCAGGGGGCCCACAAGCCTGCATGGCACGCCCCCCTGGCCGCGGGGTGGGGGCTTGTGAGGCCCCTGGGGCTCTTTTGGCTTGGCCCCCAAGCTCTCCGATCTTCTTCCGTTCCAGAAAAAATCTTTTTGGGGATTTTCTTCCGTTTGGACTCCGTTTCAAAATCTCCTCTGAAAGGGGTCAAAAACATGGACAAAACAGGAACTGGCACTTGGCACTGAGTTAATAAGTTAGTCCCAGAAAATAAATAAAAGGCATGCAAAACATCCCAAGTTTGACAAGATAATAGCATGAAACCGTCAAAAATTATAGATACGTTGGAGACGTATCAGGAGCCCACAAGACTGGGAGGCGCGGGCCCCCCTAGCCGCGGCTAGGGGGCTTGTGGGGTCCCTGGTGACCCCCTGACTTGGTTCTCAAGTCCCCCGATCTTCTTCTGCTTCGGAAAAAAACTTTTTGGAAGTTTCGTTCCGTTTGGACTCCGTTTAAAATCCTCCTCTCAAAATGGTCAAAAACACGGAAAAATAGGAACTGGCACTTGGCACTGAGTTAATAAGTTAGTCTCAAAAAAGATATAAAAGGAATACAAAACGTCCAAAGTTTGACAAGATAATAGCATAAAACCATAAAAAATTATAGATACGTTGGAGATGTATCAACTTCCTTTTGGATATCTTGTTCGTTCCTTCTTGTAACAATTTTGTGTGTACATCCTTCTTTGTGGATATATATCATCATTATTGTATTCTACCTCGAATCTTTTACACATAAGATAAGTTTCATCTCTAATTGATATCCTCTTTTCTTTCACGTCCACCATTGCATTTTCCTTTTTTAGTTTTTTTGTGGTTTCGTGAAAGGATTTGTCTTGAGTGTGGATCTTATATCCTTGCATCTTGATGCACTCTTTGATGGTGAAGATTATTTTTCCTCATGCTTGTCTTGACGAGGGTTTTTCCATTTCGATTGGTATCCCTCCTCTTTACAAGGTTATTATTTCCTATCTTCACCATGGTTGTCACAAGTGTTGGTTCTTAATTTGTTTATTACTAAGCTTGTGAACCCATTTGCTAGTAGTGTGTGTGTGGGAAGGATATGTATTGCACTTTGTGTCTCATTTCATCAAGACTCTGTTGATGAGTAATGCTCATCCTTATCTTAGTCTTCTCATGTGCTTTTCCATGACTCACACATCATTTTGGTTGAGCCTATTCTTAAGTTGCCTCTTTTACATGTTGCTCAACCATATGTCTCGTGCAAATGATATGCTTATTGTCTTATCTACGTGCTTGCACTTGTTGTGTGTTTTATTAATTTTGATGGAGCAATGATCCTATTTTGTGCACTTGTATCAAATACAAAAAAAAATCATGTGTGCACAAATCATGGGGAGCTTCTCTAGTTTTGGTGAAACACCCCTTTGCCCATATCATAATATCTTCTATTCATGTGGTTCGAAGGACTGATACGTCTCCAATGTATCTATAATTTTTGATTGTTCCATGCTATTATGTTATCCGTTTTGGATGTTTTATATGCATTAATATGCTATTTTATATTATTTTTGGACTAACCTATTAATCTAGAGCCTAGTGCCAGTTTCTGTTTTTCCATGTTTTTGAGTATTGCAGATAAGGAATATTAAATGGAGTCCAAACAGAATAAAATCTCCGGAATGATTTTTCTTGGACCAGAAGAAACTTGCCAGACTTGAGAAGGGGTAGGAGACCTGCCGGGAGACGACAAGCTTGCAGGGCGCGCCCTAGGGGGGGTGCCCCTAGCTTGTGGCCCCCCTGTAGGTATCCTAACCCTAATATTCGTCCTATAAATTTCCAAACATTCCCCCAATACCAGAACGAGACCGAAAAAATACATTTCCGCCGCCGGGAGCCTCTGTTCCCATGAGATCCAGTCTGGGAGCCTTTTCCGGTAATCTACCGGAGGATGAATCGATCATGGAGGGCATCTACATCAACTCGATTGCCCTTCTGATGATGTGTGATTATTTCACCACAAACCTATGGGTCCATAGCTAGTAGCTAGATGGCTTCTTCTTCTCTCTCTCTCTCTCTCTCTCTCTCTCTCTCTCTTTGTTCTTTAATACCATGTTCTAGATGATCTTCATGGAGATCTATCCGATGTAATACTCTTGGGCGGTGTGTTTGTCGAGATCCAATGAATTGTGGGTTTATGTTCAGATTATCTATGAATATTATTTGAATCTTCTGTGAATTCTTATATTGATGATTTCATATCTTTGCAAGTCTCTTCGAGTTATTGGTTTAGTTTGGCCAACTAGATTGGTAATTCTTGCAATGGGAGAAGTGCCTAGTTTTGGGTTCGATCTTGCGGTGTCCTCACCCAGTGACAAAGTAGGGGTAGCGAGGCACGTATTGCATTGTTGCCATCGAGGATAAAAATATGGGGTTTTCATCATATTGCTTTAGTTTATCCCTCTACATCATGTCATCTTCCTTAATGGGTTACTCTGTTCTTCATGAACTTAATACTCTAGATGCGGACATGAGTCAGTCGATGTGTGGAGTAATAGTAGTAGATGCAGAATCATTTCGGTCTACTTGACACAGACGTGATGCATATATGCATAATCATTGCCTTGGATATCTTCCTAATTGTTCTCTTTTCTATCAATTGCTCGACAGTAATTTATTCACCCACGGTATTATTTTCCTTCATGAGAGAATCCTCTAGTGAAACCTATGGCCCCGGGGTCTATTTTCCATATTATACTTTCAGATCTATCAACCAAAAATACCAAATATATATTCCTGCCATTTATTTAGTTTTGTTTTACTTTTAGTTCTAGCGATCTTTTATATCTATCTCTATCAGATCTCATCCTTGCAAATAACCGTGAAGGGATTGACAACCCCTTTTTAGCGTTGGGTGCAAGTGTTTGATTGTTTGTGTAGGTGCTAAGATCGGGGCCTTGCTTATTCCTCCTACTGGATTGATACCTTGGTTCTCAACAAAACTGAGGGAAATACTTATCTACTTTGTTGCACCACCCTTTCCTCTTCAAGGGAAAACCAACTCAAGCTCAAGAACTAGCAGCCACCACTTCTCCTCCCCCACTCTCTTGCGCGATTCACCTCCCGTAGCTACTCTACCACCGCCGCCGGAGCGTGCTGCCCACGCTGAGCTTGTTGCCGGCGCCACGAAGGCTATTGGCTGCAACCAGCCCCCTCTCGAGCTCCTCGAGCTTGCACGTGTCGAATGAGCGCAACCGCACACTCCCCATGCCTCCTAGCATCGTCCCCGACGAGCTTCGCCTCCGACCGCCGCTCCACCTCGACACCGACAATGCTAGCGGCCTCGCTCGCACCTTGTGATGGTCGAAACGAACCCACGCACCTCCCCGCGTTCTATCCCGACCGACCCGGTGTCTTTTGGTGCCCTTTGGCCATTTTCTCGCGAGGACCAAGGCCTTCCGCCATGTTTTGGTCACTCGCGGCAAGCCGCCGACCGCTCCCAACGTGTCCAGGCCAGGGCCAACCCCCGTGTCACTTCCTGCAGGCCCTCGTGGCCCTAGTGGGAAGGGTTGACCCTCGTCAGCTGCTCACTTGGCATCCCGGGTGGCTCACAAGTGGACCACCCCCGACCACTAACATGTGGGCTGAGGGCAATTAACCCAAATTAAAACTGCTAAAGTAACTAAACTAATTAATTTGATTTAGTTAGACACTAACATGTGGGTCCAACCCCTAATCTAGTTAATTAGACTAAAATAAAACCCTGTTAAAACCCTCTATCTATGACAGATGGGCCCCACACGTCAAGTTTGACCAGTCAACAACCCTGTTGACTACTGACATCATCATGATGTCATGCTGATGTCATAATAGCTTTTTCTAAGTAAATTAAATAATATAATCCTAGAATATTATTAATTTTTTTGAAAATTAATATAAAACAATCTATAAGTCACATAAAAATAGTTTATACATGAAAGTTGCTCAGAAAAATCCCACGAATCCAAATACACTATTCGTTCATTTGTCACATGCTCCTAGCATGATGAACATGAAACTTTCCTCTTTGATTCATCTGTCTGGTAGTAGCGAGAGACCCGAGAAATATCGTCACATATTTTCCCACTCCGTTCGTGACGTGTAGTACTGCGTTAGCTCATGTCTAGCACTGCATATTCCCATGTCATGCATGGTGATGCAGTTGCTTGCTTTTATTTATTGTTTCTTCCCCCGTTCTCTCCGATTGACGCCAAAGCTAATGATGCTGCCGAGTATGACTACCCTGTTGGGGAACGTCGCATGGGAAATAAAAAATTTCCTACGCGCACGAAGACCTATCATGGTGATGTCCATCTACGAGAGGGGATGTGTGATCTACGTACCCTTGTAGGCCGTACAGCAGAAGCGTTAGTGAACGCGGTTGATGTAGTGGAACGTCCTCACGTCCCTCGATCCGCCCTGCGAACCGTCCCGCGATCAGTCCCACGATCTAGTGCCGAACGGACGGCACCTCCGCGTTCAGCACACGTACAACTCGACGAAGATCTCGGCCTTCTTGATCCAGCAAGAGAGATGGAGAGGTAGAAGAGTTCTCCGGCAGCGTGACGGCGCTCCGGAGGTTGGTGATGATCTCGTCTCAGCAGGGCTCCGCCCGAGCTCCGCAGAAACGGGATCTAGAGGTAAAACCGTGGAGATATGTGGTCGGGCTGCCGTGGCAAAGTTGTCTCATATCAGCCCTAAAACCCCACTATATATAGGAGGAGGAAGGGGGAGCCTTGCCTTGGGGTCCAAGGACTACCAAGGGGTTGGCCGAACCAAAGGGGGAAGGTCTCCCCCCCAAACCGAGTCCTACTTGGTTTGGAAGGTGGAGTCCTTCTTCCCTTTCCCACCTCCTTTTGTTTTCCTTTTCTCTTTGATTTTTCTTCCAATGCGCATAGGGCTCTTTGGGCTGTCCCACCAGCCCACTAAGGGCTGGTGCGCCACCCCCAATACCTATGGGCTTCCCCGGGGTGGGTTGCCCCCCCCGGTGAACTCCCGGAACCCATTCGTCATTGCCGGTACATTCCCGGTAACTCCGAAAACCTTCCGGTAATTAAATGAGGTCATCCTATATATCAATCTTCGTTTTCGGACCATTCCGTAAACCCTCGTGATGTCCGTGATCTCATCCGGGACTCTGAAAAACATTCGGTAACCAACCATATAACTCAAATACGCATAAAACAACGTCGAACCTTAAGTGTGCAGACCCTGCGGGTTCGAGAACTATGTAGACATGACCTGAGAGACTCCTCGGTCAATATCCAATAGCGGGACCTGGATGCCCATATTGGATCCTACATATTCTACGAAGATCTTATCGTTTGAACCTCAGTGCCAAGGATTCATATAATCCCGTATGTCATTCCCTTTGTCCTTCGGTATGTTACTTGCCCGAGATTCGATCGTCAGTATCCGTATACCTATTTCAACCTCGTTTACCGGCAAGTCTCTTTACTCGTTCCGTAATACAAGATCTCGTAACTTACACTAAGTCACATTGCTTGCAAGGCTTGTGTGTGATGTTGTATTACCGAGTGGGCCCCGAGATACCTCTCCGTCACACGGAGTGACAAATCCCAGTCTCGATCCATGCTAACTCAACGAACACCTTCGGAGATACGTGTAGAGCATCTTTATAGTCACCCAGTTACGTTGCGACGTTTGATACACACAAAGCATTCCTCCAGTGTCCGTGAGTTATATGATCTCATGGTCATAGGAACAAATACTTGACACGCAGAAAACAGTAGCAACAAAATGACATGATCAACATGCTACGTCTATTAGTTTGGGTCTAGTCCATCACATGATTCTCCTAATGATGTGATCCCGTTATCAAGTGACAACACTTGCCTATGGCCAGGAAACCTTGACCATCTTTGATCAACGAGCTAGTCAACTAGAGGCTTACTAGGGACAGTGTTTTGTCTATGTATCCACACAAGTATTGTGTTTCCAATCAATACAATTATAGCATGGATAATAAACGATTATCATGAACTAAGAAATATAATAATAACTAACTTATTATTGCCTCTAGGGCATATTTCCAACATACCCCCCCTCACGATCAACCTTTTGCAACAGAGCAACAAGGCAAGCAACATCTGCTTGATCATCTCTATATCACCCATTCTTTCTCCCTCATGCCTGCATTAGATTTTGCCACTGTTGTAAATAGCTCATATTCTAATGCATAGCCTGTTTTTGTTAAACTGCTATTGTACCCTACTTCATATTAAATGCTTAGTATAGGTGGATTAGTGATCCCGAGTGACCCCACTTACTCCCAGTTGCCCCTACTTCATCATCGGAGTCTAGACGACCCGAAGACTCATCACACCCCCATAATTGTACGACTCCACATGGCTACTATCGAGTACCGAGGGTGACACCTCGTTATGCACTCCAGATGTTAGCTCTGTAGTGAAGTTAACAAGTGGTGGATTACACACGGTGATTCCTCCTTCACCATTTTTGATAACGACTCTGTCGTGCAACCCCTCAAGCATGAACCATCAAGGGTGATTCCTCCCTGGTCACCTTGATGGTTACATCAATTGGAATACAATGAGGGTGGTACCTAAGATTTCTCTGATGTTATAGCCACACAGTTACTTTAACTTTACTACTTGGAACATGATGAAAGGTGTGGTGCGGGTGGATTCCCGCGTGGTTGTGACGAGGCGTGGCCGAGCATTCTTGGCCCTTGCCACACATCCTCAAGATAGGGCGACAGGACCACATATCGTGGATTGCTGATCGTCATCGATGCTAATTAAAACATTAATGGGATTGGGTATTTGATCTGAGTTGGTCGATTGACCTTTGTTGTACGAACCTTCACGCGGGAACAGTTATGGGCACTCAGTGGCGTGGTATCAGCTGAAGCTCTTCGGACGTCAGCAATGGAGTACTGCACGCCCGAGTGGTCCGTGTAAGCATTGATCTTGTATAAGAGGTGCTAGGACTCACCTTGGACGCCCTTGCAATGTGCAGGAGTGCAAAGGGCGATGGTCCCATGACCCCTGTGCTTAGGATGTAGACCGACGGGCTGGCTTCTCTTTTGAGGCTAGGTAGGTCTATGACATGTTGATCTCCTGAGGCCGGGCATGACCTAGGAAAGTGTCTCCAACTGGAGTTGATCGAGTGTGTTGGGAAATGTGGTGCACCCCTGTAGGGATTATTGAACTATTTAAATAGGCGTGTCCATGGTAACGGGACGACTTGGAGTTATATCCCGATCTAATACAACTAGAATTGTAACTTAACTTGAATGGTTGGCTCCGAGATTGCTTTCTCGCAGGGAGTCAAGCAAGAATCTCAAGGCGTGACTTAATTAAAATTGTTGCAACAATATGACTACATATGTGTTATAGATCTGTACTCTTCTAATGTTGCAAGACACTGAAGATGCTAGTCTTCGATAGGACTAGGCCTTCTCTCTATTATGACATTTGTGTAGCCAGTACAAAGATATAGCCCCATTCCTTTGATACTGGTGTATACTTAGCATAGTTCTGATGTTAGTCTTGCGTGTAACTTAGACGAGTACTCATCGTTGCTTTGCTCCCCCTTTTCCTCTTGATACAATTTCCATGACTAGGTGACGGAGCCCAGGAGATGGATGATCCCGCCGATGACAACTACCCCGACGGAGCCTACTACTACGTGGAGGCCGCTGACGACCAGGAGTAGTTCGGAGGTTCACAAGCAGGAGGCCTCGCCTCTTTAGATCTATGTTGTATTTGTTCTAGCCTTCTTAAGGCAAAACTTGTTTTCTATGTGTGTACTCATATATTATTTGCTTCCACTGACTCATGTGTTTACGAGCTTATGTATTCGAGTCCTCGAGGCCCCTGGCTTGTAATATGAAGCTTGTATGACTTTATTTGTGTCTAGAGTTGTGTTTTGATATCTTCCCATGAGTCCCTAATCTTAATCGTATGCATTTGCATGTATGATTAGCGTACGATTAAGCTCGGGGTGTCACAAGTTGGTATCAGAGCCGACTACTTGTAGGTATCCCCCTTTCCAACTCCTTGGCCAAAGTTTAGTCTAGTACTTGAAAAACTTTTACTAACATTGTTGTGTGGGTTACGGGAGCACATCTCAATTGGGTGGGATTATGATCTTTTCTCCTCTTCTATACCGTGGGTTCTGATATCTCTTCTCTTTCGGGTTAATGATTTTTCTAACTCATCAACCCGGAGAGCTGGATTATCTACTACTATTCTTTTGAAAGTATGTTGCACACACTGTCATTTGACATCTTTGAACCTTTCTTGTTACAGATGGGCCCCGCAAGACATCTCATACGCCTGACTATGGCTGTCGATGCGACTGGGTTCCCGACCATTCTGGTCGACCTCTTGACCAGTCTAGGATATCAATGTTACCCCGAGTACACTTTTTATGAGGACTACCATGAGTTCAAGCAGGAGTAGTACTAGGTTGTTGTTCTTATCTTCGATCGGGAGAACATCTCCATCACTGAGATGCACGACTTCCCTGGTGTGAGGCTGACAGCTGATATGTCAGTCCATGATGCTTCCTATACTGCTATCACCCGCCTCCGTGGAGAGCACCCTCGCCTGGAGGACACTAGATTCATATATATCCCATACGCTCCCGCTTTCGAACATGAACCAACAGCCAGGCGTGACACTACAAGACTTCTGTCATCTCAACCCTACAATTTACCGTACGTCAACTCAGCCCCTTGATGCTGATGACTAGCTTCGTGACATCACTTATGAGATGGAGTCTACCAACGTTCCCATGGAAAGCTATGTTACCTTTGTGGCATACTTCCTAAAGGGTCATGTAATGACCCACAAGTGTAGGGGATCTATCGTAGCCTTTTCTATAAGTAAGAGTGTCGAACCCAACGTGGATCAGAAGGTATTTACAAGTGATCTTGAGCAAGGAATAACTACAAGTACTCGAAGGTAACTTTTTATGGGTTTTCTAGTATAAGCAATGAGGAAATAAATGCAAGTAAAGTAAATCGTGCAAAGGTGTAGCAAGTGGCCCAATCCTTTTGAACACAAAGGATAAGACGAGGGACTAAACTTATAAATACTAAGGCGTTCCTGAGGACACACGAGACAGATAGCCAAGTGCTTTTGCCATATTCCGTCTAGTACTATGTTTTGTATTGATAAGTGTTATGTGGGTGGATCTTAACTAGTGCACCGTCTAGGCTAAGACAAGTACACTCTTATGATTAATCCCTCTTGCAAGAATCCGCAAATACAAGAGAGAAATTAAGGCAAAGCCTAACCATATCAATAAGCTTTAGGATCCAATACTCCCTCATGCAAAAGTATGCAAACAGGGGTTCAGGTTTCTGTCACTCCGGCAACCCACCATAAGCATTCTTTATACACGATGCATTACCCTAGGTCCTTAAAAAGGCAAAGTGTTATGTAGTCGACGTTCACATAACACCACTAGAAGAATAACACCATAACTTAAATATCAATCAACACATATTACTTCAACATCATATGACTACTAGCATCTAGACTTTTCCCATGTCCTCAAGAACTAACAAAACTACTCACAAGACATAAAATAGATCATGATCAGAGGTGACGAAAATATGATTAACAATCTGGTCATAACAATAATTCTCCAACAAAACTCAATAGCATTCACCACAAAAGAGTAATCAACACCAGTAGAGTAGAGGGGATGAATAGTGCAAGGTACAACTCCAATTGCAATGGTGAAGTAGATGGGATGAAGGTGGAGATGGTGCTGGTGTTGGTGCTGATGGTGATGATGATCTCGGTGATGCCAGTGACTATAGTGATGACGATGTGGACGATCTCCCCTTCCGGGAGGAGTTCTCCCCGGCGGAATCTGCCTGCCGGAAAGGTCTTTTCTTCTGTGTAGGTTTCTGCCGCGGAGTGATACGTCTCCAACGTATCTATAATTTTTGATGGTTTCATGCTATTATCTTGTCAAACTTTGGATGTTTTGCATGACTTTTATATATTTTTTGGGACTAACCTATTAACTCAGTGCCAAGTGCCAGTTCCTGTTTTTTCCATGTTTTTGACCCCTTTCAGAGGAGAATTTGAAACGGAGTCCAAACAGAATAAAATCCCCGAAAAGATTTTTTCTATAACGGAAGAAGATCAGGAGACTTGAGAGCCAAGGCAGGGGGTCCCAAGAGGCCCCACAAGCCCCACCCCGCGGCCAGGGGGAGGCTGCGGGCCTCAGGCTTGTGGGCCCCTGGACCTCCTTTGCCCTAGGTTTTGCGCCTATATATCCCAAAAAATTTCACAAAAAATCAGAAGATCATCGAAAGTACTTTTCCACCACCGCAAGCTTCTGTCTCCGCAAGATCCCATCTGGGGCACGTTCTGGTGCCCTGCCGGAGGGGGATTCGGACACGGAGGGCTTCTTCATCAACACCATGACCTCTCCGATGATGCGTGAGTAGTTCACCATAGACCTACGGGTCCATAGCTAGTAACTAGATGGCTTCTTATCTCTCTTGGATATTCAATACAAAGTTCTCCATGATCTTCATGGATATCTATCCGATGTAATCTTGTTTTGCGGTGTGTTTGTCGAGATCCGATGAATTGTGGATTTATGATCAGATTATCTATGAATCTTATTTGAGTTTCTTCTGATCTCTCTTATGCATGATTTCATATCCTTGTAATTCTCTTCGAGTTGTGGGTTTTGTTTGGCCAGCTAGATCTATGATTCTTGCAATGGGAGAAGTGCTTGGTTTTGGGTTCATACCGTGCAGTGACCTCACCCAGTGACAGAAGGGGAAGCGAGGCACGCATCATGTTGTTGCCATCAAGGGTAAAAAGATGGGGTTTTCATCATTGGTTTGAGATTATCCCTCTACATCATGTCATCTTGCTTAAGGCGTTACTCTGTTCGTCATGAACTCAATACACTAGATGCATGCTGGATAGCGGTTGATGTGTGGAGTAATAGTAGTAGATGCAGAAAGTATCGGTCTACTTGTCTCGGACGTGATGCCTATATGTATGATCATTGGCTTAGATATCGTCATGACTTTGCGCGGTTCTATCAATTGCTCGACAGTAATTTGTTCACCCACCGTCATATTTGCTATTTTGAGAGAAGCCTCTAGTGAACACTATGGCCCCCGGGTCTACTCCACACCATATTTCAGCCTTACACCGTTTTATTTCGTTGCACTTTCCTCCTTCAGATCTCACTTTGCAAACAATCTTGAAGGGATTGACAACCCCTTTGAATCGTTGGGTCCAAGCTCGTTTGTGTTTGCGCAGGTACTCTGGACTTGACGAGACCCTCCTACTGGATCGATACCTTTGTTCTCAAACTGAGGCAAATACTTACTGCTCCTGTGCTGCATAACCCTTTCCTCTTCAAGGGAAAAACCGACGCAAACAAGAGAAGTACCAAGAAGAATTCCTGGCGTTGCCGGGGAAGGACTTTTGTTGCCGTAGGAGAAGAATTTCTGGTGCCGTTGCCGGGGAGGAAGATCAAGTCAAGAACTCATCCAAGTAGGTGTCGCAAACTAATCTCTTGCATTTAGTTTGTTTGCCAGTTGCCTCTCGTATTCCTCTCGCCCACTTCACCAATTTGCCCTTTTCGTTTTCCTTTTTCGTTTTCCTTTTTCGTTTGCCGTTTCCGTTTGCCCTTTTCGTTCACCCTTTTTCTCGCTTGCTCTTTGTTCGCTTGTGTGCTTGCTTACTTGCCGAAGTCACCATGAATGAAAACACCAAACTTTGTGACTTCTCGAATACTAATAATAATGATTTTATTAGTACTCCGATTGCTCCCACCACTAGTGCGGAGTCATACGAAATCAATGCCGCTTTGCTGAATCTTGTTATGAAAGAGCAATTCTCCGGCCTTCCTAGAGAAGATGCCGCATCCCATCTCAATACCTTCATTGAGCTTTGCGATATGCAAAAGAAGAAAGATGTGGATAATGACGTGATTAAATTGAAGCTTTTTTCCTTTCTCGTTGCGAGATCGCGCAAAAACTTGGTTCTCTTCTTTGCCCAAAAATAGTATCGATTCTTGGGATAAGTGCAAAGATGCTTATATATCCAAGTATTTTCCGTCGGCTAAGATTATCTCTCTCCGTAATGATATCATGAATTTCAAGGAACTTTATCATGAACATGTTGCACAATCTTGGGGGAGAATGAAATTGATAATTAGAAATTGTCCCGCTCATGGCTTGAGTCTTTGGATGATTATTCAAATCTTTTACGCTGGCTTGAATTTTGCTTCTAGAAATATCTTGGACTCCGCCTCAGGTGGAACATTCAAGGAAATCACGTTAGGGGAAGCCACAAAGCTCTTAGACAACATCATGACGAACTACTCTCAGTGGCACACTGAGAGGTCACCTACCAGTAAGAAGGTACACGCTATAAAAGAAATTAACTCGTTGAGTGCTAAGATGGACGAGTTAGTGAATTTGGTTGCTAGTAGAAGTGCTCCTTTGGATCCTAATGATATGCCCTTGTCTTCTTTGATTGAGAGTAGAAATGCTAGCTTGGACGTTAATTTTGTTGGTAGGAATAACTTTGGCAACAACAATGCTTTTAGAGGAAACTATGTTCCTAGGCCTTTTCCTAGTAACTCCTCTAATAATTTTGACAACTCCTACAACAATACTCATGGAAATTACAATAGATTACCCTCTGATCTAGAGAGTAATATCAAAGAGTTCATCAACTCTCAAAATATTTTCAATGCGTCCATAGAGGAAAAGCTACTCCAAATTGACGATTTGGCTAAGAGCATTGATAGAATGTCTAGTGATGTTGATGCTTTGAAAGTAAGATGCGCTCCTCCCAAAATCAACATGGATGAAACTTTGAAAGCGATGCGTGTTCCCATGATTGAGAGCCAAGAAAGAACCGCCCAAATTCGTGCTAGACATGAATGGCTTAAAAGGCGTGTTCTCGTGATAAGAATCACGAAGATCTTAAAGTGCTTGGTGTGACTCCCATTGAATCTTTGTTTTCTTGTGACAAACCTAATGAAGATGGGGCTGGATATGAATCCACTTTGGTTGAAAAGTGCCCCAATGATTCGGAGTCCATCTATCTTGATGCTAAAAGCATTGAAAGTGGAGTAGAAGATGTTAAAACTTTGAGTAGTAATGAAATTACTACCATGGATTTCAAGGAATTCAATTATATTAGTTGCTCCGTGATTGAATGCATGTCTTTGATGCAATCTATGTTAAACTCTCCACGCGCTTATAGCCAAAACAAGGCCTTTACCGATCATATCGTTGAAGCTATGATAAAATCTATTGAAGAGAAACTTGAATTGGAAGTCTCTATCCCTAGAAAGCTTCATGATGAGTGGGAACCTACCATCAAAATCAAAATCAAAAACTATGACTGCAGTGCTTTGTGTGATTTGGGTGCTAGTGTTTCCGCGATTCCAAAGTCTTTATGTGATGTTCTGGGTTTTAGTGAGATTGAAGAGTGTTCTCTTAATTTATATCTTGCTGATTCTACTGTCAAGAAACCCATGGGAAGGATCAATGATGTTCTTATTATTGCAAATAGGAACTATGTACCCGTGGATTTCATTGTGCTTGGCATTGGTTGCAATCCTACATGCCCTATTATTCTTGGTAGACCTTTCCTAAGGACTATCGGTGCTATCATCCATATGAAGGAAGGGAATATTATATTTCAATTTCCTTTAAGGAAGGGCATGAAACACTTTCCTAGAAAGAAAATAAGATTGCCTTATGAATCCATGATGAGGGCCACTTATGGTTTGAGCACCAAAGACGACGATACGTGATTCGATCGCTTTTATGCCTAGCTAAGGGCGTTAAACAATAGCGCTTGTTGGGAGGGAACCCAATGAATTCATCCTTTTCTTTCTGTTTTGTTGCGTCCACACCATCATAATTATGTTGTGATTGTGTTTTTTGTGTTTCTTTTTGTGTTTGAGCCAAGCAAAACCTTTATGACTAGTCTTGGTAATGGTTGTTTGATCCTGCTGGAAAAAGACAGAAACTTTTCGCTCACGAGATGATTTTTCATTTTTATTCAGAAAGAGCTTTTGAGTTGATTCTTTTTTGCTGTCGGTTGATATGACTTTTTCCCAGGCAGTCGTAATTTTTCAGATTTGTTGAGGTACCAGAAGTATACGAAGTATACAGATTGCTACAGACTTGTCTGTTTTTGACAGATTCTGTTTTTTGTTGAGTTGGTTGCTTGTTTTGATGAAACTATGGTTAGTATCGGGGGGTACTAGCCATGGAAGAGTGAGAATACAGTAGCCCAACACCAATATAGATAGAATTCAAGTTTTCCACAATATCAAAAGAAGTGATAGTTTGTTTTCTTGTGCTACTGTTGTCACGAGTTTCTGTTTAAGTTTTGTGTTGTGAAGTTTTCAAGTTTTGGGTGATGTTCTCATGGACAAAGAGATAAGGAGTGGAAAGAGCTCAAGCTTGGGGATGCCCAAGGCATCCCAAGCCAAATTCAAGGACACCAAAAAGCCTAAGCTTGGGGATGCCCCGGGAAGGCATCCTCTCTTTCGTCTTCAATCCATCGGTAACATTACTTGGAGCTTTATTTTTGTTCACCACATGATATGTATTTTTCTTGGAGCGTCTTGTATCGTAGGAGTCTGTTATTTTTGTTGTGTCACAATCATCCTTGCTGCACACCTTTTTGAGAGAGAGAGACATGCACTCATCGTGATTTTGCTAGAATGCTCATAGTGTTTCACTTATATCATTTGAGCTAGATACTTTTGCTCTATGTGCTTCACTTATATCTTTTAGAGCACGGGGGTGCATGACTTGGTAGTTGGCTTATGCTATGAAAGTAGTCCCAAAGGTGATAGGTACCCAAAGAGAATGCAAAAACCTCCATCTTCATGTGCATTGAGTAGAAAGAGAAGTCTTGATTCCTCTCAATTAGTTTTTAAGATGTGGATTTGGTAATATTAAGAGCTATGTTAGTAGGGTGTTGTGAATCTAGAGATACTTGTGTTGAAGTTAGTGATTCCCGTAGCATGCACGTATGTTGAACCTCTATGTTAGGAAGTTGGAGCATAATTGATCTATTGATTGTCATCCTTTGTGTTGAGGTCGGGATCGCGCGATGGTTAACACCTACCAACCCTTCCCCTAGGAGTATGCGTTTAACACTTTGTTTCGATTACTAAAAAAACTTTCGCAACAAGTATGTGAGTTCTTCATGACTAATGTGAGTCCATGGTATAGATGCACTTTCACCTTCCACCATTGCTAGCCTCTCTAGTGCCACACAATTCTCGCCGGTACACAAACCCACCATATGCCTTCCTCAAAACAGCCACCATACCTACCTACTATGGCATTTTCATAGCTATTCCGAGATATATTGCCATGCAAATCCCACCGTTCCGTCTCATGACTTGTGCCGTCACTCTCATATTGCCATTCCATGATCGTAAGATAGCTAGCGAGATGTTTCTACGTCATACGCCAAGCTAGATCGTTGCACATCCCGGTACACCGCCAGAGGCATTTCCTATAGAGTCATCATCATTTTGAGCTTTGAAGCTGCGAGTAAATAAAAGTGTGATGATCATCATTATTAGAGCATTGTCCCATGTGAGGAAAAAAAGGAGGCCAAAGAGCCCAAAAAGAAAAAGAAAAGAAAAAGAGAGAGGCCTAAGAGACCAAATGAAAATAGAGAAAAAGAGAGAAGGGACTATGCTACTATCTTTTTCCACACTTGTGCTTCATAATATCACCATGTTCTTCATGATTGAGAGCTTCTTGCTTTGTCACTACCATATGCTAGTGGGAATCTTCATTATATAACTTGGCTTGTATATTCCAATGATGGGCTTCCTCTAATTGCCCTAGGTCTTCGCGAGCAAGCAAGTTGGATGCACACCCACTAGTTCTACTTTTGAGATTTCACATACTTATAGCTCTACTGCATCTCTTGTATGGCAATCCCTACTCATTCACATTGATATCTATTAATGGGCATCTCCATAGCCCTTTTATACGCCGAGTCAATGTGACCATCTCCTCCTTTTTGTCTCACAACCACCACCACACTCTATTCCTCCTATAGTGTTATATCCATGGCTCACGCTAATGTATTGCATGATAGTTATAAAAAGTTTGAGAAAGTAAGAGTGCAAAAACAATTACTTGGCCAATATCGGGGTTGTGCATGATTTACATTAGTTGTGTGAGGATGATGGAGCATAGCCAGACTATATGATTTTGTATGGATAACTTTCCTTGGCCTTGTTATTTTGAAAGTTCATGATTACTTTGCTAGTTTTCTTGAAGTATTATTGTTTTCATGTCAATAGCAAACTATTGTTTCGAATCTTACAGATATTAGCATTCATGTCACGTGAAACAAGTTGCAAAGGACAACTATGCTAGGTAGTATTCCATATCAAAAATTCATTCTTTATCACTTCCCTACTCGAGGAAGCAGGAGTTAAGCTTGGGGATGCTTGATACGTCTCCAACGTATCTATAATTTTTGATGGTTTCATGCTATTATCTTGTCAAACTTTGGATGTTTTGCATGCCTTTTATATATTTTTTGGGAGTAACCTATTAACTCAGTGCCAAGTGCCAGTTCCTGTTTTTTCCATGTTTTTGACCCCTTTCAGAGGAGAATTTGAAACGGAGTCCAAACAGAATAAAATCCCTGAAATGATTTTTTCCGTAATGGAAGAAGATGAGGAGACTTGAGAGCCAAGGCAGGGGGTCCCAAGGGGACCCACAAGCCCCCACCCCGCGGCCAGGGGGAGGCTGCGGGCCTCAGGATTGTGGGCCCCCTGGACCTCCTTTGCCCTAGGTTTTGCGCCTACATATCCCAAAAAATTCCACAAAAAATCAGGAGATCATCGAAAGTAGTTTTCCGCCGCCGCAAGCTTCTGTCTCCGCAAGATCCCATCTGGGGCACGTTCTGGTGCCCTGCCGGAGGGGGGACTCGGACACGGAGGGCTTCTGCATCAACACCATGACCTCTCCCATGATGCGTGAGTAGTTCACCATAGACCTTAGGGTCCATAGCTAGTAACTAGATGGCTTCTTATCTCTCTTGGATATTCAATACAAAGTTATCCATGATGTTCATGGAGATCTATCCGATGTAATCTTCTTTTGCGGTTTGTTTGTCGAGATCCGATGAATTGTGAATTTATGATCAGATTATCTATGAATCTTATTTGAGTTTCTTATGATCTCTCTTATGCATGATTTCATATCCTTGTAATTATCTTCGAGTTGTGGGTTTTGTTTGGCCAGCTAGATCTATGATTCTTGCAATGGGAGAAGTGCTTGGTTTTGGGTTCATACCGTGCGGTGACCTCACCCAGTGACAGAAGGGGTAGCGAGGCACGCATCGTGTTGTTGCCATGAAGGGTAAAAAGATGGGGGTTTCATCATTGGTTTGAGATTATCCCTCTACATCATGTCATCTTGCTTAAGGCGTTACTCTGTTCGTCATGAACTCAATACACTAGATGCATGCTGGATAGGGGTCGATGTGTGGAGTAATAGTAGTAGATGCAGAAAGTAGCGGTCTACTTGTCTCGAACGTGATGCCTATATGTATGATCATTGCCTTAGATATCGTCATGACTTTGCGCGGTTCTATCAATTGCTCGACAGTAATTTGTTCACCCACCATGATATTTGCTATTTTGAGAGAAGCCTCTAGTGAACACTATGGCCCCCGGGTCTACTCCACACCATATTTTTAGCCTTACACCTTTTTACTTCATTGCACTTTCCGCCTTCAGATCTCACTTTGCAAACAATCTTGAAGGAATTGACTACCCCTTTGAAGCGTTGGGTGCACGCTCGTTTGTGTTTGCGCAGGTACTCTGGACTTGACGAGACCCTCCTACTGGATCGATACCTTGGTTCTCAAACTGAGGGAAATACTTACTGCTCCTGTGCTGCATCACCCTTTCCTCTTCAAGGGAAAAACCGACGCAAACAAGAGAGGTAGCAACAAGAATTCCTGGCGTTGCCGGGGAAGGACTTTTGTTGCCGTAGCAGAAGAATTTCTGGCACCGTTGCCGGGGAGGAAGATCAAGTCAAGAACTCATCCAAGTAGGTGTCGCTGAAGGAGACATTGCTACTGATGCTCGTAGACAAGAGAAGTTCCATGATGGCCTTTACCGTGAAATCAAGGTGGCGCTCCTTGTTCAGGCTATCTTGATTTCGCCACCTTGGTGAACTAGGCCATCCAGGTTGAAACTCGTGTGCACGATTACAAGGATGGCAGCAAGTGCAACTGTTACATGGGCTCATCTTCTGGCTCATCTGCACAAAAGCGGAAAATCTGGATTCCACACAATGTACCATGCACCTGCTCCTACTCCAAGACCATATTATCTTGCACCTTGTTTGCCTCCTCCACCACCTAGGCAGCCGAGGCTCTCACCTCCACCACCTCGAGTTCCCATCCTGAGGATTGGTTGTGCTTCAAGTGTGGCCGTCCAAGTCACTGTGCCAAAGATTGCAGGTAGCAGCAGAATCATCTTGCACTACCTTCAAATAGTAGTGTTAACAATCAGAACCGCAACAATAATGCCAAGCCTGCTTATGTCCATGTGAGGCTAACAACACTGAACCGAGTCAAGCTCAGGACCAGCCTGCTACAGTGATGGGTACACTTCTTGTTCACTCAGTACCAACTTCTGTATTGTTTGATACATGATCATCACATTCTTTCATGTCGGAAAATTTTGCATTCATGCATGGCATTAAATACGAAGAGATGAACATTTCAATAGTGGTAAACACCTTCGCGGGCCAATGTAGAACCTCCATGGTTTGCCCCAATGTCCATGTTGAAATCGAAGGATTGGAAATCCTTGCCGCTCCCATATTGTTGAAGTCTTCCAATGTTGACCTCATTCAGGGAATGGACTAGTTGAAAGCTCATACAACTTCAATCGTTTGTGCCACCAAAACACCCATCTCCTGCATCCTTCAAATGAGATGATAAGCTACCACACTCATCTTGTTCAAGATGCTGAAGCCCGGCTATATGCCTTGAATGCATTAAATGCATCACCTCTTGAGGGGATTGAAAACATTCCAATTGTCCATGTCTTTCCAGATGTCTTTCCAGAAGAACTCCTAGGAATCCCCCCTATGAGAGTTGTCGAGTTTGTCATCAACTTAGTACCATGCACCATCCCTGTCGCCAAATGCTCCTACAAAATGCCGGCACATGAACTCCTTGAACTTAAGGAAGAAATCGAAAAATCTCTTCGATATGGTTTCATTCGTCCAAGTTCCTCTGCTTGGGGAGTACCTTCTCTCTTTGTTAATAAGAAGGATGTAACAAATTGTTTGGTTCAAGATTACCGTCCTATCAATCAGGCAACTATTCAGAAGAAGTATCCTCTTCCTTGGATAAATGATTTGTATGATCAACTTGTTGGTTCTTGAGTCCTCTCTAAACTCGACTTGAGGTTGGGATACCACCAGATCCGTGTTCGCAAAAAGGATATCCGAAAAACCGCCTTTGTTACCCGATATGGATCATCTGAGTACACCGTCATGTCCTTTGGCTTAACCAATGCTCCAACAACCTTCTCTCGGGTGATGAATTATATCTTCATGGACTACCTCGACAAATTCATCGTGGTTTATCTGGATGATATCCTGGTACACTCCAAGAATAAAGAAGAACATGTCGAACATCTTCGTCTTGTACTAGAAAGCTTTGGGAGCATCAACTTTAAGCCAAGTATTCCAAGTGTGAATTCTAGTTGTACGTAGTGACCTACCTTTGTCATGTTATCTCCAAGGATGATATTGCGGTCAACCCTGAACGAGTTCAGGTTATTCTTGACTCGACTCCCCCAAAGAATGTCAAGCAAGTCAGAAGTTTTCTCGGACTTGCGAGCTATTGTCGCTGATTTGTTGAGAAATTCTCTAAGATTGCCAAACCCTTGACCAATCTGCTTCATAAAGGTGTTAAATATGAGTGGACAGATAAATGTGAGGAAAGTTTCGAGGCACTCAAGGACAAGCTGACAACTGCTCCGGTGCTTCCTCCTTCGCATAATCACAAGGACTTTGTCATTTATTGTGACGCTTCTCATCAAGGATTGGGTTGTGTCCTAATGCAAGAGCGCAAAGTGATTGTCTATGGCTCACGACAATTGCGTGTTCATGAAGAGAACTATCCAGTTCATGACCTTGAACTTGCTACAGTTATGTATGCGTTATTTATATGGGACATTACCTTCTCGGTAATCGTTGTGAGATCTGCACTGATCACCAAAGTATGAAATATTTGTTTACTCAGCCGGATCTGAACCACCGTCAACAGAGGTGGATGGAGAGCATGCAAATATCAACTTGGGTATTTCATATACACGTGGCAAAGCTAATGCAATGACTGATGCCTTGAGCCGCAAGTAATAATGCAACCACCTCCAGGTTCAGAAGGTTCAGGTCCGTCTTCAAGAAGAATTTAGCAAACTGAACCTCCATATTGTTCCACAGGGTTATCTTGCTCCTCCTCCTGAAGAGTTCCGCAAGATGAACCTCAGTGTTGTTAACCAGGGTTCTCTTAATAACCTGGTTGCTAAACCAGATCTCGTGGGTTGCATTAAAACTATTCAACACTGTGATGATGAGGTCGAAAAGATTAAAGGATACCATGCAGAAGGTAAACCCTCTTGCTTCACTGTTGCTGATGATGGCGCCTTGTACTTCATTGGTCACCTATTCGTTCCAGATCAGAGGGAAAACCTGAATATGACTCAAAGGGTGATGAAAGAAGCTCATGATACACCTCTGTCTATTCATTTGGGTAGTACCAAGACGTCCCAAGACCTTTGTCAAAGATTCTGGTGGTCAAACATGAAACAAGACATTGCACGCAATGTTGCAGAATGCGACATTTTCCATCGAATCAAAGCAGAACATGAAATGCCCGCTCGAACTCTGCAAACTATTTCTATTCATGAGTAGAAATGGTACCATGTCGAAATGGACTTTGTCACTGGTTTTCCCAGATCGCCGAAAGGTAATGATGCTATTCTTGTCATCATTAATCGACTGTCCAAAGTTTCTCATTTTCTGGCCGTAAAAAAACAATCACTGCTAGTCAGCTCGCAGATCTATATATGTCCAGAATTGTTTCACTCCACAGTAATCCATTGGTGTTTAGTTCTGACTATGACAGTTTATTCACTTCAAGATTCTGGGAAAGTTTCTAGAAAGCTATGGGAACTCATCTGTCCTTTAGGACAGGGACAAGTTGAACGAGTCAACCAAATTGTCGAAGATACGCTTTGATCTTGTGTCATTTATTTTGGCAAGATATGGGGTGAATCTCTCCCATATCCCGAGTTCTCCTATAACAATAGCTATCAAGCTAGTCTGAAGATGGCCCCCTTTGAAGTGTTGTATGGACGAAAGTGTCGAACTCCTCTGAATTGGTAAGAAACTGGGGAACGACAACCCGTTGGTCCGGGTATTATCCAATAGACCGAAGATCAAGTCCACGTTATTCACGAGAATCTGAAGGCTGCCCAGTCTCGTCAGAAAAGTCAGCATGACCGTGCTTAGTTTCGCTAATGCGTTGGTTTTCTTCCAAGCTTAAAGTGTGATGGAGCACAACGATGACAAGTATTTCCCTCAGCTAAGAAACCAAGGTATCAATCAATTAGGAAGATCCACAAGACTATGTAAGCATCCCCTGCACACAAATAACAAATCCTCACAACCCAACGCGTGGGTAAAGTAAGGATAGATTGATAGATTGGTAGATGCAATAAGAGTGATAGAAAATAGAGCACATCAAGGTATTTTTGGTTTTTTTGATAATATAGATCTGAAAACAAAATAAAAAAGAAAAGTAGAAATGCAAATAACAAAGTAGAGCTTGCAAATAGATGGTGTGAAGTAGACCCGGGGGGCGTAGGATTCACTAGTGGCTTCTCCCGAGAAATAACAAATGGCGGGTAGACAAATTACTATTGGGCAATTGATAGAAGAGCAAATAATTATGAAGATATTCAAGACAATGGTCATGTATATAGGCGTCACGTCCAAGATAAGTAGACGAACTTCTGCCTGCATCTACTTCTATTACTCCATACATCGACCGCTATCCAACATGCATCTAGTGTATTGAATTCATGGAGAAATGGAGTAATGCCTTAAGAATGATGACATGATTTAGATAAGATCATTAATGTAGGAATAGACCCCATCGTTTTATCCTTGATAGTGATGATACATGTGTGTCATGTCTCTTTCTGTCACTCAGATTGAGCACCGCAAGATCGAACCCATCACAAAGCACCTCTTCCCATTGCAAGATAAAAGATCAAGTTGTGAAAGCACAAGTGCTCCTAAGGTGGTTTTGGTAATTAATCACAACATATGCATCATTGGACTAATGAATTTATCCAAGTACATTTCAGAAAAGTTCAAAGATGTTTTGGCTATAGGATTGAGTGGAGTTGCCCCTTTGGTAAAGGAAGGAATAGGATTGGCTAAAGCTTCAAGCAAGAAGACTCTTCATTTTACACCTTGTGAGAAATCACATTTGAATCTATAGGAAAGCCAATACTATTAAAAGGGGATGAGGTATTATGATGAATTGGTTGCTCAAGTGCTTAGAGATAGCCACCAAAATACTCAACCACTCCTCAACAAAATATATCTGTCCCAAGCCAAATATCCAAAATCAGTGCCACCAAAATAGATCACTCAGTCATACCAATTTTAGTCTTAGACAGATCCAAGCTAAACCATACCTTTTTGGTGCAACCGAATCTGCATCGATGCTACCGAGTTCGGGTGAGCAACCTTTTGTTGCCTCGGTACAAAAAGTGGAATTTTGAGTTTTTGTATCAGTGCACCGAGTTGTGCCATCTGAGCGTTAGTCACTTTTCCGGTTCTACCAAGTTGTGTATATCGGTTCCACCGAGATTCAAAGTTGCTACCTTTTGAGTAGGTCGGTACTACCGAGTTTTTAACTTCGGTGTCACCGAGTTGGTCAATTATGGTGTAACGGTTGGATTTTGGGGGTTGCCTATATATACCCCTCCACCTACCTCTCACTCGTAGAGGAAGCACTCATAACACACTTACACTTGCCAGTTCCATTTTTCTGAGAGAGAGCCATCTACTCATGTGTCGAGATCAAAATATTCCATTCCTACCATTTGAACCTTGATTTCTAGCCTCCCGAAGTTGCTTTCCACAAGATCAATCTCTCTTACCCATGCCAAATCTGAGAGAGAGTGATCGAGTGTTGAGGAGACTATCTTTAGAAGCACAAGAGCAAGGAGTTCATCGTTCTACCAAATCTATTACCTTTTGGAGGGTGGTGCCTCCTAGATTGGTTAGGTGTCGCTTGGGAGCCTCTACTTCATGTTATGGAGTTAAACAAGATGTTTGTAACAGCAAGGAGATCACCTACTTCGTGAAGATCTACCATGAGTGAGGCTAGTCCTGTGTGGACGGAAGCCGTGGTGGAATAGACTGGTACGTCCCAAACGTATCTATAATTTCTGCTTGTTCCATGATCTTTTGGGTGACATTGTTATATGTTTTGCTACACTTCCATATCATTTTACACATACTTGGACTAACCTACTAACTCAGTGCACGCAGTGCCAGTTTCTGTCTGCTGATGTCTTTTTTTGCAGGAGCTTTTTCCCAATTTTTCGAAGCCCAAAAAAATCCAGAAAAATATATAAAAAATCAGTGAAATAGAAGCTTTGGGATCACCAAAGGAGGGTCAGAGGGGGGCCAGGGGCCTCCGAGGCAGCCTGCTGGCGCGGCCTGGCCCTAGGTCGTGCCAGAAGGTCGCCTGGGTGGGTCCCACCTCCTACGGTGCAATCTTTTGGCCTATATTTAGTGTTCCATGAGGAAACCCTCACAGACTTTCTGGAATCACGAATTTCTCCATCGTTCCACCACCACAGCGCTTCCGAGATCAGGAGCGCCAGGAGACCTCTTCCTGGCACCCTGCCGGAGGGTGGATTGACCTCCGGGAGCTTCTCCACCACCATGGACGCCTCCCGGATGTGTCGTGAGTAGTTTCCCTTGGACCATGAGTCCATGACCAGTAGCTATGTGATGTCTTCTCTCCAATCTTGTGCTTCAATGGTTAGTCCTTGTGAGCTGCCCTACATGATCACGACATCTATGTAATTCTCTTGCTATTGCTATGCTCGTTTTGTTGGGATCCGATGGATTATGAGATTATGTTCAGATTGTTATGAGTTATATATTTGATTATCCTTTTATATTATGTTCCTTAGTGATTCATGCATGTTCTCCGTTGGTTTTTATTGCTTTGGCCAAGTAGTAGATCGTAACTCCAAGAGGGTGCGTTATGCATGATTGTGGGTTCGAGCCCCTCGATGTCTAGCTTGAGTGATAGAAACATGAGACTAGGGAATGTGCTTGTTGCCACCAGGGAGAAAACAATGGTGCTTGTGACCACGGTTGCAAGGATTGTTTACCTTACGCATAGTTCATTAATGCAGTTCTCCATTGCTTTGAGTTTACACTTTGGGTGGGGCTCGCAACTTAATACCGGAGAGATGTTCTGGATAGATATCTCAAGGTGGATGATTAGTAAGTATATTCTTATGAATAAACGGTCTACTTGTCTAGGCGTATTTCCCATTACTATTGAACCTCTAAATATCAAGGAGCATAATTAGCATTGCGGTGCGATCATAATTCTGTCAATTGCCCAACTGTGATTTGTTTACCCTAGCATAGTTGTTTATCGTCTTTTGGGAGAGAGACATCACTAGTGAACATCATGTGACTCCGGTCCTGCTACCTCTTGAGCTTGCATTGGTTTTTCCCTTGAAGAGGAAAGGGTGATGTAGCACAGTAGCGATAAGTATTTCCCTCAGTTTGAGAACCAAGGTATCAATCCACTAGAAGTATCAAGATGAGGCAGCAATGTATCTGCACAAAAACAAACAAACTTGCACCCAACGCTATAAAGGGGTTGTCAATCCCTTCACGATTATTTGCAAAGTGAGATCTGAAGGTGAAAAGTGCAACAAAGTAATTGTGTAGATATGAAAATATGATGTGAAGTAGACCCGGGGGCCATAGTGTTCACTATAGGCTTCTCTCATGATAGCAAGTATTATGGTGGGTGAACGAATTACTGTCGAGCAATTGATAGAATCGCGCAAAGTCATGATGATATCTAAGGCAATGATCATACATATAGGCATCACGTCCGAGACAAGTAGACCAATACTTTCTGCATCTACTACTATTACTCCACACATCGACCGCTATCCAGCATGCATCTAGTGTATTGAGTTCATAACAAACAAAGTAAGGCCTTAAGCAAGATGACATGATGTAGAGAGATAGATTCATGCAATATGATATAAACCCCATCTTTTTACCCTTGATGGCAACAACACGATGCGTGCCCCGCTACCCCTTCTATCACTAGGTGAGGACACCGCATGGTATGAACCCAAAACCAAGCACTTCTCCCATTGCAAGAATTATAGATCAAGTTGGCCAAACGAAACCCACAACTCGAAGAGAATTACAAGGATACGAAATCATGCATATAAGAGATCAGAGGAGACTCAAATAATATTCATAAATAATCTCATCATAAATCCACAATTCATTGGATCTCGACAAACACACCGCAAAATAAGGTTACATCGGATAGATCTCCATGAAGATCATGGAGAACTTTGTATTGAAGATCCAAGAGAGAGAAGAAGCCATCTCGCTACTAGCTATGGAACCGAAGGTCTGTGGTGAACTAATCACGCATCATCAGAGAGGCAATGATGTTGATGAAGAAGCACTCCGTGTCCGAATCCCCCCTCCGGTAGGGCACCAGAACGGTCCCCAGATGGGATCTTGCGGAGATAGAAGCTTGCGGCGGCGGAAAAGTATTTTCTTGGCTCTCTCTGGTGGTTTTGGATTTTTAGAGAATTTATAGGCGAAAGAGGTAGGGCAAAGGAGCCACGTGGGGCCCACAAGCCTGCTAGGCGCGCCGCCAGGCCGTGGCTAGGGGGCTTGTGACCTCCCCCGAGGTCCTTTGCCTTGGTTCTTAAGTCCCCTACGTATCTTCTGTTATGGAAAAAAATCATCCCACAAGTTTTATTCCGTTTGGAATCCGTTTAATATTGTTATCTGAAAATGGTAAAAAACACGGGAAAACAAAAACTGGCACTTGGCACTGAGTTAATAGGTTAGTCCCAAAAAAGATATAAAATAGCATATTCATGCATATAAAACATCCGAAGTTGATAAGATAATAGCATGGAACCATCAAAAATTATAGATACGTTGGAGACGTATCAAGCATCCTCAAGCTTAACTCCTGCTCGTCCTCGAGTAGGGAAGTGATAAATACTAAATTTTTGATGTGGAATGCTACCTAACATGTTTGTCCTTTGTAACATATTTCTTGTGGCATGAATGTTCAAATCCGTAAGATTCAAAACAATAGTTTACTATTGACATGAAAACTATAATACTTCAAGCATACTAGCAAAAGTGATCATGAACTTTTGAAATAACAAGGCCAAAGGAAGTTATCCCTACAAAATCATATAGTGTGGCTATGCTCCATCATCCCCACACAACGAATTTAAATCATGCACAACCACAGTATTGGCCAAGTAATTGTTTTCACACTCTTATTTCTCAAACTTTTTCGACTCTCATGCAATACATGAGCGTGAGCCATGGATATAGCACTATAGGTGGAATAGAGTGTGGTGGAGGTTGTGAGGCAAAAAGGAGGAGATGGTCACATTGACTTGGCGTATCAATGGGCTATGGAGATGACCATCAATAGATATCAATGTGAATGAGTAGGGATTGCCATGCAACGGATGAACTAGAGCTATAAGTGTGTGAAAGCTCAAAAGGAAAACTAGTGGGTGTGCACCCAACTTGCTTGCTCACGAAGACCTAGGGCAATTTTGAGGAAGCCCATCATTGGAATATACAAGCCAATTTATATAATGAAAAATTCCCACTAGTATATGGAGGTGTCAAAACAAGAGACTCTCTATCATGAAAAACATGGTGCTATTTTGAAGCACAAGTGTGGAAAAAGATAGTAGCATTGTCCCTTCTCTCCTTTTCTCTCATCATTTTTTTGTTTGGGCTCTTTGGCCTCTTTTTTTTTCATTTTTTTTGGTGGGCATCTTTGGCCTTTTTTATTTCCTCACATGGGACAATGCTCTAATAATGATGATCATCACACTTTTATTTACTTACAACTCAATACTTAGAACAATGATGACGCTATAGGAAATGCCTCCGGCAGTGTACCGGGATGTGCAACGATCTAGCTTAGCGTATGACGTTGAAACATGTCGCTAGCTATCTTACGATCAGGCGATGACAATATGAAAGTGACGGCACGTGTCATGAGACGGAACGGTGGGAGTTGCATGTCAATATATCTCGGAATGGCTATGAAAATGCCATAATAGGTAGGTATGGTGGCTGTTTTGAGGAAGGTATATGGTGGGTTTGTGCACAGGGGAAAGTTGCGCGGCACTAGAGAGGCTAGCAATGGTGGAAGGTGAAAGTGCATTTATTCCATGGACTCACATTAGTCATGAAGAACTCATATACTTATTGCGAAAGTTTTATTAGTAATTGAAACAAAGTGCTAAATGCATACTCCTAGGGGAAGGGTTGGTAGGTGTTTAACCATCGCGCGATCCTGACCGCCACATAAAGGATGACAATCAATAAATCAATTATGCTCCGACTTCCTAACATAGCGGTTCACCATATGTGCATGCTACGGGAATCACTAACTTCAACACAAGTATTTCTAGATTCACAACACCCTACTAACATAACTCTAATATTACCATAACCATATCTCAAAACTAATTGTGAGGAATCAAACTTCTCTTACTAATCAATGCACATGAATATGGAAGTTTTTATTATATCCTTCTTTGGATGCCTATCATATTTAGGACTAATTTCATAGCACACGCTAATTACCAAGTTACTTAGAGAGAGCACTCTCAAAAAGATATAAGTGAAGATCGAGAGTTTTTATTTATTCAAAATATGACACCGCCGTGCTCTAAAAAGATCTAAGTGAAGCATTAGAGTAAAGTTATCTAGCTCAAAAGATATAAGTGAAGCACATGCGAGCTAAATTGCCTAACTCAAAAGATATAAGTGAAGCTCATTGAGTATTCTAGAAAATTCACGATGAGTGCATGTCCCTCTCAAAAAGGTGTGCAGAAAGGATGATTGTGACAAAACAAAAATAAAAGACTCCTATAATACACGACGCTCCAAGCAAAACACATATCATGTGGTGAATAAAAATATAGCTCTAAGTAACGTTACCGATGGATTGAAGACGAAAGGGGGATGCCTTCCCGGGGTATCCCTAAGCTTAGGATTTTTGGTGTCCTTGAATTTGGCTTGGGATGCCTTGGGAATCCCCAATCTTAAGCTCTTTCCACTCTTTATCCCATTTTCCATGAGAACATCACCCAAAACATGAAAACTTCACAACACAAAACTTAAACAGAAACTCGTTATATCATTAGCATAAGAAAACAAACCACCACTCTTTAGGTACTATGGTAAACTTGATTGCTAGATTGATGTTAGATTACTGTATTCTCACTTTTACATGGCTAGTACCCCCCGATACTATCCATAGTTTCATCAAAATAAGCAATCAACACAACAAAAACATAATCTGTCAAAAACAGACCAGTCTGTAGAAATCTGTATACTTCGTATACCTCTGCTATCCCAAAAATTCTGAAAAATATGACAATTAGGGAAATTTGCATATCAACTATCAGCAAAATAAATCAACTCAAGATCTTTCTGGATAGGAATTAAAAATGATTTCGTGAGCGCAAAGTTTCTGTCTTTTTCAGCACGATCAAACAACCATCACCAAAACTGATCATAAAGGTTCTACTTGGCACAAACACAAAAAGAAACATAAAAAACACAATCATAACAGAATTATGATGGTGTGTACACAACAAAACATAAAGCAAAAAGCAAATATAAATTCATTGGGTTGCCTCCCAACAAGCGCTATTGTTTAACGCCCTTAGCTAGACATAAGGCGATAGAATCAAGTATCGTCATCTTTGGTGCTCAAACCATAAGTAGCCCTCATCATGGATTCATAAGGCAATCTTATTTTCTTTCTAGGAAAGTGTTCCATGCCCTTATTTAATGGAAATTGAAATCTAATATTCCCTTCCTTCATATCGATAACAACACCAATAGTCCTAAGGAAAGGTCTACCAAGAATGATGGGACATGTCGGATTGCAATCAATATCAAGCACAATGAAATCTACGGGCACATAGTTCCTATTTGCAATAATAAGAACATCATTGATCCTTCCCATAGGTTTCTTAATAGTAGAATCCGCAAGATGCAAATTAAGATAACACTCATCAATCTCACTGAAGCCTAGAACATCACATAAAGACTTTGGAATAGCGGAAACACTAGCACGCAAATCACACAAATCATTGCATTCATAGTTTTTAATCTTGATTTTGATAGTAGGTTCCCACTCATCATGATTTTTCCAGGAATAGATATCTCCAACTCAAGTTTCTCTTCAAGAGATTTCATCATAGCATCAACGATATGATCGGTAAAGGCCTTATTTTGGCTATAAGCCTGTGGAGAGTTTAGCATGGATTGCATCAAGGAAATACATTCAATCAAAGAGCAACTATCATAATTTAATTCCTTGAAATACAAAGTAGTAATTTCATCACTACTCAAAGTTTTGATATCCACTACTCCACTTTCAGTGCTTTTAGCATCAAGATAAATAGACCCCGAATCATTGGGACGTTTCTCAACCAAAGTGGATTCATATCCAGCCCCATCATCATTAGGATTGACATTAGAAAACAAGGATTCAATAGGAGTGACACCAAGCACTTTAAGATCTTCGTGATTCTCATCACAAGAACACGCCTTTTTATGCCATTCATGTCTAACACGAATTTGGGCGGTTCTTTCTTTACTCTCATTCATGGAAACACGCATAGCTTTCAAGGTTTCATCCATATTAATCTTGGGAGGAGCACATCTCAATTTCAAAGCATCAATATCAAGAGACATTCTATCAACGGTCCTAGCCAAGTCATCAATTTTGAGCAGTTTTTCTTCTATGGACGCATTGAAAACCTTTTGCGAGTTGATAAACTATTTAATATTACTCTCAAGATCAGAGGGTAATTTATTGTAATTTCCATGAGAATTTTTGTAGTAATTACCAAAGTTATTAGAGGGATTACTAGGAAAAGGCCTAGGATTAAAGTTACCTCTATAAGCATTGTTGTTGCCAAAATTATTCCTACCAACAAAATTAACATCGAAGCTTTCATTGCTATTCTCAATCAAGGAATACAAAGGCATATCATTTGGATCTAAAGGAGCACTTTTACTAGCAAACAATTTCATTAACTCATCCATCTTAGCACTCAAAGAGTTAATTTCTGCTATAGCATGCACTTTTTTACTAGTAGGTGACCTTTCATTGTGCCATTGAGAATAGTTTGTCATGATATTATCTAGGAGTTTTGTGGCTTATCCTAGTGTAATTTACATGAAAGTTCCACCTGAAGCGGAAGCCAAGATAATTCTAGAAGCAAAATTCAAACCAACATAGAAGATTTATATAATCATCCAAAGACTCAGGCCATGAGTGGGACAATTTCTAATCATCAATTTCATTCTCTCCCAAGATTGTGCAACATGTTCATGATCTAGTTGATTAAAATTCATGATATCATTACGGAGAGAGATAATCTTAGCCGGTGGAAAATACTTGGAAATATAAGCATCTTTACACTTGTTCCGAGAATCAATACTATTTTTGGGTAAAGATGAAAACCAAGTTTTTGCTCGATCTCGTAATGAGAATGGAGATAGCTTCAATTTAATCACATCATTGTCCACATCTTTCTTCTTATGCATATCGCGTAACTCAATGAAGGTATTAATATGGGATGCGACATCTTCACTAGGAAGGCCGGAAAATTGCTCTTTCATAACAAGATTCAGCAAGGTAGCATTGATTTCATATGATTCCACACTAGTGACGGGAGCAATCAGAGTACTAACAAAATCATTATTATTAGTATTCGAGAAGTCACACAATTTGGTGTTTTCAGTCATGGTGATTTAGCAAGCAGACAAACACACAAGCGAACAGAAAGCAAGCGAAAGAAAGGGCGAACAAAAAAGGCAAATATTTTTGTAAATTTTGCTTTTTTTAGAAGTGGGGGAGAGGAAAACGAGAGGCAGAAGGCAAATAATGTAAATGCAAGAGATGAGTTTGCGATAGTTACTTGGATATGCTTCACTTTAAATACTACCCGACAATGGCGTGAGAAATTCTTCTTGCTACCTCTTGAGCTTGCATTGGTTTTTTCCCTGGAAGAGGAAATGGTGATGCAGCACACTAGCGATAAGTATTTCCCTCAGTTTGAGAACCAAGGTATCAATCCAGTAGGAGTATCAAGATGAGGCACCAATGTACCTACGCAAAAAGAAACAAACTTGCACCCAACGCTATAAAGGGGTTGTCAATCCCTTCACGATTATTTGCAAAGTGAGATCTAAAGGTGAAAAGTGCAACAAAGAAATTGTGTAGATCTGAAAATATGATGTGAAGTAGACCTGAGGGCCATAGTGTTCACTAGAGGCTTCTCTCATGATAGCAAGTATTACGGTGGGTGAACGAATTACTGCCGAGCAATTGATAGAATCGCGCAAAGTCATGATGATATCTAAGGCAATGATCATACATATAGGCATCACGTCCGAGACAAGTAGACCGATACTTTCTGCATCTACTACTATTACTCCACACATCGACCGCTATCCAGCATGCATCTAGTATATTGAGTTCATAACAAATAGAGTAACGCCTTAAGCAAGATGACATGATGTAGAGGGATAGATTCATGCAGTATGATATAAACCCCATCTTTTTACCCTTGATGGCAACAACATGATGCGTGCCTCGCTACCCCTTCTGTCACTAGGTGAGGACACTACACGGTATGAACCCAAAACCAAGAACTTCTCCCATTGCAAGAATTATAGATCAAGTTGGCCAAATGAAACCCACAACTCGAAGAGAATTACAAGGATACGAAATCATGCATATAAGAGATCAGAGGAGACTCAAATAATATTCATCGATAATCTCATCATAAATCCACAATTCATCGGATCTCGACAAACACACAGCAAAAGACGGTTACATCGGATAGACCTCCATGAAGATCATGGAGAACTTTGTATTGAAGATCCAAGAGAGATAAGAAGCCATCTAGCTACTAGCTATGGACCCGAAGGTCTATGGTGAACTACTCACGCATCACCGGAGAGGCAATGGTGTTGATGAAGAAGCCCTCCGTGTCTGAATCCCCCCTCCGGCAGGGCACCAGAACGGTCCCCAGATGGGATCTTGCGTAGACAGAAGCTTGCGGCGGCGGAAAAGTATTTTCATGGCTCTCTTTGGTGGTTTTGGATTTTTAGAGAATTTGTAGGCGAAAGAGGTAGGGCAAAGGAGCCACGTGGGTCCCACAAGCCTGCTAGGCGCGGCCCCCAGGCCGCGGCTATGGGGCTTGTGACCTCCCCCGAGGTCCTTTGCCTTGGTTCTCAAGTCCCCTGCGTATCTTCTGTTATGGAAAAAAATCATCCCGCAGGTTTTATTCCGTTTGGACTCCGTTTAATATTCTTGTGTGAAAAAGGTCAAAAACACGGAAAAAACAGAAACTGGCACTTGGCACTGTGTTAATAGGTTAGCCCCAAAAAAGATATAATATAGCATATTCATGCATATAAAACATCCAAAGTTGACAAGATAATAGCATGGACCCATAAAATATTATAGGTACGTTGGAGACGTATCAGGTCCATATCACCATCATTGCTCGCACCTCCATCATTTACCGCTTTATTTACTTTCCTGTTGCAATTACCATTACCTTCCCGCTTGTGTTTTGATCCTTTGCAAACTACAAGGCCGGAGAGATTGACAACCTCTCTATACTCGTTGGGAGCAAAGTTATTTGTTGTGTGTGCAGGTCCATGTTTTCTGCTTGACAGGAGTGGGAGACACCTACTTGTTGATCCTAGGAGTCCTACTGGTTCGATAAACCTTACAGTCTCTGTGTGAGGGAAATTTGCTGCTGACTACATCTCCACCTTCCACTTGGGGTATCCAACAAGGGGAGAGAAGTATATACATCACCTCATCATCATAGACAAGGGCGCTTCTTTGTGGACCCCTTGTGGGTGGAGCACTGCGTGGACTCTCGCAGACGTTACCCTTCGTGGGTTGAAGTCTTCACTAACATGGACGTACGATAGCGCCACCTATCAGAACCATGCCAAAAATCGCCATGTCAACCACTGTGTTTGATCTCCCTACCTTACCCTCTATTTACACTTGCATGTTTTACTTTTCGCTGCACTACTCTTAGATATGCATGTGCAAGGTGTACTTGACTAGTCGTAGTTACTAAAACTGGCCCACACTAAAAATTGGGAAAAGGCCAAGTTTTTATCTTATCAAGTAGTCTAATCACCCACTCTAAACATACTTTTGATCCTACAAGTGGTATCAGAGCTTTGGTCTCCATTGCATTGGTTTCACAACCTAGGAGAGTATGACGTCTAGTGAGGGAAATTATCACCGTAGAGGTCTATATTTCGATGGCACTAATTTTGCTAGTTGTAAGCATAAAATGAAAATGTAAATTCTTGGTCATAATCCTGATGTTTTGGCTGTTGTTCGTGTTGGTGTGCAAGCTGAGATATTTGGTGAAGGGAAAGAGCTGGATCATGATGCCACGGCGGAAGAATTGAAGATGCTGCAATTTAATGCTCAAACCTGTGACATCCTGTTCAACTGCTTGTGTCCCAAAGAATTCAACAAAATCAGTCGCCTTGAGAAAGCAAAGGTAATTTGGGATACTTTGATTGATATGCACGAAGGTACTGATTCTGTCAGAGAATCTAAGTTGGATGTGCTGCAAAGTTAGCTTGGCAAGTTCAAGATGAAGGATGGTGAAGGGGTCATTGTGATGTACTCTAGGCTAGCTCTCATCACAAATGATATTGACGGCTTAGGAAGCGAAGAGATGACCGACAAATTCATCATGAAGAAGATACTTAGAGCTTTAAATGGTAGATATGACACCATGTGCACATTAATCCAAATGATGCCCAACTACAAAGATCTCAAGCCTACTAAAGTCATTGGAAGGATTATTGCTCATGAAATGTCTCTCAAAGACAAAGATGAGTTGCACAATAAGTCAAGTGGTGCTTAGAAAGCTTCAGTCAATGCTCCCGCTGATTCAAGTGACAACCTTGTTACCAATGAAGAGATGAACCTCATGGTCAAAAATTTCAATGAGTTCTACAAGGGTAGAGGCAAATAGAGAATCTCAAGCTCAAGATAAGATGAGAAGCGTTCGTCTAGTCGTGACCGAAACTGCTACAACTGTGCAAGGCCCGGACACTTTTGAAATGAGTGCTCGGCTCCCCACAAACAAAGAGAAGAGTCACCTAGAAGATGAAGCTCAAGAGATGAGTCACCTCGCATAGAGATAAGGAGTAGAGAAGATCATTATGAACGTAGATACTCCCAGAGAGGCATAGAATCAAACAAGAAGGACAAGTACACCAAGAGAAGTTCAACAAGAATACATCAAGCTCATGTTGGTGAATGGGTTTCTAGCTCCGAGTCTGACAACCAATCCGAGAGAAGCTATCACTCCATCTCTGACTACAATCAAGATGAAGGTGTTGCCGGCATTCCACTTGTTTCCTCCAACTCCTACAACTTATTTGATTCACCAAATGAAGGGATTGGAAACTGCTTCATGGGAAAAGGCTCCAAGGTATCACACCGTGAGTACATTGACTTTGATAGTGATGAGGATGACTTGTTAGGAGAAGATGACTTGATCCTTGATAAGGCTAGTGATAATATTGAAAATGTACTTGCTAATTTTCATGCTAGTCAAGAGAAATCAAATGATGATGATAAGAGAGAAATTGAATGACTAACTAAATAATTAAACACTCTTAAGTTAGCTCATGAAACTACTCTATAAGATCATAGTGAGCTTGCAAGAACTCATGAGAAGCTACACTTTGAGAAGCTTAGTTTCGAGCAAGAGCATGAGTTCCTAAAAGCAATCAATGATGATCTTCCAAAGAAGAGGTCCTCTTATCTAGCCAAACGATTACTCTTGTCTACTTTTGTTCCACAAGTTAAACCTAAGAACACTAGTAACAAAGGCAAGAAATTTTCTTCTTCTAGTAACAACAATGCTAAAGCTAAATCAAATTATATTTTTGCTAGTAGATCTCTTGATTGCGCTAATGATTCTCTTAGCCAAGTTACACTTGAGCAAGAAAACAATTTATTGGAAGGGATTATAGAGAGAGGTGTCTTCAAGAGTCTTGCCGGAAGTAAGCAATTTGAGGAAATTGTGCACAAGCAAGGAGGACATCGGAAGAAGCAAGGTGTTGGCTACTTCAACGTCAACGGAGATGTTTGTGAAGAAGGTCCATATCCCATTCCCAAGTTTGTCCCTCAAGAGGAGAAGTATGATCCTACTCCTCCAAAGGGAACAAGCTCACAAGATGGCCTTCTACCACAAGACCACAAGGGCTAGGGAAAGCTTCGAGAGGACATTGACTCATTTTAAGAAGAACCCCATGCCAAGGTTGAGTGGGTTCCCAAGGACACTTCTAGTACTACCTCATCTAGTGCCACCACAACTCCAAGGATTCCCATCAAGGTGATGTGGGTCCCCAATAGGAAGTACTAGAAAGTTCTTGAGGGGTGACTCCGCCAATGAAATTCACTCCCATTCATTTTGGCAAGAACTATATGCAATCAACCTCAACCATATGCATTAGTTCAAGGAGTCACACATTCCCTCAAAGGTGAGAAAGGGACAAGGTAATTAAAGCATCTTTGGACATCACCTCCCATGTATTTCACTCCATGTCCATAGATATCCTTGTGTTTGTTCCTTTGCTCTCGGACTAACCCATGTAGGTGAGAAGAGTAAAGAAACAACAAGGATTGCTCCCAACTAAAGATGAACTTCATCAACAATGTGCATCCACCACTACTTCACCTACTTGAAATCTTCGACAACAAAACCCAAGGTTAGTTGATCCCTCTTAATGGGGATGTCACATCAAGGGATTTTCTCTAAGATTTGAGTACAAGCGTCTCCTAAATGACGTGAACACATTAATGCATTATGTAAAAGTGGTAACCCCACTCATGCTTCATCGATGAATATGACCTATGATCAAGTATTATTACTTGACTCCTAAGTCAATATACTCATATATAGATGACTTCGTCACTGACAAAGTGCTTGATAGATGCTAGGATGATTGTGCATGTTCATCATGATTTCATTTGACATCTTATTGTGTGAGCATGTTGGTCGACATATCTTTTCTCATTCGAGGATATCCAATTGTTGCTATTTGGCTTTTGATTTATCTTTTGCCAATTGGATAGACAAGAATGTCTAGGACCCTTCTCTAGGTATCTATGCTTTCTCGCCTCAAGTTCTATTCATGCTACATCACAAAACTTGAACAAGCACTTCTCGATCCCTCTATGTGAGGAGCACTCGGAGTTCCGTGAGCCGCCTTCCAAAATCTCTTTGTGAATCTTGGTGTAACCAACCCAATAATCTCAGTTCCACCGATTCTCAATGCTAATCCAGGTTTCCATCTCGGTACCATCGATACCATAATCCCGGCTTCACCGAGTTTCCTTGTCAACACACAGTGGTGGAACTCAATGGCACCGAAATTTCGTATCGGTGACACAGCCAGTGAGGGGTATTTATACCTGAGGACCCGATGCTTTGAAATTCTATCTTTACACATCATGTTTCCAACCCCAAACTACCGCACCACGACCCTTGGTCGTCGCCTTTTCATCCTTGTGCGCATTCGCCATTGGGATTCATCGTCGCCGACAGAATCTTCACCGCCGTCGTCGCCTAGCGGATTCATCACCAAGCTAGGGTATGATTCCAAGCCCTTATGCGCTCCCCTATCTGATTAACGTGCATTAGGTCACTCCCATCTACAATCCACTGTGTGAAACTCCTCTTCACCACTAGAAAATTCCATAGCATAGAGAACCGATTTTTTTGTATCTGATCTCCCGCTACATGCATCTCGGTGATACCGAGTTGATAAAATTGGTTCCACCAATTTAGTTTTTAGGGTTACAGAGAACCACTTCGGTGAGACCGAGTTGTTCTTTTCGGTTACACCGAAAAGGCTGCCCAAGTCTCTATTAATGCAAGTGGTCTGTCACGGTGACTCCAAAAATTTCAACCCGGTGCTAACGAAATACATTTTGCAGTAGATCATAACTGATGGGGTTATAGTCCCAGGGTATGGTCATAGGCCTGCCCTATAGGTCCAACCCAAGGACTACCCTTCATAGAGGACAAGGCCCTTAGACAGTTCCGACTGAACTAAGGACGCCTCCATCATCCAGTCGGCGATGAGCACTCGGAGCGTATTTAACGTACCGACTGGAATCCACTCTGTACATCGTAACCTCCCAGGAGGGCAACGATCATACATTTTCATACACCATTGTTAGCATTTAAGGCTTACGTTACCTGTAATGTAGGCATTTATTCGCCACTATTCCACCCCTGTCCACCGGGCCATTATGAAGGGCAGCACACTCTATATAAGCCGCCCTTCCCCACTGGTGCAGGGTTTGGCACTTGCTGTAATCCTATAATCCTCTCGACACTAAGCTCCCAAGAGCACTGAGACGTAGGGCTTTTACCTCCATCGTAGAGGGGCCTGAACTCATACATCCTCGCAATAGCTAAGGCTGTGCCCATCCTTTAGTACCCTACACTTCTACTGTCAGACTTATACCCACGACAGTTGGCGCCCACCTTCCGAGTGACTTGCTTCACAACTCTCCACAAGTCGAATTCTTCTCCGAAGCCGAAGCAGGGGAAGCCAGGCAAGACGGAGTGGATCTTCTAGAAGAAGAGCGCGAGATGGTGCTGATCCGTTCAACAATTTATCAATAAGATTTGCGGCGATTTCACGCGCGGCACGTCAGGTGCTGCACATTCCAAGCAGGCGACCTGGTGCTCCGAGTGGATCAGCAGAGACCACACAAGTTGGCTCCCGCCTGGGAAGGACCCTTCATCATCTCTAAGGTGCTGAACAACGGAGCATATCGACTCTACAACCTCGACAGGGAAACGGACGAGCCGCGAGCATGGAATGGAGATCTCCTGAAGCGCTTCTACACGTAACCGCCGACGGAGACAATGTAAAGAACAAGTATCATTGAAGTAATACGGAGCAGATTGATTTCTTGCCGATTCAAAATTCTTCCGCGTTTGCAGACTCCGGTCTAAAAACCTAACTCCGAGTGTGCACTAAAAGTCACACTCGAGGACTTAGCTGCGACCCAGAGTCGCCTATGTAAAAACTAACTCCGAGTGTGCACTAAAAGTCACACTCGGGGACTTAGCTGCGACCCAGAGTCACCTAAGTACAAACTCGCTCCGAGTGTGCACTAAAAGTCACACTCGGGGACTTAGCTGCGACCCAGAGTCGCCTAAGCAAAAACTCGCTCCGAGTGTGCACTACAAGCCACACTCGGAGACTTAGCTGCGACCCAGAATCGCCTAAGTACAAACTCGCTCCGAGTGTGCACTAAAAGTCACACTCGGAGACTTAGCTGCCACCTAGAGTCGCCTAAGTACAAACCCGCTCCGAGTGCGCACTAAAAGTCACACTCGGAGACTTAGCTACAACCCAGAGTCGCCTAAGTAAAAAGCTTCCTCCGAGTGTATACTCGAGAAACACTCGGAGGCTTAGCAGACCCTCATTGAGACTCATGTGGATGTGAAGACAACTGACAACTACATGAGTAACAACTCACTCCGAGTGTGCACGAAAAGTCACACTCGGGGACTTAGCTGCGACTCAGAGTCGCCTAAGTAAAAAGCTTCCTCCGAGTGTATACTCGAGATGCACTCGGAGGCTTAGCAGACCCTCATTGAGGCTCATGTGGATGTGAAGACAACTCACAACTACATGAGTAACAACTCACTCCGAGTGTGCACGGAAAGTCACACTCGGGGACTTAGCCGCGACTCAGAGTCGCCTAAGTAAAAAAGCTTCCTCCGAGTGTATACTCGAGATACACTCGGAGGCTTAGAAGACCCTCATTGAGGCTCATGTGGGTGTGAAGACCACTGACAACTACATGAGTAACAACTCGCTCTGAGTGCGCACTAATAGTCACACACGGGGACTTAGCCGCGACCCAGAGTCGCCTAAGTAAAAGCTCGCTCCGAGTGCGCACTCGGAGGCTTAGAAGACCCTCATTGAGGCTCATGTGGATGTGAAGACAAGTGACAACTACATGCTCCGCATGTTTGATGTTGGCTTCACCAAGAGATGCCAAACAAAAACCACGAGCCAAAATCGTGTCAAAAAAAAAACTCAGGGAAAGAAGAGCAAAAGATCCGATTCGAATTCAAAGTTGGATCTACGATCAGTAGGCTCGGTGTGAATCAAGTTTATCCACACCGAACCACGAATATGACGGCCCACAGGAGTGGCCAAAGTTTAATACAGATACCACTGGGCATACCGAGGTTAATGTGCGTTCACCATAAAGTTTTTTCAAGCATCGCCGGGACTGGCAGGCTCCACAAAAGTGTCAAGGTCGATTCCGTCTGCAATGCGAGTGGCTGTGTCGAGGAAGGTCTCCATGAAATCCTCGAATCGAAGCTTCTTGGTGTGGGCGACCTGCAACGTCTTCAGTTTTTCTTCGCGGGCTTCCTTGCAGTGCACTCGGACCAGAGATAGCGCCATGTCCGCACCACACCGAGCGGCAGACTTCTTCCATGCCTGCACTCTGCTTGGGACGTCCTCCAGCCGAGTCATCAACCCATCTATTTCGCTCCGGGAGTCGTCTTCAGGCCACAGCTTCTTGTCGATCCGGCCAACAACTTTTCTTAGATGGCCGATGAAGGGGCCCACCCTGTTAAGGCGAGAATGCGCTTGTAGCATGTCCCGGTTAGCTTCATCGCCGAGTGGAACATTCGGAACAAGCGACCATTCAATTTTGGTTGCTTCAGCCTCAACGTCCCGACAGAAGTCTGCAAAGAAAAGACAAGCAGAAAGTAAGCACGACAGAGTGAACTCCAAAGTCAAGAAGCACTCGGCAACAACTTACCACCAAGCAATGCAACCATCTTCCTTGCCGAGTCGCTGACGTAGTTCTCCTGCGCCATGCACCGAGTGTTCATCACCTTCAGCTGGCCCATCCATTCGGATCTCTAACTCTTCATTTTTTCTACTTCGGCTAGCGATGCCTTGTTGGTCTCCCGAGACTCCTCCAAAGATTTCTCTCGGTCAGCAAGAGCCTCCTTCACACCAGCCAGGTCATTCACAGCCACCTCCAAGTCCGCAGCAAGCTGAATCTTCTCAGCCTTCAAAGCATTGTACGCAGATCCCATTTTGCAAGTCTTCTGCCAAATAGACACAAAGAGAGGATCAGACACATTCAACAAGGAAAAAGTCTCGACAGATATGACAAAACAATCAAAGCTCAAAGTTCTTCGGACCCCTGCCGATGCAAGCAATCGACAGCGGTCTCGGGGACTACACCCAGTGGGTTCACTCAGAGTGACCCCACTGGCATGAAGCTCGAACAGGCCGGCCCTATTGAGCTCCATAACAAACCAAGAACACCATGAGATTCCTATCTCTCGACCCGAGTAACACTACTCTCGGGGACTACACCTAGTGGGTGCACTCGGCATGCCCCCACTGGTACCATTCGGGCAGATCAGCTCTGATCTGTTCAGATTACGGAAAATACATATAAAGACAACTGCCGGCGCAAGCACTCGGCAGAAGTCTCAGGGACTACACCCACTGGGTTCACTCGGAGTGAACCCACTGCAAAATCATCCTACTGTATCCGAGTGTTTCGCTGAAACCCCGAGTGGGTAACAAGAGGAAAGTAAACACTTACTAGCGCACTTACTCGGATATCGTCCCGAAGCTCCAAGCTCTTCTTATAAAGAGACGCGATGGAGTCATACGCTCCCTTGGCGTCACCCACCATCAGCTCCACCTGCACCATGGCGTCCTTGGCGGCCCCCACCCGGTCTTCCGGGAGGCGTCGGGTGTCATATTGAACAACTGATGGACCCGGCGCGGCAGAAGACTCCCTGGGAATCCCGAGCTCCGCTCCAGTCGGTTCCGCCGTGAGGGGCACCGTCTCAGTCGGCGGCACCGTCTCAGTCGGCGGCACGTTCATGGTGGGAGCGGCAGTAGATGAGATAACCCCAGGGACAGGCGCCCAAGCTGGCTCCGACCCCCTTTGGTCGTCGTCCTCCAGATGGATCACCTCCGAAGGAAGCCCGACTGAACAAAATGAAGTTACAGAAAAAGGTCAAGATCAAAGACAGCACTCGCAAAACAATAATATAGCTCTCGGAGTCGTGACAACGTACCTTGCTGGGACGTGGCAGCATTATCCGTGTCCATGGGATCATCGTCCTGGCGCGGCAGAGAGGTGGCAGAGGTAGCAACTCTGTTGAGTGAAATCCACTCGACGGATAAGCATGAGTTCCCAAAAATAGGAGTTCAATCGGATACTGAAGGGAGATGGAAGAACAAGACACTTACGCTGAGGCGACCGGAACAGCGATCCTCATCCGAGGCAAAGCTTTCCGAGGCTTAGGCCCACTAGGTTTGGCCACCTTGGACGGCTAGTTCACGGGCTCGGCAGCAGCGTCCCTGGTCCTCTTCACACTCCGAGCACTCGGAGCCACGAGAGGAGCTGGCGGAGCACTCGGAGCCGCTGGAGGAGCCAGTGGAGCAGCAGGGTCATGACAGCGCTTGGTTCGGTGCTCTGGTGGTGAGGGTGGCGAGCTCTGCTCCCCATCCTCCTCCTCCTCCTCTTCCGTCTCCTCCTCCGTCTCCCCACTGTCGGAGACGTACTCGGTGCTATCCACGCTGCCCTCCTGGCTGCCCTCTTCTTCCTCGGCTGGATTCCCGTTCGAGACGGCAGAATACCAGTTGGTCCACTCCTGCACAAAACACAGTCGGCAACTTCAGTCAGCGGGACAAGAAAAGCAATAAGTCTAAGAAGATTAAAAGCACTTGACAAGATGTACTCACCTTATTCGGAGGAGGATTGTCGGTGCTGAAGGGCTTCACCCGCCGGGCTCCCACGGGGTTATCACACGCGCCTGTGATGCCGTGGACCCACGCACTCACAGTCTCCCCGGTCACGCACTCTGGATGAGACCGAGTGGAATCCGAAGGCCCCGCGTAGTGCCACATGGCGTGGTGTCAGGCCTGCAGCGGCTGGATGCGCCGACCCAGAAAAGTCTCCAGCAGGTCTGTGCCGGTGAATCCCTTACGGACGACGGCTATCAGCGCGCCGACCAAAGGCTGGATATGGATCCTTTCCCCCTTAGAGAGCGCAAGCTTCCTGGGAGGGCCTGGAAGATCTAAACTAAAAGGTGGCAACCCACTCGAAGCATTCGGACAAGCAATGTCCTGGCAATAGAACCAGGACGATTGCCAGTTCCTAACTAACTCGGACAGCTGGAGGGAGGGATAGCTACTCTTTGTTTTTTTCTGGAAGCGTAAACGCCCGCAGAGCTGGAGGATATGGGTCTTATCGTCCGACTGGCTAAGCTTTTTGACGGTTTGGGATCTAGCGGAGAAGACATACTTAAAGAGCCCCTAGTGGGGGGGGGACATCCAATAAAGCACTCGCACAGGGTGACGAATGCAGCAAGGTGGGCTATTGCGTTCGGAGGAAAATGATGGAGCTGCACCCCGAAGTAAGTCATGATACCTCGGAAGAAAGGATGGGGAGGCAATGAGAAGCCTCTGAACACGTGGCTGAGCAGCAGAACGCGCTCCCCCTCCTTCGGCGCCAGCTCCGTCTCGCCTTCCGGCAGCCTCCAGGACTTGTTGACGATCAGGCCATGCTCCACCAGCTCCAGCAAGTCATCCTCCGTCACCGAGGAGGGGAGGAAATCCCCCTGGATCGAACCCGCCAGCAGCGCCCGCTGCCGCCGCTGAGTAGGGGCCGCCCCCTTCTTCTTCTGCGACTCGAGTTTGCTGGTCTACCCCTTCGTCATGGCGAAGGCGACGGATCCGCAGAGGAGGAGGGGAAGGAGGAGGCTTGAGGCGTGCAGAGAGCTGCGTGAGGAGCGGGATTAATGAGAGGAGGTTGAGCAGCGCAACAGGAAATCCCGCCGGGGAGGCTTAAATAAGCTTCCGACTGGGTCACTAACAGGTGGACCCGAGATCTTATCCCCCAACTGGCCGCCGCGAGGTTAGTGGAGAAGATAGAGGTGCGGTAATCGAGGAGGCAAAGCCTACTCGATGGCAATGTCTTCATCCTCGCTGAGCGCGCGGCAACCGAAATTTGAGGATCCCGGAAAATCCAGCGCTGTCAGTTTGACCAGTCACGTCGAAAGATTCCGCGGAAGCACTCGGTCCCTGATGGTTCGTTTCACTGGTATATTCACTCGGATCACTGGTTGAAAGGATAAAATGGATCGAGGCAAACAACGCTAAAGTCACCTACATACCAGTCGGTTCCATACTCCAGACATCACTTCATCGTTCCAACCCCAATCCATTCGGGGACTTATGATGGGGTTATAGTCCCAGGGTAGGGTCATAGGCCTGCCCTATAGGTCCTACCCAAGGACTACCCTTCATAGAGGACAAGGCCCTTAGACAGTTCCAACTGAACTAAGGACGCCTCCATCATCCAGTCGGCGACGAGCACTCGGAGCGTATTTAACGTACCGACTGGAATCCACTCTTTACATCGTAACCTCCCAGGAGGGCAACGGTCATACGTTTTCATACACCATTATTAGCATTTAAGGCTTATGTTACCTGTAACGTAGGCATTTATTCGCCACTATTCCACCCCTGTCCATCGGGCCATTATGAAGGGCAGCACACTCTATATAAGCCGCCCTTCCCCACTGGTGCAGGGGTTGGCACTTGCTGTAATCCTATAATCCACTCGACACTCAGCTCCCAAGAGCACTGAGACGTAGGGCTTTTACCTCCACCGTAGAGGGGCCTGAACTCATACATCCTCGCCGTAGCTAAGGCTCTGCCCATCCTTTCGTACCCTACAGTTCTACTGTGAGACTTATACCCACAACAATAACCAAAGTTTCTAGGTTCAAATTTTGCAAAATTTATGGTATTTTGTGATTCTTATCTTTTCCAACACTTCTATATCTTTTCACAGGGTCAGTTAGTCCGTGTGTCGGCTTGTCTGCTAGGTTTGCAAGATGTCAAGTTCCGATGATTGTTAGAACAATTTCACTGAGCCCCATGCTGAGTCTGATTCAGGCACTAGTCCTCAGAGGACCCCTTCTGATCCAGGCACCCCAGCTCCCATAGCTTGCCCAAGGTCGCCTCAAGGACCAGAAGGAAGTTGAGTTATGATGAAGATGATTCATAATTTGTTCCTGTTAAGTCTGCTCTCCAGAAGCAGAAAGAGAATCATGTTGTTAAGAGAACTGTCAGGAAGGAGTATGCTAAACCTTCTGACATGGGAGCTCGAGAGTTTGCAAGGCAAGGGATGACACTTACCCTTCATAAACCTCCTAAGAAGATAGGTGTGAAGAGAATCAGGAAAAGAACCATTCATGTCATTGGTAGACAAACTTTCATGTATGAAGACCCAACAAAAACCGCTACTGCTGAGGAAGAGGAGGAGGAAGTACCAGCTAAGGCCCCTCCTACAAAGAAGAAAAAGAAGCTAATCGAAGATGCTATGAAGCCTTCTGCTCCAAAGCCTTCATCTCCAAAGAAGCATTTAGCCCCCAAGAGGACTAAAAAGGACATACCTGCAGCTGCTAAAGAGAAAGGCACTGCTTCCAGAGCCTTTGCTGCAGAGGAATATGTTGATAATGCACCTATTCTCATGAAGTTAAGGCCTCATTTTCCATTTCACAATGAGGTTCATACAATAGTTGAAGACATGAAGAAGAGAAGAGATGCAGGGTTGAGGAAGTGGAGAGCTATTGATCCATATCATGTGAGGAGAAGGACTGCAGTTGATCCGAGGTTTCATACAAGAGAACAACAAGACTTCGATGAGACGGTTCTCTATGACAAATGTCCTGCAGTTAGTGACATGAGATATGTTAACTAGAATTACATGAAAGCCAATGAAAATTTATTTCCTCATGTGAGAGAGAACTTCAATCTTGTTGACATTTAAGAGTTTGTTGGCAGAGAGATGACTGCATGGAATGATGATATTATTATGCAATTCTATTCAACGGTTCATTTCTATGCAGATGGCACAATTGTTTGGATGACTGATGGAAATAGATATGAAGCCACAATTGAAGAATGGGCTACTATATTGGTGCTCCAAAGTCACGAGCAGAGGAGTTGGATGTGTATTCAGAACCAAAGAAGAATCACAACTCCATGGCCAATATGTACAAGCCAGTGCCAAATGACTTCCTGCCATCTCAAAATCTTGGGTATGTCTATTTCTTGGAAGCTAGAATAACCACTACCAACACTATCTCGAGGCATACCCTGATGCCCAAATCAGGTGATGACAAAATGATTAGAGGCTACTCCATCAATATGTTGCATCATTTAGACACCCACGCTCGCTTCAAAGTCATGGATTTGATTGCTGAGACTATCAGGAGAACTTCCGAAGTTCAGAAGAGATCTTGCAGATATGCAACATACATTCAAATGCTCATGAACGTCAATATTGGTAAGTATGCATATCATCTTGATCGTCCTCATTTGCCACTTCAGCCAGAGTTCGAGGATAATGAAGTTGTGATGGATGACACTCATCCAAGCATAACTACAGCTAGAGAGGCTGCAGAGGAAGCTATTGCAGAGGCTGCTAAGAATGCTCCAGCTCCACCACCCGAGCTTAAAACCAGAGAGGAACACATGTCGTTCTTAGTCAGCACCATCCGAGGGATGGAGAAGAATATTTCTAAGATTCTACTAAACCAGAAGAGCCTAAAGAGGATTGTGTAAATAAAGTTCCATGACCTGGATGTGAAGGCTACGGGGTTGACCACTACAGTCAAGCAGCTTCAGCATGAAGTTCACTCAGTGCAGATTCCATGCTCACATAATGAAGATGATGATGATGACGATGATGATGATGATTCACCTCTTTGTAATACCACACGTTTCTCGACCCTCACCAGGTCAGCAGTTGTGCCAGTACCAGAAGATAGACCGTCTTCATCAGCTCAAGCTTCAGCTCCTGCTCCACCACCTCCAGTGTCTACACCTGTCACGCCCAAGATGCGACCCTATCCTCAATTTGGCATGAGGGCCTCGTCAGGGATAGAAGCGCATCTCGTCGTGTTGCAAGAATGGATATCGTTACAAGTACATGTACTGAAAAGAAGAGATATATAAAGAGTTGGCTTACACTCGCCACATGCTACATCAGAGTCACATCAGTACATTACATAATCATCAAGAGTAAGAGCAGGGTCCGGCTACGGACGGAAAGAAACGACAAAAGAAGAACGACGTCCATCCTTGCTATCCCAGGCTGCCGGCCTGGAACCCATCCTAGATCGATGAAGAAGAAGAAGAAGAAGAAGCAACTCCAAATGAACAATCAACGCGCTCGCGTCATGTAACCTTTACCTGTACCTGCAACTGGTGTTGTAGTAATCTGTGAGCCACAGGGGACTCAGCAATCTCATTTCCAAAGGTATCAAGACTAGCAAAACTTAATGGGTGAGGTATGGTTAAGTGGTGAGGTTGCAGCAGCGACTAAGCATATATTTGGTGGCTAAACTTACGAGTACAGGAATACGAGGGGGAAGATCTACGCATAGCGGACGTGAACTACGGATGATCAAATGAATGATCCCGAACACCTACCTACGTCAGACATAACCCCACCGTGTCCTCCATCGGGGAAAGAACTCACGAAAGAGACAATCACGGTTACGCACACAGTTGGCAAGTTTTAATTAAGTTAACTTCAAGTTATCTAGAACCAGTGTTAAACAAAGTTTCCACGTTGCCACATAACCGCGGGCACGACTTTCCGAAAGATTTAACCCTGCAGGGGTGCTCCAACTAGTCCATCACAAATTACCACAAGCCGCATAGAAATCCTCAATCACGAAGCTCACGATCTCGTCGGATTCCCTAGTGGAAAACCTCAACTCTGAGATTACCCAAAGCATCACCGGAATCCCGATGCACAAGATATCTCGTCAAAGGTAAAACTAATCCAGCAAGGCCGCCCGGCGTGTCGACGATCCCGATAGGAGCCGGGTATCTCGTTCTCAGGACACGACGGATGGAACTAGCTACGGGTGCCAAACCTCGAGTTTCCCCGTGGTGGCCCCGCAGGCAGACCGTTTGGGACCAACACCTTCAGCACTGGCCCCCCTATTTATGTAAAATTACTCCTCGGGTTCATGACGCCCTATGCATTTCAATATTAGCCAATTTATTATGTTGGGCAAAAGTAGAACCAATGTTGGGCCTGCCGGACCAGCTTTAATCTAAAACGAATTATCAAGGGGGTCCCCATAACAACCCCGATCGTGTTAGGAGCGCTCGATTATGGAACATAACACCGGTAGCCGGAAACTAAGAGGGGCAAAGGTGGAACAAAACACCAGGCTAGAAAGGCCGAGCCTTCCACCCTTTTACCAAGTGTATAGGTGCATTAAATTAAATATCATTTAATATGGTGATATAACAAGGAACCCATGCTTTCACATGGAAGCAACTGCACCTGCAACTAGCAACGCTGTCAACAGGTTAAGCAAGCAGTAACATAGCCAATCAGTGGTTTGCTAGGTCGAACAGGTTGAAGGTTTTCATGGCATGGTTGAGAGGCTGATATTTAACATGTGGTAGGCAACGAGACATGATCGATAGAAGCGATAAAACTAGCATGGCAATGATAGTAATGGTATCTGGGGAAATGATCATCTTGCCTGAGATCCCGCTTGGAAGAAGAATGCCTCCGTGAAGCAGACGAACCGACGTAGTCGAACGGGTCCTCACATCCGACACGCTTGCGGAACTCTATCGAGACGGGGAAACCGGAAACACAAATCAACACACGAAATTCACCACACGATGCGCAACACATATGATGCATGAGAAGCTGAAAACATGCAAGGCACGACATGACAATTCACACAATCAAACGCTACACATTAAGTGAAGTTCAATTTGCAAAGAGTTGCATATTGACGATACTCCACGTCTATTTATTTAGTGCTATCCCGATTAGGTACACGGCCATATTAAATGTGATTAAGCATGGCAAGAGGTGAAGCGTAATTAAACTACTTATCTAGGCATTTTAAGTGAGGTCGGAAATGACATATAGCACCTCCGAAATGACCCCACGTGTTAATTTACAATTCTGTCCAGATCTGAACTAATGCATTTAATTTGTTGTTAAACAGCAAGACAAATAGGTTCACGTGATTCTACGTGTCATGGCAAGCAATCTACACATAAGGGACATCTCCAACGGAGCTACGGATCAAAAGATATGGACACCAAAATATATGATGGCATGAATGCAAAATGTGTGCAACGGCGGCTACGAGCACTTCAACACATGCAACCAGCAAGGAAAAATGAAACTACACAAGATTCTAAGCAAGTTTCATGTAGAACTCGATCAAAACGGAGCTACGGTTCAAAAACTACGGGCAAAACAAGAAATCACTACAATCTGCCAAAATCAGACACATAACATCTCTTACGCCCCACAACTACGGTACACAACTCCGATATGCCCAAGCAAAGCATGGCACGGAAGAGGGCAAGAAGCACTACTACGAACAACTAGCAACAACTAGCATGGCAGCAAGGAGCACTAGGAAAAGAAGACACAAAACGGCATCTCGCGCACTATTCCAGACTTTGTGAAAATAACACCTCCTGAAAGTGCAGTTTTCAGCCTGAAGCTATATTGACAGCAGCAAAATCTAAAGCTACAGGACTCCAAATGGCATGAAACTTAACAACATGCTAGAGAAACATAAGGGGTACAACTAACTCCATTGGACCAAACTCAAAAGAGCTACAGATCAGAAGATGCAAGCAAGACAAGACAGCAACAAAATAATAACAGATTCCAGACTTAGAAAGATTTCAGCTCCTCTAAAACAGCACTATTCCTAGCAACTTGAGAGCAAGCAAACAACACCTAAACATGCATTTCTATTGCAACCAAAATACCAGGGGCTAAACAAAACATCCAAGATCAACTCTCTAGTTGTCAACTAATTCAAACGAGGCACGGAATAAATCCTACGAATTAAACAAAAGGGCATCACGGCAAAATATCGCGCGAACTAACTTGCTCAAAAGCTAAAGCTAATAGCACAGAAAAATCCATGGGATTTTTCTACCCCGGAAACATAAAAAATATGTGGGGTTTGCAACACAAAATAAAGTCACACAATAATGTGGGAGAATAACCTATATACGGGAAATTAAACTACCGGCAAAACCCTACATGCAAAAATACCAATGACCGCTCTTAAATACCTAGAATAAAGGTCCCTAAAACATAGGCATTTTATCTAAGGTACATGGGCAATCCGGTCTTGCGCGGAAAATAAATACGGGCTCTAACAAATTAGGACAGCAAGTTAATCTATGCATACGGCACGCCAAACGACGCCAAATAAATATGCAAGTTTCAAATTCGTACTCTACGCGCGAAACTACCACAAAAGCATAACTAAAACATCGCGATCCGACTTACAGATAAATAACTACGGGCATTCTAATATACGGATATTTCTGGAAATATAACTAATTCTGAAAATCAACTTAAATCGCTAATGGGCCGAACAGGCGGACGCTGCATAGCAAAGATGTGCTCACGCGGGAAAAACTCACCTCGGCCACTTGGGCCGGCCTGGAGAGAGGGGGCAGCCGATCTGGCGCGGTGGAGACGAGGCGGGCTGAGGCCATCTACTGGGGGCGGCTGCGGTGGCCTACTGGGCCTGCTAGCACAGGGCCCAGCTGCGGCGCACCTGGCCAGGGCGGCGTTGGCGCGATTTGCTACCGCCAGTCAACACGGGGCTCGGCGTCGCTGGCGCGTTCGAGGCACCGGGACGCGGTGCCAGGGCGAAGGTGGGGCGCCGGGCCCGATCTGGATCCCCAGATCGCGCGGAGTAGCGGCGCTGGCACGGATGCTGGGAGGCGGCTGCCTCGGTCAACGCAAGGCCGACCGGTCCTGCCGGATCGGGTGGGAAGGGCCTCGATCTGGGAGGCGGCAGGGACCCGCGCGGAAGAGCTGGGGGCGGGGAACGGCGTTGGCACGGAACAAGGGACGCGGTGCGACGGGATCTGGCGCGAAAATAGCGGCGGGGACGGCCCGCGGAACGAGGAAGACGGTGCGGCTCTCTGCCTGAGACAGGGGTGCTGTCGGGACGAGGGAAAATTCGTGACGTGACTGGTTGGGTAGCTGAGGATTCCAAGGCAAGCAGGTGGCGGCGGGACGAGGGATTGGACAGGGGTAGGCTAGGGTTAGGCTAGAATGGACATAAATACAATAAGCGGATTTCTGGTAGGGGTTGCCAAGACCCTCCGATTAAATCAGACGGACGAAATAAATAGGCTAGGGGGCCCAATGGACAAACCGATGACGTTTTGCGGTAAAACGGGGTTGATCCGGATCCAACGGTCACGACCGCCGGGTTCGGGTTCCGGGAGGTTTTCGGACTGGGCTGCGCGTAGGGGCGATGCACTGTACAGAGGGGCTGGGCGGAGATGAGAGGGAAAACGGGCACCCGGCAACATATTTAAAAACACCGACAGACGTCCGACGGTAGCCCAAATACGGTGCCGCTACGGTCGACCGTTCGGGTACCAGACGGACTCTGATCGCGACGAAATTCGAGAGGCGGCCTAGCTAGAACTAAATCGCGACCGCGTGCCAAGTTTCACCTCGATCAGAGAAAGTTTTAAACGCACTTTAAAAACAGGGTTTCGACGGTGCCGCGGGCGCGTGCGAGTGCGGTCAGGCTCAGAACGAACAACGACGCGAACCGGCAACTAACAACAGATGCAAGTTTTGAAAACTGGCGGCAACGGAGATGCCGATGTAATGCGGATGATGCGCATGATGCGATGATGACACGACAAATAAATTAAGCCACACGACGAAAACGGAAAGAGAGGGGAATCTTCTGGAACGTCGGCATCGGGCTGTCACAACTCTCCTACACTACAAGAGGATCTCGCCCCGAGATCCAAGAATGAGAGGGGGAGAGGATGAGAAAGCACAAGAGGTAAGAACTTATTCGCTTGTATGACAAACGAGGGAAACCAACGATCCTTGAAGGTTGCAAGGAGATGATGAATGACATGAGAAAGAAGCAAGAATTCACGGAAAATTTCGGCAGCACTTCGGTAGGAAAATGGGACAATTTTTTTTCGAAAAGGTGGAAGAGATAGACAATATTCATAACAAACAACTAAATAGAGCAATGGAACACCATGATCTTGATGGAACAACAAGATTGACCTGAATGAGCAACATCACAATGCCTTCGGAACAATAGAATAGGAACTAGCTCAATCGGAAGAAGAGAATGAAGACATAATGACAACTATCATCACAACAGAGTTGAAGAGCCTTCGGACAGAGAATTGATATAGTAGTTGGAAACCAACAACGAAAAGAAAAAGATAGTAGTGGGCTTATGAAAATCATCTCAACCAATATGAGGTGACAACCAACCACTAAAAGAACCAAGGATAGATTACGAGAAACAAGATATGAACAGTTACTTACACCAAGAGGAAACATTGAGAACTTGGATTAAGACAAGCACCATGATAACACAATCCCTAGGAAAAGCTTTAGGTGAAATCCAAACCCAAAATAGCTCAATGAAGAAATCATGGTTTGCAGATATCTCAAGATCAAGGAATTGGTGGGTTTAATTATCTCATTCTTGAAAGAAAATCTCTTTGAGGCTCCTACACTAACAAGAAGGCTATAATACCACCTCAAAGTATAAAGGAAGAACAAATGCACTTGGGAATGCAAGAGAACGGATACTTGAGAAAAGAATTGATATCATGAGTCCTCCGGAAGAAGAATTTAGATTACTATGAACAAGAATAAGAATTATGTTATGCTTATCCTTCATCAAGTTTAATTGATGACAAGCAACGGATCTAGCATACAACTTATTCCTCTAAAAATGGATCTTGAAGAGGCAGAGAGATAAGCACCATTTGAGGCACAATTGAAGGCAGCACCGGATAGAATTCACAATTGAATGGGAACACCATGAATTAATGGAGATGCAAGATAATGAAGAGATCATGAGCCACCTGAAAGCAAACTAGAACAAGGCACCAGAATAATTGAGAGACGAACGAAGAGACAACAATTGAGAAGAATTGAGGATGAAAGCTGAAAGCTGAGAACGAAGAAGTCTTCTGAAATGATGGCCTTCGGAGGAACGAGAAATAAAAACAACTCAGAAATGCACCGGATAGCACGAAAGGGATTACTCACGATAGAAACAATTGAGAGGAAAACACGAAGTTGAGATGATAATCTTCACAAGAATGGAGCAAGATTGAGAATGATGACGAGAAACAACCCACGAATAACTGAGACACTCCGGAATAAGAAAGAATGGAAGGTTGAGCCATCTATGAGAGTTAATTCAAATTGATCTTGAAGAAGGAATATGACTGATGAAAATCATACTTACGTCATAGTTGAAAAGAATTAAAGATCTCCGGAAAAGATTAAAGAGCCAGGTAAGATCCTGGGAAAGAACCTGTGGGTTATGGGCCCACACAAGAAACCACCGTCAGAAAAGATTGCTTAGAAGAGAGATATTGCACCGGTACAAATGAAAACTAGATGAGGTTGAGAACCTTGAAATAATGAAGATCTGAAACAAGAGACTCTGAGATATCTTCAACGCACCGGATGAAAAGAGAGGAATGAATAACCAAGATAGGTTGAAAGAATCTCCAACATGAAAAAGAATTACAAGGATAATTAGGATATGATGAACACGGACAACTGCATTAAAATCAGCGAAAAAAAATGACAAGAATGACTAAAGATGAACATGAATCTCCTAAGAATGTTCACCATTGAATCACCGGTTAAAAGAGAAAAGAATAGACAGCGGAAGCACAAAGAAAAGAAAACTCTTGGATGAAAATTGAATCACTGAGAAAAGGGCGGGAGGGTGGGGAAAAACAAAGACAACTTGGGCTAGATGAGATGAACTCCGGGGTAACCGAGAGAAAGATCTTGCAAAATTAGAGAGGATAGACTCCACTTGGAGAGAAACACACCGGTTGAAAAAGAATTGATATGTCAACTCCGGTTGACAAAATTGATAAGACAACTGATTGATCAAAAGGATTAGCACTCTCACATAAAAATATGAGAACACAGATTAGGAAAGATCTGAAATCACCACTTGACATCGAAGCAACTTGAATTACCATATTCAACAAAACAAGGATGCGGCTTGCAATTAGCCAGAACAAACACATGAGAAAGATTTCCGTTCGATATTTTCGTGGACAGGATCGCACGGGCACGATTTACAGAAGCCATCAAGTGCAAGGCAGTGCACCTGACATACGAAGCGTCCCCGAGTCGTAGCAAGCTATAAGGACTCTTTAAGACACAACGTGTACCGCTGTAAGTCGACCGTGAACAAACGAATCCACTAGATGTCGAACCCCAATCTAACATCATTTATTTGTTGGAAGAATGTCCTATAAGTAACTACTTGAATTCCCACCTATGAATTCCTGAAATATCTGGTGATGCAATCTGGTACACGGATACAAGGAGTAATATCACACAACTCCTATACTAAACCGTCACTTGTATCACATCCGTCAACACACGACCAGAATCTCGGACCTTCATCTACAACAGACCCTCGTGATCACAACGATACAAAGTATGTCAGTACTCCTGAACAATCTGCACCAGTACTGAGGACATCGGGGTTATCTCGCCACTACTAGTATTGAAGCAATTACGAACATCCTTCGTTCTGAGATACTACGAAATCTGAATGATAACGATGTGCTCAAGAATCCCCTGGAGCTCAACTCCCCGGAAGAAAATCAAGTCAGACAGGAGGCACCAAGACAGAACTCCGTCACATCGGCATCATATAGATTCCAAGAATATCCGCGTGATCCTAATTTTTTTTTTGAGTGATAAGAGGAGTAGAGTAAATTATTACGTCAAGATTCCTCACCAGAGCATAGAAGAGGAGAAAAAAGAATCCTACTCTCCGATATATAACTAAGACTCAAATAGTTTTTCACTAGACTCGACTCGGCCAAGTTCGATCAATCAAGGGGGATCCTAGGTCGGTCCTCGCTCTGATACCAACTTGTCACGCCCAAGATGCGACCCTATCCTCAATTTGGCATGAGGGCCTCGTCAGGGATAGAAGCGCATCTCGTCGTGTCGCAAGAATGGATATCGTTACAAGTACATGTACTGAAAAGAAGAGATATATAAAGAGTTGGCTTACACTCGCCACATGCTACATCAGAGTCACATCAGTACATTACATAATCATCAAGAGTAAGAGCAGGGTCTGGCTACGGACGGAAAGAAACGACAAAAGAAGAACGGCGTCCATCCTTGCTATCCCAGGCAGCCGGCCTGGAGCCCATCCTAGATCGATGAAGAAGAAGAAGAAGAAGCAACTCCAAATGAACAATCAACGCGCTCGCGTCATGTAACCTTTACCTATACCTGCAACTGGTGTTGTAGTAATCTGTGAGCCACAGGGGACTCAGCAATCTCATTTCCAAAGGTATCAAGACTAGCAAAACTTAATGGGTGAGGTATGGTTAAGTGGTCAGGTTGCAGCAGCGACTAAGCATATATTTGGTGGCTAAACTTACGAGTACAAGAATATGAGGGGGAAGATCTACGCATAGCGGACGTGAACTACGGATGATCAAACGAATGATCCTGAACACCTACCTACGTCAGACATAACCCCACCGTGTCCTCGATCGGGGAAAGAACTCACGAAAGAGACAGTCACGGTTACGCACACAGTTGGCAAGTTTTAATTAAGTTAACTTCAAGTTATCTAGAACCAGTGTTAAACAAAGTTTCCACGTTGCCACATAACCGCGGGCACGGCTTTCCGAAAGATTTAACCCTGCAGGGGTGCTCCAACTAGTCCATCACAAATTACCACAAGCCGCATAGAAATCCTCAATCACGAAGCTCACGATCTCGTTGGATTCCCTAGTGGAAAACCTCAACTCTGAGATTACCCAAAGCATCACCGGAATCCCGATGCACAAGATATCTCGTCAAAGGTAAAACTAATCCAGCAAGGCCGCCCGGCGTGTCGACGATCCCGATAGGAGCCGGGTATCTCGTTCTTGCGGCACGACGAGATGTGCTTCTGTCCCTGACGAGGCCCTCATGCAAAATTGAGGATAGGGTCGCATCTTGGGCGTGACACCAGGTCAGCAGGTCAGCAGGTCAGCAGGTCAGCAGTTGTGCCAGTACCAGAAGATAGACCGTCTTCATCAGCTCAAGCTTCAGCTCCTGCTCCACCACCTCCAGTGTCTACACCTCCAGCTCCTGCTCCAGCTACACCAACCAAAGCGTTCGTTGATGCTCTATTGTCTACTCCATCATCTACTACCAGAGGAGATCATGCCCAGAGAGATGCTTAGTTTAGACGTTTGCACTTTTTGGTACTTGTTGCCGAAGGGGGAGAAGTGTATAGATCAATAGTGCTGCGAGACAGGGAGAGCTTTTGGCTTATGGTTTTTTAAAACTTGATTTGGTTATTTGGATTACTTTATCTATTTAGATGTGTGTTTGATCATACACTTTGATTGTTTGATTCTACTATGTTAGTACCTTTGAGCTATCTACATCATGATCATTCACTTGTTTTTGGTGCTATGTGCATTGCCATTCATTCTTATCTTTTATGCGCACCACTGATGACCCACAAGTATAGGGGATCTATCATAATCCTTCGATAAGTAAGAGTGTCGAACCCAACGAGGAGCAGAAGGATCTGACAAGTGGTTTTTAGCAAGGTAAAATCTGCAAGCACTGAAATTGTCGGTAACAAGTGATTGTGTGGTGAGATGATTCGTAGCAAGCAACAAGTAACAAAAGTAGCAACGGTGCAGCAAAGTGGCCCAATCCCTTTTGTAGCAAGGGACAAGCCTGGACAAAGTCTTATAGGAGGAAAAACGCTCGGGAGGACACAAGGGAATTTCTGTCATGCTAGTTTTCATCATGTTCATATGATTCACGGTCGTTACTTTGATAGTTTGATATGTGGGTGGACCGGCGCTTGGATACTGCCCTTACTTGGACAAGCATCCCACTTATGATTAACCCCTCTCGCAATCATCTGCAACTACGAAAGAAGAATTAAGACAAAGTCTAACCATAACATTAAACTAGTGGATCCAAATCAGCCCCTTACGAAGCAACGCATAAACTAGGGTTTAAGCTTCTGTCACTCTCGCAACCCATCATCTACTTACTACTTCCCAATGCCTTCCTCTAGGCCCAAATAATGGTGAAGTGTTATGTAGTCGACGTTCACATAACACCACTAGAGGAAAAACAACATACAACACATCAAAATATCGAACGAATACCAAATTCACATGACTACTATTAGCATGACTTATCCCATGTCCTCAGGAACAAAAGTAACTACTCACAAAGCATAATCATATTCATGACCAGAGAGGTAATGAGTAGCATCAAGGATCTGAACATAAATTGTTCCACCAAGTAATCCAACTAGCATCAACTACAAAGAGTAATCAACACTACTAGCAACCTTACAAGTACCAATCAGAGTCGTGAGACGAAGATTGGTTACAAGAGATGAACTAGGGTTTGGAGATGAGATGGTGCTGATGAAGATGTTGATGGTGACGAGTCACCTCTAATGAGAGGAGTGTTGGTGATGAAGATGGCGATGATTTCCCCCTCCAGGAGGGAAGTTTCCCCGGCAGGATCGTCCTGCCGGAGCTCTAGATTGGTTCTGCTCAAGTTCCGCCTCGTGGCGGCGGCGAATCCACGAAAAAGCTCCTCCTTGATTTTTTTTCCGGACGAAACCTTTCATATAGCAGAAGAGGGGGGGGGGGGCAGTGGGCCAGCAGGCTGAACCACAAGCTGGCCGCGCCTAACAGGCTTGTGGCCACGTGCTGGCGCCCCTCTGGCGCTTCTTCGGCCAAGTATTTTTTATAAATCCAGAAAAAAATCATCGTTGATTTTTATGGCGTTTGGAGTTGCGCAAAATAGGTATCTCAACTTTGCTCCACCTTCAGGCTAGAATTCCAGTTGCCGGTATTCTCCCTCTTCATGTAAACCATGCAAAATAAGAGAGAAAAGGCATAAGAATTGTACCGTGAAGTGAAATAACAGCCCAAGAAGCGATACATATCAACATGAAAACATGATTCAAAATGGACGTATCAACTCCCCCAAGCTTAGACCTCGCTTGTCCTCAAGCGAAAGCCTAGCTCAATAAATATGTCCACATGTTTAGGGAGAGAGGTGTCGACAAAACAAGATACGAACATGTATCCATCATGATCATGATCAGTACAGCAATACCAACATATAATCTCTCATGCTAAAGTGATAATTCCTTCACAAAGTAAAGCATGGATCAAGAACCTTACCGAGAAGTAACAGCTGAGAGCCTTTAGTCATTGAAGCAATTGCAATTTATCACAACATCACAAAGAGTCAAAGAAGAGCTTGTAAAGAAAATCCACATACTCAATCATTCTTTCGTTCTCTAAAATTGCTACAACTCACGTGGTACTCATGAGTTCAAAATTTCAGCTAGACACAGAGAAAGATAGGGGCTTATAGTTTTGCCTCCCAACTTCTTACCTCAAGGGTAATGTCAACAATAATAATTCATGAATACTTACCTCCAAGTTGACATATGAATATAGATCTTTCCCAAGCATACGACATTAGCCAAGATAAAGGCGAGATAAGGAATTGGTGAAGATCACCATGACTCTTTCAAGGGCAAAAAGTAAAGGTACAAGATAGGCCCTTCGCAGAGGGAAGCAGAGGTTGTCATGCACTTTTGAGGTTTGGATGCGTGTCCTCTTAGTGCGGAGGAACGTCACTTTATATTGCCTCGTGTGATAAAGAACTTTATTATGCAGTCTGTCGCTTTTATGTCTTCCTCATCACAGGTTCGTACAAAGCTTATTTTCTCCACACTAATAGATCATACATATTAGAGAGCAATTTTTATTTCTAGCACCGATGACAACTTACTTGAGGGATCTTATTCAATCCATAGGTAGGTATGGTGGACTCTCATGGCAAAACTGTGTTGAAGGATTATGGATGCACAAGTAGTATCTCTACTTGGTGCGGGAGTTTTGGCTAATATGAGGTGGAAGAAATCGTCACATGCTAAGGGATCTCTAATCATATAACATTGTTCGGAACCAAGCCAATACAATTCATTATGTTGTCTTCCTTGTCCAACATCTACTTGTAGGCATGTAATAGTTTACTGAGTGTTCACAATCATAGATGGTGTCAGAGATGATATATTTATATGTGAACCTCTCCGTCTTTATCACTTCCTATTAATTGCAACAATGACCAAGGTCTACGTTTGTCTACCCTCAACAAGTTTCAATCATCATCCTTTTTATATGTGAAGCCATCACTTCCCATAAGATCACTATATGATCTTTCATGCTTTTGTTCTTTTCTCAATCTATTGATCATGGCAAGAGGCAAAGCCCTTCAACTAAGACACTCTTTATTATATGGCTCACGAGCTCAAATACATCAGGGGTGACACAAAGCAAAACTCAAGATTAAAACACTAAGACTTTTATTCTACTAAAGAAAGAGAAAACTGAAGAGGAAAACTAAAACAAAGGTAAAGGCAAAAGATGTGATGGTGATACGATACCGGGGCAACTCCCCCAAGCTTGGCACAAGCCAAGGGGATTGCCGATACCCATGCTCAGTTGTCTTCCTTTGGAGGTGATGGTGGTGGAGTTGTTGCAGAGGTATTGAGCTTGTTTAATTTCCACTTGATCATAAAATTGTGCTCCCTCAGATCAACATTTTCCTCTTCAAGCTTCAACACCCTTTGGCATAATTCCTGCTTACTCTCCTGCAAGAAACGAGAAGGGATAAACAAAGTATTAGGATTCTTCCTTGATTCAGGGAGGCTCGACTTCTTGAACTCCACATGCGTGTGTCCTGGTTGAGGTAGAGGAGCCTCCTCTTCATCGGAACTTGTTTGTTCCTTCCCCTTAGGATCATAATATTCTTCCTCATCAGTGGTCCAGCCATAAGGATCCAAGTCCCCATAGACCTTGGGATTAGCAAGGTAATCTGCCACATAACTCCCCCCTCTGAATCTTGAGAAGACATCTTGCCCTAAATCTGCGACAGAAAATAGGATCGAAACGAAAACAGAGGAAATCTGCGTGATACGAGGGCTAGACCTTTCGGGAGAATATATAATGATTTTTTCCAGACCATAAGGAGTACTCCGCACGAAAACAGAGTCCGGGAGGTGCACGAGGTGGCCACAAGCCCCCCAAGCGCGACCAGGGGTGGGCCCGCGCCTGGCAGGCTTGTCGCCTCCTCGCGCGCTTTCCGGACTACTTCCAATTTTTGTATTTTTTCAAATATTCCAAAACGTAGAAAATTTCCTACTAGAAAAGTTTTGGAGTTTGGTTTCTTACCGAATCACATACCTCTTCGTTTTCGGAGTCCGAAACAGGCTGATAAATGTCCCTTAGGTATTATTCCGGAGTTACGGTATTGATGATATTGCTATCAACATTTATGGGAGTACCTGAGATATAATGCTTGATTATCTGCCCATTTACAACTCTCGGACAATTACCTTCCATGTTGTTGATCTTGATAGCACCGGAACAATATACTTCCTCAACAATATAGGGACCTTCCCATTTAGAGAGAAGCTTGCCTGCAAAGAATCTTAAACGAGAGTTATATAGCAAGACATAATCACCTACATTGAACTCACGCTTTTGTATCCTCTTATCATGCCACCTCTTAACCTTTTCCTTGAACAACTTGGCATTCTCATATGCCCGAGTTCTCCACTCATCAAGCGAGCTAATGTCAAATAACCTCTTCTCAGCAGCAAGTTTGAAATCAAAGTTGATCTCTTTGATTGCCCAATAAGCTTTATGCTCTAGCTCAAGAGGTAAATGACATGCTTTACCGTACACCATTTTGTACGGATACATGCCCATGGGATTCTTATAGGCAGTTCTATAAGCCCACAATGCATCATCGAGCTTCTTAGACCAATTCTTTCTAGACCAGTTGCAGTCTTTTGCAGAATTAGTTTAATCTCTCTATTGCTTAGCTCTACTTGACCACTGGACCGAGGGTGATAGGGAGACGCAATTCTATGGTTGACATCGTACTTAGCAAGCGTTTTACGGAAAGCACCATGAATGAAATGTGAAGCACCGTCGGTCATTAGATATCTAGGGACTCCAAATCTAGGGAAAATAACTTCTTTAAGCATCCTGATAGATGTGTTGTGATCAGCACTGCTAGTGGGGATAGCTTCTACCCACTTAGTGACGTAATCAATAACAACTAGGATATGAGTATACCCATTGGATTTTGGAAAAGGTCCTATATAATCAAAGCCCCAAACATCAAATGGTTCAATGACAAGTGAATAGTTCATAGGCATTTCCTGACATTTACTGATATTACCTATTCTTTGACATTCGTCACAAGACAAGACAAACTTACGTGCATCCTTGAAGAGAGTGGGTGATAACCCACAAGTGTAGGGGATCGCAACAGTTTTCGAGGGTAGAGTATTCAACCCAAATTTATTGATTCGACACAAAGGGAAACGAAAGCATATTCTCAAGTATAAGCAGCTGAGTTTGTCAATTTCAACCACACCTGAAAGATTAGTGTCTCCAAGCAAAGTATCAGTAGCAAAGTGGTATGATAGCAACGGTGTCAGAAACAGATCTGTTGACGGCAGCCTATTCCTAACTTGTTGTATCAATGGCGCTAATAAATAGAACGTGGACGGGGAACTATTCTTTCCCGGCAACGGCTCCATAAAAGTCTTGCAACAAGTAACATCAGTAGTGACAGCAGTAGCAAGGAACATCAGTAGTGACAACAACAGCAAGTAATAGCAGAGTAACAGCAGTAGCGACATCAGTAGCAGCAAAGTAACGTAGCAAGGACCAGTAGTAAAAGACTCGTAGGAAGTGGATCGGTGATGGATGAGTATGCCGGATGTGATTCATCATGTAACAACTATAACACAGAGACATATGTACCTAGCTCCCGTTCGTCAATCTAATGTAGGCATGTATTCCGTATGTAGTCATACGTGCTTAGGGAAAATAACTTGCATGACATCTATTGTCCATCCCTCCCGTGGCAGCGGGGTCCTAATGGAAACTACAGGATATTAAGGTTCTCCTTTTAATAAAGAACCGGACCAACACATTAACACGTGGTGAATAGATGAACTCCTCATACTATGGTCATCTCCGGGAGTGGTTCCGGCTATTGTCACTCCGGGGTTGCCGGGTCATAACGCATAGTAGGTGACTACAACTTGCAAGATAGGATCTAAAACACACATATATTGGCGACAACATAATAGGTTAGATCTGAAATCATGGCACTCGGGCCCTAGTGACAAGCATTAAGCATGGCAAAGTAGTAGCAACATCAATCTCAGAACATAGTGGATACTAGGGATCAATCCCCATCAAAACTAACTCGATTACATGATAGATCTCATCCAACTCATCACCGTCCAGCAATCCTATGATGAGATTACTCACGAACGGTGAAGAGCATCATGGAATTGTCGATGGAGGAAGGTTGATGATGACGATGGCGGCGATTTCTCTTCTCCGGAGGCCAGAACGGACTCCAGATCTGTCCTCCAGATGAAGAATAGGAGGCGGCGGCGCCTCCGTATCGTAAAACGCGATGAATCGTTCTCTCTGATTTTTTTTCGGGCGAGACGGAATAAATAGAGCTGAGTTTGGAGGCGGTGGTGCCACGTGGGCCCCACAAGCCCTCACGGCGCGGCCTAGGGTGGTGGCGGCGACCCAGGGGCTTGTGGCCCACTGGCACACTCCCTCTGGTGGATCTTTGCGCAGGTATTTTTCTTTAATTCTAGAAAAATTCTCCGTAAATTTTCAGGACATTCAGAGAACTTTTATTTCTGCACAAAGACAAACACCATGGCAATTCTGCTGAAAACAACGTTAGTCCGGGTTAGTTCCATTCAAATCATGCAAGTTAGAGTCCAAAACAAGGGCAAAAGAGTTTGGAAAAGTAGATACGACGAAGACGTATCAACTCCCCCAAGCTTAAAACCTTGCTTGTCCTCAAGCAATTCAGTTGACAAACTGAAAGAAACAAAAGAAAAACTTTTACAATCTCTGTTTGATCTTGTTGTTGCAACTATGTCTAACTCATATCCAGAATTTCAGCAAGATCACAAGCTAACCACATAAGCAAATGACATCTAGGTCTCACGGTAAACTCATATCAATGGCATAATCAACTAGCAAGCAATGATGGCAAGTTTCAAACGTCAACACTTCAATCAAAACAATCATCAAGCAGTACGAACAGATGGTATCTCGCTATCTCTTTCTGACTAAACATTGTAATTCATGGCAAAGAAGATCCGGTCAGAGTCATACTCAACATGAGTCAAAAGCAAAGCATAAAAATGACAGAGGTGCTCTCTAATTGGTGCTTTTATAAGAAGAGGATGACTCAACAGGAACATAAATAGATAGGCCCTTCGCAGAGGGAATCATTGATTTGTAGAGGTGTCAGAGCTCAAGCTTTGAAACAGAGATAATAATTTTGGGTGGCATGCTTTCATTGTCAACGCAATGACCAAGAGTTCTCACCATCTTCCATGCTACACATGCTATAGGCGGTTCCCAAATAGAAAAGTAAAGTTTTGACTCCCCCACCACCAATCAATCACACTCCACGACTAGCCGAATACTCGGGTGTCGTCCATACCAACAACAGTCGAGGGGGAATTTTGTTTGCAATTATCTTTTCGATTTGAGCATGGAACTAGGCATTCCAATTACCGGCCCCTTTCTCGTGAGTGATAGTGAATAAACACATATCGAGGATAACACGCCTAGCATGGAAGATACTGATAGCCCCCTGTCACCACATGAGCGGTTCGGGCATGCAAAACAAATTATTTCTTGAAGGTTTACAGAGTGGCACATGCAAATTTACTTGGAACGGCAGGTACATACCGCATATAGGTAGGTATGGTGGACTCACATGGAACAACTTTGGGTTTATGGAAGTGGATGCACAAGCAGTATTCCCGCTTAGTACAAGTGAAGGCTAGAAAAAGACTGGGAAACGACCAATTAGAGAGCGTCAACAGTCATCAAAATGCATTGAGTTTAACTAACATTGAGTGCAAGCATGAGTAGAACATAAATCACCATGAACATGAATATCATAGAGGCTATGTTGATTTTGTTTCAACTACATGCGTGAACATGCGCCAAGTCAAGCCACTTGAATCATTCAAAGGAGGATACCATCCTATCACACTACATCATAGTCATCTCAACATTCATGTGGGCATCCAAGACAAACCATTATAAGCTCCTAGCTAAGTAAGCATGGCATAAGCAACTATGATCTCTAAGTTGTCATTGGAAACATGTTTCTCTCACAACAAAGCTGAATCAGGCATGATGAGCTAGTCATATTTACAAAAAGAAAATAGATTGAGTTCATACCAGCTTTTCCAGGCTAAGTCACTTCATCATATATCGTCATTATTGCCTTTCACTTGCACGACCGAATGATGTGAACAATAATAAGCGTGCTCATGCATTGGACTACGCTGGAATCTACAGGCAAACACAAAGGACAAGACAAAGTAATATGGCTCTTTGAAAGCTAAACACGTATGCATGCAAGAGCCACTAAACATTGTAACCAATATCTTCTACCTTGACCCAAATAAAAAGAAAACTATTTACACGGGAAAGCTCCCAACAAGCAAAAGAAGAAAAGAAAATCTTTTTGGGTTTTCTCGAACTAGACAGACAAACGAAAAGAAAATGAGAAAAAGAAAATAAACTAACATGGATGATACAGTGGCAAAGTGTGAACACCGACTAACAAAGTGAAAGCATAAGAAAGAATGTGAAGTCGGTGAGAACACGTACTCCCCAAGCTTAGGCTTTTGGCCTAAGTTGGTCTACTCCCAAGGAGGGAAATAACCAGTTCCGGGGTACTCCGGAGTGGACTGAGGATGCCATTGCTGTGTGAGCTCCTCCGGCTCCCACTGATAAACTGGCGTTTGGTACTCTACTGGTGGCTCGGGCATGGGCACCTGTGGCTGGGCTAAGCCCCAAGATGCGTAGATGTCCGAGGGCATAATAATGTACCTCCATGCATGAAGATTTAACAAAGAAGGAGCAGGCAAAGTAATAGTCTCACGAGTACCCTGACTAAACACCACGTTACAAATCATCCTTCTACTTATATCTCTATCAAGAAAGTCATGGCGAACCATGCCATCGCAATCTAGATATCTCTCGGGAAGAAGAACCTCTTCTTCGTCCTCCAGTATAATAGGTATCTCAAAGTGTCTAGCAAGACGAGTAGCATAGATACCTCCATGGACAACAACTTTAGAACAGTTCAGGTTCAACAATTGAGCTACTATAGAGCTCAAGCTATAAGTTTTATCATTATAAAGGGCTTCGCGCAAGACCGCAAGATCTGGGGAACTAAGTGACCCAGCCTTCCCACGGCCAATCAAACATTTTCCCACAAATAATGAGAAGTACCGAAGCACGGGAAAATGAATGCTAGCAGCTCTAGCGCAAGACACTCCTCTCTCTTCTCCTACAGCTATTGTACCGATGAAAGCTTCCAAGTCCCGTGGACGAGGTTCAGGAATATCCCCAATGTAAGGTAATTTGCAAACATTGCAAAAATCCCGGCGTGACATGCGCTGGGGGATATCATAAAGTTTGAACTCAACCATAGGAGGATTCTTCCTCGGATAGAAGTTAAAGCTTTGTACGAAGATATTAGTGAGGAGGAGGTATTGCAGACACTTATCTTCAAGGAAGGCGGTAAGGCCTGCGTTTTCCACCAGGTGATAAAAGTCCTCATAAATTCCAGCGGTGCGTAAGAACACGTCGCTTGTCCACTCGCACGCTCGAACTTCTGCGATTTGAGGGACCAGATACTTGGGCTTCTTCTCACTCCCATCATCCTTGGGGTCACGGTTTGAAGAGCCTCTTAAGAACCTCCTCATCTTTCCCCTTTTCTATCTCTGAAATTTTCTGAAATTTTTAGTGATTCTAAGGAAAAGTAAATAAGGCTCAACGAAACTCGTAGCAACTACTCCCACAAGTGCCTAGAGGCCATATTACGCACCAAAACTACTTGGGACCAACTAAAATCAGCATGCAAAGCTCAAGAACATGGTCACCAAGGCAGCAAAAATACTCGGAGTATAAGGCACTAGAGAAAAAACTAATGGGACCAATGGAGGAGTCACTTACCAAGGAGTAATTTCCCCAAAACAGTTCAGAGAACGTTGATTTGAGCTAAGAGATCGAAAATCCCAGCAAGAGGAGCAAGAACACGGGTTTGAGTTGCGAAACGATTTTTTCGGGAGGCAGGAGAAGGAGATAAGAGCAAGAATGAGTTGAGGGGGTGCGTGGGGGCCCCACAAGCCTGGGTGGCGCGACCAGGGGGTCCCTGCGCCCCAAGGGCTTGTGGCCCACTATTCTAGGCCCCAGACAAGCTCTTTGTCTCAGAATTTTTCAAAAATTCCAGAAAAAATCATACTTGATTTTCAGGACGTTTGGAGAACTTTTATTTTCGGGGTACGTTTCTACCGGATGCTAATACAAAAAACAGGGAAAACTAAACTAAATCTATCATTTTTCTTCTAAGCAACCGAAGGTGAAAGCTTGGAACAGAGGTTCGTGACATCCTCGATCCATGCATCTCATGGTCATCGAAAGAAAATCCGTCAATGAGGTTGATCAAGACTCTTTGACAAACCTTTTCGAATCGCAAAAAGAGAATGGCGAATTCTCGAATAGTCACTAGGTCACCTCAATGGGGATGTGTATTTCCTGAACAAGCAAATCATACTTCATCTTGACATGAGGAATAGGGCATTCAAAGCTCCCAATAAGAATCGATGAAGATTTTTCGGTAGCATTGATGCAATGTACTCGATATTGTTTCTTCGGGAAGTGTACCATATGCTCATTACTGTTGACATGGAAAGTGACATTGCCTGTTTTGCAATCTATAACAGCCCCTACAGTATTTAAAAAGGGTCTTCCGAGGATGACCGCCATGGCATCGTCCTCAGGAATATCCAAGATAACAAAGTCTGTTAAGATGGTGACGTTAGGAACCACAACAGGCACATCCTTGCAAATGCCGATAGGGAAAGCAGTTGATTTGTCGGCCATTTGCAGAGAGATTTCAGTGGGTGTCAACTTATCCAGTTCAAGTCTACGATAAAGAGAGAGAGGCACAACACTAACACCGGCTCCAAGGTCGCATAAATCAGTTCTCACGTGGTTTCCTTTAATGGAGCAAGGTATAGTGGGCACACCGGGATCACCTAGTTTCTTAGGAGTTCCACCCTTGAAGGTATAATTAGCAAGCATGGTGGAAATCTCAACCTCAGGTATCCCCCTCTTATTAGTCACAATATCTTTCATGTACTTAGCATATAGAGACATTTTGAGCATATCTGTCAAACGAATTTGCAGAAAGACAGGTCTGATCATTTCAACGAAGCGCTCAAAATCCTCATCATCCTTTATCTTGGATGGTTTGGGAGGAAAGGGCATGGGTTTTTGAACCCATGGCTCCCTTTCTTTGCCATGCTTCCTAGCAGCGAAGTCATTCTTATCGTATCTTCTATTCTTAGGCTGTGGGTTATCAAGATCAACAGGTTCAATCTCCACATCCTTATCGTTGCTAGGTTGAGCAGCAACATGAACATCACTATTGATATTATCATTAGGCTCATGTTCATCACCAGATTGTGTCTCATCATCAGAAATAGAGGCATCGTTTGGATTCTCAGGTGTATCAGCATCTAGGTTGCTAGCGTGCAGGTTCCTATCATCTTTCTTCTTCTTTCTAGGATGACTAGGTGCATCAGTGCTAACTCCTTGAGAATCTTGTTCAACTCTCTTCGGATGACCCTCAGGATACAAAGGTTCCTGGGTCATTCTACCGCCTCTAGTAACGACTTTGACGGAATTGTCATTCAACTCATCGAGCAAGTCATTTTGAGCTTTAAGTACTTGTTCTACCTGAGTAGTAATCATAGAGGCATGTTTACTCAGGAGCTTAAGATGATTGACATTTCTGTCCACACAAGCACTTAAATGACTAAGCATACGGGCATTTTGTTCCAATTGTCTGCTAAGATAATTATTGAAGCTTTGTTGTTTGGCAACAAAGTTATCAAATTCATCCATGCATAGGCTAGCGGGATTATCAAAAGGAATATCACTCCCATCAAACCTACGCAGATAATTTACTTCTACTACCTGTATCGGGTTATCAAGACCATGGATCTCTTCGATAGGTGGTAGATTTTTGACATCTTCAGATTTAATGCCTGTCTCTCGCATAGATTTCTTGGCTTCTTGCATATCTTCAGGACTGAGGAATAGAATACCTCTTTTCTTCGGAGTTGGCTTAGGAGGTGGTTCGGGAATAGTCCAAGCATTCTCATTGCACAAGATGTTATTCATTAGAATCTCAGCTTGTTCTACAGTTCGTTCCCTAAAAACACAACTAGCACAACTATCTAGGTGGTCTTTGAAAGCATCGGTAAGTCCATTATAGAAGATATCAAGAATTTATTCTTCTCAAGAGGGTGATCAGGCAAATCATTCAGTAGCTGGATGAGCCTCCCCCAAGCTTGTGGGAGACTCTCTTCTTCAGCTTGAGCAAAGTTGTATATTTGCCGCAAGGCAGCTTGCTTCTTATGGGTAGGGAAATATTTTTAAGAGAAGTAGTAGAGCATATCCTGGGGGCTACACACGCATCCAAAAGCAAGATAAGTGAACCAAGTCTTAGCATCATCCTTTAGCAAGAAAGGAAACAACTTGAGGATATAGTAGTGGCGGATCTTTTCCTCACTAGTGAATAGGGTGGCTATATCGTGCAGTTTGGGAAGATGGGATACAACCGTTTTAGACTCATAACCGTGAAAAGGATCAGATTAGACCAGAGTGATTAACTCAGGGTCGACAGAGAATTCATAATCCTTATCGGTCACAAAGATAGGCGAAGTAGCAAACTTCGGGTCGTATTTCATCCTAGCGTTCAGAGATTTTTCTTTCCACTTGCGTAGTAATTTCTCAACATCATAGCTATCCTTACACGCAAGAAAGTCCTTAGCTATGTCTCCCTCCATAACATAGCGCTCAAGCATAACAGGCAATTCAGGCATAGTAGCAGGTTCTACTTCAATAGTATCAGCAGTTTTAGAAGTATTATCACGTCTAGCAGCAACTCTAGCAAGTTATGCATCAAGGAATGCACCTAGTGGCAAAGCAGTATCTAGCATAGCATCATCAGACACAGTAGTATCAAGCATATCATTATCAGGCATAGTATCAATCATAGTATCATAAGGCATAGTATCAAGCATAGCATCATCACGCATAATGTCAAGCATAACATCATGGGCAGCAGAAGTAGCATCATCAAGCACAAGCGACATATCAAGATTTCTAGTGCAGAGCTAGATGGCAGTTCCTTACCTGTCCTCGTAGTGGAAGTCAAGATTTCAGTTCTTGGATCTTTCGGATTCCTCATAGTGATCAGTAGATGAAAATCCCAAGTGACTCAAAGAATATAGCTGTGCTTCCCCGGCAACGGCGCCAGAAAATAGTCTTGATAACCCACAAGTGTAGGGGATCGCAACAGTTTTCGAGGGTAGAGTATTCAACCCAAATTTATTGATTCGACACAAAGGGAAGCAAAATAATATTCTCAAGTATTAGCAGTTGGGCTTGTCAATTTCAACCACACCTAAAAGATTAGTGTCTGCAAGCAAAGTATCAATAGCAAAGTGGTATGATAGCAACGGTGCCAGAAACAGATCTGTTGACGGCAGACTATTCCTAACTTATTGTATCAATGGCACTAGTAAATAGCATGTGGACGGGGAACTATTCTTTCCCGGCAACGGCTCCATAAAAGTCTTGCAACAAGTAATAGAAAAGTAACATCAGTAGTGACAGCAGTAGCAAGGAACATCAGTAGTGACAGCGGCAGCAAGTAACAGCAGTAGCGACAGCAGTAGCAGCAAAGTAACGAAGCAAGGACCAGTAGTAAAAGACTCGTAGGCAGTGGATCGGTGATGGATGAGTATGCCGGATGTGATTCATCATGTAACAGCTATAACACGGAGAGATATGTAACTAGCTCCCGTTCGTCAATCTAATGTAGGCATGTATTCCGTATGTAGTCATACGTGCTTAGGGAAAAGAACTTGCATGACATCTATTGTCCATCCCTCCTATGGCAGTGGGGTCCTAATGGAAACTACAAGATATTAAGGTTCTCCTTTTAATAAAGAACCGGACCAACGCATTAACACGTGGAGAATACATGAACTCCTCATACTATGGTCATCTTCGGGACTGGTTCCGGTTATTGTCACTCCGGGGTTGCCGGGTCATAACACATAGTGGGTGACTAAAACTTGCAAGGTAGGATCTAAAACACACATATATTGGCGAGAACATAATAGGTTCAGATCTGAAATCATGGCACTCAGGCCCTAGTGACAAGCATTAAGCATGACAAAGTAGTAGCAACATCAATCTCAGAATATAGTGGATACTAGGGATCAATCCCCGTCAAAACTAACTCGATTACATGATAGATCTCATCCAACTCATCACCGTCCAGCAAGCATACAATGAGATTACTCACGAGCGGTGAAGAGCATCATGGAATTGACGATGGAGGAAGGTTGATGATGATGATGGCGACGATTTCCTCTCTTCGGAGCCCAGAACGGACTCCAGATCTGTCCTCCATATGAAGAATAGGAGGTGGCGGCGCCTCCGTATCGTAAAACGCGATGAATCCTTCTCTTTGATTTTTTTTCCGGGCTAGACGGAATAAATAGAGCTGAGTTTGAAGGCGGTGGTGCCACGTGGGACCCACAAGCCCTCACAGCGCGGCGTAGGGGGGTGGCCGCGGCCCAGGGGCTTGTGGCCCACTGGCACACTCCCTCCGGTGGATCTTTGCGCATGTATTTTTCCTTAATTCTAGAAAAATTCTCCATAAATTTTCAGGACATTCCGAGGACTTTTATTTCTGCACAAAAACAACACCAAGGCAATTCTGCTGAAAACAGCGTTAATCCGGGTTAGTTCCATTCAAATCATGCAAATTAGAGTCCAAAACAAGGGCAAAAGAGTTTGGAAAAGTAGATACGACGGAGACGTATCAGTGGGCCAATAGAAACCTGATTGCAATACCTTGTGTGCAGTTCTATCTCCTGCATGGTGTCCTCCGTAGGCCTTGGAGTGACACTTCTGTAGGATCTGTCCTTGTTCATGTTCAGGTACACAACATCTAATAACACCATCTACTCCTTCCTTATAAAGGTGAGGATCATCCCAAAAGTAATGTCTCAAGTCAAAGAAGAATTTCTTCTTTTGCTAGTATGTGAAACTAGGTGGTATATATTTGGCAACGATATAGTTTGCTTAATCAGCATACCACGATGCACTACGTGAAGCATTAATGACATTCAATTGCTCATCGGGAAAGCTATCATTAATAGGTTGTGGGTCATCAAGAACGTTCTCCAACCTAGACAAGTTATCTGCTACTGGGTTATTAGCACCCTTCCTGTCGACAACGTGCAACTCAAATTCTTGTAGCAAGAGAACCCATCTAATAAGTCTAGGTTTAGTGCCCTTCTTCTCCATGACGTACTTAATAGCAGCATGATCAGTGTGAATAGTGACTTTGGAATCAACTATGTAAGACGTGAACTTTTCACATGCAAACACGATTGCTTAAAATTCCTTTTCCGTAGTAGCATAGTTTCTTTGGGCATTGTCTAGAGTTTTACTAGCATAGTGAATGACATTCAACTTCTTATCAACTCTTTGCCCTAGCACAGCATTGACCATAATCACTAGCATCACACATGATTTCAAAAGGTAAGTTCCAATCAGGTGGTTGAACAATAGGTGCAGTTATCAAAGCCTTCTTAAGTATTTCAAAGGCTTCCTCACAATCATCGTCAAAAACAAAAGGAATATCCTTTTGCAAGAGATTGGTAAGAGGCCCAGAAATGTTAGAGAAGTCTTTAATGAACCTTCTATAGAAATCAGCATGACTAAGGAAACTTCTTATACCTTTGATATCTGTGGGGTATGGCATTTTCTCGATTGCATCAACCTTAGCCTTATCGATTTCAATACCTCTTTCAGAAATTTTATGTCCTAAGACGATGCCTTCATTAACCATAAAGTGGCGCTTCTCCCAATTCAAGACAAGATTGGTGTCTTTACATCTCTGCAAGACTCGATCAAGGTTGCTTAGGCAGTCATCAAAGGAGGACCCGTAAACGGAGAAGTCATCCATGAAAACCTCGACAATCTTTTCACAAAAGTTAGAGAATACAGCCATCATACTTCTTTTAAAGGTGGCAGGTGCATTACATAAGCCAAAAGGCATACGTCTATAAGCAAAGGTACCGAAAGGGCAGGTGAAAGTGGTTTTCTCCTGATCATATTGTGCAACTGGTATTTGGGAGAAACCAGAATAACCGTCTAGAAAGCAGAACTGTGTGTGTTTGGACAATCTTTCTAGCATTTGGTCGATAAAAGGCAAACGGTAATGATCTTTCCTAGTGGCTTTATTCAATTTCCTAAAATCGATCACCATCCTATAGCCAGTAATAATCCTCTGTGGGATCAATTCATCCTTATCATCAGGGACAACGGTAATGCCTCCCTTCTTTGGGACGCAATGCACCAGACTCACCCAATCACTATGAGCAACATGATAGATAATACCCGCTTCTAGGAGCTTTAGTATTTATTTTCTTACTACCTCTTTCATCTTAGCATTCAATCTCCTTTGATGATCAGCAACTGGTTTGAAGTCAGGATCAGTTTTGATCTTGTGCTGGCATAGAGTGGGACTAATGCCCTTAAGATCATCAAGAGTTTATCCAATAGCAGCACGGTGCTTCCTCAGAGTTTTTAGTAACTTCTTTGCTTCATGCTCCGAGAGGCTAGCACTAATTATAATAGGCTATATCTCTTTCTCATCAAGATAAGCATACTTAAGAGTATCAGGCAACTGTTTAAGCTCGAACACGGGATCACCCTTTGGTGGGGGTGGATCCCCAAGCAGTTCAATAGGCAAGTTGTTCTTAAGGATAGTATATTGTTCTAAGACAATTCTATCTATCTCATCCCTTTCATCCATATGCATATCATTTTCATGCTCAAGCAAGTATTGCTCTAAGGGATCAGTAGGAGGCACGGCAATAGAAGCTAAGGCAATAGTTTCATCCCTACTAGGGAACTCTTTTTCATGAGGTTGTCTACCAAACTTGGAGAAATTGAACTCATGTGACACACCTTCAAAGCCAACAGTGACAATTTGCTTCTCACAATCAATATGAGCATTGACGGTATTGAGGAAGGGTCTGCCAAATATGATGGGACAAAAGCTATCTTGAGAAGTAGCAAGAACGAGGAAATCAGCAGGATACTTTGTTTCACCACACAAGACATCAACATCCTTAACAATTCCCACTAGGCAGATAGTATCTCTATTGGCAAGATGAATAGTGACATCAATAGGCTGTATCTCAACAGGTGCAATCTCGTCTTTAATTTCATCATATAAGGATTGAGGTATTGCACTAACAGTAGCAACCACGTCACATAAACCATGATAAAAATGATCTCCTATCTTAACCAAAACAACAGGCGTGCCAACAACAGGCCTATGTTTGTCTCTAGCGTGAGGTTTAGCAATTCTAGCAGCATCTTCACATAAGTGAATATTATGTCCCTCAACATCGTCGGACAGAATATCTTTGGTAAAAGCAATGCTAGGTTAAACTCTAATTTGCTCAAGGGGTGTAGGTGTTCTAATGTAGCCTCTACGTATCAGAGTTGAAGCTTTAGAATGATCCTTGATCCTAACAGGGAAAGGTGGTTTCTCAATGTAAGCACTGGGAACAATAGGATCATTATAGGCAATGAGTCTCTCTTCAACTGGATTGGGTTTAACTACATTGACTTCTGAAGGAGGATGATATTTAAACCACTTCTCTTTGGGGAGATCAATATGAGCAGCAAAAGATTCACACAGTGAAGCTACTATCTCAGAGTCAAGTCCATACTTAGCTCCAAAGTCACAAAAAGTATGGGTTTCAACAAAGAATTTAACGCAATTAAACTTGAAATTCATACCTGACTCCTTACCTTCTTCAAGCTCCCAATCTTCAGAGTTGCGTTTAATTCTCTCCAATAAATTCCATTTGAAGTCAATATCTCTCTTCATAAAAGAACCGGTACAAGAAGTGTCAAGCATGGTGCGATGATCATGAGAAAGCCGAGCATAGAAGTTCTGAATGATAATTTCTCTCGAGATCTCATGATTGGGGCATGAATATAACATTTATTTAAGCCTCCCCCAAGCTTGAGCGATGCTTTCTCTGTCACGAGGCCAAAAATTATAAATATAATTCCGATCACGATGTACTAAATGCATAGGGTAAAACCTTTGATGAAATTCCAATTTCAACCGATTGTAGTCCCATGATCCAGTATCATCACATAGCCTATACCATGTCAACGCCTTATCCTTCAAAGATAAAGGAAAGACCTTCTTCTTGACCTCATCCTCGGGAAAACCTGCAAGCTTAAATAAACCACAAACTTCATCTACATAGATTAGATGCAAGTCTGGATGTGATGTTCCATCTCCTGTAAAAGGATTAGCCAGCAGTTTCTCAAGCATACCCGAAGGAAATTCAAAGAAAATATTTTCAGTAGGTGCAGCAGGTTGAGAAGCAACTCTTTGTGCTTCCGTTCGAGGTGAAGATACCCCGAACAAGCCCCTCAAAGGATTAGTATCCATAGTGACAGGTGACAATAAATTTCAGCACACTATATGAATGTTTCCTTACAAATTTCCACTTACCAAAGGCGCTTCACTCCCCGGCAACGGTGCCAGAAAAGAGTCTTGATGACCCACAAGTATAGGGGATCTATCGTAGTCCTTTCGATAAGTAAGAGTGTCGAACCCAACGAGGAGCAGAAAGATCTGACAAGTGGTTTTCAGAAAGGTAAAATCTGCAAGCACTGAAATTGTCGGTAACAAGTGATTGTGTGGTGAGATGATTCGTAGCAAGCAACAAGTAAAAAAAGTAGCAACGATGCAGCAAAGTGGCCCAATCCCTTTTGTAGAAAGGGACAAGCCTGTACAAAGTCTTATAGGAGGAAAAACGCTCCCGAGGACACACGGGAATTTCTGTCATGCTAGTTTTCATCATGTTCATATGATTCGCGTTCGTTACTTTGATAGTTTGATATGTGGGTAGACCGGCGCTTGGGTACTGCCCTTACTTGGACAAGCATCCCACTTATGATTAACCCCTCTCGCAAGCATCCGCAACTACGAAAGAAGAATTTAGACAAAGTCTAACCATATTATTAAACTAGTGGATCCAAATCAGCCCCTTACGAAGCAACGCATAAACTAGGGTTTAAACTTCTGTCACTCTAGCAACCCATCATATACTTACTACTTCCCAATGCCTTCCTCTAGGCCCAAATAATGGTGAAGTGTTATGTAGTCAATGTTCACATAACACCACTAGAGGAGAAATAACACACAACACATCAAAATATCGAACGAATACCAAATTCACATGACTACACTAGCATGACTTATCCCATGTCCTCAGGAACAAAAGTAACTACTCACAAAGCATAATCATATTCATGACCAGAGAGGTAATGAGTAGCATCAAGGATCTAAACATAAATTCTTCCACCAAGTAATCCAACTAGCATCAACTACAAAGAGTAATCAACACTACTAGCAACTTTACAAGTACCAATCGGAGTCGCGAGACGGAGATTGGTTACAAGAGATGAACTAGGGTTTGGAGATGAGATGGTGCTGATGAAGATGTTGATGGTGACGAGTCCCCTCCAATGAGAGGAGTGTTGGTGATGACGATGGCAACGATTTCCCACTCCGGGAGGGAAGTTTCCCTGGCAGGATCGTCCTACCGGAGCTCTAGATTGGTTCTGCTCAAGTTCCGCCTCGTGGCGGCGGCGAATCCATGAAAAAGATCCTCCTTGATTTTTTTCTTGACGAAACCCTTCATATAGTAGAAGAGGGGGGCCAGTGGGCCAGCAGGATGCCCACAAGCCCCCTAGGCGCGGCCGGGGGGGGGGGGGGTGGCTGCACCTAGCAGGCTTGTGGCCACCTGCTGGCGCCCCTCTGGCGCTTCTTCGGCGCCGGCCCCTGTGATTTTTACGGCGTTTGGAGTTGCGCAGAATAGGTATCTCAAACTTGCTCCACTTTTAGGCCAGAATTCCAGCTGCCGACGTTCTCCCTCTTTATGTAAACCTTGCAAAATAAGAGAGAAAAGGCATAAGTATTGTAGTGTGAAGTGAAATAACAGCCCAAGAAGCGATAAATATCAACATGAAAACATGATGCAAAATGGACGTATCAACCACCAAGTTGCATGTAACATGGAAGAGTAACCCATATTCTAATCGATTGTGCATTTGCATTCAAACGCAAATTTAAAAATAATGCATAAATTTAGGGGGAGCTCTTGCTTTTCACATACCTCTCAAAGAGTTGATACTAATCATTGATTATATGTTTTGTCGAAGCTTTGATCTATATGCTGTCATCAATTACCAAGGGGGGGGGGGTTGAAAGCACAATTGCTCCCTAAGGTGGTCTTGGTAATTAATCACAACATATGCATCATTGGAGTAACGAATTTATCGAAGTACATTCCGAAAAAGCTCAAAGATGTTTTGGCTATAGGATTGAGTGGATATGCCCCTTCGATGAAGGAAGGAATAGGATTGGCTAAAGCTTCAAGCAAGAAGACTCTTCATTTTACACCTTGTGAGAAATCACATTTGAGTCCATAGGAAAGCCAATACTATTAAAAGGGGATGATGTATTATGATGAATTTATTGATCAAGTGCTTAGAGATAGCCAACAGAATACTAAGCCACTCTTCCACAAAATATGTTTGTCCCAAGACAAATATCCAAAATCGATGCCACCAACATTTATCACTCGGCCATACTGATTTTAGACTAAGACACATCCCAGCCAAACCCTACCTTTTCGGTGCAACCAAATGTGCATCGGTCCTACCGAGTTAGGGTGACCAACCTTCTGTTGCCTCGGTACACAAAATTGGAATTTCCGAGTTTTCGTATCTATGTCACCGAGTTGTGCCATCTGACCGTCAGTCACCTTTTCGGTTCTACCGAGTTGTGTATATCGGTTCCATCAAGATTCAAAATTGCTACTTGATAACCCACAAGTATAGAGGATCAATTGTAGCCTTTCTCGATAAGTAAGATGTCGAACCCAACGAGGAGCTAAAGGCAGGACAAATATTCCCTCAAGTTCTATCGACCACCGATACAACTCTACACACACTTTATGTTCGCTTTACCTTGAACAAGTATGAAACTAGAAGTACTTTGTAGGAGTGATAGGAAAGGCTTGCAAGAAAGTAAAGAACACGTAAATAAAACTAGGGGCTGGTTAGAAAAAGAAACAAATACGAGTGTCTAACGAATGTGGAAAAGTGCTGGTACGAGTTGCGGAATTGTCCCTAAGCAATTGACTACATTACTAGATCAATAGAAAGTATTACGTGGGAGAGGCCTCTGCTAGCATGTCATCCCTTACTTGGAATTCTATGCACTTATGATTGGAACTATTAGCAAGCGTCCGCAACTACTAACATTCATTAAGGTAAAACCCAACCATAGCCATAAGATATATTGGTCCCCCTTCAATCCCATATGCATCAATTTCTATGCTAGGTCTGAAGCTTCTGTCACTCTAGCCTGCCAATACATAGTCCTATCAACATACAACTAACCCTATGGTGTGATTCACGCGCGCGATCATTTGATGGGCACCAAAGGACAATAACATAACCACAAGCAAATTAAACCAACCATAGCAATTCATCAATCACCGATAGGACAACGATAATCTACTCAGACATCATAGGATAGCAACACATCATTGGATAAGCACCATGTTCAAGTAGAGGGTACAGCGGGTTGCGGGAGAGTGGACCGCTGAATATAGATGGGGAAGGTGATGGAGATGTTGGTGAAGATGACGGAGGTGTTTGTGTAGATCGCTGTCACATGATGATGTCTCGGGCGGCGTTCCGGCGCTGCCAGGAGAGAGGGGGAGAGAGCCCCCTCCTTCTTCTTATTCCTTGACCTCCTCCCTAGATGGGAGAAGGGTTTCCCCTCTGGTCCATGGTCTCCATGGCGGCGGAGGGGCGAGAGCCCCTTCTAGATTGGATCTCTATCTGTGTGTCTTTCTATTTCTGCGCTCCCAGATTCTGCGTTTCACCGTTTCCTAAATTCCCGAAGATCCGTAAGTCCGATTGGCCTGATATTTTAACACGATTTTCTTCCGGATATTATCTTTCTTGTGGAGAAAGAAGGGCTCCAACCGCCTTAAGGAGTGGCCACAAGCCTGCCTGCCGTATATTATCTTTCTTCTGGATATTATCTTCTGGATATTATCTTTCTTGCGGCGAAATAATAAAAAAGATAATTTTTGATGTGGAATGCTACCTAGCATAATCTTGATCATATAATCTAATCATGGCATGAATACTAAAACATGAGTGATTTGAAGCAATAGTCTATCATTTGACATAAAGACAATAATATTTCAAGCATACTAACAAAGCAATCATGTCTTCTCAAAATATCATGGCCAAAGAAAGTTATCCCTACAAAATCATTTAGTCTGGCTATGCTCCATCATCCCCACACAACGTATTTAAATCATGCACAACCCCGGTTTTAGCCAAGCAATTGTTTCATACTTTAGTGTTCTCAAACTTTTTCAACTTTCATGCAATACATGAGCGCGAGCCATGGACATAACACAATAGGTGGAATAGAATATGGTGGTTGTGGAGAAGACAAAAAGGAGGAGATAGTCTCACATCAACTATGTGTATCAACGGGCTATGGAGATGCCCATCAATAGATATCAATGTGAGTGAGTAGGGATTTCCATCCAATGGATGCACTAGAGCTTATAAGTGTATGAAAGCTCACAAAAGAAACTAGTGTGTGTGCACCCAACTTTCTTGCTCACGAAGACCTAGGGCAATTTTGAGGAAGCCCATCATTGGAATATACAAGCCAAGTTATATAATGAAAATTTCCCACTAGTATATGGAAGTGACAACATAGGAGACTCTCTGTCATGAAGATCATAGTGCTACTTGAAGCACAAGTGTGGAAAGAGGATAGTAGAAATTGTCCCTTCTCTCTTTTCTCTTTTTTTTGTGGGCTCATTTTTTGGTGGGCATCTTTGGCCTCTTTTTTATAAATGGGCTTCGCTGGCCTTTTTTATTTCCTCACATGGGACCATGCTCTATTAATGATGATCGTCACACTTACAACTCAATACTTAGAGCAATGATGACTCTATATGAAATGCCTTTGGTAGTGTACCGTGACAATGATCTAGCATAACAATGACATCAAAAAATGGACAAGCCATGGAAACATCATGCTAGCTATCTTGCGATCATGCAATGGCAATTGGAAGTGGTGGCATATGTCATGAGACAGAACAGTGGTAGTTGCATGGAAATATATCTCGGAATGGCTATGAAAATGCCATAATAGGTAGGTATGGTGGCTGTTTTGAGGAAGGCTATATGGTGGGTGTAATGCACCGGCGAAAGTTGCATGGTACTAGAGAGGCTAGCAATGGTGGAAGGGTGAGAGTGCGTATAATCCATGGACTCAACATTAGTCATAAAAAACTCACATACTTATTGCAATAGTCTATTAGTCATCGAAACAAGGTACTAGACGCATGCTCCTAGGGTTAAGGTTGGTAGGAGTTAACCATCGCGCGATCCCGACCTCCACACAAAGGATGACAATCAATAAATAAATCATGCTCCGAATTCATCACATAACGGTTCACCATACGTGCATGCTACGGGAATCACAAACTTTAGCACAAGTATTTCTACGAATACACAATTACTCACTAGCATGACTCTAATATCACATATTCATGTCGCAAAACTATTGCAAGGAATTAAACATATCATATTCGGTGATCTACAAGTTTTATGTAGGATTTTATGACTAACCATGTGAATAGCCAACTCTTGTTAACTCTCTAAATAGGTACAAGTGAAGCATGAGAGTTTAATTCTTTCTACAAAAGATATGCCCCGCTCTAACATATATAAGTGAAGCAAAAGAGCATTCTACAAATGGCGGTTTTCTATGTGTAGGGAAACAGGCAATCCAAACTTCAAATGATATAAGTGAAGCACATGAAGCATTCTATAAAGACAACCAAGGACTATCTCATACCAGCATGTTGCATAAATGATAAATAAAAAATAAACACAAAAGACGCTCCAAGCATTTGCACATATCATGTGACAAATAAAAATATAGTTCCGAGTAAAATTACCGATAGATTGTAGACGAAAGAGGGGATGCCTTCCGGGGCATCCCCAAGCTTAGACGCTTGAGTCTTCCTTGAATATTACCTTGGTGTGCCTCGGGCATCCCCAAGCTTAGGCTCTTGCCTCTCCTTATTCCTTCATCCATCGTCTCTTACCCAAAACTTGAAAACTTCAATCACACAAAACTCAACAAAACTTCGTGAGATCCGTTAGTATAATAAAATAAATCACCACTTCAAGTACTGTTGTGAACTCATTCTAAATTCATATAAGCATTATATCTACTGTAATCCAACTTCACCATGATTCATACCCCCCGATACTACCCATAGATTCATCAGAATAAGAGAACAATGCATAGAAAACAGAACTCTCAAAACAGAACAGTCTGTAGCAATCTGTATATTCCGTATACCTCTCATATCTCAAAAAATCTGAAAACTTACGAACGTCTGGAAAATTTGCATATCAATCAGCAGAAAAAAAATCAACTCAAAAGCTCTTCCAGAACAAAAATGAAAATTAATTTTGTGAGCAGAAAGTTTCTGTCTTTTCTCAACGTGATCAAACAACTATCACCCAAACTAATCGTAAAGGCTTTTCTTGGAACATTATTTTTAAAATACAAAGGAATTGTACAAGTGGATAATTATTTTTGTGTGAAACTTCCATGAAAAATTCTACATTGTTTCCATGAGCATGAACACAAGTGTTCAAGGTCGACCCTCACTTCCACAATGCATCACCTTTCAATCACTTCTCTTTTTGAAAAAGTTTTAAGTTCCCCTCTATTTTTTTGTTTTTAAAATAAATAAAAGCACTCAACAGAAATAAATGACTCTCTAAAACTTCTGGGTTGTCTCCCAGGCAGCGCTTTCTTTAAAGCCATTAAGCTAGGCATAAAGTGCTCAAGTAATGGATCCTCCCGGAGCCCAAGGTATATCAAAGCCAATTTTAATTAGCAATGATTTGAAATTTAGTAGTGAGCACAAGGTAATATATATCATGCAATGACGAAGTCTAACTCTCTTCCTATGCGTTGGCAAGTCATAAAAGAACAATTCATGCATATAAAGTAAAGGCCAATACATAGCGTAAGCAGTTTCTTGCAATTTTATCATATTGGAAACATAGAGAGGTGGAGATGTAGTTCCTCTCTCATAATAATTGCAAATAGGAGCAGAAAGCACATGCATATTATATTCATCAAAATCATCATGTGTAACATAAGGAACTATAGCTAGCTCATCTTCATAAGCATCATTCATATTGGCATCATGGCCACAAGCATAGCAAGCATCAAGTTCATCAAAAAGGGATATTTCAAACGAATCCAAGGGATCATAGCATTCATCCTTCGGTAAGAACGAAGGGAAATTAAATAATGTATGAGTAGAAGAGTTACTCTCATTAGAAGGTGGACACGGGTAGCTGGTCCGTTCTTCCTCCTTTTGTTCTTCACTCTCCTCGTCATCTTTTTCATCTAATGAGCTCACAATTTCAGCATTTTCTTCTTCCATAGTTATCTGCAAAATAATAGTCTCTTCTTGGGTTGCAAAGAATTTCTCCTTAAATCGTTCAATATGGGCATTATATTCATAATTAGTATAACAGTAACGAAGCATAGCCAAATTTTCAGATCGGTAAGGAGCATCATCATTATCATCACACCTTTTAAACAGAGCCTCAATTTCATAAGCACCCATAAAATCAACAAACTCTTCTATTTGATCCACATCATAGGCCCTGTTTGGATACTCTAACTCGGTTAGAGGTTAGAGTTAGATTCTAACTCTAGACTAACCCTGAACTAACTCTAACCAAAGAGGTGTTTGGATGGAAGGGTTAGATTGTCAATAAATGCACTTTTTCCAATCATTTGGCTCCTTTATCTAGGATTTTGTGTGGTGGAGGGAGAGAGAAAAGTAACTTTTTCTGGGCCCCACCTAACTCTAACCCCAAAAAACACCTCTTGGGTGTGTTAGATTTTTTGGATGGGTTAGATGCATCTAACCAACTCTAACCCACCCTGTTTGGATTTTTGAGGGTTAGATGAGTTCAATCTAACCAATTCTAACTCTAACCCTAGGATCCAAACAGGGCCATAGTAATCATATATACCATTAGCATAAGAAGCCAAGGTTCTATGATCATTAAACTCACAAGAAAAGGGAAGGTGTGGAGCCTTCATCCTAGAGCAACAAGTAACACCATGTCTCTTGCATAGTTCCCAAGCATACCATTTCAACAAATGGATTTGATCCCATAAAAGTTTCCCTTTTTGAGTCAAGCGATAATCCCTAAAGTATTCACGTTGATCCAACGTGTATCCCATTATATAATTGAATGGGGCTTTCTCAGGATTATTCAAGAAGTATATAATATTTTCCACGTAACGAGCATCGAGGGTTTTAGGAGGTTCCCCATCTCCATGAGTAGCAAGTACACCTAATTTTTTTGGTATTTCGTGTTCCATATCCATACCTAAAGATAAAGAACAGCTTAGAACAACAAATAAATCTACTTAGTGATAAAGCAAACAAGCACACACGAGAATATTCACCCCACGCTATTGCTCCCCGGCAACGGCGCCAGCAAAAGGTCTTGATAACCCACAAGTATAAGGGCTCAATTGTAGCCTTTCTCGATAAGTAAGATTGTCGAACCTAACGAGGAGCTAAAGGCAGGACAAATATTCCCTCAAGTTCTATCGACCACCGATACAACTCTACGCATACTTTACGTTCGCTTTACCTAGAACAAGTATGAAACTAGAAGTACTTTGTAGGAGTGATAGGAAAGGCTTGCAAGAAAGTAAAGAACACGTAAATAAAACCAGGGGTTGGTTAGAAAAAGAAACAAATACGAGTGTCTAACGAGTGTGGAAACTGGTGGTAGGAGTTGCGGAATTGTCCCTAAGCAATTGACTACGTTACTAGATCGATAGCAAGTATTATGTGGGAGAGGCCTCTGCTAGCATGTCATCCCTTACTTGGAATTCTATGCACTTATGATTGGAACTATTAGCAAGCGTGTGCAACTACTAACGTTCATTAAGGTAAAACCCAACCATAGCCATAAGATATATTGGTCCCCCTTCAATCCCATATGCATCAATTTCTATGCTAGGTCTGAAGCTTCTATCACTCTAGCCTGCCAATACATAGTCCTATCAACATACAACTAACCCTATGGTGTGATCCACGCGCGTGATCATATGATGGGCACCAAAGGAGAGCAACATAACCACAAGCAAATTAAACCAACCATAGCAATTCATCAATCACCGATAGGACAACGATAATCTACTCAGACATCGTAGGATAGCAACACATCATTGGATAAGCACCATGTTCAAGTAGAGGGTACAGCGGGTTGCGGGAGAGTGGACCGCTGAATATAGATGGGGGCAGGTGATGGATATGTTGGTGAAGATGACGGAGGTGTTGGTGTAGATCGCCGTCACACGATGATGTCCCGGGCGGCGTTCCGGCGCCGCCCGAAGAGAGGGGGAGAGAGCCCCCTCCTTCTTCTTCTTCCTTGACCTCCACCCCAGATGGGAGAATGGTTTACCCTCTGGTCCATGGTCTCCATGGTGGCGGAGGGGCGAGAGCCCCTCCTAGATTGGATCTCTCTCTCTGTGTCCTTCTGTTTCTGCGCTCCCAGATTCTGCATTTCACCGTTTCTTAAAATCCTGGAGATCCGTAACTCCGATTGGGCTGAAATTTTAACACGATTTTCTTCCGGATATTATCATTATTGCTGCGAAAGAAGGGCTCTAAACACCTTAAGAGGTGGCCACAAGCCTGCCAGCCGCGGGCCCACCCCCTGGCCGCGGCTACAGGGCTTGTGGGCACTCCGTGCATCGCCTCGCGTTGATTCTTCTTCCGAAAAATCATAAATATTCCAAAAAAAATCCCCGTAAGTTTTTATTACGTTTGGACTTCGTTTGGTATGGATATTCTGTGAAACAAAAAACATGCAACAAACAGGAACTAGCACTGGGCACTGGATCAATATGTTAGTCCCAAAAATAGTATAAAAATTTGTCAAAAGTATATGAAAGTTGTAGAATATTGGCGTGAAACAATCAAAAATTATAGATACGACGGAGACGTATCATTTCCTTTTGAGCAAGTCCATAACACTGAGTCTGTAACTTCGGTGTCACCGAGTTGGTCAATTATGGTGCAACGGTTCGATTTTGGGGGTTGCATATATAAACCCTCCACCTACGTCTCACTCGCAGAGGAAGCACTTAGAACACACTTACACTTGCAAGATCAATTTTTTTCTGAGAGAGAGCCACCTACTCATGTGTTCAGATCAAGAGAGTCCATTCCTTCCATTTGAACCTTTATTTCTAGCCTCCCCAAGTTGCTTTCCACAAGATCAATCTCTCCTAGCCATGCCAAATCTGAGAGAGAGTGAATGAGTGTTGAGGAGACTATCTTTAGAAGCATAAGAGCAAGGAATTCATCGTTCTACCAAATATATTACCTTTTGGAGGGTGGTGCCTCCTAGATTGATTAGGTGTCGCATGGGAGCTTCCTACTTCGTGTTATGGAGTTGAACCAAGATGTTTGTAAGGGCAAGGAGATCGCCTACTTCATGAAGATCTACTGTGAGTGAGGCTAGTCCTGTGTGGACGGAAAACATGGTAGAATAGAAGAGGTTGTTTCTTCGTGGACCCCTCATGGGTGGAGCCCTCTGCGGACTCTCATGACCATTACCCTCCGTGGGTTGAAGTCTCCCCTAACATGGCGTACGATAGCACCACCTATCGGAACCATGCCAGAAATCCCCGTGTCAACCTTTGCATTTGATCTCCCTACCTTACCCTCTATTTACACTTGCATGTTTTACTTTCCGCTGCAATACTCTTAGATATGCATGTGCAGGGTGTACTTGACTAGTCATAGTTGCTAAAACTGGCCCACACTAAAAATTGGGAAAATGCTAAGTTTCCTACAAGTTGTCTGGACAAAAAAATCGGACAAGAAATACGAGGCTATAATAATCAAGCATGAATATGTTTTTATAGATATGATCATAAACTCACAATTCATCGGATCCCAACAAACACACCGCAAAAGAAAGAGTTACATCATATGGATCTCCAAGACACCATTGTATTGAGAAACAAAATGAGAGAGAAAACCATCTAGCTACTGCATATGGACCCGTAGGTCTGATATGAACTACTCACACATCATCGGAGGAGCACCAATGAGGATGGTGAACCCCTCCGTGATCATGTTCCTCTATGGAACATGCTCTACATTGCATTTCGTGGCTTTGGAACTTGCGGCAGCTGAAACGATTTTTCCTCGACTCCATTAGAGTTTTTTGAATATTTGGGTATTTATAGAGTTAATAGGCGGTGGAGGAGGTGCCCAAGGGCCCACTAGACATGAGGCCACGCTAGGGGCCTATGGCGTGCCCTAATGTCTAGTGGTCCCCCTAGGCCTCGTCTGTTGCTTATTCTTGGTTCCCAAGTTTCCTTCTGGTCCTAAAAAAATCTCCATAAAGTTTTGTGGCAATTGGACCTCATCTCATATGAATTTTTCGCAAAGGAAAAAAATAGCAAAAAAACAGCAACTCGCACTAGGCACTATGTCAATAGGTTAGTCCCAAAAAATGATATAAAGTTGGTACAAAATGATCACAAAACATCCAAGAATGATAATATAATAGCATGCAACAATCAAAAAATATAGATACGTTGGAGAGGTATCACCATCCCCAAGCTTAATTCCTAGTCGTCCTCGAGTAGGTAAATGATAAAAACAGAATTTTTGATGTGGAATGCTGACTCACATGTTCATCATATTATTTTTCTTTAAAAATGGACATATGGACTTGTAGATGATGCAAAGCAATAGTCTATAATTTGGCATGAAAAATTCAATACTCAAGCATATCAACAAGCAACTAAGTCTTTCAAAATATCAACGCTAAAGAACGTTATATCTAGCTCATCATGCTCTATCTTTGATCCATTCATGCAACAGACTCAAATATTAACTACATCCAATGCTCAAGTATGGCAATGACGTTCCTTGGTTGGTTCTTTATATGAGAAGATCTAGACTCAAATTCAAAATAAAAATTGCATAAAGTAAATAGATAGGCCCCTCGGAGAGGGAAGCAGGGATTTGTAGAGGTGCAATAGCTCAAAGTGAAAAACTTAGAGATAATTTTTTTAGGGTGGCGTGCTTTTCCTGTCAACAAGAACGACTAAGAGTTTCCAATATCCTCCATGACAAACAAAATTTAGGCGGTTCCCAAGCTGAAAATAAAGTTCATTCCTTTTTCCACCATTCTTTCAGATTCCACGGCTAGCCGTATCCATGGGTATCGTCCATACCAACACATCCCAAGGAATTTATTACTTGACAACATAAAATATTTTTTTTATTTTGGGACTGGACATCCATTACCGCCATACTATCGTGCAATGATAAGTGAATAAACACTCATCTTGAGAATAACCTTTTTAACATGGAAGATACCGACCACCCCTCGCCGCTTCATGAGCGGTACGGGCACACAAAACAAAATTTTATTTTGAACATTAGAGTTGGCACATACAAATTTACTTGGAACAACGTTTAAATACAACATATAGGTAGGTATGCTGGACTCATTTGGCACAACTTTGGGTTTAGGATTTGGATGCACAAGCAGTATTCCCGCTTAGTACAAGTGAAGGCTAGCAAATAAATTGAGAAACACCCAACCAAGGAAGAAAAAACATCATAAGTGAACATTAAACATAACTAACATCGAATAATGCAACACAAGTAGGATGTAATTTTATAGCATAATTATTGACTTCATGTGCATGAATAGGTAATCACAAACCGTAACACCAATATCCTTACTAGAGCATAATTACTCATCAGCATATCTCACATATTACTATCTTCATATAGCAAAACTATTGGAAATAATCAAGATTAATATTCAATGATATGCATGAAAGTTTTTAGTATATCTTTCCTCACATTCATCACTTTGGGACTAATTTTCATTTAAAGCAAATTGCGAAAGCAAATAACAAGCTCTGAAAAAAATATAAGTGAAGAACGAGAGCACAAGTTTCTTTATAATTTTCAACTCTCAAAATTATATAAGTGAAGCAAGAGAGGATTTCTTAAAAATTTGAGAAACTCTCAAAATAATCTAAGTGAAGCATGAGAGCAAATTTCTTCAAAATAACAGCACCACCGTGCTCAAAAACATATAGGTGAAGCACTTGAGCAATTCCATGGCTCAAAAAATTTAATTGAAGCATAAAGAGCGATTCTAAAAAATCATAGCATAATTTGGATATCTCAAATCGGTGTGTCCAGCAAGGTTTATTATGACAAACTAACCAGCAAAGAAAGCAAAGATACAAATGATACAAGACACTCCAAGCGAAACTCATGATATGTGACAACTAAAAATATAGCTCCAAGTAAAATTACCGATGGTTTTTAGAAGAAATAGGGGATGCCTTGTGGGGCATCCCCAAGCTTATATGCTTGGTACTCCTTAGATATTGCCTTGGGTGCCATGGGGCCTCCCCAAGCTTAGTCTTTTATCACTCCTTACTCCTTTATCCATCGTTATCTCACCCAAAACTTGAATACTTCAATCACACAAACTCAACAAATTTTTTTTGAGATCCGTTAGTATAAAAAAACCGAACTTTATTAAAGGTATTGTTGAAAACCTATTCCAATTTTGTTTTTGAATTATACCAACTGTATTCCAACTTTACCATTGCTTATGCCCCCGATATAAACTATATAATCATTAAAATAAGCACATAACACAAAGAAAACAAAATTTGTTAAAAAGAGAACATTTTGTAAAGATTCGAAATTTACTTATACTTCTCTATCTCCAAACATTTTGAAAAATTAGGACAACGTAGGGAATTTGTATATTAATCTTGTGTATCAAACACTTTTGACGTTTCTGTGAGGTTTAGGATTTTTTCTATTGGACGCAAAAGTTTCTGTTTTACAACAGGATTAAAGCAACTAACTCTCCACATGATCCCAAAGGACATACTTGGCACAAACACTAAATAAAACAAAAAAACACAATTATAAGAGTATCATAAATACTCAAGAATAGAAAGAAAAAGTGAAAATAAATTTTATTCATTGGGTTGCCTCCCAACAAGGGGTATCGTTTTATGCCCCTAGCTAGGCATATATCATAAATTTAAAGTGATGTCATCCTTAGCGATCGATCCATAGGTTGCCCTCATGATTGATTCATATGGTAATTTAGTTTTAGTTCTAAGGAAGTGTTACATGCCTTTTCTTAGTGGAAACTAAAATTTAATATTCCCTTCTTTCATATCAATCAAGTCCCTTATCGTACGCAAGAACGGTCAACCAAGGATTATTGTACAAGACGGGTTTCACTCAATATGAAGAAAAATAAAATCTATGGGCACATAATTCCAATTTACAAGAATAGATCATCATTAATTCTTCCGATAGGTTTTTTATAGTAGAATCCGTAAAGTGCAAATTGGGAGAACATTCTTCAATATTGGTAAGACCAAGCACATCACAAAGAGATTTCGAAATTGTGGAAACACTAGCACCCAAAACACAAAAAGCATAGCACTCAAAATTCTTAATTTTGATCTTAACGGTAGGTTCCCATTCGTCATGTAATTGTCTAGGAATTGAAATCTCTAGCTCTAACTTTTCTTCCGAATCTATTATCACCGCATCAGAAATATGTTTAGTAAAAGCTTTATTTTGTTCATAGGAATTGGGTGAATTTATAATAGATTGCAACATAGAAATACACTCAATCAAAGAGCAGATATCAAAATTAAATTTTTTGTAATCCGAAATAGTGGGTGCATCACTAGCTAAAGTTTTGACCTCTTAAATCCCACTTTTATGATTTTTTTCAATAAGATTTCCACCCTTCAAATTATGGGAACACCCTCTAGATAAGGTTGAAACTTATTGAGTTCCCTTATCATTAATTTTATAACTATTAAACAGGGAATCAATAGAACAAACATCAATCATTTTGATCCCTTCATCATTTTCATGAAAGCAATCGGGAAACGCTCTTTCTAAAAATTCTCTTTTAGATCTAAGCATAGCAGTTCTTTTCTTAGTTTCATCTATGGAAACATATAAAGCTTTAATTGATTCATTAATATCAAACTTAGGAAAAAAATATTCTTGATATTTTCTACATCATGCAACATTATATCAATGCTTCTAGACATATTATCAATTTCATTCAACTTTTCTTCTATCGTAGTATTGAAAGCTTTTTGCGCATTGATAAATTCCTTAATATTACTCTCAAGATTAGAGGGTATCCTAGCATTATTATTATGAGAATTATCATAGGAATTGCCACAATTATTGAAGAACTTCCATGATACGGCCTAGGATTAAAATTGTTCTTGTAAGCATTATTACTAAAGTTGTTTTGCGAGACAAAATTCACATATATGGCATCATTATTTTGCTCAATAAAAGTATACAAAGGCACATAATTAGGATCAATAGGAGCATGCATACTAGCAACCAATTTCATAAGAGCATCAACTTTTTCACTCAAAGCACCAATTTATTCAATAGAGTTAACCTTTTTACTAGTAGGAGTTCTTTCAGTATGCCAGTGTGAACAATTAGCCATAATGTTATCAAGCAATTTAGTAGCATCGCCCAACATAATTTCCATAAAATTACCACCTACAGCGGAATCTAAAAGATTTATAGAAACAAAATTCAATCCCGCATACATTTTTTGCATGATCATCCAGAAATTCAAACTTTGATTTTGGCAATTTCTTATCATCAGTTTCATCCTTTCCCAAGATTGGGCAACATGCTCGTGCTCAAGTTGTTTAAAATTCATAATCTGATTCCTAAGAGAAATAATTTACGCGGGAGGAAAATACTTTGTCATAAAAGCATATTTGCACTTGTTCCAAGAATCGATACTATTTCGTGGCAAAGATGAAAACCAAAATTTAGCAACATCATGCAAAGAGAAGGAAATAATTTCATATTGACAATATCATTGTGCACATCTTTGTTCTTTTGCATATCAGACAATTCTATGAAAGTGTTTAGATGGGACGCGACATCCTCATTAGGAGTACCGGAAAATTGCTCTTCCATAACAAGATTCAACAAAGTGGCATAATATCATAAGACTCTGCACTAGTGGCGGGAGGAGAAATAGGAGTTCTAATAAAATCATTGTTGTTGGTATTAGAAAAATAGCACAACTTAGTGTTCTCTTGACTCATCATGACTACACAAGCAAGAACACAAGCAAACAAGAGTTCCGACAAGAAAACGGCAAACGGAAAGGAGGCAAATAAAAAATGAATTTTTTGTGAAGTGACGGAGAGAAAAACGAGAGGAAAATGGCAAATAATGTAATTGCAAGGAGATGAAATTTGTGTGTAGGAACCTGATATATCTTGACTTGATCTTCCCCAGCAACGGGGCCAGAAATCTTGCTTAGTGTCGCTGGTGCATTGGTTTCCCTCCAAGCTTAAAGGGTGATGTAGCACAGCGATGGCAAGTATTTCCCTCAGTTAATAAACCAAGGTATCAATCGAGTAGGAAGATCCACAAGATTATGTAAGTAGTCCCTCCACACAAATAGCAAATCCTCGCAACCCAACACGTGGAGGGGTTGTAAATCCCTCGTGGGTAAAGTAAGCATAGATTGATAGATGCAATAAGAGTGATATAAAATAGCACACATGAAGGTATTTTGGTTTTTTTGATAATATAGATCTGAAAACAAAATTAAAAAATAAACTAGAAACACAAATAACAAAGTAGAGATTGTCAGGTAGACCCGGGTGCCGTAGGTTTCACTAGTGGCTTCTCTCGAGAAATTGCAAATGATGGGTAGACAAATTATTGTTGGGCAATTGATAGAAGAGCAAATAATTATGATGGCATTAAAGACAATGATGATGTATATAGGCATCATGTCCAAGATAAGTACACCGACTTCTGCATGCATCTACTTCTATTACTCCACACATCAACCGCTATCGAGCATGCATCTAGTGTATTGACTTCATGGAGAAACAGAGTAATGCCTTAAGAATGATGACATGATGTAGACAAGATCTATTCATGTAGGAATAGACCCCATCATTTTATCCTTGATAGCAATGATACATGCGTGTCATGTCTCTTTCTGTCACTAAGATTGAGCACCGCAAGATCAAACCCGTCGCAAAGCACCTCTTCCCATTGCAAGATAAAAGATCAAGTTGGCCAGACAAAAACCAAATATCGGAGAAGAAATATGAGGCTATAATAATCAAGCATGAATATGTTTTCATAGATCTGGTCATAAACACACCGCAAAAGAATGAGTTACATGATATGGATCTCCAAGAGATCATTGTATTGAGAAACAAAAGAAGAGACAAAGCCATCTAACTACTGCTTACGGTCTCGTAGGTCTGATATGAACTACTCACACATCATCGGAGGAGCACCAATGAGGATGGTGAACCCCTCCATGATCATGTTCCTCTCTGGAACGAGCTCTAGATTGAATTTCGTGGCTCTGGAACTTGCGGCGACCGAAATTATTTTTCATTGACTCCTCTAGGGTTTTTGATTATTAGGGTATTTATAGAGCTCGCAGGAGGTGGAGGAGATGCCCTAGGGCTCCACTAGACACCAGGCCACGCCAGGGGCCTCTGGTGTGCCCTGGTGTCTAGCGCCCCCTGGGCCTCGTCTGCTGCTCATTCTTGGTTCCCAAGTTTCTTTATGGTCCAAAAAAATCTATGTAACATTTTGTGGCAATTGGACCTCATTTGATATGGATTTTCTATGAAGAAAAAAACAACATCTCGCACTAGGCACTATGTCAATATGTTAGTCCCAAAAATGATATAAAGTTGCTATAAAATGATCATAAAACTTCCAAGAATGATAACATAACAACATGGAACAATAAAAAATTTGGATACATTGGAGCCGTATCACACCATCATCACCAATATATGGCCTATCAACCTAGCGAAAAGTCTTATCTTTGTGTCGCACCAATGTGAACTGCACACCGCATTTGGATCAAGGGCAAGCTAGCTCATCGCTTATTGTTCCATTCACTATTCTCGACAAGCGTGGCAAGGTGGCATATCAATTGGAGCTACCGTCGAACCTTTAGTTCAGGATGTCTTCCATGTGTCACAGCTTCGCCGCTGCTCCAAGGATCCTATCCGAGAAATGGATCATGATATGCTTGAGCTGCAACATGACCTTTCCTCTAAAGAGCATCGGGTCCGCATTCTCGATCAAACTAAACTCCAGACTTGTCAAAAGGTTACCAAGTTCTTTGAAGTGCAGTGGTCAAATCATTCTGAAGATGAAGCCACTTGGTAACGTGAGGATCATCTTCGTGATGAATACCCCGAACCCTTTCCTTCTACCTCTTAATTCTTGGAACGAGAATTTCTTTTAGTAGGGGAGAATTGTGTCACCCTCAGATTAAGCTATAGTAATCATTGTAATTAAGCTATGGTGATGGTGAAGATTAAGTTAAATGCTTTTGATAAACACTGCTTGACTAATCATAGAATCATATCTCATTTCAAATTACCTTTGAAATTCAAAATTGAAATAATAAGTGGATTAAATATGTTTCCAAACATGAAAACTAAAATCATGGTGGCCTTGCAAATATTCACCTAGTGATTATAAAATTGAAACCATGTTTTTGTCATGTAATTTGGTGCCTCAAAAGAATTATATGAGAGGTGAAAACAGTTAATTAAATACCTTTTGAATTAGGAAAATACCCACACCTTCCAAATGCCCCCAATTCTTTTTGTAGCAGTACCACAAACTACAAGATAAATAATGGGCACGTACCCTATTTTACAAAAGCCATTTTGTTACAGAAATTAAACAAAACAAAAACAATTAAAAAGGAAAACAAACAAAGAAAAGGAATGAGTGACACAATGCTCATGGGATCTAGTGTGCTACAACACCGGCCCACCCGGCCCAGCCATCCCACCTACCTCGTTCCCCTCCCTCCTGCTCACCCGAGCCGGCGTGGACGCATCGATGCGTGCTAGCGGCCACGACCGTCGTCGTGGCGACCATCCACGGCTTACCAGCGCCCTACAAGACCCCTTGACCACCCTGGAACCCTACACCCCCTCTTTTGCTTCCCCCTCGCGCCATTGCTCCTCACCATGCATGCGCCAGCGCTACCGTTGCCATGGCCAGACTCATCCCCGTGGCCACCGTGTCCCCCAATGCATACGACCATGTGAGGAGAACTGCGAGCCTCGCCATCTTCCTCCTTTCCAACTAGAATGCGCTCGAAGACCGCGCACCATTGTCCCTACCGTCTTTTTCCCTTTCGGCCACGACAAACTCCGGTGACGAATCTGGCATTAGCAGGCCCTCCCCGATAGCACTTAGCTCACCTATAGGGCCCGATGAGCCCCCACTTCTCCCCCCTCTCTTGCACGCGGTTCCTTTGCCATAGATCCTCTACCATCGCCGCCTGAGCATGTTGCTGCCGCGAGCTTGTTGACAATGCCACGGCGCCCGTTCGCCGCAACCAGCCCCCTCAAGCTCCTGGAGTTCGTGTTGGGAAACGTCGCATGGGAAACAAAAAATATTCTACGCTCACCAAGATCATTCTATGGAGATCAACATCTACGAGAGGGGAAGTGCATCTACATACCCTTGTAGACCGCTAAGCGGAAGCGTATATACTGCGGTTGATGTAGTCGAATGTCTTTGTGATCCAATCACGATCCGTCCCGCGATCTCATCAGGAATCGTCCTGCGACCCCATCACAATTCGTCCCGATCTAGTGCCGAACGGACGACACCTCCGCGTTCAACACACGTACAGCTCGATGACGATCTCATCCTCCTTGATCCAGCAAGAGAGAGTGGAGAGATAGATGAGTTCTCTGTCAGCACAACGTCTTGGTGGTGGTGTGGGTCAAACTGTTCCGACATGGCTTCGCTAAGCAAAACCAGAACAAATCTAGTGGAGAAAACTGATCTATGGGAGAGATAGGGCTGAACCGTGGCATTGGTTGGTTGCAGCCCTTGATGACCCACAAGTATAGGGGAACAATCCTAGTCCTTTCGATAAGTAAGAGTGTCGAACCCAACGAGGAGCAACGTAAAATCTGCACGCACTGAAATTGTGAGTAACAAGTGATTGTGTGGTGACATGATTCGTAGCAAGCAACAAGAACAAAAGTAGCAACGGTGCAGCAAAGTGGCCCAATCCCTTTTGTAGCAAGGTACAAGCCTGGACAAAGTCTTATAGGGGGAAAAACGCTCCCGAGGACGCACGGGAATTTCTGGCATGCTAGTTTTCATCATGTTCATATGATTCGCGATCGTTACTTTGATAGTTTGATATGTGGGTGGACCGGCGCTTGGGTACTGCCCTTACTTGGACAAGCATCCCACTTATGATTAACCCCTCTCGCAACCATCCGCAACTACGAAAGAAGAAGTAAAACAAAGTCTAACCATAGCATTAAACTAGTGGATCCAAATCAGCCCCTTACGAAGCAACGCATAAACTAGGGTTTAAGCTTCGTCACTCTAGCAACCCATCATCTACTTACTACTTCCCAATGCCTTCCTTTAGGCCCAAATAATGGTGAAGTGTTATGTAGTCGACGTTCACATAACACCACTAGAGGAAAAACAACATGCAACATATCAAAATACCGAACGAATACCAAATTCACGTGACTACTATTAGCATGACTTATCCCATATCCTCAGGAACAAAAGTAAATACTCACAAAGCATAATCATATTCATGACCAGAGAGGTAATGAGTAGCATCAAGGATCTGAACATAAAATCCAAGTAATCCAGCTAGCATCAACTACGAAGAGTAATCAACACTACTAGCAACCTTACAAGTACCAATCGGAGTCGCGAGATGGAGATTGGTTACAAGAGATGAACTAGGGTTTGGAGATGAGATGGTGCTGATGAAGATGTTGATGGTGACGAGTCCCCTCCGATGAGAGGAGTGTTGATGATGACTATGGCAACGATTTCCCCCTCCGGGAGGGAAGTTTCCCAGGCAGGATCATCCTGCCGGAGCTCTAGATTGGTTCTGCTCAAGTTCCGCCTCGTAGCGGCGGGAAAACCACGAAAAATCTCCTCCCTTGATTTTTCCTGGACGAAACCCTTCATATAGTAGAATAGGGGTGCAAGTGGGCCAGCAGGTTGCCCACAAGCCCTCATGGCGTGGCCTGGGGGGTGGCCGCGTCATGCAGGCTTGTGGCCAACCCCTGGCGCCCCTCTGGCGCTTCTTCGGCCTAGTATTTTTTATAAATCCATAAAAAAATCCTCGTTGATTTTTACGGCGTTTGGAGTTGCGCAAAATAGGTATCTCAACTTTGCTCCACCTTCAGGCTAGAATTCCAGTTGCCGGTATTCTCCCTCTTCATGTAAACCATGCAAAATAAGAGAGAAAAGGCATAAGAATTGTACCGTGAAGTGAAATAACAGCCCAAGAAGCGATACATATCAACATGAAAACATGATTCAAAATGGACGTATCAACTCCCCCAAGCTTAGACCTCGCTTGTCCTCAAGCGAAAGCCTAGCTCAATAAATATGTCCACATGTTTAGGGAGAGAGGTGTCGACAAAACAAGATACGAACATGTATCCATCATGATCATGATCAGTACAGCAATACCAACATATAATCTCTCATGCTAAAGTGATAATTCCTTCACAAAGTAAAGCATGGATCAAGAACCTTACCGAGAAGTAACAGCTGATAGCCTTTAGTCATTGAAGCAATTGCAATTTATCACAACATCACAAAGAGTCAAAGAAGAGCTTGTAAAGAAAATCCACATACTCAATCATTCTTTCGTTCTCTAAAATTGCTACAACTCACGTGGTACTCATGAGTTCAAAATTTCAGCTAGACACAGAGAAAGATAGGGGCTTATAGTTTTGCCTCCCAACTTCTTACCTCAAGGGTAATGTCAACAATAATAATTCATGAATACTTACCTCCAAGTTGACATATGAATATAGATCTTTCCCAAGCATACGACATTAGCCAAGATAAAGGCGAGATAAGGAATTGGTGAAGATCACCATGACTCTTTCAAGGGCAAAAAGTAAAGGTACAAGATAGGCCCTTCATAGAGGGAAGCAGAGGTTGTCATGCACTTTTGAGGTTTGGATGTGTGTCCTCTTAGTGCGGAGGAACGTCACTTTATATTGCCTCCTGTGATAAAGAATTTTATTATGCAGTCTGTCGCTTTTATGTCTTCTTCATCATAGGTTCGTACAAAGCTTATTTTCCACACACTAATAGATCATACATATTAGGGAGCAATTTTTATTGCTTGCACCGATGACAACTTACTTGAGGGATCTTATTTAATCCATAGGTAGGTATGGTGGACTCACATGGTCAAACTGGGTTAATGGTTTATGGATGCACAAGTAGTATCTCTACTTAGTGCGGGAGGTTTGTCTAATGTGAGGTGGAAGCAATCATCACATGCTAAGGGATCTCTAATCATATAACATTGTTCGGAGCCAAGCAAACACAATTCATTATGTTGTCTTGCTTGTCCAACATCTACTTCTAGGCATGCAATAGTTTAATGAGTGTTCACAATCCTAGATGGTGTCAGAGATGATATATTTATATGTGAACTTCTCCTTCTTTATCACTTCCTATTAATTGCAACCATGACCAAGGTCTACGTTTGCCTCCACTCAACAAGTTTCAATCCTCATTTTTTTATATGTGAAGCCATCACTTCCCATAAGATCATTACATGATCTTTCATGCTTTTTGTTCTATTCTCACTCTTTTGATCATGGCAAGTGGCAAAGCCCTTCAACTAAGACACTCTTTATTATATGGCTCACGACCTCGAATACATCGGGGGTGACACAAAGCAAAACTCAAGACTAAAACACTAAGACTTTTAATCTACTAGAGAAAGAGAAAACTGAAAAGGAAAACTAAAACAAAGGTAAAGGCAAAAGATGTGATGGTGATACGATACCGGGGCAACTCCCCCAAGCTTGGCACAAGCCAAGGGGATTGCCCATACCAATGCTCAGTTGTCTTCCTTTGGTGGTGATGGTGGAGTTGTTGCAACATGAGTTTTATCCTCCGTCTTCCAAGGCATAGGTGCTCCATCATGGAAAGACGAACGAGTCTCCGGAATCCTCAAATCTGCAACCAACCGTATTGATTTAAATCTATACTCATACTCACAGTTTTGGTTCTGCAGGTCATAGATCTGGGCCTGGAGTTGATCAATCCTGTCATAGAGCCTGGAGAGGTGCTTCCCAATGTCATTGGCATCAATCCTGTGCTTGCTAGTGAACTCCGTGATCATCATGTGGTTGGCGTTGAATCCACGCTCCACCATCCCTTGGCACTTGTAGACTTGTTGCTCCATTGCTTCGAGCCTCGTCTCCATGCTTCCGGTCTTCTTGGGCCCCTCAACATGACGGATGTGCAACATCCCCTCATGCATCTCAATAGATTGAGGGTGTTGCAGCACTCCCGTGAGGTAGGGATTGATGACCTTCTTGAAGATCTTGTCCTTCGGAGCTTTTGGGGAAGTCATAGCGATCTAGATCTGCAACAGAAATAGGATCGAAACGAAAAACAGAAGAAATCTGCGTGATGCACTGATCAGACCAAACGGGAGTATATATAATGATTTTTTTTAAGACCACAAGGAGTACCCCGCACGAAAACGATGTCCGGGAGGTGCACGAGGTGGCCACAAGCCCTCATGGCGCTGCCAGGGGGTGGACCCGCGCCGTGCAGGCTTGTCGCCTCCTCGTGCACTTTCCGGACTACTTCCAATTTTTGTATTTTTCAAAAATTCCAAAAGCGAGAAAATTTCCTACTGAAAAAGTTTTGGACTCTGTTTTCTTACCGAATCACATACCTCTTTGTTTTCGGAGTCTGAAACAGGCTGATAAATATCCCTTAGGTATTCTTCCAGAGTTATGGTATTGATAATATTGCTTTCAACATTTATGGGAGTACCTGAGATATAATGCTTGATTCTCTGCCCATTTACAACTCTCGGACAATTACCTTTCATGTTGTTGATCTTGATAGCACCGGAACGATATACTTCCTCAACAACATAGGGACCTTCCCATTTGGAGAGAAGCTTGCCTGCAAAGAATCTTAAACAAGAGTTATATAGCAAGACATAATCACCTACATTGAACTCACACTTTTGTATCCTCTTATCATTCCACCTCTTAACCTTCTCTTTGAACAGCTTGGCATTCTCATATGCCTGAGTTCTCCATTCATCAAGCGATCTAATGTCAAATAATCTCTTCTCACCGGCAAGTTTGAAATCAAAGTTGAGCTCTTTGATTTCCCAATAAGCTTTATGCTCTAGATCAAGAGGTAAATGATATGCTTTACCGTACACCATTTTGTACGGAGACATGCCCATGGGATTCTTATAGGCAGTTCTATAAGCCCACAGTGCATCATCGAGCTTCTTAGACCAATTCTTTCTAGACCTGTTAACAGTCTTTTGTAGAATTAGTTTAATCTCTCTGTTGCTTAGCTCTACTTGATCACTGGACTGAGGGTGATAGGGACACGCAATTCTATGGTTGACATCGTACTTAGCAAGCGTTTTATGGAAAGCACCATGAATGAAGTGTGAACCACCGTCGGTCATTAGATATCTAGGGACTCCAAATCTAGGGAAGATAACTTCTTTAAGCAACCCGATAGAAGTGTTGTGATCAACACTACTAGTGGGGATAGCTTCTACCCACTTAGTGATGTAATCAACAACAACTAGGATATGAGTATACCCGTTGGATTTTGGAAAAGGTCCCATATAATCAAAGCCCCAGACATCAAATGGTTCAATGACAAGTGAATAGTTCATAGGCATTTCCTGACGTTTGCTAATATTACCTATTCTTTGACATTCGTCACAAGACAAGACAAACTTACGGGCATCCTTGAAGAGAGTGGGCCAATAGAATGTGTGTAGTTCTATCTCCCGCATGGTGTCCTCCGTAGGCCTCAGAGTGTCACTTCTGTAGGATCTGTCCCTGTTCATGTTCAGGTACACAACATCTAATAACACCATCTACTCCTTCCTTATAAAGGTGAGGATCATCCCAAAAGTAATGTCTCAAGTCAAAGAAGAATTTCTTCTTTTGCTGGTATGTGAAACTAGGTGGTATATATTTGGCAACGATATAGTTTGCATAATCAGCATACCACGATGCACTACGTGAAGCATTGATGACATTCAGTTGCTCATCGGGAAAGCTGTCATCAATAGGTTGTGGGTCATCAAGAACGTTCTCCAACCTAGACAAGTTAACCGCTACGGGGTTATCAGCACCCTTCGTGTCGACAACATACAAATCAAATTCTTGTAGAAAGAGAACCCATCTGATAAGTCAAGGTTTAGCGTCCTTCTTCTCCATGAGGTACTTAATAGCAGCATGATGAGTGTGAATAGTGACTTTGGAATCAACTATGTAAGACCTGAACTTTTCACATGCAAACACGACTGCAAAAAATTCCTTTTCTGTAGTAGCATAGTTTCTGTGGGCATTGTCTAGAGTTTTAGTAGCGTAGTGAATAACATTCAACTTCTTATCAACTCTTTGCCCTAGAACAGCACCAACAACATAATCACTAGCATCACACAAGATCTCAAAATGCAAGTTCCAATCAGGTGGTTGAACAATAGGTGCAGTTATCAAAGCCCTCTTAAGTATTTCGAAGGCTTCCTCACAATCATCGTCAAAGACAAAAGGAATATCCTTTTGTAAGATATTGGTAAGAGGCCTAGAAATCTTAGAGAACTCTTTAATGAACCTTCTATAGAAACCAGTATGACCAAGGAAACTTTTTATACCTTTGATATCTGTGGGGTATGGCATTTTCTCGATTGCATCAACCTTAGCCTTATCGACTTCAATACCTCTTTCAGAAATTTTATGTCCTAAGACGATGCCTTCATTAACCATAAAGTGGCACTTCTCCCAATTCAAGACAAGATTGGTGTCTTTACATCTCTGCAAGACTCGATCAAGGTTGCTGAGGCAATCATCAAAGGAAGACCCACAAACGGAGAAGTCATCCATGAAAACCTCGACAATCTTTTCACAAAAGTCAGAGAATATAGCCATCATACATCTTTGAAAGGTGGAAGGTGCATTACATAAGCCAAAAGGCATACGTCTATAGGCAAAGGTACCGAAAGGGCAGGTGAAAGTGGTTTTCTCCTGATCAGATTGTGCAACTGGTATTTGGGAGAAACCAGAATAACCGTCTAGAAAGTAAAAGTGTCTGTGTTTAGACAGCCTTTCTAGCATTTGGTCGATAAAAGGAAGAGGGTAATGATATTTCCTAGTGGCTTTATTCAGTTTCCTGAAATCGATCACCATCCTATATCCAGTAATAATCCTCTATGGGATCAATTCATCCTTATCATTAGGGACAACGTTAATGCCTCCCTTATTAGGAACGCAATGCACCGGACTCACCCAATAGCTATGAGCAACATGATAGATAATACCCGCTTCCAGGAGCTTTAATATTTCTTTTCTTACTACTTCTTTCATCTTAGGATTCATTCTCCTTTGATGATCAGCAACTGGTTTGAAATCAGGATCGGTTTTAATCTTGTGCTGGCATAGAGTGGGACTAATGCCCTTAAGATCATCAAGGGTATATCCGATAGCAGCACGGTGCTTCCTTAGAGTTTTTAGTAACTTCTTTTCTTCATGCTCTGAGAGGCTAGCACTAATAATGATAGGATATATCTACTTTTCATCAAGATAAGCATACTTAAGAGTATCAAGCAACTGTTTAAGCTCGAACACAGGATCACCCTTTGGTGGGGGTGGATCCCCAAGCAGTTCAACACGCAAGTTATTCTTAAGGATAGGATATTGTTCTACGACAACTCTATCTATCTCATCCCTTTCATCCATATGCATATCATTTTCATGCTCAAGCAAGTATTGCTCTAAGGGATCAGTAGGAGGCACGGCAATAGAAGCTAAGGCAATAGTTTCATCCTTACTAGGCAACTCCTTTTCATGAGGTTGTCTACCAAACTTGGAGAAATTGAACTCATGTGACACACCTTCAAAGCCAACAGTGACAGTTTGCTTCTCACAGTCAATATGAGCATTGACGGTATTGAGGAAGAGTCTGCCAAATATGATGGGACAAAAGCTATCTTGTGCAGTAGCAAGAATGAGGAAATCAGCAGGATACTTCGTTTTACCACACAAGATTCAACATCCCTAACGATTCCCACAGGGCAGATAGTATCTCTATTGGCAAGCTGAATAGTGACATCAATAGGCTCTATCTCAACAGGTGCAATCTCATCTTTGATTTCATCATATAAGGATTGAGGTATTGCACTAACACTAGCACCCACGTCATATAAACCATGATAACAATGATCTCCTATCTTAACAGAAAAAACAGGCGTGCCAACAACAGGCCTATGTTTGTCTCTAGCATGAGGTTTAGCAATTCTAGCAGCATCTTCAGAGAAGTGAATATTATGTCCCTCAACATCTTCACACAGAAGATCTTTGATGATAGCAATGCTAGGTTCAACTCTAATTTGCTCAGGGGGTGTAGGTGTTCTAATGTAGCCTCTACGTATCACAGTTGAAGCTTTAGAATGATCCTTAATCCTAACTGGGAAAGGTGGTTTCTCAATGTAAGCACTGGGAACAACATGATCATTATAGGCAATGACTTTCTCTTCAACTGGAGTGGGTTTAACTACATTGACTTCTAAATGAGGATGATATTTAAACCACTTCTCTTTGGGGAGATCAATATGGGCAGCAAAGGATTCACACAATGAAGCTACTATCTCAGAGTCAAGTCCATACTTAGCGCTAAAGTCAGAAAAAGTATGTGTTTCAACAAAGGATTTATAGCAACCAAAAGTGAAATTCATACCTGACTCCTTACCTTCTTCAAGCTCCCAATCTTTAGAGTTGTGTTTAATTCTCTCCAATAAATTCCATTTGAATTCAGAGTAATCAACACTACTAGCAACCTTACAAGTACCAATCGGGGTCGCGAGACGGAGATTGGTTACAAGAGATGAACTAGGGTTTGGAGATGAGATGGTGCTGCTGAGGATGTTCATGGTGATGAGTCCCCTCCGATGAGAGGAGTGTTGGTGATGACGATGGCAATGATTTCCCCCTCCGGGAGGGAAGTTTCCCCAGCAGGATCGTCCTGCCGGAGCTCTAAATTGGTTCTGCTCAAGTCCCCCCTCGTGGCGGCGGCGAAACCACGAAAAAGCTCCTCCCTTGATTTTTTCCTGGACGAAACCCTTCATATAGCAGAAGAGGGGGGCAAGTGGGCCAGCAGGTTTCCCACAAGACCTCATGACGTGGCCTGGGGGTGGTCGCGCCGTGCAGGCATGTGGCCAACTCCTGGCGCCCCTCCGGCGCTTCTTCGACCCAGTATTTTTTATAAATCCGGAAAAAATCCTCGTTGATTTTTACGGTGTTTGGAGTTGCGCAGATGTAGCACCGTGTGTTTAGCTTTCCTGACTAATTAACTTATTTCAAAAATTAGGACCAATTAATTTTTTTGTGAATGCTTGTGATGCTTGAACTGATTATTGTTTGTGTGCTTGCTTGAGTGAATGTGATTGCTCCCCAATAATTCTTGCCATCCTCCAACTCACCTCCTCAGCCCATGTTCCCGTGTCTAATGATCAAGCCATGTGTTTAGGACCAATATCTATTTTTACCAAATATTATTTTCACCAAAAGGCAATTCCTTGAATTAAAACTTCCAAACCCCTGAGATGAGATTTGTACTACAAGTCCTCAATTAGGGGACTTATTTTTGCACCAATTATTTTATTTAAAACCTATTATCAAAATTTCTTCCAAAAAACACAATATTATTATTTTAAAATTTATTTTATTATTTTATTTAAATGCCTTTATGTGAGGCCAAAATGGCCTCACATGAAGAAATGTTATTTTTATTGCTTTCAACATATTTATGAAAATTTAGGGAAACTCAGTGGATATATTTATTCCATATATATGAGTTTCAACACATGGTCATGTTCAAAATATTGGTCAAATCCCTCCAAAACCATTCCTGCCTATTTCCAGCTTTTGAAATATTTCTATAAGAAATATTCTCAATAAATTCTAGTAAAATTTCAGCATATCACCTATGATATTCTTGATGATCTTGCCAAGTTTCAACTCAATCTAAGTTGATTTGACTCCCCTAATTATTCTAAATCCCTATCTGTCCAGATTCAAATTTGAGCAACTCTACATTGTGAAGTGTCTCCAATTGTGCTAAAATTTGGTAGACAGGTTCTAATACTCCAATAATGCATCCACACCAAGTGGCACATCAAGGAGAATAGAGGAACTTGTCCTAAGACCCTCAAAACCCTCTCTGTTGATTTTTGACTTTGGTTAACTTGACATTATAAAGTTCCACCAATTGACCTAAAACTTTTTGTGCATGCCTTAATGCTCAAATAATGCCCCTACACCAAATATTGGATTTGTGGGAATTGATTTGAATAGGGTTGTAAGCAGAAACTCATTTCTGCCCATTTTAGGGGTTTTCCAAGTCTACATTGGAAAACTTCTCCAGCAAATCCCAAATTTGGTGTGCAAGCTTATTTTCATCTATTATTTTATCCTGTTAAGTTTCATAGCCATTGGAATTCATCTGATGGCCTAACCACAGATCAAACACCTTGTGTGCAATCACTAAATTGGCTTCTTTGACCCCTTCCACTTTTACCCTTGAGCTCCACTTTCTACCACAGCTATATCTAGTTACATTTTACCTCCAGTAACTTTCCCATGGCCACTGGTCAATTATTGGAGAAGGACCCTTTATAATTACTTCTCATTTTCACCCTTGGCAACACTGTTTTACCTCTCTTCCCATACTTCTGCTCAACCCAAGGCTCCCAATTCTTTCCAGAGCATCTCTAGTATGCCAATGCTTCATTTCAAGCCAAGATATGGCATGCTCATGTGGAGAAAATGAGCAGCTCATCTACAAGTTCATTTCTGGCTCAAACATAGCTTTGTACACCAAGTACTAGCTACCCCCCTCAACTTGATCTCAAACTTGGCAGTATTGTAGTCCTCTCATAGATAACACTGCGAGACATAATGTTTCCCCAAGACTCCCCATTTGAGACCCACTCTCCTTAACTCTAAGTTTGTTGTTGCAAACTTAACAGTAGTCAAACCCCAGTCAAAACTGGTCCTCTTGGGTTCAAACTCCACCAGTGCTTCACGGCATGCATGCCTTGCATGTTTGACACCTTGGCCTGGCCAAGGGATGGCCCAGGACACCAAGTGGGGTGGTGACCACCTCCCCGGCGTGCAGAAACGGAGCTCTGCACCTTGTCTTCTTTCTCCAGGGCGTATCTAGCCATTTCATCGTGTCTCAGAGCACCAGGGCATCTCCCTTGACTGGTCCAAGCTCCTCCCGACGCTGGCTAACCTCCAAGACGCCAGGGACGCGTGTCTTCTTGCTTGTCAAAGAGCTCCGGGAGCTCTCGAGCTCACCTTCGGTTTCCCCTCTCCATATGGCTTTCTCCTGAGCGCCCTAAGCCTCCAGGACCTCTCCCTCTCTCCCTGGAACCCCCTCGAACTCCCCATTCTCTCCTAAGCCCTCCTTCCCTCCTCCTTCTGCCATGTCCGAAGCCCCACCAGAGGCCTCCTCTCGAGCCGGCCAACCACGGGGATTCCCCCTCGCCTCTAGCCCTCCTGGAGTTCCTCCTGGCCGGAGAAGATCCTCCCCAGCACCTCTAGCCCCCTCCCTTTGCCCCTGGTGCTGACACAAGAGGAGGCCGATGGCCTTTCCTGCCGCCAGTCAAGCCCGCGCCGCGGCGGCTCTCCTCGGCGGGCGAGCGACACCTAGATGGGCGCGCCGCTCCGCTTGAGCCCCGGTGAGCAGCCGCCCGAAGCGGTGGGCTGGAGGCACCAGCAACCACCGCCAGGCCTCCCTGCGTCCCCCGTCGGGAGCTTGAAGAAGGCCTATCGCCAGGGCCCTCCTGTCGGCCAGCCATCTGGGGCAGGGCACTGACGGGTAGGTCCAGGCTCGGGCAAGTGGAGACAGCTCCGGCGAGAACCGCTTCCGTAAGGCGGAAGCGCATCCGTCCTAATACACCTTCTGCGTAGCCTCTTTCCTCGAGGCTGAGGCAGCTGGGCCGGCCTGAGGCCTACCCAACGCTCTGAGCGTTAGATAACCCCGAGGCTAAGCCTTTTCCTTTTTCCTATTTGGTTAAACTTCATAAATCCATCCAAAATTCATACTGACTCCAATTTAATTGATTCAAAATTCTGCAGGTTTCTAAAATCATGTTGTACCCAGATTTGAGCATTGCACCTTTTTCCAAAATACTTTCCTGTGATATTAATATCTAAATGCCCATTTAGATATTTTAAACCACCTTTGCAAATTCCTAGAGGATCCAATCCAACTCCAAATGGAGTGATTCAAATTTCCAGAGCCTTCTTAAATCATTCCCTATTTTTAGAACCTTGGTCAACATTTTACTCAGGCCTTATTCTGTTGTAAATAGCTTCCTATTGCTATTTATTCCATGTTAGAAAATTCCTAGGATATTCATATAAACTCCAAATCCAGTGAATCAACTTCCTAAATATTTCTAAAATCATGCTCTGTTTATTAAGTGCCTCCACTCATTGTTAAGAGAATGATTTCTGTAGGCTTCTCCAATAATCACCTATTGCTCTTTCCATCCATTCAAAAATCCTTGATGATTCAAATCTCCTATGGAAAGCTTCAGGTATTTTTCTTATGACCAGAGAAGTCCAAGAAAAATGAAACTTCTATTTATAGGACACTTTTGTTTCTGCTTGTTGTGTGGCTTACTGTAATTGTTTCTACGATAGTTGATGGGTAGACAGAGTAATCAGACTTGGAGCGGAAGACCTCGAGGACTTACGTGAGCAAGGCAAGCAGCCCTTTGACCACGACTGAGCATATGTTACTTTGCATGATAAAATAGCAAGTATTCCCGTTGCATACGATCATAAGTGTCGATAATCATTTGATATGATTTTACCGAAGGCTCCCCCGGAGCACATGCATTGAGCTTGACCCTACCCCTTGAGGGTCCTGCTAATACCATGTTGACAAGTAAGATAGAAGTAGTATTATCATGAGCATGTTGTTGACATAAAGCAAGAGTTTACTAAAACTCCGTCGGGTGCCACTAATGCCCGAGGGTGATTATGAGTTAGGTGCTCACTTTCGGTGAAGTGATGCACCCAGTATTTGTGTGAGTATGGTTTCGGAAACGGGATTAGATTTATGATGTGTCGACCATCCCAACCTTACCAGTACGACCACGTTACCCCTCGTGGGACGGGGCTATGTTAATTACTCTGGTCGGTGCTAGCAAAGAGCCACATTACTAGTGGCGGGAGTGATGTGTGGTCACTCTCGTGATGGGGTCGTGCCATGTAGGACGACTATGCCATTTTTATGAGTTCCAGTCACACCGTTGGTCCCTGCATGGTTGGTACTGTCCAGAGTTGGTTCTTGTAAGACGTACAACATGTGGGCTGGGTACCAATCGAGTGGACCTCTTTGTCTAGTATCGTCAGGGGAAAGGCATGCATTGATCACATACTTACCTCGGGTATGTGATATACCGCGAGTCGTGCATGACACAGAAGTTTCCCGGATATCGTGGGTCCAGCGTACTACCTGTGCAGAGTGTAAACTATTCGAATAGCCGTGTCCACGGTCAAGGACAGTTGGGTAATCCTGCTTAAACTACGTCCAATTATTTCCGCATAAACCAAGTGGGAGTGTGTGTGGTGTCGAAAAAGGTGTTGCTATGATAGCAATGATATGACCAAGTACGGTGACTTGGCATATAGGGTGAACCCGGATGGTTCAACCCTCGACAGATATATTGATATCTGTAACCTGTTCTTCAAAAGTAATTTCTTTAACTTGATGCATATTCATGATCATTCCACCTAGATGACTTACACCAAAGATGCATGATATTGTTATCCTTCACTTTCGTTGTTCATATCATGGGCCGTTTGCGAGTACATTCAAAGTACTCATTGGCTTGCCACTGGTTATTTCATTGACCAGGTATGAAAGAAAAGGATTTGGTGAAGATTAACTCGGTGACGTTCTTGCGAGCTAGGACACTTCCCAGTCAGAATGCCTGTAGGTTAAGGCTTATGGCATGGGTTCAAGCTTTCAACCAATAATTCCGCTATTGGTCCAGTTTGGAGTGTGATACGTCTCCATCGTATCTACTTTTCCAAACTCTTTTGCCCTTGTTTTGGACTCTAATTTGCATGATTTGAATGGAACTAACCTGGACTGACGCTGTTTTCAGCAGAATTTCCATGGTGTTGTTTTTGTGCAGAAATAAAAGTTCTCGGAACGTCTTGAAAATTTACGAAGAATATTTCTAGAAAATATGAAAAATACCTGCGCAAAGATCCACCAGAGGGGACGGGCCACTGGGCCACAAGCCATGTAGCCGCGACCTCCCCCTGGCCGCGGCTACGAGGCTTGTGGGGCCCACGTAGCTCTGTTGCCCCCAATTCCAGCGCTATTTATTCCCTTTCGTCTTGTAAAAAATTAGGAGAGAAGAGTTCATTGCGTTTCACGATCCAAGGCGCCGCCACATCCCGTTCTTGCCCTGGAGGGTAGATCTGGAGTCCGTTTTGGGCTCCGGATCAAGGAGATCGTCGCCATTGTCATCATCAACCTTCTTCCCTCTCCAATTCCATGAAGCTCTTCATCGTTCATGAGTAATCTATTCGTAGGCTCGCTGGGCGGTGATGAGTAGGATGAAATCTATCATGTAATCGAGTTAGTTTTGACGGGAATTGGTCCACTATGTTCTGAGATTGATGTTGCTACTACTTTGCCATGCTTAATGCTTGTCACTAGGGCCCAAGTGCCATGAATTCAGATCTGAAATTTATTATATTGTCACCAATATATGTGTGTTTTAGATCCAATCTTGCAAGTTGTAGTTACCTACTATGTGTTATGATCCGATAACCCCGGAGTGACAATAACCGGAACCACTCCCGATAATGACCATAGTTTGAGGAGTTCATGTGTTCACCAAGTGCTAATGTGTTGGTCCGATTCTTTATTAAAAGGAGAACCTTAATATCCCATAGTATCCATTTGGACCCCGCTGCCACGGGAGGGATGGACAATAGATGTGATGCAAGTTCTTTTCCCTAAGCACGTATGACTACACACTGAATGCATGCCTACATCACATCGACGAACATGAGCTAGCCACATATCTCTCCGTGTTATAACTGTGGCATGATGAATGTCATCCAACAAATCACCGATCCATTGCCTACGAGTTTGTCCCACTGCCATTGTCACTTGCTTTGCCGTTACTACTGTTGCTGCTACTGTTACTTGCTGGTACTGTTACTTGCTTTGTCCTGCTGCTGCTGCCACTATTGTTGCTACTACTGTTACTTGCTGCTGTTGTTACTTGCTACTGTTAATACTTGCTACTGCTGTCACTACTGCTGTTCCTTGCCACTGCTTTTACTCGTTACTCTGCTACTACATGCTACAATACTTATCTGGCGCCAATGATACTTCAGTTAGGAATAATCTGCGGTCAACAGATTCTTTCCTAGCACCGTTGCTATCATATTACCTTTGCTGCTTTTATCCTGCTTGCAGATACTAATCTTTCAGGTGTGGTTGAGCCGACAACTCAACTGCTAATACTGGAGAATATCCTTTCACTCCCATCGTGTCGAACCAAAAAATTTGGGTTGAATACCCTACCCTCAAAAACTGCCGCGATCCCACACACTGGTGGGCCATTGCAAGAAAATTGCTAATTGTTGAGCAACTGGAAGCAACTCTTTTCTGGCGCCATTGCCGTGGAGGCATCAAGTCAGGAATAGTTGCACGTCAACAACTCTTTTCTGGTGCCATTGCCGGGGAAGGATAGCTATATTCTCTAGGTCACTTGGGATTTATATCTGCTGATCACTATGAAGAATCTGAAAGATCCAAGAACCAAAGTCTTGCCCTCAACTACGAGGAGAGGTAAGGATTTGCCATCTAGCTCTGCACTTGATTCACCTTCAGTTATGAGTAAGTTCGCGACATCACTTCCTGCTAGAAATCTTGATATGTCGCCTATGCTAGATAATGCTAGAGATGCTACTGCTATTGATAATGCTTATGCTGCTACTATGCCTGATACTGCTAGAGATGTTATGCTTGATACTGCTAGAGATGCTATGCCTGATATTGCTAGAGATGCTATGCCTAATACTGCTAGAGATGCTATGCCTGATACTGCTAGAGATACTACTTTGCCTGATATGCCACTAGGGGTATTCCTTGATGCTCATATTGCTAGAGTTACTGCAAATGCTCATGATGCTTCTGAAACTGTCGATACTATTGAGATAGAACCTGCTTTTGCTCCTACTAGATCTAGCTCTCCTAGATATGACTTGCCTGATATACCTGAGGGTTATGTTATGGAGGGAGAGATAGCTGAGGATTTTCTTGCGTGTAAGGATGCCTATGACGCTGAGAAATTACTTCTCAAGTGGAAGGAAAAATCTCTGAAAGCTAGGATGAAATACGACCCGAAGTTTGCCACTTCACCTATCTTTATCACTAATGAGGATTATGAATTCTCTGTCGACCCTGAGATAATCTCTCTAGTCGAATCTGATCCTTTCCATGGTTATGAGTCTGAGACGGTCGTATCCCATCTTAGCAAACTACACGATATAGCCACCCTTTTCACTAGTGAGCAGAAGATCCGCTACTACTATATCCTTAAGTTGTTTCCTGTCTCTCTAAAGGATGATGCTAAAGCCTGGTTCACTTCTCTTGCTCCTGGATGTGTGAGTAGTCCCTAGGATATGGTCTATTACTTCTGTGAGAAATATTTCCCTGCCCATAAGAAGCAAGCTGCCTTGCACGAAATATACAACTTTGCTCAACTCAAAGAGGAGAGTCTCCCACAAGCTTGGGGGAGGCTCATCCAGCTACAAAATGCTTTGCCTGATCACCCTCTTAAGAAGAACGAGATACTTGATATCTTCTATAATGGACTTACCGATGCTTCTAGAGACCACCTAGATAGTTGTGTCGGTTGTGTTTTTAGGGAACGAACTATAGAACAAGCTGAGATTCTATTGAATAACATCTTGATCAACGATAATGCGTGGTCTATCCCCGAACCACCTCCTAAGACAACTCCTAAGAAAAGAGGTATTCTATTCCTCAGTCCCGAAGATATGCAAGAAGCCAGGAAATCTATGCAAGAGAAAGGAATTCGATCTGAAGAAGTCAAAAATCTACCCCCCATCGAAGAGATCCATGGTGTCGATAACCCGATACAAGTAGTAGAGGTGAATTCTCTGTGTAGATTCAATGAGAGTGATATTCCTTTTGACAAACCTTCTAGCCTATGCTTTGATGAATTTTACAACTTTGTTGCCAAACAACAGAGTTTCAATGATTATGTTAGCAGACAATTGGAACAAAGTACTCGTATGCTTAGTCATTTAAGTGCTTGTGTAGACAGAAATGTCAATGATCTGAAGCTTCTGAGTAAACATGCCTCTATGATTACTACTCAGGTAGAACAAGTACTTAAAGCTCAGAATGACTTGCTCAATGAATTAAATGACAACTCTGTCAGAGTCATTACCAGAGGAGGCAAAATGACTCAGGAACCTTTGTATCCTGAAGGCCATCCTAAGAGAATTGATCAATATTCTCAAGGAATTAATGCTGATACACCCAGTAATTCTAAGAAGAAGAAGAAGGATGATAGAAACCTACATGCATGTTCAACAAATACTGCCACACCTGAAGAACCAAACGATATTTCTACGTCTGATGCAGAAACATAATCTGGTGATGAACATGAACCTGGTGACAATATGGACAACGATGTTCATAATAATGCTCAACCTAGCAATGATAAGGATGTGGAGATTGAACCTATGGTTAATCCTGATAACCGACAAACTAAGAGATACGATAAGAATGACTTCACTTCTAGGAAGCATGGTAAAGAAAGGGAGCCATGGGTTCAGAGACCCATGCCCTTTCCTCCTAAGCCATCCAAGAAAAAGGATGATGAGGATTTTGAGCGCTTTATTGAAATGTTGAGACCCTTCTTTCTGCAGATGCGGTTAATTGATATGCTCAAAATGTCTCCATATGCCAAGTACATGAAAGATATCGTGACTAATAAACGGAAGATACCAGATCTTGAGATCTCCACCATGCTTGCCAATTACACTTTCAAAGGTGGAACTCCTAAGAAACTTGGTGATCCCGGAGTGCCCACTATACCTTGCTCCATTAAAGGAAACTACGTAAGAACTGCCTTATGTGACCTTGGAGCCGGTGTTAGTGTTATGCCTCTCTCTCTTTATCGTAGACTTGAACTGGATAAGTTGACACCCACTGAAATTTCTTTGCAAATGGCCGACAAATCAACTGCTTTCTCTGTCGGCATTTGCGAGGATGTGCGTGTTGTGGTTGCTAACACCACAATCTTAACAGACTTTGTTATCTTGGATATTCCTAAGGACGATGCCATAGCTGTCATCCTCGGAAGACCCTTCTTAAACACTGCAGGGGTTGTTATAGATTGCAACAAAGGCAATGTGACTTTCCATGTTAATGGTAATGAGTATACAGTGCACTTTCCGAAGAAACGATATCAAGTACATTGCATCAATTCTATCGAAAAAACTTCATCGATTCTTATTGGGAGCTTGGAATGCCCTATTCCTCGTGTCAAGATGAAGTATGATTGACTTGTTGGGGAGATTCATATCCCCATTGAGGTGACTTAGTGGCTATTCGACAATTCTTCGTTTCTTTTCGCTATTTGAAAAAGTTTTGTCATGAGGATTTGATCAACCCCATTGACGGATTTCTTTCGATGACCATGAAATGGATGAATCAAAGAGTCACATAGCTCTGTTTTAAGCTTTCACTTTCTGCTGCTTAGAAGAACAATGATAGATTTAGTTTAGTTTTTCCTGTTTTCTGTTTTGGCGTCCCACAGAAAAGTACCCCGAAAATAAAAGTTCTCTGATGGTCCTGAAAATCAAATATGATTTTTTCCGGATTTTTTGAAAAATACTGGGACTGAGAGCTGGCCTGGGGGGCACACGAGTGAGCCACAAGCCCTGTAGCCGCGGCCTCCCCCTGGCCTCGGCTACCAAGCTTGTGGGGCCCACAGGGACCAACTCCACTCATTCCAGCTCCCATCCTCTTCTTCTACCTCCAGAAAAAATCGTTTCACAGCTCAAACCCGTGTTCTTGCTCATTTGGCTGTGATTTTCGATCTCCTTGATCAAAGCACCATTCTCCGAACCATTTTGGGGAAATTACTCCTTGGTAAGTGACCCCTCCATTGGTCCAATTAGTTTCTACTCTAGTGCTTTATCCTTCGCGTATTCGTGCTACCTTGGTGACCCTGTTCTTAAGCTTCAAATGTTGACTTTAGCTGGTCCCAAGTAGTTTTAGCGCGTGATACGGTCTCTAGGCACTAGTAGGAGTAGTTTCTACAAGTTGGGTTAATCCTTACTCGTTTTTCTTTCGAAGTCTCTAAAAATTTCAGAATTTTTCATAGTTAGAAAAGGGAAAAGATGAGGAGGTTCTTGAGAGGCTCTTCAAGCTGTAACCCCAAGGAGGATGAGAAGAACCACCCCAAGTACGTGGTTCCTCGAGTCACAGAAGTTCGAGCGTGCGAGTGGCCAAGTGATGAATTTTTGCGCGCCGCTGGGCTTTACGAAGACTTTTATTACTTGGTGGAGAACGCAGGTCTTACCGCGTTCGTCGAAGGTAAGTGCCCACAATACCTCCTCCTCACCAATATTTTTGTTCAAAGCTTCAACTTTTATCCGAGGAAGAATCCTCTTATGGTTGAGTTCATGTTATACGATATCCCCCAGCGCATGACACTACAGGATTTTTGCAATGTGTGCAAATTACCTTATGTTGGGGATATTCATGATCCTCGTCCATGGGACTTGGAGGATTTCATAGGTACTATTGCTGTTGGAGAGGAGAGAGGAGTGTCTCGTGCTAGAATTGCTAGCATACATTTTCCTATGCTTCGGTACTTCTCATTATTTGTGGGAAAATATTTGATGGGCCGTGGGGAGGCTAGATCACATAGCTCTCCAGACCTTGCGGTTTTGCGCGAAGGCCTTTATAACAATAAGACTTATAGCCTAGGTGCTATAGTAGCTCAGTGGTTGAACACAAACCGTTCCAAAGGTGTCGTCTATGGAGTTATCTATGCTACTCGTCTTGCTAGACACTTTGAGATACCTATTAGACTTCGCGAGGAAGAAGAAATGCTTCTTCCTGAGAAATATCTGGATTATGACAGCATGGTTCGCCATGATTTTCTAGATAGAGATGCTAGTAGACGGATGATTTATAACCTGGTATTTAGTCAGGGTACTCATGAGACTATTACTTTGCCTGCTCCTTCTTTGTTCAACCTTTATGCAGGCAGGTACATTATTATGCCCTCGGACATCTACGCGTATTGGGGCTTGGCCCAACCACAAGTTCCCGTGCCCGAGCCGCCAGTCGAGTACCAGACGCCAGTTTATCAGTGGGAGCAAGAGGAGCTCACACAGCAGTGGCATCCACAGTCCGCTCTGGAGTATCCCGGAGCTGGTTATTTCCCTCCTTGGGAGTAGACCAAGCTAGGCCAAAAGCCTAAGCTTGGGGGAGCATGTGTTCGCACCAACTTTACGTTCATGCTTATGCTTTCACTTTGTTAGTCGGTGTTTACACTTTGCCACTGTATTATCCATGCTAGTTTATTTTCGTTTTCTTGTTTTCTTGTTTTGTGTCCTTTTGAGAAAACCCAAAAATATTTTCCTTTATTGTTTTGCTTGTTGGGAGCTTTCCTGTGTAAACAATTTTCTTTTTCTTTGAGTCGAGGTAGAAGACCATGGTTACAATGTTTAGTGGCTCTCGCATGCATACATGTTCATTTGTTAAAGAGCCATATTACTTTGTCTTATCCTTTGTGTTTGCCTGCAGATTTAGCTTAGTCCAATGCACGAGCACTCTTATTATTGTTCACATCATTCGATCGTGCAAGTGAAAGGCAATAATGATGATATATGATGAAGCGACTGAGATTGGAAAAGCTGGTATGAACTCTATCTATTTTGTTTTTGTAAATATGACTAGCTTCTCATCCCAAATTCAGCTTTGTTGAGAGAGAACCATGTTTGCAGTGACAACTTAGAGATCATAGTTTTTGATGCCATGCTTAATTAGCTAGGAGCTTATAATGGTTTGTCTTGAATGCCAACATAGATTTTGAGATGACTATGATGTAGTATGATAGGATGGTATTCTCCTTTGAATGATTCAAGTGGCTTGACTTGGCGCATGTTCATGCATGTAGTTGAAACAAAATCAACATAGCCTCTATGATGTTCGTGTTCATGGTGATTTATATCCTGCTCATGCTTGCACTCAATGTTAGTCAAACTCATTGCATCTCGATGACTGCTGTCGCTCTCTAGTTGGTCGCTTCCCAGTCTTCTGCTAGCCTTCACTTGTACTAAGCAGAATACAGCTTGTGCATTCACTTCCATTAACCCAAAACTTTTTCCATGAGAGTCCACCATACCTACCTATTTGCAGTATCTACCTGCCGTTCCAAGTAAATTTGCATGTGCCATTCTCTAAACCTTCAAGAAATAATCTGTTTGGCTTGCCCGAACCGCTCATGTGGTGACATGAGGCTATTGGTATCTTCCATGTTAGGTGTGTTATCCTCGACATGTGTTTATTCACTGTCATTCACGAGAAAGGGGACGGTAATTGGAATGCCCAGTTCCATGCTTAAATCAAAAACATAACTGTAAAACAAGACTCCCCCCGGATTGATGTTAGTATGGACGTTACCCTAGGATTCGGCTAGCCGTGGAGTGTGATTGATTGGTGGTGGGGGAGTTAAAACTTTACTTTTCTGTTTGGGAACCGCCTATAGCATGAGTAGCATGGAAGATATTGAGAACTCTTGGTCATTGCGTTGACAATGAAAGCATGCCACCCAAAATTATTAACTCTGTTTTCAAAGCTTGAGCTCTGGCACCTCTGCGAATCAATGCTTCCCTCTATGAAGGGCCTGTCTATTTATGTTCCTATTGAGTCAACCTCTTATTAAAAAAGCACCAATTAGAGAGCACCTCTGTCATTTTTATGCTTTGCTTTTGATTGATATTGAGTATGACTATGACTGGATCTTCGTTGCTATGAATTACAATGTTTAGTCAACCCTTGATCTTTGAAAGTGCTCTGCATTTATGTTTTGCGGTCTCAGAAAGAGCTAGCGAGATACCACCTATTCATATTGCTTCATTCTTGTGTTGATTGAATTGTTGGTATCTGAAACTCATTATTATTTGCTCGCTAGCTGTTTATGCCATTGATATTAGTTTACCGTGAGACCTATGTGTCACTTGCTTATGTGGTTAACTTGTGATCTTGCTGAAATTCTGGTTATGAGTTAGACATTGTTGCAACAACAAGATCAAACAAATTTTGTCAAAGTTTTTCTTTCTCTTTCAGTTTGTCAACTGAGTTGCTTGAGGACAAGCAAGGTTTTAAGCTTGGGGAGTTGATACGTCTCCATCGTATCTAATTTTCCAAACTCTTTTGCCCTTGTTTTGGACTCTAATTTGCATGATTTGAATGGAACTAACCCGGACTGACGCTGTTTTCAGCAAAATTGCCATGGTGTTGTTCTTGTGCAGAAATGAAAGTCCTCGGAACGTCCTGAAAATTTACGGAGAATATTTCTAGAAAATATGAAAAATACCTGTGCAAAGATCCACCGGAGGGGACGGGCCAGTGGGCCACAAGCCCTGTAGCCACGGCCTCCCCCTAGCCACGGCTACCAGGCTTGTGGGGCCCACGTGACTCTGCCGCCCCCAATTCCAGTGCTATTTATTCCCTTTTGTCCCAAAAAATTAGGAGAGAAGAGTTCATCGCGTTTCACAATCCAGAGGCGCCGCCACATCCCGTTCTTGCCCTGGAGGGCAGATCTGGAGTCCGTTTTGGGCTCCAGATCAAGAAGATCGTCGCCATCGTCATCATCAACTTTCTTCCCTCTCCAATTCCATGAAGCTCTTCATCATTCGTGAGTAATCTATTCGTAGGCTCGTTGGGTGGTGATGAGTAGGATGAGATCTATCATGTAATCGAGTTAGTTTTGACGGGGATTGATCCCTAGTATCCACTATGTTCTGAGATTGATGTTGCTACTACTTTGCCATGCTTAATGCTTGTCACTAGGGCCCGAGTGCTATGAATTCAGATCTGAAATAATTATGTTGTCACCAATATATGTGTGTTTTAGATCTGATCTTGCAAGTTGTACTTACCTACTATGTGTTATGATCCGGCAACCCCGGAGTGACAATAACCGGAACCACTCCTGGTGATGACCATAGTTTGAGGAGTTCATGTGTTCACCAAGTGCTAATGCGTTGGTCCGGTTCTTTATCAAAAGGAGAACCTTAATATCCCATAGTATCCATTTGGTCCCTGCTGCCACGGGAGGGATGGACAATAGATGTCATGCAAGTTCTTTTCCCTAAGCACGTATGACTACACACGAAATGCATGCCTACATCACATCGACGAACAGGAGCTAGCCACATATTTCTCCGTGTTATAACTGTTGCATGATGAATGCCATCCAACAAATCACCGATCCATTGCCTACGAGTTTGTCCCACTGCCATTGTCACTTGCTCTGTCGTTACTACTGTTGCTGCTACTGTTACTTGCTTTGTCCTTCTGCTGCTGCCACTACTGTTGCTACTACTGTTACTTGCTGCTGCTGTTACTTGCTACTGTTGCTACTTGCTACTGCTGTCACTACTATTGTTCCTTGCCACTGTTGTTACTCGTTACTCTGCTACTACCTGCTACAAGACTTATCTGGCGCCATTGATACTTCAGTTAGGAATAATCTGTCGTCAACAGATTCTTTCCTAGCACCGTTGCTATCATATTACCTTTGCTGCTTTTATCCTGCTTGCAGATACTAATCTTTCAGGTGTGGTTGAGCCGACAACTCAACTGCTAATACTGGAGAATATCCTTTCACTCCCATCCTGTCGAACCAATGAATTTGGGTTGAATACTCTACCCTCGAAAACTGCCGTGATCCCACACATTAGTGGGCCATTGCAAGACAATTGCTAATTGTTGAGCAACTGGAAGCAGCTCTTTTCTGGCGCCGTTGCCGTGGAGGCATCAAGTCAGGAATAGTTGCACGTCAAAAGAGTGTTGGCCTTTAAGGCCCTATATATGTAAGACTCGACCTCAATGGTCACTTATTTTATTAAATGGTATGTATGGATGTAAGACTCTTTTAATCGGTATCTGTGTTCGGTGAGCATTGATCTCTGGGATCACTGAGCATGGCGGTCTCGACTCGTAAGTCGGGGTCCCCACAGCAGAATAGGTATCTCAACTTTGCTGCACTTTCAGGCCAGAATTCCAGTTGCCGGTATTCTCCCTCTTCATGTAAACCTTGCAAAATAAGAGAGAAAAGGCATAAGAATTGTAATGTGAAGTGAAATAACAGCCCAAGAAGCAATAAAAATCAACATGAAAACATGATGCAAAATGGACGTATCAGCCCTCTCTCCTCATCTATAAATATAGGGGGATGGGGAGAGGGGCTGCGCCCTAGGGTTTCGACCGTAGGGGGCGGCGGCCAAAGGAGGGAGGGGCGGCTGCCCTAGGGGTGGCTTGGCCCCCAAGTTAGGGTGGCGCCACCCACTAGGGTTGGCCCTCCACCAGCCCAGCCGCATGGGCCTCTGGTGGGGAGGTGTGCCCAGCCCACCAGGGGTTGGTGTGCATCCCTCACAGCCCATGTGGCCCCTCCAGGGCTGGTGGCCCCTTCCGGTGGACCCTCAAAACCCTTCTGGCACCCCCTGTACACTACCGATGACGCTTGAGCTTTTTTCGGTGACCAACAAGGAACTTTCCATATATCAATATTTTCCTTTGAAGCATCTCGTGACGTCCAGGATATCATCTGGAAGTTTGAACAACCTTCGGTCACCAACATACATAACTCAACTATACTGAAACATCACCGAACCTTAAGTGTGCAGACCCTGTGGTTTCTAGAACTATGTAGACGTGATGTGAGACCCACTCCGATCAATAACCAATAGCGGGACCTGGATGCCCATATTGGTTCCTACATTTTCTATGAAGATCTTCATCGGTCGAACCACGATGTCAAGGATTCATTCAATCCCATATACTATTCCCTTTGTCCATGGGTATTTTACTTGTGCGAAATTCGATCATCGGTATCTCCATATCTAGTTCAATTTCGTTACCGGCAAGTATCTTTACTCATTCCGTAATATAAGATCTCATGACTAACTCCTTAGTCACATTGCTTGCAAGCTCATTCTGATGTTGTATTATCGAGTGGGACCTAGAGATACCTCTCCATCATAGGGAGTGACAAATCCTAGTCTCGATTCACGCCAACCCAACAGACAACTTCGTAGATACCTGTAGAGTACCTTCATAATCACCCAGTTACGTTGTGACATTTCCTACACACAGTTCATTCCTCCGGTGCCCAACAGTTGCGTGGCCATAGAAACAGACACTTGACATGTAGAAAACAATAGCAATAAACTGACACAATCATATGTTACATTCATAGTTTGGGTCTTGTCCATCACATCATTCTCCTAATGATGTGATCCCATTATCAAATGACAACTAATGTCCATGGCCAGGTAACCTTGACCATCTTTGATCAACGAGCTAGTCCTTAGAGGCTCACTAGGGACAGTGTGTTGTTTATGTATCCACACATGTATTTGAGTTTCCAATCAATAAAATTCTAGCATAGATAATAAACGATTATCATGAACAAGGAAATATAATAATAACTAACTTATTATTGCCTCTAGGGCATATTTACAACAGTCTCCCACTTGCACTAGAGTCAATAATCTAGTTCACATCACTATGTGATTCACACCCAATGAGTTTTGGGGTTTATCATGTTTTGCTTGTGGGAGAGGTTTTTAGTCAACTGGTCTGAACCTTTCAGATCTGTGTGTGCTTTACAAATCTCTATGTCATACTGTAGATGCTGCTACTACACTCCATTTGGAACTATTCCAAATGACTGCTCCATTATATGAATCCGGTCTGCTACTCAGAGTCATCCGGATTTGTGTCAAAGCTTGCTACAACGAACTCTTTTATCACCTCCATAATCGAGAAATATTTCCTTGGTCTGTTGTACATTCTAAATTCTTCTTGTACATACTGCTCTTATTTATGGGAATAAAAGAAAAAAAGGCTGTGGGTGGTTTTCCCTACAGTAGCCGGTCAAAAAAAATTACGAAGGATAATTATGACCGCTGTCGAGTGATCCATACCTGGATCACTCTTGTACCCCTTGACAGATTCATGGCAAGGCACACATCAGGTGCGGTACATAGCATGGCATACTATAGAGCCTACGACTAATGGCATAGGGGACGACCTTCGACCTTTATGTTTCTTCTGCCGTTGTCGAGTTTTGAGTCTTACTCAAATTCACACCTTACAACACAGCCAAGAACTCCTTTTTGACCGATTTATTTTGAACTCCTTCAAAAAAATTTCAAGGTATGTATTCATTGAAATTTTTATCAAGCGTTTGATCTATCTCTATAGATCTTGATGCTTAGTGTTCAATTAGCTTAATCCACGTTTTCCTTTGAAGAACTCCTTTCACACAAACCTATTATGCTTCATAGAAATCCTACATTATTTCTGATCAACAATATGTCAATGACATACACTTATCAAAAATTCTATGGTGCTCCCACTCACTTTCTTGGAAATACAAGTTTATCATAAACTTTGTATATACCCAAAAGATTTGATCATCTCATCAAAGCGTATATTCCAACTCTAAGATGCTTTCTCCAGTCCACAGAAGGATTGCTGGAGCTTGCATACTTGTTAGCATCCTTAGGAATGATAAAACCTTCTGGTTGTATCACATATAACCTTTCCTCAAGGAAACCGTTGAGGAAACAATGTTTTTGACATCCATGTGTAAGATTTCATAATCAAAAATGCAGCAACTCTTAACATAATTCCAATAGACTTTAGCATCGCTACGAGTGAGAAAGTCTCATCATAGTCAACTCCTCGAACTTGTCAGAAACCTCTTTGTGACAAGCCGAGCTTTCTAAATGGTGACATTTACCATAATAGTTTGTCTTCCTTTTAAAGATCCAGCTATACTTAATAGCCTTACGAGCATCAAGTAGTTCTTCCAAAGTCCACACTTTGTATTCATATATGGATCCTATCTCGGATTTCATGTCCTCTTTCCATTTGTCAGAATCCGGGCCCACCACCGCTTCTCCATAGCTCGTAGGTTCATTGTTGTCCAAGAACATAACCTCCAAGACATGATTACCATACCACTCTAGAGCAATATGTCTCCTTGTTGACCTACGAGGTTTGGTAGTAACTTGATCTGAAGCTTCATGATCACCATCATCAACTTCCACTTCAACTAGTGTAGGCGCCATAGGAAGAACTTCTTGCGCCCTCCTACACTCTGTTTGAAGTGACGGTTGAACAACCTCATCAAGTTCCACCATCCTCCCACTCAATTATTTCGAGAGAAAATCTTTCTCAAGAAAGGACCCATTTTCATCAAAAACAATTTGCTTTCGGATTTGAGATAGGAGGTATACCCAACTGATTCCTTTGGGTACCCTATGAAGATGTAATTATCCACTTTGGGTTCGAGCTTAGCATGCTAAAGCCTTTTGACATAAACATCGTAGCCCCAAACTTTAAGAAATGACAACTTAGGTTTCTCCAAACCATAGTTCATACGATGTCATCTCAACGGAGTTATGTGGTGCCCTATTAAAGTGAATGTGGTTGCCTCTAATGCATAACCCCAAAAATTATAGTGGTAATTCGATAATAGTCATCATAGTATGCACCATATCCAATAGGGCACGACTACGACGTTTGGACACACCATCATACTATGGTGTTCCAGGTGGCATGAGTTGTGAAACAATTTCCACATTGTCTTAAATGTATACCAAACTCGCAACTCAGATATTTACTATGTGGTATACATATCTGAGTATACTATTTAAGTTGTCTTAAATATCTGAGTTGCGAGTTTGGTATACATTTAAGACAATGTGGAAATTGTTTCACAACTCATGCCAGCTGGAACACCATAGTGTGATGGTGTGTCCAAACGTCGTAGCCGCGCCCTATTGGATATGGTGCATACTATGATGACTATTATCAAATTACCACTATCATTTTTGGGGTTATGCATTAGAGACAACCACAGTCACTTTAATAGGGCACCACATAATCCTGTCTTAACATAATTCCAAGAGACTTTAGCATCGCTACGGTGAGAAAGTCTCATCATAGTCAACTCCTCGAACTAGTCAGAAACCTCTTTGTGACAAGCCGAGCTTTCTAAATGGTGACATTTACCATAATAGTTTGTCTTCCTTTTAAATATCCAGCTATACTTAATAGCCTTATGACCATCAAGTAGTTCTTCCAAAGTCCACACTTTGTATTCATATATGGATCTATCTCGGATTTCATGTCCTCTTGCCATTTTCAGAATCCGGGCCCACCAGCGCTTCTCCATAGCTCGTAGGTTCATTGTTGTCCAAGAACATAACCTCCAAGACAGGATTACCATACCACTCTAGAGCAATATGTGTCCTTGTCGACCTACGAGGTTTGGTAGTAACTTGATCTGAAGCTTCATGATCACCATCATCAACTTCCACTTCAACTAGTGTAGGCGCCACAGGAAGAACTTCTTGCGCCCTGCTACAATCTGTTTGAAGTGACGGTTGAACAACCTCACCAAGTTCCACCATCCTCCCACTCAATTATTTTGAGGGAAAATCTTTCTCAAGAAAGGACCCATTTTCATCAAAAACAATTTGCTTTCGGATCTGAGATAGGAGGTATACCCAACTGATTCCTTTGGGTATCCTATGAAGATGTAATTATCCACTTTGGTTTCGAGCTTAGCATGCTAAAGCCTTTTGACATAAACATTGTAGCCCCAAACTTTAAGAAATGACAACTTAGGTTTCTCCAAACCATATTTCATACGATGTCATCTCAACGGAGTTATGTGGTGCCCTATTAAAGTGAATGTGGTTGCCTCTAATGCATAACCCCAAAAATGATAGTGGTAATTCGATAATGGTCATCATAGTATGCACCTTATCCAATAGGGCCCGGCTACGACGTTTGGACACACCATCACACTATGGTGTTCCAGGTGGCATGAGTTGTGAAACAATTTCCACATTGTCTTAAATGTATACCAAACTCGCAACTCACATATTTACCTCCACGATCACATCGTAGACATATTATCTCTTGTCACGACGATCTTCAACTTCATTCTAAAATTGCTTGAACTTTTCAATATTTTAGACATGTGATTCATCAAGCAAATACACCTGTATCTACTCAAATCACCAATGAAGTAAGAACATAACGATATCCACTACGTTCCTCAGCACTCACTGGACTACATACATCAAAATGTATTATTTCGAACAAGTCACTAGCTCGTTCCATCTCATTGGAAAACGAGGCCTTCAGTCATCTTACCCATGTGGCATGATTTTCATATCTCAAGTAATTCGAGATCAAATGAGTCCAAAAGATTCATCCGCATGGAGTTTCTTCATGCGTTTACACCAGTAGGCATGGTTCGCATGTATCAAACGAATCAAAAATGAGCGAGTCCAAAGATCCATCAGCATGGAGCTTCTTCATGCGTTTTATACCAATATGAGTTTAAGCGGCAGTGCCACAAGTAAGTGGTATTATCATTACTACTTTGTATATTTTGGCATCAATATTATGAACATGTGTATCACTATGATCGAGATTCAATAAACCATTCATATTAGGTGCATGCCCATTTAAGGTTTTATTCAAGTAAACAGAGTAACCATTATTCTCTTTAAATGAATAATCGTATTGCAATAAACACGATCCAATCTTGTTCATGCTCAATGCAAACACCAAACAACATTTAGGTTTAACACTAATCCCAAAGGTAGAGGGAGCATGCGATGGTGATCACATCAACCTTGGAAACACTTCCAACACACATTGTCACCTCGCCTTTAGCTAGTCTCCGTCTATTCCATAGCTTTTATTTCGAGTTACTAACACTTAGCAACTGAACCGGTATCTAATACCCATGTGCTACTAGGAGTACTAGTGAAGTACACATCAATAACACATATATCTAATATACTTATGTTGACGTTGCCAGCCTTCTTATCTACCAAGTGTCTATGGCAGTTCCGCCCAGTGATCATTCCTCTCATCATAGAAGCACACTGTCTCGGGTTTGGGTTCAACCTTGGGTTTCTTCATTGGAGTAACAATTTACTTGTCATTCTTGAAGTTTCCCTTCTTTCCCTTGCCCTTCTTGAAACTAGTGGTTTTACTAATAATCAACAGTTGATGCTCCTTGTTGATTTCTACCCTCGTGGTGTCGAACATCGCGAATAGCTAAGGGATCATCTTCTCCATCCCTGGTATGATATAGTTCATCATGAAGCTCAGTATCTTGGTGGTAGTGACTTTGGAGAACTATGTCAATCACTATATCAACTGGAAGATCAAATCCCACTCGATTAAAGTAATTGTAGCACCTAGACAATCTGAGCACATGCTCAACAATTAAGCTTTTCTCCTTTACATTGCAGGCAAAGAATCTTGTCGGAGGTCTTACACCTCTCAACACGGGCATGAGCCTGAAATCTTAATTTCAGCTCTTGGAACATCTCATCTGTTCAGTGACATTCATAACGTTTTGGAGCCTCAATTATAAGTTGTAAAGCAAGATGCACTGAACTATCATGTAGTCATCAAAACGTGTATATCAGATGTTCGCAACATCTACAAACGACGCTTGGGGTAGCACACCGAGCGGTGCATTAAGGACATAAGCCTTCTGCATAGAATGATGACAGTCCTTAGTTTACTGACCGAGTCCGTATAATTTCTACTATCATCTTTCAACTTAGCTTCCTCTAGGAACATATCAAAATTTAGGGGAGTTACAGCGTAAGCTAATCATCTACTACATAATTTGCAAAGACATTTTGACTATGTTCATGATAATGAGTTCAATTAATCATATTACTAAAGAACTCCCACTCAAATTGACACCCCCCTAGTCATTCGAATGGTACATGATCCAGATCCACCAACCCATGCCCGATCATCACATGACATGAGGTGGCTTCAATGGTGAACATCTCCATGTTTATCATATCCGCTATATGACTCATGTTCGACCTTTCGGTCTCCTCTGTTCCAAGACCATGTATTTACATGCTAGGCTTGTCAAGTTTAACCCGAGTGTTCCGCATGTGCAAAACTGTCTTGCACCAATTGCATGTAAACATAGGGCCTATCACACCCGATCATCACATGGTGTCTCGAAATGACATAATTTCGCAACGGTGCACACTCGGGGAGAACACAATTTTATCTTGAAATTTTAGTGAGGGATCAGCTTATAATGCTACTGTCGTCCTAAGAAAAACAAGGTGCATAAAAGGATTAACATCACATGCAAATCATAAGTGACATGATATGGCCATGATCTTGTGCTTTTGATCTCCATCTCCAAAGCAACGGCATGATCTCCATCGTCACCGGCGCCACACCATGATCTCAATCATCATGATCCCCATCATTGTGTTGCCATCGAGGTTGTCGTGCCAACCATGCTTGTACTACTATCGCTACCGTTTAGCGATAAAGTAAATCATTACATAGCGCCTAATGAGTGACACGCAGGTCATACAATAATTAAATACAACCCTATGGCTCCTTCCGGTTGCCGTAGCATCGACATGCAAGTCAATATTAACTATTACAACATGATCATCTCATACATAAAATATATCACATCATGTTATTGGACATATCACATCACATGCATACGCTGCAAAAAAAAGTTAGACGTCCTCTAATTTGTTGTTGCAAATTTTACGTGGCTACCATGGGTATCTAGCAGGAATGTCTATTACCTACGCAAAAACCACAACGGTGATGTGCAAGTTGCTATTTAACCTTCTACAAGAACCGCCTTTTATCGAATCTGATTTAACTATAGTAGGAGAGACAGACACTCGCCAGCCATCTTTATGCAACATGTTGCATGTCAGTCGATGGAACCAGTCTCTTGTACGTGGACGAGTAAAGTTGGTCTGGGCCGCTTCATCCAACAATACCGCGGAATCAAGAAAAGACAAAGGAGGGAAGCAATATGAATATCAACACCCACAAACTCCTTTGTGTTCTTCTCGAAATTGTTGGAAATATGCCCAGAGGCAGTAATAAATTGGTTATTATTATATTTCCTTGTTTATGATAACTGTCTATTGTTCATGCTATAATTGTATTAACCGGAAACCGTAATACATGTATGAATACATAGACCACATCATGTCCCTAGTGAGCCTCTAGTTGGCTAGCTCGTTGATCAATAGATGGTCATGGTTTCCTCATCATGGACATCGGATGTCATTGATAACGGGATCACATCATTAGGAGAATGATGTGATGGACAAGACCCAATCCTAAGCATAGCACAAGACCGTGTAGTTCGTCTGCTAAAACTTTTATAAGGTCAAGTATCATTTCCTTAGGCCATGAGATTGTGCAACTCTCGGATACCGTAGGAGTGCTTTGGGCGTATCAAACGTCACAACGTAATTGGGTGATTATAAAGGTGCACTACAGGTATCTCCGAAAGTGTCTATTGGGTTGTACGAATCGAGACTGGGATTTTTTACTCCGTGTGACGGAGAGGTATCGCTGGGCCCACTCGGTAATGCATCATCATAATGAGCTCAATGTGACTAAGGAGTTAGTCACGGGATGATGTGTTATAGAATGAGTAAAGAGACTTGCCGGTAACGAGATTGAACAAGGTATAGGGATACCGATGATCGAATCTCGGGCAAGTGTCATACCGGTAGACAAAGGGAATTGCAAAGGAGATTAAGTGAATCCTTGACATCATAGTTCATCCGATGATATCATCAAGGAACATGTGGGATCCAACATGGATATTCAGACCCCGTTGTTGGTTATTGGCCAGAGAGATGTCTCGGTCATGTTTGCATGTTTCCCGAACCCGTAGGGTCTACACACTTAACGTTCGGTGACACTAGAGTTCTTATGGGAATCGTATATATGGTTAACGAAGTTTGTTCGGAGTCCCGGATGAGATCCCGGACGTCACGAGGAGTTCCGGAATGGCCCGGAGGTAAATATTTATATATGGGAAATCCAGTTTCGGGTGCCGGAATAGTTTCGGGGTTTATCGATATTGTATCGGGACCACCGAAAGGGTACCGGGGGACCACCTATCCCGGAGGGCCACATGGGATGAAAGGGGAGAGGAACCAGCCCCTGGTGGGCTGGTGCGCCAAGGGGAGGATGCCCAAGGCTCAAGGGAAGGGGCCCAAGGCCAAACCCTAGGGGTTGCCTTGGGTGGCAAGCCACCTAGGGCACCTCCCCCCTCCTCCTTGGGCTGTCGCACCTCCTAGGGTTTCCCTAGGGGTGGCGCACCCCCTCTCCCCCCTCCTATATATAGTGGAGGATTCGAAGGACTTTCACACACCTGATTAGATCACCTATGGTGCAGCCTTACCTCTCCACCTCTTTCTCCTCCTCCACGGTGCTTGGCGAAGCCCTGCCGGAGAGCTACATACTCCACCGCCACCACGCCGACGTCTTGCTGGAGTTCTCCCTCAACTTATCCTCCTTCCTTGCTGGATCAAGAAGGAGGAGACGTCACTGGGCTGTAGGTGTGTTGAACGCGGAGACACCGTATGTTCGATGTTCGGATCGGATCTTCCGCGATTTGAATCCCCGAGAGTACGACTCCATCGACCGCGTTCTAGTAACGCTTTCGCTATGCGATCTTCAACGGCATGAAGATGCTCTACCCCTTTTCTTGTTGCTGGTTTCTCCTAGATAGATCCTTGTGAAACATAGGATTTGTTTTTGAAATTACTACGTTCCCCAACAGTGGTATCAGAGCGAAGTTCTATGCGTAGATTCTATGCACGAGTAGAACACAAAAGTTGTGGGTGATGATTTCGTCAAATGATTGTCGTTACTAGTATTATCTTGATTCGGCGGCATCATGGGATGAAGTGGCCCAGAACGACTTTACACGTACTCTTACGTGAGACAGGTTCCACCAATGGACATGCACTTGTTGCATAAGGTGGCTAGCGGGTGTTTGTCTCTCCCACTTTAGTCAGATCAGATTCGATGAAGAGGCTCCTTAAGAAGGGTAAATAGCATTGGCATATCAACGTTGTGTCTTTCACGTAGGTAAGAAGTGTTCTTGCTAGAAACCCAAATCAGCCACGTAAAACTTGCAACAACAATTGGAGGACATCTAACTTGTTTTTGTAGGGTATGCAATGTGATGTGATATGGCCAAAAGGATGTGATGATATATATGTGATGTAGGAGGTTGATCATGTTCTTGTAATAGGATTCATGACTTGCATGTCGTTGAGTATGACAACTGGCAGGAGCCATAGGAGTTGTCTTAATTTATTGTATGAGATGCAACATCATGTGATTACTTTACTTTATCGCTAACCGTTAGCTATAGTAGTAGAAGTAATAGTTGGCGAGACGACTTTGCAAAGACACAACGATGGAGATCATGATGATGGAGATCATGGTCTCATGCCGATGACAATGATGATCATGCCCCAAAGATGGAGATCAAAGGAGCAAGATGATAATGGCCATATCATGTCAGTATATGATTTGCATGTGATGTTTATCATGTTTCTATATCTTATTTGCTTAGAACGACGGTAGTAAATAAGATGACCCCTCACTACAATTTCAAGAAAAGTGTTCCCACTAAGTGTGCACTGTTGCGAAGGATCGTTGTTTCGAAGCACCACGTGATGATCGGGTGTGATACATTCTAACGTTCGCATACAACGGATGTAAGCCAGATTTACACACGCAAAACACTCAGGTTGACTTGACGAGCCTAGCATGTACAGACATGGCCTCGGAACACGGGAGACCGAAAGGTCGAACATGAGTTGTATGGAGATACAATCAACATGGAGATGTTCACCATTGATGACTAGTCCGTCTCATGTGATTATCGGAGACGGGCTAGTCGACGTGGGTCATGTATCACTTGGATGACTAGAGGGATGTCTATCTGAGTGGGAGTTCATTGAATAATTTGATTAGATGAACTTAATTATCATGAACATAGTCAAAAGGTCTTTGCAAATTATGTTATAACTTGTCCTACAGTGCTGAGGTTTTTGATATATTCCTAGAGAAAACTTAGTTGAAAGATAGAAGTAGCAATTATGCGGACTTGGTCCATTAACTGAGGATTGTCCACATTGCTGCACAGAAGGCTTATGTCCTTAATGCACCGCTCGGTGTGCTGAACCCCAAGCGTCCTCTATGGATGTTGTGAACATATGAGATCCTCGTTTTTGATAACTACATGATAGTCCAGTGCATAATGCTTAAACGGCTTAGAATTGAGGCGCTAAAGACATCTCGAACGTCGCGGGACATAGGAGAAGTTTCAAGAGATGAGATTGGGATTTCATGCTCGTGCCCTTGTTGAGAGGTATGAGACCTCCGACAAGATTCTTTGTATACAAAGTAAAGGAGAAAAGCTCAATCGTTGAGCATGTGCTCAGATTGTCTGAGTGCTACAATCGCTTGAATCAAGTGGGAGTTAATCTTCCAGATGAGATAGTGATAGTTCTCCAAAGTCACTGCCACCAAGCTACTAGAGCTTCGTGATGAACTATAACATATCAGGGATAGATATGATGATCCTTCAGCTATTCGCGAAGTTTGACACCGCGAAAGTAGAAATCGAAACGGAGCATCAATTGTTGATGGTTAGTAAAACCACTAGTTTCAAGAAGGGCAAGGGCGAGAAGGGATAATTCATGAAACAACAAACCAGTTGCTGCTCTAGTGAAGAGACCCAAGGTTGAACCCAAACCCGAGACTAAGTGCTTATGTAAAGAGGGGAACGATCACTGAAGAGGAACTACCCTAGATACTTGGTAGATAAGAAGGCTGGCAAAGTCGACAAAAGTATATTAGATATACATGATATTGATGTGTACTATACTAGTACCCCTAGTAACGCAAGGGTATTAGATACCGGTTTAGTTGCTAAGTGTTAGTAACTCGAAATAAAAGCTAAGGAATAAAAGGAAACTAGCTAAAAGCAAGGTGACGATGTGCGTAGGAAGTGTTTCCAAGGTTGATGTGATCAAACATCGCACGCTCCCTCTACCATCGGGATTAGTGTTAAACCTAAATAATTTTTCTTTGGTGTTTGCGTTGAGCACGAACTTGATTGGATTATGTATATTTCAATACTGTTATTCATTTAAAGAGAATAATGTTTATTTTGTTTACTTGAATAATACATTCCATGGTCTTGCACCTAAAATGAATGGTTTATTGAATCTTGATCGTAGTGATACACATGTTCATAATATTGTTGCCAAAAGATACAAAGTAGTAATGATAGTACCACTTACTTGTGGCACTGCAGCTTGAGTCATATTGGTGTAAACGGATGAAGAAGCTCCATGTTGATGGATCTTCGGACTCACTCGTTTTTAAAAAGTTTGTGACATGCAAACCATGTCTATTGGTATAAACGCATGAAGAAACTCCATGCAGATGGATCGTTTGGACTCACTTGATTTTGAATCACTTGAGACATGCAAATCATACCACATGGGCAAGATAACTGAAGACCTTGTTTTCCAGTGAGATGGAACAAGAAAGTAACTTGTTTGTAAGTAATACAATTTTATGTGTGCAGTCCAATGAGTACTAAGGCACGTAGTGGATATCATCATTTCTTACTTCACAAATGATTTGAGTAGATACTAGTGTATTTACTTCATGAAACACAAGTCTGAATTATTGAAAGGTTCAAGTAATTTCAGAGTGAAGTTAAAGATCATCGTTACAAGAGGATAATATGTCTACGATGTGATCGTGGAGGTAAACATATATATCTGAGTTGCGAGTTTGGTAAACATTTAAGACAATGTGAAAATTGTTTCACGTGAAAAAATGTTTCATGACTCATGCCACCTCGAACACCATAGTCTGATGGTGTGTCCGTATGTCACAGTCGTGCCGTATTAGATATGGTGCATGCTATGATATCTCTTAACAAATTACCACTAGCGTTTATGGGTTATGCATTAGAGGCAACCACATTCACTTTAAATAGGGCACCACGTAATTCCGTTGAGATGATTCCGTATGAACTATGGTTTAGAGAAACCTAAGTTGTCGTTTCTTAAAAGTTTGGGGATGCGATGCTTATGTGAAAGAGTTTCGGCCTGATAAGCTCGAACCCAAAGTGGATAAATACGTCTTCATAGGGCATCCAAAATAGTTGGGTATACCTCCTATCTCAGATCCGGAAGCAAAGTGTTTGTTTCTAGAAACGAGTCCTTTCTCGAGGAAAAGATTCTCTCGAAAGAATTGAGTGGGAGGATGGTGGAAACTTGATGAGGTTATTGAACCATCACTTCAACCAGTGAGTGTAGAAGGGCGCAGGAAGTTGTTCGTGTGGCGCCGACACCAATTGAAGTGGAAGCTGATGATAGTGATCATAAAGCTTCGGATCAAGGCACTACCAAACCTCGTAGGTCGACAAGTACGTGTACTGCTCCAGAGTGGTATGGTAATCCTGTCTTGGAGGTCATGTTGCTAGACAACAATGAACCTACGAGCTACGGAGAAGCGATGGTGGGCCCGGATTCTGGCAAATGGCTGGAGGCCATGAATTCCGAGAGATGATCCATGTATGAAAACAAAGTGTAGACTTTGGAAGAACTAATTGATGGTTGTAAGACTGTTAACTACAGATGGATCTTTGAAAGGAAGACAGACGATGATGGTGAAAAGTCACCATTAAGAAAGCTCAACTTGTCGCAAAGATGTTTCCGAAGAATTCAAAGAGTTGAATACGATGAGACTTTCTCACTCGTAGCGATGCTGAAAGTCTGTTGGAATTATGTTAGGAGTTACTGCATCATTTATGAAATCATACAAATAGGATGTCAAAAATATTGTTTCCTCGACAGTTTCCTTGAGGAAAGGTTGTATGCGATACAACCAGAAGATTTCTGTCGATCCTAAAGGATGCTAACAAGTATGCAAAGCTCCAGCGATCCTTCTAAGGACTGGAGGAAGCATCTCGGAGGTGGAATGTACACTTTGATGAAGTGTATCAAAGTTTTTGGGTTTATACAAGGTTTATGAGAAACTTGTATTTCCAAAGAAGTGAGTGGGAGCACTATAGAATTTCTGACAAGTATATGTAGTTGACATATTGTTGATTGGAAATGATGTAGAATTTATGGAAAGCATAAAGGGTTGTTTGAAAGGAGTTCTTCGAAGGAAAACCTGGATTAAGCTACTTGAGCATTGAGCATAAACATTTATGGAGATAGATCAAAGTGCTTAATAGAACTTTCAACGAAATGCATGCCTTGACAAGTTTTTGAAGGAGCTCAAAATGGATCGGCAAAGAAGGAGTTCTTGGATGTGTTGTAAGGTGTGAATTTGAGTAGGACTCAAAAACCCGACCACGACACAAGAAAGAGAAAGGACGAAGGTCGTCCCCTATGCATTAGCCGTAGGCTCTATAGTATGATGTGTTGTGTACCGCACCTGAAGTGTGCCTTGCCATGAGTCAGTCAAGGGGTACAAGATTGATCCATGAATGGATCACTGGATAGCGGTCAAAGTTATCCTTAGTAACTAGTGCACCAAGGAACTTTTCTTGATTATGGAGGTGATTAAAGAGTTCGTCATAAAGGGTTACGTCGATGCAAGCTTTGACACTAATCGGAATAATTCTGAGTAGTAAACCGGATTCGTATAGTGGAGCAGTCATTTGAAATGGTTCCAAATGGTGTGTGGTAGCAGCATCTAAAGGATGACATAGAGATTTGTAAAGCACACACGGATCTGAAAGGTTAAGACCCGTTGACTAAAACCTCTCTCACAAGCAAGACATGATCGAACCCCAGAACTGTATGTGTGTTAGATTCATTGCAATCACATAGTGATGTGAACTAGATTGTTGACTCTTGTGCAAGTGGGAGACTGTTAGAAATATGCCCTAGAGGCAATAATAAACTGGTTATTATTATATTTCCCTGTTCATGATAATTGTCTATTTTTCATTCTATAATTGTATTAACCAGAAACCGTAATACATGTGTAAATACATAGACCACAATATGTCCCTAGCGAGCCTCTAGTTGGCTAGCTCGTTGATCAATAGATGGTCATGGTTTCCTGATCATGGACATTGGATATCATTGATAACGGGATCACATCATTAGGAGAATGATGTGATGGATAAGACCCAATCCTAAGAGCATAGCACAAGATCGTGTAGTTTGTCTGCTAAAGCTTTTATAATTTAAAGTATCATTTCCTTAGACCATGAGATTGTGCAACTCCCAGATATCTAGGTGTTCTTTGGGTGTATCAAACGTCACAACGTAACTGGGTGATTATAAAGGGGTACTACAGGTATCTCCGGAAGTGTCTGTTGGGTTGTACGAATCGAGACTCAGATTTGACACTCCGTGTGACACAGAGGTATCTCTGGGCCCACTCGGTAATGCATCATCATAATAAGCTCAATGTGACTAAGGGGTTAGTAACGGGATGATGTATTACGGAACGAGTAAAGAGACTTGCCGGTAACGAGATTGAACTAGGTATAAGGATACAGACGATCGGATCTCGGCAAGTGTCATACCGGTAGACAAAGGGAATTGCATACGGGATTAAGTGAATCCTTGACATCGTGGTTCATCCGATGAGATCATTGAGGAACATGTGGGAGCCAACATGGATATCCAGACCCCGTTGTTGGTTATTGGCCGGAGAGATGACTCGGTCATGTCTACATGTTTCCCGAACCCGGTGGGTCTACACACTTAAGGTTCGGTGATGCTAGAGTTGTTATGGGAACCATATATGTGGTTACTGAAGGTTGTTCAGAGTCCCAGATGAGATCCCGGACATCACGAAGAGTTCCGGAATGGTCTGTAGGTAAAGATTTATATATGGGAAGTCCAGTTTCGGTCGCCGGAATAGTTTCGGGGTTTATCGATATTGTACCGGGACCACTGAAAGGGTACCGGGGGTCCACCATGAGGGTCCACCTATCCCGGAGGGCCACATGGGCTGAAAGCGGAGAGGAACCAGCCCCTGGTGGGCTGGTGCGCCAAGGGGAGGAGGCCCAAGGTGCAAGGGAAGGGGCCCAAGGCCAAACCCTAGGGGCTGCCTTGGGTGGCAAGCCACTAGGGCGCCTCCACCTCCTCCTCCTTGGGATGCCGCACCTCCTAGGGTTTCCCTAGGGGTGGCGCACCCCTCTCCCTCCCTCCTATATATAGTGGAGGATTGGGAGGGATTCCACACACCTGGTTAGATCACCTATGGCGCAGCCCTACCTCTCCACCTCTTTCTCCTCCTCCGCGGTGCTTGGCGAAGCGTGCTGGAGAGCCACATCGTGCTGCTGGAATTCTCCCTCAACTTCTCCTCCCTCCTTGCTGGATCAAGAAGGAGGAGACGTCCCCGGGCTGTTGGTCTGTTGAACACGGAGACACCGTATGTTCTGTGTTCGGATCGGATCATCCGCGATTTGAATCGCCGCGAGTACGACTTCATCGACCGCGTTCTAGTAGCCCTATCGGAACAGCTCCACTAGATCGTGCTGACGGAGAACTCATATATCTCTCCACCCTATCTTGCTAGGTCACGGAGTTTGAGAAGAAAAACTAGAACCGATCTAGTGGAGAGAACTGATTTGTGGGAGAGACATGGGTGTGCTGTGGCGTTGGTTGGTTGCAGCCCTCTCTCACCATGTATATATATAGGGGAAGGGAGAGGGTTTGTGCCCTAGGGTTTCCACCCTATGGGCGGCATCGAAAGGAGGGAGGGGCGGTTTCCCTAGGGTGGCCTGGCCCCCAAGTTAGGGTGACGCCACCCCCTAGGGTTTGCCCTCCACCAGCCCAGCTGCATGGGCCTCAGGTGCGGAGGTGTGCCCAGCCCACCAGTGGCTGGTTCACATCCCTCACAGCCCATGTGGCCCCTCCGGGGATGGTTGCCCCTTCAGGTGGACCCTCGGAACCCTTCCGGCATCCCCGGTACGTTACCGGTGATGTCTGAGCTTTTTCCGATGACCAACACGAAACTTACCATATATCATTATTTACCTCTGGATCATTCTGGAGCTGCGCCCAGGATCTCATCCGGGACACCGAACAACATTCGGTCACCAACATACATAACTCATCTATACCGAAACGTCACTGAACCTTAAGTGTGCAGACCCTGCGGGTTCGAGTACTATGTAGACATGACCTGAGACACTCTCCGGTCAATAACCAATAGCGGGACCTAGATACCCATCTTGGTTCCTACATATTCTATGAAGATCTTCATCGTTCTAACCACGATGTCAAGGATTCAATCAATCCCGTATACTATTCCCTTTGTCCATCGGTATTTTACTTGCCCAAGATTCAATCGTTGGTACCTTCATACCTAGTTCAAGCTCGTTATAGGAAAGTCTCTTTACTCGTTCCCTAATACAAGATCCCATGACTAACTCCTTACTCACATTGCTTGCAAGCTGATTGTGATGTTGTATTACCGGGTGGGCCCTGGAGATACCTCTCTGTCATAGGGAGTGACAAATTCGAGTCTCGATTCACGCCAACACAACAGACACCTTCGAAGATACCTGTAGAGCACTTTTATAGTGACCCAGTTACGTTGTGACATTTAATACACACAAGGCATTACTCTGGTGCCCGGGAATTTAATGATCACAAGATCATAGAAACATATATTGGACATGCAGAAGACAGTAGCAATAAACTAGCATGATCATATGCTACGTTCATAGTTTGGGTCTTGTCCATCACATCATTGTCCTGATGATGTGATCCCATTATCAAATGAGAACTCATGTCTATGGCCAAGAAATCTTGACCATCTTTGACCAACGAGCTAGTGCTTAGAGGCTCACTAGGGACAGTGTGTTGTTTATGTATCCACACATGTATTTGAGTTTCCAATGAATACAATTCTAGGATGGATAATAAACGATTATCATAAACAAGAAAATATAATAATAACTAACTTATTATTGCCTCTAGGGCATATTTGCAACAGCTCGCAGGGGTCGAATGAGCGCAATTGCATGCTCCCCCGTGCCTCCTAGCATCGTCCCCGACGAGCTCCGCCTCCGGTCGTCGCTCCACGTCGACACCGTCGATACTAGAGGCCTCCCTCGTACCTCCTGATGGTCGGAACGAACCCACTCACATGCCCCGTTAGATCCCGACCGGCCCGGTGCATTTTCGTGCCCTGTGGTCAATTTCAGTCGAGGCCCGAGGTCTTCCGCCACGTTTCTTGTCACCAGCGGCGAGTCGCCGGCCGCTGCCGACGTCGATAGGCCAGGGCCACCTCTGGTGTCATTGCATGCGGGCCCTCCTGGCCCAAGTGGGAAGGCTTGACTCTAGTCAGCTCGTGACTCACCAGTGGGCCAAAGACATGCGGGCCCACGACCATTAACCCTAACTAAAACTGCTAAATTAGTTAAAATAATTAATTTGATTTACTTGGACACTCACATGTGGGTCCAATCCCTAATTTAGTTAATTAGACTAAAATAAAACCTTCTTAAAACCCTGTGTATATGATAGATGGGCCCTATAGGTCAGGTTTGACCAGTCAACAGCCATGTTGACTTCTCACATCATCATGATGTCATGCTGATGTCATAATAGTTTTTTATAATTAAATTAAATCTATTAATTATAGAATATTGATAAAACTTCAAAAATAAGTATAAGATAATCTATAAGTGAGATGGAAATATTTTAGACATGAAAGTTGCTCAAAAAAATTCCATGAATCCAAATAAGTTGGTCGTTCATGTGTCACATGCTCCTAGCATGATGAGCGTGGAACTTTCGTGTGTGATTCATTTGTCCGGTAGTAGCGACAGACCTAGAAAATAACGTCAGATATTTTACCGCTCCGTCCATGACGTGTAGTAGTGCGTTAGCTCATGCCTAGCACTTCATATTGCCATGTCATGCATCCTAATGCACCTCCTTGGTTTTATTTATTGTTTATTCCCCTTCTTCTCACCGGTAGACACCGAAGTTGATGCTTCTGCCGGCTACGACTACCCCCCTGACGACCAGCCTTTTGCAGCAGAGCAACAAGGCAAGAAAAAACCCCCTTGATCATCCCTATATCACCCACTCTTTCTTCCTCATGCTTGCATTAGATTTTGGTACTATTGTAGATAGCTCCTATTCTGATGCATAGCATGTTTTTGTTAAACTTCTACTCTACCCTACTGCATATTAAATGCTTAGTATAGGTGGATTAGTGATCCCAAGTAATCCCACTTAGTCCCAGTTGCTCGTGCTTCATCATCGGAGACTCAACGGCCTAAAGACTCTATTAACTGATCGACTAGCCATGACCTGTCACATCACTGCACACCCCCTTAGTTGTATGACTACACAAGGCCACTATCAAGTATGGAGGGTGACACCTTGTTATGTAATCCCAATGTTAGCTCTCTAGTGAAGTTAACCGGAGGTGGATTAAGGAGGGTGATTCCTCCTTGTCGTGCAACCCCTCAAGCGTGAACCATCGAGGGTGATTCCTCCCTGGTCACCTTGACGGATACATCGATTGGAATCCGTCGAGAGTGATACCTCGGATTCCTCTAATGTTACAGCCACATAGTTACTTCAACTTCACTACTAGGAACATGATGAAAGGTGTGGTCAGGGTGGATTCCTGCGTGGTTGTGACGAGGCGTGGCCGAGCATTCTTGGACCTTGCCACACATCCTCGAGATGGGGTGACGGGACCACATATCGTAGATTATTAATCGTCGATGCAATTAATTAAAACATTAACGGGATAGGGTATTTGATCTGAGTTGGTTGATTGACCTTTTTCGCCCGAACCTTCACGCGGGGACAGTTATGGGCACTCAACCTCGTGGTATCAGCCGAAGTTCTTCGGACGTCAGCAATGGAGTGGCGTAGCCCGAGTGGTCCGTGTAAGCATTCATATTGTATAATATATGCTAGGACATGACCCCGTGACCCCATGACCCGTCCGCGCTTAGGATGTAGACCGGCGGGCTGGCCTCTCTGTTGAGCCTAGGTAAGGCTATGACGTGTTGATCTCCAGAGGTCGGGCATGACCCAGGAAAGTGTGTCAACCGAAGTTGATCGAGGTGTTAGGAAATGTGGTACACCCCTGCCCGGATGATTGCACTATTCGAATAGCGGTGTCCATGGTAACAGGACCACTTGGAGTTTTATCCCGATCTAATACAACTAGAACTGTAACTTAACTTGAATGATTGGCTCCGAGATTGCTTTCTTGTAGGCAGTCGAGAAAGAATCTTCGGACGTGACTTAATTAAAATTGATGCAACAATATGACTATATATGTGTTACTGATATGTACTCTTCAAGTGTTGCAGGCCTTCTGTGTATTCTGGCATTTCTGGAGTCAGTCCAAAGATATAGCCCCATTCCTTTGATATTGGTGCGTACTTAGCATAGTTCTGATGTCAGTCTTCCGAGTACTTTTGTGACATCCTCGGCTTTTGCTATAGTGTTGAATGTAATTAAACTACAGTAATCCCACGCTAATGATGCCACGTCATTGTAATTTCTATTGTTGATCTCGTGCTAATCGAAATCGAATCAAATTCGATATTTAAAAATAAAGTCGAACGAGAAAAGTTTTCGAATGTTAAAATAAAAATGTCGGGGGAGTTACAAAAATTCCCTAATGAATTATAAAAGTGAATCGGGCATTTTCGGAATCATTTATAATTCCTATATATTTAAAACAGAAGCTATATAGAAAATAAATAATTAAAAGAAAGTAATTTTTTTAAAGAAAGGAAAAAGAAAAATAAAACCAAAAGCCCCTGGCCCAACTGGGCCAAAGTGGCCTAGCCGGCCACTACCTAGCCCACTACACCCAGGGGGTATAAAGGGCCCCGTGGAACCCTAGTGCCACCAACCCCTAGCACCATTCCCTCCTGCCACCGCCGGGACTGAGGGAAGCCCCCTCGCTCCCCCACCTACCCCTCTCGTCAGCCCCTGATACGTCTCCGTTGTATCTACTTTTCCGAACTCTTTTGCCCTTGTTTTGGACTCTAATTTGCTTGATTTGAATGGAACTAACCTGGACTAACGCTGTTTTCAGCAGAATTGCCATGGTGTTGTTTTTGTGCAGAAATGAAAGTTCTCGGAATGACCTGAAAATTTACGGAGAATTTTTCTGGAATTAATGAAAAATACCTGCGCAAAGATCCACCGGAGGGGGTGAACCAATGGGCCACAAGCCCGTGGGCCGCGGTCACCCCCTGGCCGCGCCATGAGGGTTTGTGGGGCCCCCGTGGCTCCACCGCCCCCAAACTCAGCTCTATATATTCCGTTTCGCTCAGAAAAAATCAGAGACAAGGATTCATCACGTTTTACGATACGGAGGCGCCGCCACCTCCTGTTCTTCATCGGGAGGACATATCTGGAGTCCGTTCCGGGCTCCGGAGAGGGGAAATCGTCGCCATCGTCATCATCCACCTTCCTCCATCGAGAATTCCATGATGCTCTTCACCGTTCGTGAGTAATCTCATTGTAGGCTTGCTGGACGGTGATGAGTTGGATGAGATCTATCATGTAATCGAGTTAGTTTTGACGGGGATTGATCCCTAGTATCCACTATGTTCTGAGATTGATGTTGCTACTACTTTGCCATGCTTAATGCTTGTCACTAGGGCCGGAGTACCACGATTTCAGATCTGAACCTATTATATTGTCGCCAATATATGTGTGTTTTAGATCCTATCTTGCAAGTTGTAGTCACCTACTATGTGTTATGACCCGGCAACCCCGGAGTGACAATAGTCGGAACCACTCCCAGAGATGACCACAGTATGAGGAGTTCATGTATTCACCAAGTGTTAATGCATTGGTTCGGTTATTTATTAAAAGGAGAACCATAATATCCCGTAGTTTCCATTAGGACCCCGCTGCCACGGGAGGGATGGACAATAGATGTCATGCAAGTTCTTTTCCCTAAGCACGTATGACTACATACGGAATACATGCCTACATTAGATTGATGAACGGGAGCTAGTTACATATCTCTCCATGTTATAGCTGTTACAAGATGAATCGCATCCGGCATACTCATCCATCACCGATCCACTGCCTACGAGTCTTTTACTACTGGTCCTTGCTACGTTACTTTGCTGCTACTGCTGTCACTGTTGTTACTTTGCCGCTACTGCTGTTACTCTGTTGCTACTGCTGTTGCTCTGTCACAACTGATGTTACTTTCTACTGCTGTCACTACTGCTGTTACTTGCTACTTGGTTGTTACTTGCTGCAACACTTTCTCTGGCGCCATTGATACAACAAGTTAGGAATAGTTTGCCGCCAACAGATCTATTTCTCGCACCGTTGCTATCATACCACCTTGCTACTGATACTTTGCTTGCAGACACTAATCTTTTAGGTGTGGTTGAATTGACAACTCAGCTGCTAATACTTGAGAATATTCTTTCGCTTCCCCTTGTGGCGAATCAATAAATTTGGGTTGAATACTCTACCCTCGAAAATTGTTGTGATCCCCTACACTTGTGGGTTATCAAGGCCTTTTTCCAGCACCGTTGCCGGGGAGGCACAACTATATTCTCTGAGTCACTTGGGATTGACGTCTGTTGATCACTATGAGGAATCCGAAAGATCCAAGAACTGAAATCTTGCCCTCAACTACGAGGACAGGTAAGGAACTGCCATCTAGCTCTACACTTGATTCACCTTCAGTTATGAGTAAGTTTGCGACATCGCCTCCTTCTAGAAATCTTGATATGTTGCCTGTGCTTGATACTACTATGCTTGATGATGCTACTTCTATTGCCCATGATGCTTATGATGATGCTACGCTTGATACTGCTTTGCCTGATGATGCCATGCTTGATACTGCTTAACATGATGATGTGATGCTTGATACTGCTTTGCCTGATGATGCCATGCTTGATACTGCTTTGCCACTAGGTGCATTCCTTGATGCACAAATTGGTAGAATTTCTGCTAGATGTGATGGTACTTCTGAAAATGCTGATACTATTGATGTAGAACCTACCATTTTGCCTGCTAGAACTAGCTCTCCTAGACCAGAATTGAATGTTATGCCTGAGCGCTATGTTATGGAGGGAGAGATAGCCGAGGATTTTCTTGTGTGTAAGGATAGCTATGATGTTGAGAAATTACTGCTCAAGTGGAAAGAAAAATCTCTGAATGCTAGGATGAAATACGACCCCAAGTTTGCTACTTCGCCTATCTTTGTGACCGATAAGGATTATGAATTCTCTGTCGACCCTGAGTTAATCACTCTGGTCGAATCTGATCCTTGTCATGGTTATGAGTCTGAAACGGTTGTAGACCATCTTACCAAACTGCACGATATAGCCACCCTATTCACTCGTGAGGAAAAGATCCATCACTATTATATCCTCAAGCTGTTTCCTTTCTCGCTAAAGGATGATGCTAAGACCTGGTTCACTTCTCTTGCTCCTGGTTGTGTGCGTAGCGCCCAGGATATGGTCTACTACTTCTCTGGAAAAAAATTCCCTGCCCATAAGAAGCAAGCTGCCTTGCAGGAAATATACAACTTTGCTCAAGCTGAGGAAGAGAGTCTCCGACAAGCTTGGGGGAGGCGTATCCAGCTACTGAATGCTTTGCCTGATCACCCTCTTGAGAAGAATGAAATACTTGATATCTTCTATAATGGATTTACCAATGCTTCCAACGACCACCTAGATAGTTGTGCCGGTTGTGTTTTTAGGGAACGAACTGTAGAACAAGCTGAGATTCTACTGAATAACATCTTGTGCAATGAGAATGCTTGGACTATTCCCGAACCACCTCCTAAGCCAACTTCAAAGAAAAGAGGTATTCTATTCCTCAGTCCTAAAGATATGCAAGAAGCCAAGAAATCTATGCAAGAGAGAGGCATTAAATCTGAAGATGTAAAAAATCTACCACCTATCAAAGAGATCCATTGTCTCAATAACCCGATACAGGTAGTAGAAGTAAATTTTCTGTGTAGGTTTGATGAGAGTGATATTCCTTTTGATAAACCTGCTAGCTTATGACTAGATGAATTTGATAACTTTGTTGCCAAACAACAAAGTTTCAATGATTATGTTAGCAGACAATTGGAACAGAATGCTCGTATGCTTAGTCATTTAAGTGCTTGTGTGGACAGAAATGTCAATGATCTTAAGATTTTGAGTAAACATGCCTCTATGGTTACTACTCAGGTAGAACAAGTACTTAAAGCTCAGAATGACTTGCTCAATGAGTTGAATGACAATTCTGTCAGAGTTGTCACTAGAGGCGGTAGAATGACCTAGGAACCTTTGTATCCTGAGTGTCATCCGAAGAGAATTGAACAAGATTCTCAAGGAGTTATCACTGATGCACCTAGTCATCCTAGAATGAAGAATAAAGATGATAGGAACTTGCATGCTAGCAACCCTGTTGCTGCTACACCTGAGAGTCCAAACGATGCCTCTGTCTCTGATGCTGAAACACAATCTGGTGATGAACATGAGCCTAATGATAATATCAATAGTGACGTTCATGGTGAAGCTCAACCTAGCAATGATAAGGATGTGGAGATTGAACCTGTTGATCTTGATAACCCATAGCCTAAGAATAGAAGATATGATAAGAATGACTTCACTGCTAGGAAGCATGGTAAAGAAAGAGAGCCATGTGTTTGGAAACCCATGCCCTTTCCTCCCAAACCATCCAAGAAAAAGGATGATGATGATTTTGAGCGCTTCGTTGACATGATCAGACCTGTATTTCTGCAAATGCATTTGACAGATATGCTCAAAATGTCTCTGTATGCTAAGTACATGAAAGATATTGTGACTAATAAGAGGAGAATACCTGAGGTTGAGATTTCAACCATGCTTGCTAATTATACTTTCAAGGGTGGAACTCCTAAGAAACTAGGTGATCCCGGTGTGCCCACTATACCTTGCTCCATTCAAGGAAACTACGTTAGAACTGCTTTATGCAAACTTGGAGCCGGTGTTAGTGTTATGCCTCTCTCTTTATCATAGACTTGAACTGGATAAGTTGACACCCACTAAAATATCTCTGCAAATGGCTGACAAGTCAATTGCTTTTCCTATCGGCATCTGCGAGGACGTGCCTGTTGTGGTTGCCAATGTCACTATCTTAACAGACTTTGTTATCTTGGATATTCCTGAGGACGATGCCATGGCGGTCATCCTCGAAAGACCCTTTTTAAACACTATAGGGGCTGTTATAGATTGCAACAAAGGCAATGTCACTTTCCATGTCAACGGTAATGAGCATATGGTGCACTTTCCAAAGAAACAATATCGAGTACATTGCATCAATGCTATCGAAAAAACTTCATCGATTCTTATTGGGAGCTTTGAATGCCCTATTCCTCGTGTCAAGATGAAGTATGATTTGCTTGTTGGGGAAATACATATCCCCCTTGAGGTGACCTAGTAGCTATTCGAGATTTCTCCGTTCTCTTTTTGTGATTCAAAATAGTTTGTCAAAGAGACTTGATCAATCTCACTGACGGATTTCGTTCGATGACCATGAGATGGATGAATCGAGGAGTCACAAACCTCTTTTCCAAGCTTTCACCTTCAGTTGCTTAGAAGAAAAATGATAGATTTAGTTTAGTTTTCCCTGTTTTCTGTTTTAGCGTCCGGTAGAAAAGTACCCCGAAAATAAAAGTTCTCCGAACGCCGTGAAAATCAAGTATGATTTTTTCTGGAATTTTTGAGAAATTCTAAGACAAAGAGCTTGTGTGGGGGCTGCACTAGTGGGCCACAAGCCCAGACGGCGCGGGCACCCCCTAGCCGCGCCACCCAGGCTTGTGGGGCCCACAGGCACCCCCTCCACTATTTCTTGCTCTCATCTGGTTCTCCTACCTTGAGAAAAAATCGTTTTGCAGCTCTAACCCATGTTCTTGGTCCTTTTGCTGGGATTTTCGATCTCTTTGCTCAAATCACCCTTCTCCGAACTGTTTTTGGGAAATTGCTCCTTGGTAAGTGACTCCTCCATTGGTCCAATTAGTTTTTCCTCTAGTGCCTTATACTCCACGTATTTTTGTTGCCTTGATGACCATGTTCTTGAGCTTTGCATGCTGATTTTAGCTTGTCCCAAGTAGTTTTGATGCGTAATATGGCCTCTAGGCACTTTGTGGAAGTAGTTGCTACAAGTTTGGTTGAGCGTTGTTCACTTTTCCTCAGAATCACTGAAAATTTCAGAAATTTTCAGAGATAGAAAAAGGAAAAGGTGAGGAGGTTCTTAAGAGGCTATTCAAGCCGTGACCCCAAGGATGATGGGAGTGAGAAGAAGCCCAAGTATCAGGTCCCTCGAGTCACAGAAGTTCGAGCGTGCGAGTGGCCAAGCGATGTGTTCTTACGCGCCACTGGAATTTATGAGGACTTTTATCACTTGGTGGAAAACGCAGGCATTACCGCCTTCCTTGAAGATGAGTGTCCGTGATACGTCTCAAACGTATCTATAATTTTTGATGGTTTCATGCTGTTATCTTGTCAACTTTGGATGTTTTATATACCTTTTATATCTTTTTTGGGACTAACTTATTAATTCAGTGCCAAGTGCGAGTTCCTGTTTTTCTGTGTTTTTTACTCTTTTCAGATCTGATTTTAAAACGGAGTCCAAACGGAATAAAATCCCCGAAATGAATTTTTCCAGAGCAGAAGAAGATCGGGGGACTTGAGGGCCAAGGTAGGAGGCCCACAGGGAGCCCACAAGCCCTATAGCCGCGGCCAGGGGGGCCCGCGGCTACCTGGCTTGTGTCCTCCCTGGAGCTCCCCTGCCCTAGCTCTTTGGCTTATATATTCCCTAAAATCCCAGAAAAAATAAGGGCGTCAACGAAACCACTTTTCCGCCGCCGCAAGCTTCCGTTTCCGGGAGATCTCATCTGGAGACCCTTCCCGGTGCCCTGTCGGAGGGGACTTTGGAGCTGGATGGCTTCTACATCAACATCATTGCCTCTCCAATGACTCGTGAGTAGTCTACTTCAGACCTACGGGTCCGTAGTTAGTAGCTAGATGGCTTCTTCTCTCTCTTGGATATTCAATACAAAGCTCTCCATGATCTTCATGGAAATCTATCATATGTAATCCTCTTTGGCGGTGTGTTTGTCGAGATCCGATGAATTGTGGATTTGTAACCATATTACCTATGAATTATATTTGAGTCTTTGCTGATTTCTTATATGCATGATTTGATATCCTTGTAAGTCTCTCCAAGTCTTGGGTTTTGTTTGGCCAACTAGATCTATGATTCTTGCAATGGGAGAGTGCTTGGTTTTGGGTTCATACCGTGCCGTGACCTTTCCCGGTGACAGAAGGGGCAGCAAGGCACACATGAGGTTGTTGCCATCAAGGGTAACAAGATGGGCTTTCATCATAGATTTGAGATTGTCCATCTACATCATGTCATCTTGCTTAAGGCGTTACTCTGTTCTTATGAACTCAATACACTACATGCATGCTGGATAGCGGTCGACATGTGGAGTAATAGTAGTAGATGCAGAAAGTATCGGTCTACTTGTTTTGGACGTGATGCCTATATGTATGATCATTGCCATAGATAACGTCATGACTTTGCACGGTTCTATCAATTGCTCGACAGTAATTCGTTCACCCACCGTCTACTTGCTTTCTTGAGAGAAGCCACTAGTGAACACTACGGTCCTCGGGTCTACTCACAATTATCATCTCAGCTTTTACTTTTACTTTGCTTTGTTTACATTTTGCTTTCAGTTCTCACTTTGCAAACAATCTATAAGGGATTGACAACCCCTTCATAGCGTTGGGTGCAAGCTCTTTGTGTTTGTGCAGGTGCTTGTGACTTGACGAGATCCTCCTACTGGATTAATACCTTGGTTCTCAAACTGAGGGAAATACTTACCGCCGCTGTGCTACATCACCCTTTCCTTTTCAAGGGAACACCAACGCAAGGCTCCAAGGCCGCGGGGGAATCCTTTGCATATTTGCCAAGGAAATCCCATAGGCGTAGCCAGCAGCAGAAGGATTTCTGGCACCGTTGCCAGGGAGAGATCAAGTCCAGATCTATCCAAGTAAGTGTCACAAACTCATCTCTTGCATTTACCTTTTTTGCCAGTTGCCTCTCGTTTTCCTCTCCCCCACTTCACATTTTCCGTTTTCATTTGCCTTTCTCCTTTGCCGTTTTCATTTGCCTTTTGCAGTTTTCCTTTGCCAGTTTTCTTGCTTGCTTGTGTTCTTGTTTGTTTGTTGAAGTCAGCATGGCTGAAAACACTAAACTTTGCGACTTCTCGAATACTGATAATAATGATTTTATTAGTACTCCGATTGCTCTCACCACTAGTGCAGAATCATATGAAATCAACGTTGCCTTACTGAATCTTGTTATGAAAGAGCAATTTTCTAGCCTTCCTATTGAAGATGTCGCATCCCATCTCAATACTTTCATTGAACTTTGCGATATGCAAAATAAGAAAGATGTGGATAATGATGTTGTTAAATTGAAGCTTTTTCGGTTCTCTTTGTGAGATCGTGCAAAAACTTGGTTTTCTTCTTTGCCTAAAAATAGTATCGATTCTTGGAATAAGTGCAAAGATGCTTACATATCGAAGTATTTTCCATCGGCTAAGATTATCTCTCTCCGTAACGATATCATGAATTTCAAGCAACTTGATCATGAACACGTTGCACAATCTTGGGAGAGGATGAAGTTAATGATTAGAAATTGTACCGCTCATGGCTTGAGTTTGTGGATGAGTATACAAATGTTTTACGCTGGTTTGAATTTTGCTTCTCGAAATATCTTTGACTCCGCCTCGGGTGGAACGTTGATGGAAATCACGTTAGGAGAAGCTACAAAACTCCTAGACAATATCATGACCAACTACTCTCAGTGGCACATTGAAAGGTCACCTGCTCTCAAAAAGGTACACGCTATAGAAGAAATTAACTCGCTTAGTGCTAAGATGGACGAGTTGATGAATTTGGTTGCTAGTAGAAATGCTCCTTTAGATCCTAATGACATGCCACTATCTTCCTTGATTGAGAGTAGCAACGCTAGTTTGGACGTTAATTTTGTTGGTAGGAACAATTTTGGCAACAACAATGCTTTTAGAGGAAACTATGTTCCTAGGCCTTTTCCTAGTAACTCCTCTAACAACTATGGCAATTCCTACAACAACACTTATGGAAATCATAACAAATTACCCTCTGATTTAGAGAGTAATACCAAAGAGTTCATCAACTCTCAAAAGATTTTCAATGCGTCCATAGAAGAAAAACTACTAAAAATAGACGATTTGGCTAAGAGCATTGATAGGATGTCTTGTGATATTGATGCTTTGAAAGTTAGATGTGCTCCTCCCAAGGTCAACTTGGAGGAAACTTTAAAAGCTATGCGTGTCTCCATGAATGAGAGCAAAGAAAGAACCGCCCAAATTCGCGATAAGCATGAATGGTTTAAAAGGGTGCGTTCTAGTGATGCAAATCACGAAGATCTTAAAGTGCTTGGTGTGACTCCTCTTGAATCTTTGTTTTCGTGTGTCAACCTATTGATGAAGGTGCTGGATATGAATCCACTTTGGTTGAAAAACGCCCCAATGATTCGGAGTCCACCTATCTTGATGATAAGGGTGTGGAGAGTGGAGTAGAAGAAATCAAAATATTAGGTAGTAATGAAACTCCCACTTTGGATTTCGAGGGATTCAATTATGATAGTTGCTCCTTGTCTGAATGCATTACCTTGATGCAATCCATTGCAAACTCTCCACATGCTTATAGCCAAAGCAAAGCCTTTACCGCACATATCGTAGATGCTATGATGAAATCTCTTGAAGAGAAACTCGAATTAGAAGTCTCTATACCTAGAAAACTTCATGATGAGTGGGAACCTACTATCAAAATCAGGATAAAAAACTATAAATGCAATGCTTTATGTGATTTGGGTGCTAGTGTTTCCGCGATTCCAAAGTCTTTATGTGATATTCTTGGTTTTCATGAGATTGAAGAGTGTTCTCTTAATTTGCATCTTGCGGATTCTACTGTCAAGAAACCCATGGGAAGGATCAATGATGTTCTTCTTGTTGCAAATAAGAACTATGTACCCGTGGATTTCATTGTACTTGACATATATTGCAATCCTTCATGTCCCATTATTCTTGGTAGACCTTTCCTAAGGACTATTGGTGCTATCATCGATATGAAGGAAGGGAACATTAGATTTCAATTTCCTCTAAAGAACGGCATGGAGCATTTTCCTAGAAAGAAAATAAGATTGCCTTATAAATCTATGATGAGGGATACTTATGGTTTGAGCACCAAAGATGACTATACGTGATTCCATCACCTTATGCCTAGCTAAGGGTGTTAAACAATAGCGCTTGTTGGGAGGCAACCCAACGAATCTATCCTTTTTCTTTCTGTTTTGTGTTTTCCACACTTTCATAATTCTGTTATGATTGTGTTTTTTGTGTTACTTCTGCGTTTGTGCCACGTGAAACTGTTATGATTAGTCTTGGGGATGACCGTTTGATAATGCTGGAAAAGACAGAAACTTTCTGCTCACGAAAAGAATTTTCATTTTTTTCTGTGAGAGATTTTGAGTTGATTCTTTTGCTGCTGATTGCTACGCAAATTCTTCAGACTGTCGTAATTTTTCAGAATTTTTGAAGTACCATAAGTATACGAAGTATACAGATTGGTCTGTTGTTAACAGATTCTGTTTTTGTTGAGTTGGTTGCCTATTTTGATGAAACTATGGATAGTATCGGGGGGTATTAGCCACGGAAGATTGAAAATATAGTAACCCAACATCAACATAAGTAGAATTAAGTTTTCTACAGTACCTAAGGAAGTGGTGATTTGCTTTCTTATACTAATGATATCACGAGTTTCTGTTTAAGTTTCGTGTTGTGAAGTTTTCAAGTTTTGGGTGAAGTTCTTATGGACAAAGAGATAAAGAGTGGCAAGAGCTCAAGCTTGGGGATGCCCAAGGCACCCCAAGTTGATTCAAGGATGCCGAAAAAGCCTAAGCTTGGCGATGCCCCGGGAAGGCATCCCCTCTTTCGTCTTCAGTCCATCGGTAACGTTACTTGGGGCTATATTTTTATTCACCACATGTTATGTGTTTTGCTTGGAGCGTCTTGTATCGTAGGAGTCTTTTATTTTTGTTATGTCATAATCTTCCTTGCTGCACACCTAGAGAGAGAGACATGCACTCACCGTGATTTTGTCGAGCTTCACTTATATCGTTTGGTTAGACAATTCAGCTCACATGTGTTTCACTTATATCTTTTGAGCTAGTTGATTTTGCTCTATGTGCTTCACTTCTGTCTTTTGGAGCACGGCAGTGCGTGGCGTGGTAGTTGATCTATGCTATGAAAGTAGAATCAAAAGGGGTAGTTATCCAAAGGGATATGAAAACTTCCACCTTCATGCGCATTGAGTAGTTAGAGAAGTTTGATTCATCTCAATTAGTGTTGAGTTGTGGTTGTGGTAATATTGAAGTTATACTAGTAAGGTGTTGTGGATCTAGAAATACTTGTGTTGAAGTTAGTGATTCCCGTAGCATGCACGTATGCTGAACCGCTATGTGATGAAGTCTGAGCATGATTTGTTTATTGATTGTCATCCTTTGTGTAGCGGTCGGGATCGTGCGATTGTTGATACCTACCAACCCTTCCCCTAGGAGTATGCGTTGAATTCTTTGTTTCGATTACTACTAAAACTTTTGCAACAAGTATATGAGTTCTTCATGACTAATGTTGAGTCCATGATTTAGATGCACTTTCACCTTCCACCATCACTATTTTCTTTAGTGCTGTGTGATGACCCACAAGTATAGGGGATCAATCGTAGTCCTTTCGATAAGTAAGAGTGTCGAACCCAACGAGGAGCAGAAGGCTGTGATAAAGGTTTTTAGCAAGGTAATAACTGCAAGCACTGAAAGTAGCGGTAACAAGTGATGGTGTAGTGAGGTGAAACGTAACAAGCGAAAAGTAACAAGTAACAAGTAGTAGCAATGGTGTAGCAAGTGGCCCAATCCCTTTTTGCAGAAAGGCACAAGCCTAAACAAAGTCTTATAGGAGGGAAAACGCTCCCGAGGACACACGGGAATTTCTGTCATGCTAGTTTCATCATGTTCATGTGATTTGCGTTCGTTACTTTGATAGTTTGATATGTGGGTGGACCAGCGCTTGGGTGCTGCCTTTACTTGGACAAGCATCCCACCTATGATTAACCCCTCTCGCAAGCATCCACAACTACGAAAGAAGAATTAAGACAACGTCTAACCATAGCATTAAACTAGTGGATCCAAATCAGCCCCTTACGAAGCAACGCATAGACTGGGGTTTAAGCTTCTGTCACTCCAGCAACCCATCATCTACTTACTACTCCCCAATGCCTTCCTCTAGGCCCATGTATGGTGAAGTGTTATGTAGTCTATGTTCACATAACACCACTAGAGAAAAAGACAACATACAACATATCAAAATACCGAACGAATATGAAATTCACATCACTATTATCAGCATGACTTATCCCATGTCCTCAGGAACAAAACTAACTACTCACAAAGCATAATCATAATCATGATCAGAGGTGTAATGAATAGCATCAAGGATCTGAACATAAACTCTTCCACCAAGTAATCCAACTAGCATCAACTACAAAGAGTAATCAACACTACTAGTAACCTTACAAGTACCAATCGGAGTCGTGAGACGGAGATTGGTTACAAGATATGAACTAGGGATTGGAGAGGAGATGGTGCTCATGAAGATGTTGATGAAGATGCCTCCCCTCCGACGAGAGGAGTGTTGGTGATGACGATGGCGACGATTTCCCCCTCCGGGAGGGAAGTTTCCCCGGCAGGATCGTCCTGCCGGAGCTCTAGATTGGATCTGCTCAAGTTCCGCCTTGTGGCGGCGTAGAAACCACGAAAATACTCCCGATTGATTTTTTTCTGCAACGAAACCCTTCATATAGAAAAAGAGGGGGGACAGTGGGCCATCAGGGAGCCCACAAGCTTGCTAGCCGCCACCAGGGGGGTGGCTGTGGCTGGGCTTGTGGCGCCCTGGTAGCTCCCCTCTGGTACTTCTTTAGCCTAGTATTTTATATAATCCGAAAAAATTCCACGTAAATTTTCAGGGTATTTGGAGTTGTGCAGCATAGTGGACTAAGATTTGCTCCTTTTCCAGTCCAGAATTCCAGCTGCCTGAATTCTCCCTCTTCAAATAAACCTTGCAAAATAACAGAGAAAAGGCATAAATATGGTACCACAAAGTAAAATAACAACCCATAAAGCAATAAATATCAACATGAAAGCATGATGCAAAATGGACGTATCAACTCCCCCAAGCTTAGACCTCGCTTGTCCTCAAGCAAAATCCAAGTTCCATAAACATGTCCACATGTTTAGGGACGAAGGTGTCGATAAAACATAACACGGACATGAGGGCATCATGATCACACATAGAACAACAATACATCAAAAAGATTCTTATGGGAAAGTAACAATTCCTTCACAAAGCAAAGTATGAAGCAAAAACCTTACCGAGAAGTAACCAACAACAGTCCAAAGTCATTGAAGCAATTGCAATTTCTCACAACATCAGAAAGAGTCAAATAAGAGCTTGTAAGGCAAACCCACATACTCAATCATCTGTTTTGTTTTCCACAATTGTTACAACTCACGTGGTACTCATGGTGTCAAAGTTTCAGCTGGACACAGAGGAAGATAGGGGCTTATAGTTTTGCCTCCCAACTATTTACCTCAAGGGTAAAGGCAATAACAATAAAGCATAAGTACGCAACTCCAAGTTGATATATGAATATAGATCTTTCCCAAGCATGTGAAAATTGCCAAGACAAATGTAAAAATAGGGAATTGGTGAAGATCACCATGACTCTTACAAGGGCAAAAAGTAAAGGTACAAGATAGGCCCTTCGCAGAGGGAAGCAGAGGTTGTCATGCGCTTTTGAGGTTTGGATGCGTGTCCTCTTAGTCCGGAGGAACGTCACTTTATATTGCCTCCTGTGATAAAGAACTTTATTATGCAGTCTGTCGCTTTTATGTCTTCCTCATCACAGGTTCGTATAAAGCTTATTTTCCACACACTAATAGATCATACATATTAGAGAGAAATTTTTATTGCTTGCACCGATGACAACTTACTTGAGGGATCTTATTCAATCCATAGGTAGGTATGGTGGACACTCATGGCAAAACTGGTTCGAAGGTTTATGGATGCACAAGTAGTATCTCTACTTGGTGCGGGAGTTTTGGCTAATATGAGGTGAAAGCAATCGTCACATGCTAAGGGATCTCTAATCATATAACATTGTTTGGAACCAAGCAAACACAATTCATTATGTTGTCTTCCTTGTCCAACATCTACTCCTAAGCATGTAATAGTTTGGTGAGTGCTCACAATTGTAAAAAGTGTCTAAGATGATATATTTATATGTGAACCTCTCTTTCCTTATTACTTCTTATTAATTGCAACAATGAATGAGGTCTATGTTGATTTATTCTCAACAAGTTTCCATCATCATACGTGTCATATGTGAAGTTATCACTTTCCATAAGATCGTCTCTTGATCTTTCATGCTATCGTTCTTTTCATAGTTTTGATCATGGCACAAAGCAAGCCCTTGACTAAGATACTCTTTATTATATAGCTCGCAAGCTCAAATACATCGGGGGAGAGACAAAAGAAAAAGACTCAAACTAAACACTAAAGACTTATTCCTCTAAGGAGAGAAGAAATAAAAACTGAAAAGGAAAGAACTAAAACAAAGGTAAAAGCAAAAGATATAAAGGTGATACGATACCAAGGAAACTCCCCCAAGCTTGGCAGAAGCCAAGGGGATTGCCCATACCAATGCTTAGTTGTCTTCCTTTGGTGGTGATGGTGGTGGAGCTGTTGCCTTTGATTCCAGGAGAGTTATCAATCTTTGATTTATACCTTTGAGATCTGTGACATCGTTTTCCAGCAAAACAATTTCACGAGAAAGGGAAACATTGCGAGCACGAGTTGTTTCACAAAACCTCAAGAGTTCAATCAAGGATGGAAACAACACGTGGAGGAAGGGTTGGAGAAAATCTACTCCTTCAACGTTTTCAATGTTGAACATAGGTTGAACTTCCTCCTTAGCTTGGGTTTTCTCCTTAGCTTGGTCCCTGGTGTAGCGACCCGACTCAAGACGAGTCAAGCCTCTGTGTTTCTGTGCCATCCATGGATCGGTATGCTGGCACACACAGTACATCAATGTATATATCAAAGTGCAATGACATGTAAATAGCGTAAAACTGATATATACCTTAATTATCTCAGCGGAAGCGGTCAAGGGAGTGGAGTCCCAATAAACACCAACGGCAAGTTGAGTGTAGACCGTAACCCTAAATCGTACTCTTACTCATCGAAGAAAAGTATCTGCAACATAAGACGTTGCAGCCGTGTAAGTCAGCATATTGAATATGCCGGCAAGTCACATAAGAGAGGGGTAAAGTCATAATCAACTATCTCTACATGCATATTTGGTCGGTGGAGCTAAGTTTTGCATAAAGCCAGTTTTATCCTACAACAAGAGGGGTTGAAAGCAAAATGTTACTACAAGGTTTGTTGTTAATGAGATGGTTCCGCCAACCAGTTCTCATACCCGAGTTGTCAATAATTACCCTCATCAAATATATTTAATGGTGTTGAGAAATCCAGATAACTTCAGTTCCTCTGGCTCAAGTTGTCCATGACCGTGGACATGGCTAATCGATTAGGTTTGAGTACTCTGCAGAGTTTTGCACACGTTCCCCACAAGATTTGATCGCCTCCGAGTATGTCCTCGCACTTCAAGGTGTTTGAAGACCGGATGATCAAAACATGGTCTTTCAACGGGTCCCTCTGAATCCCTGTCGGTGCCCATCCATTCCTACCGTTCGTCTACACCTGCTAGCACCGCCTGTCAAGAGTCGCCGCGTTGTCCAACCAAGCCACAGCCCATAATGACTTGTGGCTGTGCAGGTAAGCCTTGGGTCTTGAATATATCCGTCCGTCTCTTTGAGCCAGGGTGAAGCTTTCCGCAGGATGTCATGGCCACTCCAGCATCCCGGGCATCCACTGGTTTTCCAGGGAGCCGATCAACCGTCCTTCACCCAGTGTTGCATTGCGTCCGAGGTCTTGAAAATCTTGTCTTAGTCCGGTCTTGATTATTATATCAATCTGGCATCACTCGTGGTATACACTCAACCGATAACCCGTCTACTTACGCATAGCAAATATAACATTGTCGTCCCGGGGCCGAGTATCGGGGTTGTTGTGTTCCTACCACATGATACTACAACTTATGCTAAAGTTTCCAAGTACCTAGGCAGCATGCAATTGGGCATAGGATGGTAGAACTACAATGCATAAAACATAGGTGATAGTATGATCAAAGTGACTTGCCTGTGATGTTGACGAAGAAGAATTTCTCGAGAAAATAACTTGATAGACTACTCGTCACTCTCCGATGAAATCTATATAACAAACATATCATTCACATAAGCACTCATACTAACAATCATTCTAGCAATCAAAACAAAAGAGAGAGCGAATAGGAATCCGAAGGAAACTTCGAATAAGACTAGGGAGTCTTCTACTACGTCAAACACTAAATAGTTTTGTCTAACAGAAAATAATAACAAAGAACTAAGTTATAAATCTAACTAAGATAAAATAAAGTACTTTTCACAAAACTTTTTGAAAGTATTCCCAAACGGGATTTGAAAGAGTGATGAAAACAATTGCACGTTACTACGGGACTAGAATTGTTTTCATAAAAACAAATAAAACTAAAATAAAAAATTGTTGCAAAACTACTGTTAACTAACATAAACAAAACATATTAATATTTATGAAATAATAAAGAAAATATTTTAAAACAAAAGTAGAAAATGAATTAGCCGAAATCCTAAAAGCGGTGAAACATAAATTGTTTCACATGAAATAATGAGTTAATACACTCAAACAAATCTGAAACTTTTACCACTTATAAATAGGATCACTAGTGATCAGTACCAAAAGGAATCAAATTCAAAGATATTTTTAAACTCCTGGAATAGGCAAAACAAGGTTTAAATTAAATCTGCTCTAACTTATATTTGCAAACTTCAAACATAGACAAATTATATGTTTTTAAAAACTACCGAAAATTTGTGAGCTACTGGAAAAAGAATCACAGTCATTGGACTTCGGGATGAAAAGTTGTGGCCAAAACAAGATTGAAAGTTGCTGTTTTTTGTAAAATAGACAGAAAAACTGCAGCTACTAGTACTAACAGAGGGGTACACGTGGCAAGCTACGGTTGGCTGCGGGGAACGTTTGTTTCTACGCTTCGAGCAAACGGCCGACGCTAAGGAAAAGTTGCCGGTTAAATCATAAGTGACAAATAAAACCTACTGGTTTTCTGGGATAGACCGAAGGGTTACCTAGTGTTTTAATCCTGGCCGTTGCATGGGATCTAAGGGCTAGAATAGAATGCATGAAATAATAGAGGAGAGAGAGAGGCTACCTTGCTGGCAGAGGGGTGCACCGGCGAGGAGAGCTGGCCGGCGAGGGAGGGGAGGCTCCGGGCAGTGGAGGGCTTCGGGGAGGTGGCGGCGGGGTGCTCCTCCGAGGGGGACGCGGCGGTGGAGCGAAGGGGCTCGGGGGGGGGGGGCTCTCTCCGGGGTGGCCGAAGGGTGGCGCAGCCTCGGGCTGCTGCTGCTGCTGCTGCTGCACCGACGACGCTCGTGGCGGCGGCGGCTAGGGTTGGGAAGGGGTGGCTCGGGGGTGGGGGTATATATATGCCTAGGAGGGGGTGGGCTATGGAAAGGAGAGAGAGGCAGGGGGAAGGAAATCGCTGGGAGGGAGAGGGGCTCGGTTTCGGTGCAGAGAAAGAAGGAAGGGACGAGGGAGGAAGGAGAGGTGCCGACATGGGGGAGGGTGGCTCGGGCAGGGGGTGGTCCACGAGCACAGAGAGGGGGGAGTAAGGCAGTGGGTCGGTGGCCGGTTACAAGGGATTCGATCCCAGGGAAAAAGGGGCTCGGGCCCAGCTATCTAGCGGCCAGGGCGGGTGCTACAAAAAAAAATACTTCCTAATCTCTAAGTTTTTCCAAAACAGAAAATAAAAACGACAAAAAAGAAAGTAAATCAAAATATCAATATATGGTATTATATATCAAAAAAATCAGAAAAAGAATCTCTACCTGAATAACATTTTTTTAAAGCCAAAATAAAAACTTAAAAAAATGTTTTTTTCAGAAATTCCCAATTTGCTTTATTTCTTTTTGCAAAAGAATTTTGGGTTTTCTTTGCTCAAATATTTCAGAGATTTGCCCGCACTTTGGAGTGTCATCTTCCTCCGCTCTCTCTCTTGCGTGCAAGAGAGTTTTCTCCGGACATTTCTCGCGCGAGGAAAAATGGAAAAACAAAAGAATTCAAATGCAAATATCTCCGTTCAAATTCTTTATAGTTGAAGAAGTCATGTCATCTTCTCTCATTGCTTTTAAAAGCTTGAATTTGAATTCACCGGAGAAGGGGAAAGTCATTTTATTCCCTCTCGTTCAAAAGTTTCGAAAAGTTTCAAATTTCACACAAGTTTCAGTCACTCAGCAAACAAACAAACAATCAATCTAATAATTATATTAACATTCCAAAATTTATAATTTTGGGATGTTACACCTGGCTTCCGTGACTTCTACTCTTTTCAGATCAGCATCTACTTCTTCATGAACTTGGTGAAGATCATTCTCCCCAACAGATTCCTGAGACATCTTTGCTCTAAATCTACAGCAGACAACAAGCTTGAAACGAAAACACATGAAAATTGCGCGATACGGAGATAAAAACCTTCGGGCGAATATATATTGATTTTTTCTAGACCAGAAGGAGTGCACCGCAAGAAAACGGAGTCCGGGAGGCACGCGACGAGCCCACAAGCCCTCCATCCGCCACCAGGGGGGTAGGTTGCGGCTTCCAAGCTTGTGGCCGCCTCGTGCGCTCTCCAGACTGCTTTTTATTCTTCTAATTTTTTCAAAATTCCAAAACGGAGGAAATTTCCTATTGGAAAAGCATCGGAGTCCAATTTCTTACCGAAACAGATACCTCTTTGTTTTGAGGGTCTGAAACAGGCTGATAAATATCCCTTATGTACTCCTCTGGAGTTATGACATTGATGATATTGGTCTCAACATTTATGGGAGTACCAGAGATGTAATGCTTGATTCTTTGCCCATTTACCACTCTAGGAAAATTTCTGTCCGTGTTATTGATTTTGATAGCACCGGAATGATATACTTCCTCGATAACATAAGGACCTTCCCATTTAGAGAGATGCTTCCCTGCGAAGAATCTTAAACAAGAATTCTATAGTAGGACATAATCACCTACATTGAACTCTCGTTTTTGTATTCGTTTATCGTGCCATCTCTTAACCTTTTCCTTGAACAACTTGGCATTCTCATATGCCTGGGCCCTCCATTCATCTAATGATCTGATATCAAATAACTGCTTCTCACCGGCAAGTTCGAAATCGAAGTTGAGCTCTTTGATTGCCCAATAAGCTTTATGTTCCAGCTCAAGAGGTAAATGACAGGCCTTACCGTAGACCATTTTATACGGTGACATGCCCATGGGATTCTAATAAGCAGTCCTATAATCCCATAGTGCATCATCAAGTTTGCTAGACCAATTCTTTCGAGATCTATTGGCGGTCTTTTGTAGGATCAATTTGATCTCCCTATTACTCATCTCCACTTGACCACTAGACTGAGATGATAAGGAGATGCAACTCTATGGTTGACATCATACTTAGCGAGCATCTAGCGGAAAACACCATGAATGAACTGTGAACCGCCATCAGTCATCAAATATCTAGGGACTCCAAACCTTGGGAAAATGACTTCTTTAAGCATCTTAATAGAGGTGTGGTGATCAGCATTTTTAGTGGGGATAGCTTCTACTAATCCACAACAACTAAGATGTGAGTGTACCCATTGGAACTCGGGAAGGGTCCCATATAATCAAAGCCCCAGACATCGAATGGTTCAATGACAAGTGAATAGTTCATAGGCATTTCCTGATGCTTACTGATGTTCCCTATTCTTTGGCATTCGTCACAAGACAAGACAAACTTACGGGCATCCTTGAAGAGAGTGGGCCAATAGAAACCTGATTGCAATACCTTATGGGCAGTTCTATCTCCAGCATGGTGTCCTCCGTAGGCTTCGGAATGACACTTCTGCAGGATACGTCCCTGCTCATGTTCAGGCACACAATGTCTAATAACACCATTTACTCCTTCCTTATAAAGGTGAGGATCATCCCAAAAGTAGTGTCTCAAATCAAAGAAGAATTTCTTCTTTTGCTGATAGGTGAAACTGGGTGGTATGTATTTGTCTATGATATAATTTGCGTAATCAGCATACCACGGTGCACTATGTGAAGTGCGGATGACATTTAATTGCTCATCAGGAAAGCTGTCATCAATAGGTCGTGGGTCATCAAGGACATTCTCTAGCCTAGACAAGTTATCTGCTATGGGGTTATCAGCACCCTTTCAGTCAACGACATGCAAATCAAATTCCTGTAGCAGGAGAACCCATCTGATCAGCCTAGGCTTAGCGTCCTTCTTATCCATAAGGTACTTAATAGCAGCATGATCATAGTGAATAGTGACGTTGGAGTCAACTATATAAGATCTGTACTTTTCACATGCAAACACGACTGCTAAAAACTCCTTCTCCGTAGTGGCATAGTTTCTTTGGGCACTGTCTAGAGTTTTACTAGCGTAGTGAATAACATTCAACTTCTTGTCAACTCTTTGTCCTAGAACAACACCAATAGCATAATCACTAGCGTCGCACATGATTTCAAAGGGCAAGTTCTAGTCAGGTGGTTGAATGATAGGTGCGGTTATCAAAGCCTTCTTAAGTATTTCGAAGGATTCCTCACAATCCTTATCAAAAACAAAAGGAACATCCTTCTGCAAGAGTTTGGTAAGAGGCCTAGAAATCTTAGAGAAGTCTTTAATGAACCTTCTATAGAAACCAGCCTGACCTAGGAAACTTCGTATACCTCTGATATCTGTGGGGAAAGGCATTTTCTTAATTGCATCAACCTTAGCCTTATCAACTTCAATGCCTCTTTCAGAGATTTTGTGTCCTAAGACGATACCTTCATTAACCATAAAGTGGCACTTCTCCCAATTCAAGACGAGGTTGGTATCTTTGCATCTCTGTAAGACTTGATCAAGCTTGCTGAGGCAATCATCAAAGGAAGACCCGTAAACGGAGAACTCATCCATGAAAACCTCTACAATCTTTTCACAAAAGTCAGAGAATATAGCCATCATACATCTTTGAAAGGTGGCAGGTGCATTGCATAAGCCAAAAGGCATACGTCTATAAGAAAAGGTACCGAAGGGGCAGGTGAAAGTGGTTTTCTCCTGATCAGATTGTGCAATAGGTATTTGCGAGAAACCTGAATAACCGTCTATAAAGCAGAAGTGTGTGTGTTTTGATAGCCTTTCTAGCATTTGGTCGATAAACGTCAAAGGATAATGGTCTTTCCTTGTTGCCTTGTTCAGTTTCCGGAAGTCTATCACCATCCTATATCCAGTAATAATCCTTCGTGGGATTAGTTCATCCTTATCATTAGGAACGACGGTGATACCTCCCTTCTTAGGTACGCAATGTACTAGACTTACCGAATCACTATGAGCAACATGATAAATGATTCCTGCTTCCAGAAGCTTTAATATTTCTTTTCTAACGACCTCTTTCATCTTAGGATTGTATCTCCTTTGATGATCAGCAACTGGTTTAAAGTCAGGATCGGTTTTAATCTTGTGCTGACATAGAGTGGGACTAATACCCTTAAGATCAACAAGAGTATATACAATAGCAACACGGTGCTTCCTCAGAGTTTTTAGTAACGTCTTCTCTTCGTGCTCTGAGAGGAGAGCACTAATAATAACAGGATATATCTCCTTCTCATCAAGATAGGCATACTTAAGAGTATCAGGCAACTGTTTAAGCTCGAACATAGGATCACCCTTTGGTGGGGGAGGATCCCCAAGCAGTTCAACCGGCAGATTATTCTGGAGAATAGGATATTGTTCTAAGACAATTTTATCTATCTCATCTCTCTCCTCCATATGCATATCATTTTCATGCTCAAGCAGATATTGCTCTAAAGGATCCGTAGGAGGTACGACAATAGAGGCAAGAGCAATGATTTCATCCCTACCAGACGACTCTTTTTCATGGGGTTGTCTTCCAAACTTGGAGAAGTTAAATTCATGAGACACACCCTCGAAACTAACAGTGACAGTCTGCTTAATGCAATCAATGTGAGCATTGAAAGTGTTGAGAAAGGGTCTACCAAATATGATGGGACAAAAGCTATCTTGTGCAGTACCAAGGACGAGGAAATTAGTAGGATACTTCGTCTTACCACACACGACTTCTACGTCTCTCACAATTCCCAAAGGGCAGATAGTGTCTCTATTAGCTAGCGTAATAGTGACATCAATGGGTTCTAGCTCAGCAGGTGCATTCTCATCTTTGATTTCATCATATAAGGAATGGGGTATTGCACTAACACTAGCACCCATATCACATAAACCATGGTAACAGTGATCTCCTATCTTGACACAAACAATGGGCAGGCCAACTACAGGTTTGTGTTTGTCTTTCACGTGAGGTTTAGCAATTCTAGTGGAGTCCTCATAGAATTTGATAACATGCCCGTCTACGTCTTCGGCTAAGAGATCTGTGATAATAGCAACACTAGGTTCAACTCTAATTTCCTCAGGGGGTGCAAGTGGTCTATTGTAACCCCTACGTATCACAGTTGAAGCTTTAGAATAATCCTTTATCCTAGCAGGGTATGGTGGTTTTTCAGTGTAGGCACAAGGAACAACAGGATCACTAAAAGCAATGACTTTCTCCTCAACTAGATTGGTTTTTACTATGTTGCTTTCTACAGGAGGATGATACTTAAACCACTTCTCTTTGGGAAGATCAACATGAGCAGCAAAAGATTCACATAGAGAAGCTACTATCTTAGAGTCAAGTCCATACTTAGCGCTAAAATCTCTAGAGGTGTTTGTCTCAACAAAAGATTTAACGCAATCAAACTGGAAATTCATACCTGACTCCTTACCTTCCTCCAGCTCCCAATCTTCAGAGTTACGTTTGATTCTTTCCAATAAATTCCACTTGTGGTCAATATCCTTCTTCATAAAAGAACCAGTACAAGAAGTGTCAAGCATGGTACGATCTTCATGAGAAAGCCGAGCATAAAAGTTTTGAGTGATAATTTCTCCCGAGAGCTCATGATTGGGGCATGAATATAGCATTGATTTAATCCTCCCCCAAGCTTGAGCTATGCTTTCCCTGTCACGAGGCCAAAAGCTATAAATAAAGTTCCGATCACGATGTACTAAATGCATAGGATAGAACTTTTGATGAAATTCCAATTTCAACCGATTGTAGTCCCATGATCTAGTATCATCACATAGCCTATACCATGTCAACGCCTTATCCTTCAAAGATAAAGGAAAGACTTTCTTATTTACCTCATCCTCGGGCAAACCTGCAAGCTTAAATAAACCACAAACTTCATCTACATAGATCAGATGCAAGTCTGGATGTGAAGATCCATCTCCTGTAAAAGGATTAGCCAGCAGTTTCTCAAGCATACCTGAAGGAATTTCATAAAAGATACTTTCAGTAGGTACCTCAGGTTGAGGAACAACTCCTCGTGCTTCCGTTCGTGGTGAAGATACCCCGAACAAACTCCTCAAAGGAACAGTTTCCATAGTGACAAGTGACAAAAAAATTTAGCACAGTATATAAATGTTTCCTTACCAATTTCCACTTACCAAAGGCGCTTCACTCCCCGGCAAAGGTGCTAGAAAAGAGTCTTGATGACCCACAAGTATAGGGGATCAATCTAGTCCTTTCGATAAGTAAGAGTGTCGAACCCAACGAGGAGCAGAAGGCTCTGATAAACGGTTTTCAGCAAGGTAATAACTGGATGCACTGAAAGTAGCGGTAACAAGTGATGGTGTAGTGAGGTGAAACGTAACAAGCGAAAAGTAACAAGTAACAAGTAGTAGCAACGGTGCATCAAGTGGCCCAATCCCTTTTTGCAGCAAGGGACAATCCTGAATAAAGTCTTATAGGAGGGAAAACGCTCCCGAGGTAACACGGGAATTTCTGTCATGCTAGTTTCATCATGTTCATGTGATTTGCGTTCGTTACTTTGATAGTTTGATATGTGGGTGGACCGGCGCTTGGGTACTGCCCTTACTTGGACAAGCATCCCACTTATGATTAACTCCTCTCGCAAGCATCTGCAACTATGAAAGAAGACTTAAGACAACGTCTAACCATAGCATTAAACTAGTGGATCCAAATCAGCCCCTTACGAAGCAACGCATAGACTGGGGTTTAAGCTTCTGTCACTCCAGCAACCCATCATCTACTTACTACTCCCCAATTCCTTCCTCTAGGCCCAAGTATGGTGAAGTGTTATGTAGTCGACATTTACATAACACCACTAGAGGAAAAGACAACATACATCATATCAAAATACCGAACGAATATGAAATTCACATGACTATTATCAGCATGACTTATCCCATGTCCTCAGGAACAAAAGTAACTACTCACAAAGCATAATCATAATCATGATCAGAGGTGTAATAAATAGCATCAAGGATCTGAACATAAACTCTTCCACCAAGTAATCCAACTAGCATCAACTACAAAGAGTAATCAACACTACTAGTAACCTTACAAGTACCAATCGGAGTCGTGAGACGGAGATTGGTTACAAGAGATGAACTAGGGATTGAAGAAGAGATGGTGCCGATGAATATGTTGATGAAGATGCCTCCCCTCGGACGAGAGGAGTGTTGGTGATGACGATGGCGACGATTTCCACCTCCGGGAGGGAAGTTTCCCCGGCAGGATCGTCCTGCCGGAGCTCTAGATTGGATCTGCTCAAGTTCCGCCTCGTGGCGGCGGCGAAACCATGAAAAAGCTCCCGATTGATTTTTTCTGGAACGAAACCCTTCATATTGAAAAAGAGGGGTGGCAGTGGGCCGTCAGGGAGCCCACAAGCTTGCTAGCCGCCACCAGGGGGGCGGCGGTGGCAGGGATTGTGGCGCCCTGGTAGCTCCCCTTTGGTACTTCTTTAGCCCGGTATTTTTTATATAATCCCAAACAATTCCACGTAAATTTTCAGGGCATTTGGAGTTGTGCAGAATAGTGGACTAAGATTTTCTCCTTTTTCCAGTCCAGAATTCCAGCTGCCTGAATTCTCCCTCTTCAAATAAACCTTGCAAAATAAGAGAGAAAAGGCATAAATATGGTACCAAAAAGTAAAATAAGAGCCCGTAATGCAATAAATATCAACATGAAAGCATGATGCAAAATGGATGTATCACCGTGCAATTTTTGCCGGTGCATAAAACCACCATTAGCCTCCGCAAAACAGCCACCATACCTAGCTACTATGGCTTTTTCAAAGCCATTCCGAGATATATTGCCATGCAACTAGCACCATGACATGTGCCACAACTTCTACATTGCCATTGCATGATCATAAGGTAGCTAGCATGATGTTTCCATTGATGTCTATGCCATGCTAGATCATTGTCATGGTACACTACCAAAGGCATTTCATATAGAGTCATCATTGCTCTAAGTTTTGAGTTTTAAGTGTGATGATCATCATTTATGCAGCATTGTCCCATGTGAGGAAATAAAAGAGGCCAGCAAAGCCCATTTACAAAAAGAGGCCAAAGATGCCCACGAAAATAAAAATAAATATATATATATATAAAGAGGCCAAAGAGCCCACCAAAAATGAGAGAAAAAGAGAGAAGGGATAGTGCTACTATCTTTCCACACTTGTGCTTATTAAGCACCATGATCTTCATGATTGAGAGTCTCTCGTTTTGTCACCACCATATAGCTAGTGGGAAATTTTCATTATATAACTTGGCTTGTATATTCCAATGATAGGCTTCCTCAAAATTGCCTTAGGTCTTCGTGAGCAAGCAAGTTGGATGCACACCCACTAGTTTTCTTTAAGAGCTTTAACATACTCTTAGCTCTAGTGCATCATTTGTATGGCAATCCCTACTCATTCACATTGATATCTATTGATGAGCATCTCCATAGCTCATTGATATGCCTAGTCAATGTGACCATCTTCTCCTTGTTTGCCTTGCAACCTCCACCACAATCCATTCCACTTATAGTGCTAAAACCATGGCTCACGCTCACCTGTTGCGTGAGAGTTGAAAAAGTTTGATAAAGTAAAGGTGTGAAAACAATTACTTGGCCAATACCGAGGTTGTGCATGATTAAAATTTGTTGTGCAAGGATGACAGAGCATAGCCAGATGATATGATTTTGTAGGGATAATTTTCTTTTGGCCTTGTTATTTTGAAAGTTCATGATTACCTTGCTAGTTTTCTTGAAGTATTATTGTCTCCACGTCAATAGCAATCTATTGTTTTGAATCTAACGAATCTGAACATTCACGTCACATAAGAGGAGTTACAAGGACATCTATGCTAGGTAGGATTAAAGCATAAAAAAATCATTCTTTATCACTTCCCTACTCGAGGACGAGCAGGAGTTAAGCTTGGGGATGCTTGATACGTCTCAATCGTATCTATAATTTTTGATGGTTTCATGCTGTTATCTTGTCAACTTTGGATGTTTTATATACCTTTTATATATTTTTGGGACTAAGTTATTAATTCAGTGTCAAGTGCCAGTTCCTGTTTTTTCTGTGTTTTTGACTCTTTTCAGATCTGACTTTGGAACGGAGTCCAAATGGAATAAAATCCCCGAAATAAATTTTTCCAGAACAGAAGAAGATCGGGGGACATGAGGGCCAAGGCAGGAGGCCCACAGGGAGCCCACAAGCCGTGTAGCCGCGGCTAGGGGGCGGCTACCAGGCTCGTCGCCTCCGTGGAGCTCCCCTGCCCTAGCTATTTGGCCTATGTATTCCCTAAAATCTCAGAAACCACTTTTCCGCAGACGCAAGCTTCCGTTTCCGCGAGATCTCATCTGGAGACCCTTCCCGGTGCCCTACCGGAGGGGACTTTGGAGCTGGAGGGCTTATACATTAACATCATTGCCTCTCCAATGACTCATGAGTAGTCTACTTCAAACCCACGGGTCCGTAGTCAGTAGATAGATGGTTTCTTCTCTCTCTTGGATCTTCAATACAAAGTTCTCCATGATCTTCATGGAGATCTATCCGATGTAATCCTCTTTGGCGGTGTGTTTGTCGAGATCCGATGAATTGTGGATTTATGATCAGATTATCTATGAATTATATTTGAGTCTTTGCTGATTTCTTATATGCATGATTTGATATCCTTCTAAGTCTCTCCGAGTCTTGGGTTTTGTTTGGCCAACTAGATCTATGATTCTTGCAATGGGAGAAGTGCTTGGTTTTGGGTTCATACCGTGCGGTGCCCTTTCCTAGTGATAGAAGGGGCATCAAGGCACACATCGTGTTGTTGCCATCAAGGGTAATAAGATGGGCTTTCATCATAGATTTGAGATTGTCCATCTACATCATGTCATCTTGCTTAAGGCGTTACTCTGTTCTTATGAACTCAATACACTAGATGCATGCTAGATAGCGGTCGACGTGTGGAGTAATAGTAGTAGATGCAGAAAGTATCGGTCTACTTGTTTTGGACGTGATGCATATATGTATGGTCATTGTCATAGATAACGTCATGACTTTGCGTGGTTCTATCAATTGCTCGACAGTAATTCGTTCACCCACCGTCTACTTGCTTTCATGAGAGAAGCCACTAGTGAACACTACGGCCCCCGGGTCTACTCACAATTATCATCTCAGCTTTTACTTTTACTTTGCTTTGTTTACTTTTTTCTTTCAGTTCTCACATTGCAAACAATCTATAAGGGATTTACAATCCCTTCATAGCGTTGGGTGCAAGCTCTTTGTGTTTGTGCACGTACTTTTGACTTGACGAGATCCTCCTACTGGATTGATACCTAGGTTCTCAAACTAAGGGAAATACTTACCGCCGCTCTGCTACATCACCCTTTCCTCTTCAAGGGAACACCAACGCAAGGCTCCAAGGCCGCGGGGGAATCCTTTGCATATTTGCCAAGGAAATCCCTATAGGCGTAGCCAGCAGCAGTCCGCAATATGTCCTCCTCACAAATATCTTCGTACAAAGCTTTAGCTTCTATCCGAGGAAGAATCCTCCTATGGTTGAGTTCAAACTTTATGATATCCTCCAGCGCATGTCACTCCGAGATTTTGGCAATGTTTGCAAATTACCTTACGTTGGGGATATTAATGAACCTCGTCCACCGGACTTGGAAGCTTTCATCGGTACAATTGCTGTAGAATAGGAGAGAGGAGTGTCTTGCTAGAGCTGCTAGCATTCATTTTCCCGTGCTTCGGTACTTCTCATTATTTGTGGGAAAATGTTTGATTGGCCGGGGGAAAGCTGGGTCACTTACTGCCCCAGATCTTGCGGTCTTGCGTGAAGCCATTTATAATGATAAAACTTATAGCTTGGGCGCTATAGTAGCTCAACGGTCGAACCTGAACCGTTCTAAAGGTGTTGTCTATGGAGGTATCTATGCTACCCGTCTTGCCAGACACTTTGAGATACCCATTAGACTGGAGGAGGAAGAAGAGGTTCTTCTTCCCGAGAGGTATCTAGATTACGATAGAATGGTTCGCCATGACTTTCTTGATAGAGATATAAATAGAAGGATGATTTATAACCTGGTATTCTGTCAGGGTACTCGTGAGACTATTACTTTGCCTGCTCCTTATTTGTTCAATCTTCATGCAGGCAGGTATATTATTATGCCCTCGAACATCTACGCATATTGGGGCTTAGCCCAACCACAGGTGCCCGTGCCCGAGCCACCAGTCGAGTACCAGACGTCGGTTTATCACTGGGAGCCAGAGGAGCTCACACAGCAGTGGCATCCGCAGTCCACTCCGGAGTACCCCGGAGCTGGTTATTTCCCTCCTTGGGAGTAGACCAACTTAGGCCAAAATCCTAAGCTTGGGGGAGTACGTGTTCTCACCGACTTTACATTCTTGCTTATGCTTTCACTTTGTTAGCCGATGTTCACACTTTGCCAATGTATCATCCATGCTAGTTTATTTTCTTTTTCTCGTTTTCTTTTCGTGTGTCTGTTTAGTTTGAGAAAACACAAAAAGATTTTCTTGTTCTTCTTTTGCTTGTTGGGAGCTTTCCCGTGTAAATAGTTTTCTTTTTCTTTGGGTCAAGGTAGAAGATATTGGTTACAACGTTTAGTGGCTCATGCATGCATACCTGTTTAGCTTTCAAAGAGCCATATTACTTTGTCTTCTCCTTTGTGTTTGCCTGCAGATTCCAACGTAGTCCAATGCATGAGGACTCTTATTATTGTTCACATCGTTCGGTCGTGCAAGTTAAAGGCAAAAATGATGATATATGATGAAGTGATTGAGCGTGGAAAAGCTGGATGAACTCGATCTATTTTGTTTTTGTAAATATGACTAGCTCATCATGCCTGATTCAGCTTTGTTGTGAGAGAAACATGTTTGCAATGACAACTTAGAGATCATAGTTGCTTATGCCATGCTTACTTAGCTAGGAGCTTATAATGGTTTGTCTTGGTTGTCCACGTGAATGTTGAGATGACTGTGTTGTAGTATGATAGGATGGTATCCTCCTTTGAATGATTCAAGTGGCTTGACTTGGTGCCTGTTCACACATGTAGTTGAAACAAAATCAACATAGCCTCTATGATGTTCATGTTCATGGTGATTTATGTTCTACTCATGCTTGCACTCAATGTTAGTTAATCTCAATGCATTTTGATGATTGTTGTCGCTCTCTAGTTGGTCGCTTCCCAGCCTTTTGCTAGCCTTCACTTGTACTAAGCGGGAATACTGCTGGTGCATCCACTTCCATAAACCCAAAGTTGTTCCATGTGAGTCCACCATACCTACCTATATGCGTTATCTACCTGCCGTTCCAAGTAAATTTGCATGTGCCACTCTCTAAACCTTCAAGAAATAATCTGTTTTGCATTCCCGAACCGCTCATGTGGTGACACTGGGCTATTGGTATCTTCCATGCTAGGCGTGTTATCCTCGATATGTGTTCATTCACTATCATTCAGGAGAAAGGGGCCGGTAATTGGAATTCCCAGTTCCATGCTCAAATCGAAAATATAATTGCAAACAAAACTCCCCCAGGATTGATGTTGGTATGGACGGTACCCGAGGATTCAGCTAGCCATGGAGTGTGATTGATTGGTGGTGGGGGAGTCAAAACTTTACTTTTCTGTTTGGGAACCGCCTATAGCATGTGTAGCGTGGAAGATGTTGAGAACTCTTGGTCATTGCGTTAACAATGAAAGCATGCCACCCAAAATTATTATCTCTGTTTTAAAATTTTGAGCTCTGGCACCTCTGCAAATCAATGCTTCCCTCTGCGACGGGCCTGTCTATTTATGTTCCTGTTGAGTCATCCTCCTCTTATAAAAGCACGAATTAGAGAGCACCTCTGTCGTTTTTATGCTTTGCTTTTAACTGTGTTGAGTATGAATATGATTGGATCTTCTTTGCCATGAGTTACAATGTTTAGTCAGCCCTTGGTCTTTGAAGGTGCTCTGCATTTATATTTTGCGGTCTCAGAAAGAGCTAGCGAGATACCATCTATTCGTACTGCTTCATGTTGTTTTGATTGAAGTGTTGACGTTTGAGACTTATTATTATTTGCTCGCTAGTTGATTATGCCATTGATATGAGTTTACCGTGAGACCTAGATGTCATTTGCTTATGTGGTTTGCTTGTGATCTTGCTGAAATTCTGGTTATGAGTTAGACATAGTTGCAACCACAACATTAAACAGAGTTCGTCAAAGTTTTTCTTTTGTCTCTTTCAGTTTCTCAACTGAATTGCTTGAGGACAAGCAAGGCTTTAATCTTGGGGGAGTTGATACGTCTCTGTCGTATCTACTTTCCCGAACTCTTTTGCCCTTGTTTTGGACTCTGATTTGCATGATTTGAATGGAACTAACCCAGCCTAACGCTGTTTTCAGTAGAATTGCCATGGTGTTGTTTTTTTGCAGAAATAAAAGTTCTCAGAATGACCTAAAAATTTACGGAGAATTTTTCTGGAATTAATGGAAAATACCTACGCAAAGATCCACCGGAGGGGGTGAACCAGTGGGACACAAGTCCCTGGGCCGCGCCATGAGGACTTGTGGGGCCCACATAGCTCCACCGCCCAAACTCAGCTCTATATATTCCGTTTCGCCTGAAAAAAATCAGAGAGAAGGATTCATCACGTTTTACGATAAGGAGGCGCCGCCACCTCCTGTTCTTCATCTGGAGGACAGATCTGGAGTCCGGTCCGGGCTCCGGAGAGGGGAAATCGTCGCCATCGTCATCATCAACCTTCCTCCATCGACAATTCCATGATGCTCTTCACCGTTCATGAGTAATCTCATCGTAGGCTTGCTGGACACTGATACTTTGCTTGCAGACACTCATCTTTCAAGTGTGGTTGAATTGACAACTCAGCTGCTAATACTTGAGAACATTCTTTCGCTCCCCCTTGTGGCGAATCAATAAATTTGGGTTCAATACTCTATCCTCGAAAACTGTTGTGATCCCCTACACTTGTGGGTTATCTGCCCCCTCGCGACCTACCCCTAGCGCTCGAGCGCACCCACCCAGGAGTCCCGTCGCTCGCCCCTGTGCCCTCCCACGATCTCCCTCTCCCCCACGTCTCCCCAACGCGCCACCAACCAGCGCTCACTTGCCCCACCTTCCCCCAGCGAGCGCCAGCCTCCCTGCGCCTCCCCCATCGCCTCGGGATCCCCGTCGCCACGCACCCCTTCCTAGATCCCGTCGCCCCCACCTCACCCACGTGCTCGCCCTGCCTCCACGCGGGTCCCTCACTCCCATTCGATCCAGGAGGGATCGAGCAAGGAGGCCTCATCCTCGGCCGGCTCTCCCCATGTCGTCACCAAGCCCTCCTCGTCGGCCGACCCTCTCCTGCAGGAACCGCCACGATGCCGGCGCCCTCCAACATCCCCACCGACCTTCTCATCATCTCCTCAACCGGCTTCCTCACCCCTTCCCCAACCGGCCTCCCCGAGCCTCACCGCCCCGATCCCTGGCAACGCCGGTGAGCTCCAGGCCCCAGCCACCCTCTCCTTCTTACCCCTGTTCTAGTTCCGTTCCGGCGAACACCGCCGCGTTCCGACGCCGTTGAGCTCCTGTAGGTGGAGCCGGAGGTTGCCTCCGCTCTCTCTATGTTGAGAGAGATGTGTGTGAGCACAGAGTTGGGAGAGAGAGAGAGAGAGTTGAGATGTAAAGAAAATAAAAATGGTGATATATGTATGTATGTATGTATGTATGTATGTATGTATGTATAGATGTGCATGTATGTATGTATGTATTGAGTATGTATGCATGTATATAGCAAAAAGAAAATAGAATATAAAAATATATATGTGTTTTTATTAATAAATAAATAAATAATTAGATATATTATTTAATTAATTAGTTAATTAATTAAATAGATAATTAAGATAATCTCTTAATTAGGACAATCAAATTATCCTATTAGAGTATGACACGTGGGTCCCCCACTAAATTAATCTGATTAATTAATATTTAACCTTAATTAATAAATTGTGTCAATGACACATAGGACCCACTGGTTAGTTGACCAGTCAACGGCTGATGTGAGTATGACATCATGCTGATGTCATAATAGCATTTAATAATTAATTAAATCTATTTTTAATTCCTAAATATTAATAAAACTTTAAAGATTAATATTAAATAAACCGTAAGTCAAATCAAAATATTTTCAACATGAAAGTTGATCAGCGAAACGAGACGAGCCCGGATATGTGGTCCATTCGTCTGTCACGCGTCCCTAGCATAGCAAACGTGAAACTTTTCCACCGTTTTGAGTCTGACCGGTAGTAGCCACAGACCCGGGAAATATCATGTGATATTTTCCCGACCCGTCTATGACGGATGTTACAGCGTTAACTCATGCCTAGCCTACATATTGCCATGTCATGCTTAGTGTTGCACATGTTGCTTTTATTTATTGTTTCTCCCCCCTCTTCTTACCGGTAGACCCCAAGACTGAAGCTACTGCCGGGTACATCTACGACCCTGCCGACCAGCCCTTTGCCGCAAAGCAACAAGGCAAGCAAACCCCCTTGATCATTCCTATATCGCCTATGTCTTTCATCCTACTGCTTGCATTAGAATTTTGCTACTCTGATAGTTAGCTCCTATATCTGATGCATAGCGTATTTTTGATGAACTGCTACTTTCAGTACTGTACTTTAATTTCCTTAGTATAGATGGAGCAGTCATCCCCTCTGACCACTTAATCCAGTTGCCTCGCTTAATTGTCGAATCTCGATCCCTGATCGACGAGCCAAACCCGACACAACACCTACACCCCCTTAGTTGTACGACACTACAGATATACTATCGAGTACCTAGGGTGACACCTCGCGAAGTACTCCTCATGATATCTCTGTAGTACATCTAGTCGGTCGTGGTTATCTAGGGTGATTCCTCTTTCACCATTTCCGACGATGCCTCTGTCGTGCAACCCCTCAAATGTGGGACCCTCGAGGGTGATTCCTCTAGTTCCACCTTGATGGATACATCGTTCGGAATCCAACCAGGGTGATACCTCAGATTCCCACTGATGTTCCAACCACACAGTTACTTGACCATGTTACTGGGATAGTTTGATGAATAAATGTTAGGCGGGTGGATTCCCGCGTGTTTGTGTTGATGACATAATTAAAATGATAATGGATTTGGGTATTTGATCTGGGTTGGTCGGAAGGCCTTATTACGCACTAACCGTCTGAGTGGGAAGAATTATGGGTACTCGACGTCGCGGTACTAGCCGAAGCTATTCAGATGTCAGCGATGGAGCCGCGCGCGCCCGAGTGGTCCCAAGATGCATCACTCTTGTATTAAGGGGTGTTGGACTGACATAGGCCGCCCACGTATCGTGCAGGAGCGCGGAGGGCAAGTGGGCCCATGAATCCTCTGTGCTTAGGAGTTAGACCGATCTGCTGGCCTCTGTGCTGAGCTTAGGTGGTGCTGCGACATGTCGATATTCCGAGGCCGGGCAGGACCCAGAAAAGTGTGTCCGGCAAGAGTGTAATTGAGCGCGTCGGAGAATATGTTGTGCACCCCTGCAAGGAAGAACTTATCTATTCAAATAGCCGTGTCCACGGTTACAGGACAATTTGGAGCTGTGCCCTGATCTTATACAACTACAATTGTTACTTTACTGGAATTAGTTTCCCCGGGATTGCTTCCTCGCAGGGAGTCGAGGAAAGATCTCTGGGCGTGACCTCATATTAATATTGCTACAACAATATGCCTAATAATTGTGTTACCTTGCTCTACTCTCGTCTATTGCTGCAAGACCCCTAAAGATGCTAGTCTTCGATAGGACTAGGCATTCTCTCTCTTTCTCGCATTGCTACAGTCAGTCCACATATAAACCCCTTGTTCGATATTGTTGCATACTTACCATAGTTCTGATATAAGACTTGCGAGTACTTTGGACGAGTACTCACCGTTGCTTTGCTCCCCCTCTGCCCCCTTGATCCGTTGCTGGGACCAGATGATGGATCCCATGAGATGGAGTATCCCACGGACGACGACTGCTACCCCGACGGTGCCTACTACTACGTGGAGGCCGCTGAAGGCCAGGAGTAGTTAGGAGGTTCCCAGGCAAGAGGCCTCGCCTCGTTCGATCGTTGTATCTTTTGTGCTAGCCTTCTCTAAGGCACCCCTTGTTTTATGTCTGTACTCAGATATTGTTGCTTCCGCTGACTCGTGTGTTTATCGAGCTTCTGTATTCTTGCCCTCGAGGCCCCTGGCTTGTAATATGAAGCTTGTATTGTTTATTTGTGTCTGGAGTTGTGTTGTGATATCTTCCCGTGAGTCCTTGAGTTTGATCTACGCATTTGTGTGTATGATTAGCATACAATTAAATCGAGGGCATCACTAGTTGGTATCAGAGCCGACTGCCTGTAGGTAGCCCCCTTTCCAACTCCTTGGCCGAAGTTGAGTCTAGTGTTTGAAAAACTTTACTAACGCTGATGTTGTGGCTTACGGGCCCACATCTCAATTGGGTGGTATTAGTATCTTTTACTCCTTTCCTATACTCTGGGTTCTACTCTCTCTTCTCTTTCAGGTTAAATATTTTTCTAACTCTAACATTAGGTTCTCGTAATCACATCAACCCGGAGCGCTGGAATATCTACTCTATTCTTCTGAATATATATTACACACACTATCATTTGACATCCGTCAATCTTCTTTTCAGATGCGTCCCGCAAGACAGCACGTGCGCCTGACACAGGCCACTGAGACGACTAGGTTCCCGACCATTTTGGTCGACCTCCTTACCAAGCTGGGATATCGCTGGTACCCCGAGTACACTGTCTACGAGGACTTCCACGAGTACAACTAGTACCAGTACCAGGCTGAGGTTCGCATCTTCGACCAGATGGGCGACTCCACCCTCAAGCGTCATGTCTTCTGTGGTATTGAGTTGTCGATCGAGATGGCCGTCCATGGTGCGGCCTACATTGCTATCACCCGTCTCTGTGGAGCATACCCTCACCTACAGGAGAGTGCTTTCAGATACATCCCGCATGTTCGTGCTGGGGATGAGACTGGCTCTGATCTCACTGCCTAGACTGCTAGCATTCGGGAGCGCAACGACCGGTCCTACATCGCTGTCTGCGCCCCCTACGTGACACATCTCTACGATGCGCGGGTTGTGGTGCAATACACTGAGGCACTGTATCGTGCTTTCGAGCTGTGACCTGGAGCTGTACGCTACGCGTGCTCGTCTTTATGACGCGTTGATAGAGCTACAGCCGGCACACCACCCGAGCGTTCCGCCTGTGTACATGCACGAGCCGAGTAGGACAGGGCTACCATTAGGTCTTGAGTGGACTGATGTTGGGGGTAGAACCCCTGCACTTGGACCTCAGCTCCTCGAGTGGATGCGGTACCCTCACCAGAGTCACCACGGATCGCAAGGTCGTGTTCCTACCTTCTATCACCGCCATCTACCAGGATTTGTTTGTCCTCTCGGACGTTGATGTAGCCTTATCGCTATGTCTCGTTGTGGTACTCTTCCACTGCATGCCTGCGTGCCGCCTAGTGAGTCTAGGGTATCATCTAATGCATCCAGGTTATCGCCAAATTTTGAATTTGTAATCGATGGTCTGTAATCGAACTTATGTATGGGTCTGTATGTCGAACTCAACTACTATGAAGTATCCATCGCATTTCCCTTTCATCATGCTTGATTACTTCATGAATGCGTGCGATGCCTTTGAAATTACTTTAAGATAAACTACCACTGTTAAATATTTAGCAGGATGGCTAGACCAGTTGGCCACCCGCGTGGCCCCGCCAATGATGCACCACTCCCGCCTCCTGAGTATATGGCGGGGATGATCCAACAGTTTGAACTAAACTGCCAGTTTATGCAAGGGCTCATCGATCAGTTCCAAAGGCCGAACATGAACCAGCAGCAAGGCGTGATACTGCAAGACTTCTGCCGCCTCAACCCTGCGATCTACCGCAGCTCAACTCAGCCTCTTGATGTTGATGACTGGCTCCATGACATTGCTTATGAGCTGGAGTCTGCCAACGTGCCCTTGGCGAGCTATGTCAACTTTACCGCATACTTCCTGAAGGGTCCCGCTGCTCAATGGTGGGACAATCACATGCGCTCTCAGCCCGTTGGAACTATCATCACTTGGACGGAGTTCAAGGCTGCTTTCCGTGCTTGCTACATTCCTCAGGGAATCATGGACCGGAAGAAGCGTGAGTTCCGCAACCTTGTCCAGGGCAACAAGACCGTGGATGCTTATCATCGGGAATTTCTGGACTTATCTCACTATGCTAAAGAAGACATTGCAACTGATGCACGTAGACACGAGAAGTTCCATGAGGGCCTTCACCCTGACATCAAGCTGGCACTCCTTGTTCAGGAGTATGCTGATTTCGCCACCCTGGTGAACAAGGCTATTCAGGTTGAGACTGGTCTGCAGGAATACAAGGATAGCAGCAAGCGCAACCGTGACATGGGCTCATCTGCGGTCTCATCTGCACAGAAGCGGAAGATCTGGATTCCCAACAACATGTACCATGCGCCTGCTCCTGCTCCGAGGTCATCCTATGCTGCACGTCACGTGCCTCCTCCACCACCTAGGCAGTCGAGGCTTCCAGCTCCACCGCCTCGAGTTCCTCCTTCCCGTCCTAAGGATGGGTTGTGCTTCAAGTGTGGCCGTGTAGGTCACCGTGCTAGAGACTGCAAGCAGAAGCCGAATCAGCTGGCACTTCCCTCAACTGGCAGTGGCAACAACCAGAACCGTAACTACAATGCTAAGCCTGCTTATGTTCGTGGTCAGGCCAACAACATTGAGATGGGTCAAGATCAAGACCAGCCTGCTACCGTGATGGGTACACTTCTCGTTAACTCAGTACCTGCTTCTGTATTGTTTGTTACAGGAGCATCGCATTTCTTTATGTCGGAAATTTTTGCATACATGCATGACATTAGGAGCGAAGAGATGAACATCCCGATAGTGGTAAACACCCCCGGGGGTGAACGTCGAACCTCTGTGGTTTGGCCCCATGTTTCGGTTGGAATTGAAGGATTAGAATTCCTTGCCAACCCCATTCTACTAAAGTCATCCAACATTGATCTCATACTGGGGATGGACTGGTTGAAAGATCATACGGCATTGATCGTTTGTGCCACCAAGACCGTCCACCTCCTACACCCTTCAGATGGATTAATAAGCTACCATGCTCATCTCGTCCAAAATGCTGAGGCACGGCTATATGCCTTGAATGCATTAAATGCGTCGCCTCTTGAAGGGATTGAAAACATTCCAGTGGTCCGAGAATTCCAAGATGTTTTTCCAGAAGAACTTCCGGGGATTCCCCCTGCTCGAGCTGTCGAGTTTGTCATTGATTTGGTACCCGGTACCACTCCTATCGCCAAGCGTCCTTATAAAATGCCACCACATGAACTTCTTGAACTTAAGCAAAAAATTGACAACTCACTTCGTCTGGGTTTCATTCGTCTGAGTTCCTCTGCTTGGGGAGCACCTTCTCTCTTTGTTAAGAAGAAGGATGGGGCAAATCGATTGGTTCAAGACTATCGTCCTATCAACCAGGCCACTATTCAAAACAAGTATCCTCTCCCTCGGATAAATGATCTGTATGATCAACTTGCTGGTTCCATCGTCTTCTCTAAGCTTGACTTGAGGTTGGGATACCACCAGATCCGTGTTCGCAAAGAGGGTATTCCAAAGACCGCCTTTGTTACTTGTTATGGATCATACGAGTACACCATCATGTCCTTCGGCTTGACCAATGCACCGGCAACCTTCTCTTGATTGATGAATTATATATTCATGGACTACCTCGACAAATTCATCGTGGTATATCTGGATGATATTCTGGTATTTTCGAAGAATGAAGAAGAGCATGCTGAACATCTTCATCTTGTACTAGATAAGCTTCGGGAGCATAAACTCTATGTGAAGTATTCCAAATGTGAATTCTGGCTGGACGAAGTAACATGCCTTGGTCATGTGATTTCCAAGGATGGTATTGCAATCAATCCCGAACGAATTCAAGCTATTCTTGACTGGACTCCCCCGAAGAATGTCAAGCAAGTCAGAAGTTTTCTCGGACTCGCCAGATATTGTCGTCGATTCGTCGAGAACTTCTCCAAGATTGCGAAGCTCTTAACCAATCTGCTTCACAAAGGTGTTAAGTATGTGTGGACTGATAAATGTCAGGAAAGTTTCCAAGCACTAAAGGACAAACTGACATCCGCTGCAGTACTTGCTCCTCTGAATACGAAAAGGGATTTCGTCATATATTGTGACGCTTCTCGTTAAGGAATAGGTTGTATCCTGATGCAGGATCGCAAAGTGATTGCTTATGCCTCGCGTCAGCTACGTGCTCATGAAGAGAACTACCCAGTCCATGATCTTGAGCTTGCCGCAATTATTCATGCACTGAAAGAATGGCGACAATACCTTGTCGGTAATCACTGTGAAATCTACACCGATCATCAAAGTTTGAAATACTTGTTCACTCAGCCGGAACTTAATCTACGTCAACAAAGATGGATGGAGCGTATAGCATATTTTGACTGTAGTATATCATATACCCCCGGCAAGGCTAACGTAATGGCTGATGCCTTGAGTCACAAGTCAAACTGCAACCACCTCCAAGTTCATAAGGTTCACGATCGCCTGCAAGAGGAATTCAGCAAGCTGAACCTCCATATTGGTCCTCAGGGTTACGTTGTTCCCCCTCCTGAAGAGTATCAAAAGATGAACCTTCATGTTGTTAATCAGGGTTCCGTAAGTAAACTGGTTGTTGAACCAGATCTTGTGGGCACCATCAAGAATCTGCAAGGCTTTGACGACAATGTCGACACGATTAAGAGCTATATTGCAAAGGGTAAACCCTCCTTTTTCACTATTGCTGAAGATGGCGCCTTGTACTTCAAGGGTCGCCTGTTCGTCCCAAATAAGAAGGAAAATCTTAGAATGACCGGAGGGGTGATGAAATGAGCTCACGACACACTATTGTGTATTCACCCAGGTAGTACCAAGATGTACCAAGATATCCGGCAACGATTCTGGTGGCCTAATATGAAACAAGACATTGCTCGATATGTGGCAAAATGTGATATTTGTCGGCGGATCAAAGCAGAACATCAAAAGCCTGCTGGAACTCTGCAACCTATCTCTATTCCTGAGTGGAAATGGGACCATGTTGAAATGTATTTTGTCACTAGTTTTCCCAAATCTCAGAAAGGTAATGATGCTATTCTTGTCGTCATTGACCGACTGTCCAGAGTTGCACATTTCCTGGCCGTCAAAGAAACAATTAATGCTAGTTAGCTGGCAGATCTTTATATGTCAAGGGTTGTTTCACTTCACGGTATTCCATTGGTGATCAGCTCGGACCGTGGCAGCGTGTTCACTTCAAAACTCTGGGAAAATTTTAAGAAGGCTATGGGGACTCATCTATCCTTTAGCACTTCGTTTCATCCTCAATCCAAGGGACAAGTTGAACGAGTCAACCAAATTCTCGAGGACATGCTTCGATCTTGTATCATTTCTTTCGGTAAGAAATGCGAGGAATCTCTCCCGTATGTCGAGTTCTCGTACAACAATATCGATCAAGCTAGTCTGAAGATGGCCCCTTTCAAAGTATTGTATGGGCGAAGGTGTCGAACTCCCCTAAATTGGTCAGAAACTGGGGAACGATCACTCTTCGGTCCAGATATTATCCAACATGCTAAAGATCAAGTCCGCATTATTCATGGGAATCTGAAGGCTGCGCAGTCTCGTCAGAAGAGTCAGTATGACCGTCATCATCAAGATATGGTCTATCAACTTGGCGAAAAGGCTTATCTTCGTGTCACACCAATGAGAGGTGAACACCGTTTCGGGATCAAGGGCAAGTTAGCTCGTCGCTATATTGGTCCTTTCACAATTCTCGAAAGGCGTGGAAAAGTGGCTTATCAATTGGAACTGTCGGCAAACCTTTATCAGGTTCACGATGTCTTCCATGTGTCTCAGCTTTGCCGCTGCTTCAAGGATCCTATTCGAGCATTGGATCATGATATGCTTGAGCTGCAACAAGACCTCTCTTATAAAGAGCATCCGGTCCGCATTCTCGACCAGGCTAAACGTCAGACTCGTTGCAAAGTCAACAACTTCCTTAAAGTGGAGTGGTCAAATCATTCTGAAGATGAAGCCACTTGGGAACATGAGGATCATCTTCGTGATTAATACCCCGAGTTCTTTCCTTCTACCTCTTAATTCTCGGGACGAGAATTCTTGTTAGTAGGGGAGAGTTGTGACATCCTCAGCTTTTGCTACAGTGTTCAATGTAATTAAGCTACAGTAATCCCACACTAATGATGCCACATCACCGTAATTTCTATCGTTGATCTCGTGTTAGTCGAAATCGAATCAAATTCGATATTTAAAAATAAAGTCGAACGAGAAAAGTTTTTGAATGTTAAAATAAAAATGTCAGGGGAGTTATAAAAATACCCTAATGAATTAAAAGTGAATCGGGCATTTTTGAAATCATTTATAATCACTATATATTTAAAACATAAGCTATATAAAAATAAATAAATAAAATAAAGTAATTTATAAAAAAGGAAAAAAAACCAAAAGCCCCTCGCCCAACTGGGCCAAACTGGCCCAGCCGGCCACCACCCAGCCCACTACACCCACGGTGTATAAAGGCCCCCCGTGGAACCCTAACGCCACCAACCCCTTGCACCATTCCCTCCTGCCGCCGCCGGGACCGAGGGAAGCCCCTCGCTCCCCTCACCTACCCCTCTCGTCAGCCCCCCTCGCCACCTACCCCTGGCGCTCGAGCGCGCCCACCCAGGACTTCCGTTGCTCGCCCCTGTGCCCTCTCACGATCTCCCTCTCCCCCACGTCGCCTCAGCGCCCCACCAACCAGCGCTCGCTCGCCCCACCTTCCCCCAGCAAGCGCCAGCCACCCTGCGCCTCCCCCGTCGCCCGGGATCCCCGTCGCCACGCACCCCTTCCCAGATCTCGTCGCCCCACCTCACCCACGCGAACGCCCCTGCCTCCACGCCGGTCCCTCCCTCCCGCTCGATCGAGGAGGGATCGAGAAGGGAGGCCTCATCCTCGGCCGACCCTCCCCATGTCGTCACCAAGCCCTCCTCGCCGGCCGACCCTCTCCGGCCGGAACCGGCACGACGCCGGCGCCGTCCAACGTCCCCACCGGCCTCCTCGTCATCTCCTCCACCGGCTTCCTCACCCCTTCCCCAACCGGCTTCCCCGAGCCTCGCCACCCCGATCCCCGGCAACTCCCTTGAGCTCAGGGCCCAGGCCACCCTCTCCTCCGTACCCCCGTTCCGGTTTCGTTCCGGCGAACACCGCCGCGTTCCGACGCTGTTGAGCTCCTGTAGGTGGAGGCGGAGGTTGCCTCCTCTCTCTTTGTGTTGAGAGAGTTGTGTGTGAGCAGAGAGTTGGTAGAAAGAGAGTTGAGATGTAAAGAAAATAAAAATGGTGATATATATATATGTATGTATGTATGTATAGATGTGCATGTATGTATGTATGTATTGAGTATGTATGCATGTATGCAGAAAAAAATATAAAAATATATATGTGTTTTTATTAATAATTAATTAATTAATTAGATATATTATTTAGTTAATTAGTTAATGAATTAAATAGATAATTAAGATAATCTGTTAATCAGGATAATTAAAATATCCTATTAGAGTATGACACGTGGGTCCCCCACTAAATTAATCAGATTAATTAATATTTAACCTTAGTTAATAAATTGTATCAATGACACGTAGGACCGACTGGTCAGTTGACCAGTGAACTGCTGATGTTAGCATGACATCATGCTGATGTCATAATAGCATTTAATAATTAATTAAATTTGTTGTTAGTTCCTAAATATTAATAAAACTTTAAGGATTAATATTAAATAAACTATAAGTCAGATCAAAATATTTTCAACATGAAAGTTGATCAGCAGAACGACACGAACCCGGCTACGCGGTCCATGCGTTTGTCACGCGTCCCTAGCATAGAAAACGTGGAACCTTTCCATCCTTTTCAGTGTGACCGGTAGTAGCCAAAGACCCGGGAAATATCATCCGATATTTTCCCAACCCGTCTATGACGGATGTTACTGCGTTAGCTCATGCGTAGCGTGGATATTGTCATGTCATGCTTAGTGTTGCACATGTTGCTGTTATTTATTGTTTCTAGACCCCGAGACTGACGCTTCTGCCGGGTACATCTACGACCCTGCCGACCAGCCCTTTGCTGCACAGCAACAAGGAAAGCAAACCCCCTTGATCATTCCTATATCGCCTATGTCTTTCTACCTACTGCTTGCATTAGAATTTTGCTACTGTTATAGTTAGCTCCTATATCTAATGCATAGCGTAATTTTGATGAACTGCTACTTTCAGTACTGTACTTTAATCTGCTTAGTATAGGTGCAACAGTGATCCCCTCTGATCCCTTAATTAAGTTGCCCCGCTTAATTGTCGAATCTCAATCCCTGATCGACGAGCCTGACCCGACACAACACTGATACGCCCATTTTGCATCATAATTTCATGTTGATTTTTATTTCTTTTTGGGCTGTTATTACACTTCACGGTACAATACTTATGCCTTTTCTCTCTTATTTTGCAAAGTTTACATGAAGAGGTAGAATGCCGGCAACTGGAATTCTCGTCTGAAAAAGGAGCAAGTTTGAGATGCCTATTCTGCGCAACTCCAAAAGCCGTGAAAATCAACGAGGATTTTTTTGGGATTTATATAAAATACTGGGCCGAAGAAGTACCAGAGGGGCGCCAGCAGGAGGCCACAAGCCTGCTAGGAGCGACCTCCCCCCTGGCCGCGCCTAGGGGGCTTGTCGACTCCCGCTTGGCCCTCTGGCTCCCCCCTTTTGCTACAAGAAGGGTTTCGTTCCAGAAAAAATCAAGAGGAGGCTTTTCGGAGGACTCGCCGCCGCCACGAGGCGGAACTTGAGCACAACCAATCTAGAGCTCCGGCAGGACGATCTTGCCGGGGAAACTTCCCTCCCGGAGGGGGAAATCGTCGCCATCGTCATCACCAACACTCCTCTTATCGGAGGGGACTCATGACCATCAACATCTTCATCAGCACCATCTCATCTCCAAACCCTAGTTCATCTCTTGTAACCAATCTCCGTCTTGCGACTCCGATTGGTACCTGTAAGGTTGCTAGTAGTGTTAATTACTCTTTGTAGTTGATGCTAGTTGGATTACTCGGTGGAATATTATATGTTCAGACCTTTGATGCTACTCATTACCTCTCTGGTCATGAATATGTTTATGCTTTGTGAGTAGTTACTTTTGTTCCTCAGGACATGGGATAAGTCTTGCTATAAGTAGTCATGTGAATTCGGTATTCGTTCGATACTTTGATGTGTTGTATGTTGTTTTCCTCTAGTGGTGTTATGTGAACGTCGACTACATAGCACTTCACCATTATTTGGGCCTAGAGAAAGGCATTGGGAAGTAGTAAGTAGATGATGGGTTGCTAGAGTGACAGAATCTTAAACCTTAGTTTATGCGTTGCTTCGTAAGGGGCTGATTTGGATCCACTAGTTTAATGCTATGGTTAGACTTTGTCTTATTTCTTCTTTCGTAGTTGCGGATGCTTGCGAGAGGGGTTAATAATAAGTGGGATGCTTGTCCAAGTAAGGGCAGTACCCAAGCGTCGGTCCACCCACATATTAAACTATCAAAGTAACGAACGCGAATCATATGAACATGATGAAAACTAGCTTGACAGAAATTCCCATGTGTCCTCGGGATCGTTTTACCTCCTATAAGACTTTGTACAGGCTTGTCCCTTGCTACAAAAGGTATTGGGCCACTTTTCTGCACCGTTTTTACTTTTGTTACTTGCTACTTGCTGCGAATTATCTTGCCACACAACTACTTGTTACCGATAATTTCAGTGCTTGCAGATATTACCTTGTTGAAAACCACTTGTGAGATCCTTCTGCTCCTCGTTGGGTTTGACACTCTTACTTATCGAAAGGACTACGATAGATCCCGTACACTTGTTGGTCATCAAGACTCTTTTCTCGCGCCGTTGCCGGGGAGTGAAGCGCCTTTGGTAAGTGGAAATTGGTAAGGAAACATTTGTATAGTGTGCTGAAATTTATTGTCACTTGGCACTATGGAAACTAATCCTTTCAGGGGCTTGTTCGGGGTATCTTCACCATGAACGGAAGCACAAAGAGTTGCTCCTCAACCTGCTGCACCTACTGAAAATATTTGCTATGAATTTCCTTCGGGTATGCTTGAGAAACTGCTGGCTAATCCTTTTACAGGAGATGGAACATCACATCCAGACTTGCATCTAATCTATGTAGATGAAGTTTGTGGTTTATTTAAGCTTTCATATTTGCCCGAGGATGACGTCAAGAAGAACGTCTTTCCCTTCTCTTTGAGGGATAAGGCGTTGACATGGTATAGGCTATGTGATGATACTGGATCATGGAACTACAATCGGTTGAAGTTGGAATTTCATCAAAAGTTTTATCCTATGCATCTAGTACATTGTGATCGGAATTATATTTATAATTTTTGGCCTCGTGATTGAGAAAGCATCGCTCAATCTTGGGGAGGCTTAAATCACTGTTATATTCATGCCCCAACCATGAGCTCTCGAGAGAAATTATGATTCAGAACTTCTATGCTCGGCTTTCTCATGATGATCGCACCATGCTTGACACTTCTTGTACCGGTTCTTTTATGAAGAAAGATATTGACTTCAAATGGAATTTATTGGAAAGAATTAAACACAGCTCTGAAGATTGGGAGCTTGATGAAGGTAAGGAGTCAGGTATGAATTTCAAGTTTGATTGCGTTAAATCCTTTGTCGAAACAAATACTTTTTGTGATTTTAGCGCTAAGTATGGACTTGACTCTGAGATAGTAGCTTCATTGTGTGAATCATTTGCTGCTCATATTGATCTCCCCAAAGAAAATTGGTTTAAATATCATCCTCCCTTAGAAGTCAATGTAGTTAAACCCAATCTAGTTGAAGAGAAAGTCATTGCCTATAATGATCCTACTCCCAGTGCTTACATTGAGAAACCACCTTTCCCTGTTAGGATAAAGGATCATTCTAAAGCTTCAATTGTGATACGTAGGGGCTACATTAGAACACCTACACCCCCTGAGCAAATTAGAGTTGAACCTAAGATTGCTATTATCAAAGATCTCCTGTCCGACAATGTTGATGGCCATAATATTCACTTCTGTGAAGATGCTGTTAGAATTGCTAAAACACATGCTAGAGACAAACATAGGCATGTTGTTGGCACGCCTGTTGTTTCTGTTAAGATAGGAGATCATTGTTATCATGGTTTATGTGATGTGGGTGCTAGTGTTAGTGCAATACCTCAATCATTATATGATGAAATCAAAGACGAGATTGCACCTATTGAGATAGAGCCTATTGATTTCACTATTCAGCTTGCCAATAGAGATACTATCTGCCATGTGGGGATTGTTAGGGATGTTGAAGTCTTGTGTGGTAAAACAAAGTATCTTGCTGATTTCCTCGTTCTTGCTACCACACAAGATAGCTTTTGTACCATCATATTTGGTAGACCTTTTCTCAATATTCTCAATGCTCATATTGACTGTGAGAAGCAAATTGTCACTGTTGGCTTTGAAGGTGTGTCACATGAGTTCAATTTCTCCAAGTTTGGTAAACAACCTCATGAAAAAGAGTTGCCTAGTAGGGATGAAACTATTGCCCTAGCTTCTATTGCCGTGCCTCCTACTGATCCTTTAGAGCAATACTTTCTTGAGCATGAAAATGATATGCATATGGATGAAAGGGATGAGTAGATAGAGTTGCCTTAGAACAATATCCTATCCTTAAGAATAACTTGCATGTTGACCTGCTTGGAGATCCACCCCCACCAAAGGGTGATCCTGTGTTTGAGCTTAAACAGTTTCCTGATACTCTTAAGTATGCTTATCTTGATGAAAAAGAGATATATCATGTTATTATTAGTGCTAGCCTCTCAGAGCATGAAGAAAAGAAGTTAATAAAACTCTGAGGAAGCACCATGCTGCTATTGGATATACTCTTGATGATCTCAAGGGCATTAGTGCCACTATATGCCAGCACAAGATTAAAACCGATCCTGATTCCAAACCAGTTGCTGATCATCAAAGGAGATTAAATCCTAAGATGAAAGACGTAGTAAGAAAAGAAATACTAAAGCTCCTGGAAGCGGGTATTAATTATCCTGTTGCTCATAGTGATTGGGTGAGTCCGGTGCATTGCATCCCTAAGAAGGGAGGTATTACCGTCGTCCCTAAGGATAAGGATGAATTGACCCCACACAGGATTATTACTAGCTATAGGATGGTGATTGATTTTAGGAAATTGAATAAAGCCACTAGGAAAGATCATTAGCCTTTGCCTTTTTATCGACCAAATGCTAGAAAGACTGTCTAAACACACACACTTCTGCTTTCTAGATGGTTATTCTCGTTTCTCCCAAATACCAGTTGCACAAGCTGATCAGGAGAAAACCACTTTCACCTGCCCTTTCGGTACCTTTGCTAACAGACGTATGCCTTTTGGCTTATGTAATGCACCTGCTACCTTCCAAAGATGTATGATGGCTATATTCACTCACTTTTATGAAAATATTGTTGAGGTTTTCATGGATGACTTCTCCGTTTACGGGTCTTCTTTTGATGATTGCCTCAGCAACCTTGTTCGAGTCTTGCAGAGATGTAAAGACACCAATCTTGTCTTGAATTGGGAGAAGTGCCACTTTATGGTTAATGAAGGCATCGTCTTAGGACATATAATTTCTGAAGGAGGTATTGAAGTCGATAAGGCTAAGGTTGATGCAATCGAGAAAATGCCATGCCCCACATATATCAAAGGTATAAGAAGTTTCTTTGGTCATGCTGGTTTCTATAGAAGGTTCATTAAAGACTTCTCTAAGATTTCTAGGCCTCTTACCAATCTCTTGCAAAAGGATATTCCTTTTGTCTTTAACGATGATTGTGAGGAAGCCTTCGAGATACTTAAGAAGGCCTTGATAACTACGCCTATTGTTCAACCACCTGATTGGAACTTACCTTTTGAAACCATGTGTGATGCTAGTGATTATGTTGTTGGTGTTGTCCTAGGGAAAAGAGTTGATAAGAAGTTGAATGTTATTCACTATGCTAGTAAAACTCTAGACAGTGCCCAAAGAAACCATGCTACTACGGAAAAGGAATTTTTAGCAGTCGTGTTTGCTTGTGAAAAGTTCAGGTCTTACATAGTTGATTCCAAAGTCACTATTCACACTGATCACGCTGCTATTAAGTACCTTATGGAGAAGAAATACGCTAAACCTAGACTTATCAGATGGGTTTTCTTGCTACAAGAATTTGATTTGCATGTTGTTAACAGAAAGGGTGCTGATAACCGAGTAGCAGATAACTTGTCTAGGTTGGAGAATGTTCTTGATGACCCACAACCTATTGGTGATAGCTTTCCTGATGAGCAATTGAATGTCATCAATGCTTCACGTATTACACAGTGGTATGCTGAATATGCAAACTATATCGTCGCCAAATATATACCACCTAGTTTCACATACCAGCAAAAGAAGAAATTCTTCTTTGATTTGAGACATTACTTCTGGGATGATCCTCACCTTTATAAGGAAGGAGTAGATGGTGTTATTAGACGTTGTGTACCTGAACATGAACAGGGACAGATCCTACAGAAGTTTCACTCCGAGGCCTACGGAGGACACCATGCGGGAGATAGAATTGCACACAAGGTATTGCAATCAGGTTTCTATTGGCCCACTCTCTTCAAGGATGCCCGTAAGTTTGTCTTGTCTCATGAAGAATGTCAAAGAATAGGTAATATCAGTAAACGTCAGGAAAGGCCTATGAATTATTCACTTTTCATTGAACCATTTGATGTTTGGGCTTTGATTATATGGGACCTTTTTCCAAAATCCAACGGGTATACTCATATCCTAGTTGCTATTGATTACGTTACTAAGTGGGTATAAGCCATCCCGACTAGTAGTGCTGATCACAACACCTCTAGAAGATGCTTAAAGAAGTTATTTTCCCTAGATTTGGAGTCCCTAGATATCTAATGACCAACGGTGGTTCACATTTTATTCATGGTGCTTTCCGTAAAATGCTTGCTAAGTACGATGTCAATCATAGAATTACATCTCCCTATCATCCTTAGTCCAGTGGTCAAGTAGAGCTAAGGAATAGAGAGATTAAACTAATTATGCAAAAGACTATCAACAGGTCTAGAAAGAATTGGTCTAAGAAGCTCGATGATGCACTGTGGGCTTGTAGAACTGCCTATAAGAATCCCATGGGCATGTCCCCGCGCAAAATGGTGTACGGTAAAGCATGTCATTTACCTCTTGAGCTAGAGCATAAGGCTTATTGGGCAATCAAAGAGCTCAACTTTCATTTCAAACTTGCTGGTGAGAAGAGGTTATTTGACAAAAGCTCGCTTGATGAATGGAGAACTCAGGCATATGAAAATGCCAAGTTGTTCAAAGAAAAGGTTAAGAGGTGGCATGATAAAAGGATACAAAAGCGTGAGTTTAATGTAGGTGATTATGTCTTGCTATATAATTCTCGTTTAAGATTTTTTGCAGGCAAGCTTCTCTCTAAATGGGAAGGTCCTTACATTGTTGAGGAAGTATATCGTTCCGGTGCTATCAAGATCAACAACACGGAAGGTAATTTTCCGAGAGTGGTAAATGGGTAGACAATCAAGCATTATATCTCAGGTACTCCCATAAATGTTGAAAGCAATATTATCAATACCATAACTCCGGAGGAGTACATAAGGGATATTTATCATCCTGTTTCAGACTCCGAAAACAAAGATGTATGTGACTCGGTAAGTAAACAGACTCCAAAACTTTTCCAGTAGGAATTTTTCTCCATTTTGGAATTGTTGAAAAAATAGAAAAATTTAAAGCAGTCCGGAAAGCGCACGAGTAGGCAACAAGCCTGCCAGGCGCGGGCCACCCCCTGGCCGTGCCTGGGGAGCTTGTGGCCACCTCGTGTGCCTCCCGGACTCCGTTTTCTTGCAGACTACTCCTTCTGGTCGAAAAAAAATCAGTATATATTCTCCCGAAAGGTCTGACCCTCGTATCACGCAAATTTCCTCTGTTTTCATTTCGAGCCTGTTGTCTGCCGCAGATTCAGAGCAAGGATGCCGTCTCAGGAATCTGTCGGGGAGAAAATTTCCCTCAAGTCTATGAAGAAGTAGATGCTGATCTGAAAAGAGTGGAAGTCACGGAAGCCAAGGGCAAAACTAAGGAGAAGAATCAGGTGTGGGACGAAGTACAATCTATGTTCAACACAGAAGAAGTTGAATAAGTGGATTTCCTCCAACCCTACCTCCACCTACTGTCTCCATCCTTGATTGAACTCTGGAGGTTTTGTGAAACAACTCCTGCTTGCAATACTTATCTCTCTCATGAAGTTGTTTTGCTGGAGAAACATATCACATATCTCCAAGGTATAAATCAAAGATTGATGGCCCTCTTGGAATCAAAGGACAAAACAACTCCACCACCATCACCTCCAAAGGAAGACAACTAGGCATGGGTATGCCCCGGTATCGTATCACCATCACATATTTTGCCTTTACGTTTTCTTATTTTGTTCCTTTTTGGTTTTATCTTTCTCTAGTAGAATAAAGGTCTTAGTGTTTTAGGCTCGAGTTTTGCTTTGTGTCACCCCCAATGTATTCGATCTCGTGAGCCATATAATAAAGAGTGTCTTAGTTAGGGGCCTTGTCCCATGCCATGATCAAAAGAATGAGAAAAGAACAAAAGCACGACACATCATGTAATGATCTTATGGGAAGTGATGCCTTCACATATAAAAACAATGTTGACTGAAACTTGTTGAGGGTAGACAAACGTAGACCTTGGTTATTGTTGCAATTAATAGGAAGTGATAAAGAAGGAGAGGTTCACATATAAATATATCATCTTTAACACCATCTATGATTGTGAACACTCACTAAGCTATTACATGCTTAGAAGTAGATGTTGGACAAGGAAGACAACATAATGAATTGTGTTTTCTTGGTTTCAAACAATGTTATATGACTAGATATCCCTTAGCATGTGACGATTGCTTCCACCTCATATTAGCCAAAACTCCCGCACCAAGTAGAGATACTACTTGTGCATCCATAAACATTCAACCCAGTTTTGCCATGAGAGTCCACCATATCTACCTATGGATTGAATAAGATCCCTCAAGTAAGTTGTCATCGGTGCAAGCAATAAAAATTGCTCCCAAAATATGTATGATCTATTAGTGCATGGAAAATAAGCTTTGTACAAACTTGTGATGAGGAAGACATAAAAGCGACAGACTGCATAATAAAGTTCTTTATCACAGGAGGCAATATAAACTGACATTCCTTCACACTAAGAGGACGCACATCCAAACCTCGAAAGCGCATGACAACCTCTGCTTCCCTCTACGAAGGGCCTATCTTGTACCTTTACTTTTTGCCCCTGAAAGAGTCATGGTGATCTTCACCAATTCCTTATTTCGCCTTTATATTGGCTAATGTCATATGCTAGGGAAAGATCTATTTTCATATGTCAACTTGGAAGTAAGTATTCATGAATTATTACTGTTGACTTTACCCTTGAGGTAAATGGTTGGGAGGCGAAACTATAAGCCCCTATCTTTCTGTGTGTCCAGCTGAAACTTTGATCTCATGAGTACCACGTGAGTTGTAGCAATTGTAGAGAACGAAAAGATGATTGATTATGCGGATGTGCTTTACAAGCTCTTATTTGACTCTTTCCGATGTTGTGATAAATTGCAATTGCTTCAATGACTAAAGGACATCGGTTGTTAATTCTCGGTAAGGCTCTTGATCCATACTTTACTTTGTCAAGGAATTGTCACTTTAGCATAAGAGATGATATGATGGTATTGTTGTTCTGATCATGATCATGATGCCTGCATGTTCGTATCTTGTTTTGTCGACACCTCTCTCTCTAAACATGTGGGCATATTTATTGATCTCGGCTTTCGCTTGAGGACAAGCGAGGTCTAAGCTTGGGGGAGTTGATACGTCCATTTATCAACATGCTTTCATGTTGATATTTATCACTTTTTGGGCTGTTATTACACTTCACGGTACAATACTTATGCCTTTTCACTCTTATTTTGCAAGGTTTACATGAAGAGGGAGAATGCCGGCAGCTAGAATTCTGGCCTGAAAAAGGAGCAAGTTTGAGATGCCTATTCTGCACAACTCCAAAAGCCGTGAAAATCAACGAGGATTTTCTTTGGGATTTATAAAAAATATTAGGCCGAAGAAGTACGAGAGGGGCGCCAGCAGGAGGCCACAAGCCTGCTAGGCGTGACCTCCCCCCTTGCCCCGCCTAGGGGGCTTGTGGGCTCCCACTTGGCCCTCTGGCTCCCCCTTCTGCTACAAGAAGGGTTTCGTTCCAGAAAAAATCAAGAGGAGGCTTTTTGAAGGATTCGCCGCTGCCATGAGGCGGAACTTGAGCAGAACCAATCTAGAGATCTGGCAGGACGATCTTGCCGGGGAAACTTCCTTCCCGGAGGGGGAAATCGTCTCCATCGTCATCACCAACACTCCTCTCATCGGAGGGGACTCATCACCATCAACATCTTCATCAGCACCATCTGATCTTGTACGTGTATCTAGTGCCCCTTAGTGATTTTGGTGGTTTGAAGACTTATCGGTTAAGTATCTAATGTGTTCATGAGTGTACTGTAACATCCCAATTTTCCTAATTGGGAATGTTTTACATTGTAGCTAAGCATCTATGCATATTGATTGAAATAAAGTTGGAATTTGAATTCTTTCGATTTTTGTTTTTGCAATTCTATTTTTCCTCACACGAGAAATGCCGGGAAGTACTCTCTTGCACGCAAGAGAGAGAGCGGAGGAAAATGACCCTCCAAAGTGCGGGCATTTCTGAAATATTTGGAGCCAAGAAATCCAAAGTTTAATTGCGAAAATATTTGCAAAAAGAAAATAAAGCATTTGGGGAATTTCTGAAAAAAACATTTTTTAAAAGTTTTTATTTTTGTTTTGGAAAAATGTTATTCGAGTAGAGGATATTTTTCTGATTTTTTTGGTATATAATACCCCATATTAAATATTTTATTTGTTTCCTTTTTATTCATTTTTATTTTCTGTTTCGAAAAAAGGCTAAAATAGGAAAGGGTTTTTTTAGGAACCCGCAGCCGACGCTTAATAGCCGTGGGCCGAATCCCCTAGAACCCGGGATCCGATTCTCCTTCGGATCGGCCGCCCGCACCCTCCCTCTCCCTGCCGAGTGGGTCCCCTCGCCCGACCCCTCTCCCTACTCGGTCACCCCCACCTCTCTCCCTTCCTAAACTCGAGCCCGAGGCCGAGCCTCCCAGGTTCACCGGGATCCACCCGGATCCCCTGCCCCTTCCTTCCCCAGCCCCCTCCCCGCCAATAAAAGCAGCCCCGGCCGCCCGCACCCCGTTCCCCACCACCACGCCAAGCCGCCGCCCCCCAAGCCGCCCAGCCGCTGCCCTCGCCGGAGCACCGAGCTCCACCACCTTCGGCTGCACACGAGGCACCACCCCCGGCCACCCGGAGCACTCCCCGACGCCACCATCACGCTCCCCGACCTCACCCGCACCCTCTCGAGCTCTCACCGCCGCCGGAGGACCTCTGCAGCGCCATCCCTGCCCGCGCCCGAGCCGCCGCCACCGTCGAGCTCCTGCCGGAGTTCATCCCGCCGGTGAGCACCTCCATCTCCCTCCAGCACCGTTGGATCTTTCACCGACGCACTAGATTAGTTCCTAGATAACTCTTCGGTTCTGTTAAGAAAACCGTTCGGTTTTCTATCAGTATTAGTTAGCCGAGCAGTTTTTCTTTACTTTGCGAGCGTTCATTGGATTAGCTACGCAGCACTCACCCCTTAGCAAATCAGTGAGCGCCACGTGTCTGTTAGCAATTATTTTCTTTCTCTGTTTAGTTCCAAAAACAGCAGAGTTTCAGTTTTGTTTTGGCCATAGCTTTTGATCCCGAAGTCCAATCATGTTGATTCTTGTTCCAGTAGATCCCAAATTTTCTGTAGTTTTTAAAAACATATAATTTGTCTATGTTTGAAATTTTAAAATATGAATTAGATCAGATTTAGTTTAAACCTTGTTGTCCCTATTCCAGGAGTTTAAAAAATGATTTTTAGTTGATTCTTTTTGCCACTGCTTCCTAGTGATTAGATCTTACTGTGGTAGAAGTTTCAAAAAATTTAAAGTATTTATACTGGGGTTTTTAATAGAAACAAGTTTCTGCCTTAGTGACGCGTATTGAATTCTTTCACTTAGGCCTTAGCAAATTTTTACTTGTGATGTTATTTTTACTTGTTGCTTGATTGTAGTGCTTATGGTGTGTATTTTGTTTGTATCGGTAGATCACCCGGAGTGCGAAGCTTGTTACTGAGAAGCACTCGATCAAGACAACTATCATCAAGGCAAGTCATTTTGATCATACTATTTTCCTATGATTTCGATGCATGGTAGTTTCACCTTTCTTTGCCCAATTGCATGCTGCCTAGGTACTTGGAAATTTTAGTATATGTTGTAGTATCTTGTGGTAGGCACACAACAACCCCGATACTTGTCCCCGGGACGACAATTTCATATTTTCTATGCTTGAGTAGACGGGTTTTCGGTTGAGTGCATAGCACGAGTGATGCGAGGATTGATTAAAAATCAAGACCGGTTAAGACAAGATTTTCAAGACCTCGAACGCAATGCAACACTGGGTGAAGGACGGTTGATCGGCTCCCTGGAGAAACCAGTGGATGGCCCGGGATGCTGGAGACGTTCATGACATGCTGCGGAAAGCTTCACCCAGGCTCGAAGAGAGGGACAGAGACTTCAAGACTCAAGGCTTACCTGCACAGCCACAAGTCATTATGGGCTCTGGCTTGGTTGGGCAACGCGGCGACTCTGGACAGGCGGTGCTAGCAGATGTAGAAGAACGGTAGGAATGGATGGGCACCGACAGGGATTCAGAGGGACCCGTTGAAAGACCATGTTTTGATCATCCGGTCTTCAAACACCCTGAAGTCCGAGGACAAACACGGAGGCGATCAAATCTTTTGGGGAACGTGTGCAAAACTCTACAGAGTGCCCAACCTAATCGATTAGCCGTGTCCACGGTCATGGACAACTTGAGCCGAAGGCATTGAAATTCCCCTGAACTCTCGACACAACTTAATAATGATGTGGGTGTTAACAACAACTCAGGTACGAGAATTGGTTGGCGGAACCATCTCGTTAACAACAAACAATGTAGTAATATTTTGCTTCCAGCCCCTCTTGTTGTAGGATAAAACTGGCTTTATGCAAAACTTATAGCCCCACCTGCCAAATATGCATGTAGAGATACTTGATTATTATTTTACCCCTCTCTTTGATGACTTGCCGGCATATTCCATATGCTGACCTACACGGCTGCAACGTATTATGTTGCAGAGTACTTTTTCGACCAGGAGTGAGGCTACGATCTACGCTCAGTGGCATGCCCTGGAGTCGGATGGACTCGTCTACCTGATGCTTCCGCTAGTCTTCGCTAGTTATCTCATGAGATGGCCTTCAGCCACTTTATTGTAATCCTTTATTGTAATAAAGTACTCATTATGAGATTTCGATTAATAAAGCTGTGTGATTGAACTCTTGAATATATACATTAATGTACTGAGTGTGTACCAGCATGATCTTGGGATGGTACGGAAACACCAGAGGCTTGACTCGTTTTGAGTCCGCTCGCTACATGTACACATGATCTATAAGTCGATGAGGAGTTTGAAATATTCGATGAAAATCGACCCCTAAAAATGTATATCTTCGTCTGAAGAAATTGGTCTGAAGCTGAAGAATTGAATCGCGATGATACTGGGATGAAATTGATATTCCTCATGAAGAAATTGAAGATGAGGAATTCGGTGTGTCCTGAAGAAAAACAATCTGAAGATTTTGAAGCATGAAGATTTATTGTGTCTGTTTTATTTTCTTCACTTTTGAGTCAAAGGAACACCATACTGTTGAAGGGGGTTAAAGTAACACGTCGGGATGAATTTCCTCATGATGCTCAACCCAAGCCTAATCCTACCAAAAGCCTCAAGTGAGGAATATGAGAGACATGAGGACTCTCACAGTTGAGGGTCCTGACCGTTACTGCAATTCACGCCACATCATTGGTCTTATCCACACCAACTGTCATATTATTTAAGGGCATTAATGTCAACTCATGTCGGGATGCTCCCAGGCTATAAATAGCCGCCCCCACAACCATTAGCTGGTTGTATGCTCTGTTAGAAACTGACACTTGTCATAAGAGCAACCCAAATTCCTCAGAGACTTCGAGAGTAATTCATCAGTGAGGAAATGTCACATCCCTGGATCCCTAACTAGGGTTTAGTATTTGAGCTCATGTCTTCTTGCATTGAATTCAAGAATTTGAAACAAACTCCAAAGAAGTGGTGCAACTCAAACCAAAAACCCTAGCCACTTCTAATTCAAGGAAATTCAAATCTTGCCAAAATCAATGAACCCAAAATGGCCTTCTTAAAAGTTCAATATTTCTGATAAATATTGAAAACAAATTACCACGGGAGAAAACTATTTTCAAATCACTTTTGGCATTTTATTTAAAACCAGCAAGTCCCTGAATTCAAACTTATATTTGAATTCGAAAATATATAAGCTTTCAAAAATGCTGAAAACTTTATGGGTGATTGGAAATATTCCAACTAATACCCCAGCATTTTTCAAACTATTTTAGTTTTGATTTAGTGCCAAAAAAAAGCAACAATGTCAGCAAGTAAAATAGAAAAAAAAAACAGAAGAAATGAAAAAAAACCTAAACTACGCTCACCTGCGAGGCCGAGCCTACCAGGGGTAGGGTCGTCTTCTTCCTCTGCCTTCTGGCAGAGGGGAGATCGACCACGGCGGCCTCCTCCACCTCCTGCTTCGTCGTGGCGCTCTCCGGTGCCCCCAGGACAGCGCGACAACGGGGATGACCTCCCCGAGCGCGTCCCTATCCTTCCCCGCTCTCCATTCCTCCCCCTCCTCTCGGTTTCTGCCCCTCTCTTCCTTCCGCCATTGACAGGAGCTTGAGCTCGAGGAGCCCGAACTCTCTGGCCACAGGGAAGCCTCCCGAGTGCTCCTTCCTCTCCGCAACATCGAGCTCGACGCACACGCCAACGGAATCGTCCTCCCCGAGCCCTGCAACACTCCATTGCCGTCATCTTCAACCTCCGGCCGCCGGCAAGTCGACGGTGGATCACCGGCTACAGCCCCTCCCCGAGCAGTCTGAGCCCAGCTTCATCTCCACCGTGATCTTGCGAGCATTTCCCCCTATTTCCCCCCTCTCTCTCGCACTCTAGCCACGGGACCGACGAGCCCGAGCTCCCGCAGCCGCCTCGTCTCGTCGTCGGCATGCTCCGGCCACCCTCAGCCCCTCCTGATGCCCGTAGAGGATGAGGCCGAGCCTGGGGATCATCCCAGTGCTCTCGGCACTCGATCTCGAGCACCACAACACGCCCTGGCGCATCTCCCGTGAAGATCCGCCGCGGATCTGGTCGCCGCCGGCCAGTCTCCGGCAGGGGACGACGTGGCCGCCCTAATCCCCATTAATTAGCGCTAAGTAGCCACTCACAGTGGGCCCTAGCAGTGGGTCAAACCCACCTAGGGCTGGTCAGCGCGGGATCATCTCCTGTGTCACTGACCAGTGGCCCCCACCTGTCAGGTTTGACATGACCAGGTCGGTTGACCTGCTGACGCAGTGCTGACGTGGTTATGACGCAATAAACAGATTTTCTGATTTAAAAGAATTCCAGAAAATGCCCAAAACTTCTAAAAATCATAGAAAATAATCTCTAACTCCAATGAAAATAATTTATACATGAAAAAGTATCGGAAAAATCCAAGGAATCCGATTTTGATATTTTCAAACATGTTTGAAAATGTTAACATCGCCAAATAGATTAAATGATGATTAGTATAACCTTATTAAATAATTTTGAGTTGGAATTTGAAATCCATTTGAATTCCACTTCAAATATTATGACCAAACCATGATCAAGCACAACCAGCAACCCAATATACCATCATCATGTATGCTAAAACAAGATTACCTGAGCATCAGGTCGAATCAATTAAAAGGGTATTTGAAAATACCTTGTTTGAAGTGATATTTGAATCTTGATTCAAATCAACTTCAACTTAAGAAATGGTAGCTACATTAGCCTACCACCTTTCATTCTCATTCCATGCTCATGCGTCATCTTGTTTCATATGATTGTTATTGATTGATATTGTTCTTACCGGTAGGCCCTGCTCCTCCGGATTCCACCGAATATCCGAGTAACGGATATTGTCCCTCTGCTGAGAAACAAGGCAAGCAACCTTTTTGATCATCCCGATAAATCCCATGTTTTCGCTCCTGCTCTTACTTATTGCATTAGGATCAAATGCTTCAATTGCTTTTGCCACGTTAGTTGAACCCACTTCCTTTGCATGAACTGTCCTTGTCACAGTAAATAGCTGAACCTTGCAACCTAGCATACCTGGTAGATGCTTGAGCCATGATGTGCCTTATCCTGATATGCATGCTATTCTTAGAGTTGTGTATGGTCTATCATCTGGGTGATGAACAGAATTGTGAGAATGTGTTCAGTAAGTAAAGGTTGTGTGTTGAACCTAATTTGGTAAAGGTACCGGTGAAAGGCTATGTAGGAGTACATGGCGGGTTGTTTCATTGGAACCGTCCTTAGGAACTGAGTTCCGTATATGTAATCCAAGACGAGATACTACCACATGTTGGGCCCTGAAATATGACCCCGCTCGACTTATTAATCGCTTAGTACTCGGTCCAGGAGTTGCAAGTAGTTTCTGGTGTTTATAGTCATGCTGAAGGCCGTGCATAGCGCTGACCTTAGAGGTGGGCTATGATGCGGTAGGCAGTGGCACGGTGTACCAAGTGGCACCTGGATGGTGGGCTTGGGAACCATGCGCACATCGTTTGGGGTCGTGGCGGAAACCTCGGCCGGACTTCCGTGCGGGTTACCCCTCAGATAGGCAATAGACCTGGACCAAGTATTAGCGTGGTTAACTATCATGGCCGACTCCCTCGCTGGGCTTCCACTTGAAGGTTGCCGAGGTGCATGACGTGCACATGGCGATAAGTGGCGAGAGCGTTGTGAAGAAGTACACCCCTGCAGGGTTATGATCTACTCGAATAGCCGCGTCCGCGGATATGAACTACTTGGAAACATATGTTGTTCATAGATAACTCTAATGGCTACTCATAAAATTGTCAAGATAAGCGTGAGTGTCGTGAAAGGCATTTCCGTATGGAGACGGAATGATTCCACGATGGAGTATTGTTGTGGTGTTAGTGGACTCGTGTGCGAGAAATCAAAGTTGTCAAAACTATTTAAAAATGCAAGTTGTCTAGCCACGAGTCAAATGTTGGCTTTCCGCATGAAACCCCGCAAATCCTTATTGATACATTGCATGAGTACATAGTTTATCCTAAAGTATTGCTGAGTACTTTTGTACTCACGTTTTCTTAATAAATTGTTGCAGAGGTTGTTAATGACCCTAATGGAGGGTTCTACCTAGACATCGACGACGACGAGTAGTTGGTATCCCAGCTACGATCTGGACCTAGAATGGGTCTGTAGATAGTCAGGCCATGTGCCTTTATCTTTCCATCTGTTTGTACTCAGACAACTTTACTCTTCCGCTGGTTTGTAAGAATTGTGTGTATGACTTGTGATGATGGGTCGTGAAACCCCTACCTTGTAATATTATGTGTGTGGCTCTTCCGAGCCTTCTAAATAAAGTTTGTATGTTTATGGTTATGTTGTGATGCCATCGATGTATCTATACATATCGGTATGCCATGCGTACGTATGGTGTACTTGATATGTACGGGGTTTGAATACCTAGCCGTAGGCTTTAGTAGCACTCCTTACAGGGAAATGCCCCTTGTGATTCCAACGAGCCATGATAGTTCGCTACTGCTCCGGACACATTGGTTGACCAGCATGTGTCCTTCTTAGTTGTCGTGTCTGTCCCTTTTGGGAAATGTCACGCGATGTAACGAAGTCCTTGTAGCTTGCTACGACTCATCTACATTCGTTGATGAGCGACACCTGCTTTGCTGGGTCATGTATGCATGTCCCTGTGCGGAACTGCCGCTTTCGTTTATGACTAGACATGTCGATCCGGGTTCTTTGTCATTGGATTGCTAGCGACACAATTGCATACGCGAGTCAAAAGGTGCAAACGGTCCCGGCTAAGGTAAGGCTGCAACCGTGGGGATAACCGTGCGTGAGACCGCAAAGAGATGTGATGTGTTACAGGCTGGATTCCTATGGCTAAGGATCGGGGTACCGACAGGAAATACCCCAAACACCAAACCACAAACCGAAAACCAAGTGATTGAGCATCACTGAAGAAGTTGTTCCTACGTGGGACTGAAGCCTTTTACCTTTGAGGACTGTGCATCCTCCAGACGGTTAGGCGTTGATACGTCTCCAACGTATCTATAACTTTTGATGGTTTCATGCTATTATCTTGTCAAACTTTGGATGTTTTGTATGCCTTTTATATATTTTTTCGGACTAACTTATTAACTCAGTGCCAAGTGCGAGTTCCAGTTTTTTTCCATGTTTTTGACCCCTTTCAGAGGATAATTTTAAACGGAGTCCAAACTGAACGAAACAGCCAAAAAGATTTTTCCCGAAACAGAAAAATATCGGGAAGCCTAAGAATCAGGGCAGGGGGCCTGCAGGGACCCCACAAGCCCCCTAGCCGCGGCCAGGGGGCGCGCCTCCCAGGCTTGTGGGCTCCCTGGGCCACCTCTTCCCTAGGTCTTTCGCCTATAAATTTCCTAAAATCCCAGAAAAAATCAGGAGATCATCGAAAGTACTTTTTCGCCGCTGCAAGCTTCTGTCTCTACAAGAAACCATCTGGGCACGTTCTGGTGCCCTGCCGGAGGGGGGATTCGGAAACGAAGGGCTTCTTCAGCAACACCATGACCTCTCTGATGATGCGTGAGTAGTTCACCATAGACCTACGGGTCCATAGCTAGTAGCTAGATGTTTTCTTCTCTCTCTTGGATCTTCAATACAAAGTTCTCCATGATCTTCATGGAGATCTATCCGATGTAATCTTCTTTCGCGTGTGGTTTTCAAGATTCGATGGATTGTCGATTTATGATCAGATTACCTATGAATCTTATTTGAGTTTCTTCTTATCTCTCTTATGCATGATTTCATATCCTTGTAATTCTCTTCGAGTTGTGGGTTTTGTTTGCCCAACTAGATCTATGATTCTTGCAATGGGAGAAGTGCTTGGTTTTGGGTTCATACCGTGCGGTGACCTCACCCAGTGATAGAAGGGGTAGCGAGGCACACATCATGTTGTTGCCATCAAGGGTAAAAAGATGGGGTTTTCATAATTGGTTTGAGATTATCCCTCTACATCATGTCATCTTGCTTAAGGCGCTATTGTGTTCGTCATGAACTTAATAAACTAGATGCATGCTGGATAGCAGTTGATGTGTGGAGTAATAGTAGTAGATGCAGAAAGTATCGGTCTACTTGTCTCGGACGTGATGCCTATATGTATGATCTTTGCCTTAGATATCGTCATGACTTTGCGCGGTTCTATCAATTGCTCGACAGTAATTTTTCACCCACCGTAATATTTACTATTTTGAGAGAAGCCTCTAGTGAACACTATGGCCCCTGGGTCTACTCCACACCATATTTTTAGCCTTGCTATTTTTCTTCGTTGCACTTTCCGCCTTCAGATCTCACTTTTCAATGAATCTTGAAGGGATTGACAACCCCTTTATAGCGTTGGGTGCAAGCTCTTTTGTGTTTGCGCAGGTACTCTGGACTTGACGCGATTCTCCTACTGGATTGATACCTTGGTTCTCAAACTGAGGGAAATACTTACTGCTCCTGTGCTGCATCACCCTTTCCTCTTCAAGGGAAAAACCAACGCAAGCTCAAGAGACGACACAAGGATTTCTGTCGCCGTAGCAGAAGAATTTCTGGCGCCGTTGTCGGGGTGGATCAAGTCAAGAACTCATCCAAGTAAGTGTCGCAAACTCATCTCTTGCATTTACCTTTTTTGCCTCTCGTTTTCCTCTCCCCCACTTCTGAAAAACAAAAATTTACAAAAATTTATTTGCCTTTTTCGTTTGCCTTTTTCGTTCGCCCTTTTGTCTCGCTTGTTCTTGTTCGCTTGTGTGCTTGCTTGCTTGCTGAAGTTACCATGACTGAAAACACCAAACTTTGTGACCTCTCGAATACTAATAATAATGATTTTATTAGAACTCCGATTGCTCCCGCCACTGGTGCGGAGTCATACAAAATCAATGCCGCATTGCTGAATCTTGTTATGAAAGAGCAATTCTCCGGCCTTCCTAGTGAAGATGTCACATCCCATCTTAACACCTTCATTGAGCTTTGCGATATGCAAAAGAAGAAATATGTGGATAATGATGTGATTAATTTGAAGCTTTTTCCTTTCTTGTTGCGAGATCGAGCAAAAACTTGGTTTTCGTCTTTGCCCAAAAATAGTATCGATTCTTGGGATAAGTGCAAAGATGCTTATATATCCAAGTATTTTCCGCCGGCTAGATTATGTCTCTCCACAATGATATCATGAATTTTAAGCAACTTGATCATGAACATGTTGCACAATATTGGGAGAGAATGAAATTGATGATTAGAAATTATCCCGGTCATGGCTTGAGTCTTTGGATGATTATACAAATCTTCTACACTGGCTTGAATTTCGCTTCTAGAAATATCTTGGACTCCGCCTCAGGTGGAACGTTCATGGAAATCACGTTGGGAGAAGCCACAAAACTACTAGACAAAATCATGACGAACTACACTCACTAGCATATTGAAAGGTCACCTACTGGTAAGAAGGTACACGCTATAGAAGAAATTAACTCGTTGAGTGCTAAGATGGATGAGTTAATGAATTTGATTGCTAGTAGAAGTGCTCCTTTAGATCCTAATGATATGCCCTTGTCTTCCTTGATTGAGAGTAGCAACGCTAGCTTGGACGTTAATTTTGTTGGTAGGAATAATTTTGGCAACAACAATGCTTTTAGAGAAAACTATGTTCCTAGGCCTTTTCCTAGTAACTCCTCTAATAACTTTGGTAACTCCTACAACAATATTCATGGAAATTACAATAGATTACCCTCTGATCTAGAGAGTAATATCAAAGAGTTTATCAACTCGCAAAAGATTTTCAATGCGTCCATAGAGGAAAAACTACTCAAAATTGACGATTTGGCTAAGAGCGTTGATAGAATGTCTAGTGATATTGATGCTTTGAAAGTTAGATGTGCTCCTCCAAAGATCAATATGGATGAAACTTTGAAAGCTATGCGTGTTTCCATGATTGAGAGCAAAGAAAGAACCGCCCAAATTCATGCTAGACATGAATGGCTTAAAAAGGTGTGCTCTCGTGATAAGAATCACGAAGATCTTAAAAGTGATTGGTGTGACTCCCATTGAATCTTTTTTTCTTGTGTCAAACCTAATGATGATGGGGCTGGATATGAATCCACTTTGCTTGAAAAGCGCCCCAATTATTCGGAGTCCATCAATCTTGATGCTAAAAGCATTGTTAGTGGAGTAGAAGATATTAAAACTTTGAGTAGTAATGAAATTACTACCTTGGATGTCAAGGAATTCAATTATGATAGTTGCTCCTTGATTGAATGCATTTCCTTGATGCAATCCATGCTAAACTCTCCACACGCTTATAGCCAAAACAAGGCCTTTACCGATCATATCGTCGAAGCTATGATAAAATCTCTTGAAGAGAAACTTGAATTGGAAGTCCCTATCCCTAGAAATCTTCATGATGAGTGGGAACCTACTATAAAAATAAAAATCAAAAACTATGAATGCGATGCTTTGTGTGATTTGGGTGCTAGTGTTTCCGCGATTCCAAAGTCTTTATGTGATGTTCTGGGTTTTAATGAGATTGAAGAGTGTTCTGTTAATTTGCATCTTGTGGATTCTACTGCCAAGAAACCCATGGGAAGGATCAATGATGTTCTTATTATTGCAAATAGGAACTATCTACCCGTGGATTTCATTGTGCTTGACATTGATTGCAATCCTACATGCCCTATTATTCTTGGTAGACCTTTCCTAAGAACTATCGGTGCTATCATCGATATGAAGGAAGGGAATATTAGATTTCAATTTACTATAAATAAGGGCATGGAGCACTTTCCTAGAAATAAAATAAGATTGCCTTATGAATCCATGATGAGGGCCACTTATGGTTTGAGCACCAAAGACAACGATACGTGATTTTATCGCCTTATGCCTAGCTAAGGGCGTTAAACAATAGCGCTTGTTGGGAGGCAACCCAATGAATTTATATTTTTCTTTATATTTTGTTGCATACACACCATCATAATTCTGTTGTGATTGTGTTTTTTGTGTGTTTTTTTTGTGTTTGAGACGAGCAAAACCTTTATGACTAGTCTTGGTAATGGTTGTTTGATCCTGCTGGAAAAAGACAGAAACGTTTCGCTCACAAGATAATTTTTCAGTTTTATTCAAAAAGAGATTTTGAGTTCATTCTTTTTGCTGCTGGTTTATATACCTTTTGACCAGGCAGTCGTAATTTTTCAGAATTTTTGAGGTACCAGAAGTATACGAAGTATACAGATTGCTACAGACTGGTCTGTTTTTGACAGATTCTGTTTTTTGTTGACTTGGTTGTTTGTTTTGATGAAACTATGGATAGTATCGGGGGTAATAGCCATGGAAAATTGAGAATACAGTATCCCAACACCAATATAAATAGAAATCAAGGTTGATATAGTACCGAAAGTGGTGGTAGTTTGTTTTCTTCTGCTAATGTTATCACGAGTTTCTGTTTAAGTTTTGTGTTGTGAAGTTTTCAAGTTTTGGGTGATGTTCTCATGGACAAAGAAATAAGGAGTGGAAAGAGCCTAAGCTTGGGGATGACCAAGGCATGCAAAGCCAAATTCAAGGATACCAAAAAGCCTAAGCTTGGGGATGCCCCAGGAAGGCATCCCCTCTTTCGTCTTCAATCCATCGGTAACGTTACTTGGAGCTATATTTTTATTCACCACATGATATGTTTTTTGCTTGTAGCGTCTTGTATTGTAGGAGTCTTTTGTTTTTGTTTTGTCACCATCATCCTTGCTGCACACCTTTACAGAGAGACAAGCACTCATCATGATTTTGCTAGAATGCTCATAGTGCTTCACTTATATCTTTTGAGCTATATAATTTTGCTCTATGTGCTTCACTTAGATCTTTTCGAGCACGGCGGTGCGTGACTTGGTAGTTGCATTATGCTATGAAAGTAGTCCCAAAGGTGATAGGTACCCAATGAGGATACAAAAACCTCCATCTTCAGGTGCATTGAGTAGAAAGAGAAGTCTTGATTCCTCTCAATTAGTTTTGAGACGTGGATTTGGTAATATTAAGAGTTATGTTAGTAGGGTGTTGTGAATCTAGAAATACTTGTGTTTAAGTTAGTGATTCCCTTAGCATGCACGTATGGTGAACCGCTATGTTAGGAAGTCGGAGCATAATTGATCTATTGATTGTCATCCTTTGTGTTGAGGTCGGGATCTCGTGATGGTTAACACCTCCCAACCCTTCCCCTAGGAGTATGCGTTTAGCACTTTTGTTTCGATTACTAATAAAAACTTTCGCAACAAGTATGTAAGTTCTTCATGACTAATGTGAGTCCATGGTATAGATGCACTTTCACCTTCCACCATTGCTAGCCTCTCTAGTGCCGTGCAATTTTCGTCGGTACACAAACCCATCATATGCCTTCCTCAAAACAGCCACCATACCTACCTACTATGGCATTTTCAAAGCCATTCTGAGATATATTGCCATGCAACTCCCACCGTTCCGTCTTATGACTTATCCCGTCACTCTCGTATTGCCATTGCATGATCGTAAGATAGCTAGCAAGATGTTTCAACGTCATACGCCAAGCTAGATCGTTGCACATCCCAGTACACTGCCTGAGGCATTTCCTTTAGAGTCATAGCTTTGAGCTGTGAGTAAATAAAAGTGTGATGATCATCATTATTGGAGCATTGTCCCGTGTGAGGAAATAAAAAAAAGAGGCCAAAGAGCCCAAAAAATAGAGAGAGATGGAAAGAGGCCAAAGAGCCCAAACACAAAAAAATATTAAAAAGAGAGAGAGAGAAAAAGAGAGAAGGGACAATGCTACTATCTTTTTCCACACTTGTGCTTCATAGTAGCACCATGTTCTTCATGATTGAGAGCTTCTTTCTTTGTCACTACCATATGCTAGTGGAAATCCACATTATATAACTTGGCTTGTATATTCCAATGATGGGCTTCCTCAAATTGCCCTAGGTCTTCGTGAGCAAGCAAGTTGGATGCACACCCACTAGTTCTCCTTTTGAGCTTTCACATACTTATATCTCTAGTGCATCCTTGTATGGCAATCCCTACTCATTCACATTGATATCTATTAAAGGGCATCTCCATAGCCCTTTGATACGCTGAGTCAATGTGACCATCTCCTCCTTCTTGTCTTACAACCACCACCACACTCTATTCCACCTATAGTGCTATATCCATGGCTCATGCTCATGTATTGCGTGATAGTTATAAAAAGTTTGAGAAAGTAAGAGTGCAAAAACAATTACTTGGCCAATACCGGGGTTGTGCATGACTTACATTAGTTGTGTGAGGATGATGGAGCATAGCCAGACTATATGATTTTGTAGGGATAACTTTCCTTGGCCTTGTTATTTTGAAAGTTCATGATTACCTTGCTAGTTTGCTTGAAGTATTATTTTTTTCATGTCAACAAAAAACTATTGTTTTGAATCTTACAGATCTGAACATTCATGTCACATGAAAGAAGTTGCAAAGGACAACTATGCTAGCTAGCATTCCACATCAAAAATTCAGTCTTTACCACTTCCCTACTTGGGATGTTTTGTATGCCTTTTATATATTTTTTGGGACTAACTTATTAACTAAGTGCCAAGTGCCACTTCCTGTTTTTTCCATGTTTCTGACCCCTTTCAGAGGAGAATTTTAAACAGAGTCCAAACGGAACGAAACTGCCAAAAATATTTATTCCAAAACAGAAAAAGATCGGGAAGCCTGAGAATCAGGGTAGGGGGCCTGCAGGGACCCCACAATCCCCCTAGTCGCGGCCAGGGGGCCCACGCCTCCCAGGCTTGGGGGCTCCCTGGGCCACCTCTACCCTAGGTATTTCGCCTATAAATTCCCAAAAATCCCAGAAAAATCAGGAGATCATCGAAAGTACTTTTCCGCCGCCGCAAGCTTCTGTCTCCGCAAGATCCCATCTCGGGAACGTTTTGGTGCCCTGCCGGAGGGGGGTTCGAATACGGAGGGCTTCTTCATCAACACCATGACCTCTCTGATGATGCGTGAGTAGTTCACCATAGACCTACGGGTCCATAGCTAGTAGCTAGATGGCTTCTTCTCTCTCTTGGATCTTCATTACAAAGTTCTCCATGATCTTCATGGAGATCTATCCAATGTAATCTTCTTTTGCGGTGTGTTTGTCGAGATCCGATGAATTGTGGATTTATGATCATATTATCTATGAATCTTATTTGAGTTTCTTATGATCTCTCTTATGCATGATTTCATATCCTTGTAATTCTGTTCTAGTTGTGGGTTTTGTTTGGCCAACTAGATCTATGATTCTTGCAATGGGAGAAGTTCTTGGTTTTGGGTTCATACCGTGCGGTGACCTCACCAAGTGACAGAAGGGTAGCGAGGCATGCATCGTGTTGTTGCCATCAAGGGTAAAAAGATGGGGTTTTCATCATTGGTTTGAGATTATCCCTCTACATCATGTCATCTTTCTTAAGGCGTTACTCTGTTCTTCATGAACTCAATACACTAGATGCATGCTGGATAGCGGTCGATGTGTGGAGTAATAGTAGTAGATGCAGAAAGTATCGGTCTACTTGTCTCGACGTGATGCCTATATGTATGATCATTGCCTTAGATATCGTCATGACTTTGCGCGGTTCTATCAGTTGCTCGACAGTAATTTGTTCACCCACCCTAATATTTGCTATTTTGAGAGAAACCTCTAGTGAACACTATGGCCCCCGGGTCTACTCCACACCATATTTTCAGCCTTACTATTTTTCTTTGTTGCACTTTCCGCCTTCAGATCTCACTTTGCAATCAATCTTGAAAGGATTGACAACCCCTTTATAGCGTTAGGTGCAAGCTCTTTTGTGTTTGCGTACGTACTCTGGACTTGACGCGATTCTCCTACTGGATTATTACCTTGGTTCTCAAACTGAGGGAAATACTTACTGCTCCTGTGTTGCATCGCCCTTTCCTCTTCAAGGGAAAAACCAACGCAAGCTCAAGAGACGACAGAAGGATTTCTCTCGCCGTAGCAGGCATCATGGTCTAGAGCAATCCAGCAGCCAATTGTGGATCGCCAGGTGACCAAGGTTGTGAGGGTTTGGAAGTTTGCCCTGAAGACTTACCACGAGTGTCGGGCGACGAGTGTGTGTTCTTAGCCCAAGGAGAATACAGTAGGGACTGTGTGTCCCGGGACTGTGTGTCTTTTGGTTTCAATACCAAGCCGCTCCAAACCAGATGTACAACTGTCACAGCTGTTGGAACTGGGTCATCAACCATTGTCTTCACTGTGAAACGGGTTCTATTTCTTCAACTCTTTATATTCCTCAGTTTGTGTGTTGATGATTTTCAATTTCACTGTTTGAAGAATATGCTGAAGATTGTCTCTGAAATTCCTCAACCCCAAATTATTTGCAAAGTCATATGTTTTTATCCGTGCCTGCATACTATGCAAACTGTTTTTCATATTCTTCACTCTGAAAAACTATTGTAGTGATACTTTGCACTCATGATCCTTTGTTGTTTCTGCTGCAAGTTAGTCATCAGTAAGGAATTTCCTCAAAAGGAATTTCCTCAGTGATGAAATTCTAAAAATCTCCTATTCACCCCCCTCTAGTCGATATAACGCACTTTCAATTGGTATCAGAGCAAGGTACTCCCTTGTTTTGTGTGATTTTGGTTTAACCACCTGGAGTTTTAGTTATGTCAACTGCACGCATGATCAAGGTTACTGCAGCATGTCCTACTTTCAAAGGAAACGACTTTCCCTTCTGGAATACCAAGATGCAGATGCATCTACAAGCTATTGACAACGATCTCTGGTATATTATGGAACATGGCGTCCCTATCGTCACTGCTACTGTCTCTGCCGCTCATGTGAAGAAATTCAAGAAACTTGATTCTCAAGCGAAGAACATCATCTGTGGCCATCTGAGCAAGGTCAAGTATGGCAGAGTAAGTGCTTTGGGCTCAGCGAAACTTATCTCGGAAAGGTCGTCCAAAGTTAATGAAGGAGTATCAACCTAGCATGATTCTCTTGTTGATGTTCTTCGCAATCTATTCAATCGCTTCAAGAGGCTTGACAATGAAAGCTGCCAAGATACCTTTGATCGCCTCACTAACGTATCAAATGAATTGCAAGCACTGGGAGCTCGAGACATTACTGATCACGAAGTTGTGAAGAAACTGCTAAGATCTTTGGATTGTTCATTTGATACTTTAGTTCTGATGATTTAAGAAAGACCAGACTACAAGATGCTTGATCCAGCTGATATACTCGAAAGACTCAATACTCACGAATTCCAACAAGAAGAAAAGAGAGATCTATATGGACCAAGCTATTCTAGACCACGTGCACTGAATGCCAAAGCAATTTCCTCATCTGAAGAAGAAGACTCGGATGGTAGTATTGGTGATCCTGAAGAATTTGGACAGGAGCTTGCAATGCTCGTGAGGAAATTCAAGAAGTTTACACGACGTGGCCAGTTTGGTAAATCTTCAAGAAGAGATATCAGGAAATCAGAATCTTCATCTGAGGACTACAAGAAAAGAACCTGCCACAAATGCAAGAAATCAGGTGACTACATTGCTGATTGTCCTCGTTGGGGAAAGGAATCAAAGAAGAAGAAATACAAGGATGAAAGTTCTGATGACTCGAAGAAAAAGAAGAAATCTTCAAAATCCTCATCTTCAAAGTCCTCGTCGCACAAGAAGACTAGTTTCAGAAAGGCTCGGGCACTTATTGGCAAGGAAATGGACTCCGAGGCAGAATCCGAGGAATGTGATGAAGAGGAGGGTTCTGATGAAGACTCAGAATCTGGACAGGCTAGCCTTGCACTTGCAACCACATTCGTTAGCAAGTCAATCTTCAACCTTGAAGAAATTGATAACACCATCCACACTGATGACTATGCTAATGACTTCGCTCCAACCTATTGCTTCATGGCAAAAGGTTCAAAGGTACTGAATGATGCTTCCTCCTCTCATTCAAGTGACTGTGAACCTGATGATTATAAAAAAAACCAGTTACAGTAAACTTGCTATCATTGCCACTAAACAACAAACTGCCCTGGAAAAGCTTCAAAAACTGCTAGATAGAAGCGATGATTTGTTGAATGATGAAATGAATCTTACCCAAATCCTCACCGAAGATATGAAAAGTCTTCAGTCCATATTTGATCATCTTCAAGATCGTCATGTTACACTCCTCGCTGATCATGAGAATCTTTCCTATGAAGTTCTTCAAAGGAAGCTTGATCTTGAGAAGCTGAGGATTTCTCGTAATGATCTTCGTATGGAAAATGATTCATTACTAGCTCAACAGATCAGTGTTCCTCAAGCTGAATTCATTCCTCCATGTCTTAAATGCATCGAACATGAAACTGCTAATTCTTCACCAGAATCATCAAATGCTTCTATTGCTACAAATTCTTCAACTGCTCCTGTAGTGTCAAATTCCTCGCTTGAGGAAACCACAAATGTCACTGATGAAAATGCAGGGCTGAAGGAATTGTATGTGACAGGCATATACAAAAGTCTCAAAGGACACCAAACCATTTGTGATGTGCTCAAAAATAATATCTTGAACAGGAACCCGAGCAAAGAAGGAATTGCCTTTGAGAGGAAATTGAATGCTGATGGATCTTATTGGAAACCTGAGCAGTATCCCTAAACCTCATGGGTTGCTGCTACTGGGCCTCCTTTTGATCCATCCAATATAACAGGTTTTTCATGTGAATTATCCTATTCCTCAGATGAGTCATTTGACTCCAACTATAAACTGTTCAAAAATCAATCTGGTGAAGTATTTGGTCGATATGTTGGAACTAACTGCAGGAGTGGGCCTCCCCTCAGGAAAATCTGGGTTCCCAAAAGTTGCCTTGAAAATCTTCAGGTGAATGTCCACATGATACCACCTATGTAGAATTTGAACCCCAGATCAAATTCCTCAGGAGGACCAAAGTCTTCAAGAGGATCAAAATCCTCAACTGGTCAAAACTATGCTCGTACCGGTGCTAATGCTTCTAACATGTAGGGAAATTACAAGGAATATGAATATGAGCGTTATTCTTCAAATCATTATGTTCATAAATACTCAAATAAGTTCTCTGCATATTCATTTGAGTACTTTAACCCCTCTACTGTTAAGAGAAGTGCATTAGCTTCAATGCCCCCTTTCTCATATGGTGCTCGCATGATGATGAATGCTTTACCACCCCTTCAGATGTGGGTGGTGAAGAAATTGAACTAATCACTTCTGTAGGTCAGGTCTCCAGATGAAAATCATCATCTGAAGAATTTGCTGGAGACCTGAGGAAAATGCTTGATAGGACGCAAGCTAATATTGATGAAATAGAAATATTTCACACGTCCTTATAATTCTATTTATGATGAAATTCCTATCTGATGAAATTGATATCATATTCTTGAAAGCTGAAGCATATTAGATGGTAAGCTGTACTAATTCATCTATAGCATGACAAACCCAAGAGTACTAAGTGGGTTCTTGATAGTGGTTGCACACATCACATGACTAGTGACAGAAGCTTGCTGATGAATATGCCACTAACTCTGTCACCCCTGAAGCAAATCACATATGCTGACAAAGGTAAAAGCAAGGTATTGGGACTTGGCAAAGTGGCTATTTCCAAGGATAGGCACATGGACAAGGTGATGCTTGTTGAATCCCTTGGATTTAACCTCCTGTCAGTCTCAATGCTTTGTGATCTTGATATGATTGTTATCTTTGGAAGATATAGATGTGTTTTCATCATGGAATCTGACAGATCCAAAGTCTTCGAAGGTGTTAGAAGAGGGGATTTGTACATTGTTGATTTCTCTACAGGTCCTCAACCAGCCACTTGCTTACTAGCAAAAACCTCATAAGGGTGGCTGTGGCATCGAAGACTCGGTCATGCAGGCATGAGGAATTTGCTCAAGCTCGCGAAGAAGAAGCATGTCATCGGCATTGCATCAGTCAAATTCTTCAAGGACCACCTCTGCGGTGCTTGTGAGTCTGGGAAAATGACCAGATCCAAGCACCCCTCGAAGACTATCATGACCACTACTCGTCCATTTGAATTGCTTCACATGGATCTATTTGGACCTACTCGTGCATATCATTTTATATAAAACTGAAGTGCAGGAAGTCTTCAAACGATTTTCTTCAAGGGCCTCGACGAACTTCGGCATAAAGATCAAACACATCAGGAGTGATAATGGAACAGAGTTCAAAAACACTGGTCTTGCTAATTATCTTGATAAACTTGGTATTACTCACGAATTGTCTGCTCCTTATACTCCTCAACATAATGGTGTCGTCGAAAGGAAGAACAAGACTCTGGTTGAGATGCCAAGAACCATGCTTGAAGAATATCAGGCTCATTGTCGCTTTTGGCGTGAAGCAATCAACACTTCATGACATATCATCAACAGGGTATGTCTTCACAAATTCCTCACGAAAACCTCATATGAACTCCTCACAGACAAGAAACCCAATGTAAGTTATTTCAAAGTATTCGGTGCAAAATGTTGGATTAGAGATCCTCACCATAGCTCAAAGTTTGCACCTAAGGCACATGAGGTTTTTATGCTCGGTTATGGAAAGGACTCGCACACCTACAGAGTCTTCAACAACTATCACAACAAGGTTGTTGAGACTGTAGATGTGCAGTTCGATGAAACTAATGGCTCTCAAAGAGAGCAATTGCCTCCTGATCCACATAAGCTGTCTCTTGAGGAAGCAATAAAGCTCAAAGCTACTGAAGACATTGTTCCCACTGAGGAAATTGATGAATAAATCATTCCCAACACTGATGAAAATCAAGAAGATGCTCCTGAGGAAATTGCTTCAGAACCAATTCCTCTGCCCAGACGAAATCCTCAACCAGCTCATCCGAGGATTGCGAATGAAGTGGAACTTGACAAAATCCTCAATGACATCAACGCGCCAGGTCCTCTCACTCGCTCAAAAGATTCACACTTAGTTAACTTTTGTGGGCATTTCTCCTTTGTGTCTATCACAGAACCTTCAAAAGTTGCTGAGGCTTTCATGGAGCCGGAGTGGATCCAAGCCATGCAAGACGAACTTCTTCAATTCAAGTTGAATGACGTATGGGAGCTCGTCAAACGACCAGATCCTCGCAAGCATAATATCATCGGCACCAAGTGGATCTTCCGAAACAAGCAAGATGAGGACGGTCAAGTGGTGAGGAACAAGGCATGACTTGTAGCCCAAGGCTACACCCAGGTTGAAGGAATAGATTTCGACGAAACTTTTGCACCTGTTGCTAGACTTGAAGCTATTCGAATTCTACTTTCTTATGCTAATCATCATCACATCATCTTATATCAAATGGATGTGAAAAGTGCATTCCTCAATGGTAAGCTTGAGGAAGAAGTATATGTTGCTCAGCCCCCAGGTTTTAAGGATCCGAAGAATCCAGACAAAGTCTTCAGACTCAAAAAGGCTTTGTATGGCCTCAAGCAAGCCCCTCGGGCATGGTATGACACATTGAAGGAATTCCTGATGAAGAAAGGCTTCAAACCTGGTCCACTGATCCAACTCTTTTCACAAAATCCTATGATGATGAGTTGTTTGTATGTCAAATATATGTTGATGATATCATATTTGGCTGTACTGACAAAAGATACAGTGATGAATTTGCCTACATGATGAGTGAAGAATATTAGATGTCCATGATGGGGGAGCTGAAATTCTTCTTAGGTCTTCAAATTCATCAACAAAGAAATGGAATCTTCATATCATAGGAGAAATACCTCAAGGATGTTCTGAGGAAATTCGACATGCACGAATGCAAAGGTGCCAAGACTCCAATGCCTACCAACGGTCACCTCGGCACTGATGAAAATGGTAAAGATTTCGACCAGCAGGTATACCGTTCTATGGTTGGATCTTTATTCTATCTATGTGCATCTAGGCCAGACATAATGCTTAGTGTTTGCATGTGTGCACGTTTTCAAGCAAAACCGAAGGAATCACACCATAAGGCTGTGAAACATATTCTTCGATACTTAGCTCACACACCGACACTAGGATTATGGTATCCCAAGGGCTCCAATCTTCATCTGGTAGGGTATTCTGATTCAGACTATGCTGGTGACCGTGTGGATCGCAAGTCAACTTCTGGCACATGCCATTTCCTCGGAAGATCACTAGTTTGCTGGTCCTCAAAGAAGCAGAACTGCGTATCACTCTCCACTGCCGAAGCTGAGTACATTGCTGCTAGTTCTTGCTGTGCTCAATTGCTATGGATGAAGCAAACCCTCAAGGACTACGGCATCAACATGAAGAATGTGCCTCTCTACTGTGACAATGAGAGTGCTATTAAGATTGCCTACAACCCAGTGCAGCACTCGAAGACCAAGCACATCCAGATTCGTCATCATTTTCTTCGGGACCATGTCCTCAAGGGCAATATCGTCATCGACCATGTGAAGACTGATGATCAACTGGCTGATATCTTCACTAAGCCCTTGGATGAGAAAAGGTTTTGCAAGTTGCGGTGTGAGCTAAATATCTTAGAATCTTCAAATGTTTTGTAAAAACATGCACACATCCTAACACTTATGCAAAGCTGATGACTTAGATGTGCAACACATGATGAAACGATTTTATTCAACCAATGAAGAAAGTCACTCTAAATGTGAAGAAATTAACGAAGAAATTGATTCTCAGGGCCCTACGACAATTGTACGCGGCGTCTGTAATCAACATTCTTATATGGTGGGTAACGCCACCGCCCCAATGTGAAATTCCTCAAGTTGATTTTCTTCAAATGATTAATTTCCTCACAATGCATTTCTCTTCAAAACAGCTGTTCTTCATTGTGATGATCTATTACAATATTTTCAAAAACACTTGATGACTTTCATTTGTCTAGGTAGACTGTGATTTCTAGTCCTCTACAACATTCGCTTATTGCTAATTCTTCAAGTTGATGTTTCTGCTAAGTGAATGTGATCGGACCCTACTTTCCGTCTATGCTATACTTATCGAGTCTATTAAATTCTTCATATGCGTTCTACTTGAAACTTTGTTCGAAATCCTCACTGCATCCTTGTCAGCTGATGATTTTGTAACGAAAATCCTCAAATCTTCAAAAATTGTTTTCTTTAAAAAGAACAGTAACTGAACCCCACTTCCCACGATCGGATAACCACGATCTCCACTATCTCCACCGCATCATACGGGAGCTACACGTGTCCTGCGGAGACGTAGAGGCAAGGGCTATTCGGTCCGAAACTTTCGCGCCAAACAGTAACTTTCGGGCTATAAATATGTCCTTACCCCCTTCAGTATCTTCTTATTTGCCTCATCGCTCTCCTGCCATCACTCTCTCCATCGAACCCTAGCGCCACCGCTGGTTGTCTTGTCGCCGGCAAGGAAGAGCTTCACTGCCTCAACCTTTCCGCCGCCAGGATCACGCCGGAGTCGGAACATCTATGTCCGCCGCCGCCGTAGACGTCCTCTGCTGCCAAGTTAGGGTGCATTGGACACTTGACCGAAGAAACTCTCCAACACCACCTTTTGTGTTCTTCGCTCGCACCTTCTAGGGTAAATATACCCCATTTTTACATCAGCTCAGATATGAAATTTTACCTCTCCCATGTGAAATCTGTTTTTTCCTCAAGATACGATGCGCACATGATTCCTCAAACACTATCCATCACCACAATCATTGATGAACTAGCTAAGCATCTAAGATTTTCACGAGATTCCTCAATTGTGCGAATTTTTGGATCTTTACAACTCTGGAACCCAAGAACAGTATGCTTATGCAAATTCCTCAACCACTGGTTATATTCCTCAAACTGTCAAACTTTTTCATTTACTTCAAATCTGAGAACGCATATGACCTCTCCAAATTCCTCGCAACTATACTCTGTTCACAGGTACACACATGTCAGCTGATGAATCTCTCGGTTCTCATCACATTAACTCATTTGCAGCGTTTCTGGAAGAAACTCTTCAAGGCTCATCAGAATCTTCAAGAGTTCAAAATCATCAGCAAATTCCTCGTCTGAAGAAAATGGAGGAAGAAAGGAAACAGAAGGGAGGAAAGAAACTGGAGCAGAACACAGCTGTTGATATTCCTGATGACATATACATGGACTATTGCACGCCTGATGAAGAACCTGAGACAATGGCTAAGAGAAAGATCAGGCTGCAGAAAATTGAACGCGGATGGGCAAAGGAGTGGAAGGAGTACAGATTTGTGACTCCAAAATATGCGAAGAAATTCGCTTTGAAGCCTCCTGGCAGAAGGGCTCCACTTGAGGATCATCAAGTGGCTCATCCCTCAAGTCTTATGACACTTGATGACTACCCAGATGAAAAAGAAAGGCATCTGGACAAGCTCAAGAAGCAAGCCGAAACAGCAGTGAAGAAATTTAATGAATCCTCAGATGCTGCCTCCGGTGCTGCTCATTCCTCAGCAGCAGAAACTTCAGGCTCAGAGATTCCTCAAAAGCAGTCTGCGCCATCAAAGCAAAAGGCTCCAAAGCCTCAAGAGAAGTCTGGACAGGCTTCTGTCACAAAACCCTCAGCTCCAAATCCCTCAGCTCCAAAACCCTCGGTTCCAAAACCGTCAACACCAAAACCATTAGCGCCAAAACCATCAGCACCCATCTCATCTACACCAAAGTCCTCAGCTCCACCTCCAAAGCCAGTACAGAAGAAAGTCATGAAGCCTACGACTGCCAGCTCCAGCTCCTCACTCCCAGCCGCAACTAGCTCGGAGACAAAGTCTTCAACACCCCTTGTGAAGACTTTGGCAACTACTGAACATGCACCTCTGACTAGCCCCAGCAAAATCATCACAGTCCCGTCTGCATTAGAGGGAAGTGATGAGTATGATGATGAAACCCTGGAAGCCATCATCAGGAACAAGCAAGAAAGGGTAGCACAAGCATCAGACAGTGCTATTCCTCTGGCCATGGACCCCAAGGTCCTCCTCGACTTCATCAATGTATGGTATGAAGACCCAAACACACCCATTGATGATTTGAAACTTCCTCCTGGCGTCAGCCACATGGTAGCCACCTTCATAAACGAAGCCAAGTGGAAGGAACAGAAGGCCAAGCAGGCAAATATTGCAAAGGCCAAAAAGGAGAAATTCCTCAGGCAAAATGTCCTCAAGCTGACGCCTAAAGCACTGGTGTCAACCCAGGCAGAGCTGCAAGTCTTGATTGACAAGTGTGAGAAACTGTTAGACCGCACAAGCATCAAACGCAATTTCATCAAGTTAGCCACTAGTGTTGTTGATGACTACAACAAGCGACACCCACAACCAGCACCAACTCCTCAGCCCCTTATGAGGAGGAAATTACTCAAGCTGAGGAACAACACCAAGAGCGCCGAGCTGATGAGCCGGCCATTGAAGAAATCATCACCAAGACCACCACTGATGAAACTGCAACCCCTGATGCAACTACTACTGATCCAGCTGCTTCACCAAAGCAGGCTGATGACTCTGTTCCAGCTGGTTCCTCATTGCCAGCTGAAGAATCTGTCGAGAAAACACCTTCACCAAAAGCTTCAAAGGTGAAGAAGTTAATCCCGTCTGCATCAGATGTGAAAAAGACAAGAGCTGCTGAGAAGGAAGCGAAGAAGAGAAAAGCTTCCTCAGCAGACGAAAAGATTGAGGCAAAACGCCTCAAGGAAACTGAAGAATCTGCCCCTTTGGACCCGGTGCCTCTAAATGTTGCACCTTCATATGAAATGGTCGTCATTGGTGACAAAACTACAAGGGCAGATGAGGAAATGAAGGATGCTGCCTCTAAGGAGCATACTGATGAGGAAATCCAGATTGATGAAAGTCCTCAACCTCATGTTCCTCAGACAGAGACTACTCAAGCTTCAGCTGCAGCTGCTGATGAATCTGCTTCTGCCACAAAGTCAGCTGATGAAAACCAAGCTGAAGAAAATGTCCAGTCTGAGTAGGCTCCTCCCACTGAACAGGCTGACCAAACTCCTCAAGCTGAGAAGGAAGAAGAAATTCCTCAACCTAAAGCTCAGCCAGAGCAAGAAATACCAGATGATCAAATTCCACAACCTGAGGAAACTGCTGAAGAAAATGTTCCTGCCCCGACAATGACTTCATTGTGCTCAACCCAGAGACTGCCATGGTTGTTTCCCCTCCCATTCCTCAGCATAATATCAAGCCAGTTCAGCGCCAGCCATTCTCGAAACGGCCAAAGTTTCAGAAAGAAAAAATTTCTTTGAGGAACGCATGTATTTCATCGGAGAGAATCCCTATGACAAGCCTCAAATGAGGCATCTGAAGTTTTGGACAAGGACTCAGATGAACTACTATGCTTCTGTGCTCTGTGGACACAACAAGATATTCCAGCACAGACACATTCCTCATGATGAACTTGAAGAAATTCCCTGCATGGAACCAGTCCTCAGTGTACTCCATGATGCAGGTTTGCTCCCTATGTGCTCAGACATATCAGATTGGAATAGTGAGCTTATTCTTTAGTTCTATGCAACTATGCACATCTCGAGCAATGCTGATGACATCAACACTTGGGTGTTTGACTGGATGACCCAAAACACTCACTACAAGGCTCCAGCGTCTGAACTCCTCAGAGAACTGCCCGTACCAATTCCTTCAGACGGGGCAGTGAAGCTTTATGGTGAGAGTGAGCTGCCAAATGGAATGATGGAAGTCCTCATGAAGCCTTTGGCTGCAGGAAAACCCTCAAGAACCACATTCCTCGTCCATGAGCTCAAGTACACACCCCGGTCTGTCTACCGCATTCTCTGCAGTGTGCTCGCGCCAATCAAAGGCCATGACGATGAAGAAGATGTTGTCGGCCTCATGAAGAATATCCTCTTCAACATCATTCACGGTATCCCCATGAATATCCATGATTTCTTCTTGAGGACTTTGGCTGACAATGCAATGTGCCCCTATGATCACAAAATTTATGCACCATGTATCATGAGATTCCTCAGGACAAGGACAGGCATCAACTTCCACGCAGATTTCCAGAACCATGTTGGTTATATGCCTCCTATCCGGGTCAACAAGAAGACCTTGGACCCATTGAGGGAAAAGGAAAGTCTGTGATTGATGAAGGCAGCAGGCCCCTTGATGGCCAGTTCAAAGAACCAGATGCATATTCCTCTTGGGACGATACTGAGACTCGTCCACCCAGCCCAGTTCCTCCTCGCGTGCTGACCACCAGAGAACTTCTCCTCAGTCTTCATCAGAAGGTGGATCACAACCACAAATGGTTCAAACGCCAGTTTGGTGCCATTGTGAAAACCCTCACTGCGACTCAGAACTCTGTGAAGCTTAATCATCACTATCTGCATGAGGTTTTCGATCGCACCTGGGCTACACTTGCACATCTAAAGACCCAGACTGAGCTTGAAGAAATGAACTTTGAGCAGGACTTTGACTGGTCGTGGCCTCCCAAGAAGAAGTTCAGGCCCATTCCAGTGCCAGATCTTGAAGACAACTCCTTCTCGTCATTCCGCACCGCCGAATCTGATGAGGAACAACTCGACACCGCAACAGGCCCAAGGAAGAAGACTACACCCAAGAAGCGTCAAGGATCTTCATCAACCGCCAAGAAATGAAGTCTTCATGGGCGTTAATCCTCAGTTTGTCCCTTTTTGTCACTTGATGACAAAGGGGGAGAAACTTGAGAGTTAGTCTTCAAACGGGATTTATTTTTGGGGCATATGAACTATATTTAAGTTACAAAATCTTGGCTCTTCTGAAGTTTTTATGTAATGAGTTGTAACTTAAACCCGATGGTACTCTGACGCTTTTGAACGTTTTTCTTCGCATGCTTATTCCTCAAGTTTTAATGCACGCATGCAGGAATTCGTCAGATACCATTTGCCATCATGCATCTTCATTTTCTTCATATGATACGTTATATGTATGCATGATTTACAAGATTCAGGGGGAGATCTCCATGATATGAATCATCAATGTGCATATGCTATAAAAGCAAAATCCTCAAGGTATGCACATCTTCAGGGGGAGTCTGTGTGAATCTTGTCTTCAAATTCCTAAATTGAGTATTTACACTTCACATTTTTATTCCCTGTTGAAGACTTAACCTAATTGTCATCAACCACCAAAAAGGGGGAGATTGTAAGTGCATCTAGTGCCCCTTAGTGATTTTGGTGGTTTGAAGACTTATAGGTTAAGTATCTAATGTGTTTATAAGTGTACACAGGATCTATAAGTCATTGAGGAGTTTGAGATATTTGAAGAATATCGACCCCTAAAAATATATGTCTTCAGTTGAAGAAATTGGTCTGAAGCTGAAGAAATGAATCGCGAAGAATCTGCGATGAACTTGATATTCCTCATGAAGATATTGATATTGAGAAGATCGGTGGTTCCTGAAGAAAATCGTTCTGAAGAAATTGAAGCGTGAAGATTTATGTTTTCTTTTCACTTTCTTTGCATTTGATGAATAGGAACACCGTACTGTTAAAGGGGGTCAAAGTAACACTATGGAATGGATTTCCTCATGATGCTCAACCCAAGCCAAATCCTACCAAAAGCCTCAAGTGAGGAATATGAGTGACATGAGGACTCTCACAGTTGAGGGTCCCGACCTTTTCGATAACCACGCCAAGTCACTGGTCTTATCCACTCCAACGGTCATATTATTTAAGGTCATTAGTGTCAAATCATGTCGGGATGCTCCCAGGCTATAAATAGCCGCCCCCATAACCACTAGCTGGTTGGCTGCTCCGTTAGAAACTGACACTTGTCATAAGAGCAACCCAATTCCTCAGAGCCTTCGAGAATAAATCATCAGTGAGGAAATACACCACCCACCGAAACCACAAACCAAACCTAGTGATTTAGCATCACTGAAGAAGTTGTTCCTGTGTCGGACTGAAGCCTTTTACCTTTGAGGACTGTGCATCCTCCACACGGTTAGGCGTCATGGTCTAGAGCAATCCAGCAGTCAATTGTGGATCGCCGGGTGACCGAGTTTGTGAGGGTGTGGAAGTCTGCCCTGAAGACTTACCACGAGTGTTGGGCGAGGACTGTGTGTCCTTAGCTCAAGGAGAATACGGTGGGGACTGTGTGTTCCGGGACTGGGTGTCCTTTGGTTTCAATACCAAGCCGCTCCAAACCAGATGTACAACTGTCACAGCAGTTGGAACTGGGTCATCAACGACTGTCGTCTCTGAGAATCGGGTTCTAATTCCTCAACTCTTTATTTTCTCTGTATTATGTGTTGATGACTTTCACTGTGACTGTTTGAAGAATTTGCTGAAGACTTTCTCTGAATTTCCTCAATCCCAAATTCTTCACAATAGTTAATCATCATCTGTATTCCGCTTGCCTGCTTATTGTGCAATCTGTTTTCACATTCTTCACCCTGAAATACTGCTGGTGTGAACGTTTGCACGTCTGATCCTTTACTGTTTCCGCTGTAAGTTAGTCATCAGTGAGGAATTTCCTCAAAAGGAATTTCCTCAGTGATGAAATTCTAAAAATCTCCTATTCACCCCCTCTAGTCGATACAACGCACTTTCAAGAATCTCCTCAACCTCACGCCTGATGCACTTGTGTCCATAGAGGCAGAATTGAAGACTTTGACTTACAAGTACACTAAGCTCTCCGACCGTCAAAGTCTCAATAACACTTTCATCAAATTTGCTACTGACGCAGTTGATGATTACAACAAGAAGGCTGCCCCTCCAGCAAGAACACCTCAGCCTCTGATTGAGGAACCAACTGATGAAACGGCGCATGCTGAGGAAATCTCTCAAGAAAGCCGTGCTGATGAACTGGCTATTGAGGAAATTATCAAGGAAAATCCAGCTGATGACTCTGCTACAGCTGGTGAAACTGCTCGAGCTGATGCTTCTAAGCCCGCTGATGACTCTGCTACAGCTGGTGAAACTGCTCCAGCTGCTTCTAAGCCACCTGATGACTCTGCTCGAGCTGATGAAACTGCTTCAGCTGAGAAAATGCCTTCACCAAAAGCTTCAAAGCTGAAGAAACTGACTCCGTCTTCATCCGACGTGAAGAAGACCAGAGCTGCTGAAAAGGAAGCCAGGAAGAGAAAAGCTTCCTCAGCAGAAGAATCAACTGAGGCCAAGCGCCTCAAATCACTTGATAAAAATGCACCTCTGGATCCTGTGCCTCTCAACGTTGCTCCATCTTATGAGATGACTATCTTCGAAAGTGAAGACAAGGAGCACTTGACTGATGAGGAAATGAAGAATGTTGAGTCTGAGGAACACACTGATGAGGAAATTTGGATTGATGACAGTCCTCAGACCTTCATTCCTCCTGAAGAAACTGCTCAAGGATCAGCTGAACCAGCTGATGAATCTGGCTCCTCCACCAAGCAAACTCATCAAGCTGAGGAAAAACAAAGCGAAAACCCTCAGCCTGACGAAATTCAAAATCCTGAGCAAAATCCTCAACCTGAGGCTCGGGATGAAGCAATTCCTCCTCGTGAGCAAAATCCTCAACCTGAGGCTCAGGATGAACCAATTCCTCCTCAGCAAATCCTCAACCAGAGGCTCCCGTTGATGACATTCCTCAACCAGAGCAAGCTCCTCAGCCTGAAGCACAATTGATGAAATTCCTCATCCTGAGGAACATGCTGAGGAAAATGCACCAAATCCAGAGAATGCGCTTGTCGTCATCAATCAAGAAAATGCGACGATTGTCTCTCCTCAAGGGAAGAAGCAAAACCTTCAGCCGATGCAGCGTCAGCCGTTACCCAATCGGCTAAAGTTTCAAAAGAAATCCTTTTTTGAAGAACGCATCTACTTCATCGGAGAAAATCCCTATGACAAGCCTTGCATTAGGCATCTGAAGTTTTGAACCAGGACACAACTCAACTACTATGCATCTGTGTTGTGTGGAATAAACAAGATTTTCCAGCACAGGCATATTCCTCATGTTGAGCTTGAAGAAATTCCTTGCTTCACCCTAGTCCTCAACGTTCTTCATGAAGTAGGACTACTCCCCATGTGCTCAGATATCTGCGATTGGAACAACGACATTGTTCTTCAATTCTATGCAACTCTGCACATCTCTGGAGATCCAACAGACATCAACACATGGGTGCTGGATTGGATGACACAACACACACACTTCAAGGCTCCTGCCAATGAGCTGATGCGAGAACTTCCTGTGTCAATTCCCTCAGAGTAGGCAGTTAAGTTGTATGATGAACGGGAGCTACCAAACAAGCTGATGGAGGTCCTCATGAAGCCTTTGGCCAAGGGGCAACCACCAAGAACAACCTTCCTGGTCCATGACCTGAAGTATGAACCCAGGACGGTTTACATAATCCTCTGCAGTGTTCTTGCGCCTATCAAGGGTCATGATGATGAAGACGACATCGTAGGCATCATGAAGAATATCCTCTTCAACATCATCCATGGCATTCCCATCAACATCCATGATTTCTTCTTGAGGACTCTGGCGGAAAATGCTATGTCCCCCTTTGACCTGAAGAATTACGCTCCATGGAACATGAGATTCATTAGACGTAGGTCAGGCATCAACTATCATGCTGATTTCAACAATCATCAAGGTTATATGCCTCCCCAAAGGGTCAACAAGAAGACTTTCGAGCCTGTTGAAGGAAAAGGCAAGTCTGTTATTGATGAAGGCGTTCGGCCCCTTGATGGCCAGTTCCGAGAGCCAGATGCATATTCCTCATGGGATGACACTGAAACCCATCCACCAAGTCCTGTTGCTCCAAGGGTGATGAATACCAGAGAGTTTCTTCTCAGTCTGCAACAAAAGTTGATCGGAATCACAAGTGGGTCAAACGCCAGTTCGGCGCCATTGTGAAAACCCTCAATGAAACAAAGAATGCCGTGAACCTTAACCATCATTATCTTCATCAGGTTTTTGATCGCACCTGGGCCACACTGGCTCATTTGAAGACTCTAGCAGAACTTGAAGAATTGGAGTTTGTACAGGACTTCGACTGGTCGTGGCCACCAAAGAAGAAATTCAGGCCAATTCTAGTTCCAGACCTTGAGGACAGCTCGTTTTCTTTATTCCGCACAGCTGAATCATATGAAGACCAACAAGATACTGCCACTGGTCCAAGGAGGAAGTCTGCTCCCAAGAATCCTCACGCATCTTCCTCAACTGCCAAGGAGTGAAAGTCTTCACGGGATGTTAGTCCTCAGTTTTGTCCCTTTTCGTCACTTGATGACAAAGCGGGAGAAATCTGATAGTTAGTTTTCACGCGGGATATATTTTGGGGGCTTATAAACTTTATTTAAGTTACAAACTCTTGGCTCTTCTGAAGTGTTTTATGTAATGAGTTGTAACTTAAGCCCGATGGTACTCTGACGCTCTTGAACGTTTTTCTTCGCATGCTTATTCCTCAAAATTTTAATGCACGCTTGCTGGAATTCGTCAAATACCATTTGTCATCATGCATCCTCAATTTCTTCATACTATATGTCGTATGTATGCATGATTTACAAGACTCAGGGGGAGATCTCCATGATATAAATCATCAATGTGCATTTGTTGTGAAAAGCAAAATCCTCAATATATGCACATCTTCAAGGGGAGTCTCTCTGAATCTTGATTTCAAATTCCTCAAATGAGTATTTACACTTCATATTTTTATCCCCGTTGAAGACTTAACCTAATTGTCATCAACCACCAAAAAGGGGGAGATTGTAAGTGCATCTAGTGCCCCTTAGTGATTTTGGTGGTTTGAAGACTTATCGGTTAAGTATCTAATGTGTTCATGAGTGTACACATGATCTATAAGTCGCTGAGGAGTTTGAAATATTCGATGAATATCGACCCCTAAAAATGTATATCTTCGGCTGAAGAAATTGGTCTGAAGCTGAAGAATTGAATCGCAAAGATATTGCGATGAAATTGATATTCCTCATGAAGAAATTGAAGACGAGGAATTCAATGTGTCCTCAAGAAAAACAATCTGAAGATTTTGAAGCATGAAGATTTATTATGTCTGTTTTAGTTTCTTCACTTTTGAGTCATAGGAACACCGTACTGTTGAAGGGGGTCAAAGTAACACGTCGGAATGAATTTCCTCATGATGTTCAACCCAAGCCTAATCCTACCAAAAGCCTCAAGTGAGGAATATGAGAGACATGAGGACTCTCGCAGTTGAGGGTCCCGACCGTTACCGCAATTCGCGCCACATCATTGGTATTATCCACACCAACGGTCATATTATTTAAGGGCATTAATGTCAAATCATGTCGGGATGCTCCCGGGCTATAAATAGCCACCCCCACAACCATTAGCTGGTTGGCTGCTCCATTAGAAACTGACACTTGTCATAAGAGCAACCCAAATTCCTCAGAGTCTTCGAGAGTAATTCATCAGTGAGGAAATACCCCAAACACCAAACCACAAAATGAAAACCAAGTGATTGAGCATCACTCAAGAAGTTGTTCCTGTGTGGGACTGAAGCCTTTTACCTTTGAGGACTGTGCATCCTCCAAACGGTTAGGCATCATGGTCTAGAGCAATCCAGCAGCCAATTGTGGATTGGCGGGTGACCAAGTTTGTGAGGGTTTGGAAGTCTGCCCTAAAGACTTACCACGAGTGTTGGGCAAGGATTATGTGTTCTTAGCCCAAGGAGAATAAGGTAGGGACTGTGTGTCTCGGGACTGTGTGTCTTTTGGTTTCAATACCAAGCCACTCCAAACCAAATGTACAATTGTCATAGCAGTTGGAACTGGGTCATCAACCACTGTCTTCACTGTGAAACGGGTTCTATTTCTTCAACTCTTTATATTCCTCAGATTGTGTGTTGATGATTTTCACTGTCACTGTTTGAAGAATTTGCTGAAGATTGTCTCTGAAATTCCTCAACCCCAAATTCTTCACGCGAGTTAATCCTCATCTGTTTTTCTCCGTGCCTCCATACTGTGCAAACTGTTTTTCATATTCTTGACTCTAAAAAACTGTTGTAGTGATACTTTGCACTCCTAATCCTTTGTTGTTTCCGCTGCAAGTTAGTCATCAGTGAGGAATTTCCTCAAAAGGAATTTCCTTAGTGATGAAATTCTAAAAATCTCCTATTCTCCCCCTCTAGTCGATATAACGCACTTTCACATCTCCAAACCCTAGTTCATCTCTTGTAACCAATCTCCGTCTCGCGACTCCGATTGGTACCTGTAAGGTTGCTAGTAGTGTTAATTACTCTTTGTAGTTGATGCTAGTTGGATTACCCGGTGGAAGATTATATGTTCAGATATTTGATGCTACTCATTACCTCTCTGGTCATGAATATGATTATGCTTTGTGAGTAGTTACTTTTGTTCCTGAGGACATGGGATAAGTCTTGCTACAAGTAGTCATGTGAATTTGGTATTCGTTCGATATTATGATATGGTGTATGTTGTTTTTCCTCTAGTGGTGTTATGTGAACGTCGACTACATAACACTTCACCATTATTTGGGCCTAGAGGAAGGCATTGGGAGGTAGTAAGTAGATGATGTGTTGCTAGAGTGATAGAAGCTTAAACCCTAGTTTATGCGTTGCTTCGTAAGGGGCTGATTTGGATCCACTAGTTTAATGCTATGGTTAGACTTTGTCTTAATTCTTCTTTCGTACTTGCGGATGCTTGCGAGAGGGGTTAATCATAAGTGGGATGCTTGTCCAAGTAAGGGCAGTACCCAAGTGCCGGTGCACCCACATATCAAACTATCAAAGTAACGAACGCGAATCATATGAACATGATGAAAACTAGCTTGACAGAAATTCCCATGTGTCCTCGGGAGCGTTTTACCTCCTATAAGATTTTGTCGAGGCTTTTCCCTGGCTACAAAAGGGATTGGGCCACTTTGCTGCAACGTTATTACTTTCGTTACTTGCTACTTGCTGCGAATCATCTTACCACACAACTACTTGTTACAGATAATTTCAGCGATTGCAGATATTACCTTGCTGAAAACCACTTGTCAGATCCTTCTGCTCCTCATTGGGTTCGACACTCTTACTTATCGAAAGGACTACGATAGATCCCCTATGCTTGTGGGTCATCAAACACCTACACCCCCTTAGTTGTACGACGCTACAGAGATACTATCGGGTACTTAGGGTGACACCTCACGAAGTACTCCTGATGATATCTCTATAGTACAGCTAGTCGGTCGTAGTTATCGAGGGTGATTCCTCTTTCACCATTCACGACAATGCCTCTGTCGTGCAACCCCTCAAGTGTGGGACCCTCGAGGGTGATTCCTCTAGTTCCACCTTGATGGATACATCGTTCGGAATCCAACGAGGGTGATACCTTGGATTCCCCTGATGTTCCAACCACACAGTTACTTGACCATGTTACTGGGATCGTTTGATGAATAAATGTTAGGCGGGTGGATTCCCACGTGTTTGTGTCGATGACATAATTAAAATGATAATGGATTTGGGTATTTGATCTGGGTTGGTCGGAAGGCCTTATTACGCACTAACTGTCTGCGTGGGAAGAATTATGGGTACTCGACATCGCGGTATCAACCGAAGCTCTTTAGACGTCAGCGATGGAGCGGCGCGCACCCGAGTGGTCCCGAGATGCATCGCTCTTGTATTAAGGGGTGCTAGGACTGCCATCGGCCGCCCACGCATCATGCACGAGCGCGGAGGGCAAGTGGGCCCATGAACCCTCTGTGCTTAGGAGTTAGACCAGCGAGCTGGCCTCTCTGCTCAGCTTAGGTAGGGCTGCGACGTGTCAATATTCTGAGGCCGGGCAGGACCCAGAAAAGTGTGTCCGGCCAGAGTATTATCGAGCGCGTCAGAGAATATGTTGTGCACCCCTGCGGGGAAGAATTTATCTATTCGAATAGTCGTGTCCACTGTTACACGACAACTTGGAGTTGTGCTCTGATCTTATACAACTACAATTGTTACTTAACTGGAATTAGTTGCCCCGGGATTGCTTTCTTGCAGGGAGTCGAGGAAGGATCTCTGGGCGTGACCTCATATTAATATTGGTGCAACAATATGACTAATAATTGTGTTACCTTGCTCTACTCTCGTCTATTGCTGCAAGACCCCTGAAGATGCTAGTCTTCGATAGGACTAGGCCTTGTCTCTCTTTCTCGCATTTCTGCAGTTAGTCCACATATAAACCCCTTCTTTGATACTGTTGCATACTTTGCATTGTTCTGATATAAGACTTGCGAGTACTTTGGATGAGTACTCACCGTTGCTTTGCTCCCCCTTTGCCCCCTTGATCAGTTGCCGCGACCAGATGATGGAGCCCGGGAGATGGAGTATCCCGCCGATGACGACTACTACCCCGACGGTGCCTACTACTACGTGGAGGCCGCTAAAGACCAGGAGTAGTTAGGAGGTTCCCAGGCAGAAGGCCTCGCCTCGTTCGATCGTTGTATCTTTTGTGCTAGCCTTCTCTAATGCACCCCTTGTTTTATGTCTATAATCAGATATTGTTGCTTCCGCTGACTCGTGTGTTTATCGAGCTTCCGTATTCTAGCCCTCGAGGCCCTGGCTTGTAATATGAAGCTTGTATTGTTTTATTTGTGTCTAGAGTTGTGTTGTGATATCTTCCCGTGAGTCCTTGAGTTTGATCGTACGCATTTGCGTGTATGATTAGCGTACAATTAAAGCGAGGGCGTCACAACTTTTGATGAGTACTCACCGTTGCTTTGCTCCCCCTTTTCCCTTTGATACGATTGTCGTGACAAGATAACGAAGCACAAGATTTGGTTGATCCCGCTGACGACTACTACCCCGATGGAGCCTACTACTACGTGGAGGTCGCTGACGACCAGGAGTAGTTAGGAGGTTCCCAGGTAGGAGGCTTCGCCTCTATCGATCTATGTTATGTTTGTGCTAGACTTCTTAAGGAAAAACTTGTTTCTATGTGTACTAAGATATTATTTGATTCCCCTGACTCGTGTGTTTTTGAGCTTTTGAATTCAAGCCCTTGAGGCCCTTAACTTGTAATATGAAGCTTGTATGACTGTATATGTGTCTAGAGTTGTGTTGTGATATGAAAGCACAATTGCTCCCTAAGGTGCTTTTGGTAATTAATCACAACATATGCATCATTGGACTAATGAATTTATCCACGTACATTTCAGAAAAGTTCAAAGATGCTTTGTCTATAGGATTGTGTGGAGATGCCCCTTTGATGAAGCAATTAATAGGATTGGCTAAAGCTTCAAGCAAGATGAATCATTTTTTTACACTTTGTGAGAAACCACATTTGATTCCATCGAAAAGCCAATACTATTAAAAGGGGATGAGGTATTATGATGAATTGGTTGCTCAAGTGCTTAGAGATAGCCACAAAAAATACTCAGCCACTCTACCACAAAATATATCTGTCCTAAGCCAAATATGGAAAATCGGTGCCACCAACATTTCTCACTCGGCCATACCGATTTTACACTTAGACAAATCCTAGACAAACCCTACCTTTTTGGTGCAACGATTCTGCATTGGTGCTACCGAGTTTGGGTGGCCAACCTTCAGTTGCCCGGTACACAAAATTGGAATTTCTGAGTTTCTGTATCGGTGCCACCAAGTTATGCCATGTGAGCATTAGTAACCTTTTTGGTTCCACCGAGCTGTGTATATCGGTTCCCTCAAGATTCAAAGTTTCTACATTTTCAGCAAGTCGGTACCACCAAGTTTGTAACTTTGGTGTCACCGAGTTGGTCAATTATTGTGTAACGTTTGGATTTTGGCAGTTGCCTATATATACCCCTCCACCTACCTCTTATTCATAGAGGAAGCACTCATAACACACTTACGCTTGCCAGATCAATTTTTCTGAGAGAGAGCCACCTACTCATATGTTGAGATCAAGAGATTCCATTCCAACCATTTGAACCTTGATTTCTAGCCTCCCCAAGTTGCTTTCCACAAGATCAATCTCTCCTGCCCATGGTAAATCTGACAGAGAGTGAATGCATGTTGAGGAGACTATCTTTAGAAGCACAAGAGCAAGGAGTTCATCGTTCTACCACATCTATTACCTTTTGGAGGGTGGTGCCTCCTAGATTGGTTAGGTGTCGCTTGGGAGCCTCCTACTTTGTGTTGTGGAGTTAAACCAAGATGTTTGTAAGGGCAAGGAGATCACCTACTTCGTGAAGATCTACCGTGAGTGAGGCTAGTCATATGTGGACGGAAGTCGTGGTGGAATAAACAAGGCTGTTTTTTTGTGGACCCCTTGTGGGTGGAGCCCTCATGGACTCTCTCTGTCGTTACCCTCCATGGATTCAAGTATCCACTAACATGGACGTACGATACCGCCACCTATCGGAACCGTGTCAACCTTTGCATTTGACCTCCCTACCTTACCCTCTATTTACACTTGCATGTTTTACTTTCCGTTGCAATAGTCTTAGATATGCATGTGCATGTTGTACTTGACTAGTCATAGTTTCTAAAACTGGCCCACACAAAAAAATGGGAAAAGGATAACTTTTTATCTTGTCAAGTAGTCTAATCACCCCACCCCCCTCTAGACATACTTTCGATCGTACAAGTGGTATCATAGCTTTGGTCTCCATTGCATTGGTTTCAGAACCTAGGAGATTATGGCGTCTAGTGTGGGAAATTATCACCGTAGAGTTCGATATTTAGATGGCACTAATTTTGATAGTTGGAAGCATAAAATGAAAATGCAAATTCTTGATCATAATCCTGCCGTTTGGGCTGTTGTTCATGTTGAAGTGCAAGGTGAGTTCTTCGGAGAAGGAAAAGAACCGGATCGTGATGCCACAACGAAAGAATTCAAGATGTTGCAATTCAATGCTCAAGCATGTGACATCATGTTCAACTCCTTGTGTCTCGAGGAATTCAACAAAATCAGTCGCCTTGAGAATGCAAAGAAAATTTAGCATACTTTGATTGATATGCACGAAGATACCATTTTGTTAGAGAATCTAAGTTGCATATGCTTCAAAGTCACCTTGACAAGTTCAAGATTAAGTATGGTGAAGGAGTCGCTAAGATGTACTCTAGGCTAGCTCTCATCACAAATCATATTGTCGGCTTAGGAAGCGAAGAGATGACCGACAAATTCATCATCAAGAAGATACTTAGAGATTTGGATGGAAGATACGACACCATGTGCACATTAATCCAAATGATGCCCAACTACAAAGATCTGAGGCCTACTGAAGTCATTGGAAGGATTGTTGCTCATGAAATGTCTCTCAAAGACAAAGATGAGTTGCACAACAAGTCAAGCGGTGCTTACAAAGCTTCAGTCGATGCTCGCGCTACTTCAAGTGACAACCTTGTTTCCATTGAAGAGATCAACCACATGGTCAGAAAGTTCAACAAGTTCTATAAGAGTAGAGGCAAAGAGAGAAGCTCAAGCTCAAGATATGATCAGAAGCATTCGTCTAGTCGTGATCAAAAGTGCTCAAACTATGGAAAGCCCCCACACTTCTCAAATGAGTGCTCGGCTCCCCACAAACAAAGAGAAGAGTCACCTAGAAGATGAAGCTCAAGAGATGAGCCACCTCGCAAAGAGAGAAGGAGTAGAGAAGATCATTATGAACGAAGACACTCCCGGAGCGGCAGAAAATCGGAGAAGAAGGACAAGTACACCAAGAGCAGTTCAAGAAGAAGACATCAAGCTCATGTTGGCGAATGGTTTCTGGCTCCGAGTGTGACAACCAATCCGAGATAAGCTATCGCTCCAACTCTGACTACAGTCAAGATGAAGGTGTTGCTAGCATTGCACTTGTTGCCTCCAACTCCTAAAAATTATTTGATTCACTAAATGAAGGGATTGGAAACTTCTTCATGAAAAAAGGACCCAAGGTATCACACCCCGAGTATTTTGACTTTGATAGTGATGAGGATGACTTGTTAGGAGAAGATGACTTGCTCCTTGATAAGACTAGTGACAATATTGAAAATGAACTTGCTAATTTTCATGCTAGTCAAGAGAAATTGAATGATGATGATAAGAGAGAAATTAAACGAACAACAAAAGAATTAAACACTCTTAAGTTAGCTCATGAAACTACTCTAGGAGATCATAGAGAGCTTGCAAGAACTCGTGAGAAGCTACGCTTCGAGAAGCTAAATTTAGAGCAAGAGCATGAGTTCCTAAAAGCAGTCTATGATGATCTTCGAAAGAAGAGTTCCTCTTATCTAGCCAAATGATTACTCTTTTCTACTTTTGTTCCACAAGTTAAACCTAATAACACTAGTAACAAAGGCAAGAAAGTTTCTTCATCTAGTAACAACAATGCTAAAGTTAATCAAATGATATTTTTCCTAGTAGCTCTCTTGATTCCACTAATGATTCTCTTAGCCAAGTTACATTTGAGCAAGAAAATGATTTACTGAAAGTGATTATAGACAGAGGTATCTTCAAGAGTCTTGTCGGAAGTAAACAATTTGAGGAAATTGTGCGCAAGCAAGGAGGACACCGGAAGAAGCAAGGTGTTGGGTACTTCAACGTCAACGGAGATGTTTGGGAAGAAGGTCCATATCCCATTCCCATGTTTGTTCCTCAAGAGGAGAAGTATGATCATACTCCTCCAAAGGGAACAAGCTCACAAGATGTACTTCCACTACAAGACCACAAGGACAAGGGAAAGCTTCAAGAGGACATTGACTCATTTGAAGAACCCCAAGCTAAGGTTGAGTGGGTTCCCAAGGACACTTCTAGTACTAACTCATCTAGTGCTATCGGAACTCCAAGGATACCCATCAAGGTGATGTGGGTCCCCAAGAGGAAGAACTAAAAAGTTCTTGAGGGGTGAATCCGCCAATGAAATTCAGTCCCATTAATTTTGTCAAGAACCCTATGCAATCAACCTCAACTATATGCATTAGTTCGAGGAGTCACAAATTCACTCAAAGGTGAGCAAGGGACAAGGTAATTAAAGCATCTTTGGACATCACCTCCCATGTATTTTCACTCCATATCCATAGATATATTTGTGTTTGTTCCTTTTTTCTTTGGGACTAACCCATGTACGTGAGAAGAGTAAGAAAAAAATAAGGATTGCTCCCAACTCAAGATGAACTTCATCAACAATGAGCATCCACCACTACTTCACCTACTTGAAGTCTTCTACAACAAAACCCAAAGTTTGTTGATCCCACTCAGGGGGGATGTCACATATAGGGGGAGCTTTACACCAATACTTGAGTACAAGCGTCTCCTAAATGATGTGAACACATTAATGCATTATGTAAAAGTGGTAACCCCACTTATGCTTAATCCATGTGTATGATCTATGATCAAGTATTCTTACATGGCTCCTAAGTCAATATACTCATATATAGATGACTTTGTCATGGCCAAAGTGCTTGATAGATGCTAGGATGTTTGTGCATGTTCATCATGATTTCATTTGACATCTTATTGTGTGAGCATGTTGGTCTCCACAGCTTTGGTCATTCGACAATATCCAATTGTTGTTATTTGGCTTTTGATTTATGTTTTGCCAATGCCTAGGACCCTTCTCTAGCTATCTATGCTTTCTCGTCTCAAGTTCTATTCATGCTACATCACAAAACTTGAACAAGCACTTCTCGATCCCTCTGTGTGAGAAGCACTCAGAGTTCCGTGTCAATAAGGGATGCCTTCCAATACCTCTTTGTGAATCTTGGTGTAACCAACTCAAAATTCTCGATTCCACCGATTATCAAAGGTGATCTAGATTTTTCATCTCGATACCACCGAAACTATAATCTTGGCCTCACCGAGTTTCCGTGTCAACACACAACATGTGAACTCGGTGGCACCAAAATTTTAGTATCGGTGGCACCGACCGTGAGAGGTATTTATACGTGAGGACCCAACCCTTTGAATTTTTATGTTCACACATCATGTTCCCAACCCCAAACTGATGCAAGAGGACCCCTTGGTCGTCGCCCTTGTATCCCCATGTGCCTTCACCGTTGGGATTCGCCGCCATCGTCACCTAGCGGATTCATCACCGATCTAGGGTATGAATCCGACCCCTTATCCGCTCCTCTATCTGATTCATGCGCATGACACTCCCGTATACAATCCACAAAGTGAAACTCCACTTCACTAGTAGAAAATTCCATGGAATAGAGAATGAAGATATTTTTGGATCTGGTCTCCGCTAAATGCCTCTCGGTGATGCCGCTGATAAAATCGGTTCCATCGATTTAGTTTTTAGGGTTACCGAGAAACGCTTCGGTGAGACCGAGAAGTTATTTTCGGTTACACCGAAAAGGCTGCCTAAGTCTGTGTTAATGCACGTGGTAAGTCTCGGTGACTCCAAAAATTTCAACATGCTGCTTGTTGGAAATATGCCCTAGAGGCAATTATAAATTGGTTATTATTTTATTTCCTTATTCATGAAATTTGTTTATTATCCATGCTATAATTGTATTGATTGGAAACTCAAATACATGTGTGGATACATAGACAACACACTGTCCCTAGTGAGCCTCCAGTTGACTAGCTCGTTGATCAAACATGGTCAAGGTTTCCTGGTCATAGACACGTGTTGTCACTTGATAACGGGATCAAATCATTAGGAGAATGATGTGATGGACAAGACCCAAACTATAAACGTAGCATATGACCGTGTCAGTTTATTGCTACTGTTTTCTGCATGTCAATGTATGTGTTCCTATGACCATGAGAACATGCAACTCCCGGACACGAGAGGAATACCTTGTGTGTATCAAACGTCGCAACATTATTGGGTGACTATAAAGGTGCTCTACAGGTATCTCTGAAGGTGTTTGTTGGGTTGTCATGGATCAAGACTGGGATTTGTCACTCCATGTGACGGAGAGGTATGTCGCAACATTACTGGGTGACTCAAGATTGAACTAGGTATAGAGATGCCGAATATCGAATCTCGGGCAAGTAACATACCGAAGGACAAAGGGAACAACATACAAGATTAACTCAATCCTTATCATAGAGGTTCAGCCGGTAGATATCTTCATACAATATGTAGGAGCCAATATGGACAACTAGGTCCCGCTATTGGTTATTAACAGGGGAGTGTCTCAGGTCATGTCTGCATCGTTCTCGAACCCGTAGGGTGTGCACACTTATGGTTCGCTGACGTTTCGGTATAGTTGAGTTATAGGTGTTGGTGATCAAAGGTTGTTCGGAGTGCTAGATGAGATCATGGACGTCACGAGAAGCTCCAGAATGGTTCGTTGGTAAAGATTGATATATAGGACGTCCTGTTTTGGTCATCGAAAAAGTTTCGGGCTCATTAGTAGTGTACTAGAAGTGCCGGGAGGGTACCGGGGGACCATCAGGAGGGGTGTGACGACCCAAAGGCTTCATGGGATGTGAGAGGAGGTATACCAGCCCTAGTTGGTTGGCCAACGCCTCCCCTAAGGGCCCATGCGGCTCGAGTGGAGGAATAAGGGTAAAAGCCAAAAGGTGGAAAGGGTTTCTAAATTAGGAAGGAGTCCTAATAGGATTCCAGCTCCCTTGTGGGAGGTGGATTCCTCCCTTGTTGGTTCGGCCAGACCTCTCCTTGGACGAGTGGCCAAGGCATCCTCCCCTCCTCTCCCTCCTATATATACTAGATATTTTAGAGGTCAGGGCTAATCCTAATAGCCACGTGCTTCCTCTACTTCTCTCTAGATCTATTTCTCCTCTAGTCTAGTTCGGCGGTGCTTAGGCGAAGCCTTCCTGGATTTGCTCATCAACACCACCACAGCGACACCGTGCTGGATAACTCATCTACCTCTCCGCCCCTCTTGCTGGATCAAGAAGGCGGGGACCGTCATCGAGGTGTACGTGTGCTGAACGCGGAGGTGTCGTCTGTTCGGCCCTAGATCGGGAAGGATCCTGATGGGATCGCGGGACGGTTCGTGATGAGATCGCGGGACGGGTTGCTATTTGGATCGTGAAGATGTTCCACTACATCAACCGCATTATATACACTTCCGCTTAGCGATCTATAAGGATATGTAGATTCACTCTCCCCTCTTGTAGATGATCATCACCATGGATAGGTATTGCGTGCTCGTTGGAATTTTTTTATTTCCCATGCAACGTTCCCCAACAGTGGTATCAGAGCTAGGTTCATGCGTAGATGACATCTCGAGTAGAACACAAAAGAGTTTGTGGGCGTTGATGTTCAATTTGCTGCCCTCCTTAGTATTTTCTTGATTCAGCGACATTGTTGGATTGAAGCAGCCTGGACCAACATTACTCGTACGCTTACGAGAGACCGGTTTCATCGACTCACATGCAACTTGTTGCATAAAGATGACTGGCGGGTGTCTGTTTCTTCAAATTTAGTTGAATCGGATTTGACCGAGGCGGTCATTGGAGAAGGTGTTGCGGCAACAAAAGTCCTTCCCTGGCGCTTAGAAATATTTCTTGTTACTTCTCTGGTTTGCGTTGGTTTTTCCCTTGAAGAGGAAATGGTGATGCAGCACATCAGGAGTAAGAATTTCCCTCAGTTTGAGAACCAAGGTATTGATCCAGAAGGAGGGCCTCGTCAAGTCCAAAGTACCTGCGCAAACACAAACAACCTTGCACCCAACGCTTCAAAGGGGTTGTCAATCCCTTCAAGATTGTTTGCAAAGTGAGATCTCACGGCGGAAAGTGCAACGAAGTAAAAAGTGTAAGGCTGAAAATATGGTGTGGAGTAGACCCTGGGGGCCGTAGTGTTCACTAGAGGCTTCTCTCAGAATAGAAAATATCATGGTGGGTGAACAAATTACTGTCCAGCAATTGATAGAACCACGCAAAGTCATGATGATATCTAAGGCAATGATCATACATATAGGCATCACGTCCGAGACAAGTAGACCGATACTTTCTGCATCTACAACTATTACTCCACACATCGACCGCTATCCAGCATGCATCTAGTGTATTGAGTTCATGACGAACAGAGTAACGCCTTAAGCAAGATGACGTGATGTAGAGGGATAATCTCAAACCAATGATGAAAACCCCATGTTTTTACCCTTGATGGCAACAACATGATGCGTGCCTCGCTACTCCTTCTGTCACTGGGTGAGGTCACCGCACGGTATGAACCGAAAACCAAGCACTTCTCCCATTGCAAGAATCATAGATCTAGTTGGCCAGACAAAACCCACAACTCGAAGAGAATGACAAGGATGTGAAATCATGCATAAGAGAGATCAGAAGAAACTCAAATAAGATTCATAGATAATCTGATCATAAATCCACAATTCATCGGATCTCGACAAACACACCGCAAAAGAAGATGACATCGGATAGATCTCCATGAAGATCATGGAGAACTTTGTATTGAAAATCCAAGAGAGAGAAGAAGTCATCTAGTTACTAGCTATGGACCCGTAGGTCTATGGTGAACTACTCACGCATCATCGGAGAGGTCATGGTGTTGATGAAGAAGCCCTCCGTGTCCGAATATCCCCTCCGGCAGGGCACCAGGACGTGCCCCAGATGGGATCTTGCGGAGACAGAAGCTTGCGGCAGCGGAAAAGTCATTGCGATGATCTCCAATTTTTTTGGGATTTTTAGGGAATTTATAGGCGCAACCCCTAGGTCAGGGGACGCTTAGGGGGCCCACAAGCCTGGATGGCGCGGCCTCCCCCTGGCCGCGGGGTGGGGGCTTGTGGGCCCCCTAGGGCTCCCCTGCCTTGGCTCCCAAGTTCTCCGATCTTCTTCCGTTCCAGAAAAAATCTTTTCGGGGATTTTCTTCTGTTTGGACTCCGTTTCAAAATCTCCTTTGAAAGGGGTCAAAAAATGGAAAAAACAGGAACTGGCACTTGGCACTGAGTTAATAAGTTAGTCCCAAAAAATATATAAAAGACATGCAAAACATCCAAAGTTTGACAAGATAATAGTATGAAACCATCAAAAATTATAGATACGTCGGAGACGTATCAAGCATCCCCAAGCTGAACTCCTGCTCATCCTCGAGTAGGGAAGTGATAAAGAATGAATTTTTGATGTGGAATGCTACCTAGCATAGTTTTCCTTTGCAACTTCTTTTACGTGACATGAATGTTTAGATCCATAAGATTGAAAACAATAGTTTGCTATTGACATGAAGACAGTAATACTTCAAGCAAACTAGCAAAGTAATCATGAACTTTCAAAATAACAAGGCGAAAGAAAGTTATCCCTACAAAATCATATAGTCTGGCTATGCTCCATCATCCTCACACAACTAATGTAAATCATGCACAACCCCGGTATTGGCCAAGTAAATTTTTTTGCACTCTTACTTTCTCAAACTTTTTATAACTATCACGCAATACATGAACGCGAGCCATGGATATAGCACTATAGGTGGAATAGAGTGTGGTGGTGGTTGTGAGACAAAAAGGAGGAGATGATCACATTGACTCGGCATATCAATAGTCTATGGATATGCCCATTAATGGATATCAATGTGAATGAGTAGGGATTGCCATAAAAAGGATGCACGAGAGCTATATGAATGTGAAAGCTCAAAAGGAAAACTAGTGGGTGTGCATCCAACTTGCTTGCTCACGAAGACCTAGGGCAATTTTGAGGAAGCCCATCATTGGAATATACAAGCCAAGTTATATAATGAAGATTCCCACTAGCATATGGTAGTGACAAAGCAAGAAGCTCTCAATCATGAAGAACATGGTGCTATCATGAAGCACAAGTGTGGAAAAAGATAGTAGCATTGTCCCTTCTATCTTTTTCTCTCTCTTTTTTCATTTGGGCTCTTAGGCCTCTTTTTTTTCTTTTCTTTTCTTTTCTCTTTTTTTTGGGGTCTTTGGCCTCTTTTTTTTATTTCCTCACATGGGACAATGCTCTAATAATGATGATCATCACATTTCTACTTACTCACAGCTCAAAGATGATGATGACTCCATAGGAAATGCCTCCGGGAGTGTAACGGGATGTGCAACGATCTAGCATGGTGTATGACGTTGAAACATCTCGCTAGATATCTTAAGATCATGCAATGGCGATATGGGAGTGATGGCACAAGTCATGAGACGGAACGGTGGGAGTTGCATGGCAATATATCTCGGAATGGCTATGAAAATGCTATAGTAGGTAGATATGGTGGCTGTTTTTGAGGAAGGAATTTGGTGGGTTTGTGCACCGACAAGAATTGCGCGGCACTAGAGAGGTTAGCAATGGTGGAAGGTGAAAGTGCATCTATACCATGGGCTCACATTAGTCAAGAAGAACTCACATACTTATTACAAAAGTTTTTATTAGTAATGGAAACAAAGTGCTAAGCACATACTCCGAGGGGAAGGGTTGGTAGGTGTAAACCATCGCGCGATCCCGACCTCAATACAAAGGATGACAATCAATAGATCAATTATGCTCCGACTTCCTAACATAGCGGTTCACCATACGTGCATGCTACGGGAATCACTAACTTTAGCACAAGTATTTCTAGATTCACAACACCCTACTAATATAACTCTCAATATTACCGAATCCACATCTCAAAACTAATTGAGAGGAATCAAAACTTCTCTTTCTACTCAATGCACATGAAGATGGAGGTTTTTGCATCCTCTTTGGGTACCTATCACATTTGGGACAACTTTCATAGCATAAGCCAACTACCAAATCACGCACCGCCGTGCTCTAAAAGATATAAGTGAAGCACACAGAGCAAAAGTATCTAGCTCAAAAGATATAAGTGAAGCACTATGAGCATTCTAGCAAAAATCACGATGAGTGCATGTCTCTCTCTCTCTCAAAAAGGTGTGCACCAAGGATGATTGTGACACAAAAAAAGGAAAAGACTCCTACGTTACAAGACGCTCCAAGCAAAACACATATCATGTGGTGAATAAAAATATAGCTCCAAGTAATGTTACCGATGGATTGAAGACGAAAGAGGGGATGCCTTCCCGGGGCATCCCCAAGCTTAGGCTTTTTGGTGTCCTTGAATTTGGCTTGGGATGCCTTGGGAATCCCCAAGCTTGATCTCTTTCCACTCCTTATCTCATCGTCCATGAGAACATCACCCAAAACTTGAAAACTTCACAACACAAAACTTAAACAGAAACTCGTGATAACGTTGGCACCAGAAAACAAACTACCACTTCTTTTGTACTGTAGCAAACTTGAATTCCATCTATATTGGTGTTGGGGTACTGTATTCTCACTTTTCCATGGCTAGTACCCCCGATACTAACCATAGTTTCATCAAAACAAGCAACCAACTCAACAAAAATAGAATCTGTCAAAAAATAGACCAGTCTGTAGCAATCTGTATACTTCGTATACTTCTGATACCTCAAAAAATCTGACAAATTACGACGGACTAGGAAAAACGCATATAAATCAGCAACAAAAAGAATCAATTCAAAAGCTCTTTCTGAATAAAAATGAAAAATCATCTCATGAGCGAAAAGTTTTTGTCTTTTTCCAGCAGGATCAAACAACCATTACCAAGACTAGTCATAAAGGCTTTGCTTGGCTCAAACACAAAAAGAAACACAAAAAACACAATCACAACAGAATTATGAAAGTGTGGACGCGACAAAACAGAAATAAAAAGATAAATTCATTGGGTTGCCTCCCAACAAGTGCTATTGTTTAACGCCCTTAGCTAGGCATAAGGATTTCAATGATGATCACATAAAAGACAAGAATTGAAGCACACCGAGAGCATCATGATACATGTGACAAACATATCTAAGTCTAATATACTTCCTATGCATAGGCATTTTATAGGAAAACAGATTGTCAAGACAACCAATAGTTGCCATATGCAAGGAAGAACAAAGAGACAATAGCAATCTGCACATAACGAGAGGTAATTTGGTAACATGAAAGTTTCTACCGCAATATTTTCCTCTCTCATAGAAATTACATGTGGGATCATAGTCAAATTCAACAAAATAGCTATCACAAAGGATATTCTTTTCATGATCCACATGCATGCAAAGTTGACGCTCTTCAAAAATAGTGGGATTATCATCAACTGAAGTCATGACTTCTCCAAACCCACTTTCAACATTATTGCAAATATCATTGCAACAAGTAGTGGACATAGCAAAACTAGCATTCCCAACCTTAGGGTTTTGCATATTTTTAGCATGATTGTCATTAATATAATTTATAATGAAATCGTTGCAATCATTCTTTTCATTCAAGGAGCCCTCGTGAATCACTTCATAAATTTCTTCATCACGATTTTCAGATTCACGCATCTCAAGCAAAACTTACTAGCAATTGGTTCCACATAAGTGGATCTCTTAAAGAGATTAGCAAGTGGGTGAGGATCCATATCAATAGATTTTCAGCACGCAAAGATGCAAGCATATTGAAGGCACATAGCACTCAAGCAAAGAAAAGGCAAGCGAGAGAAAAGGGCGAACGAAAAAGTCAAACGAAAAAAGCCAAACGAAGAAAAGGGCAAAATGGTGAAGTGGGGGAGAGGAAAACGAGAGGAAACTGGCAAACAAAGTAAATGAAAGAGATGAGTTTGCGACACTTACTTGGATGAGTTCTTGACTTGATCCTCCTCCCCGGCAACGGCGCCAGAAATTCTTCTGTTCCGGCAACAAAAGTCCTTCCCTGGCGCTTAGGAATTCTTCTTGTTACTTCTCTGGTTTGCGTCGGTTTTTCCCTTGAAGAGGAAAGGGTGATGCAGCATAGGAGCAGTAAATATTTCCCTCACTTTGAGAACCAAGGTATCGATCCAGAAGGAGGGCCTCGTCAAGTCCAAAGTACCTGCGCAAACACAAACAAGCTTGCACCCAATGCTTCAAAGGGGTTGTCAATCCCTTCAAGATTGTTTGCAACGTGAGATGTGACGGCGGAAAGTGCAATGAAGTAAAAAGTGTAAGGCTGATAATATGGTGTGGATTAGACCCTGGGGGCCATAGTGTTCACTAGAGGCTTCTCTCAAAATAGCAAATATGACAGTGGGTGAACAAATTACTATCGAGCAATTGTTAGAACCGCGCAAAGTCATGACTATATCTAAGGCAATGATCATACATATAGGTATCATGTCCGAGACAAGTAGACCGATACTTTGTGCATCTATTACTACTACTCCACACATCGACCGCTATCCAGCATGCATCTAGTGTATTGAGTTCATGACGAACAGAGTAACGCCTTAAGCAAGATGACATGATGTAGAGGGATAATCTGAAACCAATGATGAAAACCCCTTCTTTTTACCCTTGATGGCAACAACATGATGCGTGCCTCGCTACCCCTTCTGTCACTGGGTGAGGTCACCGCACGGTATGAACCCAAAACCAAGCACTTCTCCCATTGCAAGAATCATAGATCTAGTTGGCCAGACAAAACCCACAACTCGAAGAGGATTCCAAGGATATGAAATCATGCATAAGAGAGATCATAAGAAACTCAAATAAGATTCATAGATAATCTGATCATAAATCCACAATTCATCGGATCTCGACAAACACACCGCAAAAGAAGATTACATCGGATAGATCTCCATGAAGATCATGCAGAACTTTGTATTGAAGATCCAAGAGAGAGAAGAAGCCATCTAGTTACTAGCTATGGACCCGTAGGTCTATGGTGAACTACTCACGCATCATCGGAGAGGTCATAGTGTTGATGAAGAAGCCCTCCATGTCCGAATCTCCCCTCCGGCAGGGCACCAGGACGTGCCCAGATGGGATCTTGCGGAGACACAAGCTTGCGGCGATGGAAAAGTGATTGCGATGATCTCCTGATTTTTTGGGATTTTTAGGGAATTTATAGGCGCAACCCCTAGGTGAGGGGACACTCAAGGGGCCCACAAGCCTGGATGGCGCGGCCTCCCCCTGGCCGGGGGGTGGTGGCTTGTGGGGCCCCTGGGGCTCCCCTGCCTTGGCTTCCAAGTTCCCCGATCTTCTTCCGTTCCAGAAAAAATCTTTTCAGGGATTTTACTCCGTTTGGACTCCGTTTCAAAATCTCCTCTGAAAGGGGTCAAAAACATGGAAAAACAGGAACTAGCACTTGGCACTGAGTTAATAAGTTAGTCCCAAAAAATATATAAAAGGCATGCAAAACATCGGAAGTTTGACAAGATAAATAATTTGGAGACGTATCAGAAGGTTAAATAACAATTTTCATACCACCGTTGTGGCTTTGCTTAAGTAAAATGCGATCATACTATATATCCATAGCATCCATGTAAAACATGCAACAACAAATTAGAGGACGTCTAACTTGTTTTTGCAGGGTATGCATGTGATGTGATATGGCCAAAGACATGATATAATATATTGGATGTATGAGATGATCATGTTGCAATAGTTAAATATCGACTTGCACGTTGGTGTTATGGCAATCGGCAGGAGCCATAGGGTTGTCTTTAATTATTTTGCGCTTGGAGATGCTTTGCTTTATTGGTAGTAGTAGCTTTAGTAGTCACAGCATAGTTAGCGCGACAACCTTGATGGCAGCACAATTATGGAGATCATGATGATGGAGATCATGGTGTGGTGCCGGTGACGATGGAGATCATGTCGGTGCTTTGGTGATGGAGATCAAGAAGCACAAGTTCATGGCCATATCATGTCACTTATGATTTGAATGTGATGTTAATCCTTTTATGAACCTTATTTTGCTTAGGACGGCGGTATCATTATAAGGTGATCCCTCACTAAAATTTCAAGATAATATTGTGTTCTCTCCGACTTTGCACCGTTGCGACAGTTCGTCGTTTCAAGACACCAAGTGATGATCAGGTGTGATAGACTCAATGTTCACATACAACGGGTGCAAAACAGTTGCACATGTGGAACACACGGGTTAAACTTGACGAGCCTAGCATGTACAAAGATGGCCTCAAAACACACGAGACCTAAAGGTCGAGCATGAGTCATATACTGGATATGATCAACATGAAGATGTTCACCATTGAAGCTAAACTCAACTCACGTGATGATTGGACGTGAGTTAGTGAATTTGGATCATGTACCACTCGAATGACTAGAGGGATGTCAAATTGAGTGGGAGTTCTTAAGTAATATGATTAATTGAATTCATTATCAGGAAACATAGTCAAAAGGTGTTTGCAAATTATATTGTAGCTTGTGATGTAGCTCTATCGTTTTTGATATGTTCCTAGAGAAAACTTAGTTGAAAGATGATATTAGCAATTATGCGGACTGGGTCCGTAAACTAAGGATTGTCCTCATTGCTGCACAGAAGGCCTATGTCGTTAATGCACCGCTCGGTGTGCTGAACCCCGAACGTTGTGTGTGGATGTTGCGAAGATCTGACATGCACGTTTTTGATGACTACGTGATAATTCAGTGTGTAATACTTAACGACTTAGAATTGAGGTGCCGAAAACGTTTTGAACGTCAAAGAACAAATGAGCTCAAATTGGGATTTCAGGCTCGTGCCCACGTCAAGAGGTATGAGACCTTCGACAAGATTCTTTGTATACAAAGTAAGGGAGAAAAGCTCAATCGTTGAGCATGTACTCAGATTGTCTCAGTGCTACAATCACTTGAATCTAGTGGGAGTTGAGAATCTAGATGAGATAGTGATGGTTCTCCAAAGTCACTGCCACCAAGCTACTACAGCTTCGTGATGAACTATAACATATCAAGGATAGATATGATGATCCCTGAGCTATTCGCGATGTTTGACACTGCGAAAGTACAAATCAAGTAGGAGCATCAATTGTTGATGGTTAGTAAATCCACTAGTTTCAATAAGGGCAAGGGAAAGAAGGGATACGTCATGAAACGGCAAACCAGTTGCTGATATTGTGAAGAAACCCAAGGTTGAACCCAAACCCGAGACTAAGTGCTTTTGTTATGAGGGGAATGGTCACTGAAGCGGAACTACCCAAGATACTTGGTAGATGAGAAGGCTCGCAAAGTCGATGAAAGTATATTGGATATACGTGATATTGATGTGTACCTTACTAGTACTCCTAGTAGCACCAGGGTATTGAATATCGGTTGAGTTGCTAAGTGTTAGTGACTCAAAATTGTAGCTACAGATTAAACGAATACTAGCAAGGGTGAGGTGACGATGTGTGTTGGAAGTAATTCCGAGGTTGATGTGATCGACATCGCACGCTCCTCTACCATCGGGATTAGTGTTAAACCTAAATAATTGTTATTTGGTGTTTCCATTGAGCATAGACATGATTATATTGTGTTGATCGCAATACGGTTATGCATTTAAAGAGAATAATGGTTACTCTGTCTATTTGAATAATACATTTAATGGTCTTGACCTAAAATGAATGGTTTATTGAATCCTGATCGTAGTGATACACATGTTCATAATATTGATGCCAAAAGAAACAAAGTAGTCATGATAGTACCACTTACTTGTGGCACTGCCGCTTGAGTCATATTAGTATAAAACGCATGAAGAAGCTCCATGTTGATGGATCTTTGGACTCACTAATTTTTTGAAACGTTTGAGACATGCGAACCATGCCTATTGGTATAAACGCATGAAGAAACTCCATGCAAATGGATCATTTGGACTCACTTGATTCTGAATCACTTGATACATGCAAATCATACCACATGGGCAAGATGATTGAAGGCCTCGTTTTCCAATGAGATGGAACAAGAAAGTAACTTGTTGGAAGTAATACATTTTGACGTGTGCAGTCCAATGAGTGTTGAGGCACGCACTGGATATCGTTATGTTCTTACTTCACTAAGATAAATGAGTATTTGATTTATGAATCACAAGTATGAATTATTTAAAATTTCAAGCTATTTCAGAGTAAAGATCGTCGTGACAAGAGGATAAAATGTCTACGATATGATCATAGAGATGAATATCTAAGTTGCGAGTTTGGTACATAGTTAAGACAATGTGAAAATTGTTCCACAACTAATGTCACCTGGAAAACCATGGTGTGATGGTGTGTCCGGAAATCATAGTCGCGCCCTAGTGGATATGGTGCATACTATGATGTCTCTTATCGAATTATCACTATCGTTTTTGGGTTAGGCATTAGAGACAACCGCATTCCCTTTAAATAGGGCACCATGTATTTCCGTTGAGACGACACCGTATGAACTATGGTTTGGAGAACCTTAAGCTGTCGTTTCTTAAAAGTTTGGGGCTGCAACACTTATGTAAAAAAGTTTCAACCTGATAAGCTCGAACTAAAAGCAGATAAATGCATCTTCATAGGACACCCAAAATAGTTGGGTATACCTCCTATCCTAGATCCGGAAGCAAAGTGTTTGTTTCTAGAAACGGGTCCTTTCTCGAGGAAAAGTTTCTCTCAAAATAATTGAGTGGGAGGATGGTGGAAACTTGATGAGGTTATTGAACCATCACTTCAACCAGTGTGTAGCCGGGCGCAGGAAGTTGTTCCTGTGGTGCCTACACTAATTGAAATGGAAGCTAACGATAGTGATCATGAAACTTCGGATTAAGTTACTACAAACCTCGTAGGTCGACAAGGTCATGTATTGCTACACAGTGGTACGGTAACCCTGTCTTGAAGGTCATGTTGTTGCACAACAATGAACCTATGAGCTATGGAGAAGCGATGGTGAGCCTGGATTCCGACAAATGGCCGGAGTCTAGGAAATCCGAGAGAGGATCCACGTATGAAAACAAAGTGTAGACTATGGAAGAACTACTTGATGGTCATAAGACTGTTAAGTACAGATGGATCTTTAAAAGGAAGACACATGATGATGGTGAAAAGTCACCATTAAGAAAGTTCAACTTGTCGCAAAGATGTTTTCGACATGTTCAAATAGTTGACTACGGTGATACTTTCTCACCGTAGCGATGCTAAGAGTCTGTTGTAATTATGTTAGCAGTTGCTGCATTATTTATGAAATCTTGCATATAGGATGTCAAAACATTGTTTCCTTGACGGTATTGTTGGGGTAACGTAGTAAATTCAAAATTTTCCTATGCTGTACAAGGATCTATCTATGGAGAGACGAGCAACGAGAGAGGTTGTAGAGAATCTTCATACCTTTGAAGATCGCTAAGCGGAAGCGTTACTATGAACGCGGTTGATGGAGTCATACTCGTAGCGATTCAGATCGCGGTCGCCTCCGATATATTTGCCAAATCACGGCACCTCCGCGTTCAACACACGTACAGCCCGGTGACGTCTCCCACGCCTTGATCCAGCAAGGAGGAGGGAGAGCTTCGGCATCACGACGGCGTGGTGGTGGTGGAGCTACGAGGTCTCCCGGCAGGGCTTCGCCAAGCACCGTGGGAGAGGAGAAAGAGGAGAAGCAGGGCTGCGCCGAGAGAGAGATTTTGTGTGTCTCAAATCAGACAAAAGCTCCACTATATATAGGGGAAGAGGGAGGCGGACCACCCCTTAGGGTTCCCACCCCCAAGGGGTGTGGCAGCCCCATCTGGCGTGGGAGGTGGCGGCCAGGGCAAGGGAGAGGGGGGTGGCGCACCCCAGATGGACCTTAGGCCCATCCGCACTGCGGTTTCCCCCTTCCCTCTCTTGTGGCGCCTTGGGCCTAGGTGGGAGGCGCAACAACCCACTTTGGCCTGGTTCCCTTCCACCTTTTGGCCCATGCTAGCCTTTCGGGCTGGTGGCCCCTCCCGGTGGACCCCCAAAACCCTTTTGGTGGTCCCGGTACATTACCAGTGTCGCCCGAAACAATTCCGGCGACCAAATCCTCCCTTCCTATATATAATTCTTTACCTCCAGACTATTCCGGAGCTCCTCGTGACGTCCGAGATCTCATTCGGGACTCCTAACAATCTTCGGTAACCTCGTATAACAATTCCCTATAACCCTAGAGTCATCGAACCTTAAGTGTGTAGACCCTACGGGTTCGGCAGGCATGCAGACATGACCGAGAAACCTCTCTGGCCAATAACCATTAGCGGTGTCTGGATACCCATGGTGGCTCCCACATCTTCCACGATGATCTCATCGGATGAAACACGATGTCAAGGATTCAATCAATCCCGTATACAATTCTCTTTGTCTATCGGTATAGAACTTGCCCGAGATTCGAAAGTCGGTATCCACATACCTTGTTCAATCTCGTTGCCGGCAAGTCTCTTTACTCATTTCGTAGCACATCATCCCGTGACTAACTCCTTAGTCACATTGAGCTCATTATGATGATGTTCTATCGAGTGGGCCCAGAGATACCTCTCCGTCAAACGGAGTGATAAATCCCGATCTCGATTCGTACCAACCCAACAGATACTTTTGGAGATACCCATAGTGCACCTTTATAGTCACCCAGTTACGTTGTGACGTTTGATACACCCAAAGCACTCCTACGGTATCTGGGAGTTGCACAATCTCACGGTCAAAGGAAAAGTTACTTGACATTAGAAAAGTTTTAGCATACGAACAACACGATCTAGTGCTATGCTTAGGATTCGGTCTTGTCCATCACTTCATCCTCCTAATGATGTGATCCCGTTATCAATACATCCAATGTCCATGATCAGGAAACCATCATCATCTATTGATCAACGAGCTAGCCAACTAGAGGCTTGCTAGGCACACATTGTGATCTATTTATCCACACATGTATTACTGTTTCCTATTAATAAAATTATAGCATGAACAATAGACAATTATCATGAACAAGGAAATATAATAATAACCATTTTATTATTGCCTCTAGGGCATATTTCCAATAGTCTCCCACTTGCACTAGAGTCAATAATCTAGTTCACATCACTATGTGATTGCAATGAATTCAACACCCATACAGTTCTGGGGTTCGATCCTGTCTTGCTTGTGAGAGAGGTTTATAGTCAACGGGTCTAAACCTTTCAGATCCGTGTATGCTTTACAAATCTCTACGTCATCCTATAGATGCTACTACGCCCCATCTGGAACCATTCCAAATGATTGCTCCACAATACGAATCCGCTTTACTACTCATAGTCCTCCAGACTAGTGACAAAGCTTGCACCGACATAACTCCTTTACGAAGAACTCTTTAATCACCTCCATAATTGAGAAAAATTATGTAGTACATTAGTTACTAAGGATAACTTCGACTGCTGTCGAGTGATCCATTTCTGGATCACTCTTGTACCCCACGACTGACTCATGGCAAGGCACGCTTTAGGTGCGGTACACAACATAGCATACTTGTAGAGCCTACGGCTGATGCCTAGGGGACGACATTCGTCCTTTCTCTTTCTTCTGCCATGGTCGGGCTTTGGGTCGTACTCAAATTTACACCTTGCAACATAGCCAAGAACTCCTTCTTTGTTGATCTACTTTGAACTCCTTCAAAAACTTGCCAAGGCATGAATTTCGTTGAAAGTTCCATTAAGCACTTTGATCTATCTTTATAGATCTTGATGCTCCACTCTCAAGTAGCTACATCTAGGGTTTCCTTTGAAAAAACTCCTTTCAAACAACCCTTTATGCTTTGCAGAAGTTCTACATTATTTCCGATCACACTATGTCAACCACATATATTCATCAGAAATTCTATAGTGCTCCCACTCACGTTTTGGAAATACAAGTTTCTCATAAACTTTATAAAACCAAAAAGTTTGATCACCTCATCAAAGTGTATATTCCAACTCCGAGATGCTTGCTCTAGTCCATAGAAGGATCGCTGGAGCTTTGCATACTTGTTAGCACCCTTTAGGATTGACAAAAACTTCTTGTTGTATAACATACAACCTTTCCTCAAGGAAACCATCGAGGAAACAATATTTTGACATTCTATCTGCAAGATTTAATAAATGATGTAGCAACTGCTAACATAATTCCAATAGACATCCAACATCGCTACGGGTGAGAAATCCTCATCGTAGTCAACTCTTTGAACTTTGTCGAAAACATCTTCGCAAAAAGTCGAGCTTTCTTAATGGTGACTTTTCACCATCACCGTCTGTCTTCCTTCTAAAGATCCGTTCATAGTTAATAGTCTTCTGACCATCAAGTGGTTCTTCCAAAGTCTATACTTTGTTTTCATACATGGATCCTCTCTCGGATTTCATGGCCTCCAGCCATTTGTCGGAATCTGGGCCCACCATCGCTTCCCCATAGCTCGTAGGTTCATTGTTGTCCAACAACATGACTTTCAAGACATGGTTACTGCACCACTCTATAGCAGCAGTGCGTGACCTTCCCGACCTATGAGGTTTCTAGTAACTTGATCTGAAGTCTCATGATCACTATCATTAGCTTCCACTTCAATTGGTGTAGGCACCACAGGAACAACTTCCTACGCCCTGCCACACAGATACTGGTTGAAGTAATGGTTCAGTTAACCTCATCAACATTCAAAAATGAGTGAGTATAGAGATCCATCAGCATGGAGCTTCTTCATGCATTTTATACTAATATGAGTCAAGCAGCAGTGCCACAAGTAAGTGGTACTATCATTACTACTTTGTATCTTTTGGCGAGATTATTATGAACATGTGTATCACTACGATCGAGATTCAATAAACCATTCATTCTAGGTGCAAGATCATTTAAGGTATCATTCAAGTAAACAGAATAAGCATTATTCTCTTTAGATGAATAATCGTATTCGCCATTAACATAATCCAATCACGTATATGCTCAACGCAAACACCAAATAACAATTATTTAGGTTTAACACTAATCTCGATGGTAGAGGGAGCGTGCGATGTTTGATCATATCAACCTTGGAAACACTTCCAACAAACATCGTCACCTCGCCTTTAGCTAGTGTCTGTTTATTCCGTAGTTTTTATTTCGAGTTACTAACACTTAGCAACCGAACCGGTATCTAATACCCTGGTGCTACTAGGAGTACTAGTAAATTACACATCAATATCATGCATATCCAATATACTTTTGTCGACTTTGCCAGCCTTCTCATCTACCAAGTATCTAGGGTAGTTCCTCTTCAACGACTGTTCCCCTCATTACAAAAGCACTTAGCCTCGGGTTTGGGTTTAACCTTGGGTCTCTTCACTAGAGTAGCAACTGTTTTGTCGTTCAATGAAGTATCCCTTCATGCCCTTTCCCTTCTTGAAACTAGCGGTTTCACAAACCATCAAAAATTGATGCTCTTTTTTGATTTCTACTTTCGCAGTGTCAAACATCGCGAATGGCTCAAGGATCATCATATCCATCCTTGATATGTTATAGTTCATCACGAAGCTCTAGTAGCTTGGTATCAGTGACTTTGGAGAACTATCACCGTCTCATCTGGAAGATCAACTCCCACTTGATTCAAGCGATTGTAGTACTCACACAATCTAAGCACATGCTCAACGATTGAGCTTTTCTCCTTTACTTTGTAGACAAAGAATCTTGTCAGAGGTCTCACACCTCTTAATAAGGACACGAGTATGAAATCCCAATTCCATCTCTTGGAACATCTCGTATGTCCCTCGATGTTCGAAACGTCTTTAGAGACTCAATTCTAAGTCGCTTAAGCAATATGCATTGAACTATCATGTAGTTATCAAAAACTTGTATGTCGGATGTTCGCAACATCCACAGATCACGCTTGGGGTTTAGCACACCGAGCGGTGCATTAAGGATATAAGTCTTCTGCTCCGCAATGAGGACAATCCTCAGTTAATGGACCGAGTCCGCATAATTGCTACATTTATTTATCAACTAAGTTTTCTCTAGGAACATATCAAAAACCCATGGAGCTATAGCACAAGTTATAGCATAATTTGCAAAGACCTATTTGACTATGTTCATGATACTTAAGTTCATGTGATGAACTCCCACTTAGATCGACATCCCTCTAGTCATCCAAGTGTTCCACGATCCACGTCGACTAGCCCATGTCTGATCATCACGTGAGATGGACTAGTCATCAATGGTGAGCATCTCCATGCTGATCGTATCAACCATACGACTCATGTTCGACCATTCGGTCTCCCGTATTCCAGGCCATTTCTTTACATGCTAGGCTCATCGAGTCAACCTAGTGTTCTGCGTGTGTAAACTGGCTTACACCCGTTGTATGTGAATGTTCGAATCTATCACACCCGATCATCATGTGGTGCTTTGAGACAACGATCCTTCGCAATGGTTCACATTTAGGGGAATACTTTCTCGAAATTTTCATGAGGTTACATCTTATCTTTGCTACCGTCGTTCTAAGCAATAAGATGTAAAACATGATAAACATCACATGCAATCATATAGTGACATGATATGGCCATTATCATCTTGCTCCTTTGATCACTATCTTCGGGGCACCATGATCATCATCTTCACCGGCATGACACCATGTTCTCCATCATCATGGTCTCCATCATTGTGTCTCCGTTAATTCATCACGCCAATCTATTACTTCTACTACTATAGCTAACGTTTAGCAACAAAGTAAAGTAATCAACATGGTGTTGGATCTCATACAATAAATTAAGACAACTCCTATGGCTCCTGCAGGTTGTCATACTCATCGACATGCAAGTCGTGAATCCTATTACAGGAACATGATCAATCTCATACATAACATATGCAACATCACATCCTTTTGGCCATATCACATCACATAGCATACCCTGCAAAATCAAGTTAGACGTCCTCTAATTGTTGTTGCAAGGTTTACGTGGCTGATTTGGATTTCTAGCAAGAACGTTTCTCACCTACGTTGCCAATGCTATTTACCCTTCATAAGGACCCTCTTTGTTGAATCTGATCCGACTAAAGTAGGAGAGACAGACACCCGCTAGCCACCTTATACAACAAATACATGTCTGTCAGTGGAACCATTCTCACGTAAGAGTACATGTAAAGTCAGTCCGGGCCGCTTCATCCCATGATGCCACCGAATCAAAATAAGACTAGTAATGGCAAGCAATTGAAAAAATCAGCGCCCGCAACTTTTGTGTTCTACTCGTGCATAGAATCTGTGCATAGAACCTTGGCTCTGATACCACTGTTGGGGTAACGTAGTAAATTCAAAATTTTCCTACGCCATACAAGGATCTATCTATGGAGAGACGAGCAAAGAGAGAGATCGTAGAGCATCTTCATACCTTTGAAGATCGCTAAGCAGAAGCGTTACTACGAACGCGGTTGATGGAGTCATACTCGTAGCGATTCAGATCGCGGTAGGTTCCGATCTATGTGCCGAATCATGGCACCTCCGCGTTCAACACACATACAACCCGGTGACGTCTCCCACGCCTTGATCCAGTAAGGAGGAGAGAGAGGTTGAGGGAAGCTCCGGCATCACAACAGTGTGGTGGCGGTGGAGCTACGAGGTCTCCCGATAGGGCTTCGCCAAGCACCATGGGAGAGGAGAAAGAGGAGAAGCAGGGCTGCGCCGAGAGAGAGATTTTGTGTGTTTCAAATCAGCCAAAAGCTCCACTATATATAAGGGGAGAGGGAGGGGGCGCACCTCTTAGGGTTCCCACCCCCAAGGGGTGCGGCAGCCCCATCTGGCGTGGGAGGTGGCGGCCAGGGCAAGGGAGAGGGGGGTGGCGCACTCTAGATGGGCCTTAGGCCCATCTGCACTAGGGTTTCCCGCCCTTCCCTCTCTTGTGGCGCCTTGGGCCTAGGTGGGAGGCGCACCAGCCCACTTTGGGCTGGTTCCCTTCCAACTTTTGTCCCATGCTAGACTTTGAGGCTTGTGTCCCCTCCCGGTGGACCCCCGAAACCCTTTCGATGGTCCCGGTACATTACCAGTGTCGCCCGAAACAATCCCGACGACCAAATCCTCACTTCCTATATATAATTATTTAGCTCCGGAGTATTGTAGCGACCCGACTCAAAACGAGTCAAGCTTCCGTGTATCTGTGCCATCCCTGGATCAGTATGCTGGCACACACAGTGCATCAATGTATATATCAAAGTGCAATCACATGTAAATAGCGTAAAACTGATATATACCTTAAATATCTCAGCGGAAACAGTCAAGGGAGTGGAGTCCCAAAAAACACCAACGGCAGGTTGAGTGCGGACCATAACCCTGAATCGTACTCTTACTCGTCGAGGAAAATATCTGCAACATAAGACGTTGCAGCCGTGTAGGTCAGCATATTGAATATGCCGGCAAGTCACAAAAGAGAGGGTAAAATATCATCTATACTATATGCATATATGGCAGGTGGGGATGTAAGTTTTTAGCGAAAAGCAAAGTTTTCTCCTACATCAAGAGAGGGGCTAAAAGAAAAATATTACTACGTAGTTGGTTGTTAATGAGATGGTTCCGCCAACCAGTTCTCATACCCAAGTTATCAATAATACCCCCATCAAGTATTTATAAAGGTGTTGAGAATGCCCGATAACTTCGGTTCCTTTGGATCAAGTTGTCCATGACCGTGGACACGGCTAATCGATTAGCTTTGAGTACTCTACAGAGTTTTGCACACGTTCCCCACAAGATTTGATCGCCTCCGTGTATGTCCTCTCACTTTAGGGTGTTTGAAGACCGGATGATCAAAGCATGGTCTTTCAACGGGTCCCTCTGAATCCCTGACGGTGCCCATCCAAATCCTACTGTTCTTCTACATCTGCTGGCACCGCCTGTCCAGAGTCACCGCGTTGTCCAACCAAGCCAGAGCCCATAATGACTTGTGGTTGTGCAGGTAAGCCTTGGGTCTTGAAAATATCCGTCCGTCTCTTTGAGCCTGGGTGAAGCTTTCCGCAAGATGTCATGGCACGTCTCCCGCATCCCGGGTCATCCACAGGTTTCTCCAGGGAGACGATCAAGCGTCCTTCACCCAGAGTTGCATTGCATCACGAGGTCTTGAAAAGTCTTGACTTAACCGGTCTTGTTTATTAAATTATTCTCGCATCACTCGTGATAAACTCTCAACAAGAATCCCGTCTACTCAAGCATAGCAATATGAAATTTGTCATCCCGGGCCAAGTAACGGGGTTGTTGGGTGCCTACCACATGCTACTACAATATGTAACCATAATTTCCAAGTACCTACTCAGCATGCAATTGGGTATATAGGATGGTAGAACTACGATGCATAAAACATAGGTGATACATGATCAAATGACTTGCCTGGTGAGGTTGATGAAGAACAATTATCGTTCTCGAGAAATAACTTGATAGACTATTCGTCACTCTCTAATGAAATCTATATAACAAACATATCATTCACGTAAGCACTCATACTAGCAATCATTCTAGCAATCAAAACAAAAGAGAGAGCGAATAAGAATCCAAAAGAAACTTTAACTAAAATTAGGAGTCTTCTAGTACATCAAACACTAAATAGTTTTTTTGTTCTAGCTGAAAATAAAACATTAAATAACAGAGAACTAAGATATAAATTTAACCAAGATAAAATAAAGTATTTTACATAAAACTATTTTGAAAGTATTTTCAAATGGGAGTTGAAACAGTAGAGAACTCAATTGCAAGTTATTAGAGAACTAGAATTGATTTCATGATAACAAATAAAAATAAAAAATTGTTGAAACCTATTGTTAACTAACAAAAACAAAATATAAACTTTCTGAAATATAAAAGAAAATAAATTAAAAACAATTATAGAAAAAGAAATAGCCATAATCCTGAAAGAACTAAAACAGAATCTGTTTTGGTAAAAACCCCAAGTAAAAATATTTAAAAAAATTGAAACTTAAACTACTGAAAGATATTATCAATAGGAAACATTAGCAAAAGGAATTAATTTAAAAGCTATTTTTAAACTCCCGGTATAAGCAAAACAAGATTTAAATCAAATCTGATCTATTTCAAATTTTATAAATCCAAACATAGACAAATTATATATCTACAGAAACTACATAAAATTTGTGATCCAAGGCAAACAGAATCACCTAATTCGGAGTTACACGCTAATAGATATGAATTTTATAAGTTTGCTCTTTTTCTAAAAAAAACTATGACGGGATTTCTTTGAAGCTCACCGTGGCTGGAAGGTTGGCCGTGGCTGGGAGGTTAGACGACGAGGTGGGGCTTGCTCCGGCGATGGGAGGGGCATTCCGGCGAGAGGAGGGTCGCCGGCGGGAGGGGGAACGGCGGAGGGGGTCCCGGAGGCGAGGAAGGGAGGCGTCAGGGCTCCTGGGCGTCCTTCTGTTCGGCTCCTCGCAGGAACAACAATGGTGGGGCGCCGTGGATACGGGAAGGGAGAGGGCGAGCTGATGGGGGAAATGGAACGAGGAGAGGAGGGGCAATCTTATAGGGGTGGTGGGATGTGCGGGGAGGGCAGGAATCCCGCGAATCTGGAAGAGGAAACTTCCTCGGAAGCTTGTGCCATGGCTAGAGAAGGAAGGTCGTGAGGAGGAAGAAGAAGGTATGGATTGGGCCAGATTCGTTTCCTAACGTGGCCCAGGTACTTTCCTAATAAAAGTGATTTCTTTCTTGTTTTCAAAAACCGGAAAGTAAACGATAAAAGGGAAACCAAATAAATTCGGAATATAGAGTTTCTATATACTAAAATTATAAGAAAAATAAAATCTAAATGATGGACATTTTTCCACGGCCAAAATAAAAACTAAAAAAAATGTTTTTCGCAAAATCCCTAAAAGCATTTTTTTGAAAATATTTTCTCAATTAAATTTTGGTTTTCTTGGCTCAAAATAATTCATTGAATGCCCGTGGTTTTGGAGGGTCATGTTCCTCCTCTAATTCTTGCTTGGCAGGAATTTATTCCAGGCATTTCTTGAGTGGAGGAAAAATAGAATTGCAAAACAAAAATCGAAAGAAATTCAAATGCCACCTTCATTCAAATTCTTTATAGTGGAAGAAGTCATGCTATCGCCTCTCATTGATTTTAAATGGATGAATTTGAATTCACCAGAAAAAGGGGAAAGTCATTTTATTCCCTCTCATTCAAAAGTTTTTGAAAAGTTTCAAATTTCACTCAAGTTTCAATCACTCAAACAAACAAACAATCAATATAATAATTATATTAACATTCCAAAATTTGGGATGTTACAACTATTCCGGAGCTGCTCGTGACGTCCGGGATCTCATCCGGGACTCTGAACAACCTTCGGTAACCTCGTATAACAATTCCCTATAACCCTATTGTCATCAAACCTTAAGTGTGTAGACCCTACGGGTTCGGGAGGCATGCAGACATGACCGAGACACCTTGATGACCCACAAGTATAGGGGATCAATCGTAGTCCTTTCGATAAGTAAGAGTGTTGAACCCAACGAGGAGCAGAAGGATCTGACAAGTGGTTTTCAGCAAGGTAAAATCTGCAAGAACTGAAATTGTCGGTAACAAGTGATTGTGTGGTGAGATGATTCGTAGCAAGCAACAAGTAACAAAAGTAGCAACGGTGCAGCAAAGTGGCCCAATCCATTTTCTAGGAAGGGACAAGCCTGGACAAAGTTTTATAGGAGGAAAAACGCTCCCGAGGACACACGGGAATTTCTATCATGCTAGTTTTCATCATGTTCATATGATTCGCGTTCCTTACTTTGATAGTTTGATATGTGGGTGGACCGGCGCTTGGGTATTGCCCTTACTTGGACAAGCATCCCACTTATGATTAACCCCTCTCGCAAGAATCCGCAACTACGAAAGAAGAATTAAGACAAAGTCTAACCATAGCATTAAACTAGTGGATCCAAATCAGCCCCTTACAAAGCAACGCATAAACTAGGGTTTAAGCTTCTGTCACTCTAGCAACCCATCATCTACTTACTACTTCCCAATGCCTTCCTCTAGGCCCAAACAATGGTGAAGTGCTATGTAGTCGACGTTCATGTAACACCACTAGAGGAAAAACAACATACAACATATCAAAATATCGAACGAATACCAAATTCACATGACTACTATTAGCATGACTTATCCCATGTCCTCAGGAACAAAAGTAACTACTCACAAAGCATAATCATATTCATGACCAGAGAGGTAATGAGTAGCATCAAGGATATGAACATAAACTCTTCCACCAAACATTCCAACTAGCATCAACTACAAAGAGTAATCAACACTACTCGCAACCTTCCAAGTACCAATCGGAGACGCGAGACGGAGATTGGTTACAAGTGATGAACTAGGGTTTGGAGATGAGATAGTGCTGATGAAGATGTTGATGGTGACGAGTCCCCTCTGATGAGAGGAGTGTTGGTGATGACGATGGCGACGATTTCCCCCTCCGGGAGGGAAGTTTCCCCGGCAGGATCGTCCTGCCGGAGCTCTAGATTGGTTCTGCTCAAGATCCGTCTCGTGGCGGCGGTGAATCCACGAAAAAGCTCCTCCCTAATTTTTTTTCCAGACGAAACCCTTCATATAGCAGAAGAGGGGGGCAAGTGGGCGAGCAGGTTGCCCACAAGCCCTCATGGCACGGCCTGGGGGTGACCGCGTCGTGCAGGCTTGTGGCCAACCCCTAGCGCCCCTGTGGCGTTTCTTCGGCCTAGTATTTTTTGTGAATCCGGAAAAAAATCCTCGTTGATTTTTACGGCGTTTGGAGTTGCGCAGAATATGTATCTCAAACTTGCTCCACTTTCAGGCCAGAATTCCAGCTGCCGGGATTCTCCCTCTTCTTGTAAACCTTGCAAAATAAGAGAGAAAAGGCATAAGAATTGTACCGTGAAGTGAAATAACAGCCCGCAAAGCGATAAATATCAACATGAAAACATGATGAAAAATGGACGTATCAACTCCCCCAAGCTTAGACCTCGCTTGTCCTCAAGCGAAAGCCTAGCTCAATAAATATGTCCACATGTTTAGGGAGAGAGGTGTCGACAAAACAAGATACGAACATGCATGCATCTTGATCATGATCAGAACAGCAATACCAACATATAATCTCTCATGCTAAAGTGATAATTCCTTCACAAAGTAAAGCATGGATCAAGAACCTTACCGAGAAGTAACAACCGATAGCCTTTAGTCATTGAAGCAATTGCAATTTATCACAACATCAGAAAGAGTCAAATAAGAGCTTGTAAAGCAAATCCACATACTCAATCATTCTTTCATTCTCTACAATTGCTACAACTCACGTGGTACTCATGAGATCAAAGTTTCAGCTGGACACAAAGAAAGATAGGGGCTTATAGTTTTGCCTCCCAACTACTTACCTCAAGGGTAATATCAACAATAATAATTCATGAATACTTACCTCCAAGTTGACATACGAATATAGATCTCTCCCAAGCATATGACGTTAGCCCAGACAAAGGCAAAATAGGGAATTGGTGAAGATCACCATGACTCTTTGAAGGGCAAAAAGTAAAGGTACAAGATGGGCCCTTCGCAGAGGGAAGCAGAGGTTGTCACACGCTTTTGAGGTTTGGATGCGTTTCCTCTTAGTGCGGAGGAACGTCACTTTATATTGCCACCTGTGATAAAGAACTTTATTATGCAGTCTGTCGCTTTTATGTCTTCCTCATCATAGGTTCGTACAAAGCTTATTTTCCACACACTAATATATCATACATATTAGAGAGCATTTTTTATTGCTTGCACCGATGACAACTTACTTGAGGGGTCTTATTCAATACATAGGTAGGTATGGTGGACTCTCATGGCAAAGCTGGGTTGAAGGTTTATGGATGCACAAGTAGTATCTCTACTTAGTGCGGGAGGTGTGGCTAATATGAGGTGGAAGCAATCGTCACATGCTAAGGGACCTCTAATCATATAACATTGTTCGGAACCAATTCATTATGTTGTCTTCCTTGTCCAACATCTACTTCTGGGCATGCAATAGTTTAGTGAGTGTTCACAATCATAGATGGTGTCAGAGATGATATTTTTATATGTGAACCTCTCCTTCTTTATCACTTCCTATTAATTGCAACAATGACCAAGGTCTACGTTTGCCTACCATCAACAAGTTTCAATCCTCATTCTTTTTATATGTGAAGACATCACATCCCATAAGATAATTACATGATCTTTCATGCTTTTGTTCTATTCCCACTCTTTTGATCAACGCAATAGGCAAAGCCCTTCAACTAAGACACTCTTTATTATATGACTCACGAGCTCGAATACATCGGGGGTGACACAAAGCAAAACTAAATACTAAAACACTAAGACTTTTAATCTACTAGAGAAAGAGAAAACTGAAAAGGAAAACTAAAACAAAGGTAAAGGCAAAAGATGTGATGGTGATACGATACCGGGGCAACTCCCCCAAGCTTGGCACAAGCCAAGGGGATTGCCCATACCAATGCTCAGTTGTCTTCCTTTGGTGGTGATGGTGGTGTTGTTGCAACATGAGTTTCATTCTCCGTCTTCCAAGGCTTAGGTGCTCCATCATGGAAAGATGAATGAGTCTCCGGAATCCTCAAATCTGCAGCCAACCATATTGATTTAAATCTATACTCATACTCATAGTTTTGGTTCTGCAGGTCATAGATCTGTGCCTGGAGTTGATCAATCCTATCATAGAGCCTGGAGAGGTGCTTCCCAATGTCATTGGCATCAATCATGTGCTTGTTGGTGAACTCCGTGATCATCATATGGTTGGTGTTGAGTCCACGCTCCACCATCCCTTGGCACTTGAAGACTTGTTGCTCCATTGCTTCGAGCCTCATCTCCACGCTTCCGGTCTTCTTGGGCCCCTCAACATCACGGATGTGCAACATCCCCTCACGCATCTCGATAGATTGACGGTGTTGCAACACTCCCGTGAGGTAGGGATTGATGACCTTCTCGAAGATCTTGTCCTTCGGAGCTTTTGGGGAAGTCATAGCGATCTACATCTGCAACAGAAACAGGCTCGAAACGAAAAACAGAGCAAATCTTCGTGATGCAGGGGTCAGACCAAAAGGGGGGTATATATAATGATTTTTTTTCCAGACCAGAAGGAGTACCCTGCACGCAAACGACATCCGGGAGGCGCACGAGGTGGCCACAAGCCCTCACGGCGCAGCCAGGGGGTGGGCCCGTGCCGTGCAGGCTTGTTGCCTCCTCGCGCACATTCGGGACTACTTCCAATTTTTATATTTTTTCAAATATTCCAAAACGGAGAAAATTTTCTACTGGAAAAGTTTTGGACTCTGTTTTCTTACCGAATCACATACCTCTTCGTTTTCGGAGTCTGAAACAGGCTCATAAGTATCCCTTAGTTATTCTTGCAGAGTTATGGTATTGATAATATTTCTTTCAAAATTTATGGGAGTACCTGAGATATAATGCTTGATTCTCTGCCCATTTACAACTCTCGGACAATTACCTTCCGCGTTGTTGATCTTAATAGCACCGGAACGATATACTTCCTCAACAACATAGGGACCTTCCCATTTAGAGAGAAGCTTGCCTGCAAAGAATCTTCAACGAGAGTTATATCAAATAACCTCTTCTTTTGTATCCTCTTATCATGCCACCTCTTAACATGTTCTTTGAACAACTTGGCATTCTCATATGCCTGAGTTCTCCATTCAACAAGCGAGCTAATATCAAATAACCTCTTCTCACCGGCAAGTTTGAAATCAAAGTTGAGCTCTTTGATTTCCCAATAATCTTTATGTTCTAGCTCAAGAGGTAAATGACATGCTTTACGTACACCATTTTGTATGGAGACATGCCCATGGGATTCTTATAGGAAGTTCTATAAGCCCACAGTGCATCATCGAGCTTCTTAGACCAATTCTTTCTAGACCTGTTGACAGTCTTTTGTAGAATTAGTTTAATCTCTCTGTTGCTTAGCTCTACTTGACCACTGGACTGAGGGTGATAGGGAGACGCAATTCTATGGTTGACATCGTACTTAGCAAGAATTTTACGGAAAGCACCATGAATGAAGCGTGAACCACCGTCGGTCATTAGATATCTAGGGACTCCAAATCTAGGGAAGATAACTTCTTTCAGCATCCTGATAGAGGTGTTGTGATCAGCACAAGTAGTGGGGATAGCTTCTACCCACATAGTGACGTAATCAACAGCAACTAGGATATGAGTATACCCATTGGATTTTGGAAAAGGTCCCATATAATCAAAGCCCCAAACATCAAATGGTTCAATGACAAGTGAATAGTTCATAGGCATTTCCTGACGTTTGCTAATATTACCTATTCTTTGACATTCGTCACAAGACAAGACAAATTTACGGGCATCCTTGAAGAGAATGGGCCAATAGGAACCTGATTGCAATACCTTGTGCGCAGTTCTATCTCCCGCATGGTGTCCTCTGTAGGCCTCGGAGTGACACTTCTGTAGGATTTGTCCGTGTTCATGTTCAGGTACACAATGTCTAAAAACACCATCTACTCCTTCCTTATAAAAGTGGGGATCATCCCAAAAGTAGTGTCTCAAGTCAAAGAAGAATTTCTTCTTTTGCTGGTACGTGAAACTAGGTAGTATGTATTTGGCAACGATATAATTTGCATAATCAGCATACCACGGTGCACTAAGTGAAGCATTGATGACATTCAATTGTTCATCGGGAAAGCTATCATCAATAGGTTGTGGGTCATCAAGAACGTTCTCCAACCTAGACAAGTTATCTGCTACTGGGTTATCAGCACCCTTTCTGTCGACAACGTGCAAAACAAGTTCTTGTAGCAAGAGAACCCATCTGATAAGTCCAGGTTTAGCCTCTTTCTTCTCCATAAGGTACATAATAGCAGCATGATCAGTGTGAATAGTGACTTTGGAATCAACTATGTACGACCTGAACTTTTCACATGCAAACACGACTGCTAAAAACTTCTTCTCCGTAGTAGCATAGTTTCTCTGGGCACTGTCTAGAGTTTTACTAGCATAGTGAATAACATTCAACTTCTTATCAACTCTTTGTCCTAGAACAGCACCAACAACATAATCACTGGCATCACACATGATCTCAAAAGGCAAGTTCCAATCAGGTGGTTGAACAATAGGTGCAGTTATCAAAGCCCTCTTAAGTATTTCGAAGGCTTCCTCACAATCATCGTCAAAGACAAAAGGAATATCCTTTTGCAAGAGATTGGTAAGAGGCCTAGAAATCTTAGTGAAGTCTTTAATGAACCTTCTACAGAAACAAGCATGACCAAGGAAACTTCTTATACCTTTGATATCTGTGGGGTATGGCATTTTCTCGATTGCATCAACCTTAGCCTTATCGACTTCAATACCTCTTTCGGAAATTTTATGTCCTAAGACGATGCCTTCATTAACCATAAAGTGGCACTTCTCCCAATTCAAGACAAGATTGGTGTCTTTACATCTCTGTAAGACTCGATCAAGGTTGCTGAGGCAATCATCCAAGGAAGACCCTAAACGGAAAAGTCATCCATGAAAACCTCAACAATATTTTCACAAAAGTCAGAGAATATAGCCATCATACATCTTTCAAAGTTGGCAGGTGCATTACATAAGCCAAAAGGCATACGTCTATAAGCAAAGGTACCGAAAGGGCACGTGAAAGTGGTTTTCTCCTGATCAGATTGTGGAACTGGTATTTGGGAGAAACCAGAATAACCGTCTAGAAAGCAAAAGTGTGTGTGTTTAGACAACCTTTCTAGCATTTGGTCGATAAAAGGCAAAGGGTAATGATCTTTCCTAGTGGCTTTATTTAATTTCCTAAAATCGATCACCATCCTATAGCCGGTAATAATCCTCTGTGGGATCAATTCATCCTCTTAATTAGGGACAACGGTAATGCCTCCTTTCTTAGGGACGCAATGCACCGGACTCACCCAATCGCTATGAGCAACAAGATAGATAATACCCGCTTCCAGGAGCTTTAGTATTTCTTTTCTTACTACTTCTTTCATCTTAGGATTCCATCTCCGTTGATGATCAGCAACTGGTTTGAAATCAGGATTAGTTTTGATCTTGTGCCTGCATAGAGTGGGACTAATGCCCGTAAGATCATCAAGAGTATATCCAATAGCAGCACGGTGCTTCCTTAGAGTTTTTAGCAATTTCTTTTCCTCATGCTCTGAGAGGCTAGCACTAATAATAACAGGATATATCACTTTTTCATCAAGATAGGCATACTTAAGAGTATCAGGAAACTATTTCAGCTCGAACACAGGATCACCCTTTGGTGGGGGTGGATCCCCAAGCAGTTCAACAGGCAATATTCTTAAGTATAGGATATTGTTCTAAGACAACTCTATCTATTCCATCCGTTTCATTCATATGCATATCATTTTCATGCTCAAGCAAGTATTGCTCTAAGGGATCAGTAGGAGGCACGGCAATAGAAGCTAAGGCAATAGTTTCATCCTTACTAAGTAACTCCTTCTCATGAGGTTGCCTACCAACCTTGGAGAAATTGAACTCATGTGACATACTTTCGAAGCCAACAGTGACAGCTTGCTTCTCACAATCAATATGAGCATTGACGATATTTAGAAAAGGTCTGCCAAATATGATGGGACAAAAGCTATCTTGTGCAGTAGCAAGAACGAGGAAATCAGCAGGATACTTCGTTTTACCACACAAGACTTCAACATCCCTAACAATTCTCACAGGGCAGATAGTATCTCTATTGGCAAGCTGAATAGTGACATCAATAGGCTCTATCTCAACAGGTGCAATCTCATCTTTGATTTCATCATATAAGGATTGAGGTATTGCACTAACACTAGAACCCACGTCACATAAACCATGATAACAATGATCTCCTATCTTAACAGAAACCACAAGCATGCCAACAACATGCCTATGTTTGTCTCTAACGTGAGGTTTAGCAATTCTAGCAGCATCTTCACAGAAGTGAATATTATGTCCGTCAACATCGTTGGACAGAAGATCTTTGATAATAGAAATGCTAGGTTCAACTCTAATTTGCTCAGGGGGTGTAGGTGTTCTAATGTAGCCTCTACGTATCACAGTTGAAGCTTTAGAATGATCCTTTATCCTAACAGGGAAAGGTGGTTTCTCAATGTAAGCACTGGGAACCACATGATCATTATAGGCAATGACTCTCTCTTCAACTGGAGTGGGTTTAACTACATTGACTTCTAAAGGAGGATGATATTTAAACCACTTCTCTTTGGGGAGATCAATATGAGCAGCAAATGATTCACACAATGAAGCTACTATCTCAGAGTCAAGTCCATACTTAGCGCTAAAGTCACAAAAAGTATTTGTCTCAACAAAGGATTTAACGCAATCAAACGTGAAATTCATACCTAACTCCTTACCTTCTTCAATTTCCCAATATTTAGAGTTGCGTTTAACTCTCTCCAATAAATTCCATTTGAAGTCAATATCTCTCTTCATAGAAGAACTGGTACAAGAAGTGTCAAGCATGGTGCGATCATCATGAGAAAGCCGAGCATAGAAGTTCTGAACGATAATTTCTCTCGAGAGCTCATGATTGGGACATGAATATAGCATTGATTTAAGCCTCCCCAAGCTTGAGCGATGCTTTCTCTCTCACGAGGCCAAAAATTATAAATATAATTCCGATCACGATGTACTAAATGCATAGGATAAAACTTTTGATGAAATTCCAATTTCAACCGATTGTAGTCCCATGATCCAGTATCATCACATAGCCTATACCATGTCAACGCCTTATCCTTCAAATATAAAGGAAAGACATTCTTCTTGACCTCATCCTCGGGCAAACCTCCAAGCTTAAATAAACCACAAACTTCATCTACATAGATTAGATGCAAGTCTGGATATGATGTTCCATCTCCTGTAAAAGGATTAGCCAGCAGTTTCTCAAGCATACCCGAAGGAAATTGCAAGAAAATATTTTCAGTAGGTGCAGCAGGTTGAGGAGCAACTCTCTGTGATTCCGTTCGAGGTGAGGATACCCCGAACAAGCCCCTCAAAGGATTAGTATCCATAGTGACAAGTGACAATAAATTTCAGCACACTATATGAATGTTTCCTTACCAAGTTCCACTTACCAAAGGCGCTTCACTCCCCGGCAACGGCGCCAGAAAAGAGTCTTGATGACCCACAAGTATAGGGGATCAATCGTAGTCCTTTCGATAAGTAAGAGTGTCGAACCCAACGAGGAGCAGAAGGATCTGACAAGTGGTATTCAGCAAGGTAAAATCTACAGGCATTGAAATTGTCGGTAACAAGTGATTGTGTGGTGAGATGATTCGTAGAAAGAAACAAGTAAAAAAAGTAGCAACGGTGCAGCAAAGTGGCCCAATCCCTTTTGTAGCAAGGGACAAGCCTGGAAAATTCTTATAGGAGGAAAAACGCTCCCGGGGACACACGGGAATTTCTGTCATGCTAGTTTTCATCATGTTCATATGATTCACGTTCGTTAGTTTGATAGTTTGATATGTGGATGGACCGGCGCTTGGGTACTGCCCTTACTTGGACAAGCATCCCACTTATGATTAACCCCTCTCGCAAGCATCTGCAACTACGAAAGAAGAATTAAGACAAAGTCTAACCATAGCATTAAACTAGTGGATCCAAATCAGCCCCTTACGAAGCAACGCATAAACTAGGGTTTAAGCTTCTGTCACACTAGAAACCCATAATCTAATTACTACTTCCCAATGCCTTCCTCTAGGCCCAAATAATGGTGAAGTGTTATGTAGTCGACGTTCACATAACACCACTAGAGGAAAAACAACATACAACATATCAAAATACCGAACGAATACCAAATTCACATGACTACTATTAGCATGACTTATCCCATGTCCTCAGGAACAAAAGTAACTACTCACAAAGCATAATTATATTCATGACCAGAGAGGTAATGAGTAGCATCAAGGATCTGAACATAAACTCTTCCACCAAATAATCCAACTAGCATCAACTACAAAGAGTAATCAACACTACTAGCAACCTTACAAGTACCAATCGGAGTCGCGAGACGAAGATTGGTTACAACTGATGAACTAGGGTTTGGAGATGAGATGGTGCTGATGAAGATGTTGATGGTGACGAGTCCCCTCCGATGAGAGGAGTGTTGGTGATGACGATGGCGATGATTTCCCCCTCCGGGAGAGAAGTTTCCCTGGCACGATCGTCTTGCCGGAGCTCTAGATTGGTTCTGCTCAAGGGCAAATCCACGAAAAAGCTCCTCCCTAATTTTTTTCTAGACGAAACCCTTCATATAGCAGAAGAGGGGGGCAAGTGGGCCAGCAGGTTGCCCACAAGCCCTCATGGCGCGGCCTGGGGGGTGGCCGCAACTTGCACGCTTGTAGCCAACCCCTGGCGCCCCTCTGGCGCTTCTTCGGCCTAGTATTTTTTATAAATCCGGAAAAAAATCCTCGTTGTTTTTTACGGCGTTTGGAGTTGCGCAGAATAAGTATCTCAAACTTGCTCCACTTTCAGGCTAGAATTCCAGCTGCCGGCACTCTCCCTCTTCATGTAAAGCTTGCAAAATAAGAGAAAAAAGGCATAAGAATTGTACCGTGAAGTGAAATAAAAGCCCAAGAAGCGATAAATATCAACATGAAAACATGATGCAAAATGGACTTATCACACCTCTCCAGCCAATAACCATCAGTGGGGCTGGATACCCATGGTGGCTCCCACATGTTCCACGATGATCTCATCGGATGAACCACGATGTCAAGGATTCAACCAATCATGTATACAATTCCCTTTGTCTACCGGTATAGAACTTGCCCGAGATTCGATCGTCGGTATCCCCATACCTTGTTCAATCTCGTTGCCGGCAAGTCTCTTTACTCGTTCCGTAGCACATCATCCCGTGACTAACTTCTTAGTCGCATTGAGCTCATTATGATGATGTTCTACCGAGTAGGCCCAGAGATACCTCTCCGTCACACAGAGTGACAAATCCCGTTCTCGATTCGTACCAACCCAATAGATACTTTCGGAGATACCCGTAGTGCACCTTTATAGTCACCCAGTTACGTTGTGATGTTTGATACACCCAAAGCACTGCTACGGTATCCGAGAATTGCACAATCTCACGGTCGAAGGAAAAGATACTTGACATTAGAAAAGCTTTAGCATACGAACAACACGATCTAGTGCTATGCTTAGGATTGGGTCTTGTCCATCACATCATTCTCCTAATTATGTGATCCTGTTATCAATGACATCCAATGTCCATGATCAGGAAACCATGATCATCTATTGATCAACGAGCTAGCCAACTAGAGGCTTGCTAGGAACACATTGTGATCTATTTATCCACACATGTATTACTATTTCCTGTTAATACAATTATAGCATAAACAATAGACGATTATCATGAACAAGGACATATGATAATAACCATTTTATTATTGCCTCTAGGGCATATTTCCAACAGGTTTCCTTGAGGAAAGGTTGTATGAGATACAACCAGAAGGTTTTGTCGATCCTAAGGATGCTAACAAGTATGCAACCTTGAGCGATCCTTCTATGGACTGGAGCAAGCGTCTCAGAGTTGGAATAAGTGCTTTGATAAGTTGATCAAAGTTTTTGGTTTTATACAAACTTTATGATAAACTTGTATTTCCAAAGAAGTGAGTGGGAGCACTATAGAATTTCTCATGAGTATATGTGGTTGACATATTGTTGATTGGAAATGATGTAGAATTTCTGGAAAACATATAGGGTTGTTTGAAAGGTTTTTTTCAAAGGAAAACCTGGATTGAGCTACTTGAACATTGAGCATCAAGATCTATAGTTATGGACCAAAACGCTTAATAGAACTTTCAAATGAATACATACCGTGATAAGATTTTGAAGGAGTTCTAAATAGATCAGCCAATAAAGGAGTTCTTGACTGTATTGTAAGACTCAAAACCCAACCACGGCAGAAAAAATAAAGGACGAAGGTTGTCCCCTATGCCTTAGCTGTAGGCTCTAAAGTATGCCATGTTGTGTACCACACCTCATATATGCCTTGCCATGAGTCTGTCAAGGGGTGCAAAGAGTGATCCAAGATTGAGTCGCTGAACAACGGTAAAAGTTATTCTTAGTAACTAGTGGACTAAGGAATTTTCTTGATTATGGAGGTGATTGAAGAGCTCGTCGTAAAGAGTTATGTTGTAGCAACCCGACTCAAAATGAGTCAAGCCTCTGTGTATCTGTGCCATCCCTGGATCAGTATGCTGGCACACACAATACATCAATGTATATATCAAAGTGCAATCACATGTAAATAACATTAAAACTGATATATATACCTTAAAATCATAGTGGAAACAGTCAAGGGAGTGGAGTCCCAATAAACACCAAGGGCCAGTTGAGTACAGACCGTAACCCTGAATCGTACTCTTACTCGTCGAAGAAAGTATCTGCAACATAAGATGTTGCAGCCGTGTAGGTCAGCATATTGAATATGACGGCAAGTCACAAAAGAGAGGGGTAAAAATAACATCTATACTATATGCATATATGGCAGGTGGGGCTGTAAGTTTTTAGCGGAAAGCAAAGTTTTCTCCTACAACAAGAGAAGGGATAAAAGCAAAATATTACTACATTGTTGGTTGTTAATGAGATGGTTCCACCAACCAGTTCTCGTACCCAAGTTGTCAATAATTCCGACATCATTAATATTATTTGTGTTGAGAATTCCAGATAGTTTCAGTTCCTTTGGCTCAAGTTGTCCATGACCGTGGACACGGCTAATCGATTAGGTTTGAGTACTCTGCAGAGTTTTGCACACGTTCCCCACAAGATTTGATCGCCTCCGTTGAAATCCTCGCACTTCAGGGTGTTTGAGAACCGGATGATCAAAACATGGTCTTTCAACGGGTTCCTCTGAGACTCTGACGGTGCCCATCCAATCCTACCGTTCTTCTACATCTCGTAGCACCACCTGTCGAGATTCACTATGTTGTTCAACCAAGCCAGAGCCCATAATGACTTGTGGCTGTGCAGGTAAGCCTTGGGTCTTGAAATATCCATCCATCTCTTTGAGCCTGGGTCAAGCTTTCCATAAGATGTCATAGCGCTTCTCCATGCATCCCGGGTCGTCCACTCGTTTCCCCAGGGAGCCCATCTAAACCATCCTTCACCTAGAGGTACATTTCGTTCTGAGGTCTTGCAAGTCTTTGAGTCTTCAGGTCTTGATTATTAAGTTCTCACAACACTCATGATAAACACTCAACCAAACCCCGTCTACTAGGAGCATAGCACAATAACGTCCCAGTCAAAGTAACAAGGGTGATGGGTGCCTACCACATGATACTACATCAAGATCCAAATTTCCAAGTACCTACTTTGCATGCAATTGGGTGAAGAAGATAGAACTACTATGCATATAAAACATAGGTAGAATATGATCAATGTGACTTGCCTTGGTGATGGTTGTCGAGCTCGAGTGCGTCTAGATAACAAGCTTCGCACTCCGGATAATCTATCGACACAAACAATTTCACACAATAAGCAGCACAATTACAAGAAAATCAAAATAAAGCATCTAATAACAAAATAGCTATAACACACGGTGAAAAATTTGTCTTCCATAACCAAATCACAATCTGTTTTGGTGAAAACCACAAGATAAAATATCTAAAAAATTCGGCAACTGAACCTACTGATAAATAATATCACTAGTGATCAGTAGAAAAAAGAATTAATTGAAAAGCTATTTTTAAACTCCCAGTATAAGCAAAACAAGATTTGAACCAAATATGTTCTAACTCAAATTTTATAAATTCAAACATAGTCAAATTATATATTTTTGGAAACAACAAGAATTTTTGATCTAATGCATTGTAGAATAAAAGTTATTAAGAAAACACAATCAGAACTGTTTCTGTTTTGAAGACAGAAAACTGAATTAAAAAAATTACTTGCGTGCTAGAGGGAAGATAACGCTGGCAGGGGTGAACGGCGGCAAGGAGAGGCTGCTTCGGCAAGGGGGGGTCACCGGCGGAGAGGGGGAACAGTGGAGGAGGTCGGCGCTTGGTGGGGGGCGGCGTCAGGGGGGTCCTGAGGCGAGGAGGATATGTCAGGGGCTCCTGCTCGTGCTCCTGGCGGCGTCCGTGGCGTGAAGGTCCTGAGCGAGGTGGGGTGACCTGTAGGGAAGGGGCGACGAGGTGAGGGGGGAGGCGACGTGGGGGTGCAGCAGGGGTAGGGGAGTGGGGAGGGCCTTGCCTGGCGTTGGGGAATGGCGTCAGAGGAGCTTCTGTGCTTCGTTCCTGGCAGAAACAACAATGGTGGGGGCGCCGTGGCTATGGGCAGGGAGACGTCGGGATGATCGGGAAAATGGAACGAGGAGAGGCGGGGCAATCTTATAGGGGTGGTGGGAGGCTCGGGAAGGAAGGAGAGCTCGTGAATCGGGGGAGGGAAGTTTCTTGTGAAGCTTCTGCCATGGCGAGAGAAGGAAGGTCGTGAGGAGGAAGAAGAAGGTATGGATTGGGCCTGATTCATTTCCTAACGTGGCCCAGGTTCTTTCCTAAATAAGAGATCTCCTTCCTTTTTATTAAAGACAGGACTTAAAACAATTAAAAGGAAATAAAATATCCTCAGAATATAGGGGTATAATATATCAAAATTATCAGAAAAATAAATCCAAAAAGATGGGCATTTTTTCACGGCCAAAATAAATACTTCAGAAAAATGTTTTCGAGAAAATCCTAAATTGTTTTATTTTATTTTTTGCAAATATTTTTTTCAAATACCCCTTGGGTTTTATGGTTCAAATATTTCAAAGAAATATCCTGGGTTTGGAGGGTCATGTTCCTCCTCTCTTTTTATTGCTTGGCAAGATAATGTTCCCGGCACTCCGTGAGTGAATAAAATGCAAAGCTAAAAAATCGAAAGATATTCAAATGCCACCTGGATTCAAATTCTCTATAGTTGAAGAAGTCATGCTATCTTCTCTCACTGTTTTTAAAGTGATGAATTTGAATTCACGGGTAAAAGGGAAAGTCATTTTATTCCCTCTCATTCAAAAGTTTTAAAAAAATCAAACTTCACTCAAGTTTCAATCACTCAAACAAACAAACGATCAAACTAGTAATTATTATAACATGCCAAAATTTGTGATGTTACAAACCTACCACACTTAAAATAAATCTCATCCTCAAGATTCGAAGAGGCTAGAAAGAAAGGTTAGGGTTTTGGAGGTTTTCAAACAAATCCAATCTCCTGCAAAGTGGGATGCTACCACACCTAAAATGAGAGTTACTGGTCCCTCTTCCGTCACTGAGTCTCCTTAACTGACAGTCTCGTGATCAATTATAAATAGCATATAGATGATTCTCATGGTGGTCTACCATTTGTGGTTATCCTGCAGAGAGAGGGGTCTTGGATTCATCTTCACCATAAAATTTCCTACGCGTGACAACAAATGCCATGTACATGGGGCTTTCAATATACCAATCTAAGGCTTAAACAAAAGCTTCAAAGAACGTCGTCTCTCTCTATGGGTAAGTCTATCAGATTTACCATTCCGAATAGCAAGATAAATAATAAGAGTAAGTCGTCATGGTGATCAATCGATTCCGCACCCAAATCATTTCTCTGCATAAGGTTTAGCGAATCTCGCATTCTAACACTTGGGCATCCTCACAAGTGTTGCACAATTTCTCTTGTCCACGAACGAAGTTCGGATAATCCATTGGTTCTGCAAGCTGAACAAAACATCTATCGTATCTTCACAACTCTCGGTGTTACGCATGCTCCTAAGAAGACGTTTGCTGATCCATCATAGCTTCTTCCAAGATTCTTCCTTCATAAAGGTAGTGTTGGATCCTTATTAGTCCTGGGGTCTATGTGTTACAAGCCCACTTTAACTCATACTTGGAATTACTCCGCCTTTAAATTCTATAGTGTTTCATTCCATCATACTCTTGGGGTAACCATCATATAATAAAAATCCTCAGACTTATTTTTTTGATACACACTCCACTCTGTGCGATACTTTTTTTCCATTGGTGTATTTACCATTAAAAGGTATTGGTTCTTCCATCACTACTAGGAAAAGGCCTGCTAATGGTGCACCTATTTTGGCTACTAATGGCGCACTATAGCTACGCCACTAGCATCACGCCATTAGATTTTTTTACTAATGGCGAACCACAAGTGCGCCATTAGTATCTGGTATACTAATGACGCACCAGGCAGTGCGCCATTAGTATTGCTCACGGTGCGCCATTAGTATCTGGTATACTAATGGCGCACCAAGTAGTGCGCCATTAGTATAGATCCTGGTGCGCCATTAGTATCTGGTATACTAATGGAGCACCTCCTGGTGCGCCATTAGGATGCCTCCCAGGGCCATATTTACCCATGTGCTCTGGCTTACTAATGGAGCACTAGTTGATGATGCGCCACTAGTGTGCTTTTGAAGTGCGCCACTAGTGTGCTGAGTGGTGCGCCACTAGTATGAATATTAGGTATTTATTTTATTTTTTCTGATATTTGCACAGATTACAAAATATATTATTGCACAGAATATAGAGAGCACAACATATAAACAACAGATTTATCGAATACAATAGAAGATTAGTCTCCGAATACAATTCATCATATTAGTCTCCGAATTTAAAATACCGAACAAAGTTAGAACATTACAAGTCTCGAGACCGCGAGTAGCGAGTTTGTCTTCACATTACAAGTCGGTATCGACCATCTAAACTACCATCACATAGAAGAGAGTTGCGGTCATCACGATGAGCATAATCACAATGAAACTGGTCTTCATCCGGTTCCTCCAACGCTCCCTCCTCTCTCCCGCTGAACCGCGTACCCCTTGACTATTTCTTTGGGCGCCGTTGGATACCCTTCGGAGTTCACTTCAGGAAATTCCTCCTTTACGGTGCTGAGCACGTTCGGGCGTCGGTCCTTCCGTTGCCTCTTCGATTGGCTGCCATCTGTGCGTGTGCTGCCATCATCAGTGGTGGCATCCTCGGCGGCACCATCAGTGGTTTCATCCCCGACGCCACTGGGGGTTGTGTACTCGGGATGGGTGTCTTCCGCGGCGTCCTCATAGCGGTGAGGTTCTTCCTCCATCTCCTGGGACAGCTCCCAGAATGGCTTGCCCGAACCGCCGGCCTCATCGTTGTGGGCCATGTTTCGCTCTAAATAGGAAAAAAGTTTGGTCAAAAAGTTGGTTATTGTCAAGGAACAAGATCATGGTCTCATCATTTAGGGTTTGTCGACACCGAGGCATCCTAAAAGCTAAGATTTTATCATTTAGGGTTTGTCGACGCCGAGGCACCCTAAAAGCCTAAGCTTTCATCATTTAGGTTTTTATCAACACCGAGGCACCCTAAAAGCCAAGGTTTTATAATTTAGGGTTTGTCGACGCTGAGGCACCCTAAATGCTAAGTTAAGTTTTCATCATTTAGGGTTTATTGATGCCAAGGCACCCTAGGTTGACTGATATATATGGGTATCTTCTAATAATATACCCTATCAAGAAAAGGGAAGGAGAATTCTAAGTTGGGCCTAATCACTTGGCTCTATTGCCACCTATGGTTTAATGCAGCAAGAATAAAGGGGCAGTTGATCCTACTTAATTAAGTACTAAGATACCCCGGCCCATGCATTAGTCGCAAGTACCCCATATGTCCTATTTTTAGCAAAGTCATGCTAAAATTCACGGAAAATTTCAGCATGACCTTTGTCGAAAATAGGACATATGGAGTACCCGAATTTACCGGAACGGAAGTTAATCGACATCCGGCAAACTCAAGGGCCTCTCAGGGTACCTGCAAAATCATCACGACACGATGGTCGGAAACAAAACCCAGCAAACTAGCACCACAATGTGCCTCTACTTTCATATGGATGAAAATGACACAGACCATATGGTCCTCTGCTTTCATATGGACAAAAATAGGTCACCCAACAAAAAATCATCAATAGTTTAGCTAGTCTGTACCCTCGAGAATGAACATATAGCAATATCTGTTGTCCCCCCATAACATACGGAAATCAAAATCAGCTCAACTTAGATGACTAGCTAACTCATTTTTCAGATAGCAATATCTGTTGTCCCCCCATTGTACCTGAAGAACTAGCGGCTGCTGCTCCTCTGCCCGTGCTGCTGATGCTCCTCTTCCGCTGATCCAAGTGACTTTGCTGTGCTGCTGCTGATTAGAACAATTTTGCTCCTCTGCACTCTGAAGAAGGTAACTACGTCAGAGTACTGTACCTGAAAATTAATGAAGTTGATTTAGTGTTAAAATTAGGCATGCGTTAAGTATGACAACACATGTAAAATTGATAAGTACTAGGACAGACTAAGTTAAGAGTTACGGATTACAATGTAGACGTTTTTGCAAGCTTGGGACAGTAGGAGTAGCAGTTCTCCCTCGTAAATGTATTACCAAAATGATGGAAATCAAGGTAATAAGACCATGGTCTGAACAGAACTGCCTAAAAAAATGTTTAGCTAGTCATTTCGGCCAAATATTATTTGTAGACCAATCAAAATATTGAAGCAAGTGTGATGAACAATTATCAATTTCTGATTCTTCGCTATCCAATTGTCGAGAATTTCCAAAACATGACATGCAAGCCAAGTGCTCAGAAATATCTTCTCTAAGGCTCCTAAACATTACTTACGAAGTAAACTAAACTTTGAATGGAAAGGAGGATCCCACCTTGAAAGTATCTATCTTAAGCATCTCTTAGATATTTTCATAAAGAATAAGCCACCGTTATCAAGCCATTAGACATTAAGAGCAACAACAAAAATACAAAACTGGACATGAGTTAAAACTGAAGAGCACAAACATAACTTGGAAAAAACCAATCGAGACAAAATCATGGAGTCTATGTAATACTTCACTGTAGATGAAAGACATCTAAGACACATATATAGCTAGAATCCATTATAACAAATAGCAATTTCCCCTGAGTCCAGTGTCCACGACAAGCAAATAAAATTTCAGGAGGATATTAACAAATGGGATATCTTGATCAAAATCGGTAGAGATATGAAAACCCATGACTCCAGTTGCCAACTTCACAACGTTTACCATTAGGCTGTGACTCAACTATGGTCCAAAGGGGAAGAAACTTGAAACGACAGCAGCGACTACGGACACAGATGGACCCCAGACATTCAGACTGAAACTTGACGACGACGCTGAACCTTCTTGACCCTCATTACTATTCTAGGACTCTCTGTAACAGTAACGACACGATATATAAGCCATGCACAAGAGAACATTGAGACAGGCAAATAATGAAAGGAACTATTGAATAGAATGTTTCAGATTTAGACCCTTGACTCTATTAGAAAATCATATAACTCTAAGCATTCAATATTTCAGCTTAACATTCAAGCATATGCTCACATAGACAACCATTAGAAAATCATGCCAGTCTTTCAGAGACTGCAAAATGATCTATGGCCAGTCTGATACTTAACTGACCAGTAGTTTAAAAGAGCGATATGAAGATAAAACAAACTGGGGATGATACTTTATGTAACACTTTGTAGAGTATACTTATGTTTTGGTTACCATAAAAATCTAGTAGAGCTCAAAGGCACCAATTTATTCAAACATTTTGGCAACAAGAACTGTCAAGAACGACGCCATTAAAATGACAGGCATGTCAATAACTCCGGCAGTCTAAATTGTGTCAGAGGGTCGCGCGTCGTAGAGAATGGACGTCAAAATGCACGAAGAATACCAAATGACAATATCACCTCAGGGTCTTGTGATCCTTCGGGTCATGGTGACGCTCGTCCGATGCGTTGCTGCTTGCTTTGATGATCGTCTAGAGGGACCTCAAGCCTGCGATCGCAGGCGAAGGGAAGAAAATTCCTGCAATGACGAGAGTATCCGGTTGGCCGTTAGCTCATCCGCGTCGCAGAAATAAAAAAGATCTGACACACACACATGATGAAATGAAGTGAAAAGAAAATAAAGTGTTCGAGCTTATTTGCCAATCTTGCAGGAACTATGAATTTCCCCATGGAGAAAACATGCTTCAGCTTCAGCTGGCTGTTGGCTCACTCGTGTTGCAGAAGTGCAAAAAACTGACATGCATTGCATACATACATATGATGAAATGATAAACGCTAAATCTATTTGCCAGTCTTGCAGCAACTAAGAATTCCCCACAGAGTAACATGAACTAACTGAGACTATGATTGTTGGCGGCCTGCAATTTACAGCATCATTTTAACACAGCATAAAGAAAAGAAAACATTGGCCTGTCCTAATTGGATTAAATTAAATGAATTTCTACTACGCAGTGGTAATTCAACTCCCAACCACCGGCGCCCACAATCCGCACGACCTAGATAAAATCTCAATCGAATCAGAGTGCGCGAGTGAACCACACACTGCGGCCGTTCATAGAATCAGAACAGAAAACACCATTTCTGTTATGTAGAGAATCGCGCGTCGGTGCGGGATCTCAGGGAGAGAGGGATAGGGGGCGGGACCGGACCTGGCAGAATGGACTGGAGGGAGAGCGACGGTGGGCAGTCGCAGCTGCAGGGCAGGAGGGGGCGGAGGCGGCGGCGGCGGCGGAGGCGGAGCAAACACTAGCGCCTCCAGAGCTCCGTGGGCTGCCTGGACGACGGTGGGGGAAGGGGTGGGCGGGGACGAGCGCGCGCGAGGGCAGATGGAGTAGAGGCGTGCGAGGGCAGCCGACTTAGGAATAGCGCACCCCGAGCGGTGCAACATTAGAATTTTTTTTATATAGTAATGGCGCATGTATATGAGGTGCGCCTTCTCTACCTTGTTAATCTCTGAAGTAGTAGCGCAGTGGTGCGTGGGTTTTGCCTGCTAGAAGGAGGTGGCGGGTTCGATCCCCCCTCAGCACCCTTTTTGGGGTTATTTTCCTTCGGGACAGTAGCCATCAGAGAGTATTCCCTGCCCTCTTGCACTTTGTTGTAGAGCAGATGCTTCTCAGCCCGGTGGTTTGATGCAGGATTGAGTACCAGGGGGACAGGGTTCGAATCCTCTTCCCCCCTCCTTTTATTTTTTTTCCTTTTATTTTTTTCTATGCATTGTTTTCTTGTGCTGGTTGCACCTTGGTTTGAGAAGTTGATGTTGTGGTGTGCATCACACCATGAGGGTGATTTATCTTCCCTCACAACAACATCTACTACCTAGTATATTTTTTTGATGTTTGCAAGCCTCTATGTTGATTTTGTTTCAACTACATGCGTAAACATGCGCCAAGTCAAGATACTTGAAACATTCAAAGGAGGATACCATCCTATCATACTACATCATAGTCATCTCAACATTCACGCGGCTACGCCTTAAGGGACTTCCTAGGCAAGTATGCAAAGGATTTCCCCCGTGGCCTTGGAGCCTTGCATTGGTGTTCCCTCGAAGCGGAAAGGGTGATGTAGCATAGCGGTGGTAAGTATTTCCCTCAGTTTGAGAACCAAGGTATCAATCCGGTGGAAGAGTATCTCAAGATCCTCCACAAACACAAAAGCTTGCACCCAACGCTATGCAGGGGTTGTCTGCCTATGATTAGGAGCTGAATCTTGTGAATAGGTGTTCTAGTGGTAAGTATGCTGACGGCGGCGGCGGTGGAGCGGGGAGGGTGCGGGGGGTGCTCGGCGGCGAGGGGGATCTTGCGAGGGGTGATAGCGATCGAGATGGAGGGGATCGAGATCGAGTGTCCTCATGAATATTCAATATTTTTTCATATTGAATATGAAAAAATATCATCAAATTTCAAAATGTCGAAATACAATCAAGAAATGAAGGCTACAATTTAAATACAATCGATCTTAGCTAGCTATTTGTTCACAATCGTCTTGCCCTTATTTTTTGTAAATGAAGTTCTTCTCTTGAACGGACGTCCTTTAGGTAGGGTGGTCCTGCTTCTTCTTGTGGTCTATGTTGGTACTTCATCATCGTCGTCATGTTCCATCTTCGGGTCGCCGTACTTGTCAAAGTCTTTCTCATTGGCGACTCCATCCATTCCGATGATCTTCCTTTTGCCTCTCCTCACGACAACACGACTGGGCTTTGGCGGGTCGGTAATGAAGAAGCATTGGTCCACTTGGGAAGCCAGTACCCATGGCTCATTTTTCGCGGTAACGTTTGCGCCCATGGTCTTGGATTTGGCTTCGGGTATAACCATGGTGGTGAAATATCGGTCTTCTTTTATGATGCTCTTGGCCCATCTGACAATGAATATCGGGACCTTCTCTCCAGCGTAGCTCAGCTCCCAGATCTCCTCGATCCTTCCGTAGTATCTCTCCTTGTCGTTACCGGTGTAGGATTCCATCGTTACCCCGGAGTTCTGATAACCATCGCTCTTCATGTCCTTTCCCTCGGTGTAGAATGTGTAGCCGTTGATATCGTACGCCTCATACGTCATCAGGTTATGCTCGGCACCCTGTGACAAGGCGAATATGAGTTGTTCTTCTGCAGAAGAATCCTCATGTAAAGGGTACGACAAAAGCTTCTGCTTGAACCAACGCGTGAAACATGAGTTGTGCTCTTTGATTATATCTCCGTCCGTCCTCTGTTGGCCTCGGTCATTGTACGGCTTCTCAATAAAGGTTTTGTGCTCTACGACCCAAGGATCGACCACGTCTATGTGTTGTAGCGCGACTAGGTTTGCTCTTTCAAAGTCGGCGAGTCAACCCTCGAAGTCGACATAAATTTCGCGGCGAACCTCACGGTGACCCCATCCTGCGAGCCTGCCGAGGTGCCTGTTGACGGGCAGACCAACGGGGTTCTCGATGCCTAGATAATTCATGCAGTAGGAGATGCGCTCTTCGGTCAGAAAGCCCCTGGCTATGCTTCCCTCTGGACGTGACATGTTGCGAACGTATCCTTTGATGACACCATTCATCCTTTCGAACGACATCATGTTGTGCAGGAACGTCGGCCCGAGTTGGATGATATCCTCCACGATATGGACCAGCATGTGCACCATAACGTCGAAGAATGCGGGCAGGAAGTACATCTCAAGCTCGCATAGTATCACCACGATCTCTTCCTATAGCCTTCTGAGTTGCCTCACGCCAACCGACTTCCGAGAGATGACGTCAAAAAAGTTGCATAGGACAAATAGCGTTTCACGGACGTGCGCGTCCATGATCCCACGGATTGCAACTGGAAGTATCTGCGTCATCAGCACGTGACAGTCGTGAGACTTCATCCCGCTAAACTTCTGCTTCGCTGAGTCTAGGTATCTGCTTATCTTCCCCACATAACCGTAAGGAAGTTTTACTCCTACGAGGCAGGTGAAAAACTGATCGATCTCCTCCTGACTTAGAGTGAAGCACGCGGGAGGGAAGTCATTTTCGGTCTTCTTGGCCTTTTTGCCTTTGCGACGACTTTCCGTGTCCTGCTTCGCCTCCTCATCATCATCATCGTCATCATTATTAGCGTGAAGCTCCTCCCTGATGCCCATTGATTTCAAGTCTGCCCTTGCTTTCGGTCCATCTTTGGTCCTCTCTGGCATGTTGAGCAGGGTACCAAGCAGACTCTCGCACATGTTCTTCGTGATATGCATGACATCAAGGCTGTGAGGCACACGGAGGATCTTCCAGTACGGAAAGTCCCAGAAAACAGACCTCGTTTTCCATACCTTCGCAGTGGCTCTGGCGCCTTCCGCTTCTTTCCCGGCTCTGGCGCCTTTCCCGGCGGTGGGCACTCTTTCCAATTTTTGAACAGCTCGTATATTTCCTCGCCTCTCCTCATAAGGAGGCGTCTTCGGGGTTCGGTTTCACCATCGAAGAGATCCTTGCGTTTTCTCCATGAGTCATCATCGCGAAGCCACCTTCGATGTCCCATGAACACGGTTTTTGAAGACCTGAGATCTCTATCTAGCTGGCGATACATTGTGTCATCCATGCACCAGACGCATCCAGAAAATCCGTGGACCACCTGCCCCGTGACATATCCGTAACCGAGATAGTCGTGCACCGTCGTGAGCAGTGCGGCTCTCATAGGGAAATATTCTTTCTCTGCGGCGTCCCACGTATTGGCTGGCGTTTTCCACACCGTGTCTAGCTCCTCTTTCAGCAGCCCTAGATACAGATTGATGTTGTTCCCTGGTTGTTTCGGCCCTTCAATTAGCATACTCATGTGAATGTACTTGCTTTTCATGCACAACCAGGGGGGAAGGTTGTACATCCACACAAACACAGGCCAGGTGCTACGTGTGCTTCTCTGGCTGCCAAACGGATTGACTCCATCGGTGCTCGCGCCCAGCACGATGTTCCTTGGATCGTCCCCAAATTCTGGGTATTCGTAGTTCAACGCTTGCCACTGGCTCGCATCCTTAGGGTGACTCAGCATCTTGTCTTTTTTATTTATCTCCAGATCATTTCCGTCATCTTCTCGCTTTTTCTCCTCCCTATCCGCGTGCCAACGTAGGAGCTTTGCTACCTTAGGGTCCGTGAAATACTGTTGCAGACGAGGAGTGATCGGAAAGTACCACACCACTTTTCGAGGAGCTTTCTTCCTCTTCTTGTATCGACTGACGCCGCACACCGGACATATGGTAGACTCCGTGTGCTCGTCTCGATAAATGACGCAATTGTTCATGCACAAATGATATTTCACGTCTGGTAAATCCAGGGGACACACGATTTTCTTCGCCTCCTCAAAACTGGTCGGGCACTTGTTCCCCTTGGGAAGACGTTCGTGCCAGAATGACATGTTCTTGTCGAAGCATGCGTCGGTCATTTTGTGTTTTACCTTCATCTCCAGAGCCATGAGCGTTATTTTCACGCGGGTATCCTCGGGCCTGCATCCTTCATACAATGGAGTAACCGCGTCTATCTCCAGTTGATCCAGCTTGGCTTTCTCTTGGGCGGCAGCTCTTGTGTTATCCGTCTACTTGAGAAGCAGCTCTTGAATATGAGGGTCCTGCACCCAGGCCATCGATGGTCCATCGTTGTCTGCTCCATAATTTTCATCTTCATGATCATGCCCTTCGTTTGCTCTGGCATCTTCCTCATCATCCTGTCCGGCATCTTCTACATGATGACTGTGTCCTGGAGATTCTTCGTCTTCTCGCCTGCCCTCGACGCGGTTGTCTTGCTCATGCCCTTCCTCATTTCTTTCTCGGCCCCCATGGACGACTTCATAATGATCTTCATCACCTTGCCACCGATAACCATCCATGAAACCATGCAACAGCAGGTGCTCCCGCACCTTTACGGAATCCGGGTCCATAAGGCTCTTCAGCTTGCATCTTCGACACCGACATCTTATCTCCGTCTCGTTCTTTTGAAGCATCTCGGCCTTCGCGGAGCTAAAAAACTTATTCACGATGCCTTCGGTCATCGTGCGGACCATGGTCGCCTGCGGGGTAGAGCAAAATGATATTTTAGAACCAATTTTTTTTTTGGCATGACTGCCTAAAAATAGGACAAAAAAGAATGCATAGTGCCAAATTCTCGCTGAAACGGAAATGAATCAACATTCCGGGAAAATATTGGCAACTATCGCATTTCAAATACCGGTACCTGCAAACACAAACATATATGCAACACCACAAACATACGTAGATCTAGCTAGGCCATAAAAAGTGCATGTGCACGTTGTTGGAGGGAGAAAAAAGTAGATCTACAACATAAAAGCTTTCCCCTTACTTATCTATCAAAAAAAGGTAATTTAACCACTTAATTTGGGTGAATCTATGATGCAAATGAGGTGAGGAGGAGGAGGCACCCGAGACAAGCTTGGAGGAGGAGGTGGAGAGAATGAAAGTGGGGAAAGTGACTGTGGTAGGTGGCTGTCCAAAATATCTAGCTGGTCCCAGGTTACTAATGGCGCACCACCTACATATGCGCCATTAGTAACCCTGGTTAATAATGGCGCACCTTCTGTGATGCGCCATTAGTAGTTCTGCAAAAAAAATAGTAGTGGCGCACCACCAACAGATGCGCCATTAGTAACACTGGTTACTAATGGCGCACTAGCTGTGGTGCGCCATTAGTAGTTTGCAAAAAAAAATATAGTAGTGGCGCACTACCAACAGATGCGCCATTAGTAACCCTGGTTACTAATAGCACACCAGCTGCTGGTGCACCATTAGTAGTTTTGCAAAAAAAATATATATAGTAGTGGCGCACCGAGTGTGTGGTGCGCCATTAGTGTCCATCACACTAATGGCACACCTGCACATGGTGCGCCACTACTATATAGTAGTGGCGCACTACTTGTGTGGTGCGCCATTAGTATCTATATCATCTATAGCCCTTTTCCTAGTAGTGCATAAATCATATTAATTTTATACTCAATCCTTTATTACATCCTTAATTTCTTCTCAAAAACTCCAAATTCAAAAGTACTTTGTTACAAATGCTGCCATCCACATTGTTCGGTATGGTCAAGCATTTCTGTCAACTTTGTGCATTTGTCTCCCTTGGAGATACTTTTAGTCCCACTGGAACCTTCCGAGGTGCTCCTTGAAATCATCCATCTTCTGCTTTATCATGGTGTCCATGAGCTTCATCTCCATCATCTCTGCATGCACTTCACTCAGGTATTCGTGGGTATGACAGAGTCTTGCTTCAAGTATTTCTCCAATCTAACGTATGGCTTCCATGGCAACTTCACGAACAGCATCAAAGAAGGTTGCTCGTGGTACACGTGAAATGAAAAAGTATTGCCCCATAGTCTTTGGACAGACTCCTTTTGCATGGTGGAGGTGTACTTCCACGTACCAATGTTCCACTCCACTTTCCATGAATGGGTAGCCTTTCTAGACGGCATCTCCTTCAAGATGAATGTGCTTCATCATGTCCTTCAGGATTTTTGGGTAATCAAGATCACTAGACAGGGTCATGATCATTTCTAGGCCCTTAAGGAAGGACTCGTAGAGGGTTCTCATCTGCAGGTGTCAGAAAATGGGTACTCAGAGGAATGTATGTGTCTCCTTGGTATGCATGGTACATTCCAAGTCATTGGATCCTCTGGTTTTACCGATACTACCACACTTAAAATGAAATATACTCATGCGTGCATAGACCATATTTTCTCATATACTTATAATTGTCCAGAGATCTTTGTTCATAGAGCAACAACGCATACAGTTTCAACATAGGAAATCATGAAACAATAAATTTATTGATTCATGAAGTTATTACAATCTCTGAGTCTTCTATTACAAAATTCAACTCCATAATCTCATGAAAACAAGAGTGCTTCACGTCACACTTATTGTCATTGTCAAAACTTAACTACTCCATTTTAGCTTTCTTCCCCCTATGGACATTTAGTAGCATAATGTCGTGCTTCCTTGCAACAAAAACAAATGAGTTCTGACCTGTCTCGGGTCTTCTTGGTGTTTCCTCTTACTCCTTGGGTTTCCTGCTTCCTTTTTGGGCACATATTTTTGTAGTGGCCAAATTCCATACACTTGAAACATCTGATATGACTCAGGTCTTTATCTGAAGAGATTTGGCTTTCCCGACGGTACTTTATCTTCTTTCCGGACTGCTTCGTTCTGGCCAGTTCTTCCATTTCATGTGGGTCAAACTCTACTTTTTCCGTCGGGAAGTTTCCCAGATATTTATGGCTTTCCTTCGTGCAATCCTTTGAGAAATGTCCTTCTCCACATGAGTAACAGGCATTGGAGAAAAATTTGGTTAGGCCTTGTCCATCAGGGTCTTCCAAATTTTCCTTCATCACATGTTCTTCTAAAATCTTGTTCTTGAGTGTTTCCTTCATTACTTCTTTCTGCTGCTTGAAAACTTGTTGCACCTTGGGGTAAATATGACACTGAGCTGGGTAGTGGGTGGTTCCTTCACACAAGAAGCAAGTCACCTGACTAGTTGGGCATTCCTCCGCTAGGAGATTTTCTTCACAATGGGTGCATCCATCCTTGTGTCCTTCTTGGGTGTGTCCTATTTTTCCATGGATCTTGCATGCACAAGGCATCTTCATTGGATTATCATAGCTCTTCTGAATGAGACAGGATCTTAACAGAGTCTTCTTGAATTTGTCCCAAGTTTCCGCTCCACTAAATCCTTGTATGGCATGATGCATTTTCCACCAGATAGCAGCGCCTTGGGTAAAGTACTGAAAAGTGTGTGCCACTTCATATTTCCTTGAAATCAAATTGCTCCCGAAGTGGTTGTCCATGTTCTGAATCCATATATCAGCCTCCAGCTGGGTCATTGGTCTAGAGATTACAAGTCCAGCTTCATACTCCATCTGGTAGGGTTGAGGTTTTGGGGACGATATGGGTAAGAGAGAGAGGGAGATACACACAATACAAACAATATTTTTGAGAATAGGTTTTATTTGTGGCTGTCGGAAATCACACACTAATGACGGCTCACAAATCATCGTATCTAACGTGTGTATATAACATGGGTTTGGACTTCTAATGGTCATTTAAATATTCGAACGCTTCAAGGTCTTCGAATTCTTCGAGTCTTGAGAATCTTCAATTGGTGTCGCTTAAATTCTTCAAATGCATGTTGAAATCCTCTTTACTTTGAAGTACAACTTAGTTGATCCTTCATGTGGTCGAATGGGAAAGGGTATTGTCTAACTATTTGAGGTGAGAGAGAACATTTGATGGAATCAAAAGAGATGATAAGTAAAGGATTTTCTTGGAAATAAAATTTTAGAGAGATCCTTTCCTTAGAAATTTCCAGTTTCTAGGGTCACGTCCTACAGTCAGCATGTGCTATGATACCATATCTGTAGCGACCCGACTCAAAATGAGTCAAGCCTGTGTGTATCTGTGCCATCCCTGGATCAGTATGCTAGCACACACAGTACATCAATGTATATATCAAAGTGCAATCACATGTAACTAACGTTAAAACTGATATATACCTTAATATCTTAGCGGAAACAGTCAAGGGAGTGGAGTCCCAATAAACACCAACGGCAAGTTGAGTGCATACCGTAACCCTGAATCATACTCTTACTCGTCGAAGAAAGTATCTGCAACATAAGACGTTGCAGCCATGTAAGTCAGCATATTGAATATGCCGCAAGTCACAAAAGAGAGGGGTAAAAATAACATCTATACTATATGCATATATGGCAGGTGGGGCTGTAAGTTTTTAGCGGAAAGCAAAGTTTTCTCCTACAACAAGAGAGGGGATAAAAGAAAAACATTACTACATTGTTGGTTGTTAATGAGATGGTTCCACCAACTAGTTCTCGTACCCAAGTCGTCAATAATTCCGACATCATTAATATTATTTGTGTTGAGAATTCCAGATAGTTTCAGTTCCTTTGGCTCAAGTTGTCCATGACCGTGGACACGGCTAATCGATTAGGTTTGAGTACTCTGCAGAGTTTTGCACACGTTCCCCACAAGATTTGATCGCCTCCGTTGAAATCCTCGCACTTCAGGGTGTTTGAGAACCGGATGATCAAAACATGGTCTTTCAACGGGTTCCTCTGAGACTCTGACGGTGCCCATCCAATCCTACCGTTCTTCTACATCTCGTAGCACCACCTGTCGAGATTCACTATGTTGTTCAACCAAGCCAGAGCCCATAATGACTTGTGGCTGTGCAGGTAAGCCTTGGGTCTTGAAATATCCATCCATCTCTTTGAGCCTGGGTCAAGCTTTCCATAAGATGTCATAGCGCTTCTCCATGCATCCCGGGTCGTCCACTCGTTTCCCCAGGGAGCCCATCTAAACCATCCTTCACCTAGAGGTACATTTCGTTCTGAGGTCTTGCAAGTCTTTGAGTCTTCAGGTCTTGATTATTAAGTTCTCACAACACTCATGATAAACACTCAACCAAACCCCGTCTACTAGGAGCATAGCACAATAACGTCCCGGTCAAAGTAACAAGGGTGATGGGTGCCTACCACATGATACTACATCAAGATCCAAATTTCCAAGTACCTACTTTGCATGCAATTGGGTGAAGAAGATAGAACTACTATGCATATAAAACATAGGTAGAATATGATCAACGTGACTTGCCTTGCTGATGGTTGTCGAGCTCGACCGCATCTAGATAACAAGCTTCGCACTCCGGATAATCTATCGACACAAACAATTTCACACAATAAGCACCACAATTACAAGAAAATCAAAATAAAGAATCTAATAACAAAATAGTTATAGCACCACGGTGAAAAATTGTCTTCCATAACCAAATCAGAATCTGTTTTGGTAAAAACCCCAAGATAAAATATCTCAAAAATTCGGAAACTGAACCTACTCATATATAAGATCACTAGTGATCAGTAGCAAAAAGAATTAATTAAAAAGCTATTTTAAAACTCCCGGTATAAGCAAAACAAGATTTAAACCAAATCTGTTCTAACTCAAATTTTATAAATTCAAACATAGTCAAATTATATATTTTTGGAAACTACAAGAAATTTTTTATCGGATGCAAAAATAAAGAATTGAATTGGATTTGTAGAATAAAAGTTATTAAGAAAACACAAGCAGAACTGTTTCTGTTTTGAAAACAGAAAACTGAATTAAAAAAATTACCTGTGTGTTACAGGGAAGATAACGCTGGGAGGTGTGAACGGCGGCGAGGAGAGGCTGCTCGGGCAAGGGGGGGTCGCCAGCGGGGAGGGGGAACGGCGGAGGAGGTCGGCGCTTGGTGGGGGTGGCGTTAGGGGGGTCCTGAGGCGAGGAGGGGCTGTCAGGGGCTCCTGCTCGTTCTCCTGGCGGCGTCCCTGGCAGGAAGGTCCTGAGCGAGATGGGGTGACCTGCAGGGAAGGGGCGCCGAAGTGAGGGGGGAGGTGACATGGGGGCGCGGCAGGGGTAGAGGAGTGGGGAGGGCCTTGCCTCGCGATGGGCAATGGCATCACGGGAGCTTCTCTGCTTGATTCTTGGCAGGAACAACAATGGTGGGGGTGTCGTGGCTACGGGCAGGGAGACGTCAGGCTGCTGGGGAAAATGGAACGAGGAGAGGCGGGGCAATCTTATAGGGGTGGTGGGAGGCTTGGGAAGGAAGGAGAGCTCGCGAATCGGTTGGAAGTTTCATGTGAAGCTTCTACCATGGCGAGAGAAGGAAGGTCGTGAGGAGGAAGAAGAAGGTATGGATTGGGCCTGATTCATTTCCTAACGTGGCCCAGGTTCTTTCCTAAATAAAAGATCTCCTTCCTTTTTATTAAATAAAGGACTTAAAACAATTAAAAGGAAATAAAATATCCTCAGAATATAGGGGTATAATATATCAAAATTATCAGAAAAATAAATCCAAAAAGATGGGCATTTTTCCATGGCCAAAATAAATACTTCAAAAAAGTGTTTCTCAGAAAATCCTAAATTGGTTTATTTTCTTTTTGTAAATGTTTTTTTCAAATACCCCTTGGGTTTTATGGTTCAAATATTTCAAAGAAATATCCTGGGTTTGGAGGGTCATGTTCCTCCTCTCTTTTTCTTGCTTGGCAAGATAATGTTCCGGGCACTCCATGAGTGAATAAAATGCAAAGCAAAAAATTGAAAGATATTCAAATGCCACCTGGATTCAAATTCTCTATAGTTGAAGAAGTCATGCTATTGATACGTCTCAAACGTATCTATAATTTTTGATGGTTTCATGTTGTTATCATGTCATCCTTGGATCTTTTATGTACCTTCTATATCTTTTTTGGGACTAACTTATTAATTCAGTGCCAAGTGCCAGTTCCTGTTTTTCTGTGTTTTTCGCTCTTTTTAGATCTTATTTTGGAACGGAGTCCAAACGGAATAAAATCCCCGAAATAATTTTTTCCCGAACGGAAGAAGATCACGGGGCTTGAGGGCCAGGCAAGTTGGGCTACAGGGGGCCCACAAGCCCCCTATCCGCCACCAGGGGGCGGCGGATGGTAGGCTTGTAGCCTCCCTGGCGCCCCCCTGACCTCGATTCTTCCCCTATATATTCCCTAAAATACAGAAAAAATCGAGGGATCCACGAAAATACTTTTCCGCCGCTACAAGCTTTCGTTTCCGCGGGATCTCATCTGGAGACCCTTCTCGGTGCCCTGCCGGAGGGGACTTTGGAGTTGGAGGGCTTCTACATCAACATCATCGCCCCTCCAATGACTCGTGAGTAGTTCACTTCAGACCTACGGGTCCGTAGTTAGTAGCTAGATGGCTTCTTCTCTCTCTTGGATCTTCAATACAAAGTTCTCCATGATCTTCATGGAGATCTATCCGATGTAATCCTCTTTAGCGGTGTGTTTGTCGAGATCCGATAAATTGTGGATTTGTCATCAGATTATCTATGATATATATTTGAGTCTTTGCTGATTTCTTATTTGCATGATTTGATATCCTTGTAAGTCTCTCCGAGTCTTGGGTTTTGTTTGGCCAACTAGATCTATGATTCTTGCAATGGGAGAAGTGCTTGGTTTTGGGTTCTTACCGTGTGGTGACTTTCCCAGTGACAGTAGGGGAAGCAAGGCACACATCGTGTAGTTGCCATCAAGGGTAACAAGGTGGGCTTTGTCGTAGATATGAGATTGTCCATCTACATCATGTCATCTTGCTTAAGGCATTACTCTGTTCTTTTGGACTTAATACACTAGATGCATGCTGGATAGCGATCGACGTGTGGAGTAATAGTAGTAGATGCATAAAGTATCGGTCTACTTGTTTTGGACGCGATGCCTATAGATATAATCATTGCCATAGATGACGTCACGACTTTGCGCGGTTCTATCAATTGCTCGACAGTAATTTGTTCACCCACCGTCTACTTGCTTTCATGAGACAAGCCAATAGTAAACACTACGGCCCCCGGGTCTATTCACACCTATTGTTTCCACTTTCACTTTTACTTTGCTTTGTTACTTTGTTGCTTTCAGTTCTCACTTGGCGAACAATCTATAAGGGATTGACAACCCCTTCATAGCGTTGGGAGCAAGCTTTTTGTGTTTGTGTAGGCACTTGTGATACTCCTTCACTGGATCGATACCTTGGTTCTCAAATACTTACCACCGCTACGCTACATCACCCTTTCCGCTTCGAGGGAACACCAACGCAAGGCTCCAAGGCCACGGGGGAAATCCTTTGCATATTTGCCTAGGAAGTCCCTTAAGGCGTAGCCGTAGCAGAAGGGTTCCTAGTGCCGTTGCTGAGGAGTACCAAGACAAGAACAGTCTCCTGTCAACACGCCTATTTCTGGCACCGTTGGAAGGTCTTTTGTTGCAGTAGCAGAAGTATTTCTGGCGCCGTTGCCGGAGAAGGAGAGATCTATCCAAGTAGGTCTCACAAACTCATCTCTTGCATTTACCTTTTTGCCAGTTGCCTCTCGTTTTCCTCTCCCCCACTTCACATTTGCCTTTCTCCTTCGCCATTTTCATTTGCCTTTTCCGTTTGCCTTTTTCTCTCGCTTGCTTTTTGTTCGCTTGTGTGCCATGTGCCTTCAATATGCTTGCATCTTCGCTTGCTGAAAATCTAGTGATATGGATCCTCAGCCACTTGCTAATCTCTTTAAGAGATCCACTTATGTGGAACCAATTGCTAGTGAATTGAGTGCACTTGACTATCATTATGGAGTTTTGCTTGAGATGCGTGAATGTGAAAATCGTGATGAAGAAACTTATGAAGTGATTCACGAGGGCTCCTTGAATGAAAAGCATGATTGCAATGGTTAAACTATAAATCCTATTAGTGACAATCATGCTAAAAATATGCAAAATCCTAAGCTTGGGGATGCTACTCTTGCTATGACCACTACTTGTTGCAATAATCATGATTGGGGTGACGATCTTTCTTATGATCGTGAAAATTTGTTCAAGCCTCATGATGATTACGATATTTGCAATACTATTGAAAGTGGGTTTGGAGAAGTCATGACTTTAGATGATAATCCCACTATTTTTGAAGAGCGTCAACTTTGCATGCATGTGGATCATGAAAAGAATATCCTATGGGATAGCCATATTGTTGAATTTTATTTTGATCCCACATGTAATTGCTATGAGAGAGGAAAATATTGTGGTAGAAACTTTCATGTTACCCAATCACCTCTCGTTATGTTGAGATTGCTCTTGTCTATTCATTCTTCCTTGCATTTGGCAGTTATTGGTTGTCTTGACAATCTGTTTTTCTATAAAATGCCAATGCATAGGAAGTATGTTAGACTTAGATGTGATTTGCACATGCTTTACGATGCTGTCGATGTGCTTCAACTATTGTCTTTTGTGTGAGCATCATTGATGCCTAGCTAAGGGCGTTAAACAATAGCGCTTGTTGGGAGGCAACACAACGAATCTATCCTTTTTATTTCTGTTTTGTGTTTTCCACACTTTCATAATTCTGTTATGATTGTGTTTTTTGTGTTTCTTTTTGCGTTTGTGCCAAGCAAAACCGTTATGATTAGTCTTGGGGATGATCGTTTGGTCATGCTGGAAAAGACAGAAACTCTCTGCTCACGAAAAGAATTTTATTTTATTTTCTCTAAGAGCTTTTGAGTTGATTATTTTTGCTGCTGATTGCTACGCAAATTATTCAGACTGTCGTAAGTTTTCAGAATTTTTGAAGTACCATAAGTATATGAAATATACAGATTCCTACAGACTGGTCTGGTGTTAACAGATTCTGTTTTTGTTGTGTTGGTTGCTTATTTTGATGAAACTATGGATAGTATCGGGGGGTATTAGCTATGGAAGATTGAAAATACAGTAACCCAACATCAGCATAAGTAGAATATAAGTTTGCTACAGTACCGAAGGAAGTGGCGGTTTGCTTTCTCATACTAATGTTATCACGAGTTTATGTTTAAATTTCGTGTTGTGAAGTTTTCAAGTTTTGGGTGAAGTTCTTATGGACAAAGATATAAAGAGTGGCAAGAGCTCAATCTTGGGGATTCCCAAGGCACCCCAAGAGATTCAAGGATGCCGTAAAATCCTAAGCTTGGGGATGCCCCGGGAAGGCATCCCCTCTCTCGTCTTCAATCCATCGGTAACGTTACTTGCGGCTATATTTTTATTCACCACATGTTATGTGTTTTTGCTTGGAGCGTCTTCTATCGTAGGATTCTTTTATTTTTGTTGTGTCACAATCATCCTTGCTGCACACCTAGAGAGAGGGACATGCAATCACCGTGATTTTGTCAAGCTTCACTTATATCCTTTGGTAGACAATTCAACTCACATGTGCTTCACTTATATCTTTTGAGCTAGATACTTTTTCTCTATGTGATTCACTTATATATTTTAGAGCACAGCGGTGCATGTCTTTTAAAGTAGTCTCAAAAGTGTTAGTTATCCAAAGGGATACGAAAACTTCTACCTTCATGTGCATTGAATAGTTAGAGAAGTTTGATTCATCTCAATTAGTTTTAAGTTGTGGTTTTGGTAATATTGAAGTCATGCTAGTAAGGTGTTGTGGATCTAGAAATACTTGTGTTGAATTTAGTGATTCCCGTAGCATGCACGTATGGTGAACCTCTATGTGATGAAATCTGAGCATGATTAGTCTATTGATTGTCATCCTTTGCGTGGCGGTCGGGATCGCGCGATGGTTTATACCTACCAACCCTTCCCCTAGGAGTATGCGTTGAATGCTTTGTTTCGATTACTAATAAAACTTTTGCAACAAGTATATGAGTTCTTCATGACTAATGTTGAGTCCATGGTTTAGATGCACTTTCACCTTCCACCCTCACTATCTTCTTAGTGTCGTGCAACTTTCGCCGGTGCACAAAACCCACCATTTGCCTCCCTCAAAACAGCCACCATACCTACCTACTATGGCTTTTTGAAAGTCATTCCGAGATATATTTCCATGCAACTACCACCATGAGATGTGCCACCACGTCTACATTTCCATTGCATGATCGTAAGATAGCTAGCATGATGTTTCCATTAAATGTCTATGCCATGCTAGATCATTGTCACGGTACACTACCAAAGGCATTCCATATAGAGTCATCATTGCTCTAAGTTTTGAGTTGAAAGTGTGATGATCATCTTTGTTGGAGCATTGTCCCATGTGAGGAAATAAAAGAGGCCAAAGATGCCCACCAAAAAAAAGAGGCCAAAGAGCCCACCAAAAAAAATAAAAAAAATGAGAGAAAAAGAGAGAGAAGGGACAATGCTACCACTTTTCCACACTTGTGCATATTAAACACCATGATCTTCATGATTGAGAGCCTCTCGTTTTGTCACCACCATATAGCTAGTGGGAAATCTTCATTATATAACTTGGCTTGTATATTCCAATGATAGGCTTCCTCAAAACTGCCTTAGGTCTTCGTGAGCAAGCAAGTTGGATGCACACCCACTAATTTTCTTTAAGAGCTTTCGCATACTCGTAGGTCTAGTGCATCATTTGTATGGCAATCCCTACTCATTCACATTGATATCTATTGGTGAGCATCTCCACAGCTCATTGATATGCCTAGTTAATGTGGCTATCTTCTCCTTTTTTCTCTTGCAACCTCCGCTACATTCCACACCATCTATAGTGCTATAACCATGGCTCACGCTCATGTATTGCGTGAGAGTTGAAAATGTTTGAGAAAGTAAAGGCGTGAAACAATTACTTGGCCAATACCGGGGTTGTGCATGATTTAAATTCGTTGTGCAATGATGATAGAGCATACCCAGACTATATGCTTTTGTAGGGATAACTTTCTTTTGGCCTTGTTATTTTGAAAGTTCTTGATTACTTTGCTAGTTTGCTTGAATTATTATTGCTTCCACGTCAACAGCAAACTGTTGTTTTGAATCTAATGGATCTGAACATTCACGTCACATAAGAGGAGTTACAAAGGACAGCTATGCTAGGTAGCATGAAAGCATCAAAATTTCATTCTTATTCACTTCCCTACTCAAGGACGAGCAGGAGTTAAGCTTGGGGATGCTTGATACGTCTCAAACGTATCTATAATTTTGATGGTTTCACGCTGTTATCTTGTCTTCTTTGGTTGTTTTATGTACCTTCTATATCTTTTTTGGGACTAACTTTTTAATTCAGTGCCAAGTGCCAGTTCCTGTTTTTTCCGTGTTTTTGAATCTTTTTAGATCTGATTTTGGAACGGAGTCCAAACGGAAGAAAAACCCCGAAATGATTTTTTCCCGAACGAAAGAAGACCAGGGGGCTTTTGGGCCAAGCCAGGTGGGCTCCAGGGAGCCCACAAGCCCCCACTCCGCCACCAGGGGGAGGCGGCGGTGGGCAGGCTTGTGGCCTCCCTGGCTGCCCCCTGACCTAGGTTTTTGGCCTATAAATTCCCAAATATTCCGCAAAAAATCAGGGGAGCCTCGAAAATACTTTTCCGCCACCGCAAGCTTCTGTTTCCGCGAGATCTCATCTGGAGACCCTTCCCGGCACCCTGCCGGAGGGGACTTTGGAGTTGGAGGGCTTCTTGATCATCATCATCGCCCCTCCAATGACTCGTGAGTAGTTCACTTCAGACCTACGGGTCTGTAGTTAGTAGCTAGATGGCTTCTTCTCTCTCTTGAATCTTCAATACAAAGTTCTCCATGATCTTCATGGAGATCTATCCGATGTACTCTTCTTTGGCGGTGTGTTTGTCGAGATCCGATGAATTGTGGATTTGTGATCAGATTATCTATGATATATATTTGAGTCTTTGCTGATTTATTATATGCATGATTTGATATCCTTGTAAGTCTCTCCGAGTCTTGGGTTTTGTTTGGCAAACTAGATCTATGATTCTTACAATGGGAGAAGTGCTTGGTTTTGGGTTCTACCATGTGGTGACCTTTCCCAGTGACAGTAGGGGCAGCAAGGCACACATCAAGCAGTTGCCATCAAGGGTAAAAAGATGGGGGTTTTATCATTGGTTTGAGATTATCCCTCTACATCATGTCATCTTGCTTAAGGCGTTACTCTGTTCTTATGGACTTAATACACTAGATGCATGCTAGATAGCGGTCGACGTGTGGAGTAATAGTAGTAGATGCAGAAAGTATCGGTCTACTTGTTTCGGACGTGATGTCTATAGAAACAATCATTGCATAGATATCGTCACGACTTTGGGCGGTTCTATCAATTGTTCGACAGTAATTTGTTCACCCACCATCTACTTGCTTTCATGAGAGAAGCCACTAGTAAACACTACGGCCCCCGGGTCTATTCAGATCCATCATTTACACCTCCGCTTTTACTTTGCTTTGTTACTTTGTTGCTTTCAGTTCTCACTTGGCAAACAATCTATAAGGGATTGACAACCCCTTCATAGCGTTGGGAGTAAGTTTTTGTGTTTGTGCAGGATCTTGAGATACTTGTAACATCCCAAAATTATAAATTTTGGAATGTTACTATAATTATTAGATTGATTGTTTGTTTGTTTGCTGAGTGATTGAAACTCGTGTGAAATTTGAAACTTTTCGAAACTTTCGAATGAGAGGGAATAAAATGACTTTCCCCTTCTCCGGTGCATTCAAATTCAAACTTTTAAAAGAAACGAGAGAAGATGACATGACTTCTTCAACTATAAAGAATTTGAACGGAGATATTTGCATTGAATTCCTTGCATTTCCATTCGTTTTCTTCGTGCAATAAAATGCCGGGAAATACATTTCCAGAGAGATGGAACATGACCCTCGAACCCACGGGCATTTTGAAAGTTATTTGAACCCTCGAACTTAGAGGATCATTTGAAAATTATTTGCAAAAAGAAATAATGCTTTTAGGGATTTTTGGAAAAATAATTTTTTCTGAAGTTTTTATTTTTGCCGCGAAAAAATGCCCATCATCTATATTTTATTTTTCTGATAATTTTAGTATATAAAAACTCTTTATTCCGAATTGATTTGGTTTCCTTTTTAATGTTTTAGTTTCCTAGTTTTGAAAATAGGAAGGAGTTCACTTTTATTAGGAAATACCCCCTGGCCCATTAAGCACTTTCCAAATTTGGCCCAGGAGATCATCTTCTTCCTGCTCCTCCTTTCATGTGACACAGAAGCTTTCCCTCCATGGAGAGGAGATCCCCTCCTCCGGGATTCGCGACGCACATACCTTCCCGGCGCCTCCCCTCGCCTCTATAAGAAGCCCCTACCTCTCCTCGTTCCATTCCCGTCGAAAAGTTCACCTCTCCTCGCCCCTAGCTCGTGCCCCACCTCGCCGGTGTCGTCACCGGAAACTCACTGAAGAGCACCAATAGGAGCTTCCCTCTCCACCTCGTCGGCCCCTCCACCTCTCCTCCCTCGCGGCACCCCCCTCCTCCACCGCCGCCACCCCTCCACCTCGCCCCCCTGCTCCTCCCCTCGCCATAACCCCTCCCCATCGCCTCTGCTTCCCCATTGCCAGGAGCAGCAGCTTCTCCCACCTCGCCCCTACAGCCCACCCCTCCACCCTCGCCCCCCTCCCCTCCCAGGAGTACCCCCACCCTCGCCCCCCCCTTCCCCACCCCCGCCGGCCCCTCCCCTCCCCACCGGCGACCCCCCACCGGAGCACCTCCTCCCCCCATCGGCCCCCATCAGCCACGGGAGCAGCTCTCCCAACGAGGTAACTCTCCTCCCTTTTCTTTTTTTTACTTGTCTTGTTTTCTTTAGTTTTAGCCCTTAGATCTCTAGTAGATGGCTTAGATTAGATCTTAGTTAACCCTTCGGATTAGTTTAGAAAACCAATGGTTTTTATTTCACTTATTCCTTTAACCAGCAAATTTTGTTAAGCCTAGGCCGTTTGCTCCTAAGTTAGCAGCAAACACCTCCCGCAACCAATAGCAACATGCCACATGTACCCCCTATTTGTAGATAGTTAGCTTCAGTTTTTTCCGTCTAAATTGCAAAAACAGCAAGTTTCAATTTTGTTTTGGCCACAACTTTTGATCCCGAAGTCCAATGACATTGATTCTTTTTCCAGTAGCTCACAAAATTCCTGTAGTTTTTAAAAACATATAATTTGTCTGTGTTTGAATTTTTAAAATATAAGTTAGAGCAGATTTAGTTTAAACCTTGTTCTTCCTATTCCAGGAGTTTGAAAAATGATTTTGAGTTGATTCTTTTTGCTACTGTTTTCTAGTGATAAAATCTTACTGTGGTAAAACTTTGAGTTGAGTTGATTTGTTTGAGTATTTTAGCTCACTGTTTCATGTGAAACAATTTCTGTTTCACCGCTTTTAGGTTTTCGGCTAATTATTTTCTACTTTTGTTTTAAAATATTTTCTTTATTATTTCAGAAATATTATTATTGTTTGTTTATGTTAGATAAAAGTAGTTTTGCAACAAGTTCTTATTTTAGTTTTATTTGTTTTTATGAAATCAATTCTAGCTCCGTAGTAACGTGCAATTGTTTTCACCGTTGTTTCAAATCCCGTTTGGGAATACTTTCAAAAGATTTTGTGAAAAACACTTTATTTTATCTTAGTTAGATTTATATCTTAGTTCCATGTTATTATTTTCTGTTAGACAAAACTATTTAGTGTTTGACATAGTAGAAGACTCTTTAGTCTATTTGAAGTTTCTTTCGGTTTCTCGTTCGCTCTCTCTCTTTTGTTTTGATTGCTAGAATGATTGCTAGTATGAGTGCTTATGTGAATGATATGTTTTTTATATAGATTTCATCGGAGAGTGACGAGTAGTCTATCAAGTTATTTTCTCGAGAAATTCTTCTTCGTCAACATCACAGGCAAGTCACTTTGATCATACTTTCACCTATGTTTTATGCATCGTAGTTCTACCATCCTATACCCAATTGCATGCTGCCTAGGTACTTGGAAACTTTAGTATAGTTGTAGTATCATGTGGTAGGAACACAACAACCCCGACACTTGGCCCCGGGACGACAATTTCTTAAAGCTATGCTTGAGTAGATGTGTTATCGGTTGAGTGTATACCACGAGTGATGCAATATTGATATAATAATCAAGACCGGACTAAGACAAGATTTTCAAGACCTCGGACGCAATGCAACACTGGGTGAAGGACAGTTGACCGGCTCCCTGGAAAACCCAGTGGATGCCCGGGATGCTGGAGAGGCCATGTCATCCTGCGGAAAGCTTCACACAGGCTCAAAGAGACGGACAGATATTTTCAAGACCCAAGGCTTACCTGCACAGCCACAAGTCATTATGGGCTCTGGCTTGGTTGGACAACGCGGCGACTCTCGACAAGCGGTGCTAGCAGATGTAGACGAACGGTAGGAATGGATGGGCACCGACAGGGATTCAGAGGGACCCGTTGAAAGACCATGTTTTGATCATCCGGTCTTCAAACACCCTGAAGTGCGAGGACATACACGGAGGCGATCAAATCTTGTGGGCAACGTGTGCAAAACTCTGCAGAGTACTCAACCTAATCGATTAGCCGTGTCCACGGTCATGGACAACTTGAGCCAAAGGAACTGAAGTTATCTGGATTTCTCAACACCATTATATATATTTGATGAGGGTAATTATTGACAACTCGGGTACGAGAACTGGTTGGCGGAACCATCTCGTTAACAACCAACAAAGTAGTAACATTTTGCTTTTAGCCCACTCTTGTTGTAGGAGAAAATTTGCTTTACGCTAAAACTTATAGCCCCACCTGCCATATATGCATATAGTATAGATGATTACTTTTCTCCCCTCTCTTATGTGACTTGCCGGCATATTCAATATGTTGACCTACACGGCTGCAACGTCTTATGTTGCAGATATTTTTCTTCGACGAGTAAGAGTACGATTCAGGGTTACGGTCTACACTCAACTTGCCGTTGGTGTTTATTGGGACTCCACTCCCTTGACCGCTTCCGCTGAGATATTTAAGGTATATATCAGTTTTATGCTATTTACATGTGATTGCACTTTGATATATACATTGATGTACTGTGTGTGCCAGCATACTTATCCAGGGATGGCACAGAAACACAGAGGCTTGACTCGTCTTGAGTCGGGTCGCTACAATACTCCTCCACTGGATTGATACCTTGGTTCTCAAACTGTGGGAAGTACTTACCACCGCTACGCTACATCATCCTTTCCGCTTCGAGGGAACACCAACGCAAGGCTCCAAGGCCATGGGGGAAATCCTTTGCATACTTGCCTAGGAAGTCCCTTAAGGCGTAGCCGCAGCAGAAGGATCAAGCCAAGTATTCTCCCGTCGACGTGCCTATTTCTGGCGCCATTGGAAGGTATTTTGTTGCAGTAGCAATAGCTTGTAAAGATATGGCCTCGGAACACAAGAAACCGAAAGGTCAAACATGAATCATATAGTAGATATGATCAACATAGAGATGTTCACCATTGAAGCGAACTCAACTCATGTGATGATCGGACTTGAGTTGGTGAATTTGGATCATGTGTCACTCGAATGAGTAGAGGGATGTCAATTTGACTGGGAGTTCTTAAGTAATATGATTAATTGAACTCATTATCATGAACATAATCAAAATGTCTTTGCAAATTATGTTGTAGATGATTGCCTTGTGCTCTGGCTCCCCTGTTTTTGATATGTTCCTAGAGAAAAATAAGTTGAAAGATGATAGTAGCAATTATGCGGACTCGGTCAGTAAACTGAGGATTGTCCTCATTGCTGCACAACAGGCTTATGCCCTTAATGCACCGCTCGGTGAGCTATCCCCCGAGCGTCATGTGTGGATGTTGCGAACATCTTACATACATGTTTTCATGACTACGTGATAGTTCAGTGTGTCATGATTTATGGATTAGAATTGAGGCGCCCAAGACGTTTTGAACGCCACGGAACATATGAGATGTTCCAAGAGCTGAAATTAGGATTTCAGACTCCTGCCTGAGACCTCCAACAAGATTATTTGCCTACAATGTAAGGGAGAAAACCTCAAACGTTGAGCATGTGGTCAGATTGTCTGGGTACTACAATCACTTGAATCGAGTGGGAGTTGATATTCGAGATAAGATAGTGATTGACATAGTTCTCCAAAGTCACTGCCACCAAGCTACCACAGCTTCGTGATGAACTATAGCATATCAGGGATGCAAAATATGATCCCTGAGTTATTCGCGATGTTTGACACCGCGAAAAGTAGAAATCAAATAGGAGCATCAATTGTTGATGGTTAGTAAAACCACTAGTTTCCAGAATGGCAAGGGCAAGAAGGGATACTTCATGAATGGCAAACCAGTTGCCGCTCTAGTGAAGAAACCCAAGTGAAAGAATGTGGATGTCGCCTAGAGGGGGGGTGAATAGGCGCTTTAAAATAATTACGGTTTAGGCTTGAACAAATGCGGAATAAAACTAACGTTTAATTTGTCAAGCACAAAACCTACAACAACTAGGCACACCTATGTGCACCAACAACTTATGCTAAGCAAGATAAACAACTAAGTGATAGCAAGATATATGACAATAAACAATATAGCTATCACAAAGTAAAATGCATAAGTAAAGGGTTCGGGTAAGAGATAACCGAGGCATGGGGAGACGATGCTGTATCCCGAAGTTCACACCCTTGCGGATGCTAATCTCTGTTAGAGCGGTGTGGAGGACCAATGCTCCCCAAGATGCCACTAAGGCCACCGTAATATCCTCACGCCCTCGCACAACGCAAGATGTCATGATTCCACTAAGGGACCCTTGGGGGCGGTCACCGAACCCGTACAAATGGCAACCCTTGGGGGCGGTTACCGGAACCCGTACAAATTACTCGGGGCAATCTCCACAACCTAATTGGAGACCCCAATGCTTGCCCAGAGCTTTACACCACAATGATTGAGCTCCAAGACACCACCAAGCTTCTAGGACACCAAAGCATCTACGAAGAAGAATCTCTAGGGTACTAAGTACCAAAAGGTAATATGGCTTCTCAAACTTCACTTCCACATAACACCATGGAGAACTCAAACGATGCAACTCATGCAATGGCAAGAACACACAAAGTGGTCAAGTCCCTCACACTCAAATCCCTCCACAACAACAAAAGCTATGGAGAAATATGAGAGGAAGAACAAGGAGCTCGCAAAGAACTCCAAGATCTAGATCCAAGGGGTTCCCCTCACATAGAGGAGAAAGTGATTGGTGGAGATGTGGATCTAGATCTCCTCTCTCTTTTCCCTCAAGAACTATAAAGAATCATTGGAGGGTTGAGAGTTAGCAAGCTCTAAGAAGGTCAACAATGGGGGAAGAACACGAGATCAACGGATAGATCAATCCAAGGGGGAAGAAGACCCCCTTTATATAGTGGGGGAAGAAATCAGACTGTTACCCCCACTTACAGCTCAAGCACAGCGGTACTACCACTAGCCCTGGCGCTACTACCGCTAGACCCTGGCGGTACTACCTCTAGAGAAAGTCTTCGCAAAATGTCCGACGAAGAACAACCGCTCAGATAGAGGTACTACCGTCCCGAAGCGGTACTACCGCCCACCCGGAGCGGTACTACCGCTAGGGAGCGGTAGTAAGAAATTACTACCGCTCCGGGGGTGGTACTACCGCTGGCACCAGGAGCGGTACTACCACTGGATACTTAATCTGCTCTAACTTTCGCAAACGGACTCCGATTTCAACGAAACCAAGTTTGTTGGAAAGCTAACGACATGGGATAACACAATCTTGATAGAAATGTCAATAAGAATCAAGTGAGAAAAGGCCCATAAGAAAATGGTGAGAACCCTTCTAAGAATAATATCGGTAAAAACTCCCAACATCGAAAACATCATAGAAGATGCATATGGACTCCGTTTTCGATGAAGTCGAGCTTGTCATGAAAATGACCATAAGCTCTAAAACTCACGAAGAGAAACACCAAACAAGAACCAAGAAGTATGATGCAAGAATTCAAATTATTTGAGCTCTCAACGAACGATACGTTCAAGCTACTCACTTGAGAGCCCCCCTTGATAGTACAACAATCTGTCCTAAAACAAAAAACCTATCAAGGGCAAACCTATACCTTGCACTCGTCCTCTTGAGCTAGATGATGATGATCTTGGCTTCATCAGGATGGACCACCTTTCTTGATTGTGTTGGCTTGATGAAGACTAGTTGATTGCTCCCCCATACTCACTATGGGTGAGCCACTCTTCAGCATATCTTCACAAGTCCATTGCCACCACAATGGACGGCAAGCTTCAAGCATGATATCTTCATGTTGATCCACTTGAACTTGCACACCGCAATCTTGATGACGATCACCACTTGACGTCATCCTTCATGGGTTGTATGAGATCTTCCTCTAGACGCAAGCCCATGGAGACACACCTAACCCCACATAAAACTCTCACGAAGACCATGGGTTAGTACACAAACACGTAATGGAAAATGCTTACCATACCATGGGATTACTTGATCCCTCTTGGTACATCTTGTACGCTTTGTATGAGATATTCCTCTAGACGCAAGTCCATGGAGACACACCTAACCCCACATATAACTCTCACAAAGACCATGGGTTAGTACACAAACACGTAATGGACAATGCTTACCATACCATGGGATCACTTGATCCCTCTCGGTACATCTTGTACGCTTTGTGTGTTGATCATCTTGATTTACTCTTTGTGTGAGATCTTGATCAACCTTGTGTCTCTATGACCATTCTTTGGATAATACCTTGAATACCATCTTGGTCATCATATAAACTCCTTGAACCCAACAGATGGACTTCAAGAAGTGCCTATGGACAAATCCTATAAATATAACTTAAGGCAACCATTATTCCATAGGAATTGTCATCAATTACCAAAACCACATATGGAGATATATGCTCTAACAATCTCCCCCAGTTTGGTAATTGATGACAACCACTTCAAGAGAGTTTATACGAGGAAATAATCATAACCAAGAGCACACATACAAAGCAATAATGCATGCGTGTAAGATGTAAATGCTTATGCAATAAAAGCAAAACCCTCTAAACATATCCAAAGTAAACTCTCTAAACTTCTCCCCCATTGGCATCGATTGCCAAAATGGACAAAAGGTTTAGAAAGACAATATAGTAGGTGGTCCTCCAAAAAGTGTGTACTTCTCAGCAAATGAGTGCAAAGAAATACACAAATACAATGATAAGTAGTTGGAGGAAAAAAAACTATATTGAGGACCCAAAGATTGCAAATAAAAGGATCGTATGCCACAAGGACATACAAAAATAGAGGCAAGCAATCAAAAGATACCAGATGGAACAAACAATCATATGGTCCTTCGAACCACATGAATAAAAGATATTATGATAAAGGCAACAGAGTGTTTTATCAAAACTAGAGAAGCTCCCCATGATTTGTGCACTCATAAGAGATTTTTTTTATTTGATACAAGTGCACAAAATAGGATCATTGCTCCCCAAAAATTAATAAAAACACACAACGAGTGCAAGAAGATAGATGAGACAATAAGCATATCATTTGCACAAAACAAAGGGTTGAGCAACATGTAAAAGAAGCAACTTAAGAATAGGCTCAAGCAAAATAATGTGTGTGAGTCATGGCAAAGTACTTGAGAATACTAAGATAAGGATGAGCAGTACTCATCAGCATAGTCTTGATGAAATGAGACACAAAGTGCAAGACATATCATTCCCACACACACATACTAGAAAATGGGTTCACAAGCTTACTAATAAACAAAATAAGAACCAACGCTTTGTGACAACCCATGGTGAAGATAGGAAATAAGAACCTTTTCAAGAGGAGGGATACCAATCGAAATGGAAAAACCCTCATCAAGACAAGCATGAGGAAAAATAATCTTCACGGCCAAAGAGTGCATCAAGATGTAGGAAAATAAGATACGCACTCAAGACAAATCCTTTCACGAAGCCACCAAAAACTGAAAAAGGAAATGCAACGGTGGACGTGAAAGAAAAGAGGATATCAATTAGAGATGTAACTTCTCTCATGTGTAAAACATTCTAAGTAGAAGACAATCATGATGATATATATCCACAAAGAAGGATGTACACACGAAATGGTTACAAGAAGGAACAAACAAGATATCCAAAAGGAAGTCATAAATATATCAATAAGATCTTTGCTTGGAAGCATAGCACATGGCCTAATATTTTCTTATTGTACAATATGAACTTCCAACATACGAACATCAAAGACATCCCAACTAGCAATAAGACATCATCGTTCGGATGCTTTGAGAAAGGACACAAGTACTACAAGAACGAATCAAGAGATTCATGACATGATGCAACCTGGAAAAGAAAAGACAGGTTTGGGCCTTTGCAAGAAATGAATGCATGAAGTAGATACTTGTTACCGAGACAACATTGGATTGATGTAGTAGATAGTTCTTCGTTGATCATCCTAACTTGGCTCCAATAATCACATGGTCTCAACACCTTCCTTATAGGTGAGCCAAGCGTACAATGCATCTCCAATTGTTCCTGGAACAACAAAACAAACAAAATGGTGCCCAAGCTCATTGGGACCAAAGAGTTAGAAAACCAACAATACATAGGACAAACTCCACATACATATGTGCACATAGATATGAATTTGAATCTCATGCACACTTTAGACAATTTATGACAAGGTGGAGTTTCCCCTATATATTGGGTCAAAGAAAGAAAGCAAGCAAAAGAAGCTATACATAGTAAATATGCATGCTCAAGGCTTTCAAGAATCAACTCAACACAAAGTTGATAATACACCAAAAGGCAAGGTATCAAGTGATAATAAGATACCAAACGAAAAACTATCACTTGAAGGATATCAATGAAAAGATACCTCAAGGAATGAGATATCCATTGACACATGCCAAATAAAAGGAAACGAGATACCAATTGAAGGAAAACAAACACGAGGTATCTAGTTTCCAAAAGAGAGCTAGGTTCCAACAAACCAAACCCTTGACAAATTTTCATGATGGCACAAAGCATCATAAAGAGCAAGACTTTCCTCCCTTCAACACACACTTGATGGGAATCACAAAAATTTATGATGGGTGAATAAAGAGAGTGTTCTAAAGAAAATAGGATAGCTCCCCCAAGGGATGTTCGTTATATAGAATTTGCATTTAAATACAAAATGCACAAGATGGGATCATCACTTTCTCTATATCTATAAAAACACTAGACATGTTAAAATAGATCCACAAGAGGCGAGGAAGACAAACGAAACACAAAATCCAATGTAAAGACGATTAGCAATTCCTACCACATGATGGGAATACCAATTGTTAAGGACAAGAAGTATTTTGGAAATAATACTCATTGGTAGATTGCAAATATATCCAACATCATCTTTACCCATAAAACGCAAGCAAATGACACTTGTAGAGCTAACATGCCACCTAGGAACAAGATAATACACAATATCAACACTAAGTGGCAATACCTCAAATGTACACATTTTCTAGGCTTGTAATATGCACATAGCATATTATTCCCCCATAATGTGATAACCGACAATATTAACAAGTGGCAAATTAAAACCAACAAGAGATAATTAATGGACCATATAGAATTTGAATTTCTCATGAGTAAGACATACCACATAGAAACTAGATAATCTTGAAATATCAATACTAGGTGGCATTCCCCATGTATACACATTTATAGGATTGTGAGGTGTGCAAAGCACATCACTCCCCCACAATGGGATAATCCATTAATCTCTCACAAGAGCCAACAAAGATACAAACAAGATGCAAAAAGGCTCAATACAAGACTCACATGTACCTGATGTGCAAACCAACGTACACATACTTGATTACTCAAGATAAGCAAGTTGGAAGCACAACATATACAAACACATGCAAGGTACAAAACCACAACATGCAAAGGGGAAAGTAACTAACAATGTAAACAGTTTAGGTACAAGTTACCGTAAGGACGCACATTGGATATAAGATAGAAACTCGATAATCCAAATGAATTGGCTTGAGATAATATGAATGATGAAGACCCCTTAATTCTTCATTATGTATCAAAGTCTCCAATATCCTCCACATTCACCTATTGATCAAGTTTGAGCTTGTTGGTCCCCAACCACGTTGGGTCCTAAGAGGTTAGTCACAATAGGCTTGGCAACCCAAATGGTACTTGTCTTAACACCACTTTGAGTACCAACAAACTTGGCAAACACATTGCCAACCTTATCCTTCCCAAGAGAGTAGATATCATCAATAATGATTGGGTTGGATAAATAATCTCTCTTGCGAGAAGAAGCAAAGTGACCCTTCTCACGACATAAGTAGCAACATCTACCCTTTAATTTCTTCCCTATTGATTTCTCAACATGAGTGTTGGTTTGGGTCTTCTTGGGAAGGGGCCTTTCTTCAACTTGTAGTTGAGTATGTGATTGAACTTGTGGCCGCTTCCCTTGTTGCTTGTGACTTTGGGGCTTCTTCTTTAGTGGGCAAGATCTAACATGGTGCCCTTCAATTTTGCACTTGAAGCAAATAATCTTGGCCGGATTCTTGACTTGTTCTTGGCCCTTCTTCTTGAAGCTTTCGGACTTATTCTTCTTGTTGGAGTTGAATCCAAGTCCATCTTTGTAATTTGGGGATTTTTGCCCACACAAGACATTGTTGAGTGTGGACATTCCTTCATGACTCTTTTCCAAGTCTTTCTTCAAGGAAGTGACTTGGGCCTTGAGCTCTTTGATTTCCTCTACATGGTTAGTATCAACACAAGTACTAGAGGAAGTATAAGCTTCATTGTTAGAGCAACAAGGCATGGAAAGTAATTCATCACAAGATGTAGCAACATTATGAGTAGATGAATTACGAGGACTAGCAAAGGGAAATATAGCTTTTTGACTAGAAGTAGTGCTAATGTCCACATGAGGCTCACTCGATGTTACCTTGGTACTAATAACCTCATGAGCTAATTTTAGCACATTATGGGATACTAGAATATCATCATGAGAGCTTGTGAGCATTACATGACTTTCTTCCAATTTCCCATAGTTGCTAGATAGCAACTCAAGTTGAGTCCTTAGCTCAACATTCTCCTTTAAAATGGATGCTTCACAAGAAGTAGAGTTAGTAGCACAAGCATCATTATTAACAATAAGAGGAGAAGGCAACTTGGCAAGCTCTTTAGCATATGAAGCTTCAAGTTGAGCATGAGACTCGATGAGTTCGATGAGCGAACTCTTAATAGCCCTTGAGCCATTTTCGAGGTGCTCATAGTCCTCAACGAGTTTAGCATGTGCAACTTAAAGCTTATCGTTTTTAGTTCTAAAATCATTAGCCACGTCGAGAGCTCTATCATGGGATTCCTTTAAGCTAGATAATTCTATAGCAAAGGTTTTCAAAAGAGATTCCTTGGTGGTGTGTTCATTTTTAAGAGCTTGAGATAGCTCGGCGATCTCGTTAGCGTAATCACGCTCATGACCTTCCATTGTCTCAATGGTGGCCTCATGCTCCTCGAGATGAGCTTCCAATACCTCAATGTATTTCTTGCCCTCACAGGCAATAGACATGATTTCCAAGAAGTTTGAACAAGAAAGTTTATTTTTATAAACATATTTAAAAATCATTTCACCCTTAATTTTTAAGGATGCAATAATATCACTCTCTTCATCATTATTCTCATCCTCATTATCATCAACATCATCATCATGAGAAACATTGGGATTCAAAGTAGGAGATAGCTTTGAAGCCTTAGCCATAAGGCAAAAGTGAGTAACAATAGATGATGATGCAGGATCCATTGAAGCATCATTCAAGGCCACATCTTGTTTCATGGAGTGATGAATTTCCTCTACATTGTTAGCACAACAACTCAAGGAAATATATACATTTTTATCATGGCAACAAGATATAGGAAGCATATCATCATGAGATTTAGTCAAGCAGTTTTTAGATGATATGCAAGGACTATCAACACAAGCATGTAAAACATTTAGAGTGCTCGAAGTGTTAATGCCAAATGATGAAGCATTGCAATAATATAGTGATGAAGGATCATCAACAATAAGCCCACTATTATCATTGCAATGATCTCCACTACTCACCATATCATTACCTTGTGGCAATCCACATGTAGGTGAAGTAGATGAAGTTGAGAAGACCACATGGCCGGAGGTGGAGGGAGAACAATCATTCCCACAAATCTTGGACATACCATATTTATCTTGAAGCTTTGTCCACAACTCATGAGCATCCCGGAATGGCATGAGCTGAAATACAACTGCATTGCTCAAAGCATCAAAAAGCACATTAGAAGCTTGAGAATTGAGATAAGAGTTTTTGTCATCCTCTAAAGATATATTTTGAGAATCCTTTGGAGGAGAAAAAACCCATATCTACAATTTTCTCTAAATTTGGATCCAATACCCTAAAGTGATTAAGCATGCGAATTACCCAAACATCAAAATTTGTGCCATCGAAACTAAGAGTGTTAGTGAATCCTAAACCCCTAGTCGACATCCTTACTCTCTAGGTGGTTAAACCTAATAAAGAGAGACCTAGCTCTGATACCAATTGAAAGGACGTGGATGTCGCCTAGAGGGGGTGTGAATAGGCGCTTTAAAATAATTACAGTTTAGGCTTGAACAAATGCAGAATAAAACTAACGTTTAATTTGTCAAGCACAAAACCTACAACAACTAGGCTCACCTATGTGCACCAACAACTTATGCTAAGCAAGATAAACAACTAAGTGATAGCAAGATATATGACAATAAACAATATGGCTATCACAAAGTAAAGTGCATAAGTAAAGGGTTCGGGTAAGAGATAACCGAGGCACGGGGAGACGATGATGTCTCCCGAAGTTCACACCCTTGCGGATGCTAATCTCTGTTGGAGCGGTGTGGAGGCACAATGCTCCCCAACATGCCACTAAGGCCATCGTAATCTAATCACACCCTCGCACAATGCAAGATGCTGTGATTCCACTAAGGGACCCTTGAGGGCGGTCACCGAACCCGTACAAATGGTAACCCTTGGGGGCGGTTACCGGTACCCATACAAATTGCTTGGGGCAATCGCCACAACCTAATTGGAGACCCCGACGCTTGCCCGGAGCTTTACACCACAATAATTGAGCTCCAAGACACTACCAAGCTTCTAGGACACCAAAGCATCCACAAAGAACAATCTCTAGGGTACTAAGTACCAAAAGGTAATATGGCTTCTCAAACTTCACTTCCACGTATCACCATGGAGAACTCAAACCGATGCAACTCATGCAATGGCAAGAACACACAAAGTGGTCAAGTCCCTCACACTCAAATCCCTCCACAACAACAAAAGCTATGGATAAATATGATAGGAAGAACAAGGTGCTCACAAAGAACTCCAAGATCTAGATCCAAGGGGTTCCCCTCACATATAGGAGAAAGTGAATGGTGGAGATGTGGATCTAGATCTCCTCTCTCTTTTCCCTCAAGAACTAGCAAGAATCATTGGAGGGATTGAGAGTAAGCAAGCTCTAAGAAGGTCAACAATGGGGGAAGAACACGAGCTCAACGGATAGATCAGACCAAGGGGGAAGAAGACCCCCTTTATATAGTGGCGGAAGAAATCAGACCGTTACCCTCATTTACAGCCCGAGCACAGCGGTACTACCGTTAGCCCTCGCGGTACTGGCGCTAGACCCTGGCGGTACTAACGCGAGCCCTAGCGGTACTACCTCTAGCTCTGGCGGTACTACCTCTAGAGAAAGTCTTCGTAAAAAGTCTGACGAAGAACAACCGCTCAAAGAGAGGTACTACCGCCCACCCGGAGCGGTACTACCGCTCCGAGAGTGGTAGTACAGCTCCGGGGGCGGTACTACCACTACAGGAGCGGTACTACTACTGGCACGAGGAGCGGTACTACCGCTGGATACTGAATCTGCTCTAACTTTCGCATACGGACTCTGATTTCTACAAAACCAAGTTTGCTGGAAAGCTAACGACATGGGCTAACAAGAACTTATTAGAAATATAAATAAGAAGCATGTGATAAAAGGCCCATAAGAAAATGGTGAGAACCCTTCTTCGAATAAGACCGGTAAAAACTCCCAACATCGAAAACATCATAGAAGATGCATATGGACTCCGTTTTTTGATGAAATCGAGCTTGTCATGAAGATGACCATAAGATCTAAATATCACAAAGAGAAACACGAAACAAAAACCAAGAAGTATGATGCAAGGATGCAAATGGTTTGCGCTCTCAACGAACGATACGATCAAGCTACTCACTTGAGAGAGCCCCTTGACAGTACATTAATCTATCCTAAAACAGAATACCTATCAAGCGCAAACATATACCTTGCACCTTGTCCTCTTGAGCTAGATGATGATGATCTTGGCTTCCTCAAGATGAACATGACTTGTCGTGGGTATAAGTCTGACAGTAGAAGTATAGGGTACAAAAGTATATGGGCAGAGCCTTAGCTACGGCGAGGATGTATGAGTTCAGGCCCCTCTACGGTGGAGGTAAAAGCCCTACGTCTCAGTGCTCTTGGGAGCTTAGTGTCGAGTGGATTATAGGATTACAGCAAGTGTCAACCCCCGTACCATTGGTGAAGGGCCGCTTATATAGAGTGCGCTGCCCTTCATAATGGCCCGGTGGACAGGGGTGGAATAGTGGCGAGTAAATGCTTACGTTACAGGTAACGTAAGCTTTAAATGCTAATAATGGTGTATGAAAACGTATGACCGTTGCCCTCCTGGGAGGTTACGATGTACAGAGTGGATTCCAGTCGGTACGTCAGATATGCCCCGAGTGGATTGTCGCCGACTGGATGATGGGGGCGTCCTTAGTACAGTCAGAACTGTCTAAGGGCCTTGTCTTCTATGAAGGGTAGTCCTTGGGTAGGACCCATAGGGCAGACCTATGACCCTACCCTGGGACTATAACCCCATCATTAGTCCCCGAATGGATCGGGGTTGGAACGATGAAGTGATGTCTGGAGTTTGGAACCGACTGGTATCGAGATGACTTTAGCGTTGTTTGCCTCGATCCATTTTATCCTTTCAGCCAGTGATCCGAGTGAATATGCCAGTGAAACAAACCGTCGGGGACCGAGTGCTTCCGTCGAATCTTTCGACATGACTGGTCAAACTGACAGCGCCGGATTTTCCGGGATCCTCAAATTTCGGTTACCGCGCGCTCAGCGGGGATGACGACATCGCCATCGAGTAGGTTTTTCCTCCTCGATTACCGTGCTATTATCTTCTCCACTAATCTTGCAGCGGCCGGTTGGGGGACAAGATCCTGGGCCCACCTGCAAGTGACCCAGTCGGAAGCCTATTAAAGCCTCCCCGGCGGGATTTCCTGTTGCGCTGCTCATCCTCCTCCCATTAATCTCGCTCCTCCCGCCGCTCTCTGCACACCTTAAGCCACCTCCTTCCCCTCCTCCTCTGCGGATCCGTCGCCCTCGCCATGACGAAGGGGCACACCAGCAAGCTCGAGGCGCAGAAGAAGAAGAAGAAGGGGGCCTCTACTCAGCGGCGGCAGCGGGCGCTGTCGGCGGGCTGGAACCAGGAGGACTTCCTCCCCTCCTCGGTGACGGAGAACGATATCCTGGAGCTGGTGGAGGATGGAATGGTCGCCAACAAGTCCTGGAGGCTGCTGGAAGGCGAGACGGAGCCGGCGCCGAAGGAGGGGCAGCGCGTTCTGCTACTCAGCTACGTGGTCAGAGGCTTCTCCTTGCCTCCCCATCCTTTCTTCCGAGGTATCATGAATTACTTCGGGGCGCAGCTCCATCACTTTCCTCCGAACGCAATAGCTCACCTTTCTGCATTCGTCACCCTCTGCGAGTGCTTCATAGGATGTCCTCCCCACTGGGGGCTCTTTAAATATGTCTTCTCCGCTAGATCCCAAACTGTTAAAAAGCTTAGCCAGTCGGACGATAAGACGCACATCCTCCAACTCTGCGGGGGTTTAGGATTTCAGAAGAAAACAAAGGGTAGCTATCCCTCCCTCCAGCTATCCGAGTCAGTTAGGAACTGGCAATCGTCTTGGTTCTATTGCCAGGACATTGCTTGCCCGAATGCTTCGAGTGGGTTGCCACCTTTCAGTTTAGACCGTCCGGGCCCTCCCAGGAAGCTTGCGCTCTCTAAGGGAGAAAGAACCCAGATCCAGCCTTTGGTCGACGCACTGATAGCCGTCGTCCGGAGGGGAGTCACCGGCATGGACCTGCTGGAGACTTTTCTGGCTCGGCGCATCCAGCCGCTGCAGGCCCGGGAGCATGCCATGTGGCATTAAGCGGGGCCTTTGGATTCCACTCGGTCTCATCCAGAGGACATGAGCGGGGAGACTATGAGTGCATGGGTCCGTAGCATCACAGGCACGTGTGATAACCCCGTGGGAGCCCGGCGGGTGAAGCCCTTCCGCGCCGAAAATCCTCCTCCGAATGAGGTGAGTACATGTTGTCGAGTGCTTTTAACCTTCTCAGCTTTATTTCTTTTCTTGTATCGCTAACTGACGTTGCCGACTGTGTTTTGTGCAGGAGTGGACAAACTGGCATTCCGCAGTCTTGAACGGGAATCCAGTCGAGGAAGAGGAGGGCAGCCAGGAGGGCAGTGTGGATAGCGCCGAGTACGTCTCTGACAGTGGGGAGACTCAGGAGGAGACGGAAGAGGAGGAGGAGGAGAGTGGAGAGCAGAGCTCGTCACCCTCACCCCCAGAGCACCGAACCAAGCGCCGTCATGACCCCGCTGCTCCACCGGATCCTCCCGCGGCCCCGACTGCTCCGCCAGCTCCTCCCGTGGCTCCGAATGCTCGGAGTGTGAAGAGAACCAGGGGTCCTTCTGCCGAGCCCGTGAATCAGTCGTCTAAGGTGGCTAAACCCAGCGGGCCTAAGCCTCGGAAAGCTTTGCCTCGGATGAGGATCGTTGTTCCGGTCGCCTCAGCGTAAGTGTCTTCTTCCTTCATCTTCCTTCAGTATCCGGTTGGACTCTTCTTTTTGAGAATTCATGTTTACCCGTCGAGTGGATTTCACTCAACAGAGTTGCTACCTCCGCCACCGCTCTGCCGCGCCAGGACGATGATCCCATGGACACCGATAACACCACCACGTCCCAGCAAGGTATGTTGTCACGACTCCGAGAGCAGTATTACTGCTTCGCGAGTGCTGTCTTTGATCTTGACCTTTTTCTGTAATTTTATTTTGTTCAGTCGGGCTTCCTTCGGAGGTGATCCATCTGGACGACGACGACCAAAGGAGGTCGGAGCCAGCTTTGGCGCCTGTCCCTGGGGTTATCCAACCTGCTGCCAATCCCGCCATGAACGTGCCGCCGACTGAGACGGTGCCGCTGACTGAGACGGTGGCCCTCACGGCGGAACCAACTGGAGCGGAGCTCGGGATGCCCAGGGAGCCTTCTGCCGCGCCGGGTCCGTCGGCCGTTCAATATGATGCCCGACGCCTCCCGGAAGATCAGGTAGGAGCCGCCAAGGACGCCATGATGCAGGTGGAGCTGATGGTGGGCGACGCCAAGGGAGCGTATGACTCTATCGCGTCCCTGTACAAGAAGAGCTTGGAGCTTTGGGACGATATCCGAGTAAGTGCGCTAGTAATTGTTTACTTTCCTCTTGGTACCCACTAGGGGTTTCAGCGAGGTACTCGGATGCAATAGGTTGGTTTTGCAGTGGGTTCACTCCAAGTGAACCCAGTGGGTGTAGTCCCCGAGACTTCTGCCGAGTGCTTGCACCGGCAGTTGTCTTTATATGTATTTTCTGTAATCTGAACAGATCAGAGCTGATATGTCCGAATAGTACCAGTGGGGGCATGCCGAGTGCACCCACTGGGTGTAGTCCCCGAGAGTAGTGTTACTCGGGTCGAGAGATAGTAATCTCATAGTGTTGTTGGTTTGCTATGGAGCTCAATAGGGCCGACTTGTTCGACCTTCATGCCAGTGGGGTCACTCTCAGTGAACCCACTGGGTGTAGTCCCCGAGACCGCTGTCGATTGCTTGCATCGGCAGAGGTCTGAAGAATTTTGAGCTTTGATTGTTTTGTCATGTCTGTCGAGACTTTTTCCTTGTTGAATCTGGCTGATCCTCCCTTTGTGTCTCTTTGGCAGAAGACTTGTGAAATGGGATCGGCTTATATTGCTCTGAAGGCTGAGAAGACCCAACTTGCTACGGACTTGGAGGTAGCTGTGAATGATCTGGCTGGCATGAAGAAGGCTCTCGCTGAACGAGAGAAATCTTTGGAGGAGTCTCGGGAGACCAACAAGGCATTACTAGCCGAAGTAGAAAAAATGAAGAGGGAGAGATCCGAATGGATGGGCCAGCTGAAGGTAATGAACACTCGGTGCAGAGCGCATGAGAACTACGTCGGCGACTGGGCGAAGAAGATGGTCGCACTGCTTGGTGGTAAGTTCTTGCCAAGTGCTTTTTGACTTTGGAGTTCACTCCCAGTTCATTTTCTGCTTGCCTTTTCTTTGCAGATTTTTGTCGGGACGTTGAGGCTGAAACGGTCGAAATTGAAAGGTCGCTTGTTCCGAATGTTCCACTTGGCGATGAAGCTAACCGGGACATGTTCCGAGCGCATTCTCGCCTTAACAGGGTGGGCCCTTTCATTGGTCGCCTGAGAAGAGTTGTCAGCCGAATCGACAAGGAGCTGTAGCCTAAAGATGACTCCCGGAACAAGATAGAGTGGTTGATGACCCGACTAGAGGACGTTCCAAGCAGAGTGCAGGCATGGAAGAAGTCTGCCGCTCGGTGTGGTGCGGACGTGGCGCTGTCTCTGGTCCAAGAGCACTGCAAGGAAGCCCGCGAAGACAAGCTGAAGACGTTGCAGGTCGCGAACACCAAGAAGCTTCGATTCGAAGATTTCATGAAGACCTTCCTCGACACAGCCACTCGGATTGCAGACGAAATCGACCTCGACACCTTTGTGGAGCCTGCCAGTCTCGGCGACGCTTTATAAACTTTATGCTGAACGCGCATTTACCATGGTATGCCGAGTGGAATCTGTATTAAACTTTGGCCACTGCTGTTGGCCGGTACATTCGTGGTTCGGTGTGGATAAACTTGATTCACACCGAGCCGACTGATCGTAGATCCAACTGGAATTCGAATCGGATCTTTTGCTCTTCTTTCGCTGAGTTTTTTTTGACACGATTTTGGCTCGTGGATTTCGTTTGGGCGTCTCTTGGTGAAGCCAATGGCAACCATGCGGAGCATGTGTTGTCAGTTGTCTTCACATCCACATGAGCCTCAATGAGGGTCTGCTAAGCCTCCAAGTGTATCTCGAGTGCCCACTCGTAGGAAGCTTTTTACTTAGGCGACTCTGGTTCGCAGCTAAGTGCCCGAGTGTGACTTTTGGTGCGCACTCGGAGCGAGTTGTTACTCATGTAGTTGTCAGTTGTCTTCACATCCACGTGAGCCTCAATGAGGGTCTGCTAATCCTCCGAGTGTATCTCGAGTATTCATTCGGAGGAGGCTTTTTACTTAGGCGACTCTGAGTCGCAGCTAAGTCCTCGAGTGTGACTTTTGGTGCGCACTCGGAGCGGGTTTTTACTTAGGCGACTCTGGGTCGCAGCTAAGTCTCCGAGTGTGACTTTTAGTGCACACTCGGAGCGAGTTTGTACTTAGGTGACTCTGGGTCGCAGCTAAGTGTCCGAGTGTGACTTTTCGTGCACACTCGGAGCGAGTTGTTACTTAGGCGACTCTCGGTTGCAGCTAAGTCTCCGAGTGTGACTTTTAGTGCACACTTGGAGCGAGTTTGTACTTAGGCGACTCTGGGTCGCAGCTAAGTCTCCGAGTGTGACTTTTCGTGCACACTCGGAGCGAGTTTGTACTTAGGCAACTCTGGGTCGCAGCTAAGTCCCCGAGTGTGACTTTTAGTGCACACTCGGAGCATGTTTGTACTTCGGCGTCTCTGGGTCGCAGCCAAGTCTCCGAGTGTGACATTTAGTGCACACTCGGAGCGAGTTTGTACTTAGGCGACTCTGGGTCACAGCTAAGTCTCCGAGTGTGACTTTTCGTGCACACTCGGAGCAAGTTTGTACTTAGGCGACTCTGGGTCGCAGCTAAGTCTACGAGTGTGACTTTTAGTGCACACTCGGAGCGAGTTTGTACTTAGGCGACTCTGGGTCGCAGCTAAGTCCCCGAGTGTGACTTTTAGTGCACACTCGGAGCGAGTTTGTACTTAGGCGACTCTGGGTCGCAGCTAAGTCCCCGAGTGTGACTTTTAGTGCACACTCGGAGTTAGTTTTTTAGACCGTATTCTGCAAACGCGGAAGAATTTTGAATCGGCAAGAAATCAATCTGCTTTGTATTACTTCAATAATACTTGTTCTTTACATTGTCTCCGTCGGCGGTTATGTGTAGAAGCGCTTCAGTAGATCTCCATTCCATGCTCGCGGCTCGTCCGTTTCCCTGTCGAGGTTGTAGAGTCGATATGCTCCATTGTTCAGCACCTTGGAAATGATGAACGGTCCTTCCCAGGCGGGAGCCAACTTGTGTGGTCTCTGTTGATCCACTCGGAGCACCAGGTCGCCTGCTTGGAACGTGCGGCTCCTGACGTGCCGCGCATGAAATCGCCGCAGATCTTGTTGATAAATTGTTGAACGGATCAGTGCCATCTCGCGCTCCTCTTTTAAAAGGTCAACTCCGTCTTGCCTGGCTTGCTCTGCTTCGGCTTCGGAGAAGAGTTCGTCTCGTGGAGAGTTGTGAAGCAAGTCACTCGGAAGGACTGCCTCTGCTCCATAAACAAGGAAAAATGGGGATCGCCCTGTCGATCTATTCGGAGTTTTGCGGAGGCCCCACAACACCGAAGGCAGCTCGGTGACCCATGCGCCGGCGGCATGTCCAACTTCTCGCTGGAGTCGAGGCTTCAACCCTTGAAGAATAAGTCCATTCGCCCGCTCTGCTTGCACGTTTGTTTGGGGGTGCGCCACGGATGCAAAATCCACTCGGATACCTTGGCCTGTGCAAAAACCTTTGAACCTGTCTGAGTCAAAGTTTGTGCCATTGTCGGTGATTATGCTGTGCGGAACCCCGTATCTGGCGATGATGTCTCTGATAAATTTGATGGTCGTAAGGGCATCAAGCTTCTTGATAGGCTTGGCTTCAATCCACTTGGTAAACTTGTCGACTGCTACCAGCAGATGAGTGAATCCTCCTTGGCCTGTTCTGAATGGTCCGACTGTATCTAATCCCCACACGGCGAATGGCCAAGCAAGAGGAATTGTCTCCAGCGCAGACGTTGGCTTGTGGGACTTGTTTGAATAGAACTGACAACCTTCGCAACGGTCGACCATATCTTTCGCCATTTCATTCGCCTGCAACCAGAAGAAACTAGCTCTGAATGCTTTGGCGATGATTTCCCTTGAGGAGGCATGATGACCGCAGGTTCCCGAGTGAATTTCTTCCAAGATTAACTGCCCTTCCTGAGGAGAGATACACCGCTGAAGGACGCCTGAAACACTTTCCCTGTACAACTGGTCATCAATGACGGTGAAGGACTTCGACCTGTGAATGATCTGCCTAGCTTGGACTTCGTCTTCTGGTAACTCTTGCCTCATGATGTACGCAATGAACGGCACAGTCCATTCGGGAATGATAGCTAGAATCTCCATGATCAAATCAACCACAGCGGGGACCTCGACTTCAGTCTGATCTGTTGAGCTCTTCGGTTGTACTGGTTCCTTTGTAAAAGGATCTTCTTTTACCGAGGGGAGGTGTCGGTGCTCGAGGCAGACATCACTCGGTACCGGTCTCCGAGTGGATCCAAGTTTTGCCAATTCATCTGTTGCTTGGTTTTTTAGTCGGGGAACATGGTGAAGTTCCAGACCTTCGAACTTCTTCTCGAGCTTCCTTATTGCATTGCAGTATGCATTCATGGTGGGGTTCCTTACATCCCATTCCTTCATTACTTGATTAACCACTAGATCTGAGTCGCCATAGACAATCAGGCGACGGACACCGAGTGTGATGGCCATGCGCAACCCGTAAAGGAGAGCTTCGTACTCTGCTTCGTTGTTGGAAGAATCAAAATGGATCTGCAACACATACCTGAGTTTATCACCTTTTGGGGATATGAGCACTACGCCGGCGCCGGAGCCATTCAACATCTTGGACCCATCGAAGAACATGGTCCAATGAGCCGAGTAGATGTGAGTCAGTTCCTGTTGTTCTACCCATTCTGCTATGAAGTCAGCAAGAGCTTGAGACTTTATAGCTTTCTTGGCTTCGAACTTGATGTCGCAGTACAACATCTCCATTGCCCACTTTGCCACTCGGCCTGATGCGTCTTGATTGTGGAGAATCTCCGATAACGGAGCATCAGATATGACAGATACCGAGTGGTCTTGGAAATAATGAGCCACCTTCTTTGCAGTCATGTAGATCCCATAAATAAGCTTTTGATAATAGGGATACCTCTGCTTGGAAGGAGTCAAGACTTCGGAAACATAATATACTGGCCGCTGAACCTTGTACGCTTTGCCTTCTTCACGTTCGACTGTCAGAACGGTGCTGACGACTTGATTTGTAGCCGCGATGTACAGAAGAAGGGATTCTTTACTAAGCGGAGCAGTAAGAACCGGCTGGGTGGAAAGCAGGGCTTTGAGGTCGTCGAATGCGATTTGGGCTTCGTCTGTCCAGTCGAAGGTATTTGACTTCTTCATGAGTCGGTACAGAGGTAACGCCTTCTCGCCGAGTCGGGCGATAAACCTCCTCAAAGCCGCTAGGCAACCTGTGAGCTTTTGAACATCATGTACTCTTACCGGCCGCTCCATTCAAACAATGGTCCCGATCTTTTCGGGGTTGACATCGATCCCTCGTTCGGAAACGAAGAAACCGAGTAACTTCCCGCTGGGAACACCGAATGAACACTTGGCTGGGTTGAGCTTGATATCGTACCTACGTAGGTTGGCGAATGTTTCTGCCAAGTCAATCAGCAGGTCGGAACCTTTGCGTGACTTGACAACGATATCATCCATATATGCCTCCACATTTCGACCGATCTGGTCTAGGAGCCATTTTTGGATCATGCGCATAAAAGTTGCTCCTGCATTCTTCAATCCGAATGGCATAGTGATGTAACAGAAACACCCGAATGGGGTGATGAAGGCTGTTTTTAATTCATTTGGACCATACAGACGGATCTGATGATAGCCCGAATAGGCATCAAGGAAGGATAAGTGCTCGCAACCCGCAGTAGAATCAACAATTTGATCAATGCGGGGGAGCGGGAAGTGATCTTTCGGACAGATCTTATTGAGATGCTTGAAATCCATGCACATATGGAGAGACTTGTCCTTCTTGGGCACCATGACAACATTAGCGAGCCACTTGGAGTGGTGTACCTCGCGAATAAAGTTTGCTGCCAAAAGTTTAGCCACCTCCTCTCTGATTGCTTTCCTCTTGTGCGCGGCGGGCCGACGCAGGCGTTCTCGGACAGGCCGAGCAGCAGGATCCACATGCAGTTGATGCTCAGCCAACTACCTGGGTACACCTGGCATGTCAGCAGGCTTCCATGCAAAAATGTCCCAGTTCTCACGGAGGAATTGGATGAGCTCGGCTTCCTATTTTGGATCAAGGGTGGTGGAGATGTTTGTTGGGGCGGCGGTGTCATCCGTCGGATGGATGCTGACTTTCTTCGTGTCTCCCACCGACTGGAATGCGGACTCGGAAGCTGGCTTCTTTGAACGCATGAGGTCAGCGGGGTCGGCGGTCTTCCTGTACTCATCCAGCTCGAGTATAGCCATCTGCTGATTAGCAATCCTCGACCCCTGCTGCAGACACTCCTCGGCCCGCTGCCGATTGCCTATGACAGTAATCACACCTTTGGGACCGGGCATCTTCAGCTTCAAATAAAGGTAACATGGACGGGCCATGAAACGCGCATATGCCGGACGACCCAGAATCGCATGGTATGCACTCTGGAAGTCTACCACCTCGAATGTCAGCTTCTCCTTGCGGAAGTTTTTCTTGTCAGAGCCGAAGACGACATCCAACGCAATCTGGCCGAGTAATTTGGCCTTTCTTCCTGGGACGACTCCGAGGAACTGCATACTTCTCTCGCTAAGTTTGGACATCGGAATGCCCATTCCCTTCACAGTGTCGGCGTACATGATATTCAAGTCGCTGCCGCCGTCCATGAGGACCTTGCGCAGCCTAACTCCTTCCACCACCGGGTCGACGACCAGAGCCTTCCTCCCTCGGGTGGGTACGTGTGCTGGGTGGTCTCACTGATCAAAGGTGATCGCAGTCTGTGACCACTTGAGGAACGTGGGAGTGGATGGGGTTGCCATGTTTACCTCCCTGTTGACCAGCTTTAGTCGACTTTTGCTTTCCACATCAGCAAAAATCATCAACGTTGCATGGACTTGGGGGAACGGATCCTCCTTGTCCTCATCATCCTCCTCAGTGTCCTTCTCACTCGGCTGTCCTTCGCCGAATCCTTGGATCAGGAGGCGACACTGCCGAGTGGTATGCTTCGGCAATATAACATTGCCTTCTTCATTCGTATTCGTGTGGATTGGACACGGTTGATCTAGGATGGAATTTCCTGATTGCCTATTCTTGGGGGTGTAATGTGCCTTCCCCTTTCCTTTGAACTTGGCATTTGTAACGGCTGCTGCCTCTGCCTACGGAGTGGATTGAGCTTCCGATTGTTGTTCCCATCTCCGTCGGCGACTGACTTATGCTTGCCGCTACGTATGCGGTCCTCCTCTTCGCCATTTGCATAGCGCGCGGCTATCTCCATCATCTTGCTCATGGAGATGTCGCATGTCCGACCGAACTTCAGGTACAGGTCTCTGTACCGCACGCCTGCCTTGAAGGCACAGACTGCTTGGTGCTTTGTGACGTTCTCCACCATGTAGTAGAGGGTCGTCTAGCGCTGGATGAAATCGCGCAAGGGCTCGTTCTGCTTCTGGACACAGTGTTGGAGCTCTACGAGACCAGCGGGGCGTTTCCACGTACCCTCGAAGGTCCTGATGAAGACTCGGGACAGATCTGCCCAGCTGTAGATGCTTGACGGAGCTAACTGGTTTAGCCAAGCTCACGTCGAACCGTCGAGCATCAGGGGGAGATGTTTCATGGCGACATGGTCATCTCCGCCATCGATCTGGACCGCCACTCTGTAGTCGTCCAACCAAGTTTCTCGTTTGGACTCTCCTGTGAATTTGCTGATTCCCGTCGCCAATCGGAAGTTGGGAGGGATGTCAGCTGAGGGGATGGCCCGACTGAAGCACTCGGGGCCAGAAACAACGGTCCTGCTTCCACTCAGACGGTCTCTATCGTGACCATCACGGTGAGCTCGACTTATGTCAACCTTCTTCTGGGTGATGTACCCTCTTGCATCAAGTCTTGGATCATGCGTGCAACCGCCCGAATGACGATCATCGTAATACCGGGACCCGTAAGGCCCACTCCGCGGAGGAGTACGCGAACGGCGACGATCTTCAGGATGAGACCGAATGGGAAGCGGATTCCGACTCGGGTCCCTGGAACGGCTGCCCCCTCTGCGTCGCTGGTGAGAGTCGGGACTGAAAACCGACCGATGCGTGTTCGCCTGAACAGAACTGTTGTGGATCCTGTTGTGCGACTGGGAGACCGCCGAATTTTGCTGCTGTGCCGTATGCAACAGGGCACGGATCTGCTCGATCCCTCTACCAGCCTCTGAATCAGTCGGCTGGAGGGAATCGGCTATCCTGGCGGCTGCAGCCAAGTTGAGGATGGGTGTGCGGAACACCTCGACGTTGCTCTGGCGAGTGTGCCGACTGGAATAACGATGGTGCTGACGACGAGCGCCGGATGATTCTCCGAACTCACGCTCGTTCCGACCAGTCCCGAGGGGACTTTTGTGGGAATCGGCCATGAGCATTTTGGCTGCAGGCCCGTGACCCGGATACTCGGAAGGTAGTTCAGTCAGAACAGACTCCAAGTACTGGGATGACGGCGGGACCACAACCGACTCGAGCACCGCCACTTGAGAGGACGCGTTTTGTCGCGCCTGGGCGTGTCGCACCGAACGCTGGAGCCGCGGACGACGGGATCGCTTGTTGCGGCATGTGACGAGGGCGAAGATCGACACCGGGGTCGATGGCTGGAGAAGAAGAACACCGCGGGAACTAGCACGGAAGTGCGTAGCCCCGCGACTAGGAAGCGCCTCGACGTCGAGGGGCACATCCCGAAGCCATGCCGAATCGTCGGCGATGAAGGAGAGGGCACCGAAGAGGATCTCATGACCCATGCACAGATCTCCGCCGGACGACATGACAAAAAGATGAAATCGCAAACTCGCCGGAAGTTGCTTAGACACCTTCCCCTTGGTGGGCGCCAACTGTCGTGTGTATAAGTCTGACAGTATAAGTATAGGGTACCAAAGTATATGGGCAGAGCCTTAGCTATGGCGAGGATGTATGAGTTCAGGCCCCTCTACGGTGGAGGTAAAAGCCCTACGTCGCAGTGCTCTTGGGAGCTTGGTGTCGAGTGGATTATAGGATTACAGCAAGTGCCAACCCTCGTACGAGTGGCGAAGGGTCGCTTATATAGAGTGCGCTGCCCTTCATAATGGCCCGGTGGACAGGGGTGGAATAGTGGCGAGTAAATGCTTATGTTACAGGTAACGTAAGCTTTAAATGCTAATAATGGTGTATGAAAACGTATGACCGTTGCCCTCCTGGGAGGTTACGATGTACAAAGTGGATTCCAGTCGGTACATTAGATATGCCCCGAGTGGATTGTCGCCGACTGGATGATGGGGGCGTCCTTAGTTCAGTCGGAACTGTCTAAGGGCCTCGTCTTCTATGAAGGGTAGTCCTTGGGTAGGACCTATAGGGCAGACCTATGACCCTACCCTGGGACTATAACCCCATCATGACTAGTTTGTGTTTATTGCAATACGATTATTCATTTAAAGAGTATAATGGTTACTCTGTTTACTTGAATAATACCTTCAATGGTCATGCACCTAATATGAACGGTTTATTGAATCTCGGTCGTAGTGATATACATGTTCATAATATTGATGCCAAAAGATAATGTTAGTACCACTTACTTGTGGCATTGCCGCTTAAGTCACATTGGTATAAAATGCATGAAGAAGCTCCATGCTGATGGATCTTTGGACTCACTCGTTTTTGAATCGTTTGAGACATGCGAACCATGCCTATTGGTGTAAACGCATGAACAAGCTCCATGCATATGGATCTTTTGGACTCACTTGATTTTGAATCAGTTGAGACATGCAAATCATGCCACATGGGGAAGATGACTGAAGGCCTCGTTTTTCCAGTGATGGAACGAGCAAGTAACTTATTGGAATTAATACATTTTGATGTATGCAGTCCAATAAGTGCCGAGGCACGTAGTGGATATTGTTATGTTCTTACTTCACTAATGATTTGAGTACATACAGGTGTATTTGCTTGATGAATCACAAGTCTGACATATTGAAAACTTCAAGAAATTTCAGAGTGAAGTTGAAAATCGTCAGGACAAGAGGACAATATGTCTACGATGTGATCGCGGAGGTAAATATATATCTGAGTTGCGAGTTTGGTATACATTTAAGACAATGTGAAAATTGTTTCACAACTCATGCCACTTGGAACACGATAGTGTGATGGTGTCTTCGAATGTCGTAGCCGCGCCCTATTGGATATGGTGTGTACTATGATGTCTCTTATCGAAATACCACTATCGTTTTGGGGTTAGGCATTAGAGACAACCACATTTACTTTAAAATAGGGCACCATGTAATTGCGTTGAGATGACACCGTATGAACTATGGTTTGGAGAAACCTAAGCTGTCGTTTCTTAAAGTTTGGGGTTGTGATGCTTATGTCAAAAGGCTTCGTTCTGATAAGATCGAATCCAAAGAGGATAGATGCTTCTTCATAGGATACCCAAAACAGTTGGGTATACCTCCTATCTCAGATCCGAAAGAAAAGTGTTTGTTTTCGAAAACGGGTCCTTTCTCGAGAAAGAGTTTCTCTCGAAAGAATTGAGTGGGAGGATGGTGGAACTTGATGAGGTTACTGAACCATCACTTCAACCAGAGAGTAGAAGGGCGAAGGAAATTGTTCCTGCGGCACCTACAACAATTGAAGTGGAAGCTGAAGATGGTGATCATGAAGCTTCAAATCAAGTTACTACCAAACCGCGTAGGTCGACAAGGACACGTACTACTCCAGAGTGGTATGGTAATCCTGCCTTGGAGGTCATGTTGCTGGACAACAATGAACCTACGAGCTATGGAGAAGCAATGGTTGGCCCAGATTCCGATGAATGGCCGAAGGCCATGAAATCCGAGATAGGATCCATGTATGAGAACAAAGTGTAAACTTTGGAAGAACTACTTGATGTTCGTAAGGCTACTAAGTAGAAGTGGATATTTAAAAGGAAGATAGACGATTATGGTGAATGTCACCATTTAGAAAGCTCGACTTGTTGCAAAGACGTTTCCGACAAGTTCAAGGAGTTGACTACGATGAGACTTTCTCATCCGTAGCGATACTAAAGTCTATTGGAATTATGTTAGCAGTTGCTGCATTTTTCAATTATGAAATCTTGCAGATGGATGTCAAATAATTGTTTCCTCGATGGTTTCCTTGAGGAAAGGTTGTATGTGATACAAGCAAAAGGTTTTGTCGATCCTAAGAATGCTGACAAGTATGCAAGCTCCAACGATCCTTCTATGGACTGGAGCAAGCATCTTAGAGTTGGAATGTACGCTTTGATGAGATGATCAAAGCTTTTGTGTTCATACAAAGTTTATGAGAAATTTGAATTTCCAAGAAAGTGACTAGGAGCACTATAGAATTTGTGATAAGTATATGTGGTTGACATATTGTGTCACATCGCTAGATTATAGCTTGTAGTTAGTTGCATCAGTGAGCATTCATGCATGCATTCAAATCCATTTAATTGAAATGGGGATGATCTACAAATGGGGATGATCAAACCCTAGCACCAACTAAAATTCAAATAGGTTCAACAAGGACTATTTTCAATGAACCCAAATGGTCTTCAAAAATGTTCACGCTTTTTGGTAAATGTTGGAAACAACATCCTAGAGGTGATAAACCTTTTAACAACTCTTTTGTCAATTTAATTTAATCATAAATGCATCTAAAAATGATAACTAAATTGCTATAAAATTTTTTAGCCTTTTCAAAAATGATGAATCTTTTTGTGGAGCCAGGAAATAACCCAAAACAAACCCTAAAAATGATTTCAATATTTTTGACTTAGGTCTGAAGCCAAAACAAAATGAAATAAATGTCAGAAATATCAAACAGAAAGAATATTAGAAAAAGGGAAGCTTACCTGGCGCCAGGTGCAGGCCGAGCCCACGAGGGGCTCCTCTGCCATCTTCCTCCTCCTGCCAGTAGGCAGAGGGGAAGATGAGCACGGGGCTGGCTGCGCCACCTCCTGCTTCGTCGTGGCGTTTCCCCTCGCCTCCACCGCGCCAGCAAACCCCCTCCTCTTCCTTATCTCCTCCTCCTCTCTCCATTTCCTCTTCTCCATGGTTATCCTCTGCTCTCCTCTCCTGTCGCCATTGTCGAGCTCGAGTCGCCTCGCTGACCTTCTCCTTAGCTCCGCCTCGAAGAATAGCTCCTCACCACCAAGTCAATCGAGCCGGGAGCACCTGCATCGCCCTCACCGTCGTCGTTTCCTCCTCCGACCACCAGAATCCGCCGCCGTCAATTTGCTGTCATCGGGCCTCTCCGACCTCCCCGATGCTAAAAACGGAACCGCATTGAGCCCGTGATCTTTTCCCCTCTCTCGCCCGCGAGAATAACCCTCCAGAGCCACCTCCCCGTCGATGCCAAACTCCGGCCGTCGCTAGATCTCGTCGTCGGCACGTTCTCCAGTCACCCTAGCCCCTCGTGCTACCCCTGCCAGATCGGCTGCTCCGCCAGCTTCGCATAGCCCTCAACCACGCTCGAAATGGTGCTCTGTAGCCTCGGTTAGGCCAACTCTGGTGAGCCTTCGCCGCGGGCTTGGTCGCCGGCAACCACCCTCCAGTGGGCGTCGACGTGACCGGCCATTAGGGCCTAATCCCCCCTAGAGAAGCTGACAGAGGGCCCCACGTGTGAGTCAAACCCCCATTAGGGTGGGTCAACGCAGGATTAAGCCCTGGGTCACTAACCACTTGACCCCACTGGTCAGGCTTGACCTGACCCAGGTGATGTTGACTAGTGACATCAGCCTGATGTCACTGTGACGTAATAATGCAACTTCTGATTTTAAATAATTCCAGAATAATAGCAAAACTTCAAAAATTCATAGAAGATAAAATATAAATCAGATGAAAATAATTTATATATGAAAAATGATCATAAAAATTCAAGGAATCTGATTATGGCATTTTCATGCATGTTTGAGAAAGTTAACATCACCAAGTAGGCAAAATGATGATTAGGGTAAATTTAATAAATAGTTTGGAGTTGGGATTTGGTATATATTTGAATTACACTTCAATGAATAAGACCAAACATTGAGCTAGGAAACTCAGTACATCAATATGCCATCTTCATGCATGAAAAAATAAGTTATGCCTGAGCATCAGGTGGAATCAATTAAAAGGGTATCTGAAAATACCTTACTTGAAGTGATATTTGAATTCTAATTCAAACCAGCTTCAACTTAAGAAATGGTAGCTACATTAGCCATGCCAGATATCAATTTCATATCATGATCATGCATCATAGTGTTGCATTTCCGTGAAATAATTATGTTCTTTCTTGTTTGTCGGTGTTATTCCCTCTTGGTAGACGATGGTTCTGGCGATGTGATTGTTGACATTGATGAAGACTCATTGCTATCTTCAGAACCGTTAGGCAAGCATACCCCCTTCAGCATATTGATATAATCCCACTCTCTCGCTCCTGCTCTCTTTTATTGCATTAGGACAAACACGATTCAACTGTTTCATGTTCTCGGTAGTTGAACCCATTCCTCTGCATGATCTGATTTTGCCATAGTAAATAGTTGAAACCACTTAGCATGAGTAGCAACTGCTTGAGCCGTGTTGTGCTTACTCATCCATGCTTGCTTACAATGCCTGCTATGCTTAGAGTCATGTCGGGTCGGATCCATCTGGATGATGAATCGGAATGGTTGTGTCCATGTCCTACAGTGTGAGAGTAACGGTGTGAATCCGATATGGTAAAGGTAGCGATGAGAGGCCATGTAGGAGTACATGGTGGGTTGTCTCATTGGAACCATCCTTAAGAACTGAGTTCTATGTATGTTATGAAAGACAAGATACTACCACACATTGGGATACTTAATTGACCCTCTTGGCTTATTAATCGTCTATATCTCTGTCCAGGAGTTGCAACTAGTTTCTACTGTTTGTAGGAAAAGTGTTGGCGGTCGTGTTTAGCTCTGCTTGACGGGGTAGGCTTCTCTGTGGTAGATACACAGTGGCACGGTGTACCAAGTGGCACCCGAATGGTGGGCTTGGGAACCCTGCGCACATCGTTCGGGGCCGTTAAGGAAACTTCGGTCGGACTTCCTTGCGGGGTCAGTCTCAAATAGACGATAAACCTGGACTAGGGTCTTGTGTGGTTAACGGTCGTGGCTGACACCCACGCCAGTGCTTCCGCTTGAAGGTTGCCGAGATGCATGACGTGCATATGGTGCTAAGTGGTGAGAGCATGTGTGAAGAAGTATACCCCTGCAGGGTGATTTAATATGTTCGAATAGCCGCGTCCTCGGATATGGACTACTTGGAAACATTACGTGATACATAGACAATTTAAATGGATACTCTAAAACATGCAAGATAAGTGTGAGTGCTATGCATGGCCTTCTCGTAGGGAGACGAGAGTGGATCCATAGTGGTGTATTGATTGGTGAATGTGTGGACTCGTGTGCGCTATCCCACCTCAAAGAAAGAACTGCTAGTCTTAGTACAGGTTAGCCAAGAGTCAAAGATAGCTTGCTGCAATCAAACCCCATAATCCTTTCGTTGATACTTATGCATATGTAGATAGTTCTGATGTAAGTCTTGCTGAGTAACTTTCTACTCACGTTTGATTTATTTATGTTTTTGCAGAGAAGATTTAGTCTCATTAAAAGGTTCTACGTGATGTGTTCGATGTTGACCGGAATAGCTTGGGAATCCCACACAGAGGTTTGGTTCCTTTGGTAGGGTCGTGGTAGCTTTTCACGCTCCTCCGGCCATTTTTAGTAGATGTTTGTACCCAGACATGTTTTGCTTCCGCTTGATGTTTGTATGACTTGAGTGTCGGGTCACGAGACCCCTGTTTGTAATATCATACTATGTTGACTCTTATGAGTCTTTAATAAAAGCTTGAGTCATAGAGTTATGTTGTGATGCCATGTTGTATCTACAGATATCGTGCATATTGTGTGTATGTTATGAAATGCATTATATGTGTGGGATTCGACACCTAGTTGTGTGACTTTAGTAGTATTCTATACGGGGAAATACCTCTTTGTGCTTCCACCGAGCTTTGGTAGCTTGCTACTACTCCGGACACATTGATTGACCGGCATGTATCCTTCTTTGTTGTTGTGTATGTCCCTTCGGGGAAATGTCACGCGGTGTAATTGAGTCCGTGTAGCTTGCTACGACTCGTCTACACACGCTGATGATGGACACCTGCTTTGCTGGGTTTTGTATGCATGTCCCTGTATGGATGTACCACTTGGGATTATAACTAGTCATGTCGACCCGGGTTCTTTGTTGTTTGAATGCTAGCGACACATTCATATACGTGAGCCAAAATACGCAAATGGTCCCAGCCAACGTAAGGTGGCAGCCCTGCAGATTACCGTGCATGAGGCCGCAATGTGATGTGTTGTGTTACAGGCTGGGTTCTTATGATTTAGGATCGGGGTCCCGACAGCTTTGGTATCAGAGCTTGACTGCCTGTAGGATAATGTTACTTCTCAAACAACAGCGTGAGAGATTGACACGTTGACAGAGACTTACTTGCGTTAGTTTTTCCCTTGAAGAGGAAAGGGTGATGCAGCACAGGAGCAGTAAGTATTTCCCTCAGTTTGAGAACCAAGGTATCAATCCAGTAGGAGAATCTCGTCAAGTCCAGAGTACCTGCGCAAACACAAACGAGCTTGCACCCAACGCTATAAAGGGGTTGTTAATCCCTTCAAGATTGATTGCAAAGTGAGATCTGAAGGCGGAAAGTTCAACGAAGTAAAAGAGTAAGGCTAAAAATATGGTGTGGAGTAGACCCGGGGGCTATAGTGTTCACTAGAGGCTTCTCTCAAAATAGCAAATATTACGGTGGGTGAACAAATTACTGTCGAGCAATTGATAGAACCGCGCAAAGTCATGACGATATCTAAGGCAATGATCATACATATAGGCATCATGTCTGAGACAAGTAGACCGATACTTTCTACATCTACTACTATTACTCCACACATCGACCGCTATCCAGCATGCATCTAGTGTATTGAGTTCATGACGAACAGAGTAACGCCTTAAGCAAGATGACATGATGGAGAGGGATAATCTCAAACCAATGATGAAAACCCCATCTTTTTACCCTTGATGGCAACAACACGATGCGTGCCTCGCTACCCCTTATGTCACTGGGTGAGGTCACCGTACAGTATGAACCCAAAACCAAGCACTTCTCCCATTGCAAGAATCATAGATCTAGTTGGACAAACAAAACCCACAACTCGAAGAGAATTACAAGGATATGAAATCATGCATAAGAGAGATCAGAAGAAACTCAAATAAGATTCATAGATAATGTGATCATAAATCCACAATTCATTGAATCTCGACAAACACACCGCAAAAGAAGATTACATCGGATAGATCTCCATGAAGATCATGGAGAACTTTGTATTGAAGATCCAAGAGAGAGAAGAAGCCATCTAGCTTCTAGCTATGGACCCGTAGGTCTATGGTGAACTACTCACGCATCATCGGAGAGGTCATGGTGTTGATGAAGAAGACCTCCGTATCTGAATCCCCCTCCGGCAGGGAACCAGAACATGCCCCAGATGGGATCTTGCGGAGACAGAAGCTTGCGGCGGCGGAAAAGTACTTTCGATGATCTCCTAATTTTTATGGATTTTTAGGGAATATATAGGCGCAAAACCTAGGGCAACGGAGTCTCAGGGAGCCCACAAGCCTGGTGGCCGCGGGACCCCCTGGCCGCGCCGTGTGGGCTTCTGGGGTCCCTGGTGGCCCCCTGCCCTCATTCTCCGGCTCCTCGATCTTTTTCTGTTCCGGAAAAAAATCTTTTTGGCAGTTTCATTCCGTTTGGACTCCGTTCAAAATTCTCCTGTGAAAGGGGTCAAAAACATGGAAAAAACAGGAACTAGCTCTTGGCACTGAGTTAATAAGTTAGTCCCAAAAAATATATAAAAGGCATGCAAAACATCCAAAGTTTGACAAGATAATAGCATGAAACCATCAAAAAATATAGATACGTTGGAGACGTATCAAGCATCCCCAAGCTTAACTCCTGCTCGTCCTCGAGTAGGGAAGTGATAAAGAATGAATTTTTGATGTCGAATGTGTGATAGCCCGATGCCGACATTCCAGAAGATTCCCCTTCTATTTCGTTTTCGTCGTGTGTCTTATTTTATTTGTCGCATCATCATCGCATCATGCGCATCATCAGCATTGCATCGGCAACCCGCTGCCACCAGTTTTCAAAACTTGCATCCGTTGTTAGTTGCTGGTTCTCGTCGTTGTTCGTTCTGAGCCTGTTCACACACGCACGCGCCCACGCCTTCGTCAAATCCTTGTTTTTAAAAGTGTGCGTAAAACTTTCTCTGATTGGGTTGAGATTTGACGTGCGGTCTTATTTTAATAAAGGTAGGCTGCATGCCAAATCTCGTCCCAATCGGAGTTTGTTTGATAACTGGTTCGTTGAATCTATAGCGGCACTATAACCGGTTAAACGTCGGATGTTTTCGGTGTTTTTAAAAAATCCTGATGCCGGTTTGCCCGTTTTCCCTCTCACCTCCGCCTAGCCCCTCTGCACGGTGCATCGACCCTACGCGCAGCCCAGTCCGAAAACCTCCCGGTACCCGAAATACACGGTCGTAACCGTTGGGTCCGGATCAACCCCGTTATACCCTAAATTGTCATCGGTTTGTTCATTGGTCTCCCTAACCTAATAATTTCGACCGTTCGATTTCAATCGAAGGGATGAGATAGCCCTAGCCTAATCCGGGAGTATATAGCAGTCCAACCCTAGCGTAGAAATCCATTCCACCCATCCATCCCTAGTCCCAGCGACCTACCGCCGCCAGCCTCTCCCACCTCGAGATCTCGTCCCGATCCCCTCGTAGCCAACCAGCGCCGCCCTAGCCCGACCCAGCACATCACCGATTCCCTTGCCCCACCTGGTCTCCTCCTTGCTCTGCCCGCCGAGCCAGCCTGATGCAGCAACCTCCTGTGCGTGCTAAGGACCTAGTCGGCCAGCACCCTTGTGGTAGGAGCTTTTCCTCCCCTCACCGCATGCATCAGTAGATAGAATCTTCAGAATCAGCCCCGTCGGACCCTGTCCTTGTTGTGCTCTCTCCTTTCATTCTCCTTCCTCCTCTTCTTCTCCCTCTCTCCCTAACCTTCCCTTCTCTCTGCACATGCCATGGATCCCGAGGGGAGCTCAGCCCGCGCCGGCCCGGGCGTCCTTCGTCGCGTCGCCGGCCAGATCCGGCCTGGTTCTGGCTGAGCCCCCTTTGCCCAGCGCACCTATCTCGCGACCCCTCGTTCCTTCTGCTTCCTCCTCTGATCCCTCTCATCTCTGCTTCTTTTCTTTCTTTCAAAAATAGAGTGAAGCTTGCTGTTGCCGCCGATGGAGCTCGCCCGTCCCATCACCCCAGGGCCCCTCGTCCCCGGGAATGGATTCCCCATGTCCGGATCCGTCAAACCCCGGTCCCTCTCTGCGTCAGCTTGCCATAGCCGCGGCCTCTCTGAACCCCGATGTGTGCAATCCCCGTATCTAATCTATGTTGTTTTTTTCTTAGATCCGTTCGGGTAATTAGTATAGGTTGTATAAGGTGGGTACTGCTCCTGTTAACGAGCAGCGTGCTAGGTGGGGTGGCTAGCGCAACCAACTCTTATGCAAGGGCTCCTGGGATCGAATCCCATCTTTGCCCCATATTTGTTTCTCCTCTTTTTTTCTGCACTAGGATTTTGTGAATTTCACAAAAAGGCATCGATTTTCAAACACCTGTAGCTTTTAGACCGTGCACCGAATCGAGACAAGTTATATATGAAACTTGACTAGAATTTCACGTAGATTAACAATTTCCAACTCTCATGCATGTTTAAGTCTGTTTTGTATGCTGTTTGCATCGGTTTGCGTGTCTAGAATTTCACGTAGATTAACAATTTCCAACTCTCATGCATGTTTAAGTTTGTTTTGTATGTTGTTTGCATCGGTTTGCGTGTCGACATGTTGAAAACGGTTTAGGTCGTAACTATTTGCCCGTAGCTCCGTTGAGATGTGACATATATGTAAATGGACCAGAACGACGAGTAGAATCACGTGAACCACTTTGTTTTGCCGTTTAACAAACCTAAAATGTGATTAGAACAAATCTGGACAGAATTAAGATTTAACACGTGGGGTCATTTCGGAGATGCTATATGTCATTTCCGGCCTCATTTCAAATGCCTAGATAGGTAGTTTAATTTGTACTTCACCCCTTGCCATGTTAACAACATTTTAATATTTTCGTGTTATTAAATGGGAGTGAACTAATAATTAAACATGGAGTTTCGTTGATATGCAACTCGTTGCATATCGAGCTTCACTTAATGTGTAGTGTTGGTGTGAGGTGAATTGCCATGCCATGCCTTGCATCTTTGAACTGTTCATGCATCATATTAGGTTGTGCATCATGTTGTGAATCGTGCCATGAATATCTGTGTTGATGCTTGTTTCCGGTTTGCTCCATCTCGATAGATATCCGCAAGCGTGTCAGATTGTGAGGACCCGTTCGACTACATCGGTTCGTCTGCTTCACGGAGTCATTCTTCTTCCAAGCGGGATCTCATGCAAGATGACCATTTCCCCAGATACCATTACTATCATTGCCATGCTAGTTATTTCGATGGTATCGTTATTGTCTCCCTGCCTACCACCTGTTAAATGTCAACCTCTCAACAATGCCATGAAACCTTCAACATGTTCAACCTAGCAAACCATTGATTGGCTATGTTACCGCTTCTTAACCATATGTTAGTGTTGCTAGTTGCAGGTGCAGTTGCTTCCATGTGAAAACATGGGTCCCTTGTCATACCACCATTTTAATTGCTATTTAATTTAATGCACCTATATACTTGGTAAAAGGTGGAAGGCTTGGCCTTTCTAGCCTGGTGTTTTGTTCCAACTTTGCCCCCTTAGTTTTGGCTACCGGTGTTATGTTCCATAATTGAGCACTCCTAACACGATCGGGGTTGTTATGGGGACCCCCTTGATAATTCGTTTTAGACTAAAGCTGGTCTAGCAAGGCCGAACATTGGTACTACATTTGCCCAACATAATAATTCTGTTAAACTGAAATGCATAGGGCGTCATGAACCCGAGGAGTAATTCTACATAATACAGGGAGGGCCAGTGCTAATGGTGCTGGTCCAAAACATAGCACCGTGCGGGGCCAACCCGAGGCAACTCGGGTGTTGTCTATCAGGCCACCGTACGTTTCGCTTATCCGTCGTGTCCTGAGAACGAGATACGCGGCTCCTATCGGGATCGTCGACACGCCGGGCGGCCTTGCTGGATTAGTTTTACCTTTGACGAGATATCTTGTGCATCGGGATTCCGGTAATGCTTTGCGTAATCTCAGAGTTGAGGTTTTCCACTATGGAATCCGACGAGATCGCGAGTGTCGTGATCGAGGATTTCTATGAGGCCTGTGGTAATTTGTGATGGGCTAGTTGGAGCACCCCTGCAGGGTTAAATCTTTTCGGAAAGCCGTGCCCGCGGTTAAGTGGCAACGTGGAAACTTTTTTTAACATTGGTTCTAGATAACTTGAAGTTAACTTAATTAAAACTTGCCAACTGTGTGCGTAACCGGGATTGTCTCTTTCATGAGTTCCTACTCCGATCGAGGACATGGTGGGGTTATGTCTGTCGTAGGTAGGTGTTCAGGATCATTCATTTGATCAATAGTAGTCACGTCCGATATGTGTAGATCTTCCCCCTCTTATTTCTTGTACTCGTAAGTTAGCCACCAAATATATGCTTAGCCGCTGCTGCAACCTCACCACTTAACCTTACCTCACCCATTAAGCTTTGCTAGTCTTGATACCTTTGGAAATGAGATTGCTGAGTCTCTTGTGGCTCACAGATTACTACAACACAAGTTGCAGGTACAGGTAAAGGTTACTTGACGCGAGCGTTGATTGTTCATTTGGAGTTTCTTCTTCTTCTTCTTCTTCTTCTTTGATCTAGGATTGGTTCCAGGCCGGCAGCCTGGGATAGCAAGGATGGACGTCGTTCTTCTTTTCTCATTTGTTTTCGTCCGTAGTCGGACCCTGCTCTTATTCATGATGATTATGTACTGTACTGTTGTGACTCCGATGTAGCTTGTGGCGAGTGTAAGCCAATTTTATTTATATCTCATCTTTTCAGTACATGTACTTGTAACGATATCCATTCTTGCGACGCGACGAGATGCGCTTCTATCCCTGATGAGGCCTTAGTGCCAAATTGAGGATAGGGTCGCATCTTGGGCGTGACAGAATGCTACCTAGCATAGTTTTCCTTTGCAACTTCTTTCACGTGACATGAATGTTCAGATCCGTAAGATTTGAAACAATAGTTTGCTATTGACATGAAAACAATAATACTTCAAGCAAACTAGCAAGGTAATCATGAACTCTCAAAATAACAAGGCCAATGAAAGTTATCCCCACAAAATCATATAGTCTGGCTATGCTCCATCATCCTCACACAACTAATGTAAATCATGCACAACCACGGTATTGGCCAAGTAATTGTTTTCGCACTCTTACTTTCTCAAACCTTTTATAACTATCACGCAATACATGAGCGTGAGCCATGGATATAGCACTATAGGTGGAATAGAGTGTGGTGGTGGTTGTGAGACAAAAAGGAGGATATGGTCACATTGACTTGGCGTATAAAAAGGCTATGGAGATGCCCATCAATAGATATCAATGTGAATGAGTAGGGATTGCCATACAAGGGATGCACTAGAGCTATAAGTATGTGAAAGCTCAAAAGGAAAACTAGTGGTGTGCATCCAACTTGCTTGCTCACGAAGACCTAGGGCAATTTTGAGGAAGCCCATCCTTGGAATATACAAGCCAAGTTATATAATGAAGATTCCCACTAGCATAAGGTGGTGACAATGAAAGAAGCTCTCAATCATGAAGAACATGGTGCTATTATGAAGCACAAGTGTGGAAAAAGATAGTAGCATTGTCCCTTCTCTCTTTTTCTCTTTTTTTTGTTTGGCCTCTTGGCCTCTTTTTTTCTCTTTTTTCTCTTTTTTGTGGGCTCTTTGGCCTCTTTTGTTTCCTCACATGGGACAATGCTCTAATAATGATCATCATCACACTTTTACTTACTCACAGCTCAAAGTTTAGAACGATGATGACTCTATAGGAAATGCCTCCGGCAGTGTACCGGGATGTGCAACGATCTAGCTTGGCATATGACATTGGAACATATCGCTAGCTATCTTACGATCATGCAATGTCAATATGAGAGTGACGGCATAAGTAATGAGACGGAACGGTGGGAGTTGCATGGCAATATATCTCGGAATGGCTATGAAAATGCCATAGTAGGTAGGTATGGTGGCTGTTTTGAGGAAGGCATATGGTGGGTTTGTGTACCGGCGAGAATTGCGCGGAACTAGAGAGGCTAGCAATGGTGGAAGGTGAAAGTGCATCTATACCATGGACTCACATTAGTCATGAAGAACTCACATACTTGTGGCGAAAGTTTTTATTAGTAATCGAAACAAAGTGCTAAACGCATACTCTCAGGAGAAGGGTTGGTAGGTGTTAACCATCGTGCGATACTGACCTCAACACAAAGGATGACAATCAATAGATCAATTATGCTCCGACTTCCTAACATAGAGGTTCACCATACGTGCATGATACGGGAATCACTAACTTCAACACAAGTATCTCTAGATTCACAACACCCTACTAACATAGCTCTTAATATTACAAAATCCACGTCTCAAAACTAATAGGAGGAATCAAGACTTCTCTTTCTACTCAATGCACATGAAGATGGAGGTTTTTGCATCCTCTCTGGGTACCTGTCACCTTTTGGACTACTTTGATAGCATAATCCAACTACCAAGGCACGCACCGCCGTGCTCTAAAAGATATAAGTGAAGCACATAGAGCAAAAGTATCTAGCTCAAAAGGTATAAGTGAAGCACTATGAGCATTCTAGCAAAATCACGATGAGTGCATATATCTCTCTCTCAAAAAGGTGTGTAGCAAGGATGATTGTGACAATACAAAAAGAAAAGACTCCTATGATACAAGACGCTCCAAGCAAAACACATATCATGTGGCGAATAAAAATATAGCTCCAAGTAATATTACCGATGGATTGAAGACGAAAGAGGGGATGCCTTCCCGGGGCATTCCCAAGCTTAGGCTTTGTGGTGTCCTTGAATTTGGCTTGGGATGACTTGGGCATCCCCAAGATTGATCTCTTTCCACTCCTTATCTCTTTGTCCATGAGAACATCACCCAAAACTTGAAAACTTCACAACACAAAACATAAACAGAAACTCGTGATAACATTAGCACAAGAAAACAAACTACCACCTCTTTAGGTACTGGGCTACTGTATTCTCACTTTTCCATGGCTAGTACCCCCCCCCCCCCGATACTATCCATAGTTTCATCAAAACAAGCAACCAACTCAACAAAAACAGAATTTGTCAAAAACAGACCAGTCTGTAGCAATCTGTATACTTCGTATACTTCTGTTACCTCAAAAATTCTGAAAACTTACGACTGCCTGGCAAAAAGGTACATCAACCAGCATAAAGGAGAATCAACTCAAAAGCTCTTTCTGAATAAAAATGAAAAAACATCTCGTGAGCGAAAAGTTTCTGTCTTTTTCCAGCAGGATCAAACAACCATTACCAAGACTAGTCATAAAGGTTTTGCTTGGATCAAACACAAAAAGAAACACAAAACACAATCATAAAAGAATTATGATGGTGTGGACGCAACAAAACAGAAAGAAAAAGATAAATTCATTGGGTTGCCTCCCAACAAGCGTTATTGTTTAACGCCCTTAGCTAGGCATAAGGCGATAAAATCACGTAACCTCGTCTTTGGTGCTCAAACCATAAGTGGACCTCATCATGGATTCATAAGGCAATCTTATTTTCTTTCTAGGAAAGTGCTCCATGCCCTTCTTTAAAGGAAATTGAAATATAATATTCCCTTCCTTCATATCGATGATAGGACCGATAGTCCTTAGGAAAGGTCTACCAAGAATAATAGGGCATGTAGGATTGCAATCAATGTCAAGCACAATGAAATCCACGGGTACATAGTTCCTATTTGCAATAATAAGAACATCATTGATCCTTCCCATGGGTTTCTTGATAGTAGAATCCGCAAGATGCAAATTAAGAGAACACTCTTCAATCTCATTAAAACCCAGAACATCACATAAAGACTTTGGAATCACGGAAACACTAGCACCCAAATCACACAAAGCATTGCATTCATAGTTTTTGATTTTGATTTTGATAGTAGGTTCCCACTCATCATGAAGTTTTCTAGGGATAGAGAGTTCCAATTCAAGTTTCTCTTCAACAGATTTTATCATAGCTTCGACGATATGATCGGTAAAGGCCTTGTTTTGGCTATAAGCGTGTGGAGAGTTTACCATGGATTGCATCAAGGAAATGCATTCAATCAAGGAGCAACTATCATAATTGAATTCCTTGAAATCCAAAGTAGTAATTTCATTACTACTCAAAGTTTGAATATCTTCTACTCCACTTTCAATGCTTTAAGCATCAAGGTAGATGGACTCCGAATCATTGGGGCGTTTTCAACCAAAGTGGATTCATATCCAGCCCAATCATCATTAGGTTTGACACAAGAAAACAAAGATTCAATGGGAGTCACACCAAGCACTTTAAGATCTTCGTGATTCTTATCACGAGAACACGCCTTTTTAAGCCATTCATGTCTAGCACGAATTTGGGCGGTTCTTTCTTTGCTCTCACTCATGGAAACACGCATAGCTTTCAAAGTTTCATCCATATTGATCTTGGTAGGAGCACATCTAACTTTCAAAGCATCAATATCACTAGACATTCTATCAACGCTCTTAGCCAAATCGTCAATTTTGAGTAGTTTTTCCTCTATGGACGCATTGAAAATCTTTTGTGAGTTGATAAACTCTTTGATATTACTCTCTAGATCAGAGGGTAATCTATTGTAATTTCCATGAGCATTGTTGTAGGAGTTGCCAAAGTTATTAGAGGGGTTACTAGGAAAAGGCCTAGGAACATAGTTTCCTCTAAAAGCATTGTTGTTGACAAAATTATTCCTACCAACGAAATTAACGTCCAAGCTAGCGTTGCTACTCTCAATCAAGGAAGACAAGGGCATATCATTAGGATCTAAAGGAGCACTTCTACTAGCAACCAAATTCATTAACTCATCCATCTTAGCACTCAACGAGTTAATTTCTTCTATAGCGTGTACCTTCTTACTAGTACGTGACCTTTCAGTGTGCCACTGAGAGTAGTTCGTCATGATGTTGTCTAGGAGTTTTGTGGCTTCTCCTAACGTGATTTGCATGAACTTTCCACCTGAGGCGGAGTCCAAGATATTTCTAGAAGCAAAATTCAAGCCAGCGTAGAAGATTTGTATAATAATCCAAAGACTCAAGCCATGAGCGGGACAATTTCTAATCATCAATTTCATTCTCTCCCAAGATTGTGCAACATGTTCGTGATCAAGTTGCTTAAAATTCATGATATCATTACGGAGAGATATGGCGGAAAATACTTGGATATATAAGCATCTTTGCACTTATCCCAAGAATCGATACTATTTTTGGGCAAAGACGAAAACCAAGTTTTTGCTCGATCTCGCAACGAGAAAGGAAAAAAGCTTCAATTTAATCACATCATTATCCACATCTTTCTTCTTTTGCATATCGCAAAGCTTAATGAAGGTATTAAGATGGGATGCGGCATCTTCACTAGGAAGGCCGGAGAATTGCTCATTCATAACAAGATTCAGCAAAGGGGCATTGATTTCTTATGACTCCACACTAGTGGCGGGAGCAATCGGAGTACTAATAAAATCATTATTATTAGTATCCGAGAAGTCACAAAGTTTGGTGTTTTCAGTCATGGCGACTTCAGCAATCAAGCAAGCACACAAGCTAACAAAGAGCAAGCGAGAGAAAAGGGCAAACGAAAAAGGCAAATATTTTTTGTAAATTTTTGATTTTTCAGAAGTGGGGGAGAGGAAAACGAGAGGCAAAAAAAGTAAATGCGAGAGATGAGTTTGCGACACTTACTTGGATGAGTTCTTGACTTGATCCTCCCCGGCAACGGCGCCAGAAATTCTTCTTGCTACTTCTCAAACAACAGCACCAGAGATTGACACGTTGACGGAGACTTACTTGCGTCGGTTTTTCCCTTGAAGAGGAAAGGGTGATGCAGCACAGGAGCAGTCAGTATTTCCCTCAGTTTGAGAACCAAGGTATCAATCCAGTAGGAGAATCTCGTCAAGTCCAGAGTACCTGCGCAAACACAAACGAGCTTGCACCCAACACTACAAAGGGGTTTTCAATCCCTTCAAGATTGATTGCAAAGTGAGATCTGAAGGCGGAAAGTGCAACGAAGTAAAAGAGTAAGGCTGAAAATATGGTGTGGAGTAGACCTAGGGGCCATAGTGTTCACTAGAGGCTTCTCTCAAAATAGCAAATATTACGGTGGGTGAACAAATTACTGTCGAGCAATTGATAGAACCGCGCAAAGTCATGACGATATCTAAGGCAATGATCATACATATAGGCATCACGTCCGAGACAAGTACACCGATACTTTCTGCATCTACTACTATTACTCCACACATCGACCGCTATCCAGCATGCATCTAGTGTATTGAGTTCAAGACGAACAGAGTAACGCCTTAAATAAGATGACATGATGTAGAGGGATAATCTCAAACCAATGATGAAAACCCCATCTTTTTACCCTTGATGGCAACAACACGATGCGTGCCTCGCTACCCCTTCTGTCACTGGGTGAGGTCACCGCACGGTATGAACCCAAAACCAAGCACTTCTCCCATTGCAAGAATCATAGATCTAGTTGGCCAAACAAAACCCACAACTCGAAGAGAATTACAATGATATGAAATCATGCATAAGAGAGATCAGAAGAAACTCAAATAAGATTCATAGATAATCTGATCATAAATCTACAATTCATCGGATCTCGACAAACACACGCAAAATAAGATTACATCAGATAGATCTCCATGAAGATCATGGAGAACTTTGTATTGAAGATCCAAGAGAGAGAAGAAGCCATCTAGCTACTAGCTATGGACCCGTAGGTCTATGGTGAACTACTCATGCATCAACGGAGAGGTCATGGTGTTGATGAAGAAGCCCTCCGTATCCAAATCCCCCTCCGACAGGGCACCAAAACGTGCCCCAGATGGGATCTTGTGGAGACAGAAGCTTGTGGCGTCGAAAAAGTACTTTCGATGATCTCCTGATTTTTTATGGATTTCTAGGGAATATATAGGTGCAAAACCTATGGCAATGGAGCCTCAGGGAGCCCACAAGCCTAGTGGCCGCGGGTCCCCGTGGCCACGCCGTGTGGGCTTGTGGGGTCCCTGGTGGCCCCCTGCCCTGATTCTGCGGCTCCCGGATCTTTTTCTGTTCCGGAAAAAATCTTTTTGGTGGTTTCATTCTGTTTGGACTCCGTTCAAAATCCTCCTCTGAAAGGGGTCAAAAACATGGAAAAAACAGGAACTGGCTCTTGGCACTGAGTTAATAAGTTAGTCCCAAAAATATATAAAAGGCATGCAAAACATCCAAAGTTTGACAACATAATAGTATGAAACCATCAAAAATTATGGATACGTTGGAGACGTATCAGATAACCAAGCCAAACTGGTCGATGTTGAGTCTAGCAACTCTTTATTTATATAAGGGAATTGTTTGTGGAAGGGAACGTAAGACTCTTTTTACTCCTTTCCTTGTGTCATTCTTATTCTGAGTCATGCTCTTCCTTATTCTACGGGGTTTAAGAATTAGGCTTTCTCATCTATTCATTAGTATGACGAGTTACTATGCTCGAGACCTATAGAAAAGTTGTTGTCTTCAAGGATTAGTGTCTCCATAAGAATTCAATTGTTATGTTGTTAGTTTTCTTGCACGTTGCCTCATATTTCATGCCCGTGCAGCCGTTATGCTGTCCGAGTTTTCCAAGGTTTCTAAATAATCTGATGCATTCGGAAATTCCTTACTCTCTTTTTTCCGATGTCTTTTGGCCAGACAAAGCACACTAATTATTGTGTTGAGGCACTCTATTACCTCGACGTATTGTTGAAGTATAAGGAAACCATGTTACCTCCAAAAACCACCCAATAGTCTAGATGTGTTTTGCTTCCAGTGTGATAATTCTGGCCATCATTTTCGAAAACATCTCGTGATGTTATTTAGTTTGTAGGTATACTATTGGTGGGTTCTTGAATCCAAGGATCATTCTGCTCACTTCTGTTGATAGTGTTGCTAGTTCCTTTGAAATGATTAGTAACCTTGTTGTAGTTGCCAAGGTTCATGGTATATCATTCTTCCAACACCATGGACCATCTCTGGAAGAAGTTCTTCATGAACTAAAGATCATAACAAGAGTGCTCGTGATGAGTTCTCTACTCCATATTCTGATTCTGCCAACCCCTCCCTTCTGCATGGGTTGTCTGGAAGAATTATGTTGAACTCGTTCAACATGCTAATCTATGCATCCTCAACTCAGAAAAATCATGTGCTCTTGAGTTGGTCATCTTCAATTGTTTCTGACCTTCATTTATGAGAGGATAGTCAAGAGTAGTTGTGCATTCGTGTCACCGATGTCTTCTATTCCTGTGGTCTGTCAAGTTGTTCTATTTCCGAATGACTGGGAGAAGCAAACTTCAGTACCTCATCCATTTCTTGGATTGGGTCAAAGTAGTTGTATTCCGCAGATCAAAATGCCAATCTGGCTTTTGTTCTGTTCTGTCTTGGAGTATTACCTTCTTTTGTCAAGAATGTCATGAGAATTGCACCATCTCTTATGAACTCTTGATACAGTGGCACTTCTCGCTATCGTTGTTCATTCCTCGGTTTCTGTGTTGGTTGTAACTGGAATATCGACAAGTGAACCATGATGTGTGAAATCAATAATCCTAGCAATGTCATTGCTTAGTAGTTAATGGACAATAAATTCACTCTTATGGTAATGATGATTGAATCGTCATCCTAAGATTGACCGTGCTACCTAGTCCATTTTTCATGGTGCACTTTTCGATCAATGGGTTAGGATTGTGTCAATCCTTCGCTATTTGATCATATCATCTTGCCCTGAAAAGCGAGATTGTTCCCGAGCTTAATAACATATCGGTGCTTCGTGATTTTCTGAATATCTTCTTGGAAGTATTTCCACATTTTTCCTGACTGTTATGATAGAGCTCGTGATCAAGTTGGTTGCCCTATAAGCCATCTTCTCCAAGAATACTTGTTGGATACCCCCGAGCTAGTTGGTTAAGCTAAACAACACCTTGGAGAGTTGGAAGATAAAAGCTTCGCCTAAACTTAGTTCATTTTAAAGGGATAGCTTTCCTGTTGTATGAGTCTTGAAGAAAGATGATATTGTCATCGGTTGATTCGTGTGATCAATTGTTGCATATATTATTTTGTCCAATTTTGATTTGAGTATGGGCTATTGTCAAATTAAACTCAGAACCAAAGATTTTCGTAATGGTGTCTTACTCGTGGATTTCCTTGAGTATACACCATTATATTCTTTGATCTGACCAATGCTATTATCTTGCTCACATAATTGTGGAAATACATTTATATGGGTATCTCGATGAATTGTTGTTGAGACCATCGGCAACATTTTCATTTGTTCCATGATTTATGTTGGACATTAAGCTAGTGCTAGAAACTTTGTAGACATGGTCTTCATGTCTCGAACACGAGGTATATGTTAGGTGTAAGAAGTGACTTCCTCTAATTCACATGCATTTGATGCAAGTTGCCGACGTGAATTCGAGAAAAGTTAATTTGTTTTCTTGGGAATCATCCCAAATCAGTCACGCACGTGCGAGGTATTTTATGGTTTGATAGACTAATCATCTCCACTCCATATGTAATTCCTAGCACACCAAGCCACTGATTGATTTGTTCAAGGAAAATAAGTTAAGCGTTATTCCCGAAGGGCCGAGACGGACTTGCACATGGCTTCGTTATCCGCAATGATGGTTCCCACCGGGAACACGGAAGTGTTTTGTTGTAAGACTTTTCATGTGGTCATCATTGTCTTGGGCAGTGTGTTCACGTGGATCTTGCAATCCACCTCATGTTTTGGAGTTGTCTTCCGTAGTTCATTTCCTGAGAATCTCGCAACGTTATCTCGTCGACTTGTGTTGCAAACTTTCTTTTCAGACATGCTGAGTCTGAAACATCGTGTCACCAACCAGAGTTGAATCTTAGGCAGTTATAATGGTTGGAACTTTTCCCAAGAATTATAATATTGGTCTCAGTATAACCCGGTAAGGTGATGTCGTGGCTAACACACCTAACCGGAAGACTTAATATTATAATATCTTGCATCAGCAACCTTAGCCATCTCCCCGTGAGGTTTTTGTATGACTTATTTTAGAAGTTGATCCTCATGGACCCCATTTAAGGCCCGAAGTCCGACCTTTACTTGATGTTATAGTTACCAAGAAGTTGAGCTACTCTATTACATCAAGGAGAACATTAGAAGCGGAGTGCTAAATGTCTCTCGGTCGATTATCCAGATTTCGTTCCCTTGGCATCGCTAAGGTGAAATCTGAGCAAGTGTTGTCTTCCTTTGCATCTGCATCCTCCACCATTATTCATCATGGTAGTATGATGTGTCACGAGGATCCTTGGCACGGATGTCGATAAACCTTGATGAATATGGAAATGCTCAAGTTCTTGAGAGCACGCTCAAACACTAGGTTATATCCTCGATATCAATTGGAATGTGCCTTTCGTTTGCCGAGTTGCTCTATAACCCTAGTTTCTTTCCAAACTGAGTATGCCATTCTTTCAAATTTCTTCAAACGATCAATTGTGAATTGCCTTATCCTGCCATGAAGAGTTTAAATGATCTTTGGATCAAAAGTAGTTCTTTTTCCCACTTAAGGGAATAAGTCTGTGAGTCACCCTCCTAAGGTGCCCCGTTATGGTATGAAGGGCAACTTAACTCCTCGCTACTTTGAAACCTCGTCCCCATCTCTTTTAAGCGTGGAATTGTTGCCTACCAATTGAACCTTCATCATATGCCTCATTTCCTCATCCATTTTATGTGTTTGGTGTCTCAGCTCAAGGGACGTTCCTACGTCTCATTCTATGAGTTGATCTTGACTTGCTCGATCTTGAGGAGATCGAATCTTGTAGAGTCTTTCTGTTCTTGTCGTCGTGTTAGATGAAGACCTCAAAGACAAAGATGCCAAGATCAACCTGATGCAATGAATCAACACCTTCAAGAAGGACAATTGGATCGTGAAGATTGCAATAGTTTATTCTCCCCTCTTCCTCTTCTCGACTACGCCTGAATCTCGGGACGAGATTCTTGTTTAGTGGGGGTGAGTTATCACAGCCCTAGATTATAGCTTGTAGTTAGTTGCATCAGTGAGCATTCATGCATGCATTCAAATCCATTTAATTGAAATGGGGATGATCTACAAATGGGGATGATCAAACCCTAGCACCAATTAAAATTCAAATAGGTTCAACAAGGACTATTTTCAATGAACCCAAATGGTCTTAAAAAAAATTCACCCTTTTTGGTAAATGTTGCAAACAACATACCAGAGGTGATAAACCTTTTAACAACTCTTTTGTCATTTTAATTTAATCATAAATGCATATGAAAATGATAGCTAAATTGCTACAAATATTTTTAGTCTTTTCAAAAATGATGAATCTTTTTGTGGAGCTAGGAAATAACCCAAAACAAACCCTAAAAATGATTCCAATATTTTTGACTTAGGTCTGAAGCCAAAACAAAATAAAATAAATGTCAGAAATATCAAACATAAAGAATATAAAAAAAGAAAGGGAAGCTTACCTGGCGCCACGGGCAGGCCCACCCCACGAGGGGCTCCCCTGTCATCTTCCTCCTCTTGCCAGTAGGCACAGGGGAAGATGAGTACGGGGCTGGCCGCGCCACCTCCGGCTTCGTCGTGGCGTTTCCCCTCGCCTCCACCGCGCCAGCAAACCGCCTCCTCTTCCTTATCTCCTACTCCTCTCTCCATTTCCTCTTCTCCCTGGTTCTTCTCTGCTCTCCTCTCCTGTCGTCATTGCCGAGCTCGAGTTCGAGCTCGCCACCATGGCCTCCATCCACCCCTCGCCTCACTGATCTTCTCCTTAGCTCCGCCTCGAAGAGCAGCTCCTCGCTGCCAAGTCAATCGAGCCGGGAGCACTTGCATCGCCCTCACCGCAGTCGTTTCCTCCTTCGACCACCGGAATTCGCCGCCGTCGATCTGTTGTCACGGGGCCTCTCCGACCTCCCCAATGCTAAAAACGGAACCATAGTGAGCCCCTGATCTTTTCCCCCCTCTCGGCCGCGTGAATAACCCTCTAGAGCCACCTCCCCGTCGATGTCGAACTCCGGCCGCCACTAGAGCTCGTCGCCGGCACCTTCTCCGGTCACCCTAGACCCTCCTGCTACACCTGCCAGATCGGCTGCTCCGCTAGCTTCGCATAGCCCTCAATCACGCTCGAAATGGTGCCCTGTACCCTCGGTTAGGCCAACTCCAGCGAGCCTCCGCCGCGGGCTTGGTCGCCGGCGACCACCCTTCGGTGGGCGTCGACATGGCCGACCATTAGGGCCTAATCTCCTCCCCAGAGACGCTGACAGAGGGTCCCACGTGTGAGTCAAACCCCCATTAGGGTGGGTCAACGCGGGATTAAGCCCTGGGTCACTGACTAATGGACCCCACTGGTCAGGTTTAACCTCACTAGGTGTTGTTGAATGGTGACATCAGCCTGACGTCACTGTGATGCAATAATGCAATTTTTGATTTTAAATAATTCCAGAATAATAGCAAAATTTCAAAAAATCATAGAAAATAAAATGTATATATTCAAGAGTTCAATCACACAGCTTTATTAATCGAAATCTCATAAAGAGTACTTTATTAAAATAAAGGATTACAATAAAGTGGCTGAAGGCCATCTCATGAGATATCTAACGAAGACTAGCGGAAGCATCAGGTAGACGAGTCCATCCGACTCCAAGGGCATGTCGCTGAGCGTAGATCGTAGCCTCACTCCTGGTCGGAAAAGTACTCTGCAACATGATACGTTGCAGCCGTGTAGGTCAGCATATTGAATATGCCGGCAAGTCATCAAAGAGAGGAGTAAAATAATAATCAACTATCTCTAGATGCATATTTGGCCGGTGGGGCTAAGTTTTGCATAAAGCCAGTTTTATCCTACAACAAGAGGGGTTGGAAGCAAAATATTACTACATTGTTTGTTGTTAACGAGATGGTTCCGCCAACCAATTCTCGTACCCGAATAGTTGTTAACACCCACATCATTATTAAGTTGTGTCGAGAGTTCAGGGAAATTCAATGCCTTCGGCTCAAGTTGTCCATGACCGTGGACACGGCTAATCGATTAGGTTGGGCACTCTGCAGAGTTTTGCACACGTTCCCCACAAGATTTGATCGCCTCCTGGTTTGTCCTCGCACTTCAGGGTGTTTGAAGACCGGATGATCAAAACATGGTCTTTCAACGGGTCCCTCTGAATCCCTGTCGGTGCCCATCCATTCCTACCGTTCTTCTACATCTGCTCGCACCGCCTGTCCAGAGTCGCCGCGTTGTCCAACCAAGCCAGAGCCCATAATGACTTGTGGCTGTGCAGGTAAGCCTTGAGTCTTGAAGTCTCCGTCCGTTTCTTCGAGCCTGGGTGAAGCTTTCCGCAGGATGACATGGCCTCTCCAGCATCCCAGGCATCCACTGGGTTCTCCAGGGAGCCGATCAACCGTCCTTCACCCAGAGTTGCATTGCGTCCGAGGTCTTGAAAATCTTGTCTTAGCCGGTCTTGATTATTTAGTCAACCTCGCATCACTCGTGATATACACTCAACCGGAAACCCGTCTACTCAAGCATAGCATTAAGAAATTGTCGTCCGGGGGCCAAGTATCGGGGTTGTTGTGTTCCTACCACATGATACTACAACTTATACTAAAGTTTACAAGTACCTAGGCAGCATGCAATTGGGCAAAGAAACGTGATCTACCATGCATCGAAAACATAGGTAAAATAACATGATCAAAATGACTTGCCTTGATGATAGTTGTCTTGCTCGAGCGCTTCTAAGTAACACGCTTCGCACTCCGGATGATCTACCGATACAAACACAAAGCACACCATAAGCACTTCAATCATGCAAAAAGTAAAAATAACATCACAAGTAAGGATTTGCTAAAGCCTAAGTAAAAGAATTCATCACGCGCCGGTATGGCAGAAACTTGTTTCTTTTGAAAACACCAGTAAAAATACTTTAAAAAATTTCAAACTTCTACCACAGTAATATTTAATCACTAGGAGGCAGTAGCAAAAAGAATCAACTCAAAATCATTTTTTAAACTCCTGGAATAGGCAAAACAAGGTTTAAACTAAATCTGATCTAACTTATATTTGAAAATTTCAAACATAGACAAATTATATGTTTTTAAAAACTACAGAAAAATTGGAGTCTACTGGAACAAGTATCAATATCATTGGACTTCGGGATCAAAAGTTGTGGCCAAAAAAAAACAGAAACTTTTCTGTTTTTGCAATTAGACAGAAAAAAGAAACTAATCTAGCTAACTAATGAGGGTAGACGTGGCGCGTTGTGATGGGCTGCGGGGGCGTTTGTTGCAACGTTATAAACAAACGACCTAGTTCTAACCGAAGCTACTGGCTAAAGAATAAGTGAAATAAAACCGCCAGTTTTCTACTCTAAACCGAAGAGGTATTCTAGGAACTAATCTAAACCATCTAATAAAGATCTGAGGGCTACAAAAGAAAAAAAAGAAAGAACAACAGAGAGAGAGGAGCTACCGTGGCTGGGCTGGCACTCCGGCGGGGGAGAGGTGGTCGCCGGCGAGGGGAGGGCTCCGGGGTGGCTGACGGGACGGGGAGGTAGCGGCGGTGGTCCTCCGGCGAAGGGGGTGCGTCGGGCGGAGCGAGGAGTGGTGCCGGGGTGCTACTCCAGGGGGGCGAAGTGGAGGAGCTCGGGCTCGCCGGCGAGGTCGCGGCAGGGGCTCGGGGCGGCGGCGGTTCGGCGAGGCGATGGGAGGAACGGGGCTGCCGGGGGCGGGGGTACTTATAGGCCAGGAGGTGGCGTGGGGAAGGAAGGGGGAGAGGTGGATCGGGGAGGATCCCGAGTCCTGGGGGGGCTCGGCTCGAGCTCGGGAAGCAGTTTGGAAAGAGAGGAAGATGACCGCGGGGTGGGAGAAGGGTCAGCCAGTGGGACCCGCCGGGCAGTGAGAGAGAGCGGGGAAGGAAGGGGGCGGTAGGCCGAATCCTAAGGGATTCGGTCCCTAGCGGCTGGGGATTCGGCCCATGGCCTATTAGGCGCTCGGGGCGGCGGCTAAAAAAACAAGAACTTTCCTATTTTTAAATCTTTTTACGAATCAGAAAATAAATGTGAATAAAGAGGAAGTAAATCAAATATTTAGTATAGGGTATTATATACCAAAAAAATCAGAAAATATCCTCTACCCGAATAACATTTTTCCAAAGCAAAAATAAAAACTTTAAAAACATGTTTTTTCAGAAATTCCTCAAAATGCTTTATTTTCTTTTTGTAAATATTTTTGCAAATAAACTTTGTATTTCTTGGCTCCAATATTTCAAAAATTGCCCGCACTTTGGAGGGTCATTTTCCTCCGCTCTCTCTCTTGCGTGCAAGAGAGTATTTCTCCGGGCATTTCTCGTGCGAGGAAAAAATGGAAATGCAAATCAAAAGACGAAAGAAATTCAAGTGCTAAAGTTATTTCAATCAATATGCATAGATGCTTAGCTACAATGTAAAACATTCCCAATTAGGAAAATTGGGATGTTACAAACCTACCCACCTTAAGATGAATCTCGCCCTCGAGATTCGGGTTGGCTAGAAAATAGGTGCGGGTGGTCTTGACGAAGATCCTCTTCTCGTTCCCAGGTGGCTTCTTCCTCGGTGTGGTGTCTCCACAACACCTTGCAGAACTTGATGATCTTGCTGCGGGTAACTCTGTTGGCAGTCTCGAGAATCATGACGGGTTTCTCCTCATATGTCAGATCACTGTCAAGCTGTATGGCCTCTAGGGGCACTGTATCTCTCAACGGAACATCGGCCATCTCAGCGTGGCATTTCTTCAACTGGGAAACATGAAAGACATCATGAACTCCGGACAATCCTTCCGGCAGTTCCAGTTTGTATGCAACTTCGCCTCTACGCTCAAGAATTTTGTAGGGGCCAATGAAACGAGGTGCTAATTTTCCTTTCACACCGAATCTCTTGATTCCTCGAAGTGGAGACACCCGAAGATATGCTCGGTCTCCCACTTCATACGTTACTTCCTTGCGTTTGCTGTCAGCATAACTCTTCTGCCTGGACTGAGCTATCTTGAGTCGGTCACGAATTAGCTTGACCTTCTCTTCAGAATCTCGGATAAGGTCGGGACCAAAAAGTTGTCGGTCTCCAACTCCATCCCACATCAACGGTGTTCTGCACCTCCTTCCGTATAGAGCTTCGAAAGGGGCCATCTTCAGACTGGTCTGGTAGCTGTTGTTGTATGAGAACTCGGCATAAGGTAAATTGTCATCCCAACTAGACCCATAGTCCAGTGCGCAAGCTCTCAACATGTCCTCCAGGATCTGATTAACTCTCTCGGTCTGTCCATCTGTCTGTGGGTGAAAAGTTGTACTGAACTCCAATCTCGTTCCCAAGGTTTCATGCAGTTGGTGCCAAAATTTTGATGTGAACTGAGTCCCTCTATCGGACACAATGCTCTTCAGTACTCCGTGCAGACATACGATCCTCGTCATATATATCTTGGCCAGCTTGGCACTCGTGTAAGTAGTCTTCACCTGGATGAAGTGAGCTATCTTGGTCAAACGATCGACCACAACCCAAATAAAATCATAGCCAGAACGGGTCCGAGGTAATCCTGTGATGAAGTCCATACCAAGCTTTTCCCATTTCCACTCGGGTATCGGCAGAGGTTGGAGCAAACCTGCTGGCTTCTGATGCTCGACTTTTACTCGCTGACAAACATCGCATATTGCTACGAACTCGGCAATGTCCTTCTTCAATCCTGTCCACCAGAAACATTCTTTCAGATCCAGGTACATCTTGGTGTTGCCGGGGTGTATCGAGTACGGGGAATCATGGGCCTCCTGAAGTATCAACTTCCTGAGTTCGGGATCATTGGGCACACAGATGCGATCCTCAAACCATAAAGTTCCGTGTTCATCCTCACGAAAACCTTTAGCCTTCCCGTCTCCCATTTTCTGCTTAATCTCAGCTATCTCCTTGTCTGATTTCTGTGCTTCGCGGATCTTTTCTGTCAAAGTAGACTGAATTTCCAGAGTGGCAACAAATCCTCTTGGAACTATTTCCAATTTGAGCTCTCGGAGGTCATCGACTAACTCCTGGGGTAATCCTCCAGCTGTGAGCGTGTTCACATAACTCTTGCGGCTCAACGCATCGGCTACAACATTTGCCTTGCCTGGGTGATAATGCAATCTCATGTCATATTCCTTGATCAACTCTAGCCATCGCCTCTGTCTGAGGTTCAACTCCTTCTGTGTGAAGATATATTTCAGGCCCTTGTGATCAGTGTAAACATCACAACTATTTCCAATCAGGAAATGTCTCCAGGTCTTGAGAGCGTGCACTACGGCTGCTAGTTCCAAGTCATGTGTGGCATAATTCAACTCATGAGGTCTGAGCTGTGTGGATGCATAGGCTACAACTTTACCTTCTTGCATGAGCACTCCTCCGAGTCCTTGACGAGAAGCGTCACAGTAAACCTGGAAATCCTTCCGAATGTTCGGCAATATCAGCACTCGGGCTGTAACAAGACGTTTCTTCAGCTCTTGAAAACTGGTTTCACATTCCTCAGTCCAAATATACTTGGATTCCTTCTTCAACAACTCTGTCATGGGCTTGGCAATCTTTGAGAAATTCTCAATGAACCTCTAGTAATATCCGGCAAGTCCGAGGAAACTGCGGATCTCCTTGACTGAAGTGGGTGCTACCCATTTGGTGACTGCTGCGACCTTGGCGGGGTCCACTGCTATTCCTTCTCCTAAGATGACGTGTCCGAGAAATCCGACTTCCTTCAAACAAAACTCACATTTGCTAAACTTTGCATATAGCTTATGCTCTCAAAGTTTCTCCAGAACTAGACGCAGATGTTCCTTGTGTTCCTCTTCGTTCTTGGAGAATATCAGTATGTCTTCGATGAACACCACGACAAACTTGTCCAAGTATTCCATAAATACCTTGTTCATCAGATTCATAAAATATGCCGGAGCATTAGTCAGTCCAAATGACATGACCGTGTACTCATACAAGCCGTACCGAGTGGTGAAGGCTGTCTTGGGTATATCATGTTCACGAATCTTCAACTGATGATACCCGGATCGAAGAACGATCTTTGAGAATACGCGAGCTCCAACTAACTGATCAAACAGATCATTGATCATCGGCAAGGGGTACTTGTTCTTGATAGTTACATCGTTCAATGCACGATAATCGACAACCATTCTCAAGGACTTGTCCTTCTTTTCAACCAAGAGCACTGGGGCTCCCCAAGGTGAAGAACTTGGGCGAATATACCCTTTGTCCAACAACTCCTTAATTTGCTTCTTGATTTCTATCAAGTCATTTGCGGGCATCCGATAGGGTCTCTTGGATATCGGGGTTGTTCTGGGTAATAGCTCAATCAAGAACTCAATCTCTCTATCGGGTGGCATGCCCGGCAATTCCTCCGGAAATACATCTGGATACTCCTGTACAATCAGTACTTCCTCCTGGACTACTCCCGTGAGAGAGTTTACTAGCTTACTCCGTGTCGGGCGCTGAGACACGTACTTAATCCGCTTCTGCTCGGGGGTGGTGAGCAAAATAGACTTAAGGGCACAATCAATATTCCCTTCATACTTGGCCAACCAATCCATGCCTAGGATTACATCCAATCCCTGGGACTCTAATACGATGAGGTCGGTGGGAAAATTATGGTTCCCGATGTTGAGACTCAAAGCATGGCATCCTATCCCGGCTGTCATCATGCCTCCTGGGGAACTGACCTTAATAGGCTGGCTGAGGGTTCTAGTTGGCAAACTATACTTTTCCACAACTACCCTTGATATGAATGAATGTGTTGCACCAGAATCAAAAAGTACCAATACTGGACGTGATTTTAGCAAAAACTTACCAACCACAGTATCGGGGTGATCATAGACCTCTTCAACATCAAGGTGGTTCACCTGAGCTCGAGGAAAAGGATTGGGCTTCTTTGCTGCAGAGTTGCCGTTGTCGTTTCCATTTCCCTGCTTGTTCTGGGGGGCATTCAGTGGCATAGTGTCCCGTCTTCTGACACTTGAAGCAAGTGATGTGAGTCAGATCCTTCTGAGCTGGAGCTGAATGCTGCTGAGTGCCGGTACCGCCATTCTTGAAGTTGCTGTTGTTGCGGTGGTTCCCATTTCCTCCATGGTTGTGGCCTCCATGGTTGTGCACTGGGTGGTTATGCTGAACGTGTCCTCCAAACTTACCGGATCCAGTCTCGGTATTCCCTGGATAGGGGGTGTAGCGAGGCTTCTGCTGAGTGCCGGAGTTGAACTTTCCAACCCCATACTTTCGCTTGCGGTTCTCCATCTGCTGGTGTTTCCCCTCCAAGATGAGGGCCTTATCAACCAACTCCTGGTAGTTGTTGAAGGTGGCTACAGTCAACTGAATGCTCAGCTCATCGTTGAGTCCTTCCAAGAACTTTTCCTGCTTGGCCGCATCATCGGCCACATCTCCAGGTGCATAACGGGCGAGCATGCTGAATTCATCGACGTACTGGGCCACAGAGCGATTCCCCTGGCGTAAGTTACGAAACTCACGCTTCTTCAGACTCATTGCACCAGCTGAGACATGCGCGGTGCGGAAGGCTTGCTTGAATTGCTCCCAAATGACTCCAGCAATGGGATAAGTGATGGTGTAGTTCTCCCACCAAGCAGCTGCAGGGCCTTCAAGTTGATGCGCGGCAAAGCGCACCTTCTCAGCTTCAGAACAACCAGCAGTGATAAGTTCACGCTCCATCTTGCGGAGCCAATCATCTACCACAATGGGCTCAATGCTGCTGGAGAAAGTTGGAGGGTTCAACCTCAGGAAACGGGTGAGATTGTCAGCCTGGGGTGGATGATGGTTGTTGTTGTTGTTCTGGTTCTGGATGATCAGCTGCATCAGGGTGTTTTGTTGCTGGATCAACTGGGTGAGTTCCGACGGAAAGTTGGACTCAGGGGCGCGTCTCGGAGGCATCTGATGTTTGTAGAGGGGTGAGATTAGCATAGAACAATGGTCTAAGAGTAATTACACTACCCATATGAATGCAACACACAAGTATCACACCACACATTTTATTCAATATCATCACAAAGGTTCACACGGGGATACAAAATTCGATAATCCTAAACATCGGCCTAAAACGTATAACGATAAAGTAAATTTGGTGGTCTAGTCTAAGTGTCCTCCTCAGAAAAGTATGGTGACGGGTCCTTCGGTGGAGCTTTCTTCATAGTCCTCGTCGTTGCTGATCAAGGGGGCTACGTCTCCTTCGGGATGAAGGTTCTCGCCCATGTCCAATTCCTCCTCCAGGTATGTAACTCGAGTCTTCAGCTTCTCGATCCGCTCCAGAAAGTCCCTCACCTCCAGCTCATGCTCATAGTGGGCTTCCCGGGCTGCATCTTCAAGTTCAAGCTCGCGGAGTGACAGTTGCTTGATCTTCCTGGCGTCCTTGATCACGTGATGCTCCAGAGTCCTGCTGTGCTTCTCCAAGGTCTGGGCATAAGACAAGAGAGCGTCCTTGGTCTTGCTTGAGATGATATCTCCGTCTTCGTTTCGCCGGGATACGGTGAATAGGTCTGGAGAAATAGGGCAGCCTTTGTATTCTTCCTTGATACGTCCGAGTGCACAATGGATCGCCATGTCCCTTCCGAGAATCCAGTTGGGTGCGATGAACTTGAAATCCATCGGCTCAGTGTGCGGCTGGAATGTCCTTCCGGGAATATGCATCTCGATCCTGTAGCGTGAATCCTCCGGGTAAGATGAAGTTGGCTTCCCTGTGATAGTCGGCAGAGCAATCCTCAAGTCCTTGGTGATCTGCACCAGCTCCTTTCCGAACGGCATAGTGGCGTCGGGCTGGCAAAACTCTGTGAACTTAACAGGGATGAAGGTGGCCATCTAAACATTGGAAAATCGGAGAGAAGTCAGAAATGATCAGAAGAGGAAATAGAAGATTTATAGACATAAGAGAAAATAGTTTTCTTCCTAAGGCTTTTCCATTCCTAGAGGTTACGTCCTAAGGTCAGCATGTGCTCTAAATACCATTTCTATAGCGACCCGACTCAAGACGAGTCAAGCCTCTGGTGTTTCAGTACCATCCCAAGATAATGCTGGTACACACTCAGTACATAATGTATATATTCAAGAGTTCAATCACACAGCTTTATTAATCGAAATCTCATAAAGAGTACTTTATTAAAATAAAGGATTACAATAAAGTGGCTGAAGGCCATCTCATGAGATATCTAACGAAGACTAGCGGAAGCATCAGGTAGACGAGTCCATCCGACTCCAAGGGCATGTCGCTGAGCGTAGATCGTAGCCTCACTCCTAGTCGGAAAAGTACTCTGCAACATGATACGTTGCAGCCGTGTAGGTCAGCATATCGAATATGCCGGCAAGTCATCAAAGAGAGGAGTAAAATAATAATCAACTATCTCTACATGCATATTTGGCCGGTGGGGCTAAGTTTTGCATAAAGCCAGTTTTATCCTACAACAAGAGGGGTTGGAAGCAAAATATTACTACATTGTTTGTTGTTAACGAGATGGTTCCGCCAACCAATTCTCGTACCCGAATAGTTGTTAACACCCACATCATTATTAAGTTGTGTCGAGAGTTCACAGGAAATACAATGCCTTCGGCTCAAGTTGTGCATGACCGTGGACACGGCTAATCGATTAGGTTGGGCACTCTGCAGAGTTTTGCACACGTTCCCCACAAGATTTGATCGCCTCCGGGTTTCTCCTCGCACTTCAGGGTGTTTGAAGACCAGATGATCAAAACATGGTCTTTCAACGGGTCCCTCTGAATCCCTGTCGGTGCCCATCCATTCCTACCATTCTTCTACATCTGCTGGCACCGCCTGTCCAGAGTCGCCGCGTTGTCCAACCAAGCCAGAGCCCATAATGACTTGTGGCTGTGCAGGTAAGCCTTGAGTCTTGAAGTCTCTGTTCGTCTCTTCGAGACTGGGTGAAGCTTTCCGCAGGATGACATGGCCTCTCCAGCATCCCGGGCATCCATTGGGTTCTCCAGGGAGCCGATCAACCGTCCTTCACCCAGAGTTGCATTGCGTCCGAGGTCTTGAAAATCTTGTCTTAGCCGGTCTTGATTATTTAGTCAACCTCGCATCACTCGTGATATACACTCAACCGAAAACCCGTCTACTCAAGCATAGCATTAAGAAATTGTCGTCCCGGGGCCAAGTATAGGGGTTGTTGTGTTCCTACCACATGATACTACAACTTATACTAAAGTTTCCAAGTACCTAGGCAGCATGCAATTGGGCAAAGAAAGGTGATCTACCATGCATCGAAAACATAGGTAAAATAACATGATCAAAATGACTTGCCTTGATGATAGTTGTCTTGCTCGAGCGCTTCTAAGTAACACGCTTCGCACTCCGGATGATCTACCGATACAAACACAAAGCACACCATAAGCACTTCAATCATGCAACAAGTAAAAATAACATCACAAGTAAGGATTTGCTAAAGCCTAAGTAAAAGAATTCATCACGCGTCGGTATGGCAGAAACTTGTTTCTTTTGAAAACACCAGTAAAAATACTTTAAAAAATTTCAAACTTCTACCACAGTAATATTTAATCACTAGGAAGCAGTAGCAAAAAGAATCAACTCAAAATCATTTTTTAAACTCCTGGAATAGGCAAAACAAGGTTTAAACTAAATCTGATCTAACTTATATTTTAAGATTTCAAACATAGACAAATTATATGTTTTTAAACACTACAGAAAAATTGGAGTCTACTGGAACAAGAATCAATATCATTGGACTTCGGCATCAAAAGTTGTGGCCAAAACAAAACAGAAACTTTTCTGTTTTTGCAATTAGACAGAAAAAAGAAACTAATCTAGCTAACTAATGAGGGTAGACGTGGCGCGTTGTGATAGGCTGCGGGGGCGTTTGTTGCAACGTTATAAACAAACGGCCTAGTTCTAACCGAAGCTACTGGCTAAAGAATAAGTGAAATAAAACCGCTGGTTTTCTACTCTAAACCGAAGAGGTATTCTAGGAACTAATCTAAACCATCTAATAAAGATATAAGGGCTACAAAAGAAAAGAAAAAAGAAAGAACAACAGAGAGAGAGGAGCTACCGTGGCTGGGCTGGCACTCCGGCGGGGGAGAGGTGGTCGCCGGCGAGGGGAGGGCTCCGGGGTGGCTGACGGGGCGGGGAGGTAGCGGCGGTGGTCCTCCGGCGAAGGGGGGGCGTCGGGCGGAGCGAGGAGTGGCGCCGGGGTGCTGCTCCAGGGGGCCGAAGTGGAGGAGCTCGGGCTCGCCGGCGAGATCGCGGCAGGGGCTCGGGGCGGCGGCGGTTCGGCGAGGCGATGGGAGGAACGGGGCTGCGGGGAGCGGGGGGTACTTATAGGCGGGGAGGTGGCGTGGGGAAGGAAGGGGGAGAGGTGGATCGGGGAGGATCCCGAGTCGGTGGGGGGCTCGGCTCGAGCTCGGGCAGCAGTTTGGAAAGAGAGGAAGATGACAGCGGGGTGGGAGAAGGGTCGGCCAGTGGGGCCCGCCGGGCAGTGAGAGAGAGCGGGGAAGGAAGGGGGCGGTCGGCCGAATCCTAAGGGATTCGGTCCCTGGCGGCTGGGGATTCGGCCCATGGCCTATTAGGCGCTCGGGGCGGCGGCTAAAAAAAAGAACTTTCCTATTTTAAAATCTTTTTCCGAATCGGAAAATAAATGTGAATAAAGAGGAAGTAAATCAAATATTTAGTATAGGGTATTATATACCAAAAAAATCAGAAAAATATCCTCTACCCGAATAACATTTTTCCAAAGCAAAAATAAAAACTTTAAAAAATGTTTTTTCAGAAATTCCTCAAAATGCTTTATTTTCTTTTTGTAAATATTTTTGCAAATAAACTTTTTATTTCTTGGCTCCAATATTTCAAAAATTGCCCGCACTTTGGAGGGTCATTTTCCTCCGCTCTCTCTCTCTTGCGTGCAAGAGAGTATTTCTCCGGGCATTTCTCGTGCGAGGAAAAAATGGAAATGCAAATCAAAAGACGAAAGAAATTCAAGTGCTAAAGTTATTTCAATCAATATGCATAGATGCTTAGCTACAATGTAAAACATTCCCAATTAGGAAAATTGGGATGTTACAATGAATAAGACCAAACATTGAGCTAGGAAAACCAGTACATCAATATGCCATCTTCATGCATGATAAAAGAAGTTATGCCTGAGCATCAGGTCGAATCAATTAAAAGGGTATCTGAAAAATACCTTACTTGAAGTGATATTTGAATTCTAATTCAAACTAGCTTCAACTTAAGAAATGGTAGCTACATTAGCCATGCCACATTTCAATTTCATATCATGATCATGCATCATACTGTTGCATTTTCGTGTAGTAATTATTGTTCTTTCTTGCTTGCCGGTGTTATTCCCTCTCGGTAGATGATGGTTCCGGCGATGTGATCGTTGACATTGACGAAGACTCATTGCTATCTTCAGAATTGTCAGGCAATCATACCCCCTTTAGCATATTGATATAAACCCACTCTCTCGCTCCTGCTCTCTTTTATTGCATTAGGACAAACACGATTAAACTGTTACATGTTCTCGGTAGTTGAACCCATTCCTCTGCATGATCTGATTTTGCCACAGTAAATAGTTGAAACCACTTAGCATGAGTAGCAACTACTTGAGCCTTGTTGTTCTTACTCATCCATGCTTGCTTACAATGCCTCCTATGCTTAGAGTCGTGTCGGGTCGGATCCATCTGGATGATGAATCGGAATGGTTGTGTTCATGTCCTACAGTGTGAGAGTAAAGGTGTGAATCCGAGTTGGTAAAGGTAGCAATGAGAGGCCATGTAGGAGTACATGGTGGGTTGTCTCATTGGGACCATCCTTAAGAACTGAGTTATGAGTATGTTATCCAATACAATATACTACCACACATTGGGATACTTAATTGACCCTCTTGGCTTATTACTTGCCTAGATCTATGTCCAGGAGTTGCAACTAGTTTCTGGTGTTTGTTGGAAAAGTGTTGGCGGCCGTGTTTAGCTCTGCCTGACGGGGTAGGCTTCTCTGCGGTAGATACACAGTGGCACGCTGTACCAAGTGGCACCCAAATGGTGGGCTTCGGAACCCTGCGCACATCGTTTGGGGCCGTTAAGGAAACTTCGACCGGACTTCCTTGCGGGTTCAATCTCAAATAGGCGATAAACCTGGACTAGGGTCTTCTGTGGTTAACGGTCGTGGCCGACACCCACGCCAGTGCTTCCGCTTGAAGGTTGCCGAGATGCATGACGTGCATATGGTGCTAAGTGGTGAGAGCATGTGTGAAGAAGTATACCCCTGCAGGGTGATTTAATATGTTCGAATAGTCGCGTCCTAGGATATGGACTACTTGGAAACATTACGTGGTACATAGACAATTTAAATGGATACTCTAAAACATGCAAGATAAGTGTGAGTGCTATGGATGGCCTTCTCGTAGGGAGACGAGAGTGGATCCATAGTGGTGTATTGATTGGTGAATGTGTGGACTCGTGTGCGCTATCCCACCTCAAAGAAAGAACTCGTAGTCGTAGTACAGGTTAGCCAAGAGTCAAAGCTGGCTTGCTGCAATCAAACCCCACAATCCTTTTGTTGATACTGATGCATATGTAGATAGTTCTGATGTAAGTCTTGGTGAGTACCTTTGTACTCACGTTTGCTTTATTAATGTTTTTGCAGAGAAGATTTAGTCTCATTAAAAGGTTCTACACGATGTGTTCGATGTTGACCGGAATAGCTTGGGAATCCCAGACAGAGGTCTTGTTCCTTTGGTAGGGTCGTGGTAGCTTTTCAGGCTCCTCCGGACATTTTTAGTACATATCTGTACCCAGACATGTTTTGCTTCCGCTTGATGTTTGTATGACTTGAGTGTCAGTCACAAGACCCCTGTTTGTAATATCATACTATGTTGACTCTTATGAGTCTTTAATAAAAGCTTGAGCCATAGAGTTATGTTGTGATGCCATGTTGTATCTACACATATCGTGCATATTGTGTGTATGTTATGAAATGCATTATATGTGTGGGATTCGACAACTAGTTGTGTGCCTTTAGTAGTATTCTTTACAGGGAAATGCCTCCTTGTGCTTCCACCGAGCTTTGGTAGCTTTCTACTGCTCCGGACACATTGATTGACCGACATCTATCCTTCTTTTTTGTTGTGTCTATCCCTTCGGGGAAATGTCATGCGGTGTAATGGAGTCCTTGTAGCTTTCTACGACTCGTCTACACAGGCTGATGACCGACACCTGCTTTGCTAGGTTATGTATGCATGTCCCTGTACGGATGTACCACTTGGGTTTATAACTAGTCATGTCTACCCTGGTTCTTTGTAGTTTGAATGCTAGCGACACATTCATCTACGTGAGCCAAAAGACGCAAACGGTCCCGGCCAAGGTAAGGTGGCAGCCGTGGAGATTACCGTGCGTGAGGCCGCAAAGTGATGTGTTGTGTTACAGGCTGGGTTCTTATGATTTAGGATCGGGGTCCCGACATATTGTTGATCGGAAATGATGTAGAATTTCTAGAAAGCATAAATGGTTGTTTGAAATGAGTTTTTCACAGGAAAAACATGGATTGATCTACTTGAACATTGAGCATCAAGATCTGTAGACATAGATCAAGACGCTTGATATAACTTTCAATGAATACATACCTAGACAAGATTTTGAAGGAGTTCGAAATGGATCAGTCAAAGAAAGAGTTCTTGACTGTATTGTAAGGTGTGAATTTGAGTAAGACTCAAAACCAGACCACGACAGAAGAAAGAGGAAGGACGAAGGTCGTCCCCTATGCCTTAGCCGTAGGCTCTATAGTATGCCATGTCATGAATCTGTTGTGTACCGCACCTAATGTGTGCCTTGTCATGAATCTGTGAAGGGGTACATAGAGTGATCCAGGATTGAATCACTGAACAGCGGTCAAAGTTATCCTTAGTAAGTAGTGGACTAAGGATTTTTTTTTCTCGATTATGGAGGTGATAAAAGAGTTCATCATAAAGGGTTACATCGATGCAAGCTTTGACACTAATCGGGATAACTGTGAGTAGTAAACCGGATTCATATAGTGGAGTAGTAGTTTCAAATTGTTCCAAGTGAAGTGTGGTAGAAGCATCTACAGTATGACATAGAGATTTGTAAAAGTACACATGAATCTGAAAGTTTCAGACCCGTTGACTAAAAACCTCTCTCACAAACAAGACATGATCAAATCCCAGAACTGTATGGGTGTTAGATTCATTACAATCAAATGGTGATGTGAACTAGATTATTGACTCTAGTGCAAGTGGAGACTGTTGGAAATATGCCCTAGAGGCAATATTAAATTGGTTATTATTATATTTCCTTGTTCATGATAATCGTTTATTATCCATGCGAGAATTATATTGATTGGAAACTAAAATACATGTGTGGATACATAGACAACACATTGTTCCTAGTGAGTCTCTAATGTACTAGCTCGTTGATCAAAGATGGTCAAGATTTTGTGACCATAGACAAGAGTTGCCATTTGATAACGGGATCACATCATTAGGAGAATGATGTGATGGGCAAGACCCAAACTATGAACGTAGCATGTGATCGTCTCAGTTTATTGCTACTGTTTTGTGCATGTCAAGTATCTGTTCCTATGACCATGAGATCATGCAACTCCCGGACACCGGAGGAATGCTTTGTGTGTATCAAACGTCACATCATAACTGGGTGACTATAAAGGTGCTCTACAGGTATCTCCGAGGGTGTCTGTCGGGTTGGCGTGAATCAAGACTGGGATTTGTCACTCCTTATGACGAAGAGGTATCTCTAGGGCCCACTCGGTAATACAACATCACAAGAAGCTTGCAAGCAATGTGACTAAAGATTTATTCACGAGATCTTGTCTTACGGAACGAGTAAAGAGACTTGCAGGTAACGAGATTGAACTAGGTATAGATATACCGACGATCGAATCTCGGGCAAGTAACATACCGATGGACAAAGGGAACAGTATACGGGATTGATTGAATCCTTGACATCGTGGTTCGACCGATAAATATCTTCATAGAATATGCAGGAGAAAATATGGACATCCAGGTCCCGCTATTGGTTATTGGCCGCAGAGTGTCTCAGTCATGTGTGCATAGTTCTCGAACCCGCAGGGTCTGCACACTTACGGTTTTGTGATGATTTGGTATTAATAAGTTATGTGCGGTAGTAACCGAAAGTTGTTCGGAGTCTCGCATGATATCTCGGATGTCACAAGTAGCTCCGGAATGGTCCGGAGGTAAATATTTATATATGGGAAGTCATATTTTGGCTACCGGAAAAGTTTCGGGTTTTTCCGGTATTATATCGGGAAGCTTCTAGAAGGTTCCGGAGACTTTCAGAGGAGTCCGGAAGTCCACCAAGGGTTTCACCACGTCCCAAGGGTTTGCATGGGCTGAGGTGAGACGTTGTGGCCTTATTGGGCCAAGAATAAAAGTCCCTCAAGGCACATGCAGTTGGGAAAGGTGGAAAGTCCACTTTTATTTGGAAGGGAAAGAAGGGGACTAGCATTCCACCTCCTCCCCCCTTGGCTGCGCCCTAGGTCTTGGAGGGGCTATTCCGCATGCCCCTCCACTTATATAGAGAGAGGAGGGGGCACCCCAAGAGCACACATGAAGCCCTTGGCACCCCTCTCTCTCCCTAGATTGCTTTTTCCTCCGTTTGCAGTTTTGGTAGCGCTAGGCATAGCCGTGTGGGGATAACACCACCACAACCGTTGCCACGTCGTCGTGTTGCCGGATAACTCATCTACTACTCCGCCCTCGCTCGCTGGATCGAGGACGTGGAGACGTCATCGAGTTGTACGTGTGCTGAACGCGGAGGTGATGTCCTGTGACAGCCCGACGCCGACATTCCAGAAGCTTCCCTTTTCTTTCCATTTTCGTCGTGTGTCTATTTTCTTTTGTCGCACCATCATCGCATCATGCGCATCATCAGCATCGCATTGGCGTCTCCGTTGCCGCCAGTTTTAAAACTTGCATTCGTTAGTAGTTGCCGGGTCTCGTCGTTGTCCGTTCTGAGCCCGACCGCACACGCACGCGCCCGCGACGACGTCAAAATCCTGTTTTTAAAGCGTGCGTAAAACTTTCTCTGATCGGGTTGAGATTTGATGTGTGTTCTTATGTTAATATGGCCAGGCCGCCTGTCGAATTTCGTCGCGATCGGAGTTCGTCTCGTACCCGAACGGTCGACCGTAGCGGCACCGTATTCGGTCTACCGTCGAACGGTCATCGGTGTTTTAAGAATTGTTGCCGCGCCGCCCGTTTTCCCTCTCGTCTCCGGTAAACCACCCTTCACGGCCATTTAGTCCGTTCCGCATTCGGAATTAGTTGAATCCGACCGCGCGGTTGAAACCGGGGCGGAATTTCGCTAAACCAAGCCCCCCCATTTGTCTATATATAGTCCCATGTGCATTTTTAGGCAGCCAACCCCCTCTGCATCGGGATCCGCGCGCCTACCCCCGAAACCCTAGTCGCCTCCCACCAGCTCCCTCCTCCCACCTCCAGCGCCGCCGGCCCGCCAGGCCCAGATCGGGCCCGGCGAGCCCATCGCGCCGCCGCCGCCGTTCAGCCCCGTGAGCTCCATGCGCCCCGATCTCCCCGTGCCCCGAGCTCCTGCTCATGCCGCCCCCGATCTGCCCCGGATTCCCCCGCCTCCGCGCGTGCCGGCACCCCAGCCGCCGTGCCTCGCCGGCCGGCGCGCCCCGCCGCCAGCTCCTCCCTCGCCCCCGGCCGCCTGCATCGCGCACCGTCGCCTCCCGTGGAACCGCAGTCCTGCGCCTCCTCGCCGGCTCGTCGTCGCGCCTCCTCACCAGCGTGCCGCCGCCCCGACCTGCCTCCGCCGCCGGATCGCGCCGCCACCTCTGGCCCCGGCCGCTTGCCTCCACCCCGCCGGCGCCTCGCCCGCCTCGTGTGTTGCCGGCGAGCTCCGCCGCCACTGCATCCCGTGCGGGATCGGGAGGAGCAGACGAACCGCCCGAGCACAGCATCGAGCCGCGTGGGCCCCGCTCGCTAGCGCCAGGTCAGGCTCCTTCGGCCCAGTGCGCTAGGAGGCCCAGGCCGGCCTGCCTCCCTTCGCCCGAGGCCCAATCTGGTGAGCCGTCCCTGTACCCCGCCACAGGGCACTTTAATTAAGTTGCGCCCATGCAGTAGTAGCCCATTTTCGGATTCGGCCCATTTGTGATGTTTTTAGGTTTTAGGTTTAATTCTTTTCCAGGAATACGTTAGATTTTTAAACGCGCGTATCTTTTAATCCGTAAGTCGGAACGAGGCGTGTAGCATATGGATTTTGGGTAGCTTTGCGCGTAGAATCCGTTTTCGCAACATGCATAATTATTTGACGTAGTTTTACGTGTCAAACGCCTAGTTTACCGTGTTGTCCTATAATGTTTGTGTCCCGTATTATTTTTTCCGCGCGTGTTCGAATAGCCCGAATGCCGTAGCATAAATGCCCATGTTTTAGGGACCATTTTTTCATGCATTTTAGAGCGGTCATTGGTATTTTTGCGTGTAGGGTTTGCCGGTAGTTTATTTATCCCGTGTATAGGTTATTTTCACGCATTAATGTGTGGCTCTATTTTGTGTTGCAACCCCACATATTTTATATGTTTCCGGGGTAGAAAAATCCCATGGATTTTTCTGTGCAATTAGTTTTAGCTTTTGAGGAAGTTACTTCGCGAGATATTTTGCCATGTTGCCCTCTTGTTTATTTCGTAGGATTTATTTCGTGTCCCGTTTGCTTAAGTTGTCAACTAGGGAATCGTTCTTGGGTGTTTAGGCTAGCCTATGGTATTTTTAGTTTCCATAGAAATGCATGTTCAGGTGTGATTTGCTTGCTCTCAAGTTGCTAGAAATAGTGCTGATTTGGAGGAGCTGAAATATTTCTAAGTCTGGAATCTGTTATGTTTTGTTGCTGTTTTGTTTTGCTTCTATGTTTAGTTATGTAGCTCTTTTGAGGTTGGTCCAATGGAGGTAATTGTACCCCTTGTGTTTCTCTAGCATGCTGTAAATTTTCATGCCATTTGGAGTCCTGTAGCTATAGGTTTTGCTGCTGTCAATATTGCTTCAGATCGAAAACTGCACTTTCATGAGGTGTAATTTTCACTAAGTCTGAAATAGTGTGTGAGATGCCATTTTGTGTCCTCTTTCCTAGTGCTCCTTGCTGCTACGCTAGTTGTTGTTAGTTGTTTGTAGTAGTGCGTCTTGCCCTCTTCCGTGCCATGCCTTGCTTGAGCTTATCGGAGTTGTGCAGCCGAAGTTGTGAGGCGTAGAAAATGTTATGTGGCTGATTTTGGCAGATTGTACTCAATTCCTGTTTTTCTCGTAGTTTTCGAACCGTAGCTCCGATTTGATCGTGTCCTACATGAAACTCGCTTAGAATCTCGTGTAGTTTCATTTTGTCTTGCTGGTTGTATGTTTTGAAGTGCTCGTGACCGCCGTTGCACACATATTGCATCCATGCCATCATATCTTGCGGTGCTTGTATCTTTTGTTCCGTAGCTCCGTTGGAGATGTTCTTTATGTGTAGATTGCTTGCCTTGACACGTAGAATCACGTGAACCTATTTGTTTTGCTGTTTAACAACTAATTAAATGCATTAGTTCAGATCTGGACAGAATTGTAAATTAACATGTGAGGTTGTTCCGGAGGTGCTATATGTCATTTCCGACCTCATTTAAAATACCTAGATGGATAGTTTAATTACGTTTCACCTCTTGCCATGTTTAACCATATTTAATATTGTCGTGTACCAAATTGGGATAGAACTAAATAATTAACGTGGGGTTTCGTCAATATGCAACTCGTTGCATATTGAACTTCACTTAATGTGTAGTGTTTGATTGTGTGGATTGTCATACCGTGACTTGCATGTAATCAGCTGCTCATGCATCATTTGTGTTGTTGCATCGTGTGGTGAATTCCGTGTGTTGATGTTTGTTTCCGGTTTGCTCCGTCTCGATAGAGTTCCACAAGCGTGTTGGATGTGAGGACCCGTTCGACTATGTCAGTTTGTCTACTTCACGGAGGCATTCTTCTTCCAAGCGGGATCTCAGGCGAGATGATCATTTCCCCAGATACCATTACTATCATTGCCATGCTAGTTTTATCGCTTCTATCGATTATGTCTCGTTGCCTACCACATGTTAAATATCAACCTCTCAACAATGCCATGATTACCTTCAACCTGTTCGACCTAGCAAACCACTGATTGGCTATGTCACCGCTTGCTTTACCCTGTGTTAGCGTTGCTAGTTGCAGGTGCAGATGCTTCCATGCGAAAGCATGGGTTCCTTGTTATATCACCATATTAATGCTATTTAATTTAATAGACCTATATACTTGGTAAAAGGTGGAAGGCTCGGCTTTTCTAGCCTGGTGTTTTGTTCCACCTTTGCCCCCTTAGATTTCGGCTACCGGTGTTATGTTCCATAAATGAGCGCTCCTAACACGATCGGGTTTTTATGGGGACCCCCTTGATAATTCGTTTTAGATTAAAGCTGGTCTGGCAAGGCCCAACATTGGTACTACATTTGCCTAATCACCTAATAAAATTGCATAGGGACTTTCCGGACCCCGAGGATAATTTAATCAACCCCCTGGCCAGTGCTCCTCATGAGTGTTGGTCCAAAACAGAGCAGCTTATTAACGCTACCCGGGGCAACTCGGCGTTTGGCGTGGTAACCATCGCTCATCCGTCGTGTCCTGAGAACGAGGTATGTGACTCCTATAGGGATCATCGAGACGTCGGGCGGCCTTGCTGGATTAGTTTTACCTTTGACGAGATATCTTGTGCATCGGGATTCCGGTGATGCTTTGGGTAATCTCAGAGTTGAGGTTTTCCACTAAGGAATCCGATGAGATCGCGAGCTTCGTGATTGAGGATTTCTATGCGGCTTGTGGTAATTTGTGATGGACTAGTTGGAGCACCCCTGCAGGGTTAAATCTTTTCGGGAAGCCGTGCCCACGGTTATGTGGCAACGTGGATACTATGTTTAACACTGGTTCTAGATAACTTGAAGTTAACTTAATTAAAATATGCCAACTGTGTGCGTAACCGTGACTGTCTCTTTCGTGAGTTCCTTCTCCGATCGAGGACACGGTGGGGTTATGTCTGACGTAGGTAGGTGTTCAAGATCATTCGTTTGATCATCAGTAGTTCACGCCCGTTATGCGTAGATCTTCCTCCTCTTATTTCTGGTACTCGTAAGTTTAGCCACCAAATATATGCTTAGCCGCTGCTGCAACCTCACCACTTAACCAAACCTCACCCATTAAGCTTTGCTAGTCTTGATACCTTTGGAAATGAGATTGCTGAGTCCCGTGTGGCTCACAGATTACTACAACACCAGTTGCAGGTACAGGTGAAGGTTACTTGACACGAGCGCGTTGATTGTTCATTTGGAGTTGCTTCTTCTTATTCTTCTTCATCGATCTAGGATGGGTTCCAGGCCGGCAGCCTGGGATAGCAAGGATGGACGTCGTTCTTATTTTTCTCGTTTGTTTTCGTCCGTAGTCAGACCCTGCTCTTACTCTTGATGAATATGTAATGTACTGATGTGACTCTGATGTAGCTTGTGGCGAGTGTAAGCCAATTCTATATATCTCTTCTTTTCAGTACATGTACTTGTAACGATATCCATTCTTGCGACACGACGAGATGCGCTTCTATTCCTGGCGAGGCCCTCGTGCCAAATTGAGGATAGGGTCGCATCTTGGGCGTGACAAGTTGGTATCAGAGCAAGGACCGACCTAGGAGCCCCCTTGATTGATCGAACTTGGCCGAGTGGAGTCTAGTGAAAAACTACTTTGGGTCTAGTTATATATCGGAGAGTAGGATTATTTTTTCTCCTCTTCTATGCTCTGGTGAGGAATCTTGACGTAATAATTTAATTCTACTCCTCTTCTCACTCAAAAAAAAATTAGGATCACGCGGATATTTTTGAGATCTATATGATGCCGATGTGACGGAGTTCTGTCTTGGTGCCTCCTATCTGCTCTAAGTCTCAGTGGAGTTGAGCTCCAGGGGATTCTCGAGCACATCGTTATCATTCAGATTTCTTAGTATCTCAGGACGAAGGATGTTCGTAATTGCTTCAATACTAGTAGTGGCGAGATAACCCCGATGTCCCGAGTACTGGTGCAGATTGTTCAGGAGTACTGCCATACTTTGTATCGTTGTGATCATGAGGGTCTGTTGTAGATGAAGGTCCGAGATTCTGGTTGTGTGTTGACGGATGTGATACAGGTGACGGGTTAGTATAGGAGTTGTGTGAGTATTACTCCTTGTATCCGTGTACCAGATTGCATGACCAGATATTTCGGGAATTCATAGGTGGGAATTCAAGTAGTTGCTTATAGGACAATCTTCCAACAAATGCATGATGTTAGGTTGGGGTTCGACATCTAGTGGATTCGTTTGTTCGTGGTCGACTTACAGCGGTACACGTTGTGTCTTAAAGAGTCCTTGTAGCTTGCTACGACTCGGGGACGCTTCGTATGTCGGGTGCACTGCCTTGTAATTGATCGCTACTGTAAAATCGAGCCCGTGCGATCCTGTCCACGAAAATATCGGACGAAATCTTTCTCATGAGTTTTTTCTGGCTTGTTTCATAAGCCTCTCCCTTTGTTTTGTTGAATAAGGTAATTCGAGTTGCTTTAGTGTCAAGTGGTGATTTCAAATCTTTCCAAGAGGTGTTCTCATATTTTTTATGTGAATGCTAATCCTTTTGCTTAATCAATTGTCTTATCAATTCTCATCAACCGGAGTTGTTATATCAATTCTTTTCAACCGGTGTGCTCCTCTTCAGTAATTCCATCCTCTCCTATTTTGCAAGATCATTCTCTCATTTTATTCCGGAGTTAAACTCATCTGTCCCAAGTTGTCTTTGTTTTTTTTCCCGCCCTCCCACCCTTTTCTTCAGTGATTGGATTTTCATCCAAGAGTTTTCTTTTCATGGTGCTTCCGCTGTCTGTTCTTTTCTCTCTTACCCGGTGATTCGTTGTGAAGATTCTCAGGAGCTTCACGTTCATCTTTATTCATTCTTATCATCCTTACCGGTGAATTCAATTTAGTTGTCGGTGTCATCTTATCCATTCATCCTTGTAATTCTTTCCTATATTGGAAATTCTTTTCAGCCTATCTTGTTATTCATTTTTCTCTTTCTATCCGGTGTGTTCAAGATATTTCGGTAGTTTCTTGTTATCAATTCTTTCAATTATTTCGAGGTGCTCAACCTCATCAAGTTTCTTTGTACGGTGCAATATCCCTCTTTCTAGCAATCTTTTCAACGGTGGTTTCTTCGAGTGGGCCCATAACCCACAGGGTTTTCCTGGGATCTTATCTGGCTCTTGTAATCATCCGGAGATCTTTAATTCTTTTCAACTATGACGTAAGTATGAATTTCATCAATCATATCCCTTCTCCAAGATCTATTGGAATTAATTCTCATATTGGCTCAACCTTTCATTTTTCATTATTCCGGAGTGTCCCAGTATTCTTGGTGTTGTTCTCGTCATCATTCTCGGCTTGCAGTCTGAAGGAGTGGTTCTCTCGAATTTTGGTTCATTCTCTTGAAGATTCGTCATTTCAGCTCTGTGTTATCATTTTGAATTTGTTTTCAATCATGAGTATCCCTTTATTGCGATCCGGTGCATTTCTGAGTTGTTTTTATTTCTCGATCCTCCGAAGGCCATCATTTTAGAAGATTCTTCGTTCTCAGCTTTCAGCTTCATCCTCAATTCTTCTCAATTGTTGCCTCTTCGTTCGTCTCTCGATTATTCTGGTGCCTTATTCAAGTTTTCTGTTAGGTGGATCATGATCTGTTCATTCTCATGTGTTTCCATGCATTCTTGGAATTCCCATTCAGTTGTGAATTCTTACCGGTGCTTCCTTCATTTTGGCCTCAAGTGGTGCTTATCTCTATGCCTCTTCAAGATTCATTTCTAGAAGATTAAGTCGTATGCTAATTCCGTGCTTGTCATCAATTAAACTTGGTGAAGGTTTAGCATAACATAATTCTTATTCTTGTTCTTCCTTCTTCCAAGAGATTTCAATTCTTCTTTCGGAGTGGCTCATGATATCAATTCTTGTCTCAAGTGCTTATCTTTCTTGTCCGGAGTTCCAAGTTCTTTTAGTATCTCTTTGTGAGGCTTCATCTAAATCTTTGTAAGGTCATAATCTTATTCTTTTCTACCTTCATGTCTTTGCATCATTCAATTGTTTACGGAAGCTCGTCATGGTGGTTCTTCAAGATTCCTGTTGGAGTACCTCAAGCATTCTTTCCCTTGCATTTCAGTGCATTTGTTCTTCCTTCATCCTTTGAGGTGGTATTATAGCATTCTTGTTAGTGTAGGAGCCTAAAAGAGATTTCCTTTCAAGAATGAGATAATTAAACCCACCAATTCTTTGATCGTGAGATATTTTCAGCCCATGATTTCTTCATTGAGCTATCTTGGTTTGGATTTCACCTAAAGCTTTTCCTATGGATAATGCTATCATGGTGCTTGTCATTAATCCTAATTCTCAATGTATCCTCTTGGTGTAAGATTGTTCATATCTAGTTTCTCCCAATCTATCCTTGTTTCTTTTAGTGGTTTTTTGTCACCTCATATTTGTTGAGATGATTTTCATAAGCCCACTACTATCTTGTTCTTTTCGTTGTTGGTTTTCCAACCACTACGTCAATTCTATGACCGGAGGCTCTTCTATTCTATTGTGATGGTAGTTGTCATTCTTTTCTTCATTCTCTTCTTCCGCTTGAGCTAGTTCATATTCTCTTGTTCCGGAGGTTTGTGCTATTGCTCTTTTGGGTCAATCTTGTTGTTCAATCAAGATCATGGTGTTTCCTTGCTCTATTTAGTTGTTTCTTATGTTTGTTGCCTATTTCTTCCATCTTATCGAATTTTTTGTCCCTTTTTCCTACCGAAGTGCTGCCGAAATTTTCCGTGAATTCTTGCTTCCTTCTCATATCATTCCTCATCTCTTTGCGACCTTCAAGGATCGTTGGTGTCACTCATTTGTCAAAGAAGCAACTAAGTTTTTACCACTCGTTCTTTCTCATCCTCTCCCCCCTTTCATTCTTGGATCTCGGGGCGAGATCCTCTAGTAGTGTAGGAGAGTTGTGACAGCCCGATGCCGACGTTCCAGAAGATTCCCTTTTTTCCGTTTTCGTTGTGTGTCTATTTTCTTTTGTTGCATCATCAACGCATCATGCGCATCATCAGCATCGCATCGGCGTCTCCGTTGCCGCCAGTTCTAAAACTTGCATTCGTTAGTAGTTGTCGGGTCTCGTCGTTGTCCATTCTCAGCCCGACCGCACACGCACGCGCCCGCGACGACGTCAAAACCCTGTTTTTAAAGCGTGCGTAAAACTTTCTCTGATCGGGTTGAGATTTGACGTGCGGTCTTATGTTAATATAGCCAGGCCGCCTGTCGAATTTCGTCGCGATCGGAGTTCGTCTGGTACCCGAACGATCGACCATAGCGGCACCGTATTCGGTCTACCGTCGGACGGTCATCGGTGTTTTAAGAATTGTTGCCGTGCCGCCCGTTTTCCCTCTCGTCTCCGGTAAACCACCCTTCACGGCCATTTAGTCCATCCCGCATTCGGAATTAGTTGAATCCGACCGTGCGGTTGAAACCGGGGCGGAATTTCGCTAAACCTAGCCCCCCCATTTGTCTATATATAGTCCCGTGTGCATTTTTAGGCAGCCAACCCCCTCTGCCTCGGGATCCGCGCGCCTACCCCCGAAATCCTAGCCGCCTCCCACCTCCAGCGCCGCCGGCCCGCCAGGCCCAGATCAGGCCCGGCCGAGCCCATCGCGCCGTCGCCGCCGTTCAACCTCGTGAGCTCCCTGCGCCCCGATCTCCCCGTGCCCCGAGCTCCTGCTCATGCCGCCCCCGATCTGCCCCAGATTCCCCCGCCTCCCCGCGTGCCGGCACCCCAGCCACCGTGCCTTGCCGGCCGGCGCGCCTCGCCGCCAGCTCCTCCCTCGCCCCCGGCCGCCTGCATCGCCCGCCGTCGCCTCCCGTGGAACCGCAGTCCCGCGCCTCCTCGCCGGCTCGTCGTCGCGCCTCCTCACCGGCGTGGCGCCGCCCCGACCTGCCTCCGCCGTCGGATCGCGCCGCCACCTCTGGCCCCGGCCGCTTGCCTCCACCCCGCTAGCGCCTCGCCCGCCTCGTGTGTTTCCGGCGAGCTCCGCCGCCACTGCATCCCATGCGGGATCGGGAGGAGCAGACGAACCGCCCGAGCGCAGCATCCAGCCGCGTGGGCCCCGCTCGCCAGCGCCAGGTCAGGCTCCTTCGGCCCAGTGCGCTAGGAGGCCCAGGCCGGCCTGCCTCCCTTCGCCCGAGGCCCAATCTGGTGAGCCGTCCATGTACCCCGCCCCAGCTCACTTTAATTAAGTTGCGCCCATGCAGTAGTAGCCCATTTTCGGATTCGGCCCGTTTGTGATGTTTTTAGGTTTTAGGATTTAATTCTTTTCCACGAATACGTTAGATTTTTAAACGCGCGTATCTTTTAATCCGTAAGTCGGAACGAGGCGTGTAGCATATGGATTTTGGGTAGATTTGCGCGTAGAATCCATTTTCGCAACATGCATAATTATTTGACGTAGTTTTACGTGTCAAACGCCTAGTTTACCGTGATGTCCTATAATGTTTGCGTCCCGTATTATTTTTTCCGCGCTTGTTCGAATAGCCCGAATGTCGTAGCATAAATACCCATGTTTTAGGGACCATTTTTCGATGCATTTTAGAGTGGTCATTGGTATTTTTGCGTGTAGGGTTTGCCGGTAGTTTATTTATCCCGTGTATAGGTTATTTTCCCGCATTAATGTGTGGCTCTATTTTGTGTTGCAACCCCACATATTTTATATGTTTCCGGGGTAGAAAAATCCCATGGATTTTTTTGTGAAATTAGTTTTAGCTTTTGAGGAAGTTAGTTCGCGAGATATTTTGCCATGTTGCCCTCTTGTTTATTTCGTAGGATTTATTTCGTGCCCCGTTTGCTTAAGTTGTCAACTAGGGAATGGTTCTTGGGTGTTTAGACTAGCCTCTGGTATTTTTAGTTGCCATAGAAATGCATGTTCAGGTGCGATTTGCTTGCTCTCAAGTTGTTAGAAATAGTGCTGATTTGGAGGAGCTGAAATATTTCTAAGTCTGGAATCTGTTATATTTTGTTCCTGTTTTGTTTTGCTTCTATGTTTAGTTATGTAGCTCTTTTGAGGTTGGTCCAATGGAGTTAGTTGTACCCCTTGTGTTTCTCTAGCATGCTGTAAATTTTCATGCCATTTGGAGTCCTGTAGCTATAGGTTTTGCTGCTGTCAATATTGCTTCAGATCGAAAACTGCACTTTCATGAGGTGTAATTTTCACTAAGTCTGAAATAGTGTGTGAGATGCCATTTTGTGTCCTCTTTTCCTAGTGCTCCTTGCTGCTATGCTAGTTGTTGTTAGTTGTTTGTAGTATTGAGTCTTTCCCTCTTCCGTGCCATGCCTTGCTTGAGCTTATCGGAGTTGTGTAGCCGAAGTTGTGAGGCGTAGAAAATGCTATGTGGCTGATTTTGGCAGATTGTAGTCAATTCCTGTTTTGCTCGTAGTTTTTGAACCGTAGCTCCGATTTGATCGTGTCCTACATGAAACTCGCTTAGAATCTTGTGTAGTTTCATTTTATCTTTCTGGTTGTATGTTTTGAAGTGCTCGTGACCGCCGTTGCACACATATTGCATCCATGCCATCATATCTTGCGGTGCTTGTATCTTTTGTTCCGTAGCTCCATTGGAGATGTTCTTTATGTGTAGATTGCTTGCCTTGACGCATAGAATCACGTGAACCTATTTTTTTTGCTATTTAACAACTAATTAAATGCATTAGTTCAGATCTGGACAGAATTGTAAATTAACATGTGAGGTCGTTTCGGAGCTGCTATATGTCATTTCCGACCTCATTTAAAATGCCTAGATAGATAGTTTAATTACGCTTCACCTCTTGCCATGTTTAACTACATTTAATATTGCCGTGTACCTAATCGGGATAGAACTAAATAATTAACGTGGGGTTTCGTCAATATGCAACTCGTTGCATATTGAACTTCACTTAATGTGTAGTGTTTGATTGTGTGGATTGTCATACCGTGACTTGCATGTAATCAGCTGCTCATGCATCATTTGTGTTGTTGCATCGTGTGGTGAATTCCGTGTGTTGATGTTTGTTTCCGGTTTGCTCCGTCTCGATAGAGTTCCGCAAGCGTGTCGGATGTGAGGACCCGTTCGACTACGTCATTTTGTCTGCTTCACGGAGGCATTCTTCTCCCAAGCGGGATCTCAGGCAAGATGATCGTTTCCCTAGATACCATTACTACCATTGCCATGCTAGTTTTATCGCTTCTACCGATTATGTCTCGTTGCCTACCACATGTTAAATATCAGCCTCTCAACAATGCCATGATTACCTTCAACCTGTTCGACCTAGCAAACCACTGATTGGCTATGTCACCGCTTGCTTTACCCTGTGTTAGCGTTGCTAGTTGCAGGTGCAGATGCTTCCATGTGAAAGCATGGGTTCCTTGTTATATCACCATATTAATGCTATTTAATTTAATGGACCTATATACTTGGTAAAAGGTGGAAGGCTCGGCTTTTCTAGCCTGGTGTTTTGTTCCACCTTTGCCCCCTTAGATTCCGGCTACCGGTGTTATGTTCCATAAATGAGCGCTCCTAACACGATCGGGGTTGTTATGGGGACCCCCTTGATAATTCGTTTTAGATTAAAGCTGGTCTGGCAAGGCCCAACATTGGTACTACATTTGCCTAATCACCTAATAAAATCGCATAGGGACTTTCCGGACCCCGAGGATAATTTAATCAATCCCCGGGCCAGTGCTCCTCATGAGTGTTGGTCCAAAACAGAGCAGCTTATTAACGCTACCCGGGGCAACTCGGCGTTTGGCGTGGTAACCATCTCTCATCCGTCGTGTCCTGAGAACGAGGTACGCGACTCCTATCGGGATCGTCAACACGTCGGGCGGCCTTGCTGGATTAGTTTTACCTTTGACGAGATATCTTGTGCATCGGGATTCCGGTGATGCTTTGGGTAATCTCAGAGTTGAGGTTTTCCACTAGGGAATCCGACGAGATCGCGAGCTTCGTGATTGAGGATTTCTATGCGGCTTGTGGTAATTTGTTGATGGACTAGTTGGAGCACCCCTGCAGGGTTAAATATTTTCAGAAAGCCTTGCCCGCGGTTATGTGGCAACGTGGATACTTTGTTTAACACTGGTTCTAGATAACTTGAAGTTAACTTAATTAAAATATGCCAACTGTGTGCGTAACCGTGACTGTCTCTTTCGTGAGTTCCTTCTCCGATCGAGGACACGGTGGGGTTATGTCTGACGTAGGTAGGTGTTCAGGATCATTCGTTTGATCATCAGTAGTTCACGCCCGTTATGCGTAGATCTTCCTCCTCTTATTTCTGGTACTCGTAAGTTTAGCCACCAAATATATGCTTAGCCGCTGCTGCAACCTCACCACTTAACCAAACCTCACCCATTAAGCTTTGCTAGTCTTGATACCTTTGGAAATGAGATTGCTGAGTCCCGTGTGGCTCACAGATTACTACAACACCAGTTGCAGGTACAGGTAAAGGTTACTTGACGCGAGCGCGTTGATTGTTCATTTGGAGTTGCTTCTTCTTCTTCTTCTTCATCGATCTAGGATGGGTTCCAGGCCGGCAGCCTGGGATAGCAAGGATGGACGTCGTTCTTATTTTTCTCGTTTGTTTCCGTCCGTAGTCGGACCCTGCTCTTACTCTTGATGAATATGTAATGTACTGATGTGACTCTGATGTAGCTTGTGGCGAGTGTAAGCTAATTCTATATATCTCTTCTTTTCAGTACATGTACTTGTAACGATATCCACTCTTGCGACACGACGAGATGCGCTTCTATCCCTGACGAGGCCCTCGTGCCAAATTGAGGATAGGGTCGCATCTTGGGCGTGACATGTCCATTCGGCGCTTGATCGAGAGTTCATGGCACGGATCATGATTGGATCGTGAAGACGTACCACTACATCAACCGCGTTCTTTAATGCTTCGACTTAGCGATCTACAAGGGTATGTGGATCCGGTCTCTCCTCTCGTAGATGCTCATCATCATGGATAGATCTTGTATGCGCGTAAGAATTTTTTTTGTTTCACATGCAACGTTCCCCAACACCTCTGATTCGTAGAAGAAGCACTCAGAACACGCTTACACTTGCCAGATCCATTTTTTGAGAGAGAGTCACCTACTCATGTGTTGAGATCAAGAGATTACATTCCAACCATTTGAACCTTGATTTATAGCCTCCGCAAGTTGCTTTCCATAAGATCAATCTCTCCTACCCATGCCAAATCTGAGAGAGAGTGATTGAGTGTTGAGGAGACTATTTTTAGAAGCACGGGAGAAAGGAGTGCCTCCTAGATTGGTTAGGTGTCTCTTGGGAGCATCCTACTCCGTGTTATGGAGTTGAACCAAGATGTTTGTAAGGGCAAGGAGATTGCCTACTTTCTGAAGATCTACCATGAGTTAGGCTAGTCATGTGTGGACGGAAGCCGTGGTGGAATATACAAGGCCACTTCTTCGTGGACCTCTTGTGGTTGGATCCCTCCATGGACTCTCGCAGTCGTTACCCTCCATGGGTTGGAGTCTCCATTAACATGGATGTACAATAGCGCCACCTGTCGGAACAATGCCAAAAATCGTCATGTCAACCTTTGCGTTTGATCTCCCTACCTTAGCCTCTATTTACACTTGCATGTTTTACTTTCCGCCGCAATACTCTTAGATATGCATGTGTAGGGTGTACTTGACTAGTCATAGTTACTTAAACTGGCTGACACTAAAAACTTGGAAAAGGCTAAGTTTTTATCTTGTCAAGTAGTCTAATCACCCCCCCCCCTCTAGACATACTTTTGATCCTACATGATATCTTCTCGTGCGTCTCTAATCCTGATCCTATGCATTTGCGTGTATGATTAGCATATGATTAAGCTGGGGGTGCCACGTTTCCTTTCTTGGTAACAATTATAAAGTTCATGAGAATATGATGCTGCCTAAATTGGAAACACGTGTGTTGATTACTAATGAAGGACCTAGCATGGACAAAAAGGACGAACATTGGAGCATGGTCAAGAATGGAGATGAAGGCGTGCGCGAAGGGAACGAGAACAATGTTTTTAGTGCAGATTTCAGCACTTGGAAGCCCCCATGATGACATACAAAGACATGTATGAAATATACAAGATGCCCTTTTAGAAATTTCGTCCACGACTTAATATAAGTGTCGCGCCACCTTGTTTTTAGTCGAGGCTCATGTAATTTCAAAATACAACTTAATTAGCTAGTTTTAGAGTCTTCATTGTAGGGACAATGACTCAGGAGGTGTATTAGCCCCACCTTGCCAAGGGTGGATGAAATCCCCTCCCTTTTCTCTTAAAATAGAGCCCTTAGGGCACCGTTTTGACTTAGGTTTTGTTTGAATTAAAAGTTCATTATAGCTACAACTTTGCGTTCTTCATTACGAACAAACCAAGACGTCACAGAACCCCACTTCATTAATAAAAAATTTCTTTTATATTCGCAATATTCAGATTGTAATTTCAATTTCTTAATTGGTCTTCGTGTGCGTGCATGAAATAGATCCTTGTGGTGAGGCTGATCTTGCTTCGCCGGGTCAATAACCTCTCGGAGTTGGTTTAGCGATTGCTAGGCCGCGACGTCCTCGCATGTTCGTAGTCGGGTCGTGAAGGTCTACTCCATCAAAAACGATCGTCACCATCTCATCAAAATATGTGACACCTTTTCCTCTATCACGAAAATTAAACACACTTCACTTAGCATGCATAGACATTTGAAGTTACATTCTAAATGCTATGGCCCATTCAGAGTTTTGCAAAGGATTGTACATGTCTCCTACAATCTACTACTTCCAGATGACTGCAAGTTACACCACACTTTCCACATAAGTCGTCTGAAGAAGCATTTAGGGCCACATGTTATGCCGAACCCTAAACTACCTCTCTTGAATGACACTGGCAACATTCTAGCTCTCCCTGAAAAGCTTATAAAGAGGAAACTGGTACCACGTGTACAGGGCAATATACTGTGGAATACCAGTATACCTGTGGTCGGATGGTTGATCAAGAGGGTCACCTTACCAGTCAAAGCTACATGGGAGCACTGTGGTTTTATACAGAGAATTTCTCCAAGTTTCCAGCCCTAAGGCCATGTATGTTATCAAGCAATCGAAGCTACAAGGGAGGACTGTGGATTTAGGCCAACTCCACCGCGCGACCCCAAACAGACGTCCGTTTTGTCCGGATTCTGTCTGTTTGGGTAGGGAGATGGGGTCGTGTCTGGCCCTGTCCTGGGATGCGCTAGCCGTGCGCCCAGCGCGCGGCCGCATCCTTTTACCCCATCCTGTCCGCCAGGGCCTAAAATGCCCATATTTTCGTATCAAAACAAGTTTGCACATCAACCCAATCGAAATTGTCTCTAAATAAAATAGTTTTACAACCAAATCTAAATTGTCTCTAAATAAAATAGTTTTACATCTATTGGTTGCCAATATGTTCCCACATGTGCTCAACCAAGTCATTTTGAAGATTCAAATGAGTGTGTCAATCACGCATCTCACGATGGAACTCGAGAAATTGTTGAAACGTGATCGGTTCTTGGTGCAGGGGCTCAACATTTTCACCTTGAAAAACAAATCCTTGGTCGAAGATACTGTCATCACGCTCGTCCTCGACGATCATGTTGTGCATGATCACACAAGCAGTCATCACCTCCCAAAGCTTCCTTTCATCCCATGACAGTGCAGGGTTTCGAACGATACCCCATCGGGATTGAAGCACACCAAAAGCACGTTCCACATCCTTTCTAGCACTCTCTTGCATTTGGGCAAATTTCTTTCTCTTCTCATCTTGGGGGTCCGAGATTGTCTTCACAAAAGTTGACCACTGAGGATATATACCATCAGCTAGATAGTATCCCTTGTTGTACTGGTAGAACTTGTACATTGATATCAGACTTGTTGTCTCACTCATACGCACATACTCATCCACCAGATCGCCTGGAATTCCATATGCAAGCATGCGGATGGTCGCGGTGCATTTCTGGTAAGAGGAGAATCCTAGCTTGCCAAGGGCATCCGTCTTGCAGTCGAAGTATGGGTCATGAGCAACCACTCCCTCTCGCATACGATTGAACACATGCCTTGTCATACGAAAACGGCGACGGAATTTCTCTGGCTTGAAGAGCGGTGTGTTCGCAAAGTAATCGACATAAAGCAGGGCCTGGCCTCTCTCCCTGTTGCGGTTCAGGTTCGCAGCACGGCCAGGGAGTGACCCCTGTACCGAGGAAGCTGCCGTTGAAGTGGTCGTGAACCATCACTGCAGCCACCACAATATCTTCATCATTGGACGACGAATCGTCCGATGAATAGATGAAGTGGTGGAAGAAAAACTCATCACCACTGTCCATACCTTTGTGGGCAAAGTGTCGAACACCTTGCGCTCGTGGTGGCAAAGAGGCCGCGATGGTCACCTCGACGCAGGGGTGGTTGGTGGCCGGCTACTGGCCGCTCTGGAGCGCTCGTCGGTAGCTGCCGAGGCCGTCGTGGTACGTCGCCTGCGGCCGTATCCACTCTGCCGCCGGCTACGACGGGCGACGGCGACGGCCAAACCTCCTCCGATCGATGCCCAAACTACGACGAAAGCGCGGTGGCGGCCATGGCGAGACGGGGTTTGCTATGGACGGTCGGGGGGATGAGACGGCCGGAGAATAGCGGCGGCGCCGTCGGCAGGGCGGGAGAGGGGGTGGAGGCGTTGGAATCTTTGGGAGTGCTTGTGTCCCCGACACGCGGGCCACGGGCGGACAAGGGCGTGCGGCAAGCGTGTCCGCGCGATGTCTGTTTCCCCCAAATTGGCGCAAGTTTAGGTCGGGGATGGGTCAAAAACGGACGAAATCCGGACATTTGTCCATTTGGGTCCGCGCGTTGAGCGCGGTATTGGTCCGTTCTACCCCAAACGAACGCGCGCGGACAACATGGGGTCTCCGGTGGAGTTGGACTTATTCAGAGAATTTTCCCAAGTTTCCAGCCCTGAGGATACGTCTGTTATCATGCAGGGGGATTGTCAAGACCCAGACCCGACAGAACGGAAGAATTCGACACTTATCTTGTAGCTCATCTATTTCCATTGCCGGATGCAACAGTGGGGCGTCCGATCTGCATCCAGAGGCTGTCATCGCTCTGTACCACTTCGAAACGGCAAGCTCTTCCTAGCCGCAAATCGGCCATCCATCGGCTGCCTGAAGATTGGAGGTTGCTATTAGCTTTCCCGACAAAGCCACACCAGCTTCATCGCTTTTCTTACTTTGCTTGGCTATTTAGGCCTCATTCGGGATCGGTGCAATCCAGTGAATCATCCCTCTGAAGTTGCCTAATCGATGTTGTATGCCCTACATTTCTGATGAATTCCGATAGTTGGTTAGCTCGGGCCTGTCAATAACCTACGCAGAAACAAGTTGCACGCAGCAGAAGCAAGTATACTGTTACATAATATAGCAAAATCATAGCACAAAACTTGTAGGAAAATTGACTCGATATATGACTCCTGTACCAGGTGACTCATTTGCATAAAGTTACACAAAAGCATTCTCCAGTAGCAAGCAGCTCAGGAGAACAGGGACTGCGGTCTTATTTATCAAGAACGAACTGTAGGTGTATTTCTGAAGCATCACAACCTCTCCATCTTACATGTAGATACTACTGACTGACTGGTAATGGAATTACAAGCTACGACACTTTCCGAACTCAATAGCATGCTGGGGCAAAAAGTAGAGATGGCTGTACACATTTCTCTCTCAGAAACTTGCGAAAGAACCTCACTGAGCAAAAGACATTTCTTCCTCTGAAGCGGTCTGTAGAAAAGGAGCAAGGATTGTGCCTCACCGACCAGCTCTTGGTGCTGCAGGTAGAAGGGAGCAGTTAGATTTATCAAGTGATATTGAGTTAGAACTACAACAAAACAATAACTTCCGCTAGTCTGAAAAACAAGGTTCAGTGTGTACCTAGATTGACAACCTCAGAGCTTTTCATGAGACGGATGCGCTGGCAGGTCTCCACAAACATTCTGCAGGTCAATAATAGGAGATCAGTGCCATATTAGAGCCAACCTTTTACAAAATCATGAGAATTGTAATAAAGCCTGAAATCTACTCCCTCCGTTCCTAAATATAAGACCTTTTAGATATTGCACTATGAACTACATACGGATGTATATAGACATATTTTAGAATATAGATTCACTCATTTTGCTCCGTATATAGTCTTCTAGTGTAATCTCTAAAAGGTCTTATATTTTAAAACGGAGGGAGTATTAACAAGAACAAGCAACAAAATTCTTTTATATTTAGCACGTGGTTATCTTATAGTGGAAAGATGCACCAAAGTTCAAGTTGTCAATTTCTTATCAATTAGAAAGTTTGTTGAACCCTCCAAATATAATGAGATATAGTGAGGTACGGACCAATAGATACAAAAGTCTGGATGAAGAATGAGGCCAAAACTAGAGCTGGTAGGCACAATTCTCAATTATTGTCCAATTTCACGAAGCCATTCAAATTACACATGAAACAACAGAGGATGAAGAAGATCCGTTTTTACAATCAGCACTTCCGTCTTCTCTGAGTTCGAAAGTAAGGACAATGGCTGTTGTCAGAAACATATACCGGTGTTCGTTCACTAGTTTCAACCCTATTCATGTCCGAAAAGCGAAGCAGATGAATTCAGGGATGTGAAATTAATTTATGAGCATAATTCGCCGCCAATAACTTTATAGCATTTCTTTAAGTTTTTCTGAGATTTACTGCTTAACTAGCAAGATCGACGGCTCATACAAATAGAGGCAAACTAAGAACATTTGGCATGGGTCCCAAGTTGAACAGACAATAGGCAATTGATAACCCAACAGGAACATCACATAGTAGTGAAAACCAGGAGCAATTTCGTGATCCCTTGGTACAGTGTAATAAATTTTCTATGTTGTGCCACAGGATCCGAGTTCCTTTACATATTACTACCAGATCAACAACTCAGTAAACCAAAATAATCGTTTCTCAGGCAAAGATAAACTGAAACTAAGAGCGTAAGATCACCAAACCATCCAGATTTCTGAACCTGAGATGCTATAGCACCTGATCAGTTAGCGATCCAAACCACGACCCTAATTAAGCAGTGTATATATGAACTTAAACAACAGGACATAGCTGACGAGCAACAGGAGCTGCAGCTGCATGCGGATTTTAACTGTAAAATAGCAGAAAAGGCCCAGGAAATTCACCTCCAGGGGACGTCTCCGACGAGCATCCAGTCGCCGTCCTTGTCCTCGTACGTTGGCACATATTCCGTGCCGCTCAGCGCGTCCACGAGCTTCATCTCCTCGTTACCAAGCTTGCCTGCATCCACAGTCAAATCGTCAGAACCCATGAGAGAGCAACACGTAGCTAACAACACACAGGCAAGGCATGCCGCGGCGGTGTACTCACGGACGGTTAGGTGGGAGATGAACTTGTCCTGGAGCGTGGCGAGGAGCTGGTCGTAGGAGGCAGGGCTTGTGTAGCCCGCGTAAGCCTTGAGGTCGACCTTGCGCAGGTAGGGCGCGCCGTCGACGGCCACCTTGACGAACTTGGTCTTGGACGAGGCCGCGGACGCGAGGGCGTTCTTCCGGAAGGACCGAACCGGTGGCCAGCCCACCACCTGCGCCCTGCACAGCGAGACCATGTCAGCTCAAAAAGCTTGGGCGCCAAATTTGAGACGGAAGGAGCGAGAGAAGGCAAGGCAGGCGCGCGTACTTGGGGGAAGGGGGAGAGTCGGAGGCGGCGGCGGTCGGGGAGGGGCAGTCGGGGTCGGAGGTGGAGGCGCGCTTGCGGTCGGGGTCGGAGCCGGGGAGGCGAAGGGTGAGGGCGGTGTCCTCGAAGTCGAGGCCCGAGGCGGCGGAGGACTCCGTGGAGCTCCGCTCCGTCTCCACCGACATGGCCGGCAGCTGCAGCCGCGCAGGAGGAGGAAGAGTTGGTGGTGCGGTGGGCTCGGTTTGTCGTGTGGCTCTCCGGTGGGTCGGTCACAGGCGGCGGCTCTGCGGGGTGGGGCGGGGAGGAGAGGAGGTTATAGGTGGGTGCGGTCACCGGTCTACCGGTCGTCGACGGGGGGGTTTAATTACGTGTCGGCCACTGGCGCGCTGACACCCGGAGCTACGCTCGTGAGCTTGGGTTTTACCCGCAATTTCTCGTCGCCATGCCGCTTCCCGCTGATATTTGCGCACAGGTCCAACACAGATCAGCTTTGCTCCATCCCGCCGGGTCGCGGAGGGCCCTAACGTAAATTCGCACCTCCTCCTTGGATTTTTCCCAACGCAATCCCCATTCCAAAGGGGATAGTATTTATTTATACTGCATTAAATCGGGTCATCATCGTCCTTGTCCATCCAGCGGTGGGGTGGTGCAGCATTAACGTTCGTGCCGCCCGTTTTTCCATGCGTGGGCCCGGGCTGCCGGTTGGCCACCCTGCAGGTCCACTCGGGCCCGCTGCGCCGCCCGATCCCGATCCGACGGCCGTAGCCGGCCCGGCAAAGGCGTGTACCAGCGGCGAAAGCGTACGGGAGGGGGGGACAAGGCGATAAAGCCGGGAGCACGTGGGTGTCGCCGGGCTGTCGGCGACGTGTCCCCCACCCGCCCGGTTTTACCTAATTAAATTCCAGCATCTCGCCTTTGCTTTCGCTTTCCATTCGGGCCTGCCGGAATCGAATCGGCTTCCTCTGCCCTCGCCCGCACGCTTTGCGCGAGAGCGACGCCGGCCCTCCACCCTCCGCCTCCAGCTGCTCTTGCTGCCTGCTGCTGCTAGTACCAACCTCGACTCATCTCTTGCTTTTCTCTTTTACCTATGGGACCCAGTGCTTTGGACTTGTCTGTAGTACTTTTCTTTTTTTGCGGAACAATACTCGTCAGTGGTGAGATTTATCTAATTCTGTCAATTTAGCGGTACTAGCGATAGTGAAGCTAATGGAGTACTTGACAACAATCTACTATCTCTTTTCTTTTCACGCGCAAAAAAAAAAAATCTACTCTCTCTTTTTGTCAGACAAAAAAACGCTATCTACCCCGTACTAAACTAGCCGCTGTACGGAGAATCGAAGTTTGGAATGAAGTGACACGCATGTGATACCATCAAGATCAAGCCATATTATAGGCAATAAGGTGCATGCACGTAAAAGCCACAGGGAATGCCGTTTAGGCGCTCAAATGCAGCACCCCGACATATTTGCACGCATCACATGCCGCACGACGGTGATCGGAGTACAAGGCCGAGAGCGGCTATCGTATCGAAGCGCCTCCATCCTGTGCACCGGAAAAGAAAAAGCAACGTCTTTTTTTCCCTTTCCCTTCCTGTGTCTCTGGGGACGAGTAGCGCTGGTCACCTTGTCCGCTAGACGCCGCATGGCCGGCCGGTGCAGGGCGAGTGGTGTTCGTCCAGCCAGGTTCAGGTTCCTGGCATTGCTTGTCTGCTTCCTCTCAAAGCCAACACAGCAATGCAACAGCAAGACCACTCGAGTGGCCTCCTCCTGACACAAAGCGCAAGCTGCACCTTCGGCTAGCTATACCACTTTCGCTTTATGTATGTGGTGCTAGTACGAAACAAGAATGCTGGGGGCGGAAGGAAACCCACGAGATCACTCTATTTTGGCTCCACAATAATCACTTTTAGCAGAAATCAATCGAGTGTTTAATTGAGCATTAGCAATTCCTTATTTAATAATCAATCAAACAGCAGCCATCTACAACGCATTAGCATGATCACTTTTACTCCGTTCGATTCAACGGCCGCAGCTAGCTGGACAAGGCCTGACGGGTCTCCGGGCTAGGTAGGCTTTCCGTTGTGCACGGAAGCGGCCTACACCACCAACTTGTTGCCTACAGTTGTGTACGTACGACTTGCACTGCCGCGCATCCGCATCGTCTGCGTCGGGCGGATCGGCTGCAGCAGAGCATGATGCCAAGATTTCCCGCGTGATGGGGAAGGAAGGAAAGGAGACAAGTGCATGCAAGACCGTCCACAGCTGGGGGATCCCTGTCCTGTCTGGTTCAACCACGGCAAGAACCCAAAACCCAACACACAAAGTGTGCACACATGACGAATTCACTGTTTTGATTTATTTTTTATGAGGTTAGGAGGGATCTCAGGCCCTAACATGATTGTTTTGAGGCCCGCTTCGGTACATCCCTCACAAAACGTAGAATGATAGGAAGGTCATTTCCTTTAAACGTATTCGCTACAGTATATACGTATGCCGTCACGTCGGCCCGCCCCACCCTGCCTCGCCACGTCGGCCCGCCCCACCCTGCCTCGCCACGTCGGCACCGCTGACGTGGAAAACCATCGCCTCGTCACGTCGCACCCCACGCCCTGACCCAGTTGACTCGTCGTGCATGCTAGGCCAGCCCGTCGCTTGACCTAATTCACGTCTCCCACGGTTAACCTCGTCGCCGCCGACGCCCGTGACGATCAGCCCTCGCCGCACCACCTCCACATCGCCGACGACGACACCGCCCCGTTTCCGACCACTGCATCGTCGCGGATCACCCCGTCGTCGGCCCGTCCACGCGTTCACCGCTACCGCACGTCTACCCATCGCCGCCTACGATGTCGCCCCGTTCCCGGCAACCACTCTGCCGCCCCCGTTCCCGGCTACCACTCTGGCGCCCCCGTTCCCGATCACCATGACGCCGACCCGTCCACATTCACCGTTGCCGAACGTCTACCAATCGCCGCCGACGATGCCCCCCCGTTCCCGACCACCACTCCGCCACCTCGTTCCCGATCACCACACCGCCGCCCCGTCAAGGATCATCCCCTGCCGCCGGAGTCATCGTAGGTTTGCGACCTAAGCTGTTGAAATAAAACCGAGTCTTATACAAAAATTTAATTGTAATTTTTTTATATCTTTATTGTTGTATAGTGTTTGAGGTGTTTGAATGGAGGAGGACACTGGTTATTCGAAGGATGAGTATGATATAGATACCGTCGATGCAACTGATAATAGTTCTATTAATGATGATGATTATAATAGCGCCAATGAATCATGGTCTTCTGAGGATTTTCAAAATAATGAAGATGATACATACAGTGAAAACATAAGTGACATATATTTAGATCTTTAAGTTTGTAAAATACAATGTTTATTTCATGTGTGTGTTTATTGTACAGAAAGATGTGGATGTTGAGAATGCGAAAAATAATAAGGATGACTCTTTCTACGATAGCGTAAATCAGGTATGTTCAATCATTTTTGTACGGTAGCCAGTAGTGTGAACTAGATTATGATAGAGCATAACTCTCATGGTTTTTTATGTATTTCTTCAGGAGAACATAAATGATTGTATCGATGATGACGGTGAAGTAGAGATTGACATTGCGAAGACTGAGAAGCTGAAAAAGATGCTGGATACGCATTGTAAGGTTATGAAAATGACATTTAAATCCCAAGGGGATGCGTACATGTTCTACAACAATCACGTGAAAGAGCGTGGGTTCGGCATTAGGAAAGAGAAGGTGAAATGAGGAAAAGGTCCAGCAGGAGTTATAAGGTTCAGGCGGTTTGTTTGCTTCAGAGCAGGAAGACGGCGGAGAAAATTCATAACCATGGATGGCCGCACCCGCAGGTTAAGGGGGGAGACTCGTTGCGATTGTGGTGCGCACTTGGTGGTGAAACTGGATAAAGCCCGTGGAGTTTGGTTCATCGCGACATTTTTGGATGAGCACAACCATGACCTCGCTCGACCCGATGAGGTGCCATTTTTGTGGTCACATAGACGGATAGATGATTTCCAGAAGGCGGAGATTTTAGCGCTATCAGGGAAGGGGATCCGAAAGCACATCATAGTTGATAACTTTATCAGCAGATACGGTTCGTATGATAAATGCGGACTTGTGAGGGGTGATGTGTACAACCTATGTTGTAGAGAGAAAAGGAAGCTCCTTGCTAAAGGTGATGCTGACACGGCGATTGGTATAATGAGGAGTAGAAAGGAGAAAGATCCGGACTTCTTTTTTGAGTACGTGTTGGATAAAGAGGGGAGATTGAAGAGCATGTTATGGTGTGACGCACAGTCTAGGCAAGACTATCAGGATTATGGAGACGTGGTTGTGTTTGATATCACGTATAAGATGAACAGATACGGTATGCCGTTCATCCCAATCGTCGGTGTTAACAATCATCATTGCACCACCGTGTTTTCTTGCGCCATTGTCTCCGACGAGACCGAAGGAACCTATGTGTGGCTGCTCGAGACCTTTCTGAAAGCAAATTGTGAGGTAAAACCAAAATCAGTAATCACAGATGGAGACGCTTCAATGATTCGAGCTATTCGTGTTGTTCTTCCGGATATTTTCCATCGTCTTTGTTCATGGCATGCGGAGAAAAATATGCAGAGGCACCTTTATCACAAATCATTTATGGAGTTCAAATCACTGATTTATTATGCTACCTCGCCAACCAACTTTGAGAAGAGATGAAACGCTTTCATTGTTAGGTGGCAGACAACTAAAACTGAACAGTGGCTTAACAGGATGTACAGAAGGAAGACACTATGGGAATCGTCATATCTTTCGGATGGATTCTTTCTTGGTATGCGTAGCAATCAGAGAAGCGGAAGTCTGAACTCCTCCCTTCATCTTCATTTGGACTATGGTATGACTATTGTTGATCTGGTAGTACATTATGAGAACTGTATAGATCGCCTACGTGAAAACGAGGCGGAAGATGATTGCACTGCTGATCAGTCACTTCCACCATCAATTACTGCATATAAGGCTATTGAGGATCATGCTGCCCTTGTTCTCACTCCAGCTAATTTTTATATTTTGCAAAAATATCTTTTGAAGCTCGCAGAATTGGATATATTTGAGACGCTTGTGGGAGTTCAGCGGTCTACTTATATTGTCACATGGCAGAATAATCACAAGTTCAGGTATGATGTTATATATGAACCAAGTAACTCAGATGAAAGGATATCATGTAGTTGTGGAAGGATGGTTCGAAAAGGGCTTCCTTGCAAACATATTTTCTTTGTGCTGGTGAATGTTCTTAAATTGTCTGAAATACCAAATTGTCGTGTGCTGCGTCAGTTGACGAAACATGCGAGACATAGATTGCCTGTGCAGCGCAAGAGTGATCTGTTTGGCTGGGGTTGGTCAGGGGAAGAACAACGTTCTCAGTATAGCAGGCTAAGCATAAAAGGCGCACAAGCTTTTCATGTTGCATAAAATGATACCTTCTTGTTCGATGATTTGATGAAGTGTCTGGATAATATAATATTACAAAGAAAGATCCCACTTGAAGAAATGATAGGCCAGAGAAGGTATAAGAGGATGATTGCAAATGCACCTGAAGAAAGTGGAGGTACTATTGGTGATCATGCGAATATAAGGTCCAAGGGTGCACCTAAAAAACCAAGAAAGGGGGTCCATAAGTTACGAAAAATGGTAGACCAAAATCTTTTAACGAAAAATATTGTGGTCCTTTGTGCAGCCTATGTCACAATCCACGTCATGACAAGGCAACATGCAATAAGAGGTACGTTTTACACAAATTAAGTTTTCAAATAATGTATTTTATTGACTTTATTTTCTAACAAATATTCTATATTTATTATGTAGGTACGAACGGTAGACATGATGCTTCATTTGTTAAAAGAAGGCAATATGAGACATTTGTTATTTCAATAAAATTACGTTGTACTTCAAATATTTTATTTGTTATCCTTCAAATATTTCTCCCGCACCCTTCACTTTGTGAAGCAACTGGATCTTGAGAGACTCAGAATGATGTGTAATTTTTTGTAGTGTCTACCTACATCGTGCAAACCAAGCATGCAAAATTTCAATGGGTTCGCATTGATTATCCATTTTCTGCATTTTTTCCGTCTAAAATGCCCGAAAAACGCGCGAACGTGACAAATCTTGCCAATTTTGTCGAAACTCGTTCAAACTTGGCATGCACACCTAAAATCTCAACACCAAGGGCCTACCAAAATTTGAGACCGTTCGGAGTTGGTCAAAAAAATCGACTTCTCTAAAACGGGTCTCCCAGACTAGCCTTGTAGGCTCCATCTCGGAGCACCTTCATTTTTCGACAGTCAAGATAGCACCCCATGTTTTTTTACAAAGTCACATGATGAAAATAGCATCCCATGTACAATTCTTTACAATTTTTACACTAGTTAAATATTATTTTATTTTATTTTATACAAAAAATTCAAAAATGGCCCCCGGCCATCTACCCCCTAGACGTCGACACCTGGAGGTAGCAACTGCTTCATTACACCTCCAACATGTTAGGAAAAGCTTGACAAACATCCTAGACCATCATGCAAACCAAGCATGCAAAATTTCAATGGGTTTGCATTTTTTCCGTCTAAAATGACCGAAAAACGCCTGAACGTGACAAATCTTGCCACCTTTGCTGAAACTCGTTCAAATTTGGCATGCACACCTAAAATATCAACACCAACGGCGTATCAAATTTTGAGATCGTTTGGAGTTGGTCTTAAAATCGACTTCTCTAAAACGGCGTCACGTGGGGTAGCAACTCCTTCATCTTGCCACATTTGTTGAACTGCTTTTTATAATCTGTTTATTTTCTTTTTATCGTTTTCTAAATTTTCATTTATTTTTATAAATTATGGAAGGCCTAATTTTAAAAAAAATATTTAAACAAATTTAAAATTTTACGAACAAATAATACATAATAACTTAATATAACTTCGATACATAAATTAATATAACTTCGATAAATGACTTAGATAATATAATAAAATTCGATACATAACTTAATAAAGCATAGTTCACGCTTACATTCGAATATAATTCGACTTTAATTAAACATTAATAAAAAAGCTAATCGGACTCGTCGACGTAGACGACGTCCTGCCCAACCCCGGCGCCGCCCCCGTCCGAGCCGCCGTCGTCATCGGAACTGACGGCGAGGCCGTCCCAGTCGATGTCGTCGTTGCCACCGCCAGCGAGCTGCGGGTCCGCCGCCGCCAGTGCCTCCGTCGCCTAGATCGCCGCCGCAATCTCCGCCTCCTCCCTCGTCGCCTCGGCTGCCGCGGCGGTCGACACCATCTCCTGAGAGGCTCGCAGGGCAACGAGCAGCCCCGGTGTGTCGTCGGGGTCGCGTCCTCGCGTAGGACGACCTGCTCCGGCAGTAGGTTGAACTCAGCCGGAACTGGCGGGGCCGCCTGTCTCCTCAGGCGGAGCTGTGCGATGACGGCGTTGTAATTTTTGCCGTCCCAGAAGGCGTGACGACCGTGGATATTGTACCGGCCGCCACAGTGGGTGCGAAGCTCCTCCGCCGTCGCGGGGTCTCCCTGCGTCGTGAAGCCGTCTTTATTGATCCGCCACGGCTTCGCAAGGCGGCAGCCCGGCGGGACGAGGAGCCCGAACCGGTAGAGCTCCTCCGTCGCCAGCTGGTCGAGGCTCAGCGGCCAGTTGCTCTCCGGGGCACTGCCGCCGCCGGAGCTGCTCCCGCCGGCGTGGGCCATCATCGTCGGAGGAGGAAGGGAGGAGAGGAATGGGTGAAGATCACCATGACTCTTTCAAGGGCAAAAAGTAAAGGTACAAGATAGGCCCTTCGCAAAGGGAAGCAGAGGTTGTCATGCGCTTTTGAGGTTTGGATGCGTGTCTTCTTAGTGCGGAGGAACGTCACTTTATATTGCCTCCTGTGATAAAGAACTTTATTATGCAGTCTGTCGCTTTTATGTCTTCCTCATCACAGGTTCGTATAAAGCTTATTTTCCACACACTAATAGATCATGCATATTAGAGAGCAATTTTTATTGCGTGCACCAATGACAACTTACTTGAGGGATCTTATTCAATTCATAGGTAGGTATGGTGGACTCACATGGCAAAACTGGGTTGATGGTTTATGGATGCACAAGTAGTATCTCTACTTAGTGCGGGAGGTATGGCTAATGTGAGGTGGAAGCAATCGTCACATGCTAAGGGATCTCTAATCATATAACATTGTTCGGAGCCAAGCAAACACAATTCATTATGTTGTCTTCCTTGTCCAACATCTACTTCTAGGCATGCAATAGTTTAGTGAGTGTTCACAATCATAGATGGTGTTAGAGATGATGTATTTATATGTGAACCTCTCCTTCTTTATTAGTTCCTATTAATTGCAACAATGACCAAGGTCTACGTTTGTCTACCCTCAACAAGTTTCAATCATCATCCTTTTTATATGTGAATGCATCACTTCCCATAAGATCATTACATGATCTTTCATGCTTTTGTTCTTTTCTCACTCTTTTGATCATGGCAAGAGGCAAAGCCCTTCAACTAAGACACTCTTTATTATATGGCTCACGAGCTCGAATACATCGGGGATGACACAAAGCGAAACTCAAGACTAAAACACTAAGAATTTTAATCTACTAGAGAAAAAAGAAAACTGAAAAGGAACAAACTAAAACAAAGGTAAAGGCAAAAGATGCGATGGTGATACGATACTGGGGCAACTCCCCCAAGCTTGGCACAAGCCAAGGGGATTGCCAATACCCATGTTTAGCTGTCTTCCTTTGGTGGTGATGGTGGTGGAGTTGTTGCAACCTTTGATTCCAAGAGGGCCATCAATCTTTGATTTATACCTTGGAGATCTGTGATATGTTTTTCCATCAAAACAACTTCACGAGTGAGATAAGTATTGCGAGCACGAGTTGTTTCACAAAACCTCAAGAGTTCAATCAAGGATAGAGACAGTAGATGGAGGTAGGGTTGGAGTAAATCCACTTCTTCAACTTCTTCCTTGTTGAGCATAGGTTGCACTTCATCCCATGCCTGATTCTTATCCTTAGCTTTGCCCTTGGTTTCTTTAGGTAACCTCTCCTTAGCCTCCATGACCTCTATCCTTTTCAGATCATCATGTACTTCTCCATAGACTTGAGGGAGATTATTCTCCCCACAGATTCCTGAGACGACATCTTGTTCTAAACCTGCGGCAGAAAACAGGCTCGAAACGAAAAACAGAGGAAATCTGAGTGATGCAGGGGTCAGACCAAACGGGAGTATATATAATGATTTTTTCCAGACCAGAAGGAGTACCCCGCACGAAAACGGAGTCCAGGAGGCGCACGAGGTGTCCACAAGCCCTCCCGGCGCGGCCAGGGGTGGGCCCGCGCCGGGCAGGCTTGTCGCCTCCTTGCGCACTTTCCGGACTACTTCCAATTTTTCTATTTTTTCAAATATTCCAAAACGGAGACAATTTCCTACTGGAAAAGTTTTGGACTCTGTTTTCTTACTGAATCACATACCTCTTCGTTTTCGGAGTCTGAAACGGGCTGATAAATATCCCTCAGGTATTCTTCCGGAGTTATGGTATTGATGATATTGCTTTCAACATTTATGGGAGTACCTGAGATATAATGCTTGATTCTCTACCCATTTACAACTCTCGGACAATTACCTTCCGTGTTGTTGATCTTGATAGCACCGGAATGATATACTTCCTCAACAAAATAGGGACCTTCCCATTTAGAGAGAAGCTTGCCTCCGAAGAATCTTAAACGAGAGTTATATAGCAAGACATAATCACCTATATTGAACTCACGCTTTTGTATCCTCTTATCATGCCACCTCTTAACCTTCTCTTTGAACAACTTGGCATTCTCATATGCCCGAGTTCTCCATTCATCAAGCAAGCTAATGTCAAATAACCTCTTCTCACCGGCAAGTTTGAAATCAAAGTTGAGCTCTTTGATTGCCCCATAAGCTTTATGCTCTAACTCAAGAGGTAAATGACAGGCTTTACCGTACACCATTTTGTACGGAGACATGCCCATGGGATTCTTATTGGCAGTTCTATAAGCCCACAGTGCATCGTCGAGCTTCTTGGACCAATTCTTTCTAGACCTGTTGACAGTCTTTTGCAGAATCAGTTTAATTTCTCTATTGCTTAGCTCTACTTGACCACTGGACTGAGGGTGATAGGGAGGCGCAATTCTATGGTTGACATCGTACTTAGCAAGCGTTTTACGGAAAGCACCAAGAATAAAGTGTGAACCACCGTCAGTCATTAGATATCTAGGGACTCCAAATCTAGGGAAAATAACTTCTTTAAGCATCTTGATAGAGGTGTTGTGATCAGCACTACTAGTGGGATAGCTTCAACCCACTTAGTGACGTAATCAACAACAACTAAGATGTGAGTATACCCATTGGATTTTGGAAAAGGTCCCATATAATCAAAGCCCCAAACATCAAATGGTTCAATGACAAGTGAATAGTTCATAGGCATTTCCTGACGTTTGCTAATATTACCTATTCTTTGACATTCGTCACAAGACAAGACAAACTTACGGGCATCCTTGAAGAGAGTGGGCCAATAGAAACCTGATTGCAATACCTTGTGTGCAGTTCTATCTCCCGCATGGTGTCCTCCGTAGGCCTCGGAGTGACACTTCTGTTGGATCTGCCCCTGTTCATGTTCAGGTACACAACGTCTAATAACACCATCTACTCCTTCCTTATAAAGGTGAGGATCATACCAAAAGTAATGTCTCAAGTCAAAGAAGAATTTCTTCTTTTGCTGGTATGTGAAACTAGGTGGTATATATTTGGCAACGATATAGTTTGCATAATCAGCATACCACTGTGCACTACGTGAAGCATTGATGGCATTCAATTGGTCATCGGGAAAGCTATCATCAATAGGTTGTGGGTCATCAAGAACGTTCTCCAACCTAGACAAGTTATCTGCTACGGGGTTATCAGCACCCTTTCTGTCGACAACGTGTAAATCAAATTCTTGTAGCAAGAGATCCCATCTGATAAGTCTAGGTTTGGCATCCTTCTTCTCCATGAGGTACTTAATAGCAGCGTGATCGGTGTGAATAGTGACTTTGGAATCAACTATGTAAGACCTGAACTTTTCACATGCAAACACGACTGCTAAAAACTCCTTTTTTGAAGTGGCATAGTTTCTTTGGGCACTGTCTAGAGTTTTACTAGCATAGTGAATAACATTCAACTTCTTATCAACTCTTTGCCCTAGGACAACACCAACAGCATAATCACTAGCATCACAGATGATCTCAAAAGGCAAGTTCCAATCAGGTGGTTGAACAATAGGTGCAGTTATCAAGGCCCTCTTAAGTATTTCGAAGGCTTCCTCACAATCATCGTCAAAGACAAAAGGAATATCCTTTTGCAAGAGATTGGTAAGAGGCCTAGAAATCATAGAGAAGTATTTAATGAACCTTCTATAGAAACCGGCATGACCAAGGAAACTTCTTATACCTTTGATATCTGTGGGGCATGCCATTTTCTCGATCGCATCAACCTTAGCATTATCAACGTCAATACCTCGTTCAGAAATTTTATGTCCTAAGACGATGCCTTCATTAACCATAAAGTGGCACTTCTCCCAATTCAAGACAAGATTGGTGTCTTTACATCTCTACAAGACTCGATCAAGGTTGCTGAGGCAATCATCAAACAAAGACCCGTAAACGGAGAAGTCATCCATGAAAACCTCAACAATATTTTCACAAAAGTCAGAGAATATAGCCATCATACATCTTTGAAAGGTGGCAGGTGCATTACATAAGCCTAAAGGCATACGTCTATAAGCAAAGGTACCGAAAGGGCAGGTGAAAGTGGTTTTCTCCTGATCAGATTGTGCAACTGGTATTTGGGAGAAACCAGAATAACCGTCTAGAAAGCAAAAGTGTGTGTGTTTGGACAGTCTTTCTAGCATTTGGTCGATAAAAGGCAAAGGGTAATGATCTTTCCAAGTGGCCTTATTCAATTTCCTAAAATCGATCACCATCCTATAGCCAGTAATAATCCTCTGTGGGATCAATTCATCCTTATCATTAGGGACAACGGTAATGCCTCCCTTCTTAGGGACGCAATGCACCGGACTCACCCAATCACTATGAGCAACAGGATAAATGATACCTGCTTCCAGGAGCTTTAGTATTTCTTTTCTCACTACTTCTTTCATCTTACGATTTAATCTCCTTTGATGATCAACAACTAGTTTGAAATCAGGATCAGTTTTAATCTTGTGCTGGCATAGAGTAGGACTAATGCCCTTAAGATCATCAAGAGTATATCCAATAGCAGAATTATGCTTCCTCAGAGTTTTTAGTAACTTCTTCTCTTCATGCTCTGAGAGGCTAGCACTAATAATAACAGGATATATCTCCTTTTCATCAAGATAAGCATACTTAAGAGTATGAGGCAACTATTTAAGCTCGAACACAGGATCAACCTTTCGTGGGGGTGGATCCCCAAGCAGTTCAACAGGCAGATTATTCTTAAGGATAGGATATTGTTCCAAGACAACTCTATCTATTTCATCCCTTTCATCCATATGCATATCATTTTCGTGCTCAAGCAAGTATTGCCCTAAGGGATTAGTAGGAGGTACGGCAATAGAAGATAAGGCAATAGTTTCATCCCTACTAGGCAACTCCTTTTCATGAGGTTGTCTACCGAACTTAGAGAAATTGAACTCATGTGACTGATACATCCATTTTGCATCATGTTTTCACGTTGATATTTATCGCTTCTTTGGTTGTTATTTCACTTCACGGTACTATTCTTATGCCTTTTCTCTCTTATTTTGCAAGGTTTACATGAAGAGGGAGAATACCGGCAACTGGAATTCTGGCCTGAAAGTGGAGCAAAGTTGAGATACCTATTCTGCGCAACTCCAAACGCCGTGAAAATCAACGGAGATTTTTCCCCAATTTATAAAAAAATACTGGGCCGAAGAAGTGCCAGAGGGGCGCCAAGGGGTCTCCACATGCCTGCACGGCGTGGCCACCCCCCAGGCCGCGCCATGGGGGCTTGTGGGCACCCTACTGGCCCACTTGCCCCCTTCTTTTGCTATATGGAGGGTTTCGTCAAGGAAAAAAAATCAGAAGGGAGCTTTTTCGTGGTTTCGCCGCCACCACGAGGCGGAACTTGAGCAGAACCAATCTAGAGCTCCGGCAGGACGATCCTGCGGGGGAAACTTCCCTCCCGAAGGGGAAATCGTCGCCATCGTCATCACCAACACTCCTCTCGTCGGAGGGGAGGCATCTTCATCAACATCTTCATCAGCACCATCTCATCTCCAAACCCTAGTTCATCACTTGTAACCAATCTCCGTCTCGCGACTCCGATTGGTACTTGTAAGGTTGCTAGTAGTGTTGATTACTCTTTGTAGTTGATGCTAGTTGGATTACTTGGTGGAAGAGTTTATGTTCAGATCCTTGATGCTACTCATTACACCTCTTATCATGATTATGATTATGCTTTGTGAGTAGTTACTTTTGTTCCTGAGGACATGGGATAAGTCATGCTAACAATAGTCATGTGAATTTGGTATTCGTTTGGTATTTTGATATGTTGTATGTTGTTTTTCCTCTAGTGGTGTTATGTGAACGTCGACTACATAACACTTCACCATTATTTGGGCCTAGAGGAAGGCATTGGGAAGTAGCGCCAGTGGGCCAGCAGGCTGCCCACAAGTCCCCTTGGCGCGACCAGGGGGTGGTCGTGCCAAGCATGCTTGTGGCCACCTGTTGGTGCCCCTCTGACGCTTCTTCGGCCCAGTATTTTTTATAAATCCGGAAAAAAATCCTCGTTGATTTTTACGGTGTTTGGAGTTGCGCAGAATAGGTATCTCAACTTTGCTCCTTTTTCAGGCCAGAATTCCAGCTGCCGGCATTCTCCCTCTTCATGTAAACCTTGCAAAATAAGAGAGAAAAGGCATAAGTATTGTACCGTGAAGTGAATTAACAGCCCAAGAAGCGATAAATATCAACATGAAAACATGATGCAAAATGGAGGTATCAATGGTCCATCGCCATGGCCGACCACGACATCCGCTACGAGCCGCGCACTGCCATCAAGTCCCAGGTGGTGGCCGAATTCCTCGTCAACTGGGCCGAAACCCATTTCTTACCTCCGCCTCCTGACTCCACATATGGGCGGATGCATTTCGACGGCTCCAAGATGCGGACCAGCTTGGGAGCCGGCATCATCGTGTTGTCCCCGAAAGGGGACCAGCTCAAGTACGCTCTCGAGATCCACTTCGTCGCCTCCAACAACATGGTCGAGTATGAGTCACTCGCACATGGCCTCCGGCTCGCCAGAGAAATCCGCATTCAGCGGATCCTTTGCTTTGGCGACTCTGACCTCGTGGTGCAGCGGGTCTCTAGCGAATGGGACGCCAGGGACGCCAACATGGCCAGCTACCGATTCCTCATCCAGCAGCTTAGCGGCCCTTTCGAGGGTTGCGAGTTCTATCATGTCCCTCGGGCGAACAACGAGGCGACAGATGCATTGGCAAAAATCGGCTCTACCCGGCAAGCAATCCCAACCGACGTCTCCCTCGAGCAGGTGCACAAGCCATCAATCAAGACGTCACAGGAGTCGACGTCAATTTTTGTACGTGTAGATCCATCCGGCCCGACAGCCTCGGATCCGAAGACTCCGCCAGCTCCACCAGCTCCGCCTGCTTCGCCGACTCCTCCACTATCTCCGGCTCCCGCAACATCGCTGACTACGATGAACCCCATGTCCAGCTTGCCCAGCTCCGAGCCGGCAACCGTCATGGAGGTTGATGGTGAGCTGGCTGCCGCCTCAGTACGGAGGACTAATGGCTCCGTCTCGAGGACTCCAACGACAAACCCGGGGGCTCCGGCGGCCCCTGGCCTTCGACCCGAGTCGGAGCCGGCTCCCGTCTCAGCACCAACATGGGCTTGACGTCAGCTGTGCTTCCCCGGCAATGGCGCCAGAAAAGTGTTGATCCTGCAATCTCTAGTGTTAGCTAGACGAATGCTTATGACAACGAACCTTCTCCTGCAACGGCACCAGAAGAATGCTGCTAGCACTCCCCGACAATGGAACTGGAAGAATGTTGTTGATGGCCCACCAACGCGTGGGTTCGCAGTAGTTTTCGAGGGTAGAGTATTCGACCCAAATTTGTAGATCGCCTAAAGGAGGTGAGAGAATACTCTCGAGTATTAGCAGCTGAATTTGTCGGATTCAACCACACCTGAAAGATTAGTATCTGCAAGCACAGTAGTAACAGCAAAGTAGTATGATAACAACGGTGTCAGAAACGATCTGTTGACGGAAGACTATTCCTAACAATTGTATCAATGGCACCTTCGTTGCCGCGTTGACGGAAATTGTCAATTCCCGTCAACGGTAGGTGAACCAACAGTGTAGCAGGTAGTAGTAGTGCAACGAGCAATAGCAGTGGCAAGGAACAGCAGTAGTGACAGCAGTAGCAAGTAGCAACAGTAGCAAGCGACAGTAGTAGCAGCAGCAGAGCAAGACAAGTAACAGCAGTAGCAACAGTAGTAGCAGCAGAGCAAGACAAGTAACAACAGTAGCAACAGTAGTAGCAGTAGAGCAAGACAAGTAACAGCAGTAGCAACAATAGGACAAACTCGTAGGCAATGGGTCGGTGATTTGTTTGGATGATATTCATCATGCAACAGCTATAACACGGAGAGATAAGTGGCTAGCTCCAGTTCGTCAATGTGATGTAGGCATGCATTCCGTGTGTTGTCATACGTGCTTAGGGAAAAGAACTTGCATGGCATCTATTGTCCATCCCTCCCGTGGCAGTGGGGTCCAAAAGGAAACTATGAGATATTAAGGTTCTCCTTTTAATAAAGAACCGGACCAACGCATTAGCACTGGGTGAACACATGAACTCCTCAAACTATGGTCATCACCGGGAGTGGTTCCGGTTATTGTCACTCCGGGGTTGCCGGATCATAACACATAGTAGGTAACTACAACTTGCAAGATCGGATCTAAAACACACATATATTGGTGGCAACATAATAATTTCAGATCTGAAATCATGGCACTCGGGCCCTAGTGACAAGCATTAAGCATGGCAAAGTAGTAGCAACATCAATCTCAGAACATAGTGGATACTAGGTATCAATGCCCATCAAAACTAACTCGATAACATGATAGATCTCATCCTACTCATCACCGCCCAGCGAGCCTACGAATAGATTACTCACAAACGACGAAGAGATTCATGGAATTGGAAAGGGAAGAAGGTTGATGATGACGATGGCGATGATTTCCCCTCTCCGGAGCCCAAGACGGACTCCGGATCTGCCCTCCAGGTGAAGAACAGGTGGTGGCGGCGCCTCCGTATCGAAAACGCGGTGAAAACTTCTCTTTTTATTTTTTCTGGGACGAAAGGCAACTTATAGAGCTGGAGTTGGGGCGGCACGTGCCTGTGGGCCCCACAAGCTTGCCCACCGCCACCAGGGGGTGGTGGCGGAGCTAGGGCTTGTGGCCCACTGGCCCACCCCCTGAGGTTGAACTTGGCGCAAATAATTTTGATATTTTCCAAAAATGCTCCCCGTAAATTTTCAGGACGTTTGGAGAACTTTGATTTCTGCCCAAACATAACACCAAGGCAATTCTGCTGAAAACTGCGTCAGTCTAGGTTAGTTCCATTCAAATCATGCAAATTATAGTCCAAAACAAGGGCAAATGAGTTTGAAAAGTAGATACGTTGGAGACGTATCAACTCCCCCAAGCTTAAAACCTTGCTTGTCCTCAAGCAACTTTGTTGACAAACTGAGTGAGAAAGAAAAACTTTGACAAACTCTGTTTGATCTTGTTGTTGCAACTATGTCTAACTCATAACCAGAATTTCAACAAGATCACAAGTTAACCACATAAGCAAATGACACAAAGGTCTCACGATAAACTAATATCAATGGCATAATCAGCTAACGAGCAAATAATAATGAGTTTCAAATACCAACACTTCAATCAAAACAAGCATGAAGCAATATGAATAGGTGGTATCTCACTAGCTCTTTCTGAGACCGCAAAACATAAATGGAGAGCACTTTCAAAGATCAAGGGCTGACTAAACATTGTAATTCATAGCAACGAAGATCCAGTCATAGTCATACTCAATATCAATCAAAAGCAAAGCATAAAAATGACAGAGGTGCTCTCTAATTGGTGCTTATATAAGAGGAGGATGACTCAACAGGAAAATAAATAGACAGGCCCTTCGCAGAGGGAAGCATTGATTTGCAGAGGTGCCAGAGCTCAAGCTTTGAAAACAGAGATAATAATTTTGGGTGGCATGCTTTCATTGTCAACGCAATGACCAAGAGTTCTCAATATCTTCCATGCTACTCATGCTATAGGCGGTTCCCAAATAGAAAAGTAAAGTTTTAACTCCCCCACCACCAATCAATGACAATCCATGGCTAGCCGAATCCTCGGGTACCGTCCATACTAACATCAATCCAGGGGGAGTCTTGTTTTACAGTTATGTTTTCGATTTAAGCATGGAACTGGGCATCCCAAATACCGGCCCCTTTCTCGTGAATGACTTTGAATAAACACATGTAGAGGATAACACTCCTAGCATAGAAGATACCTCTGTCACCACATGAGCGGTTCGGGCATGCAAAACTGATTATTTCTTGAAGGTTTAGATAATGGCACATGCAAATTTACTTGGAATGGCAGGTAGATACCGCAAATAGGTAGGTACGGTGGACTCTCATGGAAAAACTTTTGGGTTTATGGAAGTGGATGCACAAGCAGTATTCCCGCTTAGTACAAGTGAAGGCTAGCAAAAGACTGGGAAGCGACCAGCTAGAGAGCGACAACAGTCATCAAGATGCAATGAGTTTGACTAACATTAAATGCAAGCATGAACAGGATATAAATCACGATGAACACGAACATCATAGAGGCTATGTTAATTTTGTTTCAACTACATGCATGAACATGCGCCAAGTCAAGCCACTTGAAACACTCAAAGGAGAATACCATCCTATCATACTACATCACAGTCATCTCAAAATCTATGTTGGCAATCAAGACAAACCATTATAAGCTCTCAGCTAAATAAGCATGGCATCAGAAACTATGATCTCTAAGTTGTCATTGCAAACATGGTTCTCTCGCAACAAAGCTAAATCTGGGTCGGCAAGCTAGTCATATTTACAAAAACAAATAGATAGAGTTCATACCAGCTTTTCAGTCTCAGTCACTTCATCATATACCATCATTGTTGCCTTTCATTTGCACGATCGAACGATGAAAACGATAATAAGCGCATTGGACTAAGCGGAATCTGCAGGCAAACGCAAAGGAGAAGACAAAATAATATGGCTCTTTGAAAGCTAAACAGGTAAGCATGTAAGAACCACTAAGCATTGTAACCAATATCTTCTACCTTGACACAAAGAAAAAGAAAACTATTTACACGGGAAAGCTCCCAACAAGAAAAAGAAGAAAGGAAAATCTTTTTGGGTTTTCTCAAAAGGACACAAAACAAGAAAACAAGAAAACGAAAAGAAACTAGCATGGATAATACAGTGGCAAAATGTAAACACCGGCTAACAAAGTGAAAGCATAAGCATGAATGTAAAGTTGGTGAGAACACGTACTCCCCCAACCTTAGGCTTTTGGCCCAGCTTGGTCTACTCCCATGGATGATCCTGGCGAAACCCAAAGTCATAATGGGTGTTATACGGGAGTGCTGCAGCCACTGCCTGAATATCTGCCTCACGAAGTCGAGCAGCAGTCGCCTCCCTCTCATACTCCTCTGCCTCTCTTATGGTTATGTAGTATCTTCGTTTAACCTGAAAATCAAAGAAAGCAGGAGCAGGAAGGGTAATATGGAAAACACGCTGCCAGTTAAATATCAAGCGGTATAGGAGGGATCCATGATCTCTCTCAAGGAGCTGGTAGTGTGTTAGAGCGACACGATCAAGGTAGGCTGTACGGAGATGAGGGTCTTCTGGACGGATGGATACCCCAAGAAAGTTTGCTAAGCGTGTAGCATAAACTCCACCAAAGAAATCCCCTCACTGGCATTTTTATTCAGCCTCCTTGCTATAATAGCTCCCATATTGAAGCTCCTGTCACCTGTTACTGCGCTCTTAAGGATACTAAGGTCGGAAGCGCATAGGTGACAATGTGCACCCTTGCCGTTAACACACCTACCTATGAAGAGGGCAAGGTAGTGCAAGGCAGGGAAATGGATGCTTCCTATGGTGGCTTGCGTGATATCTCTGGTTTCTCCAACAGTTATACTGGAGACAAAGTCTCTTACCGAAGACTTAGGAGAATCATTAACACTACCTCCATCGGGTATCTTGCAAATCCTATTGAAATCCTCCAGACCCACGGTATAGGATTTATCGTACAAATCAAATAGTATGGATGATTCACGGCCAACTAAAAATTTAGATCTACGCACGAAAGAGGCAGTGAGCATAGCATACTGTTCACATTTATCTGAGAGGAATTCTTCTAACCTGACATTTCAGACAACTGCATCAAACTCATCCTTGAAGCCCGCTTCGATCATGAACTCATCGGAAGGCCATTCACATGGTTGCACCGGTGTGTCCCTTAGTTGAAAAGGTTCGGGCTCCCGAAAGGAGAGACGAGGACCCTTCTTACTTGAGGAACCACCATGAAACTTCCTCCTGAACATAATTTCCTTTTGCTGAAATTTTTGAAGTTCAAGAGAAAAGTGAATGAGGACCAACCATACCTTGTAGCAACTACTCCTACTAGTGCCTAGAGACCATATCACGCGCTAAAAGTACTTGGAACTAGCTAAAATCAACATTTATAGCTCAAGAACAGGGTCACCAAGGTAGCAAGAATTCGCGAAGGATAAAGCACTAGAGCAAAAACTAATTGGACCAATTGAGGAGTCACTTACCAAGGAGTAATTTCCCCAAAACAGTTCGGAGAATGGTGCTTTGAGCAAGGAGATCAAAAATCACAACCAAATGAGCAAGAACACGGGTTTGAGCTGCAAACAATTTTTTCTGGAGGTGGAAGAAGAGACTGAGAGCTGGGATGAGTGGAGGGGATGCCTGTGGGCTCCACAAGCTTGCACCCCACCACCAGGGGGGTAGGTGGCGGTGGGGGGGCTTGTGGCCCACTGGTCAGGCCCCTTGACTAGCTCTCAGGCCCAGAAATTTTCAAAAGTTCCAGAAAAAATCATACTAAATTTTCAGGACCATCGGAGAACTTTTATTTTCGAGGTATTTTTCTCCGGGACGCTAAAACAGAAAACAGGAAAAATAAACTGATTCTATCATTTTTCTTCTAAGCAACAGAAAATGAAGACTCAAAACAGAGGTATGTGACTCTCTGATTCATCTGTTTCATGGTCATCGAAAGAAATTCGTCAATGGGGTTGATCAAGTCCTTATGACAAAACCTTCTCGAATCGCAAAAGAGAACGGAGAATTTTCGAATAGCCACTAAGTCACCTCAACGGGGATATGAATCTCCCCAACAAGCAAATCATACTTCATCTTGACACGAGGAATACGGTATTCAAAGCTCCCAATAAGAATCGATGAAGTATTTTCGATAGCATTGATGCAATGTACTGGATATCGTTTCTTCGGAAAGTGCACGGTGTGCTCATTACCGTTGGCATGGAAAGTGACATTGCCTTTGTTGCAATCTATAACAGCCCCTGGAGTGTTTAAAAAGGGCCTTCCAAGGATGATAGCCATGGCATCGTCCTCGGGAATATCCAAGATAACAAAGTCTGTTAAGATAGTGGTATTAGCAACCACAATAGGCACATCCTCTCAAACGCCGATAGGGAAAGCAGTTGATTTGTCGGCCATTTGCAGAGAAATTTCAGTGGGTGTCAACTTATCCAACTCAAGTCTATGATAAAGAGAGAGCCGCATAACACTAACACCGGCTCCAAGGTCACATAAGGCAGTTCTTACGTAGTTTCCTTTAATGGAGCAAGGTATAGTGGGCACTCCGGGATCACCAAGTTTCTTAGGAGTTCCACCTTTGAAAGTGTAGTTGGCAAGCATGGTGGAGATCTCAAGATCTGGTATCTTCCGTTTATTAGCCACGATATCTTTCATGTACTTGGCATATAGAGACATCTTGAGCATATCAGTTAACCGCATCTGCAGAAAGACGGGTCTTATCATCTCAACGAAGCGCTCAAAATCCTCATCATCCTTTTTCTTGGACGGCTTAGGAGGGAAGGTCATAGGTCTCTGAACCCATGGCTCCCTTTCTTTACTATGCTTCCTAGCAGTGAAGTCATTCTTGTCGTATCTCTTAGGTTGTGGGTTATCAGGATTAACCGTAGGTTCAATCTCCACATCCTCATCATGGCTAGGTTGAGCATTATTATGAAAATCGTTGTCCACATTGTCACCAGGTTCATGTTCATCACCTGATTGTGTTTCTGCATCAGACGCAAAAATATCATTAGGTTCTTCAGGTGTGACAATATTTGGTGAACTGGCGTGCAGGTTTCTATCATCCTTCTTCTTCTCGTTAGGATGACTAGGTGTATCAGCATTGATTCCTTGAGAATCTTGATCAATTCTCTTAGGATGACCTTCAGGATACAAAGGTTCCTGAGTCATTTTGCCTCCTCTAGTAATGACTCTGACAGAGTTGTCATTTAATTCATCGAGCAAGTCATTTTGAGCTTTAAGTACTTGTGCTACCTGAGTAGTAATCATAGAGGCATGTTTACTCAGAAGCTTCAGAGCACTTAGATGGCTAAGCATACGAGCACTTTGTTCCAAATGTCTGCTAACATAATCATTGAAACTCTGTTGTTTGGCAACGAAGTTGTCAAATTCATCAAAGCATAGGCTAGCACATTTATCAAAAGGAATATCACTCTCGTCAAACCTACGCAGAGAATTCACTTCTACTACCTCTATCGGGTTATCGAGACCATGGATCTCTTCGATAGGTGGTAGATTTTTGACATCTTCAGATCTAATGCCTTTCTCTTGCATAGATTTCTTGGCTTCTTGCATATCTTCGAGACTGAGGAATAGAATACCTCTTTTCTTAGGAGTTGGCTTAGGAGGTGGTTCGGGAATAGTCCAAGCATTATCGTTGATCAAGAGGTTATTTAGTAGGGTCTCAGCTTGTTCTATAGTTCGTTTCCTAAAAACACAACCAGCACAACTATCTAGGTAGTCTCTAGAGGCATCGGTAAGTCCGTTATAGAGGATATCAAGTATCGCGTTCTTCTTAAGAGGGTGATCAGGCAAAGCATTCTGTAGCCGGACGAGCCTCCCCCAAGCTTGTGGAAGACTCTCTTCTTGGAGTTGAGCAAAGTTGTATATTTACTGCAAGGCAGCTTGCTTCTTATGGGCAGGGAAATATTTCTCACAGAAGTAATAGACCATCTCCCGGGGACTATGCACACATCTAGGAGCAAGAGAGGTGAACCAGGCTTTAGCATCATCCTTTAGAGAGAAAGGAAACAGCTTAAGGATATAGTAGTGGCGGATCTTCTCCTCATTAGTGTAAAGGTTGGCTATTTTGGATAGTTTGGCAAGATGGGCTATGACCGTCTCAGACTCGTAACCGTGGAAAGGATCATATTCGACTAAAGAGATTATCTCAGGGTCGACTGAGAATTCATAATCCTTATCGGTGACAAAGATAGGCGAAGTGGCAAACTTCGGGTCATTTTTCATCCTAGCTTCACGAGATTTTTCATTCCACTTGAGAAGTAATTTCTCAGCGTCCTAGGCATCCTTACACGCAAGAAAATCCTTGGCTATCTCTCCCTCCACAACGTAACCCTAAGGTATATCACGCAATTCATATCTAGGAGAGCTAGATCTATCAGGAGCAAAAGAAGGTTCTATCTCAATAGCATCGGCAGTATCAGAAGCATCACGAGCATTGGCAGTAACTCTAGCAATATGAGCATCAAGGAACACTCCTAGTGGAACATCAGGTAAAGGAGTATCTCTAGCAGTATCAAGCATAGCATCATCAGGCAAAGCAGTATCAGGCATAGTATTAAGCATAGTATCATCAGGCATAGTATCAAGCATAGCATCTCTAGCAATATCAGGCATAATATCAAGCATAGTATCATCAGGCATAGTATCAAGCATAGCATCTCTAGCAGTAGTATCACAAGCATCATCAAGCACACGCGACATATCAAGATTTCTAGCAGGAGGTGATGTCGCAAACTTACTCATAACTGAAGGTGAATCAAGTGCAGAGCTAGATGGCAATTCCTTACCTCCCCTCGTAGTTGAGGGCAAGACTTTGGTCTTCGGATCCTTCAGATTCTTCATAGTGATCAACAGATATAAATCCCAAGTGACTCAGAGAATATAGCAATACCTCCCCGACAACGGTGCCAAAAAAATGCTGACGTCAGCTATGCTTCCACGGCAATGGCGCCAGAAAAGTGTTGATCCTGCAATCACTAGTGTTAGCTAGATGAATGCTTATGACAACGAACCTTCTCCTGCAACGGCACCAGAAGAATGCTGCTAGCACTCCCCGGCAATGGAACTGGAAGAATGTTGTTGTTGGCCCACCAGCGCGTGGGTTCACAACAGTTTTCGAGGGTAGAGTATTCGACCCAAATTTGTAGATCGCCTAAAGGAGGTGATAGAATACTCTCGAGTATTAGCTGCTGAATTTGTTGGATTCAACCACACCTGAAAGATTAGTATCTGCAAGCACAGTAGTAACAACAAAGTAGTATGATAACAACGGTGTCACAAACGATCTGTTGACGGCAGACTATTCCTAACAATTGTATCAATGGCGCCTTCGTTGCCGCGTTGACGGAAGTTGTCAATTCCCGTCAACGGTAGGTGAACCAACAGTGTAGCAGGTAGTAGCAGTGTAACGAGCAATAGCAGTGGCAAGGAACAACAGTAGTGACAGCAGTAGCAAGTAGCAACAGTAGTAGCAACAGTAGTAGCAGCAGCAGAGCAAGACAAGTAACAGCAGTAGCAACAGTAGTAGCAGCAGAGCAAGACAAGTAACAACAGTAGCAACAGTAGTAGCAGCAGAGCAAGACAAGTAACAGCAGTAGCAACAGTAGTAGCAGCAGAGCAAGACAAGTAACAACAATAGCAACAGTAGTAGCAGCAGAGCAAGACAAGTAACAACGGTAGCAACAGTAGGACAAACTCGTAGGCAATGGGTCGGTGATTTGTTTGGATGATATTCATCATGCAACAACTATAACATGGAGAGATAAGTGGCTAGCTCCGGTTCATCAATGTGATGTAGGCATGCATTCCGTGTGTCGTCATACGTGCTTAGGGAAAAGAACTTGCATGACATCTATTGTCCATCCCTCCCGTGGCAGCGGGGTCCAAAAGGAAACTATGGGATATTAAGGTTCTCCTTTTCATAAAGAACCGGACCAACGCATTAGCACTTGGTGAACACATGAACTCCTCAAACTATGGTCATCACCGGGAGTGGTTTCGGTTATTGTCACTCCGGGGTTGCCGGATCATAACATATAGTAGGTAACTACAACTTGCAAGATCGGATCTAAAACACACATATATTGGTGGCAACATAATAATTTCAGATCTGAAATCATGGCACTCGGGCCCTAGTGATGTCACGCCCAAGATGCGACCCTATCCTCAATTTGGCACGAAGGCCTCGTCAGGGATAGAAGCGCATCTCGTCGTGTCGCAAGAATGGTTATCATTACAAGTACATGTACTGAAAAGAAGAGATATATATATACAATTGGCTTACACTCGCCACAAGCTACATCAGAGTCACATCAGTACATTACATAATCATCAAGAGTAAGAGCAGGGTCCGACTACCGACGAAAACAAACAAGAAAAGAAGAACGACGTCCATCCTTGCTATCCCAGGCTGCCGGCATGGAACCCATCCTAGATCGATGGAGAAGAAGAAGAATAAGCAACTCCAAATGAACAATCAACGCGCTCGCGTCAAGTAACATTTACCTGTACCTGCAACTGGTGTTGTAGTAATTTGTGAGCCACAGGGGACTCGGCAATCTCCTTTCCAAAGGTATCAAGACTAGCAAAGCTTAATGGGTGAGGCAAGGTTAAGTGGTGAGGTTGCAGCAACGGCTAAGCATATATTTGGTGGCTAACTTACGAGTACAAGAAATAAGAGGGGGAAGATATACGCATAACGGATGTGAACTACTGATGATCAACTGAATGATCCTGAACACCTACCTACGTCAGACATAACCCCACCGTGTCCTCGATCGGAGAAAGAACTCACGAAAGAGACACTCACAGTTACGCACATAGTTGGCATGTTTTAGTTAAGTTAACTTCAAGTTATCTAGAACCAGTGTTAAACAAAGTTTCCACGTTGCCACATAACCGCGGACACGGCTTTCCGAAAGATTAACCCTACAGGGGTGCTCCAACTAGTCCATCACAAATTACCACAAGCCGCATAGAAATCCTCAATCACGAAGCTCGCGATCTCGTCGGACTCCTTAGTGGAAAACCTCAACTCTGAGATTACCCAAAGCATCACCGGAATCCCGATGCACAAGATATCTCGTCAATGGTAAAACTAATCCAGCAAGGCCACCCGGTGTGTCGACAAACCTGATAGGAGCCGCGTATCTCGTTCTCAGGACACACCGTCGATGCAAAGTGGACGGGAACCAAACCTCGAGTTGCCCCGTGGTGGCACCGCCGACTGCTAGGTGGGTGGACCAACACTCATGAGGAGCACTGGCCCAGGGGTTGATTAAATTATCCTCGGGTTAATTACTCCCTATGCAGTTCATTAGTTATTAGGCAAATGTAGTACCAAAGTTGGGCCTTGCCAGACCAGCTTTAATCTAAAACGAATTATCAAGGGGGTCCCCATAACAACCCCGATCGTGTTAGGAGCGCTCATTTATGGAACATAACACCGGTAGCCAAAAACTAAGGGGGCAAAGGTGGAACAAAACACCAGGCTAGAAAGGCCGAGCCTTCCACCTTTTACCAAGTATATAGGTGCATTAAATTAAATAGCATTAATATATGGTGATATGACGAGGGACCCATGTTATCACATGGAAGCAACTGCACCTGCAACTAGCAACGCTAACAACATGGTTAAGCAAGCAGTAACGTAGCCAATTAGTGGTTTGCTAGGTCGAACAGGTTGAAGGTTATCATGGCATTGAGAAGAGGGTGATATTTAACAAGTGGTAGGCAACGAGACATAAACGATAGAAGCAACAAACTAGCATGGCAATGATAGTAATGGTATCTGGGGAAATGGTCATCTTGCCTGAGATCCCTCTTGGAAGAAGAATGCCTCCGTGAAGCAGACGAACCGACGTAGTCGAACGGGTCCTCACAATCCGACACGTTGCGGAACTCTATCGAGACGAAGCAAACCGGAAACACAAATCAACACACGGAATTCACCACACGATGCACAACACAAATGATGCATGAGAAGATGAATAGATGCAAGTCACGACATGGCAAATCATACAAACAAACACTACACATTAAGTGAAGTTCAATATGCAACGAGTTGTATATTGACGAAACTCCACGTTAATTATTTACTTCTATCCCGATTAGATACACGGCAATATTAAATGTGGTTAAACATGGCAAGAGGTGAAGCGCAATTAATCTACCTATCTAGGCATTTTAAATGAGGCCGGAAATGACATATAGCATCTCCGAGACGACCTCACATGTTAATTTACAATTCTGTCCAGATCTGAACCAACACATATAGTTAGTTGTTAAACAGTAAAACAAATAGATTCACGTGATTCTATGCATCGTTACAAGGAATTTACACATAGAGATCATCTCCAACGGAGCTACGGATCAAAAGATACAAGCATCGCAAGATATGATGGCATGAATGCAATATGTGTGCAACGACGGTCACGAGCACTTCAAAACATACAACCTGCAAGAGAAAATGAAACTACACAAGATTCTAAGCAAGTTTCATGTAGGACACGATCAAAACGGAGCTATGGTTCAAAACTACGAGCAAAACAAGAAATGACTACAATCTGCCAAAATCAGCCACATAACATTTTCTACGCCCCACAACTACGGGCTACACAACTCCGATAAACTCAAGCAAGGCATGACACGAAAGAGGGCAAGAAGCACTACTACAAACAACTAACAACAACTAACATGGCAGCAAGGATCACTAGGGAAAGGAGTCACAAAATGGCATCCCACACACTATTTCAGACTTAGTGAAAATTACACCTCATGAAAGTGCAGTTTTCGATCTGAAGCAATATTGACAGCAGCAAAACCTATAGCTACAGGACTCCAAATGGCATGAAAATTCACTGCATGCTAGAGGAATACAAGGGCTACAACTAACTCCATTGCACCAACCTCAAAAGTGCTACAGATCACAGGCTACAAGCAAGACAAGACAGCAACAAAATATAACAGATCTCAGACTTCGAAATATTTCAGCACCTCCAAATCAGCACTATTTCTAGCAACTTGAGGGCAATCAAACCACACCTAAACATGCATTTCTATTGCAACCAAAAATACCATGGGCTAGAGTAAACACCCAAGAACAACTCTCTAGTTGACAACTCCTTCAAACGAAGCACGGAATAAATCCTACGAAAAAGACAAGAGGGCAACAAGGCAAAATATCTCGCGAACTAACTTGATCAAAAGCTAAAACTAATTGCACAGAAAAATCCCATGGATTTTTCCACCCCGAAAACATATGAAATATGTGGGGTTGCAACACAAAAATAATGCCACACATAAATGCGAGATAATGTCCTAAACATGGAAAATAATCTAGCGGCAAACCCCTACGTGCAAAAATACAATCGGCTACTCTAAAATACATGGCAAATAGGTTCCTAAAACATGGGCATTTTATCTAAGGCATTCGAGCAATCCGGATACGCACGAGAAATTAATACGAACTATAACCTATTGGGACAGCATGTTATTCTAGGCATTCGGCATGCTAAACGACGTCAAACAATTATGCATGTTTTAAATTCGTATTTTACGCGCAAAACTACCACAAAACCATATACTACACGTCTCGAACCGACTTACGGTTTAAAATATACGGACGTTCTAATATAACTAAAATCTCCGGAAAAAGATAAAATCACATGACACGTTTTTTTTTTAAAAACCTCACGGGCCGAAACATGGGCATGGGAGGCTATGTGGCGCCCAGGGCGCGGGATAGGAAAAGGGGTGCTCACCTCGAGGCCGGCCTGGCCGAGGCGAGGAGGTGGGCCGGCTCGGATCTGGGGCGCACCTGGGCCGGTCGCGCAGGGGGAGGCCGAGCTGGTTGCTGGGCCGGCCTGGGACGATCACGGGACGCTCAACGGGGCGGGATCCCGATCTGGATCGGTCGCCATTGGAGCTCCCAGCGGCTGGTGAAGGAGGAACCTCGTCGGCCTCGGGCTCGCCGGATTCGGCGCGGGAACCGAGGGGGCAGCCTGGCGGAGCGCAACAGGGGCTGCGCGGCCGGAGGCTGGCGGCGCCGGCAGGGCTAGGAGGTGGTTGCGCGAGCTGCTGGCAGCAAGAGGCGGCGCGCTGCCGGCGGGATGAGTTGCGGCGGCGCAACAGAGGCTCGAGCGAGCTGCGGGGTGGCCGACGGGGAGCGCGCAAGGCGGCGGGGCCGACGAGGCTGCGGGAGGCGTTGCTCGGTGCCCCTGGCACGGGAGCACGGGAGGCGGTGGCGGCGGTTCGGTCCCGGCGGGCCTGGGATGGGCTCGGCGGGCCCGCGGTGGCTGGCGGCTGGTGGGAGGAGAGAGAGTGAGTGAGGGGAGCTAGGGTTTCGGGGTAGGTGGCGCACAAAACGAGGCAGGGGGGTTGGCTGTCTAAAAATGATGTGGGGGTCTATTTGTAACAAATGGGGGGCTAGGTTTAGCGGTTTTCCGCCAAGGATCCAACCGTGTGGTCGAAATCGGACGATTCCGCATGCGGGAACGGGTAAGTGGCCGTGTAGAGTAGTTATCCGGAGACGAGAGGGAAAACGGGCGGCGCGGCAACGCATTTTAAAACACCAACAAACGTCCGATGAATATCCAAAGATGGTGCCGCTACGGTCGACCGTTCGGGTATCAGACGGGCTCCGATAGCGACGAAATTCGACATGCGGCCTAGCTATACCTAATTACGACCGCATACCAAGTTTCACCCCGATCAGAGAAAGTTTTACGCACCCTTTTAAAACAGGGTTCGAACGATGGCGCGGGCGCGTACGTGTGCTGACGGGCTCGGAACGAACAACGATGAGAACCAGCAACTAACATCGGATGCAAGTTTTGAAAACTGGCGGCAACGGAGGTGCCGATGCAATGCAAATGATGCGCATGATGCGATGATGATGCCACAAATAAAATAAGCCACACGATGAAAATGGGATAGAAGGGGAATCTTCTGGAACGTCGGCATCGGGCTATCACAACTCTCCTACACTACAAGAGTATCTCGCCCCGAGATCCAAGAATGAAAGGGGGAGAGTATGAAAAAGCAAGAGGTAAAACTTAGTCGCTTCTTTGACAAACGAGTGAAAACAATGAACCTTAAAGGTTGCAAAGCGTTGAGGAGTGATATGAGAAAGAAGCAAGAATTCACGGAAAATTTTGGCAGCACTTCGGTAGGAAAATGGGACAAAAAATTCGAAAAGGTAGTAGAATTAGACAATATACATGTCAAACAACTAAATAGAATAAGGGAACACCATGATCTTGATAGAACACCAAGATAGACCCAAAAGAGCAACATCACAAAGCCTCCAGAACAATAGAATAGGAACTAGCTCATACGGAGGAGGAGAATGAAGAAAGAATGACAACTATCATCACAAATGAACTTGGCAAGCTGTTGGAGAACGTCGCATGGGAAACAAAAAATTTCCTACGCGCACGAAGACCTATCATGGTGATGTCCATCTACGAGAGGGGATGAGTGATCTACGTACCCTTGTAGATCGTACAGCAGAAGCGTTAGAGAACGCGGTTGATGTAGTGGAACGTCCTCACGTCCCTCGATACGCCCCGCGAACAATCCCGCGATCAGTCCCACGATCTAGTACCGAACGGACGGCACCTCCGCGTTCAGCACACGTACAGCTCGACGATGATCTCGGCCTTCTTGATCCAGCAAGAGAGACGGAGAGGTAGAAGAGTTCTCCGGCAGCGTGACGGCGCTCCGGAGGTTGGTGATGATCTCGTCTCAGCAGGGCTCCGCCCGAGCTCCGCAGAAACGCGATCTAGAGGAAAAACTATGGAGGTATGTGGTCGGGCAGCCGTGAGAAAGTCATCTCAAATCTGCCCTAAAAGCCCCATATATATAGGAGGAGGGAGGGGGACCTTGCCTTGGGGTCCAAGGGATCCCCAAGGGGTCGGCCGAGCCAGGGGGGAGGACTCTCCCCCCCCAAACCGAGTCCTACTTGGTTTGGTGGGAGGGAGTCCTTCCCCCTTCCCACTTCTTCCCTTTTTTTTCTTTCCTTTGATTTTTTCTCTCTTGGCGCATAGGGGATTGGCGGGCTGTCCCACCAGCCCACTAAGGGCTGGTGTGACCCCCCAAATGCCTATGGGCTTCCCCGGAGTGGGTTGCCCCCTCCGGTGAACTCCCAGAACCCATTCGTCATTCCCGGTACATTCCCGGTAACTCCGAAAACCTTCCGGTAATCAAATGAGGTCATCCTATATATCAACCTTCGTTTCCGGACTATTCCGGAAACCCTCGTGACTTCCGTGATCTCATCCGGGACTCCGAACAACATTCGGTAACCAACCATATAACTCAAATACGCATAAAACAACGTCGAACCTTAAGTGTGCAGACCCTGCGGGTTCGAGAACTATGTAGACATGACCCGAGAGACTCCTCGGTCAATATCCAACAGCGGGACCTGGATGCCCATATTGGATCCTACATATTCTACGAAGATCTTATCGTTTGAACCTCAGTGCCAAGGATTCGTATAATCCCGTATGTCATTCCCTTTGTCCTTCGGTATGTTACTTGCCCGAGATTCGATCGTCAGTATCCGTATACCTATTTCAACCTCGTTTACCGGCAAGTCTCTTTACTCGTTCCGTAATACAAGATCCTGCAACTTACACTAAGTTACATTGCTTGCAAGGCTTGTGTGTGATGTTGTATTACCGAGTGGGCCCCGAGATACCTCTCCGTCACACGGAGTGACAAATCCCAGTCTTGATCCATACTAACTCAACTAATACCTTCGGAGATACCTGTAGAGCATCTTTATAGCCACCCAGTTACGTTGCGACGTTTGATACACACAAAGCATTCCTCCGGTGTCAGTGAGTTATATGATCTCATGGTCATAGGAATAAATACTTGACACGCAGAAAACAGTAGCAACAAAATGACACGATCAACATGCTACGTCTATTAGTTTGGGTCTAGTCCATCACGTGATTCTGCCAATGACGTGATCCAGTTATCAAGCAACAACACCTTGTTCATAATCAGAAGACACTAACTATCATCGATCAACTGGCTAGCCAACTAGAGGCATGCTAGGGACGGTGTTTTGTCTATGTATCCACACATGTAAATGAGTCTTCATTCAATACAATTATAGCATGGATAATAAACTATTATCTTGATACAGGAATTATAATAATAACTATACATTTATTATTGCCTCTAGGGCATAATTCCAACAGTCTCCCACTTGCACTAGAGTCAATAATCTAGCCCTCACATCACCATGTGAATTACATTGTAATAAATCTAACACCCATACAGTTCTGGTGTCGATCATGTTTTGGCCGTGGAAGAGGTTTAGTCAGCGGGTCTGCTACATTCAGATCCGTGTGCACTTTGTATATATTTACGTCCTCCTCCTCGACGTTGTCGCGGATGAGGTTGAAGCGTCGTTTGATGTGTCTGGTCTTCTTGTGAAACCTTGGTTCCTTTGCTAAGGCAATGGCACCAGTAGTGTCACAGAACAAGGTTATTGGATCCAGTGCACTTGGCACCACTCCAAGATCCGTCATGAACTGCTTCATCCAGACACCCTCCTTAGCCGCCTCCGAGGCAGCCATATACTCCGCTTCACATGTAGAATCTGCTACGACGCTTTGCTTGGAACTGCACCAGCTTACTGCACCCCCATTAAGAATAAATACGTATCCGGTTTGCGACTTAGAGTCGTCCGGATCTGTGTCAAAGCTTGCATCGACGTAACCTTTTACGGCGAGCTCTTCGTCACCTCCATACACGAGAAACATCTCCTTAGTCCTTTTCAGGTACTTCAGGATATTCTTGACCGCCGTCCAGTGATCCACTCCTGGATTACTCTAGAACCTACCTGCCATACTTATGGCCAGGCTAACATCCGGTCTAGTGCACAACATTGCATACATGATAGAGCCTATGGCTGAAGCATAGGGGACGGAGCGCATATGCTCTCTATCTTCATCAGTTGCTGGGCACTGAGTCTTACTCAATCTCATACCTTGTAACACTGGCAAGAACCCTTTCTTGGATTGTTCCATTTTGAACCTCTTCAAAACTTTATCAAGGTATGTGCTTTGTGAAAGTCCTATCAGGCGCTTTGATCTATCCCTATAGATCTTAATGCCTAGAATGTAAGCAGCTTCTCCTAGGTCCTTCATAGAGAAACTTTTATTCAAGTAACCTTTTATGCTCTCCAAAAGCTCTACGTTGTTTCCAATCAGTAATATGTCATCCACATATAATATTAGAAACGCCACAGAGCTCCCACTCACTTTCTTGTAAATACAAGATTCTCCAACCACTTGTATAAACCCAAATGCTTTGATCACCTCATCAAAGCGTTTGTTCCAACTCCGAGATGCTTGCACCAGTCCATAAATGGATCGCTGGAGCTTGCACACCTTGTCAGCATTTTTAGGATCGACAAAACCTTCGGGTTGCATCATATACAACTCTTCCTTAAGGAAACCGTTAAGGAACGCCGTTTTGACATCCATCTGCCAGATTTCATAATCGAAAAATGCAGCTATTGCTAACATGATTCTGACGGACTTAAGCATCGCTACGGGAGAGAAAGTCTCATCGTAGTCAATCCCTGGAACTTGTGAAAAACCCTTTGCCACAAGTCGAGCTTTATAAACGGTCACATTACCGTCAGCGTCCGTCTTCTTCTTAAAGATCCATTTGTTCTGAATAGCCTTGCGGCCCTCAGGCAGTATCTCCAAAGTCCACACTTTGTTCTCATACATGGATCCTATCTCGGATTTCATGGCTTCTAGCCATTTGTTGGAATCTGGGCCCACCATTGCTTCTTCATAATTTGCAGGTTCATTGTTGTCTAACAACATGATTGATAAGACGGGATTACCGTACCACTCTGGAGCAGCGCGTGATCTCGTCGACCTGCGTGGTTCAACAGAAACTTGAACTGGAGTTTCATGATCATCATCATTAACTTCCTCCTCAACCGGCGTCGCAATGACAGAGGTTTCCCTTTGCCCTGCGCCACCATCCAAAGGGATGAGAGGTTCGACAACCTCGTCAAGTTCTATCTTCCTCCCACTCAATTCTCTCGAGAGAAACTCCTTCTCGAGAAAAGTTCCATTCTTAGCAACAAACACTTTGCCCTCGGATTTGAGATAGAAGGTGTACCCAACTGTCTCTTTTGGGTAACCTATGAAAACACACTTTTCCGCTTTGGGTTCCAGCTTTTCAGGCTGAAGCTTTTTGACATAAGCATCACATCCCCAAACTTTAAGAAACGACAACTTTGGCCTTTTGCCATACCACAGTTCGTATGGTGTCGTCTCAACGGATTTTGATGGTGCCCTATTTAAAGTGAATGCTGCTGTTTCTAATGCATAACCCCAAAACGATAACGGCAAATCAGTAAGAGACATCATAGATCGCACCATTTCTAACAAAGTACGATTACAACGTTCGGACACACCATTACGTTGTGGTGTTCCAGGCGGTGTTAACTGCGAAACAATTCCACATTGTCTTGAGTACCAAACTCGAAACTCAGATATTCACCCCCACGATCAGACCGTAGGAACTTGATCTTCTTGTTACGATGATTTTCCACTTCACTCTGAAATTGCTTGAACTTTTCAAATGTTTCAGACTTGTGCTTCATCAAGTAGACATAACCATATCTACTTAAATTGTTAGTGAAGGTGAGAAAATAACGATATCCGCCGCGTGCCTCCACGCTCATTGGACCACACACATCGGTATGTATGATTTCCAACAAGTCACTTGCACGCTCCATTGTTCCGGAGAACGGAGTCTTAGTCATCTTGCCCATGAGTCATGGTTCGCACGTGTCAAGTGAATCAAAGTCAAGTGACTCCAAAAGTCCATCAGCATGGAGTTTCTTCATGCGCTTTACACCAATATGACCCAAGCGGCAGTGCCACAAAAATATGGCGCTATCATTGTTTACTCTAACTCTTTTGGTCTCAATGTTATGTACATGTGTATCTCTATCAAGATTCAATATGAACAATCCTCTCACATTCGGTGCATGACCATAAAAGATGTTACTCATAGAAATAGAACAACCATTATTCTCGGACTTAAAAGAGTAACCGTCTCGCAATAAACAAGATCCAGATATAATGTTCATGCTCAACGCAGGCACTAAATAACAATGATTTAAGTTCATCACTAATCCCGATGGTAGTGACACTGTGCCGACGGCGATTGCATCAACCTTGGAACCGTTTCCTACGCGCATCGTCACTTTGTCTTTCGCCAGCCTTCGTCTATTCCGCAGTTCCTGCTTCGAGTTGCAAATGTGAGCAACAGAACCGGTATCGAATACCCAGGCACTACTACGAGAGCCGGTTAAGTACACATCAATAACATGTATATCAAATATACCTGATTTTTCTTTGCCCGCCTTCTTATCTGCCAGATACTTGGGGCAATTGCGCTTCCAGTGACCCATACCCTTGCAATAGAAGCACTCTGTTTCAGGCTTAGGTCCAGCCTTGGGTTTCTTCGGCGGATTGGCAACAGGCTTGCCGCTCTTCTTCGAATTGCCCTTCTTGCCTTTGCCGTTTCTCTTGAAACTAGTGGTCTTGCTCACCATCAACACTTGATGCTCTTTACGGAGTTCAGACTCTGCGACTTTCAGCATCGCAAACAACTCGCCGGGAGACTTGTTCATCCCTTGCATGTTGTAGTTCAACACAAAGCCTTTATAGCTTGGCGGCAGTGATTGAAGGATTCTGTCAGTGATAGCTTCTTGCGGGAGTTCAATCCCCAGTTCAGCTAGACGGTTTGAGTACCCAGACATTTTGAGCACATGTTCACTGACAGACGAGTTTTCCTCCATCTTGCAAGCATAGAATTTATCGGAGGTCTCATACCTCTCGATCCGGGCGTTCTTCTGAAAGATAAACTTCAACTCCTGGAACATCTCAAATGCTCCATGACGCTCAAAGCGACGTTGAAGTCCCGGTTCTAAGCCATACAAGACTGCACATTGAACTATTGAGTAGTCCTCCTTACGTGCTAACCAAGCGTTCTTAACATCCTGATCAGCCGTAGCGGGTGGTTCATCTCCTAGCGCAACATTAAGGACATAATCCTTCTTTCCAGCTTGTAAGATAAGCTTAAGATTACGAGCCCAGTCTACAAAGTTGCTTCCATCATCTTTCAACTTAGCTTTCTCTAGGAACGTATTAAAATTCAGGATGACACTTGCGTGAGCCATGATCTACAACACAAATATATTCAAAGTGGACTTAGACTATGTTCAAGATAATTAGAGTTCAACTTAATCAAATTATATGCTAAACTCCCACTCAAAAAGTACATCTCTCTAGTCATTTGAGTGGTTCATGATCCACTTACACTATCCCAAGTCCGATCATCACGTGAGTTGAGTATAGTTTCTGTGGTAAGCATCCCTATGCTAATCATATCAACTATATGATTCATGATCGACCTTTCGGTCTCATGTGTTCCGAGGCCATGTCTGCACATGCTAGGCTCGTCAAGCTTAACCCGAGTGTTCCGCGTGCGCAACTGTTTTGCACCCGTTGTATGTGAACGTTGAGTCTATCACACCCGATCATCACGTGGTGTCTCGAAACGACGAACTGTAGCAACGGTGCACAGTCGGGGAGAACACAATTTCGTCTTGAAATTTTAGTGAGAGATCACCTCATAATGCTACCGTCGTTCTAAGCAAAACAAGGTGCAAAAAAAGGATTAACATCACATGCAATTCATAAGTGACATGATATGGCCATCATCACGTGCTTCTTGATCTCCATCATCAAAGCACCGGCACGATCTTCTTGTCACCGGCGCCACACCATGATCATCCATCAACGTGTTGCCATCGGGGTTGTCGTGCTACTTATGCTATTACTACTAAAGCTACATCCTAGCAAAATAGTAGACGCATCTGCAAGCACAAACGTTAGTGTAAAGACAACCCTATGGCTCCTGCCGGTTGTCGTACCATCGACATGCAAGTCGATATTTCTATTACAACATGATCATCTCATACATCCAATATATCACATCACATCGTTGGCCATATCACATCACAATCATACCCTGCAAAAACAAGTTAGACGTCCTCTACTTTTGTTGTTGCATGTTTTACGTGGTGACCAAGGGTATCTAGTAGGATCGCATCTTACTTACGCAAACACCACAACGGAGATATATGAGTTGCTATTTAACCTCATCCAAGGACCTCCTCGGTCAAATCCGATTCAACTAAAGTTGGAGAAACCGTCACTTGGCAGTCATCTTTGAGCAAAGGGGGTTACTCGTAACGATGAAACCAGTCTCTCGTAAGCGTACGAGTAATGTCGGTCCAAGCCGCTTCAATCCAACAATACCGCGGAATCAAGAAAAGACTAAGGAGGGCAGCAAAACGCACATCACCGCCCACAAAACCTTTTGTGTTCTACTCGAGAAGACATCTACGCATGAACCTAGCTCATGATGCCACTGTTGGAGAACGTCGCATGGGAAACAAAAATTTTCCTACGCGCACGAAGACCTATCATGGTGATGTCCATCTACGAGAGGGGATGAGTGATCTACGTACCCTTGTAGATCGTACAGCAGAAGCGTTAGAGAACGCGGTTGATGTAGTGGAACGTCCTCACGTCCCTCGATCCGCCCCGCGAACAATCCCGCGATCAGTCCCACGATCTAGTACCAAACGGACGGCACCTCCGCGTTCAGCACACGTACAGCTCGACGATGATCTCGGCCTTCTTGATCCAGCAAGAGAAACGGAGAGGTAGAAGAGTTCTCCGGCAGCGTGACGGCGCTTCGGAGGTTGGTGATGATCTCGTCTCAGCAGGGCTCCGCCCGAGCTCCGCAGAAACGCGATCTAGAGGAAAAACTATGGAGGTATGTGGTCGGGCAGCCGTGAGAAAGTCGTCTCAAATCTGCCCTAAAAGCCCCATATATATAGGAGGAGGGAGGGGGACCTTGCCTTGGGGTCCAAGGGATCCCCAAGGGGTCGGCCGAGCCAGGGGGGAGGACTCTCCCCCCCAAATCGAGTCCTACTTGGTTTGGTGGGAGGGAGTCCTTCCCCCTTCCCACTTCTTCCCTTTTTTTTTCTTTCCTTTGATTTTTTCTCTCTTGGCGCATAGGGGATTGGTGGGCTGTCCCACCAGCCCACTAAGGGCTGGTGTGACCTCCCAAATGCCTATGGGCTTCCCCGGAGTGGGTTGCCCCCCTCCGGTGAACTCCCGGAACCCATTCGTCATTCCCGGTACATTCCCGGTAACTCCGAAAACCTTCCGGTAATCAAATGAGGTCATCCTATATATCAATCTTCGTTTTCGGACTATTCCGGAAACCCTCGTGACGTCCGTGATCTCATCCGGGACTCCGAACAACATTCGGTAACCAACCATATAACTCAAATACGCATAAAACAACGTCGAACCTTAAGTGTGCAGACCCTGCGGGTTCGAGAACTATGTAGACATGACCCGAGAGACTCCTCGGTCAATATCCAACAGCGGGACCTGGATGCCCATATTGGATCCTACATATTCTACGAAGATCTTATCGTTTGAACCTCAGTGCCAAGGATTCGTATAATCCCGTATGTCATTCCCTTTGTCCTTCGGTATGTTACTTGCCCGAGATTCGATCGTCGGTATCCGTATACCTATTTCAACCTCGTTTACCGGCAAGTCTCTTTACTCGTTCCGTAATACAAGATCCCGCAACTTACACTAAGTTACATTGCTTGCAAGGCTTGTGTGTGATGTTGTATTACCGAGTGGGCCCCGAGATACCTCTCCGTCACACGGAGTGACAAATCCCAGTCTTGATCCATACTAACTCAACTAATACCTTCGAAGATACCTATAGAGCATCTTTATAGTCACCCAGTTACGTTGCGACGTTTGATACACACAAAGCATTCCTCCGGTGTCAGTGAGTTATATGATCTCATGGTCATAGGAATAAATACTTGAAACGCAGAAAACAGTAGCAACAAAATGACACGATCAACATGCTACGTCTATTAGTTTGGGTCTAGTCCATCACGTGATTCTCCCAATGACGTGATCCAGTTATCAAGCAACAACACCTTGTTCATAATCAGAAGACACTGACTATCATCGATCAACTGGCTAGCCAACTAGAGGCATGCTAGGGACGGTGTTTTGTCTATGTATCCACACATGTAAATGAGTCTTCATTCAATACAATTATAGCATGGATAATAAACTATTATCTTGATACATGAATTATAATAATAACTATACATTTATTATTGCCTCTAGGGCATAATTCCAACACAAGCATCCTTGCAAGAAGAATTGGACGGAGTTGTTGGAAAAACAACAACGAAAAGAACAAGATAGTAGTGGGCTTATGGAAACCTTTCAAACTAATGAAGTTACAACCAACCACTAATAGAAACAAGGATTGATTGGGAGAAACAAGATATGAACAATTTCTTACACCAAGAGGATACATTGAGAACTTGGATTAATGACAAGCACCATGATAGCAACAATCCATAGGAAAAGCTTTAGATGAAAACCAAACCAAGATAGCTCAATGAAGAATCATGGTTGAAAAATGTCTCATGATCATAGAATTGGTGGGTTTAATTATCTCATTCTTGAAAGGAAAACTCTTCGAGGCTCCTACACTAACAAGAATGCTATAATACCACCTCAAAGGATAAAGGAAGAACAATTGTACATATAAATGCAAGAGAATGGATACTTGAGGTTCTCCAACAAGAATCTTGAAGAACATTTGATAATGGATTGAAACCTTGAAGAACCACCATGAAGGACCTCCGTATACAAATGAATGATGCAAAGATATGAACGTAGAAGGAATAAGATTATGACCTTCCAAGATTTAGATGAAGCTTCACAAAGAGATACTTAAAAGAACTTGGAACTCCGTAAAATAAAGATAGGCACTTGAGAAAAGAATTGAAACCATGAGCCACTTCGGAAGAAGAATTCAGGTTACTATGAACAAGAATAAGAATTATGTTATGCTCATCCTTCGTCAAATTTAATTGATGACAAGCAACGGATTAAGCATACAACTTATTCCTCTAGAAATGAATCTTGGAGAAACAAACAGAAAACACCACTTGAAGCAAAATTGAAGGAAGCACCGGTAAGAATTCACCATTGAATAGGAACACCACGAATTAATGGATATACAACAGAATGAAAAGATCATGAGCCACCTAACAGAAAACTTGAACAAGGCACCAGAATAATTGAGAGACGAACGAAGAGACAACAATGGAGAAGAATTGAGAATGAAAGCTGAAAGGTGAGAACGAAGAATCTTCTAAAATGATGGCCTTTGGAGGATCGATAATGAAAACAACTCAGAGAAGCACCGGATAGCACGAAAAGGGATACTCATGATTGACAACAATTGTGATGATGGCACAAAGCTGAAATGATGAATCTTGTAGATAATGAACCAAGATTCGAGAGAAATACCCCTTCGTTCTTGAAAGAAGAGAATGATGAGAAGAACACCACCAAGAATTAATGAGACACTCTGGAATAAAGAAGAATGAAATGTTGAGCCAATATTAGAATTAATTCAAATAGAACTTGAAGAAGTAATATGACTGATGGAAATCATACTTACGTCATAGTTGAAAAGAATTAAACATCTCCGGGAAAAGAATAAAAGAGCCAAGTAAAATCCTGGGAAAGAACCTGTGGGTTATGGGCCCGCTCAAAGAAACCACCGTTAGAAAAGATTGCTTATAAGAGAGATATTGCACTGGTATGAAGAGAACTAGATGAGGTTGAGAACCCCGAAATAACTGAAGGATTGAAAACCAGAACTTCTGAAATATCTTTAACACTCCGGATAGAAAGAGAGAGGACTGAATAGCAAGATAGGCTCATAATAATTTCCAACATAGGAAAGAATTAACAAGCATGAATGGATAAGATGACACGGATAGCTGAATTAAATTCACCGGAAAAAAGATAACCAGATTGAAGGAATGATGCACTAGAACTCCTGAGAATCATCACAATGAAACACCAGATAGGACACGGAAGAAGAGATAGCGGGAGCAACAATGAAATGAAAACTCTTGGATGAAAATTGAATCACTGAAGAAAAAGGGTGGGAGGGCGGGGAAAAACAAAGACAACTTGGGACAGATGAGATGAACTCCGGAATAAAATGAGAGAATGATCTGCAAAAAAAACTGGAGAAGATTGAATTCAGTTGAAGAGAAGCACACCGGTTGAATGGAATTGATACGATGACTCCGTTTAACAAGAATTGACAAGACAACTGATTAAGCAAAAGGATTAGCATTCACATAAAAATATGAGAACACCTCTTAGGAAAGATCTGAAATCACCACTTGACATCGAAGCAACACAAATTTGTTGGAAGATCGTCCTATACGTAACTACTTGAATTCCCACCTATGAATTCCCGAAATATCTGGTCATGCAATCTGGTACACGGATACAAGGAGTAATATCACACAACTCCTATACTAACACGTCACCTGTATCACATCCGTCAACACACAACCAAAATCTCGGACCTTCATCTACTACAGACCCTCGTGATCACAACGATACAAAGTATGGCAGTACTCCCGAACAATCTGCACCAGTACTGGGGACATCGGGGTTATCTCGCCACTACTAGTATTGAAGAAATTACGAACATCCTTCGTTCTGAGATACTAATAAATCTGAATGATAACGATGTGCTCAAGAATCCCCTGGAGGTCAACTCCCCTGAAACTCAAAGCAGATAGGAGGCACCAAGACAGAACTCTGTCACATCGGCATCATATAGATCCCAAGAATATCCGCGTGATCCTAAAAAAAATTGAGTAAGAAGAGGAGTAGAATTAAAATAGTACGTCAAAATTCCTCACCAGAGCATTAAAGAGGAGAAAAAAGAATCCTACTCTCCGATATATAACTAGATTCAAATAGTTTTTCCACTAGACTCGACTCGGCCAAGTTCGATCAATCAAGGGGGCTCATAGGTCGGTACTGCTCTGATACCAACTTGTCATGCCCAAGATGCGACCCTATCCTCAATTTGGCACGAAGCCCTCGTCAGGGATAGAAGCGCATCTCGTCGTGTCGTAAGAATGGATATCGTTACAAGTACATGTACTGAAAAAAAAGATATATATATATATATATATAGAATTGGCTTACACTCGCCACAAGCTACATCAGAGTCACATCAGTACATTACATAATCATCAAGAGTAAGAGCAGGGTCCGACTACCGACGAAAACAAACAATAAAAGAAGAACGACATCCATCCTTGCTCTCCCAGGCTGCCGGCGTGGAACCCATCCTAGATCGAAGAAGAAGAAGAAGAAGAAGAAGCAACTCTAAATGAACAATCAATGCGCTCACGTCAAGTAACCTTTACCTGTACCTGCAACCGGTGTTGTAGTAATCTGTGAGCCACATGGGACTCAACAATCTCATTTCCAAAGGTACCAAGACTAGCAAAGTTTAATGGGTGAGGAAAGGTTAAGTGGTGAGGTTGCAGCAGCGGCTAAGCATATATTTGGTGGCTAACTTACGAGTACAAGAAATAAGAGGGGGAAGATCTACGCATAACGGACGTGAACTACTGATGATCAACTGAATGATACTGAACAGCTACCTACGTCAGACATAACCCCACCGTGTCCTCGATCGGAGAAAGAACTCACGAAAGAGACAATCACGGTTACGCACACAGTTGGCATGTTTTAGTTAAGTTAACTTCAAGTTATCTAGAACCAGCGTTAAACAAAGTTTCCATGTTGCCACATAACCGCGGGCACGGCTTTCCGAAAGATTTAACCCTGCAGGGGTGCTCCAACTAGTCCATCACAAATTACCACAAGCCGCATAGAAATCCTCGATCACGAAGCTCACGATATCGTCGAACTCCTTAGTGGAAAACCTCAACTCTGAGATTACCCAAAGCATCACCGGAATCCCAATCCACAAGATATCTTGTCAAAGGTAAAACTAATCCAGCAAGGCCACCCAGGGTGTCGATGAACCCGATAGGAGCCGCGTATCTCGTTCTCAGGACACACCGTCTATGCAAAGTGGACGAGAACCAAACCTCGAGTTGCCCCGTGGTGGCACCGCCAACTGCTAGGTGGGTGGACCAACACTCATGAGGAGCACTGGCCCGGGGGTTGATTAAATTATCCTCGGGTTAATTACTCCCTATGCAGTTCATTAGTTATTAGCAAATGTAGTACCAAAGTTGGGCCTCGCCAGACCAGCTTTAATCTAAAACGAATTATCAAGGGGATCCCCATAACAACCCCGATCGTGTTAGGAGCGCTCATTTATGGAACATAACACCGGTAGCCGAAAACTAAGGGGGCAAAGGTGGAACAAAACACCAGGCTAGAAAGGCCGAGCCTTCCACCTTTTACCAAGTATATAGGTGCATTAAATTAAATAGCATTAATATATGGCGATATGACAAGGGACCCATGTTATCACATGGAAGAAACTGCACCTGCAACTAGCAACGTTAACAACATGGTTAAGCAAGCAGTAACATAGCAAATCAGTTGTTTGCTAGGTCGAACAGGTTGAAGGTTATCATGGAGTTGAGAAGAGGCTGATATTTAACAAGTGGTAGGCAACGAGACATAAACGATAGAAGCGACAAACTAGCATGACAATGATAGTAATGGTATCTGGGGAAATGGTCATCTTGCCTGAGATCCCGCTTGGAAGAAGAATGCCTCCGTGAAGCAGACGAACCGACGTAGTCGAACGTGTCCTCACAATCTGGCACGTTGCGGAACTCTACCGACACGAAGCAAACCGGAAACACAAATCAACACACGAAATTCACCACACGAAATTCACCACACGATGCACAACACAAATGATGCATGAGCAGCTGAATACATGCAAGTCACGGCATGGCAAATCACACAAACAAACACTACACATTAAGTGAAGTTCAATATGCAACGAGTTGCATATTGACGAAACTCCACGTTAATTATTTACTTCTATCCCGATTAGATACACGGCAATATTAAATGTGGTTAAACATGGCAAGAGGTGAAGCGCAATTAATCTACCTATCTAGGCATTTTGAATGAGGCCGGAAATGACATATAGCATCTCCGAGACGACCTCACATGTTAATTTACAATTCTGTCCAGATCTGAACCAACACATATAGTTAGTTGTTAAACAGTAAAACAAATAGATTCACGTGATTCTATGCATCGTTACAAGGAATTTACACATAGAGATCATCTCCAACGGAGCTACGGATCAAAAGATACAAGCACCGCAAGATATGATGGCATGAATGCAATATGTGTGCAACGACGGTCACAAGCACTTCAAAACATACAACCTGCAAGAGAAAATGAAACTACACAAGATTCTAAGCAAGTTTCATGTAGGACACGATCAAAACGGAGCTATGGTTCAAAACTACGAGCAAAACAAGAAATGACTACAATCTGCCAAAATCAGCCACATAACATTTTCTACGCCCCACAACTACGGGCTACACAACTCCGATAAACTCAAGCAAGGCATGACACGAAAGAGGGCAAGAAGCACTACTACAAACAACTAACAACAACTAACATGGCAGCAAGGATCACTAGGGAAAGGAGTCACAAAATGGCATCCCACACACTATTTCAGACTTAGTGAAAATTACACCTCATGAAAGTGCAGTTTTCGATCTGAAGCAATATTTACAACAGCAAAACCTATAGCTACAGGACTCCAAATGGCATGAAAATTCACTGCATGCTAGAGGAACACAAGGGCTACAACTAACTCCATTGCACCAACCTCAAAAGTGCTACAGATCACAGGCTACAAGCAAGACAAGACACCAACAAAACTACCATTTTTGGACAACACATTATTCTAGGAATTCGGCACGCTAAACGATGTCAAACAATTATGCATGTTTTAAATTCGTATTCTGCGCGCAAAACTACCATAAAACCATATACTACACGTCTCGAACCGACTTACGGTTTAAAAGATACGGCGTTCTAATATAACTAAAATCTCCGGAAAAAGCTAAAATCGCATGACACGTTTTTTTAAAAAAAACCTCACGGGCCGAAACATGGGCATGGGAGGCTATGTGGCGCCCAGGGCGCGGGATAAGAACAGGGGTGCTCACCTCGGGGCCGGCCTGGCCGAGGCGAGGAGGTGGGCCGGCCTGGCCGAGGCGAGGAGGTGGGCCGGCTCGGATCTCGGGCGCACCTGGGCCGGTCGCGCAGGGGGAGGTCGAGCTGGTTGCTGGGCCGGACTGGGATGCTCACGGGACGGTCAACGGGGCGGGATCCCGATCTGGATCGGCCGCTGTCGGAGCTCGCAGCGGCTGGTGAAGGAGGAACCTCGTCGATCTCGGGCTCGCCGGATTCGGCACGGGAACCGAGGGGGCAGCCTGGCGGAGCGCAACAAGGACTGCGCGGCCGGAGGCTGGCGGCGCCGGCAGGGCTAGGAGGTGGTTGCGCGAGCTGCTGGCAACAAGAGGCGGCGCGGCTGCCTGCGGGATGAGTTGCGGCGGCCGGCGGCGGCGCAGCGGAGGCTCGAGCGAGCTGTGGGGTGGCCGGCGGGGAGCGCGCAAGGCGGCGGGGCCGACGAGGCTGTGGGAGGCGTTGCTCGGTGCCCCCGGCACGGGAGCACGGGAGGCGGCGGCGGCGGTTCGGGCCCGGCCGGCCTGGGATGGGCCCGCGGTGGCTGGCGGCTGGTGGGAGGAGAGAGAGTGAGTGAGGGGAGCTAGGGTTTCGGGCTAGGTGGCGCACAAAACGAGGCAGGGGGTTGGCTGTCTAAAAATGATCTGGGGGTCTATTTATAACAAATGGGGGGCTAGGTTTAGCGGTTTTCCGCACCCGGATCCAACCGTGCGGTCGGAATCGGACGATTCCGCATGCGCGAACGGGTAAGTGGCCGTGTAGAGTAGTTATCCGGAGACGAGAGGGAAAACGGGCGGCGCGGCAACGCATTTTAAAACACCGACAAACGTCCGACGAATATCCGAAGACGGTGCCGCTACGGTCGACCGTTCGGGTATCAGACGGGCTCCGCTCGCGACGAAATTCGACAGGCAGCCTAGCTATACCTAATTACGACCGCATGCCAAGTTTCACCCCGATCAGAGAAAGTTTTACGCACACTTTGAAAACAGGGTTCGAACTATGCCGCGGGCGCGTGCGTGTGCTAACGGGCTTAGAACGAACAACGACGTGAACCAGCAACTAACAACGGGTGCAAGTTTTGAAAACTTGTGTCAACGGAGATGCCGATGCAATGCAGATGATGCGCATGATGCGATGATGATGCCACAAATAAATAAGCCACATGACGAAAACGGGATAGAAGGGGAATCTTCTGGAACGTCGGCATCGGGCTGTCACAAGTGACAAGCATTAAGCATGGCAAAGTAGTTGCAACATCAATCTCAGAACATAGTGGATACTAGGGATCAATCCCCATCAAAACTAACTCGATTACATAATAGATATCATCCTACTCATCACCGCCCAGCGAGCCTACGAATAGATTACTCACGAACGACGAAGAGCGTCATGGAATTTGAGATGGAAGAAGGTTGATGATGACGATGGCGATGACTTCCCCTCTCCGGAGCCCAAGACGGACTCCAGATCTGCCCTCCAGATGAAGAACAGGTGGTGGCGGCGCCTCCATATCGAAATCGTGACGAAAACTTCTCTTTTTATTTTTCTTGGACGAAAGGCAACTTATAGAGCGGGAGTTGGGGGGCAGGTGCCTGTGGGCCCCACAAGCCTGCCCACCGCCACCAGGGGGGGTGGCGGAGTAGGGGCTTGTGACCCACTGGCCCACCCCCAGAGGTGGAACTTGGCGCATATATTTTTGATATTTTCCAAAACTGCTCCCCGTAAATTTTCAGGACGTTTGGAGAACTTTGATATCTGCACAAAAATAACACCAAGGCAATTGTGCTGAAAACAGCGTCAGTCCAGGTTAGTTCCATTCAAATCATGCAAATTATAGTCCAAAACAAGGGCAAAAGAGTTTGGAAAAGTAGATACGTTGGAGATGTATCACGGCTCAATCCATCCATGTCTTCCTCCTTCGCGACGAGCTCCCGCCCAACGTGGCCGAGGCCCGGCAGATCCAACGCCGGTCTCTCACCTACACCATCATCATCCGTGAGCTGGTTCGACGTAGCATAACCGGCGTGTTTCAATGCTGCCTCGAATCAGAAAAAGGGCAGGAAATACTCAAAGAAATCCACCAAGGAGAGTTCGGACATCACGCTGCTTCCAGAACCCTAGTGGCCAAGGCGTTCCTCCATGGATTTTACTGGCCCACGGCTTTAGAGGAGGCACCTGCTCTGGTCGACAAATGCGAAGGATGCCAGCGCTTCAGCACACAAATCCATCTATCAGCTACAACCCTCAAGACCACCGCCCTTTCGTGGCCGTTTGCCGTCTGGGGGCTCGACATGGTGGGGCCATTCAAGATGGCCCGAGGCAGCATGACACATCTCCTGGTGGACATTAACAAGTTCACCAAGTGGATTGAAGCCAGACCCATCAAGAAGCAAGACAGGCCCACAACCGTATGGTTCATCAAGAAATAACCGTCCGTTATGGCATTCCACACAACATCATCACCGATAACGACACCAACTTCGCCAAAGGCGCAATGGCGCTCTTCTGCGCAAAAGAGGTCATCCGGCACGATCTCGTGTCGGTCGCCCACCCGCAGTCAAACGGCCAGGCGGAAAGGGCAAACAACCTCATTTTGGTCGGCGTCAAGCCAAGGCTTGTGGCGCCACTCGTCAGGTCGGCCGGTTGCTGGATCGAAGAGCCGTCGGCTCTACTATGGAGCATCTGCACCACACCGAACCGGTCGACCGTCTTCACACCATTCTTCCTTGTGTACGGTTCTGAGGCGGTCATCCCCATGGATGTCGAGTTTGACTCACCGCGCGTCACCCTGTACACGGAGGCGGATGCACAAGAATCGAGAGAAGACGGTGTCGACTTACTCGAAGAGGCACACGAGATGGCCCTCGGCCGAACGGCTATCTACCAGCAGCAGCTGAGGCACTACCACAACAAAAGGATCAACCCCCTCTCCATTCGCGAGGGGGACCTGGTGCTTAGAAGAACCAAGCGAACAACCGGCTCGCACAAGATGTCCTCCCCATGGGAGGGACCCTTCATTGTCACCAAGGCACTGCACAACAATGCGTACTATCTAATAGATGCCCAGAAACTATAGAAACGCAAGAGAGATGCCTCCAGCAAGGAGGCGGAGCGTCCATGGAACGTGACACTTCTTCGCCCGTTCTACCGCTAAGAGTAAGAGAGAGACAAGTGTATGTATGTATCCCCTACCCTTTTGGTCTGAAAGGAATGCAGCGGGTGCCCTAAGCTGACGCTTGGGGCATACCTTTTCAATTCCACAAAAATGTTGCCTTCTGAGTAAAACCTCGCGGTCCGACTCCTCGTACTCGAGGGCTAGCCAGCCGGCCCGAACCTCTTCTCCATCTTCGTAGTCGAATGTGTGGAGTGTGTTAAGCCAAAACTCTCATCACCCTGGCCAGCTACAATCCGGCTCCCAGCTGTCCGGCTAGCGGGTCCTTGGGACGAAAGGCTTGTCACTCGCAAAATTCAAACTATGAAGGAGCAGCCAGCTCGGGGTAGTCTAACCGTCTACGGTTCCTTCTTTAGCCGGACTCTGGCGGCTCGTTCTAAAGTCTAAGTTCTCTTGCAACTTCCGGAAGCTCATGACTGATCCCCAAAGGCAGAAGCCCCATCCCAGTCACAGACCGGCTCCCGGCTGTCGCACTGGCGGGGCGGAAACTCAAGAGGGCAAAGTTATGGGAAGTCGGAAGCCAAATGAAAACAAAGACAAAAAACGAGTCGGCAAGCACAGTTTTTTCCAAAGCAAAGTATTTGGAACATGCATATATCACATGAAACTGTAAAAGGCCCACGACCAAGGTTCATTACACACCCCCAGTGGGTGGACCTGCGTATTAACTCTAAGTGCAGGAAAAAGATAAAATCTCAGTGAGTGGCGGCTCCATCCTTGGCCCTGGTGTCGCCCATGGTGGTCGAGGCACATGCTCCGTCACCTACTCGGGCGTCTCCCTGATACGTCTCCAACGTATCTATAATTTTTTATGGTTCCATGCTATTATCTTGTCAAACTTTGGATGTTTTGTATGCATTTTATATCTTCTTTGGGACTAACCTATTAACTCAGTGCCAAGTGCCAGTTCCTGTTTTTTGTGTTTTTGACCTTTTTCAGAGGAGAATATCAAACGGAGTCCAAACGGAATAAAACCTCCGAAAATATTTTTTTCTAGAACAGAAGACACGCGGGAGACGTGAAAACCAAGGGAGGGGACCTCGGAGGAGGTCACAAGCCACCCAGGCCCGACCTAGGGGCGGGCCTAGCAGGCTTATGGGCCCCCTGTGGCTCCCCTGCCCTAGTTCTTCCGCCTATAAATCCCCGAAAAATCTGAAACCATGAAAAAGAGCCACGAAAATACTTTTCTGCCGCCGCAAGCTTCTGTCTCCGCAAGATCCCATCTGGGGCACGTTCTGGTGCCCTGCCGAAGGGGGGATTCGGACACGGAGGGCTTCTTCATCAACACCATTGCCTCTTCGATGATGCGTGAGTAGTTCACCATAGACCTTCGGGTCCATAGCTAGTAGCTAGGTGGCTTCCTCTCTCTCTTGGATCTTCAATACAAAGTTCTCCATGATCTTCATGGAGATCTGTCCGATGTAATCTTCTTTTGCGGTGTGTTTGTCGAGATCCGATGAATTGTGGATTTATGATCAGATTATCTATGAATGTTATTTGAGTCTCCTCTGATCTCTTATATGCATGATTTCATATCCTTGTAATTCTCTTCGAGTTGTGGGTTTCGTTTGGCTAACTTGATCTATAATTCTTGCAATGGGAGAAGTGCTTGGTTTTGGGTTCATACCGTGCGGTGACCTCACCTAGTGACAGAAGGGGTAGTGAAGCACGTATCGTGTTGTTGCCATCAAGGGTAAAAAGATGGGGTTTATATCTATTGCATGAATTTATCCATCTACATCATGTCATCTTGCTTAAGGCGTTACTCCGTTTGTCATGAACTTAATACACTAGATGCATGCTCGATAGCGGTCGACGTGTGGAGTAATAGTAGTAGATGCAGAAAGTATCGGTCTACTTGTCTCGGACGTGATGCCTATATGCATGATCATTGCCTTAGATATCTTCATGACTTTGCGCGGTTCTATCAATTGCCCGACAGTAATTCGTTCACCCACCGTAATACTTGCTATCATGAGAGAAGCCTCTAGTGAACACCATGGCCCTCCGGTCTACATCACATCATATTTTCAGCCTTACACTTTTACTTTGTTGCACTTTCCGCCTTCAGATCTCACCTTGCAGTTAACCATGAAGGGATTGAGAACCCCTTTGTAGCGTTGGGTGCAAGTTTGCTGTTTTTGCGCAGGTACTTTGGAGACTTGCCTTGATACTCCTACTGGATTGATACCTTGGTTCTCAAACTGAGGGAAATACTTACTGCTACTGTGTTGCATCACCCTTTCCTCTTCAAGGGAAAAACCAACGCAAGCTCAAGAGGTAGCACTCCCACGTCGTCCTTTGCGGCCGAATCACCCACTGTCGCGGAGTCAGTGTAGGCTTCATCGCTAGAGTCGGCACCCTCGAGGGCCGCCTTGCCGGTGCTGTCGTCGGTATCGCCAAGAGCCAGCTGGAAGTTGTCCTCTGGAACTGGACTGCCATCGACAGTCCACTCCAGAACATACTTGTCCCATGCGGTGAACGAGGCAACATCGATGGCTCGCACCTCCATCTCGTCCTCGACGGCGGCCAGCTCCGCATCCGTGCCGGTGTGTTGCGCCACAAGCAGGCCCAAGTCAAGGTCCTTGTACCAAGACTTGGCGACCGGAAGCACCATATACGCGCTGGCTCGCACCACCGATGCACGCCACGCGTTGAACCGGGCACTCCCCTTCTCAAGCCAACGGGACAACTGGCTCATCAATGTCGGATCCATCGCGTCCGGCCAGAGAGAATGAACCATGGTCAGCCCAACGTCTTGGAGCCGGACTACCGATCGCACCAGCTCCCGCAGCCGGGCTTTGACGACGAACGCCACCTCATCCACGCTCCATCCGGCTTCCGCGACCATTTGGACGCCCTTGACTCACTGCTCTTTGCGGCGGGCCTCCACGACTGCATCTGTCGCCTCCCGCGTCCCCGGAAAGATATCTGGGATCAAAAGCGTGTGCGCGACGTCGAAGAAAGAAAAAGAAACCAAACCAACACCAGGGATGAAACTCAAGTCAAGAGGGACTCACTCTTGAGGAGGATGTCGATTTTGCCCGCCTCTTCGTCTAGCTCGCGGTCCCGGGCCGTCTGCGCCTGGATCCGAGTGCCGAGTTCGTCACGTGTGACTCGCACTGCCTCGACCTCCTGCGCCAGCCGGTCATCCTTTTCCATCAAGGACACATCCTGCTTCGCCAACTCCTTGCGGTGGACCCGGTCCAGCCGCTCCAGTTCAACGATAAGGGACGCCTCCTTCTGCGACAGAGCGTCGTGGAGGGATGCCTTCTTCTGCACCAAGGCATCGTGATGGGCGTCATGCAGCTGCTCCTACTCCGCCTGGCGGGCCGCCTCATGGTCCTTCTTCTCCGCCTGGAGAAGCTCCACCTCCTGGAGTAGCCGGACACCCCCATCCTGCAGGACGTTCCGCTCCAGGCCGGCTTGATCAAGACGGCCATGAAGATCGGCCAGTTGGATCTCCGCCTCCCTGAGCCGGCCCAACAACGTGTTCTCGGCCAGTGATAGGTCTCAAACGTATCTATAATTTTTTATGGTTTCACGCTGTTATCTTGTCAACTTTGGATGTTTTGTTTACCTTTTATATCTTTTTTGGGACTAACTTATTAACTCAGTGCCAAGTGCCAGTTCGTGTTTTTTCTGTGTTTTTGACTCTTTTCAGATCTGATTTTGTAACGTAGTCCAAACGGAATAAAATCCACAAAATGATTTTTCCAGAATGGAAGAAGATTGGGAGGCTTGAGGGCCAAGCAAGTGGGCCCACAGGGAGCCCACAAGCCCTGTTGCCGTGGCCAGGGGGGAGGCCGCGGCAACCAATCTTGTGGCCTCCCTGGCGCCCCCCTGCCCTAGGTATTTGGCCTATAAATTCCCTAAAAATCTAGAAAAAATCAGCGCGTCCACGAAAACACTTTTCCGACGCCGCAAGCTTCCGTTTCCGCAAGATCTCATCTCGAGACCCTTCCCGGTGTCCTGCCGGAGGGGACTTTGGAGTTGGAGGGCTTCTTCATCAACATCATCGCCCCTCCAATGACTCATGAGTAGTTCACTTCTTACCTACGGGTTCGTAGTTAGTAGCTCGATGGCTTCTTCTCATGGGTTTCTTGACAGTAGAATCCGCAAGATGCAAATTAAGAGAACACTCTTCAATCTCATGAAAACCAAGAATATCACATAAAGACCTTGGAATCACGGAAACACTAGCACCCAAATCACACAAAGCATTGCACTCGTAGTTTTTGATCTTGATTTTGATAGTAGGTTCCCACTCATCATGAAGTTTTCTAGGTATAGAAACTTCTAGTTCGAGCTTCTCTTCAAGAGATTTCATCATAGCATCTACGATATGCGCGGTAAAGGCTTTGCTTTGGCTATAAGCATGTGGAGAGTTTGCAATGGATTGCATCAAAGAAATGCATTCAAACAAGCAGCAATTATCATAATTGAATTCCTTGAAATCCAAAGTGGGAGTTTCATTACTACCCAAAATTTTGACTTCTTCTACTCCACTCTCCACACCTTTATCACCAAGATTGGTGGACTCCGAATCATTGGGGCATTTTTCAACCAAAGTGGATTCATATCCAGCCCCTCCATAAGTAGGTTTGACACGCGAAAACAAAGATTCAAGAGGATACACACCAAGCACTTTAAGATCTTCGTGATTTGCATCACTAGAACGCACCCTTTTAAACCATTCATGTCTAGCGCGAACCTAGGCGGTTCTTTCTTTGCTCTCATTCATGGAAATACACATAGCTTTCAAAGTTCCATCCAAGTTGATCTTGGGAGGAGCGCATCTAACTTTCAAAGTATCAATATCACAAGACATCCTATCAACGCTCTTAGCCAAATCGTCTATTTTGAGTAGTTTTTTCCTCTATGGACGCATTGAAAATATTTTGAGAGTTGATGAACTCTTTGATATTACTCTCTAGATCAGAGGGTAATTTTTTGTGATTTCCATAAGTGTTGCTATAGGAATTGCCATAATTGTTAGAGGAGTTACTAGGAAAAGGCCTAGGAACATAGTTTCCTCTAAAAGCATTGTTGTTGCCAAAATTATTCCTACCAACAAAATTCACGTCCAAACTAGCGTTGCTACTCTCAATCAAAGAAGATAGTGGCATGTCATTAGGATCTACGGTAGTGTTTCTACTAGCAACCAAATTCATCAACTCGAGTTAATCTCTTCTATAGCGTGCACCTTTTTGCTAGCAGGCGACCTTTCAGTGTGCCACTGAGAGTAGTTGGTCATGATATTGTCTAGGAGTTTTGTAGCGTCTCCTAACGTGATTTCCATGAACATTCCCACCAGAGGCGGAGTCCAAGATATTGCGATAAGCGAAATTCAAGCCAACGTAAAAGATTTGTATAATCATCCATAAACTCAAGCCATGAGCGGGACAATTTCTAATCATAAGCTTCATCCTCTCCCAAGATTGTGCAACGTGTTCATAATCAAGTTGCTTGAAATTCATGATACCGTTATGTAAGGAGATGATCTTAGCCGGCGGAAAATACTTGGTTATGTAAGCATCTTTGCAACTATCCCAAGAATCGATACTATTTTTAGGCAAAGAAGAAAACCAAGTTTTTGCGCGATCTCGCAACGAGAAAGGAAAAAGTTTCAACTTAATCACGTCATTATCCACATCTCTTTTCTTTTGCATATCGCAAAGCTCGATGAAGGTATTGAGATGGGATGCGGCATCTTCACTAGGAAGGCCGGAGAATTTCTCTTTCATAACAAGATTCAGCAACGCTGCGTTGATTTCATACGATTCCGCACTAGTGGCGGGAGCAATCGGAGTACTAATAAAATCATTATTATTAGTGCTCGAGAAGTCGCAAAGTTTGGTGTTTTCACACATGATGTCTTCAACAAACAAACAAGCACACAAGCAAGCAAGAAACCGGCAAAGGAAAACGGCAAGGGCAAGAGAAAACGACGAAGGAGAAAGGCGAATGAAAACGGCAAATGTGAAGTGGGGGAGAGGAAAACGAGAGGCAACTGGCAACAAAAGTAAATGCAAGAGAAGAGTTTGTGAGACCTACTCGGATAGATCTTGATTTCTCCTCCCCGGCAACGGCGCCAGAAATACTTCTGATGTTTCAAAAGGGATCCCCGGCAATGGCGCGGGAATGCTTCTGATGTCCGTTATGCTACTGCAGAAAAGACCTTCCAGTGGCGCCAGAAATGGGCACGTTGAAGACACCAGGAATCCTTCTCCGTTGGTGTTTCCTCGAAGCGGAGAGGATGATGTAGCACAGCGGAGGTAAGTATTTCCCTCAGTTTGATAACCAAGGTATCAATCCGGCGGAGGAGTATCTCAAGATCCTGCACAAACACAAAAGCTTGCACCCAACGCTATGAAGGGGTTGTCAATCCCTTATAGATTGTTTGCCAAGTGAGAATTGAAAGCAACAAAGTAACAAAGCAAAGTAAAAGCGGAGTTGTAAACGATGGATGTGAATAGACCCGGGGGCCGTAGTGTTTACTAGTGGCTTCTCTCATGAAAGCAAGTAGACGGTGGGTGAACATATTACTGTCGAGCAATTGATAGAACTGTGCAGAGTTGTGACGATATCTATGCAATGATTATTTCTATAGGCATCACGTCCGAAACAAGTAGACCGATACTTTCTGCATCTACTACTATTACTCCACACGTCGACCGCTATCCAGCATGCATCTAGTGTATTAAGTCCATAAGAACAGAGTAACGCCTTAAGCAAGATGACATGATGTAGAGGGATAATCTCAAACCAATGATAAAACCCCCATCTTTTTACCCTTGATGGCAACTGCTTGATGTGTGCCTTGCTGCCCCTATTGTCACTGGGAAAGGTCACCACATGGCAGAACCCAAAACCAAGCACTTCTCCCATTGCAAGAATCATAGACCTAGTTGGCCAAACAAAACCCAAGACTCGGAGAGACTTACAAGGATATCAAATCATGCATAAAAGAAATCAGCAAAGACTCAAATATATATCATAGATAATCTGATCACAAGTCCACAATTCATCGGATCTCGACAAACACACCGCCAAAGAAGATTACGTCGGATAGATCTCCATGAAGATCATGGAGAACTTTGTATTGAAGATCCAAGAGAGAGAAGAAGCCATCTAGCTACTAACTACGGACCCGTAGGTCTGAAGTGAACTACTCACGAGGCACTGGAGGGGCGATGATGATGATGAAGAAGCCCTCCAACTCCAATGTCCCCTCCGGTAGGGCGCCGGGAAGGATCTCCAGATGAGATCTCGCGGAAACAGAAGCTTGCGGCGGTGGAAAAGTATTTTTGAAGCTCCCCTGATTTTTTGCGGAATATTTGGGAATTTATAGGCCAAAGACCTAGGTCAGGGGGAGGCCAAGGAGGCCACCAGCCTGCCCACCGCCGCCTCCCCCCTGGTGGCGGAGTGGGGGCTTGTGGGCTCCCTGGAGCCCACCTGGCTTCGCCCAAAAGCCCCCTGGACTTCTTCCGTTCGGGAAAAAATCATTTTGGGGTTTTTCTTCCGTTTGGACTCCGTTTCAAAATCAAATCTGAAAAGAGTCAAAAACACGGAAAAAACAGGAACTGACACTTGGCACTGAATTAATAAGTTAGTCCCAAAAAGATATAAAAGGTACATAAAGCATACAAAGAAGGCAAGATAACAGCGTGAAACCATCAAAACTTATAGATACGTTTGAGACGTATCAAGCATCCCCAAGCTTAACTCCTGCTCGTCCTCGAGTAGGGAAGTGAGAAGAATGAATTTTTGATGCTTTCATGCTACCTAGCATAGGTGTCCTTTGTAATTCCTCTTATGTGACGTGAATGTTCAGATCCATTAGATTCAAAACAACAGTTTGCTATTGACGTGGAAACAATAATAATTCAAGCAAACTAGAAAAGTAATAATGAACTTTCAAAATAACAAGGCCAAAAGAAAGTTATCCCTACGAAAGCATATAGTGTGGCTATGCTCTATCATCATTGCACAACTAATTTAAATCATGCACAACCCCGGTATTGGCCAAGTAATTGTTTCACACCTTTACTTTCTCAAACATTTTCAACTCTCACGCAATACATGAGCGTGAGCCATCGTTATAGCACTATAGATGGTGTGGAATGTGGTGGAGGTTGCAAGACAAAAAAGGAGAAAATAGTCACATTAACTAGGCATATCAATGAGTTGTGGAGATGCTCATCAATAGATATCAATGTGAATGAGTAGGGATTGCCATACAAATGATGCACTAGAGCTACAAGTATGTGAAAGCTCTTAAAGAAAACTAGTGGGTGTGCATCCAACTTGCTTGCTCACGAAGACCTAAGGCAATTTTGAGGAAGCCTATCATTGGAATATACAAGCCAAGTTATATAATGAAAATTTCCCACTAGCTATATGGTGGTGACAAAACGAGAGACTCTCAATCATGAAGATCATGGTGCTTAATATGCACAAGTGTGGAAAAAGTGGTAGCATTGTCCCTTCTCTCTTTTTCTCTCCCTTTTTTTGGTGGGCTCATTGGCCTCTCTTTTTTATGGGATTCTTTGGCCTCTTTTATTTCCTCACATGGGACAATGCTCCAATAATGATGATCATCACACTTTCAACTCAAAACTTAGAGCAACTATGACTCTATATGGAATGCCTTCGGTAGTGTACCGTGGCAATGATCTAGCATGGCATAGACATCAATAGAAACATCATGCTAGCTATCTTACAATCATGCAATGGCAATGTAGACGTGGTGGCACATGTCATGGTGGTAGTTGCATGGCAATATATCTCAGAATGACTTTGAAAAAGCCATAGTACGTAGGTATGGTGGCTCTTTTGAGGGAGGCTAATGGTGGGTTTTGTGCACCGGCGAAAGTTGCGCCGCACTAAGAAGATAGTGATGGTGGAAGGTGAAAGTGCATCTAAACCATGGACTCAACATTAGTCATGAAGAACTCATATACTTGTTGCAAAAGTTTTTTAGTAATCGAAACAAAGCATTCAACGCATACTCCTAGGGGAAGGGTTGGTAGGTATAAACCATCGCGCGATCCCGACCACCACGCAAAGGATGACAATCAATAGACTAATCATGCTCAGATTTCATCACATAGAGGTTCACCATACGTGCATGCTACGGGAATCACTAACTTCAACACAAGTATTTCTAGATCCACAACACCTTACTAGCATAACTTCAATATTACCATAACCACAACTCAAAACTAATTGAGATGAATCAAACTTCTCTAACTATTCAATGCACATGAAGGTGGAAGTTTTCGTATCACTTTGGATAACTACCCCTTTTGAGACTACTTTCAAAGCATAGAATAGACAACTACCAATCCACGCACCGCTGTGCTCTAAAAGATATAAGTGAAGCACACAGAGCAAAAGTATCTAGCTCAAAAGATATAAGTGAAGCACATGTGAGCTGAATTGTCTACCAAAAGATATAAGTGAAGCTCGACAAAATCACGGTGTGTGCATGTCTCTCTCTCTAGGTGTGCAGCAAGGATGATTGTGACACAACAAAAATAAAAGACTCCTACGATACAAGACGCTCCAAGCAAAAACACATAACATGTGGTGAATAAAAATATAGCCCCAAGTAACGTTACTGATGGATTGCAGACGAGAGAGGGGATGCCTTCCCGAGGCATCCCCAAGCTTAGGCTTTTACGGCATCCTTGAATCTCTTGGGGTGCCTTGGGCATCCCCAATCTTGAGCTCTTGCCACTCTTTATCTTTTTGTCCATAAGAACTTCACCCAAAACTTGAAAACTTCACAACACGAAACTTAAACAGAAACTCATGATAACATTGGTACAAGAAAGAAAACCACCACTCCTTAGGTACTGTAGCAAACTTAAATTCTACTAGTGCTGATGTTGGGTTACTGTACTTTCAATCTTCCATGGCTAATACCCCCCGATACTATCCATAGTTTCATCAAAATAAGCAACCAACACAACAAAAACAGAATCTGTTAACAGCAGACCAGTCTGTAGAAATTTGTATATTTCGCATACCTCTCGTACTTCAAAAATTCTGAAAAATTACGAAAGTCTGAATAATTTGCGTAGAAATCAGCAGCAAAAAGAATCAACTCAAAATCTCTTACAGAAAAAAAAAAGAAAATTCTTTTCGTGAGCAGAAAGTTTCTATCTTTCCCGGCATGACCAAACGATCATCCTCAAGACTAATCATAACGGTTTTGCTTGGCACAAACGCAAAAAGAAACACAAAAAAACACAATCACAACAGAATTATGAAAGTGTGGAAAACACAAAACAGAAAGAAAAAGCATAAATTCGTTGGGTTGCCTCCCAACAAGCGCTTTTGTTAACGCCCTTAGCAAGGCGAAAGTGATGGAATCACGTATAGTCATCTTCGGTACTCAAACCATAGGTAGCCCTCATCATAGATTCATAAGGCAATCTTATTTTCTTTCTAGGAAAGTGCTCCATGCCCTTCTTTAAAGGAAATTGAAATCTAATATTCCCTTCCTTCATATCGATAATAGCACCAATAGTCCTTAGGAAAGGTCTACCAAGAATAATGGGACATGAAGGATTGCAAACTATGTCAAGTACAATGAAATCCAGAGGTACATAGTTCTTATTTGCAACAATAAGAACATCATCGATCCTCCCCATCGGTTTCTTGACAGTAGAATCCGCAAGATACAAATTAAGAGAACACTCTTCAATCTCATGAAAACCAAGAATATCACATAAAGACTTTGGAATCGCGGAAACACTAGCACCCAAATCACACAAAGCATTGCACTCATAGTTTTTTATCTTGATTTTGATAGTAGGTTCCCACTCATCATGAAGTTTTCTAGGTATAGAGACTTCTAGTTTGAGCTTCTCTTCAAGAGATTTCATCATAGCATCTACGATATGCGCGGTAAAGGCTTTGCTTTGGCTATAAGCATGTGGAGAGTTTGCAATGGATTGCATCAAAGAAATGTATTCAAACAAGGATCAATTATCATAATTGAATTGCTTGAAATCCAAAGTGGGAGTTTCATTACTACCCAAAATTTTGACTTCTTCTACTCCACTCTCCACACCTTTATCATCAAGATAGGTGGACTCCGAATCATTGGGACATTTTTCAACCAAAGTGGATTCATATCCAGCCCCTCCATAAGTAGGTTAGACACGCGAAAACAAAGATTCGAGAGGATACACACCAAGCACTTTAAGATCTTCATGTTTTGCATCACTAGAACGCACCCTTTTAAACCATTCATGTCTAGCGCGAATTTGGGCGGTTCTTTCTTTGCTCTCATTCATGGAGATACGCATAGCTTTGAAAGTTTCATCCAAGTTGATCTTGGGAGGAGCGCATCTAACTTTCAAAGTATCAATATCACAAGACATCCTATCAACGCTCTTAGCCAAATCGTCTATTTTGAGTAGTTTTTCCTCTATGGACGCATTGAAAATCTTTTGAGAGTTGATGAACTCTTTGATATTACTCTCTAGATCAGAGGGTAATTTGTTGTGATTTCCATAAGTGTTGCCGTAGGAATTGCCATAATTGTGAGATGAGTTACTAGGAAAAGGCCTAGGAACATAGTTTCCTCTAAAAGCATTGTTGTTGCCAAAATTATTCCTACAAACAAAGTTCATGTCCAAACTAGCGTTGCTACTCTCAATCAAAGAAGATAGTGGCATTTCATTAGGATCTATGGTAGTGTTTCTACTAGCAACCAAATTCATCAACTCGTCCATCTTAGCACTAAGCGAGTTAATCTCTTCTATATCGTGCACCTTTTTGCTAGCAGGCAACCTTTCAGTTTGCCACCGATACTAGTTGGTCATGATATTGTCTAGGAGTTTTGTAGCGTCTCCTAACGTGATTTCCATGAATGTTCCACCTGAGGCGGAGTCCAAGATATTGCGAGAAGCGAAATTCAAGCCAGCGTAAAAGATTTGTATAATCATCCATAAACTCAAGCCATGAGCGGGACAATTTCTAATCATAAGCTTCATCCTCTCCCAAGATTGAGCAACGTGTTCATGATCAAGTTGCTTGAAATTCATGATATCGTTACGTATGGAGATGATCTTAGCCGGCGGAAAATACTTCCATATGTAAGCATCTTTGCACCTATCCCAAGAATTGATACTATTTTTAGGCAAAGAAGAAAACCAAGTTTTTGCGCGATCTCGCAACGAGAAAGGAAAAAGTTTCAACTTAATCACGTCATTATCCACATCTCTTTTCTTTTGCATATCGCAAAGCTCAATGAAGGTATTGAGATGGGATGCGGCATCTTCACTAGGAAGGCCAGAGAATTGCTCTTTCATAACAAGATTCAGCAACGCTGCGTTGATTTCATACGATTCCGCACTAGTGGCGGGAGCAATCGGAGTACTAGTAAAATCATTATTATTAGTGCTCGAGAAGTCGCAAAGTTTGGTGTTTTCAGACATGATGTCTTCAACAAACAAACAAGCACACAAGCAAGCAAGAAACCGACAAATGAAAACGGCAAGGGCAAGAGAAAATGACGAAGGAGAAAGGCGAATGAAAACGGCAAATATGAAGTGGGGGAGAGGAAAAGAGAGGCAACTGGCAACAAAAGTAAATGCGAGAGAAGAGTTTGTGAGACCTACTTGGATAGATCTCTATTTCTCCTCCTCGGCAACGGCGCCAGAAATACTTCTCATGTTTCAAAAGGGATCCCCGGAAATGGCGCAGGAATGCTTCTGATGTCCGTTATGCTGCTGCACAAAAGACCTTCCAGTGGCGCCAGAAATGGGCACGTTGACGACACCAGGAATCCTTCTGCGTTGGTGTTTCCTCGAAGCGGAGAGGATGATGTAGCACAGCGGAGGTAAGTATTTCCCTCAGTTTGATAACCAAGGTATCAATCCGACGGAGGAGTATCTCAAGATCCTGCACAAACACAAAAGCTTGCACCCAACGCTATGAAGGGGTTGTCAATCCCTTATAGATTGTTTGCCAAGTGAGAACTGAAAGCAACAAAGTAACAAAGCAAAGTAAAAGCGGAGTTGTAAACGATGGATGTGAATAGACCCGGGGGCTGTAGTGTTTACTAGTGGCTTCTCTCATGAAAGCAAGTAGACGGTGAGTGAACAAATTACTGTCGAGCAATTGATAGAACTGTGCAGAGTCGTGACGATATCTATGCAATGATTATTTCTATAGGCATCACGTCCGAAACAAGCCTGCCAAAGACCTAGGTCAGGGGGCGGCCAGGGAGGCCACAAGCCTGCCCACCGCCGCCTCCCCCTGGTGGCGGAGTGGGGGCTTGTGGGTTCCCTAGAGCCCACCTGGCTTGGCCCAAAAGCCCCCTAGACTTCTTCCGTTCGGGAAAAAATCATTTCAGGATTTTTCTTCCGTTTGGACTCCGTTCCAAAATCAGATCTGAAAAGAGTCAAAAACACAGAAAAAACAGGAACTCGCACTTGGCACTGAATTAATAAGTTATTCCCAAAAAGATATAAAAAGGTACATAAAACATACAAAGAAGGCAAGATAACAACGTGAAACCATCAAAAATTATAGATACTTTTGAGACGTATCAAGCTACATCACCCTTTCCGCTTCAAGGGAACACCAACTCAAGGCTCCAAGGCCGCGGGGAAATTCTTTGCATATTTGCCTAGGAAGTCCCTAAAGGTGTAGCCGTAGCAGAAGGATTCCTGGTGCCGTTGCTGAGGAGAATCAAGACAAGAATAGTCTCCCATCAGCACGCTTGTTTCTGGCGTCGTTGGAACATCTTTTGTTGCAGTAGCAAGAAGAATTTCTGGTGTCGTTGCCGGGGAAGGAGAGATCTATCCAAGTAGGTCTCACAAACTCACTGATGACCCACAAGTATAGGGGATCAATCGTAGTCCTTTCGATAAGTAAGAGTGTCGAACCCAACGAGGAGTAGAAGGCTCTCATAAACGGATTTCAGCAAGGTAATAACTGCAAGCACTGAAAGTAGCGGTAACAAGTGATGGTGTAGCAAGGTGAAACGTAACAAGTGAAAAGTAACAAGTAGTAGCAACGATGCAGCAAGTGGCCCAATCCCTTTTGTAGCAAGGGAAAAGCCTGAACAAAGTCTTATAGGAGGAAAAACGCTCCCGAGGACACACGGGAATTTCTGTCATGCCAGTTTCATCATGTTCATATGATTCGCGTTCGTTACTTTGATAGTTTGATATGTGGGTGGACCGGCGCTTGGGTACTGCCCTTACTTGTACAAGCATCCCACTTATGATTAACCTCTCTCGCAAGCATCCGCAACTACAAAAGAAGAATTAAGACAAAGTCTAACCATAGCATTAAACTAGTGGATCCAAATCAGCCCCTCACGAAGCAACGCATAGACTGGGGTTTAAGCTTCTGTCACTCCAGCAACCCATCATCTGCTTACTACTTCCCAATGCCTTCCTCTAGGCCCAAATATGGTGAAGTGTTATGTAGTCGACGTTCACATAACACCACTAGAGGAGAAGACAACATACAGCATATCAAAATACCGAACAAATATCAAATTCACATGACTATTATTAACATGACTTATCCCATGTCCTCAGGAACAAAATTAACTACTCACAAAGCATAACCATAGTCATGATCAGAGGTGTAACGAATAGTATCAAGGATCTGAACATAAACTCTTCCACCAAGTAATCCAACTAGCATCAACTACAAAGAGTAATCAACACTACTAGTAACCTTACAAGTACCAATCGGAGTCGCGAGACGGAGATTGATTACAAGAGATGAACTAGGGATTAGAGAGGAGATGGTGCTGATGAAGATGTTGATGAAGATGCCTCCCCTCCGACGAGATAAGTGTTGGTGATGACGATGGCGACGAGTTCCCCCTCCGGGAGGGAAATTTCCCCGGCAGGATCGTCTTGCCGGAGCTCTAGATTGGATCTGCTCAAGTTCCGCCTCGTGGCAGCGGCGAAACCACGAAAAAGCTCCCTTCTGATTTTTTTTCTGGACCAAGACCCTTCATATAGCAAAAGAGGGGGGCTAGTTGGCCGTCAGGGAGCCCACAAGCCCCCACTCCACCACCAGGGGGTGGCGGTGTCACGGCTTGTGGCGCCCTGGCAGCCCCCCTCCGGTAGTTCTTTCGCCCAGTATTTTTTATATAGTCCCAAAAAAATCCACGTAACTTTTCAGGGCATTTGGAGATGTGCAGAATAGTGGACTAAGATTTGCTCCTTTTCCAGTCCAGAATTGCAGCTGCCTGAATTCTCCCTCTTCAAATAAACCTTGCAAAATAAGAGAGAAAAGGCATAAATATGGTCCACAAGTAATATAACATCCCAAAAAGCAATAAACATCAACATGAAAGCATGATGCAAAATGGACGTATCACTCATCTCTTGCATTTACTTTTTTGCCAGTTGCCTCTCGTTTTCCTCTCCCCCACTTCACATTTGCCGTTTTCATTTGCCTTTCTCCTTTGCCTTTTTCTTTTGCCTTTTGTTGTTTTGCCATTTTCATTTGCCGGTTTTCTTGCTTGCTTGTGTGCTTGTTTGTTTGTTGAAGTCATCATGGCTGAAAACACCAAACTTTGCGACTTCTCGAGTACCAATAATAATGATTTTATTAGTACTCCGATTGCTCCCGCCACTAGTGCGGAATTGTATGAAATCAACGCAGCTTTGCTGAATCTTGTTATGAAAGAGCAATTCTCTGGCCTTCCTAGTGAAGATGTCGCATCCCATCTCAATACCTTCATTGAGCTTTGAGATATGCAAAAGAAAAGAGATAACGTGATCAAGTTGAAGTTTTTTCCTTTCTCGTTGCGAGATCGCGCAAAAAACTTGGTTTTCTTCTTTGCCTAAAAATAGTATCGATTCTTTGGATAAGTGCAAAGATGCTTACATATCCAATTATTTTCCGCCGGCTAAGATCATCTCCTTACGTAACGATATCATGAATTTCAAGCAACTTGATCATGAACACGTTGTACAATCTTGGGAGAGGATGAAGCTTATGATTAGAAATTGTCCCCTCCTGGCTTGAGTTTGTGGATGATTATACAAATCTTTTACGCTGGCTTGAATTTCGCTTCTCGCAATATCTTGGACTCCGCCTCAGGTGGACCGTTCATGGAAATTACGTTAGGAGACGCTACAAAACTCCTAGACAATATCATGACCAACTACTCTCAGTGGCATACTGAAAGGTCACCTGCTAGCAAAAAGGTACACGCTATAGAAGAAATTAACTCGCTTAGTGCTAAGATGGACGAGTTGATGAATTTGGTTGCTAGTAGAAACGTTCCTTTAGATCCTAATGACATGCCACTATCTTCTTTGATTGAGAGTAGCAACGCTAGTTTGGACGTTAACTTTGTTGGTAGGAACAATTTTGGCAACAACAATGCTTTTAGGAGAAACTAGATTCCTAGGCCTTTCCCTAGTAACTCCTCTAAAAATTATGGCAATTCCTACAACAACACTTATGGAAATCACAACAAATTACCCTCTGATTTAGAGAGTAATATCAAAGAGTTCATCAACTCTCAAAAGATTTTCAATGCGTCCATAGAGGAAAAACTACTCAAAATTGACGATTTGGCTAAGAGCGTTGATAGGATGTCTTGTGATGTTGATGCTTTGAAAGTTAGATGTGCTACTCTCAAGGTCAACTTGGATGAAACTTTGAAAGCTATGCGTGTCTCCATGAATGAGAGCAAAGAAAGAACCGCCCAAATTCGCGCTAGGCATGAATGGTTTAAAAGGGTGCGTTCTAGTAATGCAAATCATGAAGATCTTAAAGTGCTTGGTGTGTCTCCTCTTGAATCTTTGTTTTCGCATGTCAAACCTATTGATGAAGGGGCTGGATATGAATCCACTTTGGTTGAAAAATGCCCCAATGATTCGGAGTCCACCTATCTTGATGATAAAGGTGTGGAGAGTGTAGTAGAAGAAATCAAAATTTTGGGTAGTAATGAAACTCCCACTTTGGATTTAAAGGAATTCAATTTTGATAATTGCTCCTTGTTTGAATGCATCTATTTGATGCAATCCATTGCAAACTCTCCACATGCTTATAGCCAAAGCAAAGCCTTTACCGCGCACATCGTAGATGCTATGATGAAATCTCTCGAAGAGAAGCTCGAACTAGAATTCGATATACCTAGAAAACTTCATGATGAGTGGGAACCTACTATCAAAATCAAGATAAAAAACTATGAGTGCAATGCTTTGTGTGATTTGGGTGCTAGTGTTTCCGCGATTCCAAAGTCTTTATGTGATATTCTTGGTTTTCATGAGATTGAGGAGTGTTCTCTTAATTTGCAGCTTGCGGATTCTACTATCAAGAAACCCATGGGAAGGATCGATCATGTTCTTATTGTTGCAAATAAGAACTATGTACCCGTGGATTTTATTGTACTTGACATAGATTGCAATCCTTCATGTCCCATTATTCTTGGTAGACCTTTCCTAAGGACTATTGGTGCTATCATTGATATGAAGGAAGGGAATATTATATTTCAATTTCCCCTAAAGAAGGGCGTGGAGAACTTTCCTAGAAAGAAAATAAGATTGCCCTATGAATCTATGATGAGGGCTACTTATGGTTTGAGCACCAAAGATGACTATACGTGATTCCATCACCTTTTGCCTAGCTAAGGGCGTTAAACAATAGCGCTTGTTGGGAGGCAACCCAACGAATCCATCCTTTTTCTATCTGTTTTGTTTTTTCCACACTTTCATAATTCTGTTATGATTGTGTTTTTTGTGTTTCTTTTTGCATTTGTGCCAAGCAAAACCGTTATGATTAGTCTTGGGGATGATCGTTTGGTCATGCTGGAAAAGACAGAAACTTTCTGCTCACGAAAATAATTTTCATTTTTTTTCTGCAAGAGCTTTTGAGTTGATTATTTTTGCTGCTGATTACTACGAAAATTCTTCATACTGTCGTAATTTTGTAGAATTTCTGAAGTACCAGAAGTATATGAAGTATACATATTGCTACAGACTAGTCTGCTGTTAACAGATTCTGTTTTTGTTGTGTTGGTTGCTTATTTTGATGAAACTATGGATAGTATCGGGGGCTATTAGCCATGGAAGATTGAAAGTACAGTAAACCAACATCAACATAAGTAGAATTCAAGTTTTCTACAGTACCTAAGGAAGTGGTGGTTTGCTTTCTTATACTAATGTTATCACGAGTTTCTGTTTAAGTTTCGTGTTGTGAAGTTTTCAAGTTTTGGGTGAAGTTCTTATGGACAAAAAGAAAAAGAGTGGCAAGAGCTCAAGCTTGGGGATTCCCAAGGCACCCCAAGATGATTCAAGGATGTCGTAAAAGCCTAAGCTTGGGGATGCCCCGGGAAGGCATCCCCTCTCTCGTCTTCAATCCATTGGTAACGTTACTTGGGGCTATATTTTTATTCACCACATGTTATGTGTTTTGCTTGGAGCGTCTTGTATCGTATGAGTCTTTTATTTTTGTTGTGTCACAATCATCCTTGCTGCACACCTAGAGAGATAGACATGCACTCACAATAATTTTGTCGAGCTTCACTTATATCCTTTGGTTAGACAATTCAGCTCACATGTGCTTCACTTATATCTTTTGAGCTAGTTGTTTTTGCTCTATGTGCTTCACTTATACCTTTTAGAGCACGGCGGTTCGTGGCTTGGTAGTTGATCTATGCTTTGAAAGTAGTCTCAAAAGAGGTAGTTATCCAAAGGGATACGAAAACTTCCACCTCCATGTGCATTGAATAGTTAGAGAAGTTTTATTCATCTCAACTAGTTTTGAGTTGTGGTTATGGTAATATTGAAGTTATATTAGTAAGGTGTTGTGGATCTAGAAATACTTGTGTTGAAGTTAGTGATTCCCGTAGCATGCACGTATGGTGAACCGCTGTGTGATGAAGTATGGGCATGATTAGTCTATTGATTGTCATCCTTTGTGTGGCGGTCGGAGTCGCGTTTATACCTACCAACCCGTCCCCTAGGAGTATGGGTTGAATGCCTTGTTTCGATTACTAATAAAACTTTTGCAACAAGTATATGAGTTCTTCATGACTAATGTTGAGTCCATGGTTTAGATGCACTTTCACCTTCCACCATCACTATCTTCTTTAGTGCCGTACAACTTTCGCCGGTGCACAAAACCCACCATTAGCCTCCCTCAAAACAGCCACCATACCTACCTACTATGGCTTTTTCAAAGTCATTCTGATATATATTGCCATGCAACTACCACCATGACATGTGCCACCACGTCTACATTGCCATTGCATGATCATAAGATAGCTAGCATGATGTTTTCATTAATGTACATGCCATGCTAGATCATTGTCACGGTACACTACCAAAGGCGTTCCATTTAGAGTCATCGTTGCTCTAAGTTTTGAGTTGTAAGTGTGATGATCATCATTGATGGATCATTGTCCCATGTGAGGAAATAAAAGAGGCCAAAGATGCCCACCAAAAAAATAGAGTCCAAAGAGCCCATTCAAAAAAATGAGAGAAAAAGAGAGAAGGGACAATGCTACCACTTTTTCCACACTTGTGCATATTAAGCACCATGATCTTCATGATTGAGAGTCTCTCATTTTGTCACCACCATATAGCTAGTTGGAAATTTTCATTATATAACTTGGCTTGTATATTCCAATGATGGGCTTCCTCAAATTTTCCTTAGGTCTTCGTGAGCAAGCAAGTTGGATGCACACCCACTAGTTTTCTTTAAGAGCTTTCACATATTTTTAGCACTAGTGCATCATTTGTATGGCAATACCTACTCATTCACATTGATATCTATTGATGAGCATCTCAACAGCTCATTGATATGCCTAGTTAATGTGACCATCTTCTCCTTGTTTTTCTTGCAACCTCCACCACACTCCACACCACTTATAGTGCTAAAACCATGGCTCACGCTCATGTATTGCGTGAGAGTTGAAAAAGTTTGAGAAAGTAAAGGTGTGAAAACAATTACTTGGCCAATACCGGGGTTGTGCATGATTTAAATTCGTTGTGCAATGATGATAGAGCATAGCCACACTATATGCTTTCGTAGGGATAACTTTCTTTTGGCCTTGTTATTTTGAAAGTTCATGATTACTTTTCTAGTTTGCTTGAATTATTATTGTTTCCACGTCAATAGCAAACTGTTGTTTTGAATCTAATGGATCTGAACATTCACGTCACATAAGAGGAGTTACAAAGGACACCTATGCTAGGTAGCATGAAAGCATCAAAAATTCATTCTTCTCACTTCCCTACTCGAGGACGAGCAGGAGTTAAGCTTGGGGATGCTTGATACGTCTCAAACGTATCTATAATTTTTGATGGTTTCATGTTGTTATCTTGTCAACTTTGGATGTTTTGTTTACCTTTTATATCTTTTTTGGGACTAACTTATTAACTCAGTGCCAGTTCCTGTTTTTTCTGTGTTTTTGACTCTTTTCAGATCTGATTTTGGAATGGAGTCCAAACGGAATAAAATCCCCAAAATGATTTTTTCCAGAACAGAAGAAGATCGGGAGGCTTGAGGGCCAAGCAAGTGGAGGTGACGGGGATGGCCATCCAAAATAACTTATTAACTAAAGCAAGAGTTCACTCGGTCAACAGAAAGAGCCGAAAACTTGATTCACTTACGTGGAGGTGACGGGGATGGCCATCCTCATCCGCGGCAGAGCCTTCCGAGGTTTGGGCCCACTCGGCTTGGGCGCGCTGGAGGACTGGCCTGCAGGTTCAGCGGCTGCGTCCCTGGCTCTTTTGGTGCCTCGAACACTCGGTACCACCGGGGCGGCAGGCGGAGCAATCGACGACACACGGGGAGCTGAAGGGACGGCAGGCTCATGCCGACGCTTACTCCGATGCTCTGGCCGCGGAGGTGGCGAGTCTGCCTCTTCATCCTCTTCCTCTTCCTCGCTGTTTTCCTCCTCCGACTCTCCGCTGTCGAAGACATATTCGTCGCTCTCCACGCTCCCCTCCTGTCTGCCTTCTTCCTCTTCCTCCTCCGGTTTCCCGTTCGAGACGGGAGAGAACCAGTTGGTCCACGCCTGGGTCGCTGGCGAGCGGGCCCGAAATCTTATCTGCCCAACCAGCCGCGGCGATATCGGCGGAGGAGTTGAAGGCGCGAGGATCGAAGAGTCAGGCGCTACTCGAGCGCGCTGACGTCACCCCCGCTAAGCGCGCGGAACCCGAAATTTGAGATCCCGGAAAATCCGCCGCTGTCAGTTGACCGGTCGCGTCAAAAGATGCCGTGAAATCACTCGGTTCCCGACAGTCTGTTTCGCAGAACACATCCACTCGGACCATTAGTCAGGAGAGGTAAAATGGATAGAGGCAAGCAATGCCCAAGTCGAACCTAGTCCAGTCGGATCTGAACCTCGAGCACTGCTTTGACGTTTCAACCCCAATCCATTCGGGGACTAATGATGGGGTCATAGTCCTAGGGTAGGGTCATAGGCCTGTCCTACAGGTCCTACCCAAGGACTACCCCACACAAGGGACAGGACCTTAAGTATGCCTGACTGAAGTAAGGTGCCCCCATCATCCAGTCGGTAACAGGCCCAGAATCATCCAGTCTGAGACTAACACTCGGAGGACACCGGGCCTACCGACTGGATACACTCGGTGCGTCGTAACCTCTCTGGAGGGTAACTGCCGTACGTTTCCGGGTGCATTTACTAGCATTTATAGCATACGTTACCTGTAACGCATGCATTCAATCGCCACTACTCCATCCTTGAATCAAAACCGTTGTGGAGGGCAGCGCACTCTATATAAGCCGCCCTCCCCCACTGATAAGAGGGTTAGAAAAACATTGTACTCCATATTACACTCGGTAACAAGCTCCGAGAGCACTGAGACGTAGGGCTATTACCTCCACCGTAGAGGGGCCTGAACTCATACAACCTCGCCGTAGCTAGGACTCTGCCCATGTCATTCGTACCCTACACATCTACAGTCAGGCTTATACCCACGACAGTTGGCGCCCACCGTGGGGCAGGCGTCTAAGCGACTTCCGGCGAGTTTGCGACTACTTCCTTTCGTCATGTCGTCCGGTGGAGATTCGGGCATGGGTCACCAGATCCTCTTCGGTGCTCTCTCCTTCATCGTCGACGATTCGGCGTGGCTTCCGGAGGCACCTCTCGACGTCGAGGCGCTTCCCCGTCGCGGGGCCACGCACTTCCGTGCCGGCGCTCGCGGCGTTCTTCTTCTTCAACAATCGGCTCCATTGCTGGCTTGCACCTTCGTCACGCGCCGCAGTAAGCGGTCCCGCAGTCCACGTCTCCAACGTTGGGTGCAACATGCCCGAGCGCGCCAGATCGCGTCCTCTCAGGTGGCAGTTTTGGAGTCCGTTGTGGTCGCCCCACGCTCCTAGTGCTCGGGCTCGGTTCCAACTGAGCTCCCTTCCGAGTACGTGGGTCGTGGGCCTGCAGCAGAAGTACACATGGCCACCTCCCATGAAGATCCTCGTCGAGCCGACCGAGGTGAAATTGGCGAAGCATCCGGTGCATGCCGTCCGCCTCGTCGTTTTGCCAGTCGACACACTCGGCGGAGCAACGTGGAGTTGTTCCGCACACCTCTCCTCAACCTGGTCGCGGCTGCCCAGATTGTCGATTCCCTCCAGCCGACTGATTCAGAGGCAGGAAGGGGAATCGAGCAAATCTGAGCTCTGTTGCGCACGGGGCAGCAGCAGAATTCGGCAGTCTCCCAGTCACACAATCGGATCCACAATAGTTCCGTCCATGCAAACACGCATCGATCGGTTCACAGCCCTGGTTCTCATCAGTATCGCCATCGCTCACGCACCCCTCCGCGGGGTGGGCCCTATGGGTCCCGGCATCATGATGATCGGCATTCGGTCGGCGACACTTACGACCCAAGACCCGACGCAAGGGGGCGAATCGCCCAACGAAGAGTCGACAGGGGTCGAGCCCACCGCGATGGCCGCGATATGGACCGTCCGAGTGGAAGCAGGGCCATCGTGTCCGGCCCCGAGTGTTTTAGTCGAGCCATCCGCTCGGCTGATATCCCGCCCAACTTCCGATTGGCTGCGGGAATCGGTAAATTCTCAGGAGAGTCCAAGCCTGAAACATGGCTAGACGACTACCGAGTGGCAGTCCAGATCGGAGGAGGAGACGACCATGTCGCTATGAAGCACCTCCCTCTGATGCTCGACGGCTCGGCCCGAGCTTGGCTGAACCAGTTGGCTCCCTCAAGCATTTACAGTTGGGCAGATCTAGCCCGAGTGTTCATCAATACCTTCGAAGGGACGTGCAAGCACCCTGCAGGTCTTGTGGAGCTTCAGCACTGTGTCCAGAAGCCGAATGAGCCCTTGCGCGACTTCATCCAGCGATGGACGACTCTTTACCAAACGTCACCAAGCATCAAGCAGTCTGCGCCTTCAAGGCAGGCGTGCGGTACAGAGAACTGTACTTGAAGTTCGGTCGAACGGGCGACATCTCCATGAGCAAGATGATGGAGATAGCAACTCGTTACGCAAATGGCGAAGAAGAGGACCGCATCCGGAGCGGCAAACAGTAACACTCGAAAGCAGAAACAAAAGGTTCCGCCCACACCGCAAGCAGAAGCTGCAGCTATAACCAGCGCCAAGTTCAAGGGCAAAGGGAAAGCGCAGTTCACCCCCAAGAAGAAACCTTTCAACAATCCCATCCTGGACCAGCCTTGTCCGATTCACACGAAGATGGACGAGGAAGGCAACCCCATATACGTGAAGCACACCACTCGGCAGTGCCGTCTCCTGATCCAGGGGTTCAGCGAAGGGCAGCCGAGTGAGAAGAATCCTGAGCAAGATGAGGAGGACAAGGAGGATCCGTTCCCCCAAGTACATGCAACCCTCATGATTTTTGCTGACATCGAAAGCAAGAGTCGATTGAAGTTGGTGAACAGAGAAGTCAACATGGCTGTTCCGACTGCCCCCAAGTTTCTCAAATGGTCTCAGACTGCGAACACCTTCGACCAGTCGGATCATCCAACACATGTCCCCACCCCAGGAAGGCAGGCTCTGGTCGTCGTCCCGGTGGTGGAAGGAGTCCGACTGCGCAAAGTCCTCATGGACGGCGGCAGCGGACTGAATATTATGTACGCCGACACTCTCAAGGGGATGGGCATTCCGATGTCCAGACTCAGCGAGAGCAATATGCAGTTCCACGGAGTCGTCCCAGGACGGAAGGCCAAATCACTCGGCCAGATCGCATTGGAAGTCATCTTCGGCTCTGACAAGAACTTTCGCAAGGAGAAGCTCACGTTGGAGGTGGTGGATTTCCAGAGCGCTTACCATGCAATTTTGGGCCGCCCGGCATACGTGAGTTTCATGGCACGCCCGTGCTATGTATACTTGAAGTTGAAAATGCCCGGTCCAAAAGGCGTTATCACCATCACCGGCAACCGCCAGCGAGCCGAGGAGTGTCTGCAAGAGGGATCAAGGATCGCCGACCAGCAGATGGCTGTACTCGAGCTCGAAGAGTACAAGAAGACAGTCGACCCTGCCGACTTAATGCGCTCAAAGAAGCCAGCTTCTGAGTCCGCGTTCCAGTCGGCGGGAGAGACTAAGAAGATCACGTCGCCTAAGTAGTAATTTCCTCCGAGTGTGCACTTCACGTCGCACTCGGGGACTTAGCTGCGATCCCGCATCGCCTAAGTACTAATCTCCTTCGAGTGTGCACTTCACGTCACACTCGGGGACTTAGCAGCGATCCTGCATCGCCTAAGTAGTAATTTCCTCCGAGTGTGCACTTCAGGTCGCACTCGGGGACTTAGCTGCGATCCCGCATCGCCTAAGTACTAACTTCCTCCGAGTGTGCACTTCACGTCGCACTCGGGGACTTAGCTGCGATCCCGCATCGCCTAAGTGATAATCTCCTTCGAGTGTGCACTTCACGTCACACTCGGGGACTTAGCTGCGATCCCGCATCGCCTAAGTAGTAATTTCCTCCGAGTGTGCACTTCACGTCGCACTCGGGGACTTAGCTGCGATCCCGCATCGCCTAAGTACTAATCTCCTTCGAGTGTGCACTTCACGTCACACTCGGGGACTTAGCTGCGATCCCGCATCGCCTAAGTAGTAACTTCCTTCGAGTGTGCACTTCACGTCACACTCGGGGACTTAGCTGCGATCCTGCATCGCCTAAGTAGTAACTTCCTTCGAGTGTGCACTATACGTCGCACTCGGGGACTTAGCTGCGATCCCGCATCGCCTAAGTACTAACTTCCTTCGAGTGTGCACTTCATGTCACACTCGGGGACTTAGCTGCGATCCCGCATCGCCTAAGTACTAACTTCCTTCGAGTGTGCACTATACGTCGCACTCGGGGACTTAGCTGTGATCCCGCATCGCCTAAGTACTAACTTCCTCCGAGTGTGCACTTCACATCGCACTCGGGGACTTAGCTGCGATCCCGCATCGCCTAAGTGATAATCTCCTTCGAGTGTGCACTTCACGTCACACTCGGGGACTTAGCTGCGATCCCACATCGCCTAAGTAGTAATTTCCTCCGAGTGTGCACTTCACGTCGCACTCGGGGACTTAGCTGCGATCCCGCATCGCCTAAGTACTAATCTCCTTCGAGTGTGCACTGCACGTCACACTCGGGGACTTAGCTGTGATCCCGCATCGCCTAAGTAGTAATTTCCTCCGAGTGTGCACTTCACGTCGCACTCGGGGACTTAGCTGCGATCCCGCATCGCCTAAGTACTAATCTCCTTCGAGTGTGCACTTCACGTCACACTCGGGGACTTAGCTGCGTTCCCGCATCGCCTAAGTAGTAACTTCCTCCGAGTGTGCACTTCACATCGCACTCGGGGACTTAGGTGCGATCCCGCATCCCCTAAGTGATAATCTCCTTCGAGTGTGCACTTCACGTCACACTCGGGGACTTAGCTGCGATCCCGCATCGCCTAAGTAGTAATTTCCTCCGAGTGTGAACTTCACGTCGCACTCGGGGACTTAGCTGCGATCCCGCATCGCCTAAGTACTAATCTCCTTCGAGTGTGCACTTCACGTCACACTCGAGGACTTAGCTGCGATCCCGCATCGCCTAAGTAGTAATTTCCTCCGAGTGTGCACTTCACGTCGCACTCGGGGACTTAGCTGCGATCCCGCATCGCCTAAGTACTAACTTCCTTCGAGTGTGCACTTCACGTCGCACTCGGGGACTTAGCTGTGAGCAAGAATCACCTAAGTACTAACTTCCCCCGAGTGTGCACTATACGTCGCACTCGGGGACTTAGCTGTGATCAAGAATCACCTAAGTACTAACTTCCTCCGAGTGTGCACTCTACGTCGCACTCGGGGACTTAGCTGCGATCCCGAATCGCCTAAGTAATAACCTCATCCGAGTGTGCACTATACGACGCACTCGGAGACTTAGCTACGATACTGAATCGCCTAAGTAATAACTTCCTCTGAGTGTGCACTATACGTTACACTCGGATACTTACTTGTGATCAAGAATCATCTAAGTACTAACCTCCTCCGAGTGTGCACTATACGTCACACTCGGGAACTTAGCTGTGATCATGAATCACCTAAGTCTTAATATTCTTCGAGTACACACTAAGTGTTGAACTCCAAACAGCATTCAAGCAAAAGACTAAATGTTTCCATTGCGACTCCAACAGTCTAGAAACAATAATTGGCTCGGTGCGGATCAAGCTTACCCGCGCCGATTCAAAAGTATGACGGCCAACAGAAGTGGCCAGAGTATATTACAGGCAAACACTCGGCATACCGAGGATTAAGTTTGATCACGCGTCAGCGGGGCCCGCGTCAGGACTGGAGGGCTCCACAAAGGTATCCAGGTCGATTCCATCAGCAATGCGGGTAGCAGTCTCCAGGAATGTCTCCATGAAGTCTTTGAATTGAAGCTTCTTCGTGTTGGCGACCTTCAAGGCTTTCAGCTTATCTTCCCGCACTTCCTTGCAATGGACTAGGACCAAGGACAGCGCCACATCAGCACCGCAACACGCTGCCGATTTCTTCCACGATTGCACTCGGGCCGGAATCTCCCCCAGTCGCCCCAACAGAGTCTCCATCTTCTCCCGCGACTCGTCTTCCGGCCAAAGCTCCTTCTCAATGCGGCCGAAGACTTCTCTCAGTCGGTTGATGAACGGACCCACTTTGCCTACGCGGATATGAGCCCGGAGTAGATTCTGGTTGGCGTCCTCGCTGAGTGGCACATTGTCCTTCATGGATCGTTCCACGGCCGCCGCTTCAACTTCGGCGTCACCACAAAAATCTGCAACAAACGAGCAAATAGACAGTAAAAACCGAGTGTTTGTCACACGATATAACCACTCGACAAATCATCAGACTTACCAGCCAGACCAGTCATCATTTGCGCAGCCCAGTCGGTGACATACTTCTCTTGAGCTATGCATCGTTTGTTCAAGACGCCCATCTGATTGTGCAATTCGGTCCTCTGTTTCCCCATCCTCTGCATCTCCGCCGTCAACACCCTGTTCGTCTCCAGAGCCTCTTTCAAGGACTTTTCTCGCACTTCCAGAGCGTCCTTCATACCAGCCATGGCAAGCATTGCAGCTTCCAGTTCACCAGCATATTGGTTCCTCTCCGCTCTTAGGGCTTCATAAGCAGTTCCCATTTCACAAGTTTTCTGCACCAAGAAACAAAGGGTAGTCAGCAAGTTTATCAGTTCACACACTAAGTTCTTCAGACCCCCGCCGACGCAAGCAGTTGACAGCGGTCTCGGGAACTACACCCAGTGGGTTCACTAAGAGTGACCCCACTGGCATGCACCTCAAGCAGGTCTGCCCTATTGAGGTGCACGTTTTCACCTACGCCTCCGAGGCTAATACTACTCGACCTGCGTGCAGTTTACTCTAGGGGACTCTTACCGCAAGAGTGCTTCGACTGCAGTAAGTACTCGCACTCGGAAATCTTGTCTACGGACACGACAAAAATACAGACCAAATGTATAAAGACAACTGTCGGTTCAAGCACTCGACAGAAGTCTCGGGGACTACACCCACTAGGTTCACTCGGAGTGAACCCATTGCAAACAACAGACAACACCCAGTGGGTTACAGAAGAAAAGTAAGTACTTACTAGGTTACTTACTCGGATGTCATCGCGTAGCTCCAAGCTCCGCTGATATAAAGCCGCAGCAGAGTCATAAACCCTCTTGGCCTCTCCGTCCATCAGCTCCGCCTGGACCATGGCCCCCTTGGCCGTTCCCACCTGCTCCTCCGGGACACACCGAATGTTGAATTCAGCATTCGACGAACCGGGAATCGTGGGAAGATCCTGGTTCATCCCAAGGTTCGCCCCAGTCGGTTCCTCACCCGCCAGCATCGGTTCAGTCGGCGGAGGCACTTCGTTCGGTGGAGCGTCGGCGGCAGGGGCGGCAGCAGGAGGAGCAGCCTCAGGGACAGGCTCCACGACAGGCTCCACGGCCGGGTTGGCTCTCCCCCCTGACGAGCCGAATAACACAGCGCTTCAGAAGAAGAAAGAGATGGCGCAGTCTGCAGAAATAAAACACCCGACTCTCCCACAACATACCTGGCTGAGATGAAATGACATTGTCCGTGTCCATGGGGTCGTCCCCTTGGCGGGTCGGCGAGGTCGCAGAAGTGGCAACCCTGTCGAGTGAAGACCATTCTACTTGTAAAGCAAGAGTTCACTCGGTCAAAAGAAAGAGCCGAAAACTAGATTCACTTACGTGGAGGTGACGGGGATGGCCATCCTCATCCGCGGCAGAGCCTTCCGAGGTTTGGGCCCACTCGGCTTGGGTGCGCTGGAGGACTGGCCTGCAGGTTCAGCGGCTGCGTCCCTGGCTCTTTTGGTGCCTCGAACACTCGGTACCGCCGGGGCGGCAGGCGGAGCACTCGACGACACAGGGGGAGCTGAAGGGACGGCAGGCTCATGCCGACGCTTACTCCGATGCTCTAGCCGCGGAGGTCGCGAGTATGCCTCTTCATCCTCTTCCTCTTCCTCGCTGTTTTCCTCCTCCGACTCTCCGGTGTCGAAGACATATTCGTCGCTCTGCACCTCCCCTCCTGGCTGCCTTCTTCCTCTTCCTCCTCCGGTTTCCCGTTCGAGACGGGAGAGAACTAGTTGGTCCACGCTTGCATGAATTTCAGTCGGAAACGATTAAGCATCACACGGAGATATAAATGAACTGCTGAAATCAAGATAGTTCAACGCACTCGGCTAATGCTACTCACCTGATTCGGTGGAGGGTTGTACGCGCTGTAAGGCGCCACTCGGCGGGCTCCCTTGGGATTCTCACAGGGACCCGTGATTTGGAGCACCCCTGAGGTCACCTTCTCCTCGAGAATGCCCTCCACGTTGGTCCGAGTGGAGTCCTCGGGCCCTGCGTAGTGCCACATAGCGTGGTGGCGGGCTTGCAGAGGCTGGATTCGCCGACCGATGAAGACTTCCAGCAAGTCAATCCCAGTGACCCCCCTCCTGACAACATCCGCGAGTGCCTCGACCAAAGGCTGGATGTCGTTCTTCTCAGCTTTCGAGAGGGCGAGTTGCTTGGGCGGAGCAGGACGATCTAGACTAAATGGAGGCAGCCTAGTCGACGCGTTCGGACAGGCTATGTCCTGGCAGTAGAACCACGTCGACTGCCAGTTCCTAACCGACTCGCTCAACTGCAGAGCAGGGTAGCTGCTCCGACTCTTCTTTTGGAACCCTAAACCCCCACAGAGTTGGAGGAGATGTGTCTTGTCATCCGACTGACTAAGACGTTTTATGGTTTGGGAGCGGGCGGAGAAGATGTGTTTGAATAAACCCCAATGGGGAGGACAACCAATAAAGCATTCGCACAAAACGATGAAGGCAGAAAGGTGGGCGATGGCATTCGGAGGGAAATGATGGAGTTGAGCACCAAAATGATTCATGATACCTTTGAAGAAAGGATGCGGGGGCAGCGAGAAACCTCGGTGAACATGGCTGAGGAGCAAGACGCGCTCCCCCTCCCGTGGTGCCGGCTCGACCTCGTCGTCCGCCGGCAGCCTCCAGGATTTATGCACGAGCTGGCCGTGCTCTACCAGCTCCAGGAGGTCCCCCTCCGTCACTGTGGAGGGGAGAAAGTCTCCCTGGATCCATCCCGCCGGCAATGGCCGCTGCCGCCGCTGAGCAGCCGCCGCCTTGCCCTTCTTCTTCCTTGCCTCCATCTTGCTGGTCTGAACTTTGGTCATGGTGGCGATGGCGAGCTCTCGAGAAGGATGGGAGGAGAAGGGTGTATGAGCACAGGAGGTGGCGAGGAAGACGGAGCAGGCAAGAGCAGAGGATTCGGCGAGCGTAACCGAAGGGTCTCGTCGACCAGAGTTAAATAGAGCACCGACTGGGTCGCTGGCGAGCGGGCCCGAAATCTTATCTGCCCAACCAGCCGCGGCGATATCGGCGGAGGAGTTGAAGGCGCGAGGATCGAAGAGTCAGGCGCTACTCGAGCGCGCTGACGTCACCCCCGCTAAGCGCGCGGAACCCGAAATTTGAGATCCCGGAAAATCCGCCGCTGTCAGTTGACCGGTCGCGTCAAAAGATGCCGCGAAAACACTCGGTTCCCGACAGTCTGTTTCGCAGAACACATCCACTCGGACCATTAGTCAGGAGAGGTAAAATGGATAGAGGCAAGCAACGCCCAAGCCGAACCTAGTCCAGTCGGATCTGAACCTCGAGCACTGCTTTGACGTTTCAACCCCAATCCATTCGGGGACTAATGATGGGGTCATAGTCCTAGGGTAGGGTCATAGGCCTGTCCTACAGGTCCTACCCAAGGACTACCCCACACAAGGGACAGGACCTTAAGTATGCTCGACTGAAGTAAGGTGCCCCCATCATCCAGTCGGTAACAGGCCCAGAATCATCCGGTCTGAGACTAACACTCGGAGGACACCGGGCCTACCGACTGGATACACTCGGTGCGTCGTAACCTCTCTGGAGGGAAACTGCCGTACGTTTCCGGGTGCATTTACTAGCATTTATAGCATACATTACCTGTAACGCATGCATTCAATCGCCACTACTCCATCCTTGAATCAGAACCGTTGTGGAGGGCGGCGCACTCTATATAAGCCGCCCTCCCCCACTGATAATAGGGTTAGAAAAACATTGTACTCCATATTACACTCGGTAACAAGCTCCGAGAGCACTGAGACGTAGGGCTATTACCTCCACCGTAGAGGGGCCTGAACTCATACAACCTCGCCATAGCTAGGACTCTGCCCATCTCATTCGTACCCTACACATCTACTGTCAGGCTTATACCCACGACAGATATAATCATTGCCATAGATATCGTCACGACTTTGTGCAGTTCTGTCAATTGCTTGACAGTAACTCCTTCACCCACCGTCTACTTGCTTTCATGAGAGAAGCCACTAGTGAACACTACGGCCCCCGGGTCTATTCACACCTATCGTTTCCACTTTCGCTTTTACTTTGCTTTGTTACGTTGTTGCTTTCAGTTCTCACTTGGCAAACAATCTATAAGGGATTGAAAACCCCTTCATAGCATTGGGAGCAAGCTCTTTGTGTTTGTGCAGGCACTTGTGATACTCCTTCACTCGATCGATACCTTGGTTCTCAAAACTGAGGGAAATACTTACCACTGCTGTGCTACATCACCCTTTCCGCTTCGAGGGAACACCAACGCAAGGCTCCAAGGCCGCGGGGAAATCCTTTGCATATTTGCCTAGGAAGTTCCTAAAGGCGTAGCCGTAGCAGAAGGATTCCTGGTGCCGTTGCTGGGGAGAATCAAGACAAGAATAGTCTCCCATCAGCACGCTTGTTTCTGGCGCCGTTGGAAGGTCTTTTGTTGCAGTAGCACCCAGCACTCGGCGGTCGTGATGGTCCTGAGGCACGAGAAGAAAATAGTTAGCCACGAGTAAGAGTGGACCCAACTGACTTCCAGCCTGCCCGACTCTCGGGGGCTACACCCAGTGGGTGCTCTCGCGCGCCCCCACTGGAAGAAAGAAGAAACAGCTAGCCGCGAGTAAAGACTCAACCCGGCTGATGCCCAGCCGACCCGACTCTTGGGGGCTACACCCAGTGGGTGCGCTGGCACGCCCCCATTGAAGCAAAGAGAACAGAAAAAATCCCAAGGGTAAAGCAAGGGGGTAGGAAACGTACCCCAAGCGCCCCTCCAGGCGGAGCATCTCCTCCTGAGCCACCATGGCCGCCTACTCGGCGTGCTCACGGCATTGGGCGAACCGCGCGATCAGTTTGGTAACCCCGCTCAACATGGTGTCGGGGTCTATCTTCTTGAGGGTCAGGCTGGACGCGCTCCAGGTCTCCATCAGTCGGCTCCCGGAGCTGGAGCCGGCTCCGGTGGCAGTTGGAACGCGCGTCGACTCGACCATAGTTCCGGCCCCGGAGGTGCGCTCGATGCCAGCTTTTGGGGTGCGTTGAACTGGTGGCACTCCTGCGTGGCGGGGACCTCGGTCCTTGGGCCCTCCTCCCTCGCCCCTTGTGCGAACTCGTCCTTGGCATCGACTTCACCACCCGGGACCTCCGCCCTGGGTGGTGGGCCCCGGCATCTGGTGCATCCTTCGGCACCTCTAGTGGGGCGTCCGGTTGAGCCTTGGGCACGTCGGGCGCCGCGTCGGGCCCCTTCGGCGCGGTATTGATTTTTGGCTCGGGCCCCTTCACGACCCCCATCGCTTCTGCCTCCATGTCGGACCCCACGTCGACCCACGCGTCGGCCTCCTGCTGCCGCATGGGGTCGTGCCTTGTCTTGGAGTGCCTCTCCCGGGCCGGCGGCTCTAGGCCGGAGGTGTCCGCCTGCTTCTCCGCGAGGTCGGGGGCGGCGACCATCTTCCGGACCGCCTCCACCCATGAACGATGCTCCTCCTCTTGCAGCGCCTTTCGTGCCGCATCCGCCTCGACCCATGCAATGTGCTTCGTCGTGGAGCCCTCCTCGCCTCCCATCCTTGCAGTATGGGAGGACTTCACCAGGGCCACGGTGGCTCTGCTCATGGACGCTTGGTGAGGAGGAAGATTTGCAAAGGAAAAGAGACAAACCCATAAATCAGGGTGATCAACTTACATACCCAGGAACGATGGGGACCGGCCGTCTGGTGGGCCCTGTTGTGGCGAGTCATTGCCTATTCGTGCCGCCTCCGCGACCTCCACCCGGAGGGCCGCCTGTCGTGCACTTAAGAGGCGGGTGCACGGTAACCGGTTGTTTGCCCCTCCTCTTTGCCACCACGACATCTTCGGCTGGCTCGTCGTAGCCGCCTCCTCGGCGTGCTGAAGACTTCTTCTGGCTCTTCCAGATCCTCCATTACTGCTACGCCACATGAGTTGGTAGCACGAAATTAGCATCGGCCCATTTGAGCAAGCCGGACTTGAAAAACTCACCCGCTGGCTTGGATCCATCCGACTCCACCGTGTCGTCGCCGGATTCTGGCTTCCCGGCGTCGTCCTTCTCCTGTGGCTCTACCTCATCGAGGTATTCGATTTCGTCGGGGTCCGACATGGCTACGTTGTCAGCCCGCTGACGATAAACCTGCAACCGGTCAAATAACTAGCAACGTAGCCGGCATGTGATGTCAGGAAACAAAACACATCATAGCTAGCAAGGAATATCAAGACCGCCACACGGCTTACCATTGGGGACGGGTGGTCCCGATTGTAAGGGGCCACGCCCCACTCCCATCCACCACTTTCGTCCATCGAGGCGGAGGAGATCCAGTTCACCCGCTCCGCCACCTTGCCAGCTCGCAGCTCCTTCATCGAGAGCCGACATGGATCGTGTCGACCGCTTATCTGACAAATCAGATGCAGTCGGCGCAGCAGCGGCAGGATCCGGCGTGCTACCATGGTGGCGAGAAGATCATCGACGGTGAGGCCTTCCGCCCTGAGAATCTCCAACCGGGCACAAATCAGCTACACGTGTGCAGCCGGATGTGGCAAGTCCGACTGCCAATTCCGCTTCTCTATTGGGGGCACAATGACGAAAGGCGACAAGTTGATATGGTCGTCGCGAGGGTTGACATTCTTCACCTAGAAGAAACCTCGCTCCCACTTCTTCACCGAGCCCTGCAAAGGGAGCTTCGGGAAGATGGGTCCGCCTCGGTGATGGACGAGCGCGGCGCCGCAAGCGGTCATCCTCTTTTTGCGAGTGACCCCGTCCGTCAAGGATTGCTGCTTGAGGTAGAAGAGGCGGCCCCAGAGATCCAAGCGCGGCTCAATCCCCAGGAAGCCCTCACAGAGGGTAACATAGGCAGCAAGCTGCAACATGGCATTGGCGGCGAGGTGGTGCGGCTGCAGACTGTAATGTGTGAGGAAGGTGAAGAAGAAATCACTAGCCGGCAACCCGAACCCGCGAGCGAAGTGTTCGGCGAACACCACCACCTCGACGGCCTTCGGGGCTGGGGAGTTCTCCGCCTTAGAGAGGCGCGCTATGACGAGCTCCACCGACGGCAACTTCCGGCGGTGGCGGAGGAACTCGATGTGCCCTTCGTCGACATCGCTCTCGTCCCAGACACCTCGCGTTCTGGACTTGTTGGTGGCGGCTCGAGACATGGCGCGACAGGCGGTGAAGCACGACGGGGTGTGTCCGACGGCGGCAGCGGGTAGCAACGAGCTCACCGAGAGCGTCTATCTCTCGTTTGATTCAGGAGGGGAGGGGTGTCGGAATGGCAGGGGGCGGGACGAGGAGCGAATGACTCTCTCGGCCTCCCCGCTTGCCTGTTTATACCCCGCTGGAGTAGTGTGGAAGGGGATCCGTTATGCACAATCCCCATTCCCATTGCATTGTGCGGGGGCGTTAATGTGTCTCGGGGGCGCCAACCGTCGCCACCCAGATCTGCAAAAGATCCACGCGCGGGGACCGAGGCCACGGCTGAGCGAGGCCCTCCCTACTGGCCCCATCTTATTGACCGCGTGGCTTGTCAGGGTGCTTCCCACGGCGTGCGGCACGTGTCTCACCATGGTCGCGAAACGGAGAATCCGAGGTGCTTCGCGGGAGCCGGCCGGCTGCAGGCCCGACCGTCTTCGGCCGACTGGCTAGTCGGCCACTAACCCAAAGATCCGTCGGCGTCGTTCTTAAGCAGACGAGGTCCGCCATGCTGAGCTGGCGGGCCTCTCCTGCTTCGGGGACTACTGACGGGGGATAACCCCGGGGTAGGCTCATCGGGCCTACTCCTTCCCACACTAGCTCCATACGAGGCAAATGCTCCCTCACATGTCGGCTCTTCCGTGGCCGGCTGCGCGGTCAGCCGTGTGGTCGGCACCGAGCATCAGCCCCATCAATCCCTTTGATGGGACATGGGCTCATGACTAAAGGCAAGAGGGCGTCGGCTCGGGTACCATGGAGTGACGTCCCCGCGGCTAGAGTGGAGGCGGTCGTACCGCTGACCAACGCCGGCTACAATCTACTAGCCTCGCACAGTGCCGACACGCCTCCACCCACTCCATTACTTGTCCCAGCATGGCTACAGTAAAGGTGGGCGTACCGCTGACCACGGCCAGGATTCGCAAGATGACGGCAACAGTGCGGTCCACGCCGACTGTGGAGAGCACACACCAATCCTAGTGGAGCACCGGTGGGCCCCAGCACCCAATGGTACCCGGCAGCCGGCGGGACCCGTAGGCGACAAGACTCCTCAACTGGGGGGGGGGCTCTGGCTGGCCGATGCAGCTGCCAGCTAGGTCCCCCCGTAGTACCAGATATCCCTTTTGTATGTCGGGGGTGCGCCTATAAAACCCTGGCCCTCCTCCATGCAGAGGGCCAACCCTTCTTACGCACGAACATACACATAGGAGAGGGAGAGTACAAGCCGGCTAGCTCCTTCTTCCTCCTCCGACGAACAACTCAAGGAGCACTTTGTAATTCTCTTGGTTCATCAACCACTCCGACACGACTAGGGGTATTACCTCCCACAGAGGGCCCCGAACCTGGGTACATCATGTGTCACGCACCACTAGCTACCAATCCCATTCTCGGAGCCCGCGAGTGTCCTTTCGGCTCCAACCACTCTCGATTAGCCTACCCATGGCATATGTCGTGAGAAAACAAAGACATTGACCAAAGCCATGTTTTCTACTAGTGAGTATTGTTGATTACATCTTGTAGTTGATGTTTTATGGTTTATTTAATGGAAGATCATATGTTCAAAACCAATATGCTATTTAATACCTCTCTGATCATGAGCATATTTATCACTCGTGAGTAGTTACTTTTGTTCTTGAGGCCTCGGGAGAAGTCATGTTGCAAGTAGTCATGTGAAGTTGATATTCATTCGATATTTTGATGATATGAATGTTGTGATTCTCTTAGTGGTGTCATGTGAACGTTGACTACATAACACTTCATTATCTTTGGGCCTAAGGGAATGCATTATGGAGTAGTTATTAGATAATGGGTTACGAGAGTGACAAAAACTTAAACCCGAGTTTTTGCGCTACTTCTTAAGGGGTTGATTTGGATCCCTATGTTTAATGCTATGGTTAGAATTTATTCTTAATACTTTTCTCGTAGTTGCGGATGCTTGCGGGATGATCAATCATAAGTGGGAGTCTTGTTCAAGTAAGAACAACACCCAAGCAGTGTTCCACCCACATATCAAATTATCAAAGTACCGAACGTGAATTAACCCAACATGACGAAAGTGACTAGATGAATTTCCCTTGTGCCCTCAAGAACGCTTTGCCTATTATAAGAAATCGTTCTGCCTGTCCTTTGCCACAAAAGGATTGGGCTACCTTACTGCACTTATTATTACTATTTCTATTCGTTCTTGTTACAATTATCTTGCTACCAAACATATCGTGAAAACCATTATTCTGTCGAAAAATAGTAATTTCACGCACCACCCACAGGTCCATTTATGAAAGTGTGTGCGATGAGAGACTACATCGCACACACTATGTATGCAAAAAATGTGTGAAAGGCATCACACACATTTGCGTTTTTAACACCGTGTGCAATGATATGCTACATCACGCACACACTTTTTGCAAAAACTGTGTGCATGACATCACACACGGTTGCATTATAATAACTGTGTGCAATGATAGAGTACATTGCACACACATAATTTGTAAAAACATATGGAATGCATCACACATGTTTACGTTATTTGAAACCATGTGCAATAATAGGCAACATCACACGTACAATTTTTGCAAAAGTTGTTTGCGCGATATCACACACATCTATTTTTTCAAAATGTGTGTGATGTTACGACATCACACACATTTTTTGTGATATTACATTGCACACGCTATGATTCACATCGTAAACAGTTTTATTGAAGGGTCTGTGATGCATGTGTTGTCTTTGAACACCATCCTGCAATAGTGTCTACACACATGGTTTACCTAGGTTCGGGCCTTCGAAGAGTAACACCCTACGTCCTGCTTCTTCTTGTTATTCATGGTGAGGGGATACCTTGTGCAGAGGGTTACGATGGTGTATGAAATTGCTACCAAGAGTTATTAGATCTGAGATTGGATGGATATGAGGACTCTATGCCTCCCTTTATATAGGAAGTAGAGGTCTAGGGTTTACCTGACGGTGGAAACGATCTAGGGCATCGCCACCCTCTCGTCTTAGAGAGCACAAAGGTCATCGTTGTCCATTAGGGCTCCCTTCTTCTCTTGGGCCTTGTGGAACCTATGTAGTAGCGAGGCCGGGCTCCCTTACATAAGCCACCCCTAGTACACGGCCTCATCACCTCTGCCTCATCACTCTACCCCCGACTGCGTTTGTTCACTTAGTTCGACATCATGGCTTCCTCTAGCACTACAACATCGTTTGGCTCCGACGTCCCCCTAGCCCTGCCGCACTCCCTTCTCCTGTTGTGTCCTCTCATGCCTTCTTCCCCATGTAGATCTAGCGCGTGGTCCTCGTAGAGGTTCCATATGCACATTTACATCACGCAGTCGTTTGAGTTGCAGCATCTCCTCTCCTTGCTTGTTGTCAGGCGCTGATTTTCTTGGTTAATAGGTTGAAGATGGTCTCAATTTTCTAATGAAGCCGCGTCGAGGTTGAAGAACCTCTCATTTAGTTTTCTCTTCTCGATTGTCTTTTGTGTGGAGAACTCCACGAACTGTCAAATGACAATGTGAAAACACCCCGTCGATCCCCCTATGTCAATGAAATTACACACGTGCCTTTTTCACCCTAGAATTTCTTTCCATAGCAAACCAATGAGGCCTAAAATATCGGGCGCCCCTAGTCTCCTATAAGCGAGACACAAGGCAACCTCGCGTCGAGGGAGCCCCACATAGACCGTCCTTATTTTTTGTTTACTGTTTTCCTTTTTTGCTTTACTTTTTATTTTCTTTATACTTTAAAATATTATAAATATGTGGATGTTAAAAAATAATCTATAAAAACATTTTTAAATGATTACCAAGTATTTGGAAAATGTTAAATGTGTATAGATAAAATGTATATGATGTATAAAAAATTGATAATCTATTCAAAAAATATTAGTCAAGTATTTGAATAAATATTGAACAAGTATTTTTAGAATGTTACATGTGTATGGACAAAATGTTGACCATGTATTAAACAAATGCATTTTTATGTATACAAATAATTTTAATGAAACATATGAAAAAAATGTTGACAAGTATTTAAAAAATGTTAAATGTGTATAGAACAAATGTTTACCGTTTACTAAAGAATGGTGTTTTTTTACCATGCATATAAAATTATTAATCAAACATTTGGAAAAATATTGAACAAGTATTTTAAAACGTTAATCAAGCATTTAAAAAGTTAAATGTGTATAGAAAGAATGTTGACCATGTATCAAAAATAATAAAGTGTTTTGATCATGTATATCAAAATGTTAATCAAGCATTTAAAAAAACGTTGAACACGTATCTAAAAAATGTTAATCAAGTTTTTGGAAATATTAAAAGTATATAGAAAACAATATTGACCATGCATTTAAAAATGATAATTTTTGAAACATATATATAAAAATATTAATCAAGCATATGAAAAAATGTTAAACAAGTATTTCAAAAATGTTAATGTAGCATTCGAAAGATGTTAAATGTGCATAGAAAAAATGTTAACCATGTGTCAAAAATGTTAAATTTGTATTGGAAAATGTAAACATGTATTAAAAATAGTTGTTGGCATATACTCCCTTCGTACCTAAATACTTGTAGTTGAAAAGACCTAGACTAGTTCTCCCCAACTATAAGTATTTAGATAGAGGAGGAATAAAGGAAATGTAGAATGAAAACTAATAGAAACAAAGAAACCCCAAAAAATAAAAAATAAAAAAATAAACCAAAGAAACAACTAAACACATGAAAAAAGAATGAGAACGGATAAGAAATATTGATACAAAAAATAATGAAAAAAGAGAAAAAATGAAGGGAAAATCATGGGAAAACAGAGAAAAACAGTGGAAAACCCGGCTTGCATCGACAAAGGAAGTACCGCCCTACAACTTCATCATGAACTTGACGTGAACCAAGTGGCGCCGCACTTTTCCTCAACCTGGAGACGAGAGATCGCATCCTCTCTCTCCCCCCCCCCCCTTTTCTATCCTCATTTTTCCTTTATTAACCTGAGTGAATTGGACAGGCCCAACTACTGTAGACACCTTTAGCTAGACATTCAATTGCCTCAGTTAATGCGAGACGTAATTGTTGTGTAAAAAATATCTCATTCATCAAATTTGTAAGGAAGAGGAAAAAAGCCCAACATTAAGCCCCCTTTTGTCCTCATTTTAACTTTATTAACTTCAGCAAATTGGGCCGGCCCACCTACTGTAGTCACCTTTAGCTAGACATCCTATCGCGTAGGTTAATGCAAGACATAGTGGTTGTGTACAAACTATCTCATTCATCAAATTTAAAAAGGAAGATGAAAAAAGCCCAACAACAAGTCTGGTCTTATAACGGGCTAGAACTCGTGGAGATCCTAATTACTGTAAACACCTTCAGCGAGACATTCTATCGCCATGCTTAATACAAGACATAATCACTCCGTAAAAATGGAATATCCTATTCACCGCTGTGTGCAAAGCTGCGTTGGGGCTTCGCACATAACAGGGAGAGGAGCGATTTTAAATGGATTGGCTCATTTAGCGAGTTGCAGCATCCCGGTTTTGGGAACCTTCTAGAGTTCCCACCGGTTTTTTCGGGTTTTGGGAACCTTCTAGAAATTTCGTGAATGTTTTTTCTTTTCTTTTTTCCTCATTCATTTTTGTTTCTTTTTTTCTTTTCTATTTCAAAAAAAATCCTGGATTTTTGAAAAAGTTAAGTAATTTTAAAAAATATTCTTGATTTTTAAAAAATGTTATGTATTTCTAAAAAAATGTTATGTATTTCTAAAAAACTGTTGTATCTTTCAAAATATGTTCTTAAGATTCAATTTTGTTCTCGGTTTCAAATTTTGTTCTTAAGATTCAAAAAATGTTCGTGCTTTAAAAAATTATTCGTTGTTCCAAATTTATTCGAGGTTTTTCAAAATTATTCTCCGTTTCAGCAAATTAGGCCAAGCTAACTACTATACAAAACTTCAGTTAGAAATTCTATCGCCTGAGTTCATGCCTTTTTCGAATGTACCTGGAACTGCTCACTTCCTTCCATAATGCACCATAAAATATATTTCAGTAATAATGCAGTGCACAATTTTGGAAGTATGCGTTGCTCATTTTCTTAACTCTATTACAAATTATCACATAGTCTACTGTCAAAGGGAAGCTAAACGCTCGTGAAAACAAAGCATCATAAAAATCTCTAGCTAGTATTGTGAAGTATATAAACTCTTTCTAAAAAAATTGAACTATTTATCGGTTTAATGACTAGGCAAAGATGCATACATCGTTTGTCGGTTTGCCATCAAATGCAAGCAAATAGATAATAATAATATGAAACATAACCTTTTTTCTTAGAGCATGCTACTGTATAGCCATCGAATGCAAAGCAGCCTATAATAATAGGATGAAACATAGCTAGCACCGTATTGCAAAGAAAAAAAACCTCTATTGTAGAAAACAAAACATACAGTTCATATCATTAAATCATGTCAAAATTATAAACCTAATAAATGAAAGCCTCACGCTACGAGAGCCATCTCCATCACATACCCTCATCTCAAGCAATGCATAACATGCCAACTTTAGAAGAAAAGAGCACAACCAATGATGCTAACGACCAGTGATCAGCGCCAAGCAAAACAAGAGAGGGGGAAGAAAGAGTACCAATTGAAGATGTTAGTGAGGTTTGGAGACACTGATTGGTAGGTTGGGATCCTGATGCCGACCATAAAAATTAGGAGGGGGAAAGAACATATGCTATCTTATTCTGACATGACACCGCACCTGTCACTGCTGCGATGCCACCAGGTTGAACATGCTGGAGAAGGAGAGGGGACGGGACCTGCTGCCACGTAATAGTGGGACTTGAGTAGAACCCCACGTAGGTTACCTCATGCGGAGGACCACCCGAGTACATACGTTTACAATGCCGTCCTCGAAGCTAAAAAACAGGTGCGGGCATGTCCAACTCCGATGTTGGCCAGCGCTACGAAATCAGTGGGCGTGTCGTCGGGCTCGAGCACCTTGTATTAGTGCTACAAACTTCATCAGTGCATGTAGTGAGCAACCTAGAGATTTATGCAACACAAGTATTAGCACCTTATTCTATTTCTTGATTCCAATTAAGTTTAGTAAAATAATCTTGTAATATACAGTATTTGGTTGTCATGACAACTCTATCTTATATAACTAAAATAAAATACCTTGTCACTTCTCTTGATTGCACAGGAGGCATCAGGCTTATTACCCTTAAGAGAAAAGTAATTCACATTTCAGTTTAACCAAAGTATTCTGATGCCACCTACATAGTATATTTTACTTCAGTTTAGCTAGCAGAACACATGTCCTTCTCATTGTTATTTTGCTCAGAGTTGCTAGAGTAGTTGGTACATTAATTTTATTATATAAGAAGACATGGTGGTATATTTTTGGAAGAATATGCTACTCTAAGTGCACTGGTGCCAAATCCATCAGCGGTCCATAGTGCCCATTTTGTACTAATTTTTTTCTATGTGTAGTTTCTTGAACTTCATCTGCGATCTATAGTGGGTTGGTGCCAAATCCATCACAACGAAGAATCTTTCAAATCATACATGAATCAACAAAATTTGCATTAGCAAGAGGAAGATCATGCTCCCCTCAGCTTCATGGTGTAGAGCAATACAAAAGGCAGATCAAGTAAGCTCCTATAAATTCAATTTATACTATAATGCAAATAATAATCGCAAGAGATAGAAACCTACTGGAAAATATGATTCCTAAATATGATAGTTGAGATGCCACATTGTTGGCTGTCATGGAAGGCGCACGTTTCATTTATATGGATAAGGCATAGTGAAAAAGTCTCACGTAGGAAAGTATAACAAATAGTCTCACATATGTAGCAGCAAAAGAAAATAGCATAATTCTTATTTTGTCACACACAAGTGGATGGAAATAAAATAAAAGGCAGAAACGTGAAGAAATGGGACTTCATCACAGGAACAAGGCTTCAGGATCTCAGTATGCAGTACAGTAAATTTGTTAGCACTCCTCGGTATATTTTTAACCTGATAAACAGTAACAAATATGTAGTAAATTTAGTAAGGAACCACACCATGTTTAGGAATTAGAATCATCGATGATGATCGAATTATCCTTATTGGAGCTGTTCTTAGAAATATTGAGTCCGTTAATTTCTTCAAGTAATGCTGAAAATATAAGCAAAGAATATTTAATTAGTGAGTGATATGGGGGAAATCAAAGAAAATATATCAAGTAAATTATCTACTTACCTTCCTCTAGCTTAGCTAATTCTGTAGTGTCATCTTCGTCGTTTATAGAAATAGATCGCCTCAACCAATCTTGTGTGCAGACAAGTGCTTGAACCATGAATGGAGTTAGGGAGCTCCTGAATTGATCTAAAATACGGCCACCGGTGCTGAAGGCCGACTCTGATGCAACCGTAGATATAGGAATTGCTAAAACATCACGAGCCAAGTGTGACAACACTCAGAATCTCGAAGAATTGACCTTCCACCATGCAAGAATGTCGTTCATCTCGCCTTCGATGAAGATATGCCAGTATGCCACATGTTTCCCATCCTATCAATTAGGGAACCAAGGGGAACCCTGTTCTGCACCAATCCCCCAAAGAAAGAACTCAAATTGCTGACAAGAAAGGATGCACGGGGCACATAAAGCAGAAACTACTCATAAAGCAAGCCCCACCTGCCTTGAGATCGGCAGACGTGAAGAGGAAGAGCTCACCAGGGTTGGTGCGACTGGATTAGATGGCGAGATTGACCCCACCGAGAAGCAAGGTGGCACCAATTGGCATGGGCATTCCAGCGAGCACCCTGCACAGACTGTCGAGCGCGTACCTCTCATCCTCCTCCTCCTCGACCTCCACCACCGCGACTCACATACTTGTCCTATTCCTCCTCCTCGACCTCCACAGCAACTTATCACCGGTTCACCGCCGCCCCCGGAGAAGGTGCGTAGAAACAGATGGGCGGCAATTTATGCGGAGACGGATTTGGTAGAGGGAGCAAACGGGGTAGTAACGGGAGAGAAGAACGACGTTGGGTGTGGGGCGACGTGAAGAGTGTAAGGCAGAGCGGGGAGATTTCTCTCGGAAGAGACGACAACGAGGGCGAGGGGGTTGGGGGAGATTGGATCGTGGGATAGTGGGTGATTTTTTTCCTTTTTTCTCATTTTGTTACGTTGTATGAAACGCATCGAGTGAGGGGGATGAGGTGGGGAGGTAGAGGTTTTTTTTATTGTACTGGTTTTTTTATTGAACCAATTGGTTTTTGGACGGTTAAAAAATGGTGGAATGTTGTGGGTGGAAGGATAGCTAGTGTTAGGAGGTTGAACCATCACGACAGACGGCAGATCGCCCTTTGAAAGTAAAGATACTATGTATTGTTATTGCACGTGCAATGTTAGGGTGGACACACTCATGTGGCAGTCGTTTTGTGAGCTTCATGGCATGTGCAATAAAATAGCTTACAAATTAAACTCATTAGCAACATTTGTATTAACACGCAATGACACATAAATTAACAGGTATAAAATCAGCCATTTAATGTATTCTAGCAAACATATAACTCTGTTAAGTCAACAAGAGGCAAACATTACTACCACGCAAATGTAACTGCGGGATGTTGAGCTACTTCAACTACATTGGTGAATCCATACTGTTAAGCCTTAGGAATCTGTAAAACAAACTAATAGTTAAAACCTAGTCATTTTCATATATATATATATAGGAAAATGGCTATGTACTCTCGGGAGTACGTACTCCCGCTCTTCATGTACCACATGGATGACTCTTTTATACCTCATTATTATTTTTAATATACTTCATTAATAATTACTAGATACCTTAAAGTGAGTTTCATGAAAAAAATTATGCAAGTTTATATATATATATATATATATATATATATATATATATATATATATATATATATCTTAGCTGATAGGAATAAACACAATAACAATAGGCAAGAGCACATGCAGTCAGTGCATCACTTCATATTACATGTATCATGGAAGGAAGGCTATTATAGCAGGGACACATACGTAATTCTGGACCAAGATAAGGCACAAGATAAATTTGAAGGAGACCTGACTTAGTTGTGCAAATCTCTCAAAAAACAATTGCTCAAGGATATGGTGGTGTCAGCATCTGCTCGTGCAATCAGAGCAGACAGGGGCAATTGCTAATAACGCTCTGGACCAAAAGGTACTTCATTAATATAAAGGAATCTGGAGGAGGAGGGTGCTCTGAATAAGAAGTATTTGTTAAAAAAATCAAGGAAACATGAAATTAAGTTGGTCGGCGCCTCTTCCATGGCGGTGTTGCGCTCCTCTGCACCCTCCTCGTCGCCCCAGCTCGATTCAGTCCGGCTTCACCAACGGTTTTTCCTGGCCCACCTAGGATGCCATGATCCGCGACCTTGACCTCTCCGTCACCTAGGTCCTTCCCCATGGCTCTGACTGGAGCCTCCATGTTTGCTCTACTTCGACTTCTTCTTGGACAAAAAATGTTGAATAACTTCATGCGTGAGCGTGATGTGGTTATTGACGTTCAGCTCGGTGTCCAAGGCAACCATGGTCGGGTCTATCGCCAGCGGGCAGATGGCCAAGCACATTGGTTGGAAAGGGTTGAGAAAATCTTGACTCTTTCCTCACTCTGAATGAAAATCAGGAGTTGACCTTGTATTAGTCTCGAATCTCATGAGTTATTTATGCATGTGGCATTTGATATGATAATCAGAGAAGAGAAGTTGGTGTTGTGGGAAATGTGCACGTGAAGATTTTTTCCAAAAAAAGTTCAGCATTTTGTTCAATCCGTATGCTTGCAAGTTGCAACAAATCAATGCTTGACTACACTGAAATTCTATTCTTTTATACTCTAATAAAAGTGTAATGGACATGCCTACTGAATTTTCAATCGTTAATGATGGCAGCGATGCTGAGCATCACCGGTTGGCTCGCCATTTCCTTCACGAATGTATGGCATGATGCATCCACGTGTTTCCCAAGCTTATTTTTTGTCCTTTTTCTTCTCATGATGCTACAAGCTTCATGTTTGCTCATCGATGTTTAATCCACAGGACTCGTCATTTCTCTACATGGGACGGCTGCTTAGTGGTCCATGCATTTTTTTTGGAGAAGATGGTCCATTGTTTATACCTATGCACCCAAACCAAAACCAAATTAACCTTTTGGAATTATAACATTTTTACTTTATGCCTGGGCTTCAGTGCATGCTGATTTTTATGGCTTTATGCTTTAAGAGATTTAGTACTTCTTCCTCATATATACCAACTTATTTTATGGCCAATAGATTATTGAGCTACTTAATAGTTACCATACTAACTCTTATGTATGAATTAAGACATGCCATCATACCACGTCCATGTATACATAGCAGAGATATCTCCTCAGAGCAGAAGAGGATCGCTTGGCTGTGTGAAATCCTCAAAGCCAGAATCAGTAGCATCTATGTAAAAGAAAAGAAGCACGATAAGTATGCAACACAATATGAGAAGAACATATGAAATACTAATCTAAGTACAACATAAGCTTCCTGTGTATGAGCAAGATCGAAATGAATCATAATTAATGGTTATAGTCAATAAAATGACAGAATGAGTTATATTAACAATTGTAAGTACCTACTCTTGTTAGGTCTACTCGACAGTGTGCAATCAAAATCATGTGATAATTTTTTAACTATGTCACATCCGTGGAACCCTAGTCAAGTATAGCATTGTTCTCATATCTTCTTTGCATTGCATCCAAGAAAATTGCAACAATATCAAAGCAAGTGGTGAAGCAAAACTCAAAAACCCTAGCCACTTCTCAAATTCAAAGGAATTATAAGCTTGTTCAAATCAATGAACCCAAAATGGCCTCAAGAAAAGTTCAACTTTTCTGATAATTCTTGAAAGCAAATAAGCAATGAAGAAAACCATTTTCATAACACTTTTGGCATTTTAAATAAATGCAAAAATCTACTAGTTTCAAGTTTAAAATTTGAATTCAAAAACTTTAACTTTTCAAAAATGTTGAAAACTTCACGAATGGTTGGATATATTCCAACAAATATTCTGGTGTGTTCAAAATATTTTTTGTAAACTATTTTGGAGCTGAAATAAATAGCAAAACCAATAGTTAGTAAAGCAGAAGAACAAAACAGAGAAAAAAATGAGGAAAGACTTACCTGACGCTCACCTGGCCCAGGCCCAGTCACACTGTCGTCTTCCTCCTCGCCAGTAGGAGCAGGAGGTGGCCGCCGCGACGCCGCGCGCCTCCACGCAGCTCCATGCCTGCATGGCCGCCGCTTCGCGCTGGCGAGCGAGGGGATAACCTCCCCGAGCGCGTCCCTATCCGTTCGAGCGTCATTCCCCCTCTCCTCTCGGTTCTCTCCTCCCTCCTCCTGCCGCCATTGTCAGAAGCTTGAGCTCGAGGAGCCTGAGCTCTCTGGCCACACGGAAGCCCCCCCCGAGTGTTCCATCCTCTCCTTAACATCGAGCCCTACATGCACGTCGACGAAACCATCCTCCCCGAGCCCTGCAACGCCTTCAGTACCGTCATCTTCAACCTCCGGCCGCCGGCAAATCGATGGTGGATCGCCGGCTACAGCCCCTCCCCGAGTAGTCTGAGCCCAGCTTCGCCTCCACCGTGAGCTTGCGAGCATTTCCCCTCTGTTTCCCCTCTGTCTCTGGCACTCTAGCCCCGAGACCCATGAACCCGAGCTCCGGCAGCCGCCTCGGGTCGTCGTCGGCATGCTTCGGCCACCCATAGCCCCTCCTGATGCCCGTAGAGGATGAGGCCGAGCCTGGGGATCATCCCAGTGCTCTCGGCACTCGATTCCGAGCACCACAACACGATTCGGTGCGTCTCCGGCGAAGATCCGCCGCGAATCTGGTCGCCGCCGGTCAGTCTCCGGCGGGGGACAACATGGCCAGCCTAATCCCGGTGGGTTAGCTCTAAGCAGCCACTCATAGTGGGCCCTAGCAGTGGGTCAAACCCACTTAGGGGCTGGTCAGCGCGGGATTAGCTCGTGAGACGCTGACCAGTGGCCCCCACCCATCACGTTTGACCTGACCAGGTCAGTTGACCTGCTGACGCATTGCTGATGTGGTTATGACGCAATAAAGAGTTTTCTGAATTAAAAGAATTCCAGAAAAATGACAAAACTTTTAAAATCATAGAAATTAATCTGTAACTCCAATGAAAATAATTTATATATGAAAAAGTATTAGAAAAATCCAAGGAATCTGAATATGTCATTTTCAAACATGTTTGAAAATGTTACTGGACCAAACATATAGAATAATGAATAAGTTAAATTTTATAAATGCTTTGTAGATGGAATTTGAAAATCATTTGAATTCCACTTCAAATCCTATGATCAAACATTGTTCAATCACAACCAGCAACATAGCATATCATTTCCATGCATGTTAAAAACAAGTTGATCTGAGCATCAGGTCGAATCATTTAAAATGGTATTCGAGAATACCTCGTTTGAAGTGATATTCGAGTTTGATTCAAATCAACTTCAAACCTAATATATGTTAGCTATAATAGCATACCACCTTGCATCCTCATGCATCATCTTGTTGCATATGATTGTTATTGATTGTTGTCATTCCTTTCGGTAGGCTCCGCTCCTCCGCATTCCACCGAATATCCGACTGACGGATATTGTCCCTCCTCTGAGCAACAAGGCAACCAACCATTTTGATCATCCCAATAAATCCCATGTTCTCACTCCTGCACTTATTTATTGCATTAGGATCAAATGCTTCAACTGCTTTTGCCACGTTAGTTGAACCCACTTCCTTTGCATGACCTGTCCTTGTCACAGTAAATAGCTGAACCTTGCAACCTAGCATACCTGGTAGTTTCTTGAGCCATGATGTGCCTTATCCTGCTATGCATGCTATGCTTAGAATTGTGTATGGTCTGTCATCTGGGAGATGAACAGAATTGTGAGAATGTGTTTAGTAAGTAAAGGTTGTGTGTTGAACCTGATTTGGTAAAGGTACCGGTGAAAGGCTATGTAGGAGTACATGGCGGGTTGTTTCATTGGAACCATCCTTAGGAACTGAGTTCCGTGTATGTAATCCAAGACTAGATACTACCACACGTTGGGATACTTAATTGACCCTCTCGACTTATTAATCGCTTAGTACTCGGTCCAGGAGTTGCAAGTAGTTTCTGGTGTTCATAGTCATGCTGGAGGCCGTGCATAGCACTGACCTGAGAGGTGGGCTGTGATGCGGTAGGCAGTGGCATGGTGTACCAAGTGGCACCCGGATGGTGGGCTTGGGAACCCTGCGCACATCATTTGGGGCCGTGGCGGAAACCTCGGCCGGACTTCCGTGCGGGTTACCCTCAGATAGGCGATAAACCTGGACTAAGTATTAGCGTGGTTAACGGTCGTGGCTGACTCCCTCCCTGGGCTTCCGCTTGAAGGTTGCCGAGGTGCATGACGTGCACATGGCGATAAGTGGCGAGAGCGTGCGTGACGAAGTACACCCCTGCAGGGTTATGATCTATTCGAATAGTCGCGTCCGCAGATATGGACTACTTGGAGACATATGTTGTTCATAGATAACTTCAATGGCGACTCATAAAATTGTCAAGATAAGCATGAGTGTCGTGGACGGCATTTCCGTATGGGGACAGAATGATTCCACGATAGAGTATTGTTGTGGTGTTAGTGGACTCGTGTGCGAGAAATCAAGTTGTCAAAAATTATTTAAAAATGCAAGTTGTCTAGCCACGAGTCAAATGCTGGCTTCCCGCATGAAACCCCACAATTCCTTATTGATACATTGCATGAGTAGATAGTTATCCTAAAGTCTTGCTGAGTACTCGTGTACTCATGTTTGCTTAATAATTTGTTGCAGAGGTTGCTAATGACCCTAATGGAGGGTTCTTCCTAGACATCGACGACGACGAGTAGCTGGTGTCCCAGCTACGATCTGGCCCTAGGGTGGGTCTATAGTATAGTCAGGCCACGTGCCTTCTAGTTTCATGTGTCTGTACTCAGACAGTTTAATTACTTCCGCTGGCTTGTAACTTGAATGACTGTTATGATGGGTCGTGAGACCCCTACTATGTAATATTATCTGTGTGGCTCTTCCGAGCCTCTTAAATAAAGCTTGTATGTTTATGGTTATGTTGTGATGCCATCAATGTATCTATACATATCGGTATGCCATGCGTACGTGTGTCGTACTTGATATGTATGGGGTTCGATTACCTAGCTGTAGACTTTAGTAGCATTCCTTACAGGGAATTGCCCCTTTATGATCCAACGAGCCATGGTAGCTCGCTACTGCTCCGGACATATTGGTTGACCGGCGTGTGTCCTTCTTAGCTGCTGTGTCTGTCCCCTTTGAGGAAATGTCACGCGATGTAATGGAGTCCTTGTAGCTTGCTACGACTCGTCTACACTCGCTGGTGACCGACACCTACTTTGTTGGGTCATGTATGCATGTCCCCTGTGCGGAACTGCCACTTTGGTTTATGACTAGACATGTCGATCCGGGTTCTTTGTCATTGGATTGCTAGCGACACAATTGCATACGCGAGTCAAAAGGCGCAAACGGTCCCGGCTAAGGTAAGGCTGCAGCTGTGGGGTTAACCGTGTGTGAGACCGCAAAGAGTTGCGATGTGTTACAGGCTGGATTCCTATGGCTTAGGATCAGGGTCCCGATAGCGTTGGTATCAGAGACTGACTAACTGTAGGACTACTAAGCCAAACTGGTCAAAGTTGAGTCTAGAATTGCTTTAGTTATATATAAGGGAATTGTTTGTGGAAGGGAACGTAAGACTCTTGTTCTCTTCTCAAGTTATTCCATTCTGGTCATCCTCGTCTTTTCTGCAGGAATTAAGGACTAGGTTACTCATCTTCTTCTAGGCTCGTGTTTCTGATCGGTAGATTATAGGACTACGGGTCGAGAGTTATAGTGGGTTTCTTTATCCCTAGGAAAGAGGAAGTAAGTTTGATGATCACAGAATTGAACTTGATAGTTGAGCGGTTACGCTATTCTATTTTTGGGTTGTCTCAAAATTGTTTTTGAGCATTTACAGCCGTTATGCTGCCCAATTTTGCATTCAGAGCTCTAATGCTTTTGCATTACTCTCTATTTTCAGATGCCTGACCGTCTTTCTCGTCAGGTGGTTCGTCTGACCAGGTGCATTGATGTGTCGGGTCATACGGCCATGCTGATCAGGGTGATGTCGGTGTGCGGTTACCGCTGGTACCCAGAGTACACAGTGGAGGAACAGTACCGAGACTTCAACCAGAGCTAGTATATCTGCACTGTTAGGGTATTTCCAGACTACCCTGGAGCTGAGGAGCCAATCCATTGGTCCTATGGATTGGGAGTCACTGTTGACATGGCAGTACAAGATGCTGCCTATTCAATGCTGACCATTATGAGGGCGAGACATGCACTGTTGCAAAATTCAGAGTTCTGCTATGTTCCTGCCTCTCAGCCTGGTGAAGAGGGATATCTCAGTGGGGTTTATTTTGATTCCTCTATGGAGGATCCGCTATTGCAGTCCACTGCTGAGATGCTAGAGAACAGAGACAAGGATGCTCGTGCTCTCTGCATGGAGCTTTATGCCACACGTGCCCGTGTGTGGACGGCTTTGACGCAGCTGGCACCGGTAGTCCAGACAGGGTACAGAGATATGGAGATGCTGAACCCTGTTAGGACCCATCTTCCAGCCCATGTTGACTGACCCGCTATAGGAGGAGTCACCCCTCTTCGGGGACCCCTACCACCACCAGTCAGGGGACCAAGGCCACATCCGTGTCCTTATGGATTCCAGGTATCTCAGGCCAGAGTATTTCCTGATCCGTGGGTTGAGCTTCCAGGCCATGGAGGCAATCTTTATGAGATGTTCAATGCGGATGCCTGAGCTGTGAGTGGAAGGATAGTATGGTAGTAGCTGTACGTTCACAGTCCTATGTGACTTGTGAAGCATGCTTGTGATGTGAAATGAATTCCGGAGGCCTAGATAAATAATGTATAGGAAGCTTGTAAGCCACTGATGAGTAGTTTCATAATTTCAGTAGTTTGCCCTTTGGTTAAGGTTGTACTGAACTATCTAAGGGTGTGTATGAACCATGGTGTATATATAGCAGTTGCTTGTTACCATGTTGTTCGGATATTCATTTCCGCATTCCACGTGTTCAGCGCATTCTTAATCCATAGCTAGTATTGATGATGATATTGGTCTAAGCTGTGAGTTTGTTTGTCAGGATGGTGTTCACCAGGTTGAACCATGCCCCTGCTCATGAGCAAGGCGAAGGTAGTCAAGTGTCGCTGGAAGTCCTGCCTCACCCGCCCTCTCTGGCGGAAGTGATGCTTGAGGAAGATAGGAACAAAAGGGAGACCAACTGACTGTTAGAGCGTATTGAGCATAATACGGCTCGTCAGCCTAGGAATGTTGTAGTGTCCCTCAATGACTTTGTGAAGCTGAATCCTCCAAAGTTCCATCACTCCGTCGATCCCCTCGACGCCGATGATTGGTTGTGCAGTATCTCACGTAAGATTCGCTCTGTGAATGTTTCTGAGGCCGACAAGGTGACCTTTGCAGCTTCTTGAAGGACCCACCAATCTATGGTGGGAGAACTTTGAAGCTATGCGTCCTGCTGAACCAACAACCACGTGGGCAGACTTCAGTGCAGCCTTCCGTGTGCACCATATTCCAGACGGCCTGATGGACAGAAAGAGAGAGGAGTTATGTGCATTCACCGAGGGAAAGTTGACCGTGGATGCCTATAGCCGCGAGTTCGGTAACCTCGCCCGCTATGAAACAGAGGAGGTGTCTACTGATGCCAAGAAGCAAGCAAGATTCCGTAAGGGTCTGAGCCCTGAGCTTCGTCGTGATCTGCGCCTCCACGAGTGTGCAAGCTTCCAAGCCCTGGTCAACAAGGTGATCAGTGCCGAGACTGGTCATACCGACTTTCAAGCCACAAGGAAGCACTCCCGTGACTTTGGCTCGTCATCTGGCTCCGCGTTTCCAAAACGTAGGCTGTGGGTTCCAAACAGTTCTCTGCCGCCAAGATACACTCTGAGGCCATCCTACGTGGCGCCTCAGACGAATCAGACCAACCCTCCAACAAAAACCTATGGTGGTCCAGCTAGCAATGTTGCACCACGTGCCAACCAAGTGATATGCTACAAGTGTGGAGAACCAGGGCACTATTCCCGTGAGTGTCCTCAGAATGTGGGTGCCAAGCAACCCGGAAAGTCTGTCGGGCATGGCAAGTCGGGCAAAGCTTACTATGTGAAGCCAACTCCTGCACGTGGCTGTGTGAAATATGTCCCAGCAGAAGAAGCTGCAGATGATCCTGACGTCATACTGGGTATGCTTCTTGTTAATCATCACCCAGCGTCTGTTCTTTTTGATACTGGGTCTTCTCATTCCTTCATTTCAGAAAGTTATGCACAGTTGCATAACATGTCTTTTTGTGATATGCCAATTCCATTGGTTGTCCAAACCCCTGGTAGCAAGTGGCAAACCTCTAGGATAACCTATGGCAATGAAATTCTAGTAGACAGGCTAGTTTTTCTAGCCTCATTGATAGCCCTGAAATCTTCGGATATTAATATCATCTTGGGTATGGACTGGATGTCAGCTCACTATGCCAAGATTGATACTCATTCTAGAAATGTTCAGCTTACCCATCCCTCGGGTGAGATAGTCAATGTCTCTACTCGAGTTGCCAAATGCCAACTCTATTCCCTCAATGCCAACCCTCTTCCGGAACTTGAAGACATTCCGGTAGTCCGTGACTTCCCGGATGTTTTTCCAGAGGAACTGCCAGGAATTCCACCTAACAGAGATGTAGAGTTTGTGATAGATCTTGTTTCGGGAACTGTTCCAATAGCCAGAAGACCATATAAGATGGCACCCCTGGAGCTAGCCGAACTTAAGAAGCAATTAGATGAGGCCTTGAATAAAGGTTTCATTCGTCCTAGCTCTTCTCCTTGGGCTTGCCCCGTCCTCTTCGTCAAGAAGAAAGACGGAACGGATCAGATGGTTGTAGATTACCGACCAGTTAATCTGGTCACCATAAAGAACAAGTATCCGCTCCCCAGGATCAGTGACCTGTATGATCAGCTCGCTGGATCCTCAGTCTTCTCCAAAATGTATTTGAGGTTGGGATACCATCAAATCAAGATCAAGAACGGGGACATTCCAAAAATGGCCTTTGTTACTCATTATGGCCAATACGAGTACACCGTCATGTCCTTCGGTTTAACCAATGCCCTAGCCACCTTCTCTCGTCTGATGAATTCAATCTTCATGGAGTATTTGGATAAGTTCGTCGTGGTATACCTCGATGATATTCTCATCTACTCGAAGAACAAACGGGAACATGCCGAGCATCTAAGGCTGGTATTGATGAAACTTCGGGAGCATCGCCTTTATGCCAAGTTTTCAAAATGTGAATTTTGGTTACCAGAAGTGACCTATATAGGTCACGTAATCTCTGGTAAGGGTTTTGTTGTCAATCCCGAGAGAGTTCAAGCCGTCCTTGATTGGACTCAACCTGAATCGGTTAAGCAAGTTAGTAGTTTTCTTGGTCTAGCGAGCTATTGTCACCGCTTTGTCGAGAATTTATCCAAGGTTGCAAAGCCTCTAACTGAACTCCTCAAGAAGGATAAAAAGTTCGAGTGGACACCACAGTGTGAGCATAGTTTTCAGGAACTGAAAAGACGCCTGACTTCCGCACCTGTGTTGTTACCACCAGATTTTTCTAAGGACTTTGTTATCTATTACGACGCCTCGCGACAAGGATTAGGTTGCATCCTCATGCAAGATCGTCATGTGATTGCATACGCATCTCGACAGTTGCATCCACATGAGGATAATTATCCCACACATGATCTTGAGCTTGCAGCTGTAGTCCATGCACTAAAAACCTGGCGACATTACCTTCTGGGTAATCATTGCGAAATATTCACTGATCACCGAAGTCTGAAATATATCTTCACCCAGCCGGATTTGAATCTCAGGCAAAGACGGTGGGTTGAGTTGATCTCGGATTATGACTTAGGGATAACTTACACCCCGGGGAAGGCCAATGTTATGGCTGATGCACTAAGTCGTAAACCTGATTGTAACAATTTGATGCTACAACAAGGTCAACCACATCTCTATGAGGAATTTCGGAAGTTAAATCTCCATATCGTTCCTCAAGGATTCCTCTCTACCCTGGTGGCAAAGCCTACTCTTAGGGATCAAATCATAGCCGTGGAGGCTTATGATAAGGGTATATCCTGGATCAAGGAGAATATTGCTAGCGGTAACGCTAGGGATTTCTCCATCAATGAGAAAGGTGTTGTGTTCTTTCAGAACCATTTAGTGGTTCCTAAGAGCAAACGTCTGCGGCAATTGATCCTTAAGGAGGCTCATGATTCTCCTATCACCAGTCATCCCGGTAGTACTAAGATGTATCAGGACCTACGCCAGAGGTTCTGGTGGACTAGGATGAAGAGAGAAATTGTTGAGTTCGTTGCAAACTGCGACGTTTGTCGTCGAGTTAAGGCAGAACATCAAAGGCCTGCTGGCACCCTTCAACCTTTAGCTATTCCTGAATGGAAATGGGATAAAGTTAGTATGGATTTCATTACCGGATTTCCCAAGACCAAGAAAGGAAATAATGCTATCTTTGTGGTCATTGACCGTCTCTCCAAAGTACCTCATTTTCTTCCAGTTCGTGAGAGTATAACAGCTAGTCAGCTAGCAGAGTTATATATCTCTCGAATAGTGTCTCTTCATGGTGTTCCCCTGGGGATTAACTCAGACAGTAGGAGTATCTTTACTTCTCGCTTCTAAGAAAGTTTTCAGAATGCTATGGGGACTCACTTATCTTTTAGCACTGCTTTCCATCCTCAATCAAGTGGTCAAGTAGAAAGAGTGAATCAAATCCTAGAATATATGCTCCGAGCTTGTGTTATATCATTCGGTATGAATTGGGAGAAGTGCCTTCCATTCGTCGAATTTGCTTATAACAATAGTTATGAATCAAGCCTGGGCAAAGCCCCTTTTGAAGTTCTCTATGGACGAAGATGTCGAACACCTCTTAATTGGTCAGAAACCGGAGAGAGGCAACTCTTTGGCCCGGATATGATCCAGGATGCAGAAGAGCAGGTTCGCATTATTCGTGAAAAGTTGAAAACAGCCCAATCTCGTCAAAAGAGCCATTATGATCGTCATCATAAGGCTGTGACCTTTGAAGTTGACGAGAAGGCTTACCTTCGGGTTACACCTTTGAAGGATACCCATCGATTCGGTATCAAGGGCAAGTTGGCTCCTCGTTACATTGGTCCTTTTCGCATTCTTGCCAAACGAGGAGAAGTTGCCTACCAGTTGGAACTTCCTCCGCATATTTCCAAGGTTCATGATGTCTTCCACGTCTCACAACTCAAGCATTGCTTTTCGGATCCTACCCGTGAAGTGGACCACGAAACGCTTGATCTCCAAGATAATCTTTCATACCGAGAATACCCTGTGCGTATTCTTGATCAAGCTGAGCGTACCACTCGACGTCAAAACCTCAAGTTTCTTAAAGTTCAATGGTCAAATCATTCTGAGAAGGAGGCAACTTGGGAAAGAGAGGATCGTCTCCGACTTGAGTATCCTGCGTTATTCCCGACGACTTCTAAATCTCGGGACAAGATTCTTTTGACTGGGGGTGAGTTGTCACATCCGTGGAACCCTAGTCAAGTATAGCATTGTGCTCATATCTTCTTTGCATTGCATCCAAGAAAATTGCAACAATATCAAAGCAAGTGGTGAAGCAAAACTCAAAAACCCTAGCCACTTCTCAAATTCAAAGGAATTATAAACTTGTTCAAATCAATGAACCCAAAATGGCCTCAAGAAAAGTTCAACTTTTCTGATAATTCTTGAAACCAAATAAGCAATGAAGAAAACCATTTTCATAACACTTTTGGCATTTTAAATAAATGCAAAAAGCTACTGGTTTCAAGTTTAAAATTTGAATTCAAAAACTTTAACTTTTCAAAAATGTTGAAAACTTCAGGAATGGTTGGATATATTCCAACTAATATTCTGGTGTGTTCAAAATATTTTTTGTAAACTATTTTGGAGCTAAAATAAATAGCAAAACCAATAGTTAGTAAAGCAGAAAAACAAAACAGAGAAAAAAATGAGGAAAGACTTACCTAACGCTCACCTGGCCCAGGCCGAGTCGCGCTATCGTCTTCCTCCTCGCCAGTAGGAGCAGGAGGTGGCCGCCGCAACGCCGCGCGCCTCCACGCAGCTCCCTGCCTGCCTGGCCGCCGCTTCGCGCTGGCGAGCACGGGGATAACCTCCCCGAGCGCGTCCCTATCCGTTCCCGAGCGCCATTCCCCCTCTCCTCTCGGTTCTCTCCTCCCTCCTCCTGCCGCCATTGTCAGAAGCTTGAGCTCGAGGAGCCCGAGCTCTCTGGCCACAGGGAAGCCCCCCGAGTGTTCCATCCTCTCCGCAACGTCGAGCCCGACACGCACGTCAACGAAACCATCCTCCCCGAGCCCTGCAACGCCTCCAGTGCCGTCGTCTTCAACCTTCGGCCGCCGGCAAATCGACGGTGGTTCGTCGGCTACAGCCCCTCCCCGAGAAGTCTGAGCCCAGCTTCGCCTCCACTGTGAGCTTGTGAGCATTTCCCCTCTGTTTCCCCTCTCTCTCCGACACTCTAGCCACGAGACCCATGAACCCGAGCTCCGGCAGCCGCCTCGGCTCGTCGCCGGCATGCTCCGGCCACCCATAGCCCCTCCTGATGCCCGTAGAGGATGAGGCCGAGCCTGGGGATCATCCCAGTGCTCTCGGCACTCGACTCCGAGCACCACAACATGATTTGGTGCGTCTCCAGCGAAGATCCGCCACGGATCTGGTCGCCGCCGGTCAGTCTCCGGCGGGGGACGACGTGGTCGGCCTAATCCCGGTGGATTAGCTCTAAGCAGCCACTGACAGTGGGCCCTAGCAGTGGGTCAAACCCACTTAGGGGTTGGTCAGCGCGGGATTAGCTCGTGAGACGCTGACCAGTGGCCCCCACCCGTCGGTTTGACCTGACCAGGTCAGTTGACTTGCTGACGCATTGCTGATGTGGTTCTGACGCAATAAAGAGTTTTCTGAATTAAAAGAATTCCAGAAAAATGCCAAAACTTCTAGAAATCATAGAAATTAATTTGTAACTCCAATGAAAATAATTTATATATGAAAAAGTATCAGAAAAATCCAAGAAATCTGAATATGTCATTTTCAAACATGTTTGAAAATGTTACTGGACCAAACATATAGAATAATGAATAAGTTAAATTTTATAAATGCTTTGGAGATGGAATTTGAAAATCATTTGAATTCCCCTTCAAATGCAATGATCAAACATTGTTCAATCACAACTAGCAACTTAGCATATCATTTCCATGCATGTTAAAACAAGTTGATCTGAGCATCAGGTCGAATCAATTAAAATGGTATTCGAGAATACCTCATTTGAAATGATATTCGAGTTTGATTCAAATCAACTTCAACCTAATATATGTTAGCTATAATAGCATACCACCTTGCATCCTCATGCCATGCTCATGCATCATCTTGTTGCATATGATTGTTATTGATTGTTGTCATTCCTTTCGGTAGGCTCCGCTCCTCCGGATTCCACCGAATATCCGACTGACGGATATTGTCCCTCCTTTGAGAAACAAGGCAAGCAACCATTTTGATCATCCCGATAAATCCCACGTTCTCGCTCCTGCACTTATTTATTGCATTAGGATCAAATGCTTCAAATGCTTTTGCCACGTTAGTTGAACCCACTTCCTTTGCATGACCTGTCCTTGTCACAGTAAATAGCTGAACCTTGCAACCTAGCATACCTGGTAGTTGCTTGAACCATGATGTGCCTTATCCTGCTATGCTTAGAATTGTGTTTGGTCTGTCATCCGGGAGATGAACAGAATTGTGAGAATGTGTTCAGTAAGTAAAGGTTGTGTGCTGAACCTGATTTGGTAAAGGTACCGGTGAAAGGCTATCTAGGAGTACATGGCGGGTTGTTTCATTGGAACCGTCCTTAGGAACTGAGTTATGTGTATGTAATCCAAGACTAGATACTACCACACGTTGGGATACTTAATTGACCCTCTCGACTTATTAATCGCTTAGTACTCGGTCCAGGAGTTGCAAGTAGTTTCTGGTGTTTTATAGTCATGCTGGAGGCCGTGCATAGCGCTGACCTGAGAGGTGGGCTGTGATGCGGTAAGCAGTGGCACGGTGTACCAAGTGGCACCAGGATGGTGGGCTTGGGAACCCTGCGCACATCATTTGGGGCCGTGGCGGAAACCTCGGCCGGACTTCCATGCGGGTTACCCTCAGATAGGCGATAAACCTGGACTAAGTATTAGCGTGGTTAACGGTTGTGGCCGACTCCCTCGCTGGGCTTCCGCTTGAAGGTTGCCGAGGTGCATCATGTGCACATGGCGATAAGTGGCGAGAGCGTGTGTGACGAAGTACACCCCTGCAGGGTTATGATCTATTCGAATAGCCGCGCCCGCGGATATGGACTACTTGGAGACATATGTTGTTCATAGATAACTTCAATGGCTACTCATAAAATTGTCAAGATAAGTGTGAGTGTCGTGGACGGCATTTCCGTATGGGGACGGAATGATTCCACGATAGAGTATTGTTGTGGTGTTAGTGGACTCGTGTGCGAGAAATCAAGTTGTCAAAAATTATTTAAAAATGCAAGTTGTCTAGCCACGAGTTAAATGTTGGCTTCCCGCATGAAACCCCGCAATTCCTTATTGATACATTGCATGAGTAGATAGTTATCCTGTACTCATGTTTGCTTAATAATTTGTTGCAGAGGTTGCTAATGACCCTAATGGAGGGTTCTTCCTAGACATCGACGACGACGAGTAGCTGGTGTCCCACCTACGATCTGGCCCTAGGGTGGGTCTGTAGTATAGTCAGGCCACGTGCCTTCTAGTTTCATCTGTATGTACTCAGACATTTTAATTACTTCCGCTGGCTTGTAACTTGAATGACTGTTATGATGGGTCGTGAGACCCCTACTGTGTAATATTATATGTGTGGCTCTTCCGAGCCTCTTAAATAAAGCTTGTATGTTTATGGTTATGTTGTGATGCCATCGATGTATCTATGCATATCAGTATGCCATGCGTACGTGTGTCATACTTGATATGTATGGGGTTCGATTACCTAGTCGTAGACTTTAGTAGCATTCCTTACAGGGAAATGCCCCTTTGTGATCCAACAAGCCATGGTAGCTCGCTACTGCTCCGGACACATCGGTTGACCGGCGTGTGTCCTTCTTAGCTGTTGTGTCTGTCCCCTTTGGGGAAATGTCATGCGATGTAATGGAGTCCTTGTAGCTTGCTACGACTCGTCTACACTCGCTGGTGACCGACACCTGCTTTGCTGGGTCATGTATGCATGTCCCTGTGCGGAACTGCCACTTTGGTTTATGACTAGACATGTCGATCCGGGTTCTTTGTCATTCGATTGCTAGCGACACAATTGCATACGCGAGTCAAAAGGCGCAAACGGTCCCGGCTAAGGTAAGGTTGCAGCCGTGGGGTTAACCGTGCGTGAGATCGCAAAGAGATGCGATGTGTTACAGGCTGGAATCCTATGGCTTAGGATCGGGGTCCCGACAGCGTTGGTATCAGAGCCTGACTGACTGTAGGACTACTAAGCCAAACTGGTCGAAGTTGAGCCTAGAATTGCTTTAGTTATATATAAGCGAATTGTTTGTGGAAGGGAACGTAAGACTCTTGTTCTCTTCTCAAGTTATTCCATTCTGGTCATCCTCGTCTTTTTTATGGGAATTAAGGACTAGGTTACTCATCTTCTTCTAGGCTCGTGTTTCTGATCGGTAGATTATAGGACTACGGGTCGGGAGTTATATTGGGTTTCTTTATCCCTAGGAAAGAGGAAGTAAGTTTGATGATCAGAGAATTGAACTTGATAGTTGAGTGGTTACACTATTCTATTTTTGGGTTGTCTCAAAATTGTTTTTGAGCATTTACAGCCGTTATGCTGCCTAATTTTGCATTCAGAGCTCTAATGCTTTTGCATTACTCTCTATTTTCAGATGCCTGGCCGTCCTTCTCGTCAGGTGGTTCGTCTGACCAGGTGCATTGATGTGCCGGGTCATACGGCCATGCTGGTCAGGGTGATGTCGGTGTGCGGTTACTGCTGGTACCCAGAGTACACAGTGGAGGAACAGTACCGAGACTTCAACCAGAGCTAGTATATCTGCACTGTTAGGGTATTTCCAGACTACCCTGGAGCTGAGGAGCCAATCCATTGGTCCTATGGATTGGGAGTCACTGTTGACATGGCAGTACAAGATGCTGCCTATTCAATGGTGACCATTATGAGGGCGAGACATGCACTGTTGCAGAATTCAGAGTTCTGCTATGTTCCTGCCTCTCAGCCTGGTGAAGAGGGATATCTCAGCGGGGTTTATTTTGATTCCTCTATGGAGGATCCGCTATTGCAGTCCACTGCTGAGATGCTAGAGAACACAGACAAGGATGCTCGTGCTCTCCGCATGGAGCTTTATGCCACAGGTGCCCGTTTGTGGATGGCTTTGACGTAGCTGGCACCGGTAGTCCAGACAGGGTACGGAGATATGGAGGTGCTGAACCCTGTTAGGACCCATCTTCCGGCCCATGTTGACTGGCCCGCTATAGGAGGAGTCACCCCTCTTCGGGGATCCCTACTACCACCAGTCAGGGGACCAAGGCCACATCCATGTCCTTATGGATTCCGGGTATCTCAGGCCAGAGTATTTCCTGATCCGCAGGTTGAGCTTCCAGGCCATGGAGGCAATCTTTATGAGATGTTCAATGCGGATGCCTGAGCTATGAGTGGAAGGATAGTATGGTAGTAGTTGTACGTTCACAGTCCTGTGCGACTTGTGAAGTATGCTTGTGATGTGAAATGAATTCCGGAGGCCTAGATAAATAATGTATAGGAAGCTTGTAAGCCACTGATGAGTAGTTTCATAATTTCAGTAGTTTGCCCTTCGGTTAAGGTTGTACTGAACTATCTAAGGGTGTGTATGAACCATGGTGTATATATAGCAGTTGCTTGTTACCATGTTGTTCGGATATTCATTTCCGCATACCATGTGTTCAGTGCATTCTTAATCCATAGCTAGTATTGATGATGATATTGGTCTAAGCTGTGAGTTTGTTTGTTAGGATGATGATATTGGTCTAAGTTGTGAGTTTGATGATGATATTGGTCTAAGCTGTCAGTTTGGGGAAATTTCACGCGATGTAATGGAGTCCTTGTAGCTTGCTACGACTCGTCTACACTCGCTGGTGACCGACACCTGCTTTGCTGGGTCATGTATGCCTGTCCCTGTGCGGAACTGCCACTTTGGTTTATGACTAGACATGTCGGTCCGGGTTCTTTGTCATTGGATTGCTAGCGACACAATTGCATACGCGAGTCAAAAGGCGCAAACGGTCCTGACTAAGGTAAGGCTGCAGCCGTGGGGTTAACCGTGCGTGAGACCGCAAAGAGATGCGATGTGTTACAGGCTGGATTCCTATGGCTTAGGATCGGGGTCCCGACAAACTATTTCTAATCCAATAGATGGGAGACAACACAAAGACTGATATTCTAGGTTTGAAAGAAGAATCAAATACCAAAGGCTATCTGAACTTACTTATGAATCATGCCAGCGTTGGTCCACTACATCCTCATGATAACACTATCAATCATTAGATTGGTTTCCAACCATTAGTATGTCCACCCTTGAGAAGTCAAGGATAGGGTGCTACAATTAGGATCCCTATCAGATAAACCGATAACTATATTTCTTGATGTAATTGGATGGATTCCACTACCATAACAACAGGTGGATGCAGCCGCTCAATCCGGGTGGGGAGCATACAAATATACAAAATAGGGATATTAGAAGATGATGATTTCTTTAACAGTTTGATATATAGTGTCATAATATTTTATGGATGGTTAATCCCATATCTAAATGCCACATATCTTGATTCATGCCTAGCAAAAATTCCAACATTTTCTAGAACCAGGAACAATCGATGCATTGTGAATGGCAAGGAGAACTAGAGCTAGGTACAATCTATTTACGGATATACAAGAATTAGTAAAATTGAGAGTTTCAAATCTAAGTAAACACCTATTATTCCTACAACTCCCCTGCATCAACTAACAGTCTAATACATGCGAGATGGTAGCATATATTGAGCGATTCAACTTAGTTACTCGCTTATTGCAGCCACTACAACAAAATATGCAGATTATAGAACATATAAAGGGGGGAAGGAAGTTTGTGTCTTCGGGCACCTTGGTGCCCTTTTTTGAAAAAAAATCGAAAAATATATTTAAAAGATTCAAAAATAATTCGATGGAAACTTCTATGTATTCATTACGAATCAGTGAAAATTCGTTTTGAGAAAATGTAATTTGTAAGCTGTACAAAAATAACAAAATTCACGACCAAAACAAAAAAAGAAGCCCATTTAAAAATACATATTTTTCTTTTTTGTATGCCACATGTGAAAGTAAAATGATTTGAAATTTTACAAATGCATAATATACATGTTTGTGTGTTTCTTCAAAAAGTTCAGTTTTTTTACGTTGTAGAAATATGATTTTTGAAAACGGGCACCATGGTACCCGTGCACCATTGCTAATTTTCGGGGGGGGGGGGGGGGGGCTGCTACTGTACATGCACTGCTCAAAGTAAATTGGTTCATCTGAACCTCTGTTGAGCTGCGCAGTGCCTATCAGGAAGCTCGCCATGGTCCGTTAGTCGACTGTTTCCCTCCTCTGCTCTTCTAGCTCTGTTCTATTCTGTTAGATTGCTAGATGGTTTCTCTGTTTCTTGTCTCCTCTGTTTCGCATACCAGTGGTTAAATACATTGGATGTTTTGCAGAAATGGCAACCGGGCAAATGCGGTAGCGGCGGCTCCGAGGCCACAAAAGCCAGGTTAAAGAAGATCTATGGAGTGTACGCAGATAATTTCTTTGCTCTTGTTCTTCCTATGGCTTTTGGCGTTGAGATTGATTCTTACTGTAGAAAGAATGTGATGCTTTGTTGTTGCATACGAGCTCTTGCTTGATGTATCTATTCAATTTACCCACGAGAAAGAGACAAGCATACAGAGTGGCGTGGTTCGAACATGAACACGCCTGCAGTTCTTTCAGACCCCAACAAGCGTATACCCTAGGACGTCGGAGGATAAGCAGAAGAGCATGCAAATGTAGGAGAAAAGCTACAGAGCAAGCCTGGTCATGGAAATAGATTCACCGGTTGGAAAAGGTAGGATGCTTGGTACCTGGTCGGATAGGTCCTTCCCCACGGCTCTAACTGGAGCCTCCATGTTTGCTCTGCTTCGACTTCTTCTTGGACAAAAAGTGTTGAATAACTTCATGCCTGAGCGTGATGTGGTTATTGACGTTCCGCTCGATGTCCAACGCAACCATGGTCGGAGCCATCGTGAGCGGCCAGATGGCCAAGCACATTGGCTGGAAAGGGTTGAGAAAATCTTGACCCTTTCCTCACTTTGAATGAAAATTAGGTGTTGACCTTGTATTAGTCTCGAATCTCATGAGTTACTTATGCATGTGGCATTTGATATGATAATCAGAGAAGAGAAGTTGGTGTTGTGGAAAATGTGCACGTGAAGATTTTTTCCGAAAAAAGTTCAGCATTTTGTTCAATCAGTATGCTTGCAAGTTGCAACAAATCAATGCTTGACTACACTGAAATTCTATTCTTTTATACTCTAATAACAGTGTAATGGACATGCCTACTGAATTTACAGTCGTTAACGATGGCAGCGAAGCTGAGCATCACCGGTTGGGTCACCATCTCCTTCATGAATGTATGGCATGATGCACCCACGTGTTTCCCGAGCTTATTTTTTGCCTTTTTTATTCTCATGATGCTACAAGCTTCATGTTTGGTGATCGATGTTTAATCCATAGGACTCATCATTTCTCTACATGGGACGGCTGCTTAGTGCTCCATGCTTTTTTTGGAGAAGATGGTCCATTGTTTATACCTACGCACCCAAACCAAAACCAAATTAACCTTTTGAAATTATAACATTTTTACTTTATGCATGGGCTTCAGTGCATGCTGATTTTTATGGCTTTATGCTTTAAGAGATTCAGTACTTCTTCGTCATATATACCAACTTACTTTATGGACAATAGATTATTGAGATACTTAATAGTTACCGTACTAACTCTTATGTATGAATTAAGACATGCCATCATACCACGTGCCTGTATACATAGCACAGATATCTCCTCAGAGCAGGAGAGGATCGCTTGGCTGTGTGAAATCATCAAAGGCAGAATTAGTAGCATCTATGTAAAAGAAAAGAAGCGTGGTAAGTATGCAACAAAATATGAGAAAAACAGATGAAATACTAATCTAAGTACAACATAAGCTTCCTATGTATGAGCAAGATCGAAATAAATCATAATCAATGGTCATAGTCAATAAAATAGCATAATGAGTTACATTAACCATTGTAAGTACCTGCTCTTGTTAGGTCTATTGGACAGTGTGCAATCAAAATCAAGTGATAATTTTCTAAATATTTCTAATCCAATAGATGGGAGACAACACAAAGACTGGTATTCTAGGTTTGAAAGAAGAATCAAATATCAAAGGCTATTTGAACTTACTTATGAATCATGTCAGCGCTGGTCCACTACCTCCTCATGATAACACTATCAATCATTAGATTGGTTTCCAACCATTAGTATGTCCACCCTTGAGAAGTCGAGGCTAGGGTGCTACAATTAGGATCCCTATCAGATAAACCGATAACTATATTTCTTGATGTAATTGGATGGATTCCACTACCATAACAACAGGTGGATGCAGCTGCTCAATCCGGGTGGGGAGCATACAAATCTGCAAAATAGGGAGATTAGAAGACTATGATTTCTTTAAAAATTTGATATGTAGTGTCATAATATTTTATAGATGGTTAATCCCATATCTAAATGCCACATATCTTGATTCATGCCTAGCAAAAATTCCAACATTTTCTAGAACCAGGAACAATCGATGCATTGTGAATGGCAAGGAGAACTGGAGCTAGGTACAATCTATTTAGGGATATACAAGAATTAGTAAAATTCAGAGTTTCAAATCTAAGTAAACACCTATTATTCCTGCAATTCCCCCACATCTACTAACAGTCTAATACATGCCATATGGTAGCATATATTGAGCGATTCAACTTAGTTACTGGCTTACTGCAGCCACTACAACAAAATATATAGAACATATAAAAATAGGGGAGGAGAGCGAAGTTTGTGTGCTCGGCACCTTGGTTCCCTTTTTGGAAAAAAAAATCAAAAAACGTATTTAAAAGTTTCAAAAATAATTCCGTGGAAACTTCTATGTATTCATTACGAATCAGTGAAATTTCATTTTAAAGAATTTAATTTGTAAGTTGTACAAACATAACAAAATTTAGGACCAATAACAAAAAGAGAAGCCCATTTAAAAATACATATTTTTCATTTTTTTGTATGACACGTGTAAAAGTAAAATGATTTGCAATTTTGCAGATACATAATATACATGTTTGTGTGTGTCTACAAAAAGTTCAGTTTTTTTAAGTTGTAGAAATATGATTTTTGAAAACAGACACCATGGTACCCGTGCACCATTGCTAATTTTGGAGGGGGGGCTGCTACTATCACATGCACTTTTAAAATTATATTGGTTCATCTGAACCTCTGTTGAGGTGCGCAGTGCCTATCAGGAAGCTTGCCATGGTCCGTTAGTCGATTGTTTCCCTCCTCTGCTCTTCTACCTCTGTTCTATTCTGTTTGATTGCTAGATGGTTTCTTTGTTTCTTGGCTCCTCTGTTTCACATACGAGTGGTTAAATAAATTGGATGTTTTGCAGAAATGGCAACCGAGCAAATGCGGTAGCGGCAACTCCGGCAGCTCCGAGGCCGCAAAAGCCAAGTTAAAGAAGATCTATGCAGTGTACGCAGATAATTTCTTTGCTCTTGTTCTTCCTATGGCTTTTGGCGTTGAGATTGATTCTTACTGTAGAAAGAATGTGATGCTTTGTTGTTGCATACGAGCTCTCTCTGGATTTATCTATTCAATTTACCCACGAAAAAGAGACAAGCGTAGAGAGTGGCGTGGTTTGAACATGAAGACGCGTGCAGTTCTTTCAGACCCCAACAAGCGTATCCCCTAGGACGTCGGAGGAGAAGCAGAAGAGCATGCAAATGTAGGAGAAAAGCTACAGAGCAGGACTGGTCATGGAAATAGATTCAGTGGTTGGAAAAGGTAGGATGCTTGGTACCTGGTCGGATCTCGGGCAGTTGGCCCTTGGCAGCGTAGACAAAATGGATCTGTGTCGACGGTGACTTGCCTCCGCATGACGGTAGTTCTTGTCGAGATGCTTTTGGCGCCGCTGGCAGCGATCTCCTCCACATACTTGTCCTCCCTGCCGGCCATATCCATGGATCCGGATTGAGAAGAGAAAGGGGTAGGAGACGAGACGACAGAGGAGGGGTCACGGGTGAGGGAAGGGGAAGAAAGGAGGCGCGGGCGACTGGATGTCGAGTTCGCTTCCTTCTGTGGTGGCCGGCATCGAAGGACCTGGCCATAGGCCGATGGCACGATGCGGTGGCAGCAGCAACCCTAGCGTGCGTCGAGGGAGAAGGGATGGGGGTGATTTCCTCTTCCTCTCTATCTTTCTTCTTCTTCTTGGCAAAGCCAACAACGCGGCGGGGCAGCCAAGGGTAAACCGCCGGTCTTTTTGTGTGTAGCTAATCCGACGTGGACAACGCGAGAACACGACCCTGATGCGTAGCTTATTATGTTTTTATTGTACTGGGTTTTTTACTGAACCAATTGTTTTTTCGAGAGTTGAAAAAAAAATCGGTGGGAGGATGTGGGTGGAAGGATAGCTAGCGTTAGGAGGTTGAACCATGAGGACAGACGGAAGATCCCGCTTTAATAGTAGAGATTTTAAAAAATATTCTTGATATTTAAAAAATCTTATGTATTTCTTGAAAAATACTGTATCTTCAAAATCTGTTCTTAAGATTCAAATTTGTTCTCGGTTTCAAATTTTGTTCTTAAGATTCAAAAAATGTTCGTGCTTTAAAAAATTATTCGTTGTTCCAAATTTGTTCGAGGTTTTTCAAAATTGTTCTCCGTTTGAGCAAATTAGGTCACGCCAACTACTATACAAACCTTTAGTTAGACATTCTATCGCCTTGGTTCATGCCTTTTCCGAATGTACCTGGAACTGCTCACTTCCTTCCATAATGCACCATAAAATATATTTCAGTAATAATGCAGTGCACAATTTTGGAATTGTGCGTTGCTGAGTTTCTTAACTCTATTACAAATTATCACATAGTCTACTGTCAAAGTGAAGCTAAACGCTGGTGAAAACAAAGCATCATAAAAATTTGTAGCTAGTATTGTGAAGTATATAAACTCTTTCTAAAAAAATCGAACTATTTATCAGTATAATGACTGGGCAAAGATTGCATATATCATTTGTCGGTTTGCCATCAAATGCAAGCAAATAGATAATAATAATATGAAACATAACCTTTTCTCTTAGAGCATGCTACTGTATAGCCATCGAATGCAAAGCAGCAGATAATAATAGGATGAAACATAGCTAGCCCCGTATTGCATAGAAAAAACCTCTATTGTAGAAAACAAAACATACAGTTCATATCATTAAATCATGTCGAAGTTATAAACCTAATAAATGAAAGCCTCACGCTACGAGAGCCATCTCCATCACATACCCTCATCTCAAGCAATGCATAACATGCCAACTTTAGAAGAAAAGAGCACAACCAATGATGCTAACGACCAGTGATCAGCGCCAAGCAAAACAAGAGAGGGCGAAGAAAGAGTATCCATTGAAGATGTTAGTGAGGTTTGGAGACACTGATTGGTAGGTTGGGCTCCTGATGCCGACCACAAAAATTAGGAGGGGGAAAGAACATATGCTACCTTATTCTGACGTGACACCGCACCCGTCACTGCTGCGATGCCACCAGGTTCAACATGCTCGAGAAGGAGAGGGGACGGGACCTGCTGCCACGTAACAGTGGGACTTGAGTAGAACCCCACATAGGTTACCTCATGCGGAGGAGCACCCGAGTGCATACGTTTACAATGTCGTCCACGAAGTTAAAATGCAGGCGCGGGCATGTCCAACTCCGACGTTGGCCAGCGCTAGGAAATCAATGGGCGTGTCGTCGCGCTCGAGCACCTTCTATTAGTACTACAAACTTCATCAGTGCATGTAGTGAGCAACCTAGAGATTTATGCAACACAAGTATTAGCACCTTATTCTATTTCTTGATTCCAGTTCAGTATAGTATTATAATCTTGTAATATACAGTATTTGGTTGTCATGACAACTCTATCTTATATAACTAAAAGAAAATACCTTGTCACTTCTGTTGATTGCACAAGAGGCATCAAGCTTATTACCCTTAAGAGAAAAGTAATTGACATTTCAGTTTCACCAAAGTATTCTGATGCCACCTACATAGTATATTTTACTTTAGTTTAGCTAGCAGAACACCTGTCCTTCTCATTGTTATTTTGCTCAGAGTTACTAGAGTAGTTGGTACATTAAGTTGATTATATAAGAAGACATGGTGGTATATTTTCGGAAGAATATGCTACTCTAAGTGCACTAGTGCCAAATCCATCAGCGGTCCATAGTGCCATGGTGCCCATTTTGTACTAATCTTTTTCTATGTGTAGTTTCTTGAACTTCATCTGCGATCTATAGTTGGTTGGTGCCAAATCCATCACAACGAAGAATCTTTCAAATCATACATGAATCAACAAAATTTGCATTAGCAGGAGGAAGATCATGCTCCCCCCAGTTTCATGGTGTAGAGCAATACAAAAGGCAGATCAAGTAAGCTCCTATAAATTCAATTTATACTGTAATGCAAATAATAATCGCAAGAGATAGAAACCTAATGGAAAATATGATTCCTAAATATGATAGTTGAAATGCCACATTGTTGGCTGTCATGAAAGGCGCACGTTTCATTTATATGGATAAGGCATAGTGAAAAAGTCTCACGTAGGAAAGTATAACAAATAGTCTCACATATGTAGCAGCAAAAGAAAATAGCATAATTCTTATTTTGTCACACACAAGTGGATGGAAATCAAATAAAAGGCACAAACGTGAAGAAATGGGACTTCATCACAGGAACAAGGCTTCAAGATCTCTGTTTGCAGTACAGTAAATTTTTTAGCACTCGTCAGTATATTTTTAACGTGATAAGCTGTAACTAATATGTAGTAAATTTAGTAAGGAACCACACCATGTTTATGAATTAGAATCATCTATGATGATCGAGTTATCCTTATTGGAGTTGTTCTTAGAGATATTGAGCCCGTTAATTTCTTCAAGTAATGCTGAAAATATAAGCAAAGAATATTTAATTAGTGAGTGATATGGGGGAAATCAAAGAAAAATATATCAAGTAAATTATCTACTTACCTTCCTCTAGCTTAGCTAATTCTGCAGTGTCATCTTCGTCGTTTGTAGAAATAGATCGCCTCAACCAATCTTGTGTGCAGACTAGTGCTTGGACCATGAATGGAGTTAGGGAGCTCCTGAATTGATCTAAAATACGGCCACCGGTGCCGAAGGCCGACTCCTATGCAACCGTAGATATAGGAATTGCTAAAACATCACGAGCCAAGTGTGACAAGACTGGGAATCTCGAAGAATTGACCTTCCACCACGCAATAATATCGTGCATCTCGCCTTCGATGAAGATATGCCAGTATGCCACATGTTTCCCATCCTATCAATTAGGGAACCAAGGGAAACCTCCTCGGTCACCCTATTCTGCACCAATCCCCCAAAGAAAGAACTCAAATTGCAGACAAAAAGGAGGCACGGGGCACATAAAGGAGAAACTACTCATAAAGCAAGCCCCACCTGCCTTGAGATCGGCAGACGTGAAGAGGAAGAGCTCACCACGGTTGGTGCGACTGGATTAGATGGCGAGATTGACCCCACCGAGGAGCAAGGTGGCACCAATTGGCATGGGCATTCCAGTGAGCACCCTGCACACACTGCCGAGCGCGTACCTCTCATCCTCCTCCTCCTCGACCTCCACCACCGCGACTCGCATACTTGTCCTATTCCTCCTCCTCGACCTCCACAACAACTTATCACCAGTTCACAGCCGCCGCCGAAGAAGGTGCGTAGAAATAGATGGGCGACAATTGATGGGGAGACGGATTTGGTAGAGGGAGCAAATGGGGTAGTAACAGGAGAGAAGAACGACGTTGGGCGTGGGGCGACGTGAAGAGTGTAAGGCTGAGCGGGGAGATTTCTCTCGGAAGAGATGGCAACGAGGGCGAGGGGGTTGGGGGAGATTGGATCGTGGGATAGTGGGTGTTTTTTTCCTTTTTTCTCGTTTTTTACATTGGATGAAACGCACCGAGTCACGGGGCAAGGTGGGGAGGTAGAGTTTTTTTATTGTACTGGTTTTTTTATTGAACCAATTGGTTTTTGGAGGGTTAAAAAAACGGTGGAAGGATGTGGATGGGAGGATAGCTAGCGTTAGGAGGTTGAACCATCACGACAGACGGCAAATCCCCCTTTAAAAGTATAGGTACTATGTACTATTATTGCACGTGCAGTGTTAGGGTGGACACACTCATGTGGCAGTCGTTTTGTCAGCTACATGGCATGTGCAATAGAATAGCTTACAAATTGAACTCATTAGCAACATTTGTATTAACACGCAATGACACATAAATTAACAGGTATAAAATCAACATTTAATGTATTCTAGCAAACATCTAACTCTGTTAAGTCAATAATAGGCAAATATTACTACCACGCCAATGTAAATGCAGGATGTTGAGCTACTTCAACTACATTGGTGAATCCATACTGCTAAGTCTCAGGAATCTGTAAAACAAACTGATAGTTAAAACCTAGCCATTTTCATATATATATATATATATATACATATATATACATATATACATATATTTATATACATATATATACACATATATACATATATAGATATATGTATATATATATTTATCTTAGATGATAGGAATAAACACAATAACAATAGGCAAGAGCACATGTAGTCCGTGCATCACTTTATGTTACATGTATCATGGAAGGAAGGCTATTATAGGAGGGACATATAGGTAATTCTGGACCAAGATAAGGCACAAGATAAAGCTGAAGGAGACCTGACTTAGTTGTGCAAATCGCTCAGAAAACAATTGCTCAAGGGTATGCTGGTGTCAGCATCTGCTCGTGCAATCAGAGCACACAGGGACAACTGCTAATCACGCTCTGGACCAAAAAGTACTTCATTAATATAAAGGAATCTGGAGGAGGAGGGTGCTCTGAATAATAAGTATTTGTTAAAAAATTCAAGGAAACATGAAAGTAAGTTGGTCGGCGCCTCTTTCATGGTGGTGTTGCGCTCCTCTGCACCCTCCTCGTCGCCCCAGCTCGATTCAGTCCGGCTTCACCAACGGCTTTTCCTGGCCCACCTAGGACGCCATGATCCGCAACCTTGACCTCTCCGTCTCCCAGGTCCTTCCCCATGGCTCTGACTGGAGCCTCCATGTTTGCTCTACTTCAACTTCTTCTTGGACAAAAAATGTTGAATAACTTCATGCCTTAGCGTGATGTGGTTATTGACGTTCGACTCGATGTCCAACGCAACCATGGTCGGGGCCATCCCCAGCGGCCAGATGGCCAAGAACATTGGCTGGAAAGGGTTGAGAAAATCTTGACTCTTTCCTCACTCTGAATGAAAATTAAGAGTTGACCTTGTATTAGTCTCGAATCTCATGAGTTATTTATGCATGTGGCATTTGGTATGATAATCAGAGAAGAGAAGTTGGTGTTGTGGAAAATGTGCACGTGAATTTTTTTCCGAAAAAAGTTCAGCATTTTGTTCAATCCATATCCTTGCAAGTTGCAACAAATCAATGCTTGACTACATTGAAATTCTATTTTTATACTCTAATAAAAGTGTAATGGACATGCCTACTGAATTTTCAGTCGTTAACGATGGCAGCGATGGTGAGCATCACTGGTTGGCTCGCCATCTCCTTCATGAATGTATGGCATGATGAACCCACGTGTTTCCCAAGCTTATTTTTTTCCCCTTTTCTTCTCATGATGGTACAAGCTTCATGTTTGCTCATCGATGTTTAATCCACTGGACTCAGCATTTCTCTACATGGGACATCAGTAGCATCTATGTAAAAGAAAAGAAGCGCGGTAAGTATGCAACACAATATGAGAAGAACAGATGAAATACTAATCTAAGTACAACATAAGCTTCCTGTGTATGAGCAAGATCGAAATGAATCATAATTAATGGTTATAGTCAATAAAATGGCAGAATGAGTTATATTAACCATTGTAAGTACCTACTCTTGTTAGGTCTATTGAACAGTGTGCAATCAAAATCATGTGATAATTTTCTAACTATTTCTAATCCAGTAGATGGGAGACAACACAAAGACTGATATTCTAGGTTTGAAACAAGAATCAAATATCAAAGGCTATTTGAACTTACTTATGAATCATGCCAGCGCTGGTCCACTGCCTCCTCATGATAACACTAACAATAATTAGATTGGTTTCCAACCATTAGTATGTCCACCCTTGAGAAGTCGAGGCTAGGGTGCTACAATTAAGATCCCTATCACATAAACCAATAACTATATTTCTTGATGTAATTGGATGGATTCCACTACCATAACAACAGGTGGATGCAGCCGCTCAATCCGGGTGGGGAGCATACAAATCTGCAAAATAGGGAGATTAGAAGATGATGATTTCTTTAACAATTTGATATATAATGTCATAATATTTTATAGATGGTTAATCCCAAATCTAAATGCCACATATCTCGTTTCATGCCTAGCAAAAATTCCAACATTTTCTAGAACCAGGAACAATCGATGCATTGTGAATGGCAAGGAGAACTGGAGCTAGGTACAATCTATTTAGGGATATACAAGAATTAGTAAAATTCAGAGTTTCAAATCTAAGTAAACACCAATTATTCCTGCAACTCCCGTGCATCAACTAAGAGTCCAATACATGCCATATGGTAGCATATATTGACCGAATCAACTTAGTTACTCGCTTACTGCAGCCACTACAACAAAATATGTAGATTATAGAACATATAAAAGGGGGGAGGGAAGTTTGTGTGTTCGGGCACATTGGTGCCCTTTTTGGAAAAAAAAATCAAAAACATATTTAAAAGATTCAAAAATAATTCGGTGGAAACTTCTATGTATTCATTATGAATCAGTGGGATTTCGTTTTGAACAAATGTAATTTGTAAGCTGTACAAAAATAACAAAATGGTTTCTCTATTTCTTGGCTCCTGTGTTTCACATACCAGTGGTTAAATAAATTGGATGTTTTTGCAGAAATGGCAACCGGGCAAATGCGGCAGCGGCAGCTCCGGCAGCTCCGAGGCCACAAAAGCCAAGTTAAAGAAGATCTATGTAGTGTACGCAAATAATTTCTTTGCTCTTGTTCTTCCTATGGCTTTTGGCGTTGAGATTGATTCTTACTGTAGAAAGAATGTGATGCTTTGTTGTTGCATACGAGCTCTCTGTGGATATATCTACTCAATTTACCCACGAGAAAGAGAGAGGCGTAGAGAGTGGCGTGGTTTGAACATGAAGACGCGTGCAGTTCTTTCAGACCCCAACAAGCGTATCCCCTAGGACGTCGGAGGAGAAGCAGAAGAGCATGTAAATGTAGGAGAAAAGCTACATAGCAGGCTGGTCATGGAAATAGATTCGGCGGCTGGAAAAGGTAGGATGCTTGGTACCTGGTCGGATCTGGGGCAGTTGGCCCTTGGCGGTGTAGACAAAACGGATCCGTGTCGACGGTGACTTGCCTCCGCATGACGGCAGTGTGACAGCCGAGACCGACGTTCCAGAAGATTTCCCTTTTCTTTCCATTTTTGTCGTGTGGTTATTTTAGTTGTCGCATCATCTGCATTGCATCAGCATCCCGTTGTCGCCGGTTTTCGAAACTTACATCCGCTATTAGTTGTCGGGTCTCTCCGTTCTCGTCGTTGTCTGTTCTGAGCCCGACCACACACGCACGTGCCCGCGGCACCGTCAAAACCTGTTTTTAAAAGTGTGTATAAAAATTTCTCTGATTGGGTTGAAACTTGGTGTACGGTATTATTTAGTTATAGGTAGGCCGCCTGCCAATTTTCATCGCAATCGGAGTCCGTCTGGTACCCGAACGGTCGACCGTAGCGCCACTGTCTTCGGTTATTCGTCGGACGTTTTTTGGTGTTTATAATCACGTTGTCGGGTGCCGTTTCCCTCTCTTCCCCAGCTAGCCTATTCTACACGGTCACTTAGTCGTCCCCGCGTTCGAGATCGTTTGATTCAGATCGCGTGGGCGAAAACGGGGCCGGATTCGGATAACCCTAGCCCCCTTTCCCTATTTAAACACCCCTAGCCTGCCCCTAAAGGAAAACCCTAGCCCCTCCTCGAAATCCGCACAGCCAAGCCCACTCCCACCTCCTCTCTCCTCCCCCAGCCGCCGGGCCCGGGTGAGGCCTGCCCGAAGCCCATCTGGGCCCGAGCGTCGCTGTGCCCCCCTGCCTCCCGGGGCTTGCCGCCGCCGTCGCATCCCGGCGTCGTCCTACGCCGCTCCGCCGCCCCTCGGCCTCCCTCACCACCGCCGTGCCCCGTCGCGCCGCCCTGCTCCCCGCCTGCCGCCGGAGTACCGCCGGCCGTCGCGGTCGCGCCAACCGCCGGCCTGTGCCAAAGCTGCCTCGCCGTCCTCCGCTCGCTATAGCCGCCTTGTCGTCCTCCGCTCGCCAGGCCGCCAGCTTTCCCAGGTGCCGGACGCCGCCCTGCCGCCGGAGCTGGCCGGAGCGAGCCCCGCCGCCGGTCCGGAGTTGCGCCGCCGCCGCCTCATGGCTCGGTCCCGACAGGGATCGGGACGAGGGGAACGAACCGCCAGCGCCGAGCCAGCCCTCCAGCGCGCCAGCTGGGCCCCACGCCAGCCGGCCCAGGCGGTCGTCGCCCCGGCCCAGTGCCACGTCGCGTGGCCCAGCCGAAGCCTCGAGCCGGCCTGTCTCTTCACCGACGGCCTAAGAGGCCCAAGGTGCGAGCCCCGCCTATTCCCCGCGCCTAGCCGTCTTCTAATTATGTTGCGCCATTGCTCTGTTTCGGTCCATTAGTCGTATTAGGCGTGGTAGTTTAATTTTTTTAGGGATTTTCGGAATTATTAAATCTAGAAAATTGTGGGATATTAAAACACTCGTACTTATTTAACCGTGCACCGGATCGCGACGAGTGATATATGAAACTTGACTAGTTTTCTGCGTAGATTATTTTTTTGCAACTTGCATGCATGTTTGGAGTAGTTTGACCCGCCAAATGCCTAGTTTTGTGTGCTGTCCCAATAGGGAATTGATCCGTAATTATTATTTTCGCATGTGTCCGGATTGTTCCAACCCCGTAGATAAAATGCTCATGTTTTTAGGGACATTTTGCCATGTATTTTAGAGTAGTGGTTTGTATTTTTGCTTGTAGGTTTTCGTTGCTAGTTTGTTATACCGCGTTTAGGACATATTCTAGCATATTCGTATGGCGTTATTTTTGTTTTGCAATCCCTCATGTTATATATGTTTTCGGGGTAGAAAAATCCATAGAATTTAACTGTGCGTTTAGTTTTAGCTTTTGAGCAAGTTAATGCGCGTGATATTTTGCCATGTTGCCCTTTTGTTTCTTTTGTGGGATTTAATCCGTGCATGATTTGAATGAGTTGTCAACTAGAGATATGCCCTTGGATGTGTAGACTAGCCCCTGGTAATTTTGGTTGCAATAGAAATCCATGTTTAGGTGTGGTTTGCTTGCTCTCAACATGCTAGGAAATAGTGTAGTTTTAGAGATGCTCAAATATTTCTAAGTCTGAAATTTGTTATATTTTGTTGTTGTCTTGTCATGGTTTTATCTGGTGTTCTATAGCTCTTTTGAGGTTGGTGCAATGGAGTTAGTTGTAGACTTTAAGATTCTCTAGCATGCTATCCATCTTCATGCCATTTAGAGACCTGTAGCTTATGATTTTTTTGCTGTCAATATGCCTTCAGATCGAAAACTACATTTTCATAAACTGTGTTTTTCACTAATTCTGAAACTGTGTGTGAGATGCTATTTTGTGAGCTCTTTTCCTAGTGATCCATGCTTCCATGCTAGGTGTTATTAGTTGTATGTGGCAGTGCATCTTGACCTCTTTTGCCTCATGCCTTAGTTGTGCATTTTGGGTTTGTCTAGCTAGTTGTTCAAGGGTGTAGAAAATGCTATGTGGCTGATTTTGGCAGATTGTAGTGATTTCTTGTTTAGCTCGTTGTTGTTGAACCGTTGCTCCGTTTTGATCGTGTCCTATATGAAACTTGCTTAGAATCCCATGTAGTTTCATAATATCTTTCTGGTTGTGTGTTTTGAAATGCTTGTGACTGTTGTTGCACACATTTTGCATGCATGTCATCATATCTTGCGGTTTTTGTATCTTTTGAACCGTAGCTCCGTTGAAGATGTTCTCTATGTGTAAATTGCTTGTAACGACGCGTAGAATCACGTGAACCTATTTATTTTGCTGTGTAACAAATATTAAAACATGTTAGTTCATATCTGGACAGAATTATAACTTAACATCTGAGGTCATCTCACAGGTGATATATGTCATTTCCGACCTTATTTAAAATGCATAGATAGGTTGGTTAATTACGCTTCACCTCTTGCCATGTTTAACCACATTTAATATTGGCGTGTACCTACTCGAGATAGAACTAAATAATATGTATGTGGAGTTTCCTCAATATGCAACTCGTTGCATATTGAACTTCACTTAATGTGTAGTAGTTGATTGTTGTGAGTTGATATGCCATGTCTTGCATATATTCTTCTGATCATGCATCATATGTGGATTGCATTTGTGTTGTGCATCTTGTGGTGAATATCGTGTGTTGATTCTTGTTTCCGGTTTGCTTCGTCTCGAAAGAGTTCCGCAAGCATGTCGAAAAGTGAGGACACGTTCGACTACATCGGTTCGTCTGCTTCACGGAGTCATTCTTCTTCCAAGCGGGATCTCAGCAAGATGACCATTTTCCTAGATACCATTACTATCATTGCCATGCTAGTATTATCATTTCTGTCGCTATGTCTCGTTGCCTACCATCTGTTAAATGTCACCCCCTCAACATTGCCATGAAACCTTCAACCTGTTCACAACCTAGCAAACCACTGATTGGCTATGTTACCGCTTGCTTAACCATGTGTTAGCATTGCTAGTTGCAGGTGCAGTTGCTCCCATGTGATAACATGGGTTCCTTCTTATATCACCCTATGAAATGTTATTTAATCTAATGCACCTATATACTTGGTAAAAGGTGGAAGGCTCGGCCTTTCTAGCCTGGTGTTTTGTTCCACCTTTGCCCCCCTTATTTCGGCTACCGGTGTTATGTTCCATATTTGAGCGCTCCTAACACGATCGGGGTTATTATGGGGACCCCCTTGATAATTCATTTTAGATTAAAGCTGGTTTGTCAAGGCCCAATTTTGGTACTACATTTGCCTAATAACCTAATAAAATTGCATAGGGACTTTTCGGACCCCGAGGATAATTAATCAACCCCCGGCCGAGTGCTCCGCATGAGTGTTGGTCCCACCTGAGCGATGTCCGGCGCCCCCTGGTCACCCAGGGTTTAGCGATCCCGGCATCTAGCTCATCCGTCGTGTCTTGAGAACGAGATACGCGGCTCCTATCGGGATCGTCGACACGTGGGTGGCCTTGCTGGATTAGTTTTACCTTTGATGAGATATCTTGTGCATCTGGATTCCGGTGATGCTTTGGGTAATCTCACAGTTGAGGTTTTTCACTAAGGAGTCCGATGAGATCGCGAGTTTTGTGATCGAGGATTTCTATGCGGCTTGTGGTAATTTGTGATGGACTAGTTGGAGCACCCGTGCAGGGTTTAATCTTTTCGGAAAGCCATGCCCGCGGTTATGTGGCAACATGGAAAATTTGTTTAACACTAGTTCTAGATAACTTGAAATTAACTTAATTAAAATATGCCAACTGAGTGCATAACCGTGGCTGTCTCTTTCGCGAGTTCCTTCTCCGATCGAGGACACGGTGGGGTTATGTTTGACGTAAGTAGGTGTTCAGGGTCATTCTTTTGATCAACAGTAGTTCACGTCCGTTATGCGTAGATCATTCCCCTCTTTATTCTTGTACTCGTAAGTTAGCCACCTCATATATTGCTTAGTCGCTTGCTGCAGCCTCACCACTTAACCATACCTCACCCATTAAGCTTTGCTAGTCTTGACCTTTGGAAATGAGATTGCTGAGTCCCCTGTGGCTCACAGATTACTACAAACCAGTTGGAGGTACAGGTAAAGGTTACTTGACGCGAGTGCGTTGATTGTTCACTTGGAGTTGCTTCTTCTTCTTCTTCTTCATCGATCTAGGATTGGTTCCAGGCCGGCAGCCTGGGATAGCAAGGATGGACTTCGTTTTCTTTTCTCATTTGTTTTCGTCTGTAGTCGGACCCCGCTCTTCTTCATGATATTTATGTTTTGTACTGATGTGACTCTGATGTAGCATGTGGCGAGTGTAAGCCAAATCCATATACTCTTCTCTTCAGTACATGTACTTGTAACGATATCCATTCTTGCGAAACGACAAGATGCGCTTCTATCCCGGACGAGGCCTTCGTGCCAAATTAAGGATAGGGTCGCTTCTTGGGTGTTACAAGTTGGTATCAGAGCAGTATCGACCTAGGAGCCCCCTTGATTGATCGAACTTGGCCGAGTCAAGTCTAGTAAAAACTGCTTTGAGTCTAATTATATATTGGAGAGTAGGATTCTTTTTTCTCCTCTTCTATGCTCTAGTGAGGAATCTTGACGTAATGATTTTAATTGTACTCCTCTTCTCACTCAATTTTTTTTAGGATCACGCGGATATTTTTGGAATCTGTATGATGTTGATGTGACGGAGTTCTGTCTTGGTGCCTCCTGTCTGACTTGATTTCTTCCGGGGAGTTGAGCTCCAGGGGATTCTCGAGCACATCGTTATCATTCAGATTTCTTAGTATGTCAGGACGAAGGATGTTTGAAATTGCCTCAATATTAGTAGTGGCGAGAGGAGTCCGGCTTCCTCAGTACTGGTGTAGAGAGTTCCGGATGTATTGCCATACTTAGTATCGTTGTGATCACGAGTGTCTGAAATAGATGAAGTTCCGAGAATCTGGTTATGTGTTGACGGATGTGATACACTGGACGGGTTAGTATAGGAGTTCAGTGATATATTACTCCTTGTATCCGTGGACCAGATTGCATGACCAAAAATTTCAGGAGTTCTTAGGTGGGAATTCAAGTAGTTACTTATAGGACAATCTTCCAACAAATGCATGATGTAGGTTGGGGTTCGACATCTAGTGGATTCGTTTGTTCATGGTCGACTTACAGCGGTTCTCGTTGTGTCTTAAAGAGTCCTTGTAGCTTGCTACGACTCGGGGACGCTTCGTATGTCGTGTGCACTGCCTTGCACGGGATGGCTACTGTAAGGATCGAGCCCGTGCGATCCTGTCCACGAAAATATCGAACGGAAATCTCTCTCATGAATTTGTTCTGGCTTGTTTCATAAGCCTCAACCCGTTGTTTTGTTGGAATGTGGTAATTCAAGTTGCTTCGATGTCAAGTGGTGATTTCATATCTTTCCTAAGTGGTGTTCTCATATTTCTATGAGAGTGCTAATCCTTTTGCTTAATCAATTGTCACATCAATTCCTTTTCACCCGGTGTCATCGTGTCAATTCTTTTCCAACCAGTGTGCTTCTCTTCAAGTTATTCTACCCTCTCCAATTTTGCAAGATCAATGTCTCTTGTCTTTGTGGAGTTGTCTCATCTGTCCCAAGTTGTCTTTGTTTTTCCTCGCCCTCCCGCCCCTTTTCTTCAGTGATTGGATTTCATCCAAGTGCATTTCATTTCTTTGTTGCTTCCGCTATCTTTTCTTCCGTGTCCTATCCGGTGATTCATTGTGAAGATTCTCACGAGTTTCATGTTCATCATTTTTCATTCTTGTCATCTTTTCGCGGAATTCAATTCAGTTATCCGTGTCATCATATCCTTTTCATCCTTGTAATTATTTCCTGTGTTGGAAATTCTTATAAGCCTCTTGTTATTCATTCCTCTCTTTTCTTCTGGAGTGTTGAAGTTATCTCAGAAATTTCTTGTGTCCAATCTTTTCAATTATTTCGAGGTGCTAATCTCATCTAGTTTTCTTTATACCGGTGGAATATCTCTCTATTTAGCAATCTTCTCAACCGTGGTTTCTTTGAGTGGGCCCATAACCCACAGGTTCTTCCCAGGATCTTATCTGGCTCTTGTAATCTTTTCGGAGTTCTATTATTCTTTTCAACTATGACGTAAGTATGAATTTCGTCAGTCATATTCCTTCTTCAAGATCACATCAAATTTATTTTCATCATTGGATCAACTATTCCTCGTTCTTATACCGGAGTGTCGCGGTTATTCTTGGTGGTGTTCTCCTCATCATTTTCAACTTGGAAGACCGAAGGAGTGTTTCTGTCAAATCTTGGTCCATTCTCTTGAAGATTCATCATTTCAGCTTTGTGCCATCATCTTGATTGTTACCAATCATGAGAATCCCTTTCTTGCTATCCGTTGCATTTCTGAGTTGTTTTCATTCTCGATCCTCCGAGGGCCATCATTTTAGAAGATTCTTCGTTCTCAGCTTTCAACTTTCATCCTCAATTCTTCTCAATTGTGTCTCTTCGTTCGTCTCTCAATTATTCTATTGCTTTGTTCAAGTGTTTTTTTTCTCAGGTGGCTCATGTTCTCTTCGTTCTCATGTATCGTCATTCATTTATGTTCGTCTCATTGGTTTCTATTCTTACCGGTGTCTCCTTCAAGGTTTCTTCTAGTTTGTGCTCATACCTCTCCTCAATCATTTATAGAAGAATAAGTGGTACGCTAAATCCGTTGCTTGTCATCAATTAAACATGATGAAGGATAAGCATAACATAATTCTTATTCTTGTTCTTAGTGATCTGAATTCTTCTTCCAGAGTGGCTCATGATATCTATTCTTCGTTCTCAAGATGTTCTTCAATGATTCTTGTGATAGTAGTTCTCATTTTCTTCTTCGTTCTTTCTTGCGAGGAGCTAATTTCTATTCTTTCTAACGGAGGCTTTGTGATGTTGCTCTCATCAATCTATCATTTTGTCTTTTCAAGATTATATTGTTCTCTTGTTCAATTTAATTGTTTGTTGTGAATCTTGTGTAGTTCTCCTATCTTATTGAATTTTTGTTCCCCTTTTCCTACCGAAGTGCTGCCGAAATTTTCCGTGAATTCTTCCTTGTTTCTCATATCATTCTTCATCTTGTTGCAACCTTCAAGGATCGTTGGTTTCACTCGTTGTCTAAGAAGCAATTAAGTTTTACCTCTTCTTTCTCATCCTCTCCCCCTTTCATTCTTGGATCTCGGGTCGAGATCTCTTGTAGTGTAGGAGAGTTGTGACAGCCCGAGACCGACGTTCCAGAAGATTCCCCTTTTCTTTTCGTTTTCGTCGTGTGGTTATTTTAGTTGTCGCATCATCATCGCATCATCTGCATTGTATCGGCATCCCGTTGGCGCCGATTTTCAAAACTTGCATCCGCTATTAGTTGTCGGGTCTCTCCGTTCTCGCCGTTGTCGGTTCTGAGCCCGACCACACACGCCGCACCCGCGACACCGTCAAAACCTGTTTTTAAAAGTGTGTATAAAACTTCCTACGATTGGGTTGAGACTTGGAGTGCGATATTATTTAGTTATAGGTAGGCCGCCTGCCAATTTTCGTCACAATCGGAGTCCGTCTGGTACCCGAACGGTCGACCGTAGCGGCACCATCTTCGGTTATTCGTCGAACATTTTTCAGTGCTAAAAATCACGTTGCCGGGTGTCGTTTCCCTCTCTTCACCGGCTAGCCTATTCTACACGGTCACTTAGTCGTCCCCGCCTTCGAGATCGTTTGATTCCGATCGCGTGGGCGAAAACGGGGCCGAATTCAGATAACCCTAGCCCCCTTCCCTATTTAGACACCCCTAGCCTGCCCCTAAAGGAAAACCCTAGCCCCTCCTCGAAATCCGCACAGCCAACCCCACTCCCACCTCCTCTCTCCTCCCCCAGCCACCGGGCCCGCCCGAGCCCGGGTCAGGCCCGCCCGAAGCCCATCTGGGCCGTCGCGCCTCCCTGCCTCCCGGGGCTTGCCACCGCCGTCGCATCCCGGCGTCGTCCTGCGTCGCCCCGCCGCCCGCATCTCGCCGCCCCTCGGCCTCCCTCACCACCGTCGTGCCCCGTCGCGCCGCCCTGCTCCCCGCCGGCCGCCGGAGTCCCGCCGGCCGCCGCGGTCGCGCCAACCGCCGGCCTCTGCCAGAGCCGCCTCGCCGTCCTCCGCTCGCCAGGCCGCCAGCTTTCCCAGCCGTCGGACGCCGCCCCGCCGCCGGATCTGGCCGGAGCAAGCCCCGTCGCCGGTCCGGAGTTGCGCTGCCGCCGCCTCATGGCTCGGTCCCGACAGGGATCGGGATGAGGGGAACGAACCGCCAGCGTCGAGCCAGCCCTCCAGCGCGCTAGCTGGGCCCCACGCCAGCCGGCCCAGGCGGTCGCCGCCCCGGCCCAGTGCCACGTCGCGTGGCCCAGCCGAAGCCTCGAGTCGGCTTGCCTCTTCACCGACGGCTCAAGAGGCCCAAGGTGCGCGCCCCGCCTATTCCCCGCGCCTAGGCGTCTTTTAATTATGTTGCGCCATTGCTCCGTTTCGGCCCATTAGTCGTATTAGGCCCCGATAGTTTAATTTTTTTAGGGATTTTCGGAATTATTAATTCCAGAAAATTGTTGGATATTAAAACGCCCGTAGTTATTTAACCGTGCATCGGATCACGATGAGTGATATATGAAACTTGACTAGTTTTACGCGTAGATTATTATTTTGCAACTTGCATGCATGTTTGGAGTAGTTTGACCCACCAAATGCCTAGTTTTGCGTGCTGTCCCAATAGGGAATTGATCCGTAATTATTATTTTCGCGCGTATCCGGATTGTTCCAACCCCGTAGATAAAATGCTCATGTTTTTAGGGACCTTTTGCCATGTATTTTAGAGTAGTTGTTTGTATTTTTTTGCTTGTAGGTTTTCGTTGCTAGTTTTCTATACCGCGTTTAGGACATATTCTCGCATATCCGTGTGGCGTTATTTTTGTTTTGCAATCCCTCATGTTATATATGTTTCGGGGTAGAAAAATCCATAGAATTTAACTATGGGTTTAGTTTTAGCTTTTGAGCAAGTTAATGCGCATGATATTTTGCCATGTTGCCCTTTTGTTTTTTTGTGGGATTTAATCAGTGCATGATTTGAATGAGTTGTCAACTAGAGATATGCCCTTGGATGTGCAGACTAGCCCCTGGTAATTTTGGTTGCAATAGAAATCCATGTTTAGGTGTGGCTTGCTTGCTCTCAACATGCTAGGAAATAGTGTAGTTTTAGAGATGCTGAAATATTTCTAAGTCTAAAATCTGTTATATTTTGTTGCTGTCTTGTCATGGTTTTATCTGGTGTTCTATAGCTCTTTTGAGGTTGGTGCAATGGAGTTAGTTGTAGACTTTAAGATTCTCTAGCATGTTGTCCATTTTCATGACACTTAGAGTCCTGTAGCTTATGATTTTGTTGCTGTCAATATGCCTTCAGATCGAAAACTGCACTTCAATAAACTGTGTTTTTCACTAAGTCTGAAACTGTGTGTGAGATGTTATTTTGTGAGCTCTTTTCCTAGTGATCCATGCTTCCATGCTAGATGTTATTAGTTGTATGTGGTGGTGCATCTTGACCTCTATTGCCTCATGCCTTAGTTGTGCATTTTGGGTTTGTCTAGCTAGTTGTTCGAGCGTGTAGAAAATGCTATGTGGCTGGTTTTGGCACATTGTAGTGATTTCTTGTTTAGCTCGTAGTTGTTGAATCGTTGCTCCGTTTTGATCGTGTCCTATATGAAACTTGCTTAGAATCCCGTGTAGTTTCATAATATCTTGCTGGTTGTGTGTTTTGAAATGCTTGTGACTGTTTTTGCACACATTTTGCATTCATGCCATCATATCTTGCGGTGTTTGTATCTTTTGAACCGTAGCTCCGTTGGAGATGTTCTCTATGTGTAAATTGCTTGTAACGACGCGTAAAATCACGTGAACCTGTTTATTTTGCTGTTTAACAAATATTAAAACATGTTAGTTCAGATCTGGACAGAATTATAAATTAACATATGAGGTCATCTCGGAGGTGATATATGTCATTTCTGACCTCATTTAAAATGCCTAGATAGGTAGGTTAATTACGCTTCACCTCTTGCGATGTTTAACCACATTTAATATTGTCGTGTACCTACTCGGATAGAACTAAATAATCCGTATGTGGAGTTTCGTCAATATGCAACTTGTTGCATATTGAACTTCACTTAATGTGTAGTAGTTGATTGTTGTGAGTTGATATGCCATGTATTGCATATATTGTTCTGATCATGCATCATATGTGGATTGCATTTGTGTTGTGCATCGTGTGGTGAATATTGTGTGTTGATTCTTGTTTCCGGTTTGCTTCGCCTCGAAAGAGTTCCGCAAGCGTGTCGGAAAGTGAGGACCCGTTCGACTACATCGGTTCGTCTGCTTCACGGAGTCATTCTTCTTCCAAGCGGGATCTCAGGCAAGAAGACCATTTCCCCAGATACCATTACTATCATTGCCATGCTAATATTATCGTTTTTGTCGCTATGTCTCGTTGCCTACCATCAGTTAAATGTTAGCCTCTCAACATTGTCATGAAACCTTCAACCTGTTCACAACCTAGCAAACCACTGATTGGCTATGTTACCGCTTGCTTAACCATGTGTTAGCGTTGCTAGCTGCAGGTGCAGTCGCTTCCATGTGATAACATGGGTTCCTTGTTATATCACCCTATTAAATGTTATTTAATTTAATGCACCTATATACTTGGTAAAAGGTGGAAGGCTCGAACTTTCTAGCCTGGAGTTTTGTTCCACCTTTGCCCCCTTAGTTTCGGCTACCGGTGTTATGTTCCATATTTGAGCGCTCCTAACACGATCGGGGTTGTTATGGGGACCCCCTTGATAATTCATTTTAGATTAAAGCTGGTTTGGCATGGCCCAACTTTGTTACTACATTTGCCTAATAACCTAATAAAATTGCATAGGGACTTTCCGGACCCCGAGGATAATTAATCAACCCCTGGGCCAGTGCTCCGCATGAGTGTTGGTCCCACCTGAGCGATGTTCGGCGCCCCCTGGTCACCCAGGGTTTAGCGATCCCGACGTCTAGCTCATTTGTCGTGTCCTGAGAACGAGATACGCAGCTCCTATCGGGATCGTCGACACGTCGGGCGGCCTTGCTGGATTAGTTTTTACCTTTGATGAGATATCTTGTGCATCGGGATTCCGGTGATGCTTTGGGTAATCTTAGAGTTGAGGTTTTCCAGTAAGGAGTCCGACGAGATCGCGAGTTTCGTGATCGAGGTTTTCTATGCGGCTTGTGGTAATTTGTGATGGACTAGTTGGAGCACCCGTGCAGGGTTTAATCTTCTCGGAAAGCCGTGCCCGCGGTTATGTGGCAACGTGGAAACTTTGTTTAACACTGGTTCTAGATAACTTGAAATTAACTTAATTAAAATATGCCAACTAAGTGCGTAACCGGGACTGTCTTTTTGGCGAGTTCCTTCTCCAATCGAGGATGTTGGAGCATATATCTCCATATGTGGTTTTGGTACTTGATGACAATTCCTATGGACTAATGGTTGCCTTAAGTTACATTTATAGGATTTGTCCATAGGCACTTCTTGAAGTCCATCTGTTGGGTTCAAGGAGTTTATATGATGACCAAGATGGTATTCAAGGTATTATCCAAAGAATGGTCATAGAAACACCTGGTTGATCAAGATCTCAGACAAAGAGTAAATCAAGATGATCAACACACAAAGCCTACAAGATGTACCGAGAGGGATCAAGTGATCCCATGGTATGGATTTGTCCATAGGAACTTCTTGAAGTCCATCTGTTGGGTTCAAGGAGTTTATATGATGACCAAGATGGTATCCAAGGTATTATCCAAAGAATGGTCATAGAGACACATGGCTGATCAAGATCTCAGACAAAGAGTAAATCAAGATGATCAACACACAAAGCGTACAAGATGTACCGAGAGGGATCAAGTGATCCCATGGTATGGTAAGCATTGTCCATTACGTGTTTGTGTACTAACCCATGGTCTTCGTGAGAGTTCTATGTGGGGGTTAGGTGTGTTTACATGGGCTTGCGTCAAAAGGACGATCTCATACAACCCATGGAGTATGACGTCAAGATGTGATCATCATCAATGGTTGATCAAGATCTCAGACAAAGAGTAAATCAAGATGATCAACACACAAAGCGTACAAGATGTACCGAGAGGGATCAAGTGATCCCATGGTATGGTAAGCATTGTCCATTACGTGTTTGTGTACTAACCCATGGTCTTCGTGAGAGTTCTATGTGGGGGTTAGGTGTGTTTACATGGGCTTGCGTCAAAAGGACGATCTCATACAACCCATGGAGTATGACGTCAAGATGTGATCATCATCAATGGTTGATCAAGATCTCAGACAAAGAGTAAATCAAGATGATCAACACACAAAGCGTACAAGATGTACCGAGAGGGATCAAGTGATCCCATGGTATGGTAAGCATTGTCCATTACGTGTTTGTGTACTAACCCATGGTCTTCGTGAGAGTTCTATGTGGGGGTTAGGTGTGTTTACATGGGCTTGCGTCAAAAGGACGATCTCATACAACCCATGGAGTATGACGTCAAGATGTGATCGTCATCAATGGTTGATCAAGATCTCAGACAAAGAGTAAATCAAGATGATCAACACACAAAGAGTACAAGATGTACCGAGAGGGATCAAGTGATCCCATGGTATGGTAAGCATTGTCCATTACGTGTTTGTGTACTAACCCATGGTCTTCGTGAGAGTTCTATGTGGGGGTTAGGTGTGTTTCCATGGGCTTGCGTCAAAGGGAAGATCTCATACAACCCATGGAGTATGACGTCAAGTTGTGATCGTCATCAAGATTGCGGTGTGCAAGTTCAAGTGGATCAGCACGAAGATAGCATGCTTGAAGCTTGCCGTCCATTATGGTGGCAATGGACTTGTGAAGATATGCTGAAGAGTGGCTCACCCATAGTGAGTATGGGGGAGCAATCAACTAATCTTCGTCAAGCCAACACAATCAAGAAAGGTGGTCCATCTTGAGGAAGCCAAGATCATCATCATCTAGCTCAAGAGGATGAGGTGCAAGGTATAGGTTTGCCCTTGATAGGTTTTTTGGTTAGGATAGATTGTTGTTCTATCAAGGGGGGCTCTCAAGTGAGTAGCTTGATCGTATCGTTCGTTGAGAGCTCAAACCATTTGCATCCTTGCATCATACTTCTTGGTTCTTAGTTGGTGTTTCTCTTTGTGAGTTTTAGAGTTTATGGTCATCTTCATGACAAGCTCGAGTTCATCGAAAACGGAGTCCATATGCATCTACTATGATGTTTTCAATGTTGGAGTTTTTGCCGGTTCTTCATTCATAGAGATCTCACATCTCTATATCTTTGGCATATTCATAACCGCATGGTCTTAAGATTTCCCAGGCTCTTTGGATAGCCCTTGTCGTCCTGAATCCAACAAGCTTGGGTTTGCTCGATTCGGAGCTCGTATGCGAAAGTTATGGCTGTTTCAGTGGCGAGTGGTAGTACCGCTCTACCTAGCGGTAGTACCGCTGGACCTAGCGGTAGTACCGCTAGAGTTGGCGGTAGTACCGCTGGCCCTAGCAGTAGTACCGCTGGCTGGTGGTAGTACCGCCCCTGGTCAGCGGTAGTACCGCTCCAGGAGCTTAGTACCGCCTGCCTAGCGGTTGTTCGTGGACGGACCTTTTTGCGAAGACTTTCTTGGCGGTGGTAGTGCCGTTGCACTACCAGGGGCCCAGCGGTAGTACCGCTGGAGTGCCAGCGGTAGTACCGCTGCAGCCAGCGGTAGTACCGCTAGAGCTCGGGCAGAAAGTGGGGTAACGGTCTGATTCCTTCCCCCACTATATAAAGGGGGTCTTCTTCCCCCTTGGACTTATCCATCTGTTGAGCTCTTGTTCTACCTCCATTGTTGACATTCTTAGAGCTTGCTTACTCTCAATCCCTCCAATGATTCTTGCTTGTTCTTGAGGGAAAAGAGAGAGGAGATCTAGATCCACATCTCCACCAATCACTTTCTCCTCTATGTGAGGGGAACCCCTTGGATCTTGATCTTGGAGTTCTTTGTGAGCTCCTTGTTCTTCCTCTCATATTTCTCCATAGCTTTTGTTGTTGTGGAGGGATTTGAGTGTGAGGGACTTGACCACTTCGTGTGTTCTTGCCATTGCATTAGTTGCATCGGTTTGAGTTCTCCACGGTGATACGTGGAAGTGAGAAGTTGAGAAGCTTACTACCTTTGGTACTTAGTACCCTTGACATTGTTCTTCGTGGATGCTTTGGCGTCCTAGAAGCTTGGTGGTGTCTCGGAGCTCAATCATTGTGGTGTGAAGCTCCGGGAAGCGTCGGGGTCTCCAATTAGGTTGTGGAGATTGCCCCGAGCAATTTGTACGGGTACCGGTAACCGCCCCCAAGGGTTGCCACGTGTACGGGTTCGGTGACCGCCCCCAAGGGTTGCCATTTGTACGGGTTCGGTGACCGCCCCCAAGGGTTGCCATTTGTACGGGTTCGGTGACCGCCCTCAAGGGTCCCTTAGTGGAATCACGGCATCTTGCATTGTGCGAGGGCGTGAGGAGATTACGGTGGCCTTAGTGGCATCTTGGGGAGCATTGTGCCTCCACACCGCTCTAACGGAGATTAGCATCCGCAAGGGTGTGAACTTCGGGATACATCATCGTCTCCCCGTGCCTCGGTTATCTCTTACCCGAACCCTTTACTTATGCATTTTACTTTGTGATAGACATATTGTTTATTGTAATATATCTTGCTATCACTTAGTTGTTTATCTTGCTTAGCATAAGTTGTTGGTGCACATAGGTGAGCCTAGTTGTTTGTAGGTTTTGTGCTTGACATATTAAACGTTAGTTATTCCGCATTTGTTCAAGCCTAAACCTTAACTATTTTAAAGCGCCTATTCACCCCCCTCCCTCTAGGCGACATCCACGTCCTTTTCAGAGGACACGGTGGGGTTATGTTTGACGTAAGTAGGTGTTCAGGATCATTCTTTTGATCAACAGCAGTTCACGTCTGTTATGCGTAGATCATCCCCCTCTTTATTCTTGTACTCGTAAGTTAGCCACCTCATATATTGCTTAGTCGCTTGCTGCAGCCTCACCACTTAACCATACCTCACCCATTAAGCTTTGCTAGTCTTGATACCTTTGGAAATGAGATTGCTGAGCCCCCTGTGGCTCACAGATTACTACAACACTAGTTGCAGGTACAGGTAAAGGTTACTTGATGCGAGTGCCTTGGTTGTTCACTTGGAGTTGCTTCTTCTTCTTCTTCATCGATCTAGGATGGGTTCTAGGCCGGCAGCCTGGGATAGCAAGGATGGACATCATTTTCTTTTCTCGTTTGTTTTCGTCCGTAGTCGGACCTTGCTCTTCTTCATGATATTTATGTATTGTACAGATGTGACTCTGATGTAGCATGTGGCGAGTGTAAGCCAAATCCATATACTCTTCTCTTCAGTACATGTACTTGTAACGATATCCATTCTTGCGAAACGACAAGATGCGCTTCTATCCCAGACGAGGCCTTCGTGCCAAATTAAGGATAGGGTCGCATCTTGGGCGTTACAGGTAGTTCTTGTCGAGATGCTTTTGGCGCCGCCGACAGCGACCTCCTCCACATACTTGTCCTCCCTGTCGGCCATATCCATGGATCCGGATTGAGAAGAGAAAGGGGTAGGAGACGAGACGGCACAGGATGGGTCACGGGTGAGGGAAGGGGAAGAAAGGAGGCGCGGGCGACTGGATGTCGAGTTCGCTTCCTTCTCTGGTGGCCGGGGTCGAAGGACCTGGCCATAGGCCGATGGGACGATGCGGTGGCAGCATCAACCCTAGCGTGCGTCGAGGGAGAAGGGATGGGGGCAATTTCCTCTTCCTCTCTATCTTTCTTCTTCTTCTTGGCGAAGCAAACAACGCGGCGGGGCAGCCTAGGGTAAACCGCCGGTCTTTTTTGTCTGTAGCTAATCCGACGTGGACAACGCGGGAGCATGACCCTGATGCATAACTTATTATGTTTTTATTGTACTGGGTTTTTATTGAACCAACTGGTTTTTGGGAGGGTTGAAAAAAATCGGTGGGAGGATGTGGGTGGAAGGATAGCTAGCGTTAGGAGGTTGAACCATCACGACAGACGGCAGATCCCGCTTTAATAATAGAGATTGTATGGCTTTATGCTTTAAGAGATTCAGTACTTCTTCGTCATATATACCAACTTATTTTATGGCAATTGATTATTGAGATACTTAATAGTTACCGTACTAACTCTTATGTATGAATTAAGACATGCCATCATACCAGGTGCCTATATACATAACAGAGATATCTCCTCAGAGCAGGAGACTATCGCTTGGCTTTGTGAAATCCTCAAAGGCAGAATCAGTAGCATCTATGTAAAAGAAAAGAAGCGCGGTAAGTATGCAACACAATATGAGAAAACCAGATGAAATACTAATCTAAGTACAACATAAGCTTTCTGTGTATGAGCAAGATCGAAATGAATCATAATTAATGGTTATAGTCAATAAAATGGCAGAATGAGTTACATTAACCATTGTAAGGACCTACTCTTGTTAGGTCTATTGGACAGTGTGCAATCAAAATCATGTGATAATTTTCTAACTATTTCTAATCCAATAGATGGGAGACAACACAAAGACTGACATTCTAGGTTTGAAAGAAGAATCAAATATCAAAGGCTATCTGAACTTACTTATGAATCATGCCAGCGTTGGTCCACTCCCTCCTCATGATAACACCATCAATCATTAGACTGGTTTCCAACCATTAGTATGTCCACCCTTGAGAAGTCGAGGCTAGGGTGCTACAATTAGGATCCCTATCAGATAAACCGATAACTATATTTCTTGATGTAATTAGATGGATTCCACTACCATAACAACAGGTGGATGCAGCCGCTCAATCCGGGTGGGGAGCATACAAATCTGCAAAATAGGGAGATTAGAAGATGATGATTTCTTTAACAATTTGATATATAGTGTCATAATATTTTATAGATGGTTAATCCCATATCTAAATGCCACATATCTTGATTCATGCCTAGCAAAAATTCCAACATTTTCTAGAAACAGGAACAATCGATGCATTGTGAATGGCAAGGAGAAGTGGAGCTAGGTACAATCTATTTAGGGATATACAAGAATTAGTAAAATCCAGAGTTTCAAATCTAAGTAAACACCTATTATTCCTGCAACTCCCCGCATCAACTAACAGTCTAATACATGCCATATGGTAGCATATATTAAGCGATTCAACTTAGTTACTGGCTTACTGCAGCCACTACAACAAAATATGCAGATTATAGAACATATAAAAGGGGGAGGAGAGCGAAGTTTGTGTGCTCGGGCACCTTGGTGTCCTTTTTTGAAAAAAATCGAAAAACATATTTAAAGGTTTCAAAAATAATTCTGTGGAAACTTCTATGTATTCATTACGAATGAGTGAAATTTCGTTTTGAAGAAATGTAATTTGTAAGCTGTACGAAAATAACAAAATTTAGGACCAATAACAAAAAAAAGCCCATTTAAAAATACATATTTTCATTTTTTTGTATGACACATGTGAAAGTAAAATGATTTGCAATTTTGCAGATAGATAATATACATGTTTGTGTGTCTACAAAAAGTTCAGTTCTTTTACGTTGTAGAAATATGATTTTTGAAAACAGACACCATGGTACCCATGCACCATTGCTATTTTTTTTGGGGGGGGGGCTACTACTGTCACATGCACTGCTCAAAGTAAATTGGTTCTTCTGAACCTCTGTTGAGCTGCGCAGTGCCTATCAAGAAGCTCGCCACGGTCCGTTAGTCGACTGTTTCCCTCCTTTGCTCTTCTAGCTTTGTTCTGTTCTGTTAGATTGCTAGATGGTTTCTCTGTTTCTTGGCTTCTATGTTTCACATACCAGTGGTTAAATAAATTGGATGTTTTGCAGAGATGGCAACCAGGCAAATGCGGCAGTGGCAGCTCCGAGGCCGCAAAAGCCAAGTTAAAAAAGATCTATGCAGTGTACACAGATATTTTCTTTGCTCTTGTTCTTCCTATGGCTTTTGGCGTTGAGATTGATGCTTACTGTAGAAAGAATGTTGAGATTGATTCTTACTATAGAAAGAATGTTGAGATTGATTCTTACTGTAGAAAGAATGTGATGCTTTGTTGTTGCATTAGAGCTCTTTCTGGATGTATCTATTCAATTTACCCACGAGAAAGAGACAAGCATAGAGAGTGGCGTGGTTTGAACATGAACACGCGTGCAGTTCTTTTAGACCCCAACAAGCGTATCCCCTAGGACGTCGGAGGAGAAGCAGAAGAGCATGCAAATGTAGGAGAAAAGCTACAGAGCAGGCCTGGTCATGGAAATAGATCCAGCGGTTGGAAAAGGTAGGATGCTTGGTACTTGGTCGGATCTGGGGCAGTTGGCCCTTGGCGGCGTAGACAAAATGGATCCGTGTCGACGGTGACTTGCTTTTGCATGACGGTAGTTCTTGTTGAGATGCTTTTGGCGCCGCCGGCAGCGACCTCCTCCATGTACTCGTCCTCCCTGTCGGCCATATCCATGGATCCGGATTGAGAAGAGAAAGGGGTAGGAGTCCAGACGGCAGAGGAGGGGTCACAGGTGAGGAAAGGGGAAGAAAGGAGGCGCGGGCGACTGGATGTCGAGTTTGCTTCCTTCTATGGTGGCCGGTGTCGAAGGACCTGGCCATAGGCCGATGGCACGATGCGGTGGCAGCAGCAACCCTAGCGTGCGTCGAGGGAGAAGGGATGAGGGCGATTTCCTCTTCCTCTCTGTCTTTCTTCTTCTTCTTGGAGAAGCAAACAACGCGACGGGGCAGCCAAGGGTAAACCGCTGGTCTTTTTTGTCTGTAGCTAATCCGACGTGGACAGCGCGAGAGCACGCCCCTGATGCGTAGCTTATTATGTTTTTATTGTATCGGATTTTTTATTGAACCAATTGGTTTTTGGAGGGTTGAAAAAAATCGGTGGGAGAATGTGGATGAAAGGATAGCTAGCGTTAGGAGGTTGAACCATCACGACAGACGGCAGATCCCGTTTTAATAGTAGAGATCAGCCCGCGCGGACACGTAGCACGCCCCAATTTGAAAGGAAGAGGAAAAACGTCCAACATGCAGTCTCGTCTTATAACGGGCCAGAACTCCTGAAGAGCCCAACAAAGGTCGTTAGCTGCTTGGAAAGCCCAATAGATGATTGGATTCCTAGTCGTACGCGACTCAAATCTGGCCAAACGGGCCGTGCCACGCGGGCCGGCACGGCTGCCCGCAGGCCAGGCATGACACGGGCCGAGCCCGACACGTGCTAATCGTGCTCGGGCCAGGCACGAGCACGCCGTGGGCTGTGCTCGGGCTGCCACCCCGAGCCCGCGTGCTGGCCCGACACGACACGATTAGGCAGCGAAGGAAATGGGGGACTGGGGGTGCGGGGCGTTGGGCGGGGGCGCGGGGCGTCGGGCGGGAAAGAGGGCGTCAGTCCCAGTCGCGACGCGAATCTAGGGGAGCGGGCGGGAAACGGGGAGCAGGCGGGCGGGAAAGGGGGAGCGGGCGGGCGGGAAAGGGGGAGCGGGCGGGCGGGAAAGGGGGAGCGGGCGGGAATTTAGGCGGGATCTGTGGCGGGCCGCCGTGCGAGAGAGGGCCAGATGAAAAAAAATAACAAATATGTGGCGCGCCGCCGTGCCTTAACGTGCCACGGGTCAACCCGATTAGGCCACGTGCCGTGCTTGGGCCTGGGAGGCTGACACGCGGGCCGACACGGCACGACCTGTATATTAATCGGGCCCAGGCGGGCCATGCCGTGCCTGGTACGATTACGGCGGGCCGGCCCGTCCGCCCGTTTGGCCAGGTATGACGCGACTCCCCCATCTCCACAAATCCACAGCCGACCCTCCCCTCCCCTTTCCTCGCCTCCTTCATCCATCTCCGGCGATCTCCCAGCTACCGTCGAATCCCAAACATCACACCCTCCGCCGTCGCCGAAGCCGATACGAGTTCATCCTCTACAGAGAGTCGTCATCCCCTCTGGTTTGGGGGTCTCCGCAAGCCGCCCTCGCTCTCGGAAGCCAAGGAGGTCGTAGGGTTTGCGCGCATCCTCCGTGTGAGTAACTGAGTATCCCTTTCTGTTTCCGCGTACATAGATTCATCTCGCCAGTTACTAGTTAAAGTAGAGACGATTACTAGTTTGAGCCATTTTTTTGCTATTAAGTGCGGAATAGATGAGAATATCCTCTGGACGAAATCGTGTACGTTAACGACAGGGTTTCTGATGAATCTGTGTGATTAATGGCCATGGAAATTTCTTTGTGCAAAATATAGTTCTATTCTAGTTCTACTTGGCCCCATAGAAATACAATGTATGGTGGGTTGCATTTGTCCACACCAGCGGTTTGGAGGGATTAAATTATTGTGGGTAATCCTTAGGCTAGATACATGGTGGGAAAGGATCAGTGCAGGTTATCTGGATATCACAGTGGGGACCCTTTTAATTGAGTTATATACTCCCTCCGTTCCTAAATATAAGACCTTTTAGAGATTGTACTATAAACTACATACAGATGTACATAGACATATTTTAGAGTATAGATTCACTCATTTTGCTCCGTATGTAGTCTTCTAGTGAAATACCTAAAAGGTCTTATATTTTGGAACGGAGGGAGTACATGGTAAAACTATCAGCCACTCTCGAGGTTTGCTTGTGTGGCATTACTTGTCAGACGCACTGATAGTAACATAGTATAATCTGTTGACCTTGAGAGCTTAAGTGGGGATTTCATGGGTAGTGAGGGACACATGAATTTTCAGCCGTTTGAGGTAAAGACTGATCTACATTTTTCTCAGGTGGCAATATATCTGTAAATATTTGCGTAATCGTTCTATCAGAACTAAATCCAGTTTTCTTCGTATTTTGGGAAAAGATTCACGCGGGACATAAGCTTTGAGGCTTTAAGCTAAGAGGATCCCTCTGTTTTTGGTCCAGGTTTGTGTTCGCTGAAATATGGAGATACAGACTTCAGGAAAGCCCATCGATATGTTGATGGAGAAGGTTCTTTGTATGAATATTCTTTCTTCTGATTACTTCAAGGAGCTCTACAGGATGAAGACCTATCATGAGGTCATTGACGAGATCTATAACCAAGTTGATCATGTGGAGCCTTGGATGACTGGCAATTGCAGGGGTCCTTCCACTGCATTTTGTCTCCTGTACAAGTTCTTCACAATGAAGCTTACTGTGAAACAGATGCATGGTTTGTTGAAGCATCCTGACTCCCCGTACATTAGAGCTGTAAGTTTCTTTGACATAAGTTACCTTTGACAAATGCATGCATCATGGTTGTTGTGTATACTCATTACATTTATTTGTGATTAATGCATGCACTAGGTTGTATGTCAAAGTTGTACACGAACAAAGTGTTAGCATGGTTGCAGTAACAAACTGGTGTTATCAACCTATCTTAAGCAATCAACTCTTCTTTCTATTTTTTACATTCACTTATTACATTTTGGCTATAACCACTAACAGTCATATTACTTGCTTTCTTGGATGGCCTCGTGTCTTGATTTTGGTCCTAGGACACGTGGATGAACAAAGTTTGCAAGCAGTAGTGTACCAGTCTGTGCATTGGATTTGTGAGCATTTTTTGTTTGTCTTCATTTATCGTGTTAGATAATCAGCTAGCTGCTGCTAAATAACCAATTGGTGTTTGTTTTTGCAGATAGGATTTTTGTATCTTCGATATGTTGCAGATCCAAAGATCCTATGGACATGGTATGAGCCCTACTTGAAGGATGATGAGGTATTGCTGTTTTTGAGTCATTTGTATATTTCTTCTTCTTTTATGTTCTTTGCTGTTATATGTACTTTCATAAGTCCATAAGACCATAACCATATCGAGCTTCCATTTAATTTCCAAATAATAACTTAATAAGTGAATACGATCCATTAGAGGATGGCCTGCAACTAGCTTGTTCAAGAAAGATGTGCTAATTGCAGAAGTCATGGTGTACAAACCAAGGAATACAAGTTTATAATTAATAAGGAAATATATCGAGTCCATATGACTTCATCATATTAATTAATGAGCTAGTTAGCCATATAATCATTATTTTTTGGCTTGATGCAGGAATTCTCCCCTGGATCTAATGGTCGCATGACAACCATGGGTGTATTTGTGCGTGATCTTATACTTGGACAGGTCTGCATCTCAAGTTCTTGCTTTCAGAATAAAAATGAGTGCACTTGTTTGTTTGACATTTTTTTTCTGTTTATGTTGTTATAACTGAAGAATGTTCGTTCGTTTCTCTATTGGCTCACCTTCGTTCGTTCGTTTCTCTATTGGCTCACCTTCCTGTTGCTAATCCTTTTAATTCTCATGTGAACTAGATTTCTATACTACATGAGATTATTCTCCATGTTAATTCTCACCTTCTATTTTCTAATGTTGTTAACAGTTTTTAATTTTGTGTTTATTGTATATATGTTCAGAAACTATGCCAACTAGCTGGACAAATTTCTTAGTCAGGCAAGTCATGGTTCAACAACATAGTTTGTTCATAGTTTATGCTCTTCTCTTTTCCAAAAAGCTGTGTCAAATTCATAGATAGTTTTTGATTCTCAATGATCATATCACAAAATTGGATTGAATTGTGTCACCTAATTTGACTTTATGTTAGCAAGTTTATATTGACCAGCATGTTGCTCTGTTTTCTTTGTGCAGTACTACTTTGATAGTATCCTTCCAAGAGTTCCTGTTCCAGTAGTTCGTCAAGTAACAGCCAATCTTGAGAAGATGAAGCTGCCTACCAAGCTTTCTGGGGTGACTGGAGACAGTCGCCACGGATCAGAGGATACTGCCCGTCGCCCCCCTTCTGTTAAAGCTTCTTTGTCAGTTTCTTTTGGACAGCGTGCGCCACACCGTGCTTCCACACGGGATTCTTCCCCAGTGCGACGAACAGTCACCCAAGATGATCAACGGAGATCATCTTCCCCATTTCGTCGTAGTGCAAGTCGGGAGGGGCCTTACAGTGACCGTTCAATTCACGACCGAGAAGGTAACCGTTCAAGCCGTGACCGAGATACTGACCATTCAAGCCGTGACCGAGATACTGTCCGTTCAAGCCGTGACCGAGATACTGGCCGTTCAAGCCGTGACCGAGATACTGGCCTTTCAAGCCGTGACAGAGAGCGTGATTATGACCGTGACAGCAGGGATTGTGACTATTACAGGTTCAGGCATTCAGAAGAAAAAAGGAATTACCGAAGCGAACATGACAATAGTAGACACAGACGCTCCAGCTCATGTCATAGGAGCAGAAGCCGGAGTCGGAGCAGGAGCAGGAGCAGGAATGAGCATCGTTCCAGTCCATTTGGGGATACAAGCAAAGAGAAGGCTGCTGCTGCCTCGAGCAACCTAGCTAAGCTGAAAGACCTGTACGGCGACGTAGCTGAGAAGAAGGATGATGGTGATGCCAGGCGGCTTCACCATGATTCATGTGCCGAAGAGGTTATTAGGTTGGGAGGCCCTAGGTGGAGATAAATATGAACCGCCGACTCTGTCATCCAGGTCATGCTGTTACTGCACCGTTCGATTTACCTGCTTTTGCATTGACATTAGTGAGATCACTCTTTGTAAACACTCGTACTTTATGTTGGTTCATTAATCCATATCTTTTGGACGTGCAGTCAATCTATCAAATTCATCAACGTAAAGATGGATCGCAATGCCCGTGCACATGTGCAACTGTCAATTAGCCAATGCATTTACTTTATTCATTTCAAGTTTGATGTTAATACGAGGCAAATGATTTCTAGCTTTACTAAGTGGTGTATAGCAATTCACTCTCTAGGACATGTTTGGTTGATTGCATAACATCTACTCCCTCCGTCCCAAAATAACTGTCTCAAGCTTAGTACAAATTTGTACAAGAGCTAATACAAAATTAAGACACTTATTTTGGGACGGAGGGAGTACTACTGAGGCTATGGGACCAAATTTGACCTGTTTGGTAACATGAAACAGCCCAGCGCCTGGCTATGGAAGAACGACCGAATTAACCGTTACCAGGAAAAAGCAGCTCAACGCCTGGCTATGAAAGAATGACTGAATCAACTGTTACCAAGAAGCTAGGCCGGAGCAAGGAACAAGCGGGAGACAAAGCACTCCTACCAAAGGCGCGACATAAATGCCATCACCTCTCACTGTACTACACAGCCAAATAGCACTGACCGGTTAAATTTTATCATCACTGAAACGCTTCTGACCCGTGAGTGTCTCCTGGCGAGTGATGGCTTAAATAACCACGGATAGGCCAGTTGGCCGGGCAGTGATAACATTTCAATTTTCATCATGGACCGTCAGTCGGGCAGTGATAATTGTTGATCGCAGGCTGCACTGACTTTATTTATGTTAATACCAGCTAGACAAATGAAATTGATAAAAAACACAAAAGCAAAATACCCAGGCATACATCATTCATTTGCATAAGTTGTTTTTCGTAAAACAATACACATGTATATTTGTTGTAGAAACCCGAGATGGACACTATGTAGATCAGATGTCCGCTAGCCTCCGCATTTTTTTTCTAGAATATAGCCTCTGCATAATTTTGACTCTAAGGTCCCAACTTCACACAATGTACACATTTAAAAGGTGCAGGCGGTGTGGCAGGACGGTCCGTATCACAATACAATCTTTTTTTTTTTTTCGAATCATATCACAACACAATCTGCAATAACAACATACATAAATGTACAACATTGGACATGACAATGTCTTTCTACCAAGATCTAACTCATACTGCAAAAGCAAATAAACCTTAGACATGTAAGAATACAATTTGCCTTAAGAAGGCCCTGTTTTTTTTTTCTTGAGGAACAACAAGGCCCGTTGGGAGTATAATTGTGTTAGGTTGAGATAAGGAGATAGATGTGCCAGACCAGCCACGCGGGAGGCTACAACCTCCTTTTTCTGTTTTTTTATTAATTGTTTTAATCAAGCATTCGAAAAACATTTGAAAAGCATTTGAAAAATGATAATAAAGCATTTAAAAATTATAAATATGTCTTAAAAAATCTTGACTGTGTATTTAAAATTAATGAGTTTTTATCATATATATATAAATGTTAATCAAGCATTTCAAAAAATTGTTAAACAATTATTTGTAAAATGTGAATCAAGCATTTAGAAATTTTAATTTTGTATATATAAAATGTTGAACATGTATTAAAAATGATGATTTTTTATCATCTATATAAGAATGCTAATCAATCATTTGAAAAATGTTGAACAAGTATTTAGAGAATGCTATTTAAAAATTTCGAAAATGTTAAATGTGGATAGGAAAAATGTTGACCATGCATTAAAATGATTATGTAAAATTTTATAATTTATATAAAAATATCAATCAAGCATTTGAGAAAATGTTGAACAAGTACTCGAAAAATATTAATCAATTACTTTGGAAATTTTTAAATGTATATATAAAAAATGTTTGCCATCTAGAAAAGAAAATCATTGAAAAATTTGATCATGTATATAGTAATTTTAAGCAAGCATATAAAAAAAATGTTAAACACGTGTTTGAAAATGTAAATCAGTCATTTCTAAAAAAACTAACAAATAATTTCAAAAAAGAATGTTTACAAAAATCTTGACCATGTGTTTAAAACAGAGCTAATATTGTATTTAAGAAATGTTAATCAAGCATTTAAAAACATGTTAAATCTGCCTAGAAAATGTTGAACGTGTATTAGAAAATATTAATTTTGTTTTTGAAAAATGTTAATCAAGCATTTGAAAAGTTTAAAATTATTTATAAATGAAATGTTAACCATGTATTTAGAAATGTTAATCTTGCATATAAAAAATATTAATCAAACATTTTAAAAATGTTTAAAATGTGTAAAAAAATGTTGACTATGTATTACAAAATATTAATTTGTATTGGAAAAATGTTAGATGTGTGTTAGAAAAATGTTAGATGTGTGTTAGAAAAATGTTGTTGATATAATAAAAAAATGTAGAGTAAAACAAAAGAAAAACCAAAAAAGAAAAAAAGAAAAAAAGAAAATGTAAAAAATAATAATAAAAAGAAGAATTAAAAATTAAAAATATATAAAAGAAAATGAAAAAACCCGGCTTAGATAGTCTCAAGTAGGGCGCACCCCTATAGCTTAGCAGCAATGACACTTGGAGGCTAGCAGCATGCGTGAACTCCATGGAGACTAGGATCGATCCCTGGTTCTCCACTTTCCAATTATCTTTGTTCATTAATAAGGCTCGTAAATGTTGCAGCTAATTAAGCCTCTGTCCCAAAATAAGTGTCTCAAGCTTAGTACAACTTTGTACTAAAGCTCGTACAAAGTTAAGACAGTTATTTTGAAACGGAGGGAGTACATCCTTATTGTTTCCACTCGCTTAATACAGATATAGTCACTACAAACTAAACATTGTTTGGAGTGTGTGTGTCCTCAACAAGACTTCACTTGACGAGGCTCATAGGGGCCCAAAAAGTGTTGCAGGTAATCAAACACATTTCGTATTGTTTTCAGCCTGCCTTATATAAAAACAGGAAATGAACTTATTCCGAGGAATGTGTCCCTCACCGAAAAGTACTTTGGCAAAAATCATATCTTAAATAAACTACTAATATAAGAGCGTATAGATTACTAATTTAATGATCTAAACGTTTTTATATTAGTTTACAGAGGGAGTACTGATTAAGATTCTTTTTATAGAAAATAAAACAATATTGTATATTAGAGTTGACCAATCCTTACAAAGCCATTCTTACATGAACTAGAAATTATACACGTGTATGACAGAGTATTGAAAATGGGACACCCCTATACGTATCAAATGGGCCTATTTGGAAAAACCATGTCGTAATAAAACTTGAAAATGATTTATTTATCACTAACTATTAATGAACACTTGAAGACATGCACGGATACACGATCACTACGACACGTCAGCCATAGAAGATCATCAAGTAAGGAAATGATGACAATAATGACGACAATGGAGGTGGGAGCCCGAGCATTCAATACACGTGTCGTAAGGGCAGGCGGCCCTTGCGGCACACTCCACCGATCGGGCATTTCATACCCTCCCAGGCTAAAAAGCATAGGCCTATAAAAATAGTCCATCATCACAAAGACTGAGCTGGGTGGGCGTCTTGGGCCGATGAGGCTCAGGCCATATCGGTCAGATGGATGTGCCCAGGCCATGACCCGTCTATTAACCATAGATGGACGGTGCACCGAGTCACATCAAACTAGACTAGGCAAGCAATTGAGTACGTGGCAGGCTGCGGTGTGAGGTCATGTACTAATAGTACAGAGAACAAATTGTACGCAACACCTACAAACCTGTACAACCGTTCACACACGCTAAAACGACAACTATGATGCCCCCAGGCCTATATAAGGGGAGGGACGAGGTCACTTAGAGGAATAACCAATAAAAAAACACTAGAATACACCCGCAAATCCCAAGGAAAACACACGTAGCAATTTCACCCCGAGAATACAAGAAGACTAGAGTTAGAGTGCTCGGACACTCTAGTTAGGACCCCCGACCACACGACTCGCACCCTGACCACCTCCTTCGTAACAATACAACGCTTACATTCCTCTAGTTCATATTGACAGTATCCTGAACTAGGGGGTCATGGCCTGGTTAATTTTGTCCATGGGCCGGACTGATGGCCCACTACTAGGAGAAGGATTCGGGAGGCCTCAAACTTATTGACATGGAAACGTCGGACTCCTCCGAAGATCTGTCATACACTCCAAGATTATTGATAGATTCGACATGTATCAAATAGCTGGCAACCGACCATGTGTAACCCTAGATATCCCAAACGCATTTATAAGTTGGAGGGTCTAGTCCGTATAGGGACAAGTTATTCATCAACAGCTCTAGGGTTCATAACACAACTTACGATCTCAAGATAGATCAACTCTGTATTCTCGATACACCCATAATATATGCAAGAGCAGGATGTAGTGTTTTACTTCCATCGGGAGGGCCTGAACGTGTGTAAAACGCCATGTCCATTGTGTTACCCATCGATCCGATCTAACAGCTTCCCTCCCTACCCGAGGTCTGCCGGTTTTGACACCGATATTGGTGGTTTCATTGAGAACTCGTTGTTGGATCATGGGAGGTTGATGGCTCGCGTGTAATTTGATGACAACATTGGCTGCGGGGACATCTTCGTCTCCGGCTAGCTTTTTGCCTTCGACAACATAGTGATGCCCGCTGACTCGATCGACTGCGTTGGTTGTGTCGAAACCTTCTCCCGAACCTAACCATTAGGTTCGGAAGCGTGGAATACGTCACTGATGCCGGTGGAGATCTGGTTCTTTCGGAACAAGGTCTTGTCCACGAGTCCGACCTCCCGATAGAACCTATTCTGGAGATAGATCCAAGGGCAGCCTTATCCGACCTCACCCCTCCTCGAACGGTGGCTCAGAGCCGGGCCTGTCTTCAGACCTACCCGCGGTCTCCGAAGGAACTTCCCTCACAGCCAATCTAGAGTCGTCCAGGTGTGCTTGGGGTGACATGCCTGCTTCATGCAGACCGATCAAGCCCATATAAGTTAGCCACGCTTATAGCCAGACCCTTGACGCCGATGAGCTCTCAAAGCTAAAAGAGGTGCTAGATCAGATCCAAAACCTAGCGAACTCTTGTGTCATTTATGATCAATTCGGATGTAAAGCCGATGATTTGAAATTTTTCGTCCCACACTGGTTGCCACGGTCGAGCACCACACCAATAGACTTGACTTAAGCTCCGATGAAGTCACGAACATGGAGGATGCCGACCTTGAGTCACCTACATCCATACCCCGAACATGGAATTGGACCGCAATAGACACACATGACATCTACATGGTTGACATGCCAGAAGAAGATCTTAAGGAACATCCCAAGAAGGATCTAGACGACATCGTCCGAAAAGTAAACCGAAGGGCAGGAGCGGGGCAAAAGCAAGATCGATGCCACGGATGCCACCAATCACAACGCATCCCCCGACGTTGCGGAAAGCCTAGATGGGAATGATCAAGTCTCGCACGCCCAGCAAAATAGGCCAATGGGAACGCGTCCAAAGGATGACCCCGACAAGATGAACACCTCCTATGACGGGCCAGACGAGGATTACCTACCCAAGTCCGAGGACGAGGTTAGCCTCGGACCCGAAGACTTCATGGTGCCCACAAACCCAGCCATGCATATCTGTTTCCAGCGTTGGCTCATTGCCATGGCAAGAAGCATGAAAAAGAGACATCAAGAGTTGCACACTCATGAAAACATGCTCATTGACAAATGGACAAGATTCCTGGCAGCCGAGGAATAGTTTGACGCCGATGTGCGGCACTGAAGTCGTTTCCATGTAGGAGGCTGCTACCCGATTTTGATGACGAGGTGACAGATGAGTGAAAGCACAATTGCTCCCTAGGGTGGTTTTGATAATTGATCACAACATATGCATCATTGGACTAATATGTTTTGCAAGTATATTTGAGAAAAAGCTCAAAAGATGATATGGATTAAAGTTTATGTGGAGATGCCCCTGGATGCAAGAAAGGAACAATGTTGGCTCAAGCTTCAAGCTAGAAGACTCTTCATTTTATATTTGTGAGAAATCACGTTTGGGTCCATAGGAAAGCCAATACTATTAAAAGGGGATGAGTTAGTAAAATGAACTAATTGCTCAAATGCTCAAAGTTAGCCACCAAAACACTTAGTCATTTTTCCCACATATCCACTCTATCAAGATCCACATACACAAATTCGGTGTCACCAACATTTCCAAATCGGACCCACCGAGTTTGACCTCAGACAGAAACCCCAACAATTCTCACCAAATTGGTGCAACCGAAACCAAGTCGGTGCTACCGAGTTCAGTGTGACCAACATTCTGTTGCCAAGATACAGAAAATCGTAATTTCCGAGTTTGATTATCGGTGCCACCGAGTTTGGACATCTGATCGTTAGCCACTTTTTCGGTGCCACCGAGTTTCATATATCGGTCTCACCAAGATTCAAAAGTTCACACCTTTGTGCTAATCGGTACCAACGAGTTTTCAACTTCGGTGTCACCGAGTTTGCCCTTTTTTGTGTAACGGTTGGATTTTGGCTGCTGCCTATATATACCTCTTCACCCACACCCACCTCTCATTCGTGGAAGAAGCACTCAGAACACAAGCTTCACTTATAGATCCATTTTCTGAGAGAGAACCACCTACTCATGTGTTGAGACCAAGATATTCCAATCCTACCATTTGAAACTTCATCCCTAGCCTCCCCAAACTGCTTTCCACCAAATCAACCTCTCCTACCCATGCATATTCTGTGAGAGAGTGATTTGTGTTGACGAGACTATCTTTAGAAGCACAACATCAAGGAGTTCATTGATCTACCACATCTATTACCTTTTGTAGGGTGGTGCCTCCTAGATTGGTTAGGTGTCGCTTGGGATCCTCCTTCTTCGTGTTGTGGAGTTGAACCAAGATGTTTGTAAGGGCAAGGAGATCGCCTACTTCGTGAATATCTACCGTGAGTAAGGCTAGTCCTCCGTGGACGGAAGCCGTGGTGGAATAGACAAGGCCTCTTCTTTGTGGACCTGATACGTCTCCATCGTATCTACTTTTCCGAACTCTTTTGCCCTTGTTTTGGACTCTAATTTGCATGATTTGAATGGAACTAACCCGGACCGACGCTGTTTTCAGCAGAATTGCCATGGTGTTGTTTTTGTGTAGAAATAAAAGTTCTCGAAATGTCCTGAAAATTTACGGAGATTTTTTCTGGAATAAAAGAAAAATACCAGCGCAAAGATCCACCGGAGGAGGTGGACCAGTGGGCCACAAGCCCACAGGCTGTGGCCACCCCCTTTGGCCGCGCCGTGAGGGCTTGTGGGGCCCACGTGGCTCCACCACCCCCAAACTCACCTCTATATCTTCCGTCTCACCCGAAAAAAAATCAGAGAGAAGATTTCATCGCGTTTTAGATACGGAGGCGCCACCACCTCCTATTCTTCATCTGGAGGGCAGATCTGGAGTCCGTTTTGGGCTCCGGAGAGGGGAAATCGTCGCCATCGTCATCATGAACCTTCCTTCATCGACAATTCCATGATGCTCTTCATCGTTCGTGAGTAACCTCATCATAGGCTTGCTGAACGGTGATGAGTTGGATGAGATCTATCATGTAATCGAGTTAGTTTTTGACGGGGATTGATCCCTAGTATCCACTATGTTCTAGATTGATGTTGCTACTACTTGGCTATGCTTAATGCTTGTCACTAGGGCCCGAGTGCCATGATTTCAGATCTGAACCTATTATGTTGTCGCCAATATATGTGTGTTTTAGATCCTATCTTGCAAGTTGTAGTCACCTACTATGTGTTATGACCCGGCAACCCCAGAGTGAGAATAGCCGGAACCACTCTCGGAGATGACCATAGTATGAGGAGTTCATGTGTTCACCAAGTGTTAATGCGTTGGTTCGGTTCTTTATTAAAAGGAGAACCTTAATATCCCGTAGTTTCCATTAGGACCTCGCTGCCACGGGAGGGATGGACAATAGATGCCATGCAAGTTCTTTTCCCTAAGCACGTATGACTACATACGGAATACATGCCTACATTAGATTGACGAACGGGAGCTAGTCACTTATCTCTATGTGTTATAGCTGTTACATGATGAATCACATCTGCAATACTCATCCATCACCGATCCACTGCCTACGAGTCTTTTACTACTGGTCCTTGCTATGTTACTTTGTCTAGGCTTGTCCCTTGCTACAAAAGGGATTGGGCCACTTTGTTACTACTGTTGCTACTGCTGTCACTTTGCTGCTACTACTGTTGCTACTGCTGTTACTTTGCTGCTGCTGCTACTGTTGTTCCTTGCTACTTCGCTGTTACTTGTTGCAAGATCCTTTTTCATCACCGTTGGCGGGGAAGAATATTTCACGTCCACGTGTAACCTACTGGCGCCATTGATACAACAGTTAGGAATAGTCTGCCGTCAACAAATCTGTTTCTGGCACCGTTGCTATCATACTACTTTGCTACTGATACTTTTCTTACAGACACTAATCTTTCAGGTGTGGTTGAATTTGATAAACTCAGCTGCTAATACTTGAGAATATTCTTTAGCTTCCCCTTGTGAGCGAATCAACAAATTTGGGTCGAATACTCTACGCTCGAAAACTGTTGCGATCCCCTGCACTTGTGGGTTATCAAGACCTTTTCTGGCGCCGTTGCTGGGGAAGCACAACTATATTCTCCGAGTCACTTGGGATTGACGTCCGCTGATCACTATGAGGAATCCGAAAGATCCAAGAACTAAATCTTGCCTTCCACTACGAGGAGAGGTAAGGAATTGCTATCTAGCTCTGCACTTGATTCACCTTCAGTTTTGAGTAAGTTTGCGACATCGCCTTCTGCTAGAAATCTTGATATGTCGCCTTTGCTTGATGATGCTACTTCTGCTGCCCATGATGCTATGCTTGATACTATGCCTAATGATGCTATGCTTGATACTATGCCTGATGATGCTATGCTTGATACTATGCCTGATGATGCTATGCTTGATACTGCTTTGCCACTTAGTGCCCTTGATGCACATATTGCTAGAGTTGCTGCTAGATGTGATGGTACTTTTGAAACTGCTGATACTATTGAAGTAGAACCTGCTATTATGCCTGAATTGCCTGATATGCGTGATACGCGTTATGTTATGGAGGGAGAGATAGCTGAGGATTTTCTTGCGTGTAAGGATAGCTATGATGTTGAGAAATTACTGCGCAAGTGGAAAGAAAAATCTCTGAACGCTAGGATGAAGTATGACCCGAAGTTTGCCACTTCGCCTATCTTTGTGACTGATAAGGATTATGAATTCTCTGTCGACTCTGAGTTAATCACTCTAGTCGAATATGATCCTTTTCACGGTTATGAGTGTGAAACGGTTGTAGCCCATCTTACCATACTGCACGATATAGCCACCCTATTCACTAGTGAGGAAAAGATTTGCCACTACTATATCCTCAAGCTGTTTCCTTTCTCGCTAAAGGATGATGCTAAGACTTGGTTCACTTCTCTTGCTCCTGGTTGTGTGCATAGCCCCCAGGATATGGTCTACTACTTCTCTGAAAAATATTTCCCTGCCCATAAGAAGCAAGCTACCTTGCGGGAATATACAACTTTGCTCAAGCTGAAGAAGAGAGTCTCCCACAAGCTTGGGGGAGGCTCATCCAGCTACTGAATGCTTTGCCTGATCACCCTCTTGAGAACAATGAAATACTTGATATCTTCTATAATGGACTTACCGATGCTTCCAAAGACCACCTAGATAGTTGTGCCGGTAGTGTTTTTAGGGAACGGACTGTAGAACAAGCTGAGATCCTATTGAATAACATCTTGTGCAATGAGAATGCTTGGACTATTCCCGAACCACCTCCTAAGACAACTCCGAAGAAAAGAGGTATTCTATTCCTCAGTCTTGAAGATATGCAAGAAGCTAAGAAATCTATGCGAGAGAAAGGCATTAAATCTAAAGATGTCAAAAATCTACCACCTATCGAAGAGATCCATGGTCTCGATAACCCGATACAGGTAGTAGAAGTAAATTCTCTGCGTAGGTTTGATGAGAGTGATATTCCTTTTGATAAACCTGCTAGCTTATGCCTGGATGAATTTGATAACTTCGTTGCCAAACAACAAAGTTTTAATGATTATGTTAGCATACAATTGGAACAGAATGCTCGTATGCTTAGTCATTTAAGTGCTTGTGTGGACAGAAATGTCAATGATCTTAAGCTTCTGAGTAAACATGCCTCTATGGTTACCACTCAGGTAGAACAAGTACTTAAAGCTCAAAATGACTTGCTCAATGAGTTGAATGACAATTCTGTCAGAGTCATCACTAGAGGCGGTAGAATGACCCAGGAACCTGTGTATCCTGAGGGTCATCCCAAGAGAGTTGAACAAGATTCTCAAGGAGTTAGCACTGATGCACCTAGTCATCCTAGAAAGAAGAAGAAAGATGATAGGAACCTGCACGCTAGCAACCCTGTTGCTGCTACATCTGAGAGTCCAAACGATGTCTCTGTCTCTGATGCTGAAACACAATCTGGCGATGAACATGAGCCTAATGATAATATCAATAGTGATGTACATGATGATGCTCAACCTAGCAATGATAAGGATGTGGAGACTGAACCTGTTGATCTTGATAACCCACAGCCTAAGACTAAGAGATACGATAAGAATGACTTCGCTGCTAGGAAGCATGGTAAAGAAAGGGAACCATGGGTTCAGAAACCTATGCCCTTTCCTCCCAAACCATCCAAGAAAAAGGATGATGAGGATTTTGAGCGATTCGTTGAAATGATCAGACCCGTCTTTCTTCAAATGCGTTTGACGGATATGCTCAAGATGTCTCCGTATGCTAAGTACATGAAGGATGTTGTGACTAATAAGAGGAGGATATCTGAGGTTGAGATTGCCACCATGCTCGCTAATTATACCTTCAAGGGTGGAACTCCTAAGAAACTAGGTGATCCCTGTGTGCCCTCTATACCTTGCTCCATTAAAGGTAACTACGTAAGAACTGCTTTATGCGACCTTGGAGTCGGTGTTAGTGTTATGCCTCTCTCTCTTTATCGTAGACTTGAACTGGATAAGTTGAAACCCACTGAAATCTCTGTGCAAATGGCCGACAAATCAACTGCTTTCCCTATCGGCATTTGCGAGGATGTGCCTGTTGTGGTTGCTAACATCACTATCTTAACAAACTTTGTTATCTTGGATATTCCTAAGGACGATGCCATGGCGGTCATCCTCGGAAGACCCTTTTTAAACACCGCAGGGGCTGTTATAGATTGCAACAAAGGCAAGGTCACTTTCCATGTCAATGGTAATGAGCATACGGTGCACTTTCCGAAGAAACAATATCAAGTACATTGCATCAATGCTATCGAAAAGACTTCATCGATTCTTATTGGGAGCTTTGATTGCCCCATTCCTCGTGTCAAGATGAAGTATGATTTTCTTGTTGGAGAGATACACATCCCCATTGAGGTGACCTAGTGACTATTCTAAAATTCTCCGTTCTCTTTTGCGATTCGAAAAAGTTTTGTCGAGGGGATTTGATCAACCCCATTGACGGATTTCTTTCGATGACCATGAGATGGATGAATCGAGGAGTCACAAACCTCTATTCCAAGCTTTCACTTTAGGTTGCTTAGAATAAAAATGATAGATTTAGTTTAGTTTTCCCTGTTTTCTTTTTTAGCATCCGGTAGAAAAGTACCCCAAAAATAAAAGTTCTCCGAACGCCGTGAAAATCAAGTATGATTTTTTCTGGAATTTTTGAAAAATTCTGAGACAAAGAGCTTGTCTGGGGGCTGTACCAGTGGGCCGCAAGCCCTTGGGGCGCGGGCACCCTCCTGGCAGCGCCACCCAGGCTTGTGGGGGCCCACAGGCACCCTCTCCACTCATTCTTGCTCTCATCTGGTTCTCCTACCTCCAGAAAAAAATTGTTTTGCAGCTCAAACCCGTGTTCTTGCTCTTCTTGCTGGGATTTTTGATCTCTTTGCTCAAAGCACCATTCTCCGAACTGTTTTGCGGAAATTACTCCTTGGTAAGTGACTCCTCCATTGGTCCAATTAGTTTTTGCTCTAGTGCCTTATACTTCACATATTTTTGCTGCCTTGGTGACCATGTTCTTGAGCTTTGCATGCTAATTTTAGCTGGTCCCAAGTAGTTTTGATGCGTAATATGGCCTCTAGGCACTTGTGGGAGTAGTTTCTACGAGTTTTGTTGAGCCTTATTCACTTTTCCTTAGAATCACTAAAAAATTCAGAAATTTTCAGAGATAGGAAAAGGGAAAAGATGAGGAGGTTCTTAAGAGGCTCTTCAAGCCGTGACCCCAAGGATGATGGGAGTGAGAAGAAGCCCAAGTATCTGGTCCCTCGAGTCGCAGAAGTTCGAGCGTGCGAATGGCCAAGCGACATGTTCTTACGCGCCGCTGGAATTTATGAGGACTTTTATCACTTGGTGGAGAACGCAGGCCTTACCGCCTTCGTTGAAGATAAGTGTCCGCAATACCTCCTCCTCACTAATATCTTTGTACAAAGCTTTAACTTCTATCCGAGGAAGAATCCTCCTATGGTTGAGTTCAAACTTTATGATATCCCCCAACGCATGTCACTCCAGGATTTTTGCAATGTTTGCAAATTACCTTACGTTGGGGATATTCATGAACCTCGTCCACGGGACTTGGAAGATTTCATTGATACAATTGCTGTAGGAGAGGAGAGAGGAGTGTCTTGCGCTAGAGCTACTAGCATACATTTCCCATGCTTTGGTACTTCTCATTATTTGTGGGAAAATGTTTGATTGGCCGTGGGAAAGCTGGGTCACTTAGTTCCCTAGATCTTGCGGTCTTGCGCGAAGCCCTTTATAACGATAAAACTTATAGCTTGGGCGCTATAGTAGCTCAACGGTTGAACCTGAACCATTCTAAAGGTGTTGTCTATGGAGGTATCTATGCTACCCGTCTTGCCAGACACTTTGAGATACCCATTAGACTGGACGAGGAAGAAGAGATTCTTCTTCCCGAGAGATATCTAGATTACGATAGCATGGTTCGCCATGACTTTCTTGATAGAGATATAAATAGAAGGATGATTTATAACCTGGTATTTAGTTAGGGTACTCATGAGACTATTACTTTGCCTGCTCCTTATTTGTTCAATCTTCATGCAGGCATGTACATTATTATGCCCTCGGACATCTACACATATTGGGGCTTAGCCCAACCACAGGTACCCGTGCCCGAGCCACCAGTCGAGTACCAGACGCCAGTTTATCTATGGGAGCCAGAGGAGATCACACAGCAGTGGCATCCTCAGTCCACTCCAGAGTACCCCGGAGCTGGTTATTTCCCTCCATGGGAGTAGACCAACTTAGGCCAAAAGCCTAAGCTTGGGGGAGTACGTGTTCTCACCGACTTTACATTCTTGCTTATGCTTTCACTTTGTTAGCCGGTGTTCACACTTTGCCACTGTATCATCCATGCTAGTTTATTTTCTTTTTCTTGTTTTCTTTTCGTGTGTCTGTCTAGTTTGAAAAAAAAACCAAAAAGATTTCCTTTTTCTTCTTTTGCTTCTTGGGAGCTTTCCCGTGTAGATAGTTTTCTTTTTCTTTGGGTCAAGGTAGAAGATAATGGTAACAATGTTTAGTGGCTCTCGCATGCATACCTGTTTAGCTGTCAAAGAGCCATATTACTTTGTCTTCTCCTTTGTGTTTGCCTGCAGATTCCAACGTAGTCCAATGCACGAGCACGATTATTATTGTTCACATCGTTCGGTCGTGCATGACGATATATGATGAAGTGACTGAGCCTGGAAAAGCTGGTATGAACTTGATCTATTTTGTTTTTGTAAATATGAGTAGCTCATCATGCCTGGTTCAACTTTATTGTGAGAGAAACATGTTTGTAATGACAACTTAGAGATCATAGTTGCTTATGCCATGCTTACTTAGCTAGGAGCTTATAATGGTTTGTCTTGGATGCCCACATGAATGTTGAGATGACTATGATGTAGTATGATATCCTCCTTTGAATGTTTCAAGTGGCTCGACTTGGCGCATGTTCACGCATGTAGTTGAAACAAAATCAACATAGCCTCTATGATGTTCATGTTCATGGTGATTTATGTCCTACTCATGCTTGCACTCAATGCTAGTTAATCTCAATGCATTTTGATGACTGTTGTCGCTCTCTAGTTGGTCGCTTCCCAGTGTTTTGTTAGCTTTCACTTGTACTAAGCGGGAATACTGCTTGTGCATCCACCTCCATAAACCCAAAGTTGTTCCATATGAGTCCACCGTACCTACCTTTGTGCGGTATCTACCTGCCGTTCCAAGTAAATTTGCATGTGCCACTCTCTAAACCTTCAAGAAATAATCTGTTTTGCATGCCCGAACCGCTCATGTGGTGACAAGGGGCTATTGGTATCTTCCATGCTAGGCGTGTTATCCTCGATATGTGTTTATTCACTATCATTCACAAGAAAGGGGCCGGTAATTGGAATTCCCAGTTCCATGCTCAAATCGAAAAGATAATTGCAAACAAAACTCCCCCAGGATTGATGTTGGTATGGATGGTACCCGAGGATTCTGCTAGCCGTGGAGTGTGATTGATTGGTGGTGGGGGAGTCAAAACTTTACTTTTCTGTTTGGGAACTGCCTATAGCATGTGTACTGTGGAAGATGTTGAGAACTCTTAGTCATTGCGTTGACAATGAAAGCATGCCACCAAAATTATTATCTCTGTTTTCAAAGCTTGAGCTCTGGCACCTCTGCAAATCAATGCTTCCCTCTGCGAATGGCCTATCTATTTATGTTCCTGTTGAGTCATCCTCCTCTTACAAAAGCACCAATTAGAGAGCACCTCTGTCATTTTTATGCTTTGCTTTTAACCGTGTTGAGTATGACTCTGACTGGATCTTCATTGCCTTGAATTACAATGTTTAGTCAGCCCTTTGTCTTTGAAGGTGCTCTGCATTTATGTTTTGCGGTCTCAGAAAGAGCTAGCGAGATACCATCTATTCGTACTGCTTCATGTTGTTTTGATTGAAGTGTTGACGTTTGAGACTTATTATTATTTGCTCGCTAGTTGATTATGCCATTGATATGAGTTTACCGTGAGACCTAGATGTCATTTGCTTATGTGGTTTACTTGTGATCTTGCTGAAATTCTGGTTGCAAGTTAGACATAGTTGCAACAACAAGATCAAACAGAGTTCGTCAAAGTTTTTCTTTTGTCTCTTTCAGTTTGTCAACTGAATTGCTTGAGGACAAGCAAGGCTTTAATCTTGGGGGAGTTGATACGTCTCCGTCGTATCTACTTTTCCGAACTCTTTTGCCCTTGTTTTGGATTCTAATTTGCATGATTTGAATGGAACTAACCTGGACTGACGCTGTTTTCAGCAGAATTGCCATGGTGTTGTTTTTGTGCACAAATAAAAGTTTTCGGAATGTCCTGAAAATTTACGGAGATTTTTTCTGGAATAAAAGAAAAATACCTACGCAAAGATCCACCGGAGGAGGTGTACCAGTGGGCCACAAGCCCACAAGCCGCGGCCACCCCCCCGGCCATGCCGTGAGGGCTTGTGGGCCCCACGTGGCTCCACCGCCCCCAAACTCAGCTCTATATCTTCCGTCTCGCTCGGAAAAAAATCAGAGAGAAGGTTTCATCGCGTTTTACGATACGGAGGCGCCGACACCTCCTGTTCTTCATCTGGAGGGGAGATCTGGAGTCCGTTTTGGGCTCCGGAGAGGGGAAATCGTGGCCATCGTCATCATCAACCTTCCTCCATCGACAATTCCATGATGCTCTTCATCGTTCGTGAGTAATCTCATCGTAGGCTTGCTGGACGGTGATGAGTTGGATGAGATCTATCATGTAATCGAGTTAGCTTTTGACGGGGATTGATCCCTAGTATCCACTATGTTCTAGATTGATGTTGCTACTACTTGGCTATGCTTAATGCTTGTCACTAGGGCCCGAGTGCCATGATTTCAGATCTGAACCTATTATGTTGTCGCCAATATATGTGTGTTTTAGATCCTATCTTGCAAGTTGTAGTCACCTACTATGTGTTATGACCCGTCAACCCCAGAGGGACAATAGCCGGAACCACTCCCGGAGATGACCATAGTATGAGGAGTTCATGTGTTCACCAAGTGTTAATGCGTTAGTCCGGTTCTTTATTAAAAGCAGAACCTTAATATCCTGTAGTTTCCATTAGGACCCCGCTGCCACGGGAGGGATGGACAATAGATGTCATGTAAGTTCTTTCCCTAAGCACGTATGACTACATACGGAATACATGCCTACATTAGATTGACGAACGAGAGCTAGTCACTTATCTCTCCGTGTTATAGCTGTTACATGATGAATCACATCCGCAATACTCATCCATCACCGATCCACTGCCTACGAGTCTTTTACTACTGGTCCTTGCGACGTTACTTTGTCTAGGCTTGTCCCTTGCTACAAAAGGGATTGGGCCACTTTGCTACTAGTGTTGCTACTGCTGTCACTTTGCTGCTACTACTGTTGCTACTGCTGTTACTCTGCTGCTGCTGCTACTGCTGTTCCTTGCTACTTCGCTATTACTTGTTGCAAGATCCTTTTTCGTCACCGTTGGCGGGGAAGAATATTTCCCGTCCACGTGCAACCTACTGGCGCCATTGATACAACAGTTAAGAATAGTCTGCCATCAACAGATCTGTTTTTGGCACCGTTGCTATCATACTACTTTGCTACTGATACTTTGCTTGCAGACACTAATCTTTCAGGTGTGGTTGAATTTGATAAACTCAACTGCTAATACTTGAGAATATTCTTTAGCTTCGCCTTGTGAGCGAATCAACAAATTTGGGTCGAATACTCTACCCTCGAAAACTGTTGCGATCCCCTACACTTGTGGGTTGTCAGGACCCTCCGTGGGTGGAGCTCTCCGTGGACTCTCCAGTCGTTACCCTCTGCGGGTTGAAGTCTCCACTAACATGGACGTACGATAGCGCCACCTATCGGAACCATGCCAAAAATCGCCGTGTCAACCTGATGCGTTTGATCTCCCTACCTCACTCCTCTACTTTACACTTGCATGTTTTACTTTCCGCTGCTATACTATTAGAATTGCATGTGTAGGGTGTACTTGACCTGCTATAACCGTCGTAGCTATTTCTCAAGTAGAATTGGGAAAAGGCAAAAAAATTATCTTGTTAAGTAGTCTAATCACCCCCCTCTAGACATACTATCGATCCTACAAGTGGTATCCGATTTTTGGTCTCCATTTCATTGGTTTAACGACCTAGGAGAGTATGGCATCTAATGAGGGAAATTATCATCGTAGAGGTCCATATTTCGATGGCACTAATTTTAATAGTTGGAAGCATAAAATGAAAATGCATATTCTTAGCTTTAATCCTCATGTTTGGGCTGTTATTCGTGTTGGTGTGCAAGGTAACTTCTTTGGAGAAGGGCATGAGCCAGGTTGTGATGCGACGGCTGATGAGCTGAAGATGTTGCAACTTAATGCTCAAGCCTGCGACATCATCTTCAACTGTCTATTTCCCGAAGAATTCAACAAAATCAGTAGTCTTGAGAATGCAAAAGAAATTTGGGATACTTTGGTTGATATGCACGAAGGTACTGATTCTATCAAAGAATCTAAGTTGGATGTGCTTCAAAGTCAGCTTGACAAGTTCAAGATGAAGGATGGTGAAGGTGTCTCTCAAATGTACTATAGGCTATCTCTCATCACCAATGAGATTGCCGACTTAGGAAGTGAAGAGATGACCGACAAATTCATCATCAAGAAGATACTTAGAGCTCTCGATGGAAAGTATGTCACAGTGTGCACATTGATCCAAATGATGCCAAATTACAAAGATCTCAAGCCAACTGAAGTCATTGGTAGGATTGTTGCTCATGAGATGTCACTCAAGGACAAAGATGAGCTGCACAACAAGTCAAGCGGTGCTTATAAAGCTTCATGTGATGCTCCCAGTACTTAAAAGGACAATCTTGTCACTGATGAAGAGATAAGCCTCATGGTCAAAAAATTCAACAAGTTCTATAAGAGTAAAGGCAAAGAGAGAAGCTCAAGCTCGACACATGAAGATAAGCGTTCGTCCAGTCGTGACCGAAACTGCTACAGTTGTGGAAAGCCTAGGCACTACTCAAATGAGTGCTCGACTCCCTACAAAAGAAGGGAAGAGTCACCTCAAATATGAAGCTCAATAGATGAGTCACCTCGCAGAGGGAGAAGGTGTAGAGAAGATCACTATGAACGAAGACACTCATGGAGAGGCAAGGAATCGGAGAAGAAGGACAAATACAGCAAGAGCAGTTAAAGAAGAAGACATCAAGCTCATGTTGGTGAATGGGTGTGTGGCTTTGAGTCTGACCACCACTCCGAGAGAAGCTATCAATCCCACTCCGACTATAGTCAAGTTGAAGGTGTTGCCGGGATTGCACTTGTTTCCACCAACTCCTATGACTTATTTGTTTCACCAAATGAGGGAGTTAGAAACTGCTTCATGGCTAAATGCCCCAAGGTATCACATTCCGAGTATCTTGATTTTAATAGTGATGAGGATGACTTGTTAGGAGAAGATGACTTGCTTCTTGATAAAACTAGTGATTGAACTGAAAATGAACTTGCTAATTATCATGCTAGTCAAGAGAAATTGAATGATGATGATGATGAGAAAGAAATTGAACGACTAACTCAAGAATTAAAAACTCTTAAGTTAGATCATGAGACTACTCTAGAAGATCATAGAGAGCTTGCAAGAAACCATGTGAAGCTACGCTTCGAGAAGCTCAACTTGGAGCAAGAGCATGATTTTCGAAAGAAGAGTTCTTCTTATCTAGCCAAATGATTACTCTTGTCCAACTTTGTTCCACAAGTTAAACATAGGAACACTAGTAACAAATGCAAGAAGATTTATTCATCTAGTAACAACCATGCTAAGGCTAAAACCAATAATGTTGTTGCTAGTAGCTCTATTGATTCCACTAACGATTGTCTTAGCCAAGTTACGCTTGAGCAAGAAAATGATCTATTGAAAGGGATTATCGAGAAAGGTGTCTTCAAGAGCCTTGCCGGAAGTTAACAATTCGAGGAAATTGTGCGCAAGCAAGGAGGACATCGAAAGAAATAAGGTGTTGGCTACTTCAACGTCAATGGATATGTTTGGGAAGAAGGTCCATATCCCACTCCTAAGTTTGTTCCCCAAGAGGAGAAGTGTGATCCCACTCCACCCAAAGGAACAAGCTCACAAGATGGCCTTCTACCACAAGACCACAAAGGCAAGGGAAAGCTTCAAGATGACATTGACCTATTTGAAGAAGAACCCCAAGCCAAGGTCAAGTGGCTTCCCAAGGACACTACTAGCTCTACCTCAACAAGTGCTACCACAACTCAAAGGATTCCCATTAATTTGATATGAATCCCTAAGAGGAAGAACTAGGGAAGTTCTTGAGGGGTGACTCCGCCAATGAAATTCACTGTTATTCATTTTGGTAAGAACTATTTGCAATCAACCTCAATCATATGCATTAGTTCAAGGAGTCACATATTCCCTCAAAGGAAAGCAAGGAACAAGGTAATTAATGCATCTTTGGACATCATGCCATTTGTGTTTCACTCCATGTCTATAGATATTCTTGCATATGTTCCTCGTGCTTTGGGACTAACCCATGTAGGTGAGAAGAGTATGAAAACAACAAGGATTGCTCCCAACTCAAGATGATCTTCATCAACATTGAGCATCCACCACTACTTCACCTACTTGAAGTCTTCTACGACAAAACCCAAGGTTAGTTGATCCCTCTTAGTGGGGATGTCATATCAAGGGGGAGCTTTACTCTAAGACTTGAGTATAAGCATCTCCTAAGGATATGAACACATTAATGCTTATGTAAAAGTGGAAACCCCACTTGTGATTAACGATGAGTATGACCTATGATCAAGTAATCTTACTTGGCTCCTATGTCAATATACTCATATATAGATGACTTTGTCATCGCCCAAGCGCTTGATAGCTGCTAGGATGTTTGTGCATGTTCACCATATTTTTCTCTATCATTCTTATTGTGTGAGCATGTTGGTCTGCATGTGTTTGATCATTCGAGGAGATACAATTGTTGTTATTTGGCTCTTGCTTTATCTTTTGCCAATTGGATGGACAAGAATTCCCAGGACCCTTCTCTAGCTATCTATGATATCTCATCTCAAGTTCTATTCATGCTTCATCACAAAACTTGAACAAGCACTTGTCGATCCCTCTGTGTGAAGGTGCACTCAGAGTTCCGTATCGTCAATGGCTGACCTCTAAAACCTCTCTGCAAATGAACTCAATGAAACCAACTTCACAAACTCGGTTCCACCAAATTCCAGAATTGATCTAGGTTTTCAATCTCGGCACCACCAAAATCACAAACTCGGTTCCACCGAGTTTCGTTGTCAGCTGACAGTAGAAGAACTCGGTGACACCGATTTCATAATCTCGGTGACATCGACAGCGAATGGGTATATATTCCAGCAGACCAATTCTTTGATTTACAATCGTCAAAGCCCTTTTTCCTCAAACCCTAAGCTGCCTCCTGGACCCGTGTTCGTCACCCTTGAGTCCCAGTGCTTCTCCGCTGTTGGGAATCACCGCCACCGACGGAATCCTCACCTCCGTCGCTGCCGTAGCCGGACCACCGCCAAGCTAGGGTGTGGTTCGGACCCCCTTTGCGTTTCTCCATCTGATTCAGATGCAATGGAAATTTTTATCCACAAGACACCATGTGCATCCTCTCCATCCTCCAGATGAATCCCGTAGATTAGAGAACTAGGAAGGTTTTAGGGTTAACAGTCCACAGACCCCATCTCGGTGACTCCAAGTTGCAAAACTTGGTACTACCGATTTTGAACCTAGGGTTCCTCAGAATGGACTCGGTGAGACCGAGTTGTCATTTTCGGTTCCACCGAACTGATGACCAAGTTTCTGTTAAGGAGTTCATGGCTCTCGGTGACTCTGAAAGTTCAAACTCGGTTCCACCAATATGTGTTCTGCAGAAAGTTAAGGCTAAGGATTTCTCTATCCAGAATTTCAAAAAAACATCTAAATTTTGTGATGCTCATCCTTCCTGTATTTCCTATATCCACTTCACAAGTTTTGCTGTTTGCTGCCAAGTTTGTGCTTGCCTATCAGATATGTCTGGTTCAGAAGATAGTCAAAATGACTTCAGAGAGCAGAGCGTAGAGATGGACTCAGGCACTAGTTGAGAGAAGTCTACTTTAAACCCAAGTTCTCCCAGCTCTCTTTGTTTGCCCAAGGCAGCCACCAGGCAAAGGAAGAAGCTGGTTTCTGATGAAAAGGACTCAGATTTTATGCCAGAGGAAACTTCAGCTCCTTCAAAGGCTCCAAGGAAGACTGTCAGGAAAGTAACTGCTACCCCTGCTAATCTGAGAGCACCTGAATATGCGAGGAAGAGCACAACACTTTCCAAGGATGTACCTGCCAAGAAGGCTGGTGTGAAGAGGCCCAAGAAGAGAACTGTTCATCTTGTTGGGAGAAAGACTTCAATGTATGAAGACCCATAATATGCCGAGGAAGAAGCTCCTGAGGAGATCCTAGTTCCTCCCAAGAAGAAGAAGCTGATGGTGATGCTATAAAATCTACTCCTAAGCCTCCTGCCAAAGCAAAGAAGGCTGTAGCTCCCAGAAGGACTACCAAGGACATATCTTCAGCTGCCAAGAGCAAAGGCCCTGCATCCAGTGCCCATGCTGCAGAGGAGGAAGAAGATGAGAATGCACCAATTCACAGGAAGCTCAAACCAACCTTGCCAATTCACAATGCTGCTCATCCAATAGCAGAAGATATGAAGAAGAGGAAGGATGTCAGACTAAGAAAGTGGAGAGCTAATGATTCATATGCTGTCAGAAGAAGAACTGTTGTTGATCCAAGGTTTCACACCAAGGAACAACAAGATTTTTATGAGACTGTCTTGTTTGACAAGAGTCCTGCTGTCAGTGATATGAGGTATGTCGACTGGGCATATATCAAGGAAAATGAGAATTTATTTCCCCATGTCCAAGAGAAATTCAGATTAGTGGAAATTGAAAATTTTGTTGGCAAAGAGATGACCCCATGGAATGACGAGCTGATCATGCAATTCTATGCAACTGTTCATTTCTATGATGATTCTTTAGTATGGATGATTGATGGTCACAAGTATGAAGCCACAATTGCTGAATGGGCTGCTATCATTGGTGACCCCAAGCAGGAAGATCAAGATGTAGATGTGCATGCAGAAGCAAAGCAGAGTCACAACTCAGTGGACAATATGTACAAGACAATTCCACACAAGTACTTGGCTAGTCACAAGATGGGTTCAGTGCACTTTCTACAAGCAGGCATTCCTACAACAAACACTATTCTGAGATACACCCTGATGCCTAATTGAGGAGATGAAAAGATGATTAGAGGACATTCCATCAACCTGCTGCACCTGCTAGACACTCATACTAGATTCAGAGTAATGGATTTGATAGTAGAGACTATCCGGAGAACTACCGCGGATCACAAAAGATCATGTGGATATGGTCCTTACATTCAAATGCTTATCAATGCCAATCTAGGCAAGCATGCATATCTACTTGATCGTCCCCATCTACCTCTTCAGCCAGAGTTTGAAGACAATGAAGTGGTAATGGACGACAATGATCCCAACTCAGCTGCAGCAAGAATGGCAGTAGAGGCAGCAGAAGCTGAGGCTGCTAGAAATAGGCCACATCCAGTTCCACAACTCAGAACTCAAGCTGAGAAAATGGCATTTCTAGTTAGCTCTGTCCAAGGCATGGAGAATAACATTCAGGAGATACTGCAAAGTCAGAAAAGCCTCGAGAGAGTCATGGAAACCAAGTTCCATGACATGGATGTGAAGGTTACTGAGTTGACAACTATAGTCTAACAACTTCAACATGAAGTTGACTCAATGGAGATCCCACGCTCAGAAGATGAAGATGACGATGATGATGAGGAAGAGCCTCCTCCTCCCACTACCACTCAATTCAGCACCAGGCCTAGGTCAGCTGCTGTAACTGCTCAAGAGACATGACAGACATCTTCAGCACAAGCTTCAGCACTAGATCTAGCTCAAGCACCTTCACTATCAACTCCTCCAGCTCCAGGACATTCAGCAGAAGCCTTCGCAGACGCTCTTTTCGACTCCGTCATCAGCTGCCCAGAGAGACGAGTAGTTCTATACCTTTTGAACTTTTTGGTAACTTGTTGCCAAAGGGGGAGAAATGTATAGATCATAGACTTCGTGTGAGAGAGAGCTTTGACCTTATTTGCTCTCGTTTAGTTTTAAAAAACTTTGGTCTTTAGGATGACTTTATTCAGTTTGTGTGATCGATCATACACTTTACCTTGTGTGATGCTACACTATTATCTTTTAGCTATCTTTGTGATGATCATTCACTTATCTTGTTGGTGCCATGTGTATTGTTATTCATTCCTATTTTGTTTACGCACCACCAAGATGTATGTGACATGGAAGAGTGACCCATGATCCTAATCGACTGTGCATTTGCATTCAAACGCAAATTTTAAATAATGCACAAATTTAGGGGGACCTCTTGCTTTTCACATACTTCTCAAAGCGTCGATGCTAATCATTGATTATATCTGTTGTCGAAGCTTTGATCTATATGTTGTCATCAATTACGAAAAGGGGGAGATTGAAAGCATGGTTGCTCCCTAGGGTGGTTTTGATAATTGATCACAACATATGCATCATTGGAATAATATGTTTTCCAAGTATATTTCAGAAAAAGTTCAAAAGATGCTATAGCTTAAGGTTTATGTGGAGATGCCCCTGGATGCAAGAAAGGAACAATGTTGGCTCAAGCTTCAAGCTAGAAGACTCTTCATTTAATATTTGTGAGAAATCACTTTTGAGTCCATAGGAAAAGCCAATACTGTTAAAAGGGGATGAGGTAGTAAAAAGAACTGATTGCTCAAATGCTCAAAGTTAGCCACCAAAACATTCAGTCATTTTTTCCACATATCCACTCTCTCAAGATCCACATACACAAATTCGGTGTCACCAACATTTCCATATCAGATCCACTGAGTTGGACCTTAGACAGAAACCCTAGCCATTCCCACCAAATCGGTGCAACCGAAACCAAGTTGGTGCTACCGAGTCCAGTGTGACCAACATTCTTTTGCCAAGATACACAAAATCAGAATTTCCGAGTTTGAGTATCGATGCCACTGAGTTTGGCCATCTGATCGTTAGTCACCTTTTTGGTGCCACCGAGTTTCATATATCGATCTCACTGATATTCAAAAGTTCACACCTTTGTGCTAATCGGTACCACTGAGTTCTCAACTTTGGTGTCACCGAGTTTGCCCTTTTGTGTGTAACGGTTGGATTTTGGCTGCTGCCTATATATATCCCTTCACCCACCTCTCATTCGTGGAAGAAGCACTCAGGACACACACTTCACTGCCAGATCCATTTTCTGAGAGAGAACCACCTACTCATGTGTTGAGACCAAGATATTCCAATCCTATCATTTGAGACTTGATCCTAGCCTCCCCGAACAAGTTTCCACCAAATCAACCTCTCCTACCCATGCATATTCTGTGAGAGAGTAATTTGTGTTGAGGAGACTATCTTTAGAAGCACAAGAGCAATGAGTTCATTGATATACCACATCTATTACCTTTTGGAGGGTGGTGCCTCCTAGATTGGTTAGGTGTCGCTTGGGAGCCTCCTTCTTCGTGTTGTGGAGTTGAACCAAGATGTTTGTAAGGGAAAGGAGATCACCTACTTCGTGAATATCTATCGTGAGTAAGGATAGTCCTCCATGGACGGAAGCCGTGATGGAATGGACAAGGCCACTTCTTTGTGGACCCTCTGTGGGTGGAGCCCTCAGTGGACTCTCGCAGCAGTTACCCTCCGTGGGTTGAAGTCTCCACTAACATGGACGTACGATAGCTCCACCTATCGGAACCATGCCAAAAATCGCCGTGTCAACCTGATGCGTTTGATCTCCCTACCCCACTCCTCTACTTTACACTTGCATGTTTTACTTTTCGCTCCTATACAATTAGAATTGCATGTGTAGGGTGTACTGGACCTTCTATAATTGTCGTAGCTGTTTCTTAAGTAGAATTGGGAAAAGGCAAAACAATTATCTTTTCAAGTAGTCTAATCACCCCCCTCTAGACATACTTTAAATCCTACAATGACGATTTGCTCGCTTATGGCAATGTCAACCACATAGTCCTCCTCCTATGGGGCGAGATCGACCTCCAGGGGCACATAGAGAGCCCCTCACCAAAACGCGCCCACACGACAAGAGTTTGGTTGAGCACCCCGAACCCTTCGACCTCCGCACTAAGCTTCATGCAAACAAAGCGCCCCTAGATCCGTTTACATGTCAAGGGATCACGGGCCGACTGGCTTGGAAGGATACAATGTCTGGTTACACAGGCACGAACAAGTCCGGGAACAGACGTGGGAAAATAAACTCGCTCACACCTACCATGACACCGCCAGATATCGGGGGGTGGGGCACACACCGAGTATGTTTTACAGACGAGGTCATGGCACATGAGTTTCGAGAAGGGTTTAAACCCATCAACATCAATGATGTCATAGACTAGGGGGTCCTAATCTAACTAGCGCATACTCTTTGGGGTGGGCCTAGGAGCCCTTCGCTCTCTCAATATTGACTTCATAGACTGCACGATGGAACGTTATCAAGGCAACATGTGTCTAAGGATTGACGTATGCTCGAAAACTTCTCCTGTCGCCTTTGCCTTAGGATAACGACCTTGTAACCCTAGATACCTTACCCGACGTGTATATAAGCCGTGGGGTTTAGCTTGTAGAGGGGACTCGAACACAACATTACTAACCTAGCCCTAGGGTTAGAACACATATCACCATCTCGAGGTAGATCAACTCTGTATTCGATACTACTCCATCAATATAAACTAGAGTAGGACGTAGGGTTTTACCTCCATCAAAAGGGCCCGAACATGGGTAAACATTGTCTCTTTCATTCCTATTATGACCGATCCGAGACCCACAGCTCGGGACCCCTACCCCAAGGTCTGTCGGCTTTTACACCGACACTGGTGCTTTCATTGAGAGTTACACTTTGATATCTACAGAAGGATCGATGGCTCATCTACAGATCAACTGCAACATTGTCTATGGGAGCATCTTCGTCCCCGACCAACTCTTTGTGTCCGACAGCATAACAAACCCAACAGTGTGGATCGAGGACTTCCTTATCGACATACACATGGCTAACATAGAAAACCTTCACGCTATCAAATATCTGGTGCTCAAGCTAAAGGGGCCGTCCAGGTATTAGCTTAACAACTTCCTCCTCATTCTATCGACACATGGGAATACCTTGAAGGTGCCTTTAGGGAAGATTTCCAACGCACTTATGTCCAACCTCCGGACGCCGACGACCTGAGTCATGTCGTCCAGCAACTAGGCGAATCTGCTCGGAAGTTCTCGAATAGGTTCCTTACCAAAAAGAACTAGATCATAGATTTCTCCAATGACAAGGACATCGACATTCAAAAATAATATCTGAGATGAATGGTTCGCCCGCCAGCTCGACCAGGACAAGCCGAAGACCATGACATCCCTTACTTCACTCATGTCACACTTTTGCATGGGAGAAGACAGCTGGATCACGTGAAGTGTTCACAACGGTGAGGCACGCACCTTGGAGACACGCGACTCCAATGGCAAGTCTCGAGACAACAAAAACTAACGCAGACACAAAAATGGAGGAACAAACACAGAGGATGGCGCGGTCAATGCAGGGTTCACCAAACCCAAATCCGGACCAAAAGAGAAAACCCTTTAAAGGGAATAATGATGGACCTAGCAAGCTAGACACGATCCTGGATCAATCATGCCAAATCTACGACACCGAGGACAAACGAGCAACCCACACTAATAGGAATTGATGGGTCTTCGAACAAGCTAGCAACATAGCAACGGAGGGTCCAAATAAAACCCAAAATCACCGTGAAGACAAGGATGACCCTCAACGCCCAACAATGGAGGCCTAAAGAAGTTTCCTAAAGAGGTAAGATAGGTAAACATGATCTATGTTAGCAACATCCCCAAGAGGGAGAGGTAGCACGCACTTCGGGACATCTATGCATTAGAGACAGTCACCCCGAAGTTCAATCCGTTGTTGGCTTTCCCGATCACATTTGATATACATCATCATCCAACCACACCAGGCATGGCGATTCAGCTACACTCGTCCTAGACCCATTGTCGATGGTTTCCATCTCACGCGCGTCCTAATTGATGGCGGGAGCAGCCCCAACTTAATCTATGAGGACACAGTTCAAAAGATGGGCATCGACTCATCTCGGATCAAGCCGAGCAACACTACCTCTAAAGGAGTCATTCCACGTGTTGAGGCTCGTTGTACAAGAACCGTATCCTTAGAAGTTGTTTCAGCTCACCCGATAACTTCCGAAGCGAGGAGTTAATCGACATCGTCCCCTTTCGAAGTTGATATCAAGCGCTCCTAGGGAGCACATCACTTGCTCTCTTCAACACGGTCCCACATTACGCTTACCTCAAGCTTACAATGCCAGGGCCAAGCAGTGTTATCACGATAAACGGAAACACCGAAAACTCCCTCCATACCGAGGTGCAAACTATGTCCTTCACAAGCGGTGTGCGGGCATGTGAGGACGTAGCCTGCGGCGGTAAACACACTTCTAGATCTTCAAAGCGTACACGAGCCACACAAATTGAACTCGGGCACATACCCCCACCCTCAAATAGGGGTGCTGGCTCCTTGCGTGCTCCCCTTGGGATGGTTACTACGTCCCCAGGGTGCACAATTTCACGCTAAAAGTCCCTTGGGCTACCGAGGAGCCAAAATTTATGAAACCATAAGACCGGCTAGATCTGGGCACGGTCAAGCTTCGAGCTTCCATATTGGAAAGGCATCGTCGAAGATCTGGCCAGGATAATACAACCACATGGCGTCAACCATGAATCGAACACTTATAGACCTCTTGAAGGACTCGAACAGTAGGCGCTTGGAGCACATGCAAAGCCGAGGTTGCGTACAGTCCATATTACTCTTCACCATCAACAAGGATATTGTTCAAATAGCATGAAGACATAGTCGTGCGACAGGAAGCGGCCCGAGCTCATATACCTGTTGATCATATCCTCCCTATTTTCTATGTGCTCCTCTATTTATCCTTTTTGCATTGTAACTTTCAAGTTTCTCTTGTTACAAGCTCAGCATGTAAATCTCAAAGTTATAAATAAAGGAATCATGCCTCTCAAGTCTCTTATTGTATTTCTATACAACCACTGTCCACGAGCTACAAGAATGTCTTTACAACTGCTTAAGGACTTTGTTTTCCATGTCCTACATACAAGTCTGAAGTGCTCGACGTATTGGATATTGTACTATATGCATCAGTTTCAAACCTAATTTCGGTCAATAGTTGGGTAGCCTGGATCCTATGTGTACCCCTTACATTCCTGGAGAAACTCGACTAAGGGTGTAATGGGAGAACCACTCCGATGGTGTCGCCAGTCAATTGGCTGAGCGCCTCAATGGAGAAAGCAGAAAACTGACTATCTAGGTAAGCGAAAATTGGTTGGCAATCTGAAGACCATGTTAAGTGACGCATCGTTAGAGGTTACCCATGTTAAACAATGGGCTTATTCATATCATAAGACAAAATGAGTAATGGCATTAACCTCGGCTGCCTACAATCGATTACTTCACACACCCGGGGCTTGTCATCAGCCCCCACAGTCAAACTCCAATGACTAAGTGGAAGAAATAAAGCAGTAATAGTCAGATTGCCTAGTTCCTACAATGCACGAACCGCCTACGGGTACCGAGACATCGGCTAAGGGTGAGAGGTGCATCAAGGAACACCCTTTCTATACTCTACATTGGGAAAGAAGGCGACGACTTGCAACTTTCAGTTCGAAAACAATCAAATAGGAGGAAAATCAATTAACATAAACCTCATATATAAGGATAAATCATTAAGACAAAAGCTTGTTTTTTTACATCCCAAGTACTTCGACACTCTGAAATACTCCATTTGATAGAAAGTGTATTTAGAACACATGCCCTCGGTAATGCGAGTGCTGTTATCCACATCAGAGAAAAAATGTTCTACGGTGTGCTGCTTCCGAGGAGGGGACTCCGCAGAAACAACTCACGCATTCACCTTATGGAAGTGTGTTCATGAAGGCGTACGCCTGCCATGCTACTTAGAAGCATGCAGACGGCTTTGAACAATCCACCTATGGGCCAACAACGTGCAACCGGACAGAAGGCCAAAAAGATTATTGGGCAGGGATTTTGTAGGCCACAACCTGATGTAGAGGCCTCGGAGTGATGGTCTCACCACGCGAAGTAGCTTAGCCAGCTACTTCATTTGATGGTTCAGCAGTTGTGACGCCGGAGCATCCAAGAACTGCCGCTAGAACGCCTTGTCCTCCTCATGGCCCTCTAGCTGGCCGAAGTATTGAATAGTGTCCGCCACACTCTTCGAAAGATCCGCTAGCACATGTATGGAACTCCATAGCGGGGTGAACTTGACGCACCCTTTTCTGCCAAACACACACTACCGTAAATACGGCTTACCTGCAACCACTTGCTTCACTTCCTAAAGCTCATGCTGGTCGAAATGCGTCGCGATCGAGAGATCGAGTGCATAGTTGAAGCTTCTTGAGCTCTTCCTTTGCCTGCGCTTCCTCGACCTGAAGTGTTTCGCGTGCTTCGTACATGCCCTTCAGGGTCTCCTCGTTCTCCAGGACCCGTGTCTGGTCCTTCTCCTGGGCCACCTTCTAGGCAACACGGGCATCCTCCGCTTTCACGACCGCAACCTTTTGCTGCTCCGCCTCCTGTCGAGCTTCTTTTAGCTCGGCCTTGAGCTTCTCAAGCTCGGCCAAGGCCACTGTTATTCAAACAGATCAGCATCAGCCACTAATTCAACCAACAACATGAAGTATGATTATCATAACTTAAAGCAATATTAAAAAAACACGAGACGTTACCCATTTACCTTGGGACTGCTCGAACTTTTGGTGCATTAGGTCGAGGTCCTTTTTGGACCTCTCAAGCTTGCGGTTTATGTCCGCTATCACCTCAGAGACACAACTCAGAGCCGAGGCAGAAGCCTACAACAAAGAGTTCTTTGCATTAGCACCATGATTGACTTTTACACCCCAGATGAGAGCTTTAGGCACCGTCCTCGGGGCTATTCACCAAGATCTACTTGAACCCAACCCTAGTTCTTCAAAGCCAGCATCGGGCCCATGGTATACTCACTAATCGGGCCGTTTGAAAGGCCATGGTAAACATGTCCTCGGGAAAATCTAAGGATTCACAAATCAAATGCAAGAATAAAATTAGTTGCAAGGAGTACCTCAAAGCTTATAACGAGGCTCTTGAAGACCTCATGCATTCTGGCCTCAGCGGACCGGAAGCCTTGCAGCATCGTGCCTATAAAAGAACGATGCTCTTCTTGGAGGGAGGTGACCTTTGAGGCTTCCTCTACCTACTTGGTCCACCCCATGCTGGCCCCCCTTGAGCAATAGGAGGGGGTGGCACGACCTCAGAACCGAGCACCTAGATGATGGGTGGAGGGGTCTTCGACCGTGATGTGTGAATCGGGGCAGACTCCGGTTGGACCAATAAGTGGCCCAGTGTTTCCTTGACAACCTCCGGGATTGTATTCCCTCGGCTCTGCGGGACCAAGGCGTCAGTCTCAACCATGGCAGTTGACCCTCTAGCTCTCATCATGTCAACACCAGGAACCAGAGTAGATGTTGCCTCCCCTGGCCCCTCATAGATGGCAGCCCACTTGAAGAATCGCTCGGGCATACTTTCGGAAGACTTCAGAAATATGCTCACGTAAGCTTGCTCCTAAAATGCAGTCCTAATAAAAATACAGAGCATGGAAGGCGGTAGCATACCTTTGGGATGTCGGTTTATTCCTCCCGAAGACAAGTGGATCATCCTTAGAGTTGTCAGAAAGCATGATCTTTCCCAACGACTTGCCGGTGGCCTCGGGTTGAGGTTTTCTTCGACCTTCTTTTGGCCTTTAGGACACACATCAACCTCAACGTCGCCTAACGCCACTCTGTTTCCTTTACGGGAGGGTTCGTCCTCCGCCTCTTCATGGACGGTGGAGGTATGGGTCTCCTCAGAACGGGAAACGGAAGCCTCCCGCTTTTGAGGACCCGCACACCCCTGGGACTTCTTCCCCTTGGGGACCATCAGATGCGGCTCCTCAATTAAGAGCATCGTATGCTAAGGGGTTCTTTCCTCCTCGAGCAATGGGGCCGGGAATTGCATGGCATCCATTTTGGCTGACCACTTGTGCACAAGCCAAGCAAAAAATGATTCATTTAGAATCAGTCTCGCCATGTGTTGGAAAAAGAATACAAATATGTGTGTTAGAACACTTACCGCGGATCATCGTAGCTGGCTTCGAAGCAGCTGTCCTGTCCCTCCTCAAGGATGTCATCCTCTCCTAGCTCGAATAGCCGCGTCCACATGCCGCACAGGTTGGTGTAGAAAAAGTGGACAACTGGTCCCGCCTCCTTGGGACCGAACGCCCACATCAGCTTGGCCCAAAGTTGGAGTGGGAGTATCTGGCATTTAAGCATGACGTGGACCACATCAAGCAGCCCGAGGTCCTTTTGAAGAGACAACGACTGGATCCTCCCCACCAGAGCCTTTAACTTTCTCGCATTCCCCCAAACAATGTGCTTTCCTGTCCAGGATTTGAGCTTGCAGGGAGGTCCAGCCGAAAAGGTGGGGACCTCGGTTGGCCTCGGGCGAGCGGCTCGGTAATGTAGAACCACTCATGTTGCCACTCCTTAACTGTCTTGATGAAGGTGCCCTTAAACCAATCAACGTTTTGGTTCTTACTGACCATAGCCCCTCCGCACTCCGCCAGTTTGGGACACTGGATTTCGGTTTGATCCCAAAGGTTTTCAGCGTGAGGCCAAAGTGTGGCTCGTAGTGGAGGAAATCCTCACACACTATGATGAAAGAGGCGAGGTGGAGGATAGAATTTGGGGCCATATGATGGAAATCAACCCGTAGTAGAACATTACCCCACACACTAAGGGGTGCAATGGAAACCCCAAGCCTCGGATGTGGTGGGGGAAAAGACTACCCGCTCCCCTGCTTTTGGAGCGGGCACCTGGTAGTCGGCACCGGGAGCGCGGGCCTTCATGTTGTTGGGGATGTATCCGGCCTCGCGCAACTCCTGAATGGTGCCCTCCATCAAGAAGAACCACCCCAATGCCATTGGAGTGTATCAGCCAAAGTTGGAAGGGAACAACATATTTCGCTGGAAAGAAAGATGCAGGATTGGATCCATGCGCGGGAGCTCGATGAAGCAGTAGGCAGGGGAGGAGATGAGAGCATGGTTAATTACGCCATCTCTTCACACTCTTATAGGCTGTTGAAAAGGCCAAGAGTCTCCCTTACTGCACCGATAAAAGCGCCACTCCCATAAAGATGTCGTCATGTGCATGGGGGGACAAAATCTTGATAACATCCCTAATAAAACGAGCACGATCTCCGTCTTGATGGGACTTGCCAGTAGAAAGGATGCCCCATGCCATGATTTTAGGAAGGCAATAACTGCTGGGCCACTCAGGGGGTGTGCTGCTTCGATAAAGTTGTTAGGGTAAAACAACACTATTCACACCTACGTGATCGACCTTCGAGCCTAAGATAACCCTCCTCTTCAGATGAAAAATAGAACTCGGCTCAGTCGTGTTATAAGGCACCATTTCCTTTTAAGGATGGTTCGGGCATTTTGAAATCATGAAGGGGAACTCGTCTATCAAGCCAAGGACTTCAGTGAAGGGGAACTCGTCTGTCAAGCCAAGGACTCTGGATTCGAAGTTATCTTCATCAAGTGAATCGTCCTTGCCTCCTCGGCATAGAAGACCAATTTGAGGGCTACTCACGGTGTCATAGACTAGGGCATCCTAACTAGCTGGCGCAAAGTGTTCGGGCTGGACTGAGGAGTCCATTACTTTTTCGAGATGGACTTCATAGACTGCACGATGGAACATGATCAAGACTACATCTACTGAAGGATATGTTAGGGAATGTTGCATGGGAAACAAAAATTTCCTACGCACATGAAGACCTATCATGGTGATGTTCATCTACGAGAGGGAGATCGAATCCACATACCCTTGTAGATCGCTCAGCGGGAAGCGTTATTAAACGCGGTTGATGTAGTGGTACAACTTCGTGATTCAAATCATCGTCGTCCCACGATCCGACCCAATCTAGCACCGAACGGACGACACCTCCGCGTTCACCACACGTACAGCTCGATGACGATCTCCGCCTTCTTGATCCAGCAAGAGAGACGGGGAAGTAGATGAGTTCTCTGGCAGTGTGACGGTGCACCGACAATGGTGATGATCTATTCCTGCAGGGCTTCGCCCGAGCTCCGCAGAAATCCGATCTAGAGGTAGAACTACGAGGTATAGGTTTGAGTTGCACGTGGCAAAGTTGTGTCTCAAAAATCCTAAAACCTCTAGTATATATAGGAGGAGGGGATGTGCTAGCCTTGAGGCTCAAGGGAGCCCCAAGGGCGCCGGCCGAGAGAGGAGAGGAGGATGCCAACTCTATTTGGTTTGGGGAAGGAGTCCTCCTCTTCCTTCCCTCCTCCCTTTTTTTCTTTCTCTTTGGTTTTTTTCTCTTGAGGCGCCATAGCCCACTTGGGCTGGCCCCACCAGCTCACTAAGGGCTGGTGCACTACCCTTGGTCTATTAGGCTCACTCCCGGGTGGGTGGGCCCCTCCCGGTGAAAACCCGGAACCCATTCGTTGCTCCCGATACACTGCCGGTAATGCCTAAAATCTTTTCGGAGACCAAATGAAACCATCCTATATATCAATCTTCGTTTCCGAACCATTCCGGAAACCCCCGTTACGTCCATGATCTCACCCGGGACTCCGAACAACCTTCGGTCACCAACACCTATAACTCAACTATACCGAAACGTCACCGAACCTTATGTGTGCAGACCCTGCAGGTTCGAGAACTATGCATACGTGACCTGAGACACTCCCCGATCAATAACCAATAGTGGTACCTGGATGCCCATATTGTCTCCTACATATTCTACGAAGATCTCTATCGGTTGAACCTCTATGTCAAGGATTCATATAATCTCGTATGCTATCCCCTTTGTCATTCGGTACGTTACTTGCCAGAGATTCGATCGTCGGTATCTCTATACCTAGTTCAACCTCGTTACCGGCAAGTCTCTTTACTTGTTCCGTAATACAAGATCCCGTAACTAACTCCTTAGTCACATTGCTTGCAAGGCTTGTTGTGATGCTGCATTACCGAGTGGGCCCCGAGATACCTCTTCGTCACACGGAGTGACAAATCCCAGTCTTGATCCATGCCAACCCAACAGAAACCTTTGGAGATACCTGTAGAGCACCTTTATAGTCACCCAGTTACGTTGCGACGTTTGATAACCCACAAGGTATTCCTCCGGTGTCCGGGAGTTGCATGATCTCATGGTCATAGGAACATATACATTGACATGCAGAAAACAGTAACAATAAACTGACACGATCATATGCTACGTTTATAGTTTGGGTCTTGTCCATCACATCATTCTACCAATGTTGTGATCCCGTTATCAAGTGACAACACTTGCCTATAGCCAGGAAACCTTGACCATCTTTGATCAACGAACTAGTCAACTAGAGGCTCACTAGGGACAATGTGTTGTCTATGTATCAAGACATGTATTTGAGTTTCGAATCAATACAATTCTAGCATGGATAATAAACGATTATTGTGAAAAAGGAAATATTAATAATAACCAATTTATTATTGACTCTAGGGCATATTTCCAACAGTGTTGGAAGTAATACATTTTTGATGTGTGCATTCCAATGAGTGGTGAGGCACGCAGTGGATGTCGTTATGTTCTTACTTCACTGACGATTTGAGTAGATACATGAATATTTACTTGATGAATCACAAGTCTGAAATATTGAAAAGTTCAAAGCTATTTCAGAGTGAAGATCGTCGTGACAAGAGGATAAACTGTCTACGATATGATCATAGAGATGAATATCTGAGTTGCGAGTTTTGGCACACAGTTAAGACAATGTGGAAATTGTTTCGCAATTCATGCCACCTAGAACACCATAGTGTGATGGTGTGTCTGGACGTCATAACCACACCCTATTTGATATGGTGCATATTAGGATGTCTCTTATCGAATTACCACTATCGTTTATGGGTTATGCATTAGAGACAACCGCATTCACTTTAAATAGGGCATCGCTTATTTCCGTTGAGATGACACAGTATGAACTATAGTATGGAGAAACCTGAGCTGTCGTTTCTTGAAAGTTTGGGGCTACGACGCTTATGTGAAAAGGTTTCAATCTGATAAGCTCGAACCCAAAGTGGATAAATACATCTTCATTGGATATCCAAAATAGTTGGGTACATCTCCTATCTCAGATCAGAAAGCAAAGTGTTTGTTTCTAGAAACGGGTCTTTACTCGAGGAAAGGTTTCCCTCGAAAGAATTGAGTGGGAGGGTGATGGGACTTGATGAGGTTATTGAACCGTCACTTCAACCAGTGTGTAGCAGGGCGCATGAAGTTGTTCCTGTGGCGCCTACACCAATTGAAGTGGAAAGTGATGATGGTGATCATTAAGCTTCAGATCAAGTTACTATAAATCTCGTAGATCGACAAGGTCGCGTACTACTACAAAGTGGTTCGGTAACTATCGTGGTTTTGTCACGGCAGATTTCCTCGTGAAAGGACTTAGTGTTGGAGCCATCGCACCTTGGTGGCGACTCAAAGGGGTTATGTGGGAGCGAGACAGAGATTTACCCAGGTTCGGCCCCTCGTGAAGAGGTAAAAGCCTACGTCCTGCTTGGAGTTTGTATTGATGATGTTTCGATTACAAGGGAGCGTAACTCGCCTGACCTAGCACTCGATGATTTATAACCTACCCTCTCCTTCCCGGGGACTCGCCTTTATATACAGGTCGAGTCCTTAGGGTTTACAAGGGTCCTTTCCTTTACACAAATCATGATTCTTCCGATCTCTAAATCGCCATCTTTCCAAGACTCGGAGATCTTCTCTACTATGGACTTCCCCCAAAGGTCCTGAACCGCCATATGACTCCCGACCTTGCTGGACCAAGGCCGGAACCACTTGGAGATGAGTCGCCAGCTTGGGTGACCCGACCCAACTAGGGCGGGTTACCCAACAGATAATATCCCCAACATTAGGCCCCAGATTGACTTGAATTTTTTACACCAATATCCTTACTCAGTCAGGGGTGATTCATCTCACTCTTTTTGCGCACCATGCATTTAAACCGCCATCTGTTGCGGAAAACTCAAGTCGCCGAACCACTTCTCATTGGCGCCTTCTTATCCCTTTAATCCAGAAAGAAATGATGACATAATCTCCAACAGATCCTTCGGTGTCGCTATCCCAAAAATTTCAGGGCGCCATCACGGCGAATCTTTATCTTTTTGGCAGTTCCCGCTCGTGGCGCCTCGATCCTGGAGCCCGACCTGATAAATAGGTGGGAGGAGGGGACAGGGCACATTTCCACCTACCCATCTTGTCACCCTCTTCTTCCTCGCCATCGCACCGAGAGCCTCGTCGCCACCCGAGAGTTCCATCGCCCCCCGAGAGTTCCATCGCCGCCCGAGAGTTCGTCGCCGCCCGAGAGCTACGCCGTCGCCCGAGAGCTCCACCGTCGCCCGAAAACCTCGTCACCGCCCGAAGGCTTCACCGTCGTTCGAGCACTTCGTCGCCGCCGGAGATCTTCGCCGCCGCTTCGAGATCTTTGTGGCTGTCCGAGATCTTCGTCGCCGTCCGAGAACTTCCAAACGCGCGACGCTCGCCGCGAATCTCTCTTCGGATACCCCCAGCCGCACTTACCAGGTCAGCCTCCCGCCATTGTAGGCAGATCTAAGCTTTTCGAAGTTCATGTCCACTGTTCCTTTTAGAACATCACGAATAGCTTCATAGTTCCCGGCTAGTTGGTGGTGACGATAGGCGAACACAGCAACATTCTCCATACCCCCAGTTGTTTAGCCTTGATCGCAAACTTAAAAAGGGTTCTCACCGGATCAACCACACTGTTTTTCACCCTAGTCATAGGCCGTTTTATCCGGACCTTTTCGCATTCATTTCTGTCTGCCCGGTAGATCCATATATTATTGCTTGTCGCGTGGAACCTGTTTATAGTTTCATACTTCACCATCTTGGCAAACACTACTGAAGCTCTGAAAAACCTCTCCTTTAAGTAGTAAGAATTTCTAAGTCGCCCTGGTACCCTGACCCGGACCTTTATCGGCGAGTCAAAAAACTCTTTCAGTTATCAGGCAAACTGTTTTGGCGAGTCAAATGATCTGTTTCACCGATCAGTAGATATTTGGCGAGTTAATTTACCCGTAATTTTGTCCCTTTGTAGCATGGGCACTGTTTTCAAAAGTGATTGGCTCCCGACCAAGGTTGACGATACTCTCCTTAATAACTATGTGCAAACGGGGAATCTGGACCCTCAAGAGGTTATCGGTTGGCGCTCCGGGTTAGGAGAGGAGATCCCCAACCCGAAAGAAGGGGAGATTGTTGTTTTTGTTGAACACCTTGAACGAGGTTTTAAGCCGCCCGGATCAAAATTCCTCAGAGATGCCATGACCTTTATGAATGTCCGCCTTCAGGACTTAGGACCCAACTCGATGAGCAATTTATACCAGTTCCAGGTGTTATGTGAGGCCTACTTGCGGATGGAACCCTTAGTTCCTTTATTCTGGTACTTCTTTCATTTGAATCGCCAGACAGAATTTTCCAACGGCCCTAGTTTGGATCTTGGATGTGTCAATGTTCAAGGCCGTAGGGATAGTTCATTCCCGTCACTTGCCATGCCAAGCCATCCCAAAGGCTGGGGCGAGTCTTGGTTTTACTGCCAGGAGACTTCGCCTGAGGGTGAGAACAAGCTTCTTGGCTATAGGAAGGATCGCCTTCCAACAAATTTCAAACTCCCGGACAAGCTCACCGAAGCAGAGGAGTTAGACTTTATCCCAGTACTGTCCGAGTTAAGATCTCTGACAAACAACGGCCTTACTGGGATTGACTTAATCCGCTGCTAGGTCGAATGGCGTATCCTCCCTTTAAGTCGCCGAGACGGCTTAATGTGTGATTTTGATGGTACCCTGGATCACCCTCAGTGCTACTTCCACACAACACTGACAGAAAATGATATTGTAACCATTATCAAAAAATTGACCGGCGAGCCAGCAACCAAGTGCGGTCAAATAGGTCTTAAACCGTTCTGCAAGATCAACCCGACACCAAAGGTAGATAACTTAACCCGCCACTTGTTTTTATTCCTTCCGTCTTACTTGGGCTAAGACCTCTTATAAAAAATACGGTTTCAGAAAGGTGACAAATTCTGGTCCAAGAGGCCAAAAAAGATGGTCATGAAGCAAGCCAGGCCGCCCCCAAAGAAGAAGTCCAAGGGCAAAGGCAAAGCCGCCGTCACTGAGCCATCTGACCCCGATGAATCCCAAGTCGGCGATGTACTTTCAGAGGTAAAAATCCATCCTCTTTTAACTCGCCTTTCATTGTTGACAGTTTTGTATTTACGCCTATGTAACTCTTGTGTAGAATGATGAAAACGAAAGCCAAGAAGACTCCATAGAGGTAATTTATGTTTCCTCCGACTTATCTTCTCCTCCACCTAAGCCGGCCAGGCGAATTTGTGGGAAAGTTCCCTTCTCACACCCAAATGCTTGTTTGGATCCAAATTTCCTTCTGAAGAAGGCGCAACATGCCTCACATCGAAAAACTCGGAGTCATTCTGGAAACTTGGCGTCCGGGTTACCAACAAGAACCAAGAAAAGGCAAAATGAGGTATCTTTTAATAGCACCTCTTCATTTCCTTTTGGATCGTGTTTATAACTCGCTCACATATTGAAGTGTTATTTTTGCAGAGTTCTCCTCCTTCATCCGCCGACTTAGTGATGTCAGCACTCCCACCGATGATCCGCGTCCCAGGGTAAGTCTTTTATTACATTTACCTTGTCCTGATGGTGGTAATGTCTGTTTCTTTAAGCACACCCTCTTCTCTTCTTAGGGCACATGCCAAGAAAAGGAAAACTGGCGGGTCAACTCCCATTATAGCTTCGGAGCCTATTGAAAAATCGGCGCCGATCCAGGATAACCCGGACCAAGACAAACCTGAAGATCAAGTGGATCTCCCAAGCTCGCCCAAGGAAACCATGGAAACGCCTAACCCGCCAAGTCCATTGAAAACAGCAGAAGACCCAGACGCTGTAGTCATCACGGGCACTCGCTTCTCTAAGCCGTCCACAACAGTTTTATCGAAGCATATATCATCATCAGCTCAACCTGCTTTTGAGCATGAACTTTCCAAGGCTAAGCTCTCCCAGTATGAGAATCTTGAATTCAAAGAACTTTGCTCTGGCTTTGCAAGTCGCCTGGAGGCGAGTTATGAGATGGAAAAAAGTCTGCTTCTTATGCTGAAGAACAAACATGAGGTACGTCTTATTCCACACTGTATTATCCTCATTAACCCCCAAGGGCCGGGTCATCAGTAAAAAGATGAGCCGGGTCTTGATAGTAAAAATGAATTTGTCGACCTGTAACCCCAACGGCCGGGTCATCTGTAAAAAGATGAGCCGGGTCTTGATAATTGAAGAAAAACTATCGACCTGTAACCCCCAAGGGTCGGGTCATCTGTATAAAGATGAGCCGGGTCTTGATAATTGAAGAAAACTTTTGACCTGTAACCCCCAAGGGCCGGGTCATTTGTAAAAAGATGAGTCGGGTCTTGATAATTGAAGAAAACTTTCAACCTGTAACCCCCAAGGGCCGGGTCATCTATAAAAAGATGAGCCGAGTCTTGATACTGTATAATTTGTCTAAAAAATTATACATTAGCCCCCTAGTGTCAGGGATGTTGCTTGCAATAATTCTGAGACTTGCCCCTTGACTATATATTTCGACAGGAATCACTTACCCAAACTGAATCAATATTTGGCGACCTGAAGAAAAATTTAACCGATCAGCAGGATGCCCGGGCAAAATCAGAAGAGAAGTGTCAACTGATCTTATCTGAGATGGAGAAGCTAAAAGCCGACTTAAAAAAGGCTCAAGCTGATCAAGATGCCTTAATAAAGCGAGCAAAAAAAGCTGAAGCTAAATTGGATACTGTGCAACAAGAGCTGGCCGGCTTAAAGCGACATATCTCCAACATGGCGCAAGCCGTCTTTGGTAAAAACCAACCCTTGACCTTGCACTTTGTAAATAAATAGCTTGTAGAAATCGGTGACCATCATTACCTCTTACACAGGTCCGAGAGCCGCCAATCTTCAGAATGATTGTGTCCTGATGCTGAAGGCGATTTATACGTTGACGGAGCAATTGTATACCGGAAGTGTGCTGACCGTGAAAGCAGTGATGGGTGCCAAGGAACCCATAACATCAATAAAGAAGATGCTTGACTGCTTATCTACTCTTACTCCTCAAATTGGTGAGCTAACTCGGTCTACCGCCCGAAAAGGAGCACTGACTACGCTGAGTCGGTGTTTGGTGTATGCTCCAGAAATAAACCCGGAAGAAGTAGCAGCGGGCTTTCCCCAGTTCAAGGATGACGGGTCAGAATTTGCTGAAGAAGATTACCAGCGTGTTGTCAAAGAATCCCGTTTGGCAGCGACTCAGCTTGCTGCAAGCTTGGATTTATCAAAATACCAAGCCGCCTATGACAACAAGAATAAGAAAGTTAACCCGCCAACCTTTGTAACGACCAACTTAACTCCGCGTCGACCCAAGAATCCTTTTGACTTGGAGGTGGATCTCTCATCAGTGCTGAATGATGAAGATGAGTTCGCTGCGTTATCCAAGTGTAACTGGGTACTGGGCGACTTGCAAATTGAAGTCAGCCAGAGCTCGCAACAGGTTGATCCGAGGACATCAGCAGAATAAAACTTCATAGATTTGGCCATAAGAGCCATGTAATAAGTCTTTTTAGAGATCAAAGTGCTTCTGTGATGTCTTGAAAAACCCTTATGTCGCCCTTAAGGCGCTTTAAAATGCTTGACCCGCCGTCGAGGCGTTTTTATGATGCTTGACCCGACATGGCTAGAATGATTTTCATCATCAACCTGTTAGGCTTGAAAACATATATCAAACCATCTCGGTGAGTAATGGATGATAATAAATAATAATCGACCCAAGATATTTGAGGCGAGTCAGAAAAAAGTCTGAAAGACCTTGTGGCAGTGCCAGGAAGGTAAAAAATAGCAATTTCGTCGGCTCATCAGGTCGCGACAGGATATGACAAGTTAAATAAACTCAAGTGCTACCCGAGGGAGACTTTTGTTTAAAAAGCTCAAGTATTTAGACCGGCTGATCAGGCACGAGTCAAGCTTCAGTGAAGCGGATTCAATGAACCAATGGTTTCTCTATTTTCCATGTGAGGCGCTAGCCGGTACCAGACATGTTTTAACCAAGGCGAGTTCAGGGTCCATGAGTGGAGTAACGCGCCAAGAGTTCACGGGTCCATATGGCGATTCGGCCAACACACAGTCCAGTATAACCATTTGTAATGCGGTAATTTTTCGCAAGCCAAATGGATAGTAAGGCTGATCTCAGTGAGAGGAAGCCCCCAAGTGACCTATGATTAAGGGAAAGACCGTCATAGGATTGTAGAAGCGTATATGCTATTACCACAAAACGACTTGAGAACAAACTGCCCTCAAGTAAGTCGGCCTAATCCACAGAATCATATAAGGCGCCTATGTTTGAATCGCGCGCTTGTGGCGACTTCGATCCTCTTTGGCTTATCGATACCCAGTTTTGTAATAAGCGCATCGTGGAGACTTAAGCTCTTTGGTATGGATAGCGTCCATGTTTGGGCGACTTGTTGATGAATAAAAATAAAGATCCATACCTTTCAATAAGATGAATTAGCAGGAAATCCCCCAAGCTGGGAGGCGTTAATTTTATTGCTTTATAAGAAATGAAAAACTTACAAAATGTAGAGCTAATAGCTCAAGTGTAATAAGGCCACAAGTGGGCTATGTTCCAGGTGCGAGTTGACTCAGCCTCCGTGGTTGGCCGATCGGGCCGTAGATCCACCAGATAGTAGGACCCGTTGCGAAGGTTTTTGCTGACAACGAACGGTCCTTCCCATGGTGGTGATAACTTATGCATGCCAGTACGATCTTGTATCAGTCGAAGCACTAAGTCGCCCTCCTGAAAAGTTCGGCTCTTGACCCGGCGGCTGTGATAACACCGTAAGTCCTGCTAATAAATGGCCGATCGGGCTGCAGCCAAATCGCGTGCTTCCTCCAAGGTGTCCAAAGTGTCTTGACGCGCCAACTCGTTGTCCTATTCCACATAAGCGGCGACTCTAGGCGAGTCATGCCTAATGTAAGTGGGAAGAACGGCTTCTGCTCCATATACCAGAAAGAAGGGAGTAAAACCCGTAGAACGGTTCGGGGTGGTCCGGATGCTTCATAGTACCGAAGGCAACTCCTCAACCCAACACCCCGGGGTACGTTCCAAGGGAACCATGAGTCGGGGTTTGATTCCTCACAAAACTTCCTGATTGGCTCGCTCCTCCTGTCCATTAGATTGCGAGTGAGCTACCGCAGAAACATCAAGCCGGATGTGCTCACGATGGCAAAACTCCTGCATCGCTCCTTGATACAGATTAGTGCCATTATCAGTAATAATGTTGTGTGGATATTTGAACCGGAAGATCAATTTTTTCAAGAATTTGACTGATGTCTCCGCATCGCAAGCTCCAACAGGTTCTGCTTCAACCCACTTGGTGAACTTATCAACCGCCACCAGCAGATGAGTTTTCTTGTTGGACGACATCTTAAAGGGGCCAACCATGTCTAACCCCCAGACCGCGAAAGGCCAAGTGATGGGTATCATCCTTAGTTCTTGAGCCGGCACATGGGCCTGTCGTCCATAACGCTGGCATCCATCACATCGACGAACTATCTCCTCTGCGTCTGCATGGGCGTCAACCAGAAGAAACCATGACGGAACGCTTTTGAAACCAAGGAGCGTGACCCGGCGTGATGCCCACAATCTCCGGAATGAATGTCATTTAGAATTATGCACTCTTGTTCGGAGGAAACACATCTTTGGAAAACCCCGGAAGTGCTTCGTTTATATAATTCGCCATTGATGATCACCATGGATTTGCTTCGCCGAACGATTTGGCGAGCCAATACTTCATCCGTAGGCAACTCACCTTGGGCGAGATAGGCCAGATACGGAAGAACCCAATCCGGCATAACATGGAGAGCCGCCATGAACTAAGACTCAGGGTCTGGTATTGCCAACTCCTCCTCCGAGGGCAACCTTACGGAAGGATTATGCAGAGTATCTAGAAAAACATGGGGGGGGGGGGGAACCGGCTTATGCTGGGAACCGAGACGTGAAAGGGCATTAGCTGCTTCGTTAAGGCGCCGGTCGATGTGATCGACCTGATAGCCATGGAAGTGACGTGCCACATCTGACATAGCCCTCCTGTAAGCCGCCATCAAGGGGTCCCGAGAATCCCAAGTACCTGGAACTTGCTGAGCCACCAAATCAGAATCGCCAAAACATCTGACCCACGTAAGGTTCATCTCCTTGGCGAGTCGCAAGTCATGAAGCAAAGCTTCGTATTCCGCAGCGTTGTTGGTACATGGAAACATGAGTCAGAGGACATAGCAGAATTTGTCTCCTTGAGGCGATATCAGCACCACGCCAGCCCCCGAGCCTTCCAACTGTCTAGATGCGTCAAAATAAATAGTCCAGTATGTAAGGTGAGGCCTGTCTTCCGGGATCTGTAACTCGGTCCAATCATTGACGAAATCAACCAAGGCCTGAGACTTGATAGCCGTGCGAGGGGTGTATCGCACGTGGTGCGGCCCAAGTTCGATCTCCCACTTGGCGATTCGCCTTGTCGCCTCCCGATTCTGGATGATGTCCCCGAGGGGAGCGGAGCTAACCATCGTGATGGGATGCTCTTGGAAATAATGTTTGAGCTTCCGGATCGCCATAAAGACCCCATAAACTAACTTCTGCTAGTGTGGGTACCGCTGCTTGGAAAGAGTTAGCACCTCGCTGATGAAATACACCGGGCGGTGCAAAGGATATTCCTTCCCTTCCTCCTTCCTTTCGACGACCACCGCCACACTCACCGCTTTGGAGTTTGCCGCAATATATAAAAGCATGGGCTCTTTCTTAGTAGGGGCGGCCAAGACCGACGGGTTGACCAGCTGCCGTTTTAAGGCTTCAAAGGCTTCATTGGCTTCGTCTGTCCAAACAAAATGGTCAGATTTCCTAAGCAATTGATAAAGGGGAATAACTTTTTCTCCTAGACGACTTATGAAGCGACTTAAGGCCGCAATACGACCCGCCATCCGTTGGACTTGATTAATATTCGCTGGTTTCCCAAGGGAAGTAACCGCCTCGATCTTGTCCGGGTTAGCTTCAATGCCGCGCTGAGACACCAAAAAACCCAACAATTTCCCTGCAGGAACACCAAAGACACACTTGGTGGGATTAAGCTTCATCTGATATACCCGCACATTATCCAAAGTTTCCTTGAGATCTCCCAGTAGCGTTTCCTTGCTGAGAGTTTTAACCACAATGTCATCAACATAGGCATGGACGTTGCGTCCGATTTGGCCATGGAGGCAATTTTGGATGCAACGCTGATAAGTCGCCCCTGCACTCTTGAGTCCGAATGGCATGGACACATAGCAAAAAGCCCCGAAGGGGGTTATAAAAGCTGTTTTCTCCTGATATTCCACGGCCATCTTGATTTGGTGATATCCGGAATAAGCATCCAGGAAGCACAAACGTTCGCATCCCGCCACTGAATCAATAATTTGATCGAGGCGGGGAAGGGCGAAAGGATCCTTTGGACAAGCTCTGTTAAGATCTGTGTAATCAATGCACATACGGAAGGTACCGTTCTTCTTGAGCACCAGGCCCGGATAGCCAACCATTTGGGGTGGAAGACCTCTACAATGAATCCGGCGGCCAAGAGACGGGCAACTTCCTCCCCGATTGCATTGCGTCGTTCCTCGTTGAACCTACGAAGATATTGCTGAATCGGTTTTGCTTTTGAGTCAACATTAAGATGGTGCTTAGTGAATTCTCTCGGCACACCTGGCATGTCAGAAGGTTTCCATGCGAAGATGTCCCGATTCTCATGGATGAATTCGATGAGCGCGCTTTTCTATTTGGGGTCCAGACCCGTCCCAATAGTGAACTGCTTGGTTGAGTCGCCAGGGACGAAATCCACTGTCTTAGTCTCATCTGTTGGTTTGAACTTGAGGGGCGGCTCAGTGTCTGTCGTTGGCTTCTTTAAAGGTGACATATCAGTCGGATCAACATTGGCCTGGTGATATTTAAGCTCTTCCGCAGCACAGGCGACTTCTGCGTAAGCCGCATGCCCTTCTTCACACTCTCTTGCAATCCTCCTATCACCATCAACCGTGATGGGTCCTTTAGGACCAGGCATCTTGAGTTTAAGGTAAACATAGCAGGGGCGAGCCATGAACCGGGCGTAAGCCGGTCGCCCAAACAGCGCATGATAGGGGCTCTTTAATTTGACCACCTCAAACATAAGCGACTCACTCCTGTAGTTAGACGTTGTTCCAAACGCAACTGTGAGCCTAACTCGGCCTATGGGATACGCCGATTTACCTGGGACAATCCCGTGGAATACCGTGGTTGAGGTCATCAAATCTTTATCCAATAGGTTCATCCTTTGGAAGGTGTCGAAGTATAATATGTTGATGCTGCTGCCACCATCCATCAGTACCTTCGATAAAGTATATCCTCCAACTTGGGGAGCCACGACCAATGCTAAGTCACCGGGATTGTCAACTCTTGGCGGGTAATCCTCCCTACTCCATGATATAGTCTGCTCGGACCAGTGGAGGTATCTAGGGAGTGCCGGCTCAGATAGACTGTACGCTCGGTGACTCACCTTTTTTATCACGCCTGCAGGCATTGGTGGTGAAAACGTGGTACTGCCCATTGCTTAACTGCTTGGAGTTGTTGCGAAAGCCGCCATTGTCGTCCTGCCCCTGCGAAGCCCCCTGTGGGGGTGGTTGTTGAAAAAATCCAGGCGGGTTATACTGTCGTTGGTGATGCACCGGATACTGGCCACTGCTTGGCTGCGAGCCACCCTGAGCCCCGGGTTCGGGGAAGCCGCCGAAGGGTTCTGGCGTTGATTAGGTGCGCCAAACTATTCCTGCCGTTGGTCCGGGTCACCGCCTTGCCCTTTTTTGATCGCCTCCGCCCGAAACTCCCACATCACGTAACAGTCCTCCCAGGAATGAGTCGCCAGTCCGTTTGCCATGGCATGGTGCGGGCAGGGGCCCTTGAGTAACTCATTATAGTTGCGCGGCCTTTTGCCACTGTAACCCCTATTCTTTTTCTGGCGCTGGTTGCCATTATTAGTGTTGGTGTTGGCGACTAAGTCCGAAGACTCTTCCCGCTGCCTTCTCTTGCTATTCGCTCCATGATTATGGCGGGCGTGTCCCTGGAACCGGGTATGATTTTTGGAGGACTCGCCTTTCCTTGGCGAATTGGCTTTACCACCATCCTCTCCGGGATCTTTGGTGTCGTCCGCCTCAGCGTACCTAGTGAGGGTGTCCATTAGCTCACCCATGTCTTGGACCTTTCGCTTGAGTCGCCCCAACTTCTGCACCAAGGGCTCGTAGTGGCAATTCTGCTCTAGGATCAGCACAGCCTGAGCCGCCGTAATACCGTCCGACGAGTGAATGATTTCGGCGACCCGCCGCGACCAGTGGTGGGCCGACTCATCCGGGCGTTGAACGCAATGCTGTAAATCGACTATTGTCATCGGGCGTTTGCAGGTTCCTCGGAAGTTTTTGACGAAACACTCTTTTAATTCAGCCCAAGTCTGGATGGAGTTGGGGGGCAAGTTCTTTAACCAAGTACGCGCCGTCCCTTCGAGCATCATTGTGAAGTATCTGGCGTAGACTGCTTCGCTTACATCGAGCATGTCCATGGCGATTTCGTAACTCTCGACCCATGACGCCGGCTCAAGGTCAGGAGTGTAGTTAGGCACCTTTCTTGGCCCTTTAAAATCCTTGGGCATTCGCTCGTTGGGAAGGGCGGGGGCCAAACACGGCACCCCCACTTGTCTGCCGCTTCCAACAAGAGGCGCTGGGGCGACTTGGGTATCCAGGTGATCCCGACCTAGCGGGTCTCGATGATCAGGCGAGTTGACCTGGGGAAAGGGTCGCGGTCCGCTGGTTATAGCGGGCTGGTCCTCTGGTCGACTCCTGGTGCGGCTTGCCTGGGGAGTGGAGTGCAGCCGATCTAGGCTGTGTGAGAACTGGGCGTTTTGAACCACCGCCGTCTTCAACATCTCAATGGTGTTCCTTGCCTCTATCTCGGCTGGAGTGTTGCCGTGAATCGGAAGGGATTCTAAATGGTGAGTTGCGGCAAGGACGTTGTCCACCGGGTTGGAAAAGTGACCTTGAGGTGTCTGGAATCGGGAACGCGATCCATAGCTGGCTGAAACGGCGGGTTTGGTGGCTGGCCCGGCCCTCCCCCCTGGGCCGCTCCTGCCCCGGGAGTTTGTGGAGTGTCGAACAGGCGGGTCGGGTTGAGATCAGGGGGCAAACGACCTTGATGCCTCCGCTGATGGACGGCGTCAGATGTGCGCTGATGCCTTTCGAGCCGCTAGTTTTTGGTATTCAAGCGAGCTACCTCAGCGGTAATTTGAGCCTGCCGGGTCTCGATCCTGGCGGCCTCCACCTCAGCGTCCTGCTGAGCCTTTGCCACCCCCTCTCTTAGCTTCGTCAGTTCCGTGTTTACCGCGTCCTGGTTTTTCGATGTTATGGGGGTCGCCATGAGCCTTGTTATTTCTGCTGCTAACTCCACCAAGATCGCGGCCGGGCTTCTAGATGTTTCTCCAGTTCCATCTCCGCCTGCCGGGTTTGGCGAGGGTTGAGTCGCCCCTGCCATGTAAACGGCGATCTGACGGTGAGTCCGGTCAAGAACTTCGGGGTCCATGGCCAGTGACAAGTCCCCAAGGCAGCCCCCGTGTAGAGACTGGATTGAATCTGAATTGCCCATGGACGATTCGTCATCAGTGTTGACCGACGTGGTCTCCTCGGTCGCTGATTGTTCTGGTTCCTCATATCCCTGCGTGAACCCAACAAAGACCGGACGGGTTAGGTTTGGCGTCACGATAGGGCGGACGTACCTGGCCGGCTCGATGATGTCGGAGGAGGTGTCCGGCTCAGGCATGGGCGATCCAATCATGCCGACGAAGACGCTGATCTTGCCGAAGGGGACCTTGTAACCGGATTCAATCGAATCGGCCTCAGGCCCCCATAGCAAGTTGTTGATGTAGTACTTCCCGTGGCGGCTCCGAGTCATGACCCCCGCTGTGTAGCTCCGAGACCCTGGTAGGGCTCCCTTTGAGAACTCAACTCCACCGTGCGGAGGCCCCATGGTGGGCGCCAACTGTCGTGGTTTTGTCACGGCAGATGTCCTCGTGAAAGGACTTAGTGTTGGAGCCATCGCACCTTGGTGGCGACTCAAAGGGGTTATGTGGGAGCGAGACAGAGATTTACCCAGGTTCGGCCCCTCGTGAAGAGGTAAAAGCCTACGTCCTGCTTGGAGTTTGTATTGGTGATGTTTCGATTACAAGGGGGCATAACTCGCCTGACCTAGCAGTCGATGATTTCTAACCTACCCTCTCCTTAGCGGGGACTCGCCTTTATATACAGGTCGTGTCCTTAGGGTTTACAAGGGTCCTTTCCTTTACACAAATCATGATTCTTCCGATCTCTAAATCGCCATCTTTCCAAGACTCGGAGATCTTCTCTACTATGGACTTCTCCCAAAGGCACTGAACCGCCATATGACTCTCGGCCTTGCTGGACCAAGGCCGAAACCACTTGGAGATGAGTCGCCAGCTTGGGTGACCCGGCCCAACTAGGGAGGGTTACCCAACAGATAATATCCCCAACACTAACCCTGTCTTGGAGGTCATGTTATTGAACAACATGAACCTACGAGCTATGGAGAAGCGATGGTGGGCCCGGATTCCAGCAAATGGCTAGAGACCATGAAATCCGAGAGAGGATCCATGTATGAAAACAAAGTGTAGACTTTGGAAGAACTACTTGATGGTCGTAAGACTATTGAGTAAAGATGGATCTTTAAAAGGAAGACACACGATGATGGTGAAAAGTCACTATTAAGAAAAGCTCGACTTGTCGCAAAGATGTTTCCGACAAGTTCAAAGAGTTGACTATGATGAGACTTTCTCGCTCATAGCAATGCTAAAAATCTGTTGGAATTATGTTAGCAGTTGCTGCATTATTTATGAAATATTGCACATAGGATGCCAAAACATTGTTTCCTCGACGGTTTCCCTGAGGAAAGGTTGTATGTGATACAACCAGAAGGTTTTGTCGATCCTAAAGATGCTAACAAGTATGCAAGCTCCAGCGATCCTTCTATGGACTCGTGCAAGCATCTCGGAGTTGGAATATACGCTTCGATGAGATGATCAAAGCTTTTGGGTTTATACAAGGTTTATGAGAAACTTGTATTTCCAAGGAAGTGAGTGGGAGCACTGTAGAATTTCTGATAAGTATATGTGGTTGACATATTATTGATCGGAAGTAATGTAGAATTTCTGTAAAGCATAAAGGGTTGTTTGTAAGGAGTTTTCTAAAGGAAAACCTGGATAGAACTACTTGAACATTGAGCGTCAAGATCTATAGAGATAGATCAAAACGCTTAATAGAACTTCCAATGAAATGCACGCATTGACAAGTTTTTGAAGGAGTTCAAAATAGATCAGCAAAGAAGGAGTTCTTGGTTGTGTTGTAAGCTGTGAATTTGAGTAAGACTAAAAAGCCCGACCACGGCAGAAGAAAGAGAAAGTATGAAGGTCGTCCCCTATGCCTTAGCCGTAGGCTCTAAAGTATGCCAAGCTGTGTACTGCACGTGATGTGTGTCTTGCCATGAGTTTGTCAAGGGGTACAAAGAGTGATCCATGATTTAATCACTGAACAGCAGTCAAAGTTATCCTTAGTAACTGATGGACTAAGGAATTTTTCTCGATTATGGAGGTGATTAAAGAGTTCGTCATAAAGGGTTACATCGATGCAAGCTTTGACACTAATCCGAATGACTCTGAGTAGTAAACCGGATTCGTATAGTAGAGTAGTCATCTGGAATATTTCCAAATAGCACATAGTAGCAGCATCTATAGGATGTCCCTCATAACAGAAGCACTTAGTCTCGGGCTTGGGTTCAACCTTGGGTTTCTTCATTAGAGCAGCAACTGGTTTGCCGTTTCATGAAGTATCCCTTCTAGCCCTCGCCCTTCTTGAAACTAGTGGTTTTACTAACCATCAACAACTGATGCTCCTACTTGATTTCTACTTTCGCAGTGTCAAACATTACAAATCGTTCAAGGATCATCATATCTATCCTTGATATGTTATAGTTCATCACGAAGCTCTAGCAGCTTAGTGGCAGTGACTTTGGAGAACCATCACTATCTCATTTGGAAGATTAACTCCCACTTGATTCAAGCGATTGTTGCACTCAGACAATCTGAGCACATGCTCAACTATTGAGCTTTTCTCCTTTTTTACTCTGTAGACAAAGAATCTTGTCGGAGGTCTCATACCTCTTAACGAGGGGACGAGCATGAAATCCCAATTTTATCTCTTGGAACATCTCATATGTTCCGTGATGTTTCAAAACGTCTTCGGCGCCTCAATTCTAAGCCGTTAAGTATTACCCACTGAACTATCACGTAGTCATCAAAACGTGTATGTCAAATGTTCGCAACATCCACAGACGACGCTCGAGGTGCAATATACCAAGTGGTGCATTAAGGACATAAGCCTTCCGCGCAACAATGAGGACAATCCTCAGTTCTCCGACTCAGTCCGCAAAATTGCTACTATCATCTTTGAACTAAATTTTCTCTAGGAACATATAAAAATAGTAGATCTATAGCGCAAGCTACAACATAATTCGCAAAGACCTTTTGACTATGTTCATGATAATTAGTTCAATTAATCATATTACTTAAGAGCTCCCACTCAAATAGACATCCCTATAGTCATTCGAGTGGCGCATGATCCAAATCCACTAACTCAAATCCGGTCATCACGTGAGCATCTCCATGTTGATCATATCAACTATATGATTCATGCTCGACCTTTCGGTCTCTTGTGTTCCGAGGACATGTCTGCACATGCTAGGCTCGTCAAGTTTAACCCGAGTGTTCCGCGTGTACAACGGTTTTGCACCCGTTGTATGTGAACCTTGAGTCTATCACACCCGATCATCACGTGGTGTCTCGAAACGACGAACTGTCGCAACGGTGCACAGTCGGGGAGAACACAATTTTATCTTGAAATTTTAGTGAGGGATCACCTTATAATGCTACCGTCGTTCTAAGCAAAATAAGGTGCATAAAAAGGATTACCATCACATGCAATTCATAAGTGACATGATATGGCTATGATCTTGTACTTCTTGATCTCCATCACCAAAGCACCGACGCCACACCATGGTCTGCATCATCGTGCCGCCATCGAGGTTGTCGTGCTATCTGTGCTATTACTACTAAAGCTACAACCTAGCAATATAGTAAACGCATCTGCAAACACAAACGTTTTAAAGACAACCCTATGGCTCCTATCGGTTGCCGTAGCATCGACGTGCAAGTCGATATTAACTATTAAAAAATGATCATCTCATACATACAATATATCACATCATGTGTTTGTCCATATCACATCACAAGCATACCCTACAAAAACAAGTTAGACGTCCTCTAATTTGTTGTTGCATGTTTTACGTGGCTGCTATGGGTATCTAGTGTGATCGCATCTTACTTACGCAAAAACCACAACGGAGATGTGCAAATTGCTATTTAACCTCTCTCCAAGGACCGCCTCAGTCAAATCCAATTCAACTAAAGTTGAAGAAACAAGCACCCGCCAGTCATATTTATGCAACAAGTTGCATGTTAGTCGATGAAACCGGGCCGCTTCAATCCAACAATACCGCCGAATCGAGAAAAGACTAAGGAGGGCAGCAAATTGAACATCAACGCCCGCAAAAACTTTTGTGTTCTACTCGAGATTACATCTACGAATGAATCTAGCTCATGATGCCACTGTTGGGGAACGTTGCATGGGAAACAAAAAATTTCCTACGCACACGAAGACCTATCATGGTGATGTTCATCTACGAAAGGGAGATCGGATCCAGATACCTTGTAGATCGCTCAACGGGAAGCGTTATTAAACGTGGTTGATGTAGTGGTACAACTTCATGATTCAAATCACCATCGTCCCATGATCCTTCCCAATCTAGCACCGAACGGACGACACCTCCGTGTTTAGCACACGTACAGCTCGATGACGATTTCCGCCTTCTTGATCCAGCAAGAAAGACGGGGAAGTAGACGAGTTCTCCGGCAGCGTGACGGCGCGCCGACGATGGTGATGATCTATTTCTGCAGGGCTTCGCCCGAGCTCCGCAGAAATCCGATCTAGAGGTAGAACTACGAGGTATAGGTTTGAGTTGCACGTGGCAAAGTTGTGTTTCAAAAACCCTAAAATCTCTAGTGTATATAGGAGGAGGGGATGGGCTAGCCTTGGGGCTCAAGGGAGCCCCAAGGGCACAGGCCGAGAGAGGAGAGGAGGACTCCAACTCATATTCGGTTTGGGGAAGGAGGAGTCCTCCTCTTCCTCCCCACCTCCTTTTTCTTCTTTCTCTTTGGTTTTTTTCTCTTGAGGCGCCATAAACCACTTGGGCTGGCCCCACCAGCCTACTAAGGGCTGGTGCACCACCCTTGGCTTATTAGGCTCACTCCCGGGTGGGTGGGCCCCTGCCGGTGAAAACCCGGAACCCATTCGTTACTCCCGGTACACTGCTGGTAATGCCCGAAATATTTCCGGAGACCAAATGAAACCATCCTATATATCAATCTTCGTTTCCGGACCATTACGGAAATCCTCGTGACGTCTGTGATCTCATCCGGGACTCCGAACAACCTTTGGTCACCAACACCTATAACTCAACTATACCGAAACGTCACCACCAACACCTATATCTCAATGCTACGGCAACAAAAGTCCTTCCCCGGCAGCGGCGCGAGAAATCCTTCTCCTACTTCTCAAACAACAGCGCCAGAAATTGACACGTTGACGGAGACTTGCTTGCGTTGGTTTTTCCCTTGAAGAGGAAAGGGTGATGCAGCACAGGAGCAGTAAGTATTTCCCTCAGTTTGAGAACCAAGGTATCAATCCAGTAGGAGAATCTCGTCAAGTCTAGAGTACCTGCGCAAACACAAAAGAGCTTGCACCCAACGCTATAAAGGGGTTGTCAATCCCTTCAAGATTGTTTAAAAAGTGAGATCTGAAGGCGAAAAGTGAATGAAGTACAAAGTGTAAGGCTGAAAATATGGTGTGGAGTAGACCCTCGGGGCCATAGTGTTCACTAGAGGCTTCTCTCAAAATAGCAATTATTACGGTGGGTGAACAAATTACTCGACGAGCAATTGATAGAACCGCACAAAGTCATGACGATATCTAAGGCAATGATCATACATATAGGCATCACGTCCGAGACAAGTAGACCGATACTATCTGCATCTACTACTATTACTCCACACATCGACCGCTATCCATCATGCATCTAGTGTATTGAGTTCATGACGAACCGAGTAACGCCTTCAGCAAGATGACATGATGTAGAGGGATAATCTCGAACCAATGATGAACCCCATCTTTTTACCCTTGATGGCATCAACACGATACGCGCCTCGCTACCCCTTCTGTCACTTGGTGAGGTCACCGCACGGTATGAACCCAAAACGAAGCACTTCTCCCATTGCAAGAATCATAGATCTAGTTGGCCAAACAAAACCCACAACTCGAAGAGAATTACAAGGATATGAAATCATGCATAAGAGAGATAAGAAGAAACTCAAATAAGATTCATAGATAATCTGATCATAAATCCACAATTCATCAGATCTCGACAAACACACCGCAAAAGAAGATTACATCGGATAGATCTCCATGAAGATCATGGAGAACTTTTTATTGAAGATCCAAGAGAGAGAAGAAGCCATATAGTTACTAGCTGTGGACCCGTAGGTCTATGATGAAGTAGTCACGCATCATCGGAGAGGTCATGGTGTTGATGAAGAAGCCCTTCGTATCCGAACCCCCCCTCCGACAGGGCACCAGAACATGCCCCAGATGGGATCTTGCGGAGACAGAAGCTTGCGACGGCGGTAAAGTACTTTCGATGATCTCCTGATTTTTTGTGGATTTTATGGGGATATATAGGCGCAAACCCTAGGCCAAAGGAGGTCCAGGGGGCCCACAAGACTGTGGGCCGCGGCCTCCCCCTGGCCGCGGGGTGAGGGCTTGTGGGGCCCCTGGGCTCCCCTCCCTTGGCTCTCAAGTCTCCTCATCTTCTTCCGTAACGGAAAAAAATCTTTTCGGGGATTTTATTCCGTTTGGACTCCGTTTCAAAATCTCCTCTGAAAGGGGTAAAAAACATGGAAAACACAGGAACTGGCTCTTGGCACTGAGTTAATAAGTTAGTTCCAAGAAATATATAAAAGGCATGCAAAACATCCAAAGTTTGACAAGATAATAGCATGAAACCATCAAAAATTATAGATACGTTAGAGACGTATCACTCAACTATACTGAAACGTCACCAAACCTTAAGTGTGTAGACCCGGCGGGTTCGAGAACTATGCAGACATGACCCGAGACACTCCCCGGTCAATAACCAACAGCGGGACCTGGATGCCCATATTGGCTCCTACATATTCTACGAAGATCTCTATTGGTTGAACCTCTATGTCAAGGATTCATATAATCCCGTATGCTATTCCCTTTGTCCTTCGGTATGTTACTCGCCCGAGATTCGATCGTCGGTATCTCTATACCTAGTTCAACCTCGTTACTCGCAAGTCTCTTTACTCATTCCGTAATACAAGATTCCGTAACTAACTCCTTAGTCACATTGCTTTCAAGGCTTGTTGTGATTTTGTATTACCGAGTGGGCCCTGAGATACCTCTCCATCACACGGAGTGACAAATCCCAGTCTTGATCCATGCCAACCCAACAGACACCTTTGGAGATACTTGTAGAGCACCTTTACAGTCACCGAGTGACGTTGCGATGTTTGATAATCCACAAGGTATTTCTCCGGTGTCCGGGAGTTGCATGGTCTCATGGTCATAGGAATAGATACATTGACATGCAGAAAACAGTAACAATAAACTGACACGATCATATGGTACATTTATAGTTTGGGTCATGTCCATCACATCATTCTCCCAATGATGTGATCCTGTTATCAAGTGACAACACTTGACTATGGCTAGGAAACCTTGACCATCTTTGATCAACGAACTAGTCAACTAGAGGCTCACTTGAGACAGTGTGTTGTCTATGTATCCACACATGTATTTTAGTTTCCAATTAATACAATTCTAGCATGGATAATAAACGATTATTATGAACAAGGAAATATTAATAATAACCAATTTTTTATTGCCTCTAGGGCATATTTCCAACAGTAGGATGCTCTTAACACACACACACACACACACACACACACACAGAGAATGACAACCGAGGCGCTTCTACAGGAGAGGGACCGGGTGGTGGCGGAGACGACTCGGGCCACAGAGGAGAAGATGACTCTTTTGTTGGAGGAGAAGAGGGCACGGAATGAGACGTCTCACCGGGCCATGTACGATCTCCTTATGGTAAGTTTCGTCTTCATATTAGCCAAATCATGCATGTAATGTGAGTTTCATTACTAACTAATATGACTCTCTCGTCAAAACCTAATGTGCAGTCTATGTGCGAGAAGACCGGCCACACCCCTCCACCGATGTTAGTCTTTTCTGCGGTTGGAACGGTGAAATTCATTGGAATGGTCATTTGTTACTAGTCTTAACATTTTAGTGTCATCATGCTAATGAGACAATGCAAATGATCTTTGGTGCAGAATAACTCACGAGCCGCATCGCACAACCCTTCTCCAGGTTAAACCTTCCCGAGCAATCCAGGTGCTTCATATCCGTGATGACGACGATGGTAAGTTTTCTCTAGTGTTTTGCTTAATAAATGCGCACTTAGCTTCATACATGCTAGTTAGCCCTATTATGCCACATACTTAGCTCATAAATTTCATATATTAGTTTGTTTTCCTCTAAAATGACTTAATTATCTTAGTTAGTTCAAAAATGGCATAGTAACCTTGGTTCGCTCATAAATGTCATATACTTAGCTTATTTTCCTCCAAAATGATATAATAAGCTAAGAAATTGCATAAAAGGAAAAAAGAAGAATAGAAGAGGAAAGAGCGGAAAAAATAAAGAATAAAAGGAGAAAATGAGCTTCTTCTTTCTTTCTTCTTCTTATTTTCCTTCTCTTTATTATTCATTTTCTTCTTCTTCTTCTTCTTCTTCTTCTTCTTCTAGTCTTCTTCTTCTTCTTCTTCTTCTTCTTCTTCTTCTTCTTCTTCTTCTTCTTCTTCTTCTTCTTCTTCTTCTTCTTCTTCTTCTTCTTCTTCTTCTCTTCTTTTTCTTCTTCTTCTTCTTCTTCTTCTTCTTCTTCTTCCTTTTCTTCTTCTTCTTCTTCTTCTACTACTACTACTACCACTACTACTGCTACTACTACTACTACTACTACTACTACTACTACTACTACTACTACTACTACTACTACTACTACTACTTCTTCTTCTTCTCCATCTTCTTCATCATCATCATATTCTTCTTCTTCTTATTATTATTCTTGTTAGCTAATTATCCTCCAAAATGCTATAATTAGCTTATTTAGTTCATTTATGACATAATTAGCTTAGTTAGGGAGATTATTGCTAGGCAGTACCACACTTGGGCACGTCGTGGCGGATAGGTACCACTAGTCAAAAGTTTTGCATGCCAGTACCACTTATGTGACACCCCGGTAGTTAAGCTACAGTAACCGCACCCTAATGATGCTAGGTCATCATATTTAACTGAGCTAGGTTGTCACTTAATAAAAATCAACACAGTTATCAAATTTAATTTAAAGATAAACGAATTAAATTTTCAAATGTAAAAAAAATGTTTGAGTTGTAGCACATAATAATGGTTAATGTATTTTCTAAACTAGAATGCAGAAAAAATATATATATAAAGAAATAAGCAAACGGGAAAAATAAAACTGAAAATGAAATACAAATAAAGAAAAAAGAAACAACAACAAAAAAAAGGAAAAGAAGACCAAACCCCCCGGCCCAACTTGGTGTGCTGGCCCAGCTCGCCACTACCCACCGGCCCACCCGCAGCTAACCCTAGCCGCCCCCGCTTCCCCCCGTCGCCCTGGCCGCCGGAAAAACCCCCTCGAGCGCACCGACAGAACCTCCCCCCACCTAACCCGTCGGTTCCCTTCCCTCAGATCGCGCTCGATCTCACCGCCCCACCTACCCCTCGTCAGCCCGCAAGTCCCGTCCCACCTAGCGCCCCACACGTTCCCCTCCTCTCGGCTCTCTCTTGTCACCCTTCCAATCTCCCACCAGAGCCCCCCGAGCTGAGGCCCACCCCAGGACCGAGAGCCTCAGCCGCCGGCAACCGCACCGGCCACCGGCAACCGCACTGGCCGCCGTCCCGGGGGTCCCGTCGCCCCTCTCTCTCCCGCAACCCCAGCTCCTCCCCTCAGCTTCTCTCCCTCCCAGGAGCCCCAGATCGGCCTCCCTCCACCAGATCGCCCCCTGGCCCGATCCCCTGCCCCCCACTTCCCACCGAGGCACCAGCCACCCGGGCCTCCCTCTCCTACACCGCCCCTTCCCTACCTCGGGAGCCCCGCCGGCCGACCTCCAGCACCATACGGATCTCATAATCCATCGGATCCCAACAAACCGAGCATAGCAATAGCAAGAGAATTACATAGATGCCTTGATCATGTAGGGCAGCTCACAAGGACTAACCATTGAAGCATAAGATTGGAGAGAACACATCACATAGCTACTGGTCATGGACTCATGGTCCAAGGAGGACTACTCACGGCACGTCCGGGAAGCGTCCATGGTGGTGGAGAAGCTCACGGAGGTCAATCCTCCCTCCGGCAGGGTGCCGGGAAGAGGTCTCCTGACGCCCCCGATCTCGAAAGCGCTGCGGCGGTGGAACGATGGAGAAATTCGCGATTCCAGAAGTTGTGGAAGGGTTTCCTCTTGGGACTCTAAATATAGGCCAAAGGAGGGCACGGGAGGAGGTCGGACCCACCCAGGCAGCCTCCTGGCGCGGCCTAGGTCCTGGCCGCGCCAGCAGGTTGCGTGGGAGGCCCTTGGCCCCCCTCCGGCCAATCTTTGGTGACCTGTAAGCTTCTATTTCTATGATTTTTTATATATTTTTTCTGGAATTTTTTGAGCTTCGGAAAATTGGGTAAAAGCCCGTGCAAAACAGACATCAGGAGACAGAAACTGGCACTGGGTGCACTGCATTTGTAGGTTAGTCCAAATATGTGTAAAATGATATAAAAGTGTAGCAAAACATATAACAATGTCACCCAAAAGATCATGGAACAAGCAGAAATTATATATACATTTGGGACGTATCACCCAGCAATGCAGGTGTCGGCCGTCAGCATGTGTAGACGAGTCATAACAAGCTACATGGACTCCATTAGAGTGCATGGCATTTTCCCGTGGGGACATACACAACAACAAAGAAGGATACATGTCGATCAATCGATGTGTTCGGAGCATTAGCAAGCTACCAAGGCTGAGTTATAGCAATAAATAATTGACCATATTGAAAACAAGAAACTTCTCAGATATCTTCAACACTCCGGATACAAAGATATGGATGAATAACAAAGAAATACTTGGATAAGAATTTCCAACACGGGAAAGCATTGAATGAATGGAATTGAAATGAGGAACACCGAGAGCTTGAATTGAATCCATCGGAGAAGATAACAAGAAGGAAGAAATGATCTCGAAACTCCTGAGAATCTTCACAAAGAATCACCAGATACAATAAGGAAGAAAAGAAAGAGGAAGCATCAAGGAAAGAAATGCACTTGGATGATAATTAAATCATTGAAGAAAAGGGTGGGAGGGTGGGAAAAACAAAGACAACTTGGGAGAGATGAGACGAACTCCGTAAAGAAATGAGAGATTGATCTTGCAATATTGGGGAAGGTTGAATTAACTTGAAGAGAAGCACTCCCGTTGGACAAGAATTGACATGACGACTCTGGTTCAAAAGAATTGATAAGACAATTTGATTGAGAAAAATAATTTGTATTCCCATAAAAATATGAGGACACCTCTTGGAAACATATGAATTCACCACTGGACGTCGAAGCAACTCGAATTACCATACTCCAACAAAACAAAGGATGAGGCTTACGAAACAAGCCAGAACAAATTCATGATAGATATTTCGCTCGATATTTTCGTGGTAAGGTTCGCACGGGCTCGATTGTACATTGGATTGTCATATTGGAATGACGCTCGAATATGCTCCCTAAGCATAGCGAACTACGGGGCTTGTCGAAGCATACTGATGACATATATCGAGACTGTTCTCTATAAAAACGACCGTGAACAAACGAATCCACTAGATGTTGAACCCCAACCTCACATTATGCATCTCGTGAAAGATTTTCCTATAGGTAACTACTTGAATTTCCCACCTAAGAACTCCCGAAATTTTCTTGTTATGCAATCGGGTCCATGGATACAAGGAGTAAAATCCATCACTAAAATCCTAGCAATAACACTACCCGTCCAGTGTATCACATCCGTCTACACATAACGAGAGATCTCGGAAACTCATCTATCTCAGACCCTCGAAAACACAACGATACTAAGTATGGCAGTACATCCAGATGCTCTCTACCAGTACTGGGGATGCCGGACTCCTCTCGCCACTACTAGTATTGAAGCAATTTGGAACATCCTTCATTCTGAGATACTAAGAAATCTGAATGATAACGATGTGCTCGAGAATCCCGTGGAGCTGAAATCCCCGGAAGAAATTAGTTCAGACAGGAGGCACCAAGATAGAACTCGGTCACATTGACATCATATAAATTCCAAAATACCCGCGAGATCCTAAAAAATATTTGAGTGAGAAGCAGAGTAGAATTAAAATTCTTACGTCATGATTCCTCACCATAGCATAGAAGGGGAGAAAAAAGAATCCTACTCTCTGATATATAACTAGACCCAAAGTAGTTTTTTTACTAGACTCGACTCGTCCAAGTTCGATCAATCAAGAGGGCTCCTAGGTTGGTACTGCTCTGATACCAACTTGTAACACCCAAGATGTGATCGTATCCTTATTTTGGTGCGAGGGCCTTGCTACCTCTTGAGCTTGCATTGGTTTTTCCCTTGAAGAGGAAAGGGTGATGCAGCATAGTAGCAGTAAGTATTTCTCTCAGTTAGAGAACCAAGGTATCAATCCAGTAGGAGTATCAAGGCAAGTCTCCAAAGTACCTGCGCAAAAACAAACAAACTTGCACCCAACGCTATAAAGGGGTTGTCAATCCCTTCATGACTGATTGCAAGGTGAGATCTGAAGGCGGAAAGTACAACAAAGTGAAAGTGTAGAGCTGAAAATACGAAGTGAAGTAGACCCGGGGGCCATAGTGTTCACTAGAGGCTTCTCTCATGATAGCAAATATTACGGTGGGTGAACAAATTACTGCCGATCAATTGATAGAACCGCGGAAATTCATGATGATATCTAAGGCAATGATCATATATATAGGCATCACATCCGAGATAAGTAGACCGACACTGTCTGCATCTACTACTATTACTCCACACATCGACCGCTATCCAGCATGCATCTAGTGTATTGAGTTCATAACAAACAGAGTAACTCCTTAAGCAAGATGACATGATGTAGAGGGATAAATTCATGCAATATATATAAACCCCATCTTTTTACCTTTGATGGCAACAACATGATGCGTGCCTCGCTACCCCTTCTATCACTGGGTGAGGACACCGCACGGTATGAACCCAAAACCAAGCACTTCTCCCATTGCAAGAATTATTGATCAAGTTAGCCAAACGAAACCCACAACTAGAAGAGAATTACAAGGATACGAAATGATGCATATAAGAGATCAGAGGGAACTCAAATAACATTCATAGATAATCTGATCATAAATCCACAATTCATGGGATCTCTACAAACACTACAAGAAATTTGTTAATCCATGACGGATTTCTGATGACGTTCTGTGAATTGTCATGAAAAACGTCATGGATGAGCAGGGTGTGACTCCCCTCTCAATAGGATAGCCCCTTTATGACGGATATAGATGGACCGTCATTGAAATTGTCACGGGTAGATCTATTCGGCGTACATTTTGATTTCTTTATACACCACGAGACCGTCAACGATAGCTACTGCTGATATGGCGCGAGAAATTTCGAGAGACCGCGTGTGGACAACCAAAGTTTTAAGTTGCCAACGTGGCCCTGCAAAATTTCGAGCCAGCCTATTTAACACAGAATCCACGCCCAATCTAACCCTAATCCCCGTTCTCTCCTCTCCCTCAGCCGCCACAACTGCCCACCCCCGATTTCGGCGAGTTCGGCGGCTATCGCCGCCGTGGAGCACACCGTCGAGCTCCTCTCGTCGAGGTCCATTCTCCCCCCTAAAGAGATTTTCCTCTCTCGGCCTCTACCACTCGCCCAAAACTCACAATCGTGCTAGGGTTTCAGATTCTTGCATTGCCTTCATCGTTGGTGCATCTCCGTCGGCCTTCTCGGGTTTCTCCGGGCGGCGGCGATCCCTTCCCCAGTCGACGGACCACGCCGACGGCCGCCTCCGAAGCTCGTTTCCCCGACACCATGGCGCGGCCTCCGCATCGCAGGTTCGTCCCTCCCTCGATTTTCTTTCAGATCAGGCAAATCAGAGAAACCTGGGGGGAGGGAGGGACGACGCTGTCGGGTGGTAAATACAGGTGGTAGCCCGACAGCCGGGGATGCACGTGGGGAGGTGATCCAAGGGAGAGAGCGGTGCGGGATGGGCATGTGTTCGAGACTCGTTGTCGTTGGCATGCTGTCGGCATTGCTGGAGGGGATGACGGGATGGTGGGGCTCGATTTAGGGGTCGGAGAGAGAGGAAAGAGGGAGAAGCCAGTGTGGGCTCGCTGGCCGTCGCTGCTGGAAGGGAAGACTATGGTCGGGTGGCGTAGAGGAAAAAAGAGAGGTGTAGGGAGACAGAGAGCAGACTGCAGAGAGATGAGAGATGCTTCAGGTGATATGAGATGGGAGAGGCTTGGGCTGAGATGAGTGAGAGATTGTTGTTTAATTTGTTGGGAGATAGATGGGTGCTGCTTACTGCATCTGTGATTGAGAGAGTGCTTGCTGCTGCTGCTGCTATGTGTGATTGCTGGTTATACAGTGATGATTGAATGCTGCTGTTTGTACTGATTGATGTTCTCGTTGCTGTCCTATGCACATTGTTGTGATGCTAAATCACTAGACATTGTTGTATCAACATCTACATATAGTTGAAATCTGCATCTTCTGAAGAAAAAAACTTGATTCTACTTTGGTATTGTCTACTAATTATTTGTGTAAAGTTGATGGTAAAGATAGATGTGGATGTGTGTATCGTCTACTTTGGTACCATCTACCAATTATTTCTGATGGCGCCATTGTTCGTTTGCATTGAATTATATTTTAAATAATAAGTAAAATGATTAATCGTACATTTGAAATGAATTTTATCTTATACATTTGTGATCTATGATAGAACACCTTCTATCGTTCTCTTGCGTCTTATAGTTATAACTGGCTATGTTTTCTTGTCTACACAAAGGAGAGTCCTAAAGACTTAAATATCCAAATTAGTGCTCTACATACACTAGTCATGATATTAGAGGCAATCGGTCATTTCTCAAGAATTTCTTCTTTGGTCGAGGACGCGGTTCTCGGTCTTTGCTTTGTATGCAAGAATGCGAGGAGAATGTATGCCTCAAGATTCCATCGTACCGAGCAGGCCATTATTAACACCAACCCAACTGTATGCTGCTATTTGGCTATCTGTTGCTGTTTCATTATGTAAACATTATGATAGTTGATGTAATAAAAATTTATCTAATAACCAACATCTTTTTCAGCTGAAACAATTGGTTGCTTCCCTTGAACAAGAAGTGCATGACATAAAGAAATCCTATAATGAGAAGATGAGCCTCCTTACAAAGGTACTTCACAAGTTCTAATTATTCACTGGTTTTTCTTACACTACAGTAACACACAGTGTGCTTCCTGGCCTTAAATCGATGTGATTAGTTGTAGGCTGATACGAGTCAGCTACAACATGCAGCATTGATCTTACTGTAGTTGCTATGTTCATGCGGATGAAGCACAACCTGTTGTTTTTTTAGATCCCGAAATAGATTTTTATTTCTAGAGAATTGCCAGATCTATGGCCTTTCTAATACTGAAACACTATTAAATCTGAATCTTTTGGCTGCTTGAACTTCTTTGAATTTAGTTCTGCGAGAATGATGTGATCACTATATTCAACTGAATCCATTATGCAGCACAAATCCAACTTAACATATTTACAACTCACCCTGCTGCCACTACATTCAATGTGTATACTGATAATATTTGATTCTCCTCTTAACTGTACTCTCTTTGTAAGCTATAATGATGGGCTCTTCGACTGAGTTAACTTGAGTTGTACTCAGCCACTAGAATCCTACTCTTGGACTCTGTGGGTGGTGGTCCACAACTGCTAGATTTTTTATATAGTCCTGCTAAGAGCAGCATGTACGAACAAACAATCTTTTAGTAATAATATAATTCTGAATTAATGATCATGGCCATATGTTAGATTCGATAAGATGAAGGATGCACCCCTCCCCTAGTAATTTCTGAACCAGGCTCCATGCCTTGAACTTTTCCGCTATCTCTTGAGCAGTTAACTATACCGTATAGTTTATTCAATGTATTAAATAGTGCAATCTCTGTTTGGGCAAAATAAGGTTTACATGAGTAGATAATGACATTCCTGAACCTGGTAACTAAGTTATTTATAGTCAAATAAGTGACATTAAACTCGCAATTACTGTCAACATAATTCATTAAAATATATCAACATGGCATATAATTTCAAATATCTCAAGTCAATAGTGAAATGGGTTGTCAATCAGATTAGTGGTTCCAGATAAAAATCTTTTTTTACTGAGAATTTGTGGGGATCTTGCAGATGTTGTGCTTACCTACTACTCCCTCTGTACCGAAATATATGTCGCTGGAGTAGCTGAACTTTAGCTACTCCAGCGACATATATTGCAACAGCAAGTCCAACACCCCCTAGGCCCCTGCATCTTATCGTATAATGCCTGGACGACCCATTGACAGCTACATCGTCCTTGCCTCCTAGTGTGGTGAGCCTCTCCTCACTTTACCCCAAATCTGGATGATACTTGCTATCTAAATACAAATCATGTTTTGATATAGCTATTTTTGTCTAACGTGCATTGGCCTTCAAGTTTCTGTCGTACTGATCTTTGGAATTAATTTGGAAGCAACTTGTTAGATATAAATTCAGTTGCGACTCTATATCTTGCTAGAATGGACTTGTTCTACAGATGCGTGAATGTAGTACTAGAGAGCAAACCTGAGAACTGTACTTTTATCATCAGCAACTTAGAGCTCTAAATGTAGAACAAAGTGCCTCCCCTTGACTTACTTTTTGTAACTTTTTTAAAGTTTCACACACGTTATTCAGGATATTTTCGTAGCTTGATTTGAGTTTAGTGTAGTGATAGCTTAGAACTTCATGTCAAATAAGTATAGTGGAGTTTACTACCAGCTTTTGTTCTATGCATGCTCATCATTTTTGTTGCCACTACCTGTTTCTTTTCACATGATTGATTAGTTTCACTACTTTGCATCGTGGGAGTGAAAAATATAGAACTTGATAAAGTGTATAAGCTACTTCGAGTTTAACCTACTGACTATAATATTCTAGTCTCACATAATTTTCATCATGTGGCACATATAGGTTTATGGGAGCATTTTCAGCAAGGACATGCACTCTCATGACTTCGGTTTGGATGGCTGGATCTACGACGAGGAACGCCGGATGACCCTTGGCTAACGTTCGAGGAGCACTGGGTGGTGTTGGTCGTAGAGTAGCATAGTGTCCTCTAAGACATGCTTGTAAAATTAATCTTTTTTGGGTCTTTTTCTCTCATGTACGTGTGTTTTCTGGGTGTGTTTATTTTTTTTATCTGAATGACATCAACATATATTTTTCTGTGAAAATATTGTTCACTTAAATTTCCATAGACTAAGAGAAATGAGAGATGGGATAATACATTGGAATGAAATTAGTGGGCCTTACTTAAAATTAATGGACTTAAGTTGTAATTGGATTGAATATTGTATGGGCCACCACTCTTGGAACGAGTTGAAATTTAATGGGCCAAAATTTTAGATGGGCTGGTTGCTACATGGGCTGCCACGTGATTGCTACATGGGCTGCCACGTCAGATCCATGTCAGATGATGATGTGGTACACAAGTTAACGCCGTTATGTGCATGTGAGTTGACTACCATCGATGACGGCTATAAACCGTCATGGTCCGTGACAGATTTGGATGTTCGTCATGGAGCGTGCCGTGGTCAAATTATGACGCGATATACATGAACAAACTCATGTTCGTCACGTTTACCCTTCCACGACAGTTTTGTGCAGGTCCGTGACGGATTGAATCTGTCATGTATTAACAGAATTCTTGTAGTGAAACACACCGCAAAATAAGATTACATCGGATAGATCTCCATGAAGATCATGGAGAACTTTGTATTGAAGATCCAAGAGAGAGAAGAAGCCATCTAGCTACTAGCTATGGACCCGAAGGTCTGTGGTGAACTACTCACGCATCATCGGAGAGGCAATGGTGTTGATGAAGGAGCCCTCCATGTCTGAATCCCCCCTCCGACAGGGCACCAGAACATGCCCCAGATGGAATTTTCCCAGACAGAAGCTTGCGGCGGCGGAAAAGTATTTTCGTGGCTCTCTCCCGTGGTTTCAGATTTTTAGGGAATTTATAGGCGGAAGAAGTAGGGCAAAGGAGCCTCGGGCGGCCCACAAGCCTGCTAGGCGCGCCCCCAGGCCGCGCCTAGAGGCTTGTGGCCTCCCCCGGAGTCCTTTGCCTTGGTTCTCAAGTTCCCTGCGTATCTTCTGTCACGGAAAAAATCATTCTGAAGATTTTGTTCCGTTTGGACTCCGTTTAATATTCTTCTCTGGAAAGGGTCAAAAACACAAAAAAACAGGAACTGGCACTTGGCACTGAGTTAATAGGTTAGTCCCAAAAAAGATATAAAATGCATACAAAACATCCAAAGTTGACAAGATAATAGCAGGGAACCATCAAAAATTATAGATACGTTGGAGTCGTATCAGGCCTCGACGGGGATAGAAGCGCATCTCGCCGTTTGCAAGAATGGATATCGTTACAAGTACATGTACCGAAGAGATGAGTATATGGAATTGGCTTACACTCCCCACAAGCTACATCAAGATGACAGCAATACAACAACGTAATCAATCATCGTGTAGAAGAGCAGGGTCCAACTACAGACAAAAACAAATGATAAAAGAACGACGTTCATCCTTGCTATCCCAGGCTGCCGGCTTGGAACCCATCCTAGATCGATGAAGAAGAAGAAGAAGAAACTCCAAATAGAACAATCATCGCGCTCACGTCAAGCATCGCTTTACCTGTACCTGCAACTAGTGTTGTAGTAATCTATGAGCCACAGGGACTCAGCAATCTCATTTTCAAAGGTATCAAGACTAACAAAGCCTAATGGATGATGTATGGTTAAGTGGTGAGGCTGTAGCAAGCGACTAAGCATTTATTTGAGTTGGCTAACTTACGAATACAAGAATAAGAGGGGGATGATCTACGCATAATTGGTCGTGAACTATTGCTGATGAAACGAATGATCCTGAGCAGCTACTTACGTCACACATAACCCCACCATGTCCTCAGTCGGAGAAGGAGCTCACGAAAGAGACGGTCACGGTTACGCACACAGTTGGCATATTTTAATTAAGTTTACTTTAGGTTTTCTAGAACCGTATGTTAAACAAAGATTCCAAGTTTGCCACGTAATCGCGGACACGGCTGTCCGGAAGATTTAACCCTGCAGGGGTGCTCCAACTAGTCCATCACAAATTACCACAAGCCACATAGAAAGCCTCGACCATGAAACTCATGATCTCCTCGGATTCCTAAGTGGAAAGCCTCAACTCTGAGATAACCCAAAGCATCACAGAATCTCGATGCACAAGACATTTCGTAAAAGGTAAAACTAATCTAGCAAGGCCGCCCGGCGTGTCGACGAACCCGATAGGAGTTGCGTATCTCGTTTTCAGGACACGACAAGACGGGGCTAGCTACAAGTAAAACCAGACCTCGAGTTTCCTCGCGATGGCCCCGTAGGCAACCCGTTTTGGACCAACACTAATGCAAAGCACTAGCCTGGGTTGTTGATTAATTATCCATGGGCTCCGGAAAGTCCCTATGCAATTTTATTAGGATATTAGGCAAATGTAGTAACAAAGTTGGGCCTTGCCAGACTAGTCTTAATCTAACACAAATTATCAAGGGGGTCCCCATGACAACCCCGAGCGTGTTAGGAGCGCTCAATTATGTAACATAACACCAGTAGTCGAAACTAGGGCGGCAAATCTGGAACAAAACATCAGGCTAGAAAGTCGAGCCTTCCACCTTTTACCAAGTATATAGGTGCATTAATTAAATAGCATTAATATGGCGATATAACAAGGAACCCATGTTATCACATGGAACCAACTGCACCAGCAGCTAGCAACGCTAACAAATGGTTAAGCAAGCGGTAACATAGCCAAGCAGTGGTTTGCTAGGTTGTGTACAGGTTAAAGGTTTTCATGGAAATGTTGGGAGGCTTATTAGATAGGTGGTAGGCAGCGAGACATAACAAAATAAATGAGACAACTAGCATGGCATTGTTAGTAATGGTATCTAGGGAAATGGTCATCTTGCCTGAGATCCCGCTTGGAAGAAGAATGACTCCATGAAGCAGACGAAGCACGTAGTCGAACAGATCCTCAAACTCCGAAGCGGTCCAGAACTCTATCGAGAAGAAACAATCCAGAACAACAATCAACACACAGTAACACCATGCATATTCAAGACAATTTGCACCACACATATGATGCATGTCCAGTTTAATTTCGCAAGGTACGACACACAATTCACAACAATCAAACACTACATATTAAGTGAAGCTCAATATACAACGAGTTACATATTGACGAAACTCCACATTTGAATTACTTAGTTCACTTCCATTTAGGTACACGACAATATTAAATGTTTTTTTAACATGGCAGGAGGTGAAGCATGATTAAACTACCTATATAGGCATATTAAATGAGGTCGGAAACAACTTATAGCATCTCTGAAATGACCCCATATGTTAATTTCGAAATCTGTCCAGATCTGAACTAACACATTTTACACGTCATTCTAGTCGGTTTACATATAAGGATCATCTCTAATGGAGCTAAGGTATAAAAGAAATGGTCACCGCAAGATATATGCATGAATGCCAAATGTATGAAAATGACAGCCACAAGCATTCCAAACCATGAAGGCAGAAAGATATTATGAAACTACACGGGAGTCGAATCAAGTTCCATATATGGCACGTTCAAAACGGAGCAACGGTTCAACAATTACAAGTAATACAAGAAATAGTTACAATCTGCCAAAAATAGCAACATGGCATTTTCTACACCCCAAAACAACAATCTACGTAATTCTAAAATGCTCAAAGAAGGCATGAGGCAATAGTGGTCAAGATGCACAATAACCCTCTACCAATGGCAAGTAGCATGGAAGCATGGATCACTAGGTAATGAGCTCACAAAATGGCAAGTTGCACACAGTTTCGGACTTAGTGAAAATAACAGTTTGACAGTGCAGTTTTTAACCAGATGGCATGTTGGAAGGAGTAAAACTATAAGCTATAGGGCATAGAATGGCATTAAACTTATAAGAATGTTAGATAATCTTAAGCACTACAATTAACTCCATTGCACCAACCCCAAAGGGGTTGTAGATCACTAACAAATCACATGGCAAGGCAGCAACAAAATATTACAGATTCCAGACTTAGAAATATTTCAACATCTCAAATCAGCACAACTCCCTAGCATGTTGGCAACACGAAAACAACGCCTAAACATGAATTTCTACAGGAACCAAAAATACCAGGGGCTAGCATGCATGTCCAAGGGCATATATTATGTTCACAAGTAATTCATATCATGCACGGAATAATTCTCACAAAATAAATAAAAGGGCAACATGGCAAAATATCATGCACACTAACTTACTGAAAAGACAAAACTAAATGCACAGTTAAATTCTAGGAATTTTTCTACCCCGAAAACATATATAATATGTGGGGTTTTAAATAAAACTAATGCGAGAACATATATGCGAGAATATGACATAATACCGTCTTAGAAAACTATTTATGCCACCCACATGCAAACAACAAGATGGTTATTTTTACCATGCATCGAAATGTGTTGCTAACAATATGAACATTTTACCTATTTGGTTTAACTACTCCGGATGCACACTAAAATAAATATGCGTGATGCAAACCATGCCAATTATGCACACCAACAGGAAACAACATGGTACAAATTTTAAACATTTGCAAAAACATGATATTGCGATTCTACACGAAATTGTACACGTTTTACATACAGAACTTATCTCTATCTGACACACGATTAAAAAGTTATAAGCATTTTAAAATATGCAATTTTTCTAAAAAGTAGATAAATTTGCGGGGTAATTAATAAATTGCTACATGAAAAAAATACTACACGGGCCGAAACTAGCTGGAACTGGGGTACACATGGGCATGCGTTGGATACAATATGACACACTCGGCTTCTAATAGCAAGGTTGGGTGGGGCTCACCTCGTGGGCCAAGCCCATTCGATGGAGGTGTTGGGCAGGCCCGTCAGACGGCTGGAGCTGGGCCATGCGGGTCGGCATGGTGTGCCACGGCTGGCGATCTGGGCCAGCAACCCACAGGGCTCGACGCACGGGAGTGGGGCGCTGCGCTCCCAATCTGAGTGGCACGAGGCCAGTGGCGGCAGCGGCGACCGGCGGGTCACGGCGAGGGAGCTCACATCCCGGCGGCCACGGGTGGATCCGAGGCTGCGCCCCCTTTTTCAACGACAGCGGCGCTCCACGCGGGGCGGCTGCGGGATCTGGAGTGAAGGCCAGTGAGGAGCTCTAGTGGCGGCCATGGTGGGGATCGGGGCCGACAGGAGCTGCGACTGGCTGACGAGGTCTCGGGCAGCCGAGCATGGGGCTATGGTGTGCCATGGGAGGAGCTGCAGGGGCTCTGGCTGCTCTTTGGGCGGACATGTCCGGTAGGTGGGAGATTGGGCGATTCTCGGCCTTTGGATGGAGATCTGACCTAGAGATGGATTTCGGGAGAGAGAGGAGGTGGAGCTAGCACGTGGGGTTTTCTAGGAGGGTGGCTACAAATTGGCTAGGGGAAACCCTAGGGGAGTGAGAGAGCTCTCTCCATAGGGTGGATCTTATATAGGGTTTGGTCTATGGTAGGATGGACCTCATCCGTCCGATCGCGATCCGACGACCACGAACGGAGGAAGTGGCTACGCGGGTCTAGTGGGCTGTGTAGGTGGGCTATCTAGGGACATGGCGCAGCCCGTGACAGAGTTCTTAAAACACCAAAACGTCCGACAATTAAACCGGCTATAGTGCCTCTATATATTTAATAGTACGGGTATCAAACGAACTCCGATTGCGACGAAATTTGGCAGGCAACCTACCTACATTAAAATAAGACCGCACACCAAGTTTCAACGCAATTCGAGAATATTTTATACACAGCTTTAAAAACAATATTTAAATGATGCCGCGGGAGCGTGCGTGTGTGGTTGGTCTCGAAACGGTCAACGACAATAATGGAGAGAACCTGCAACTAATAACGGATGCATGTTTTGAAAACTTGCGGCAATAGAGTGTCGATGCAATGAAGATGATGCGCATGATGTCATGATGAATCCGACAAACAAATCAATCACACGACGACAACAGAATAAAAGGGGAATCTTCTGGAGCATCGGTCTCAGGTTGTTACAAGCAGCAAGCTACCAAGGCTGAGTGGAAGCACAAAGAGGCATTTCCCCATAAAGAATGCTACTAAAGGCACACACCTAGGTGTCGAATCCCACACATACAACGCATTCGAAACCATACACACAATGTCCATGATATGTGTAGATACAAAATGGCATCACAACACAACTCTATGACTCAAGCATTTATTAAGACTCATAAGAGTCAACATAGTGTGATATTACAATGAGGGGTCACATGATCGAACACTCAACTCATACAAGCATCAAGCAGAAGCATAACTTGTGTGGGTACAAACATCTACTAAAAGTGGCTGGAGGAGCGTGAAAATCTAGAATGACCCTACCAAAGGATCCAGACCTCTGTGTGGGATTCCCTAGCTATTCCGACCAACGTCAAACTCATCGTGTAGAAACCTTTAATGAGAATAAGTTCTCCACTATAAAAACATAATTAAGCAACCGTGAGTACAAAGGTACTCAGCAAGACTTACATCAGAACTATCTACATATGCATCATTGTCAAGAAAGGGGTTGTGTAGTTTAACACCATATACACGTCATGCATCTCGAAAACCTTCAAGACAAAGCACTGGCATGGGCGTCGTCCATGGTCGTTAACCACACAAGACCCTAGTCTAGGTTTATCGCCTATTTGAGACTGAACCCGCAAGGAAGTCTGACAAAAGATTCCTCAACAGCCTCAAATGATGTGTGTAGGGTTCCACAAGCCCACCATCCGGGTGCCACTTGGTACACCGTGCCACTGTGTATCTACCGCAGTGAAGCCTACCCCGTCGAGCAGAGCTAAACACGGTCGCCAACACTTTTACTGCAAACATGAGAAACTAGTTGCAACTCCTGGACAGAGATCCAGGCGATTAATAAGCCGAGAGGGGTCGAGTTAGCAGAACCCAATGTATGGTAGTATCTTATATTGGATAACATACATAGAACTCAGCTCTTAAGGACGGTCCCAATGAGACAACGCGCCATGTACTCCTACATGGCCTCTCATTGCTACCTTTACCAAATCGTGTTCACACACTCGACTCTTACACAATAGGACATGAGCACAACAATTCCGATTCACCATCTAGATGGATCAGACCCGACATGACTCTAAGCATAGCAAGCACAGTAAGCAAGCATGGATGAGTAAGAACAACAAGGCTCAAACAGTTGCTACTCACTCTAAGTGGTTTCCACTATTTACTATGGCAAAGACAAGTCATGCAAAGGAATGAGTTCAACTACCGAGAACATGTAACAGTTGAATCGTGATTGTCCTAATGGAGTAAAAGAGGGCACGGGCGAGAGAGTGGGTTTATATCAGTATGCTCAAGGGGGGGGGGTTCTTGCCTCACAGTTTTGAAGATAGAAATGACTCTTCCTTGGTGTAAATGATCACAATGTCACAACCATCGTCTACCGAGAAGGAACAACACCGATAAAACAAGAAAAGAACACATTCAATGCAATGCAACAGACATGATGTATCATATGGCATGTTAAGGTACTGAATTCATCTAGATCAATATTTGGTCATATTAATTGAAGTATAATTCAAATAGACATCAAATTCCAACTCAAAAATATTTATCAAATTGTTCCTAATCATGAAATGTCCTACTTGGTGATGTTCACTTTCTTAAACATGCATGAACATGGCATAAACAGATTCTTTTCATTTTTCTAATCATTTTTCATATATAATTTATTTTCATTGGAGTTACGATTGAATTTCTATGATTATTAGAAGTTTTAGATACTGTTTTGGAATTTCAGAATAGTTTTAAAACCAGAAATTAACAACTACATCAGCCCTATGTCATCATGATGTCAGCCGTCCAAAGGCACCAAATTCTCGTCAAACCTGACCTCGGACCCGCCTATCATCGACACAACGGCTGATCTAGTTTAATTAAACTAAACAATGATAATTAGGGCGACTAGGCCCAGTGTGAGTGACTAGGTTGGGTTAATTAACTAGGTGATTAACACCTAATGATGGTGCCACGTCATTCTCGCTGGATTTGGCCGATGAAGACCATACCGAGAGCGATTTTGCGTCGAAGTTGTTCCCCCGGCCATCATTTGGCACGCGGGATGGTGCTATGGGTAGTTGAGGCTCGACCGCATCAAGGGGTGGTGCTTCTGGTCGCCAGAGCCGCCGGAAATGGGGCTGCAACGAGCTAGGCGGTGGCCAGGATTTGGGCATGCACGGGCATGACGCTACGGTGCAAGGAAAGCGGTCCTCCGGGTGGAGTAGGGCTTCTAGAGTCTCTAGGAGCTCGTGCACATGCTCACACGCGAGCTTGGGGAGCCCTGGCCACGTCGGCGACAAGGCCGTGCGGTGCCGAGCTCGGGTTGTTGTGGATCGATGTCTACGGCACGCAAAAGAAGAGGGGAATAGAAAAACGATGAAGGAGCTCACAACGAGGCGAATAGGTTCGATGGCAAGCTCGGAGAGGCGCGATTGGCTGGAAATTCATCGACGGAGTACGTCGAATCCAAGGTAGAAGACGACCTCAATGGCAATGCCCCAATGCACCCAAGCTAGCATGGCTCATTGTGGGCGGAAGAAGGCATCGATGCAGAGCTCTTGGGCAGCTTGAGGGGGCCAGAGGAGGGTGATGGCCGAGGTGGTGCTCATCGGCGATCTCGGGCTTCTCTCGGGAGGGGCTCAGAGGCGAGGGAGAGGAACAAAGAATGATGGGGATTATAGAGGAGGGGGTACGTCTCCTGGGCAAGAAAGATGAGGACGGGGGAAGCATGAGGTGGTCGGAGACGTGGTTACGCTCGGTTGCACGGCGGTACACATCTGCTTCTCCTCTTGGCAAGAGGAAGAAGACAGTGTTGCCCTAAGTGGGCTCGGCCGACTTCTAGCTCACGTAAGGCACGGGTAAAAATCCTTTCATTTCCCATTTATTTTTGTTTTCTAAATTCTACAATTTTTTTGGTTTGAAATAAATATCATACCATTTTATTAAATCAAATTGCCATGTGAGATAAATGGGGTAAACCAGAGCCCCACAAAAAGTTCAAGAATTATTGGACATAAAATTGATACATAACAAACATAAATCCAATGCAATTAATTATTGAATTAACTCAAATGCCCAAAATATTTATTCCTAGTATTCCAAAAATATTGGTTTGCATTTTATCTCTTGCCAATATTTTAAAACAGTACCACGAACATTTTCTTGGGCTTATTTGAAGCAATTTTTATCCTGGCCATTTTGAAAAAATATTTTTGAGGCTTGTTAGCTCCTCAATTCAATTTAATTTGGACTTAATATGATGCAAGGTGATGATGCAACTAATTGCAAGCAATTATTCTAGGGTTGTGACAAAATTTATATTATGTGGTGACATTTACTATCACTTGTCACTATGGAAAGTAATCCTTTGAGGGGTTTGTTCGGGGTATCGTCACCTCGACTGGAAACACCAAGAGTTGTTCCTCAACCTACCGAACCTACTGAAAATGTTTATTATGAAATTCCTTCGGGTGTGATCGAGAAATTGCTAGCTAATCCTTATGGAGGAGATAGAACAAAACATCCTGATATGCACCAAATCTATGTGGATGAAGTTTGTGGATTATTTAAGCTTGCAGGTTTATCCTGAGATGAAGTTAATAAGAACGTTTTCCGCTTATCTTTGGGGGAAAGCATTGACATGGTATAGGCTATGTAATGATACAGGATCTTGGAACTGGAATTGATTGTAATTGGAGATTGACCAAAAAAATCATATGCATCTTGTTCATCGTGATCGGAATTTTATCTATAATTTTTGGCCTTGTGAAGGAGAAAGTATCAATATAGCTTGGGGGAGGCTTAACTCAATGTTATATTCATGCCCCAATCATGATCTCTCGAGAGAAATTATTATTCAGAATTTTTATGCTCGGCTTTCTCGTAATGATCAAACCAAGATCGATAATTTTTTGGGTTCTTTTATGAAGAATACTATTGAATTCAGGTGGGATCTTTTGGAAAGAATTAACAGAAACTCTGAAGATTGGTAACTTGACGAAGGTAAAGAGTCAAGTATAAAACTTTAGTTTATTGTGTTAAATCTTTTATGAATACTGATGCTTTAAATGATTTTAGCACTAAATATGGACTTCACTCTGAGATACTAGCCTCATTTTGTGAAACCTCTGCTACTCATGTTGATATCCCTAAAGAGAAATGGTTTAAATATCATGCACCTATTAAATAAAAAGTTGAAGAACCAATGAAAGTTGAGGATAAAACTATCATTTACAATGTTGACCCAGTTGTGCCTACTGCTTATATTGAGAAACCACATTTCCCTGTTAGGATAAAGGAACATGCTAAAGCTTCAACCATGGTTAACAAAAGTTATGTTAGAACAATCAAACCCTCTGAGAAAATCAAGGTAGAACCTATATTGTTATGGTTAAAGATCTCTTGGTTGATAATATTGATGGGCATGTTGTTTATTTCTGTGATGAACCTGCTAGAATTGCCAAACCTTATACTAAAGATAAAAATAGACACATTGTTGGCATGCCTGTCGTCTCAATCAAAATATGAGATCAGAGTTATCATGGTTTATGTGATATGGGTGCTAGTGTTAGTGTTATTCCTTTTACCTTATATCAAGAAATTATTCATGAGATAGAACCCGATGAAATAGAAGACATAGATGTTACTATTAAACTTGTTAATAGAGACACCATCACACCACTTGGGATTGTTGGAGATTTTGAAGTCTTGTGTGGAAAAGTAAAATGTCCTACTGATTTTCTAGTACTTGGCTCACCACAAGATGATTTTTGTCCCATAATATTTGGTAGATCCTTCGTGAACACTGTCAATGCTCAAATAGATTGCAAAAAGGAAACTGTCAGTGTTAACTTTGGTGGTATGTCTCATGACTTTAATTTCTCTAAGTTCAGTAGCCAACCCCATGATAAAGAATTTCCTTGTAAAGATGAAGTAATTGGTCTTGCTTCTATTGCCATTCCTCCTACTAATCCATTAGAATAATATTTGTTAGACCATGAAAATGATATGCATATGAGTGAAAGAAATGAACTAGATAAAATGTTCTTTGAGCTAAAGCCTATCCTTAAACACAACTTGCCTGTTGAAACTCTAGGAGGTCCTCCTCCACCCAAGGGTGATCTTGTGTTTGAATTAAATAAATTATGTGACACTTTGAAATATGCTTATCTTGATAAAAAGAAGATATATCGTGTTATTATCAACGCTAACCTTAGAGACCATGAATAAGATTTAAGGAACCACCAAGCTTCTATTGGTATACTCTTGATGGTCTTAAGGGCATTAGTCCCACTCTTTGTCAGCACAAGATTAATATGGAACCACATGCTAAACCTGTTGTTGATCACCAATGAAGACTAAATCCCAAAATGAAAGAAGTGGTAAGAAATGAAATATTAAAGCTTCTAGGAACGGGTATAATTTATCCCATAGCTAATAGTAGATGGGTAAGTCCCGTTCATTGTGTTCCTAGAAAACGAGGTATTGGTGTTGTTCCTAATGATTAAAATGAACTCATTCCACAAAGAATTGTGACTGGCTATAGAATGCTAATTGATTTTAGAAACAAAGCTACTAGAAAAGATCATTATACTTTACCTTTCATAGACCAAATGCTAGAAAGATTATCGAAGCACACACATTTTTTCTTTCTTTGTGGTTATTCTGGTTTTTCTAAAATATCTATGTCACAACCTCATCAAGAGAAAACCACCTTTACTTGTCCTTTTGGAACATATGCTTATAGATGTATGCCTTTCAGATTATGCAATGCACCTCCTACCTTTCAAAGATGTATGACTATTATATTCTCTATTTTTTGTGAAAAGATTGTTGAGGTTTTCATGGATGATTTTTCTGTTTATGGAACTTCTTCTTATGACTACTTAAAAAACCTTGATAGAGTTTTGCAAAGATGTGAGAAAACTAACCTTGTCTTAAATTGGGAGAAGTGCCACTTTATGGTAAATGAAGGTATTGTCTTGGGTCATAAAATTTCGAAACGAGGTATTGAGGTGGATGAGGCTAAAGTTGATGCAATTGAGAAGATGCCATGTCCTAAAGATATTAAAGGTATCCATATTTTCCTTGCTCATGCTGGTTTCTATAGGAGGTTTATTAAAGACTTCTCTAAAATTTATAGACCTCTCACCAAATTGTTACAAAAGGATGTTCCTTTCGTTTTTTACGATGACTGTGTAGAAGCCTTGTAACACTTAAGAAAGACTTAACTTCTGCACCTATTGTTCAACCACCTGATTGGAACTTGCCTTTTGAAATTATGTGTGATGCTAGTGATTATGTTGTTGGTGCTCTTCTAGGACAAGGAGTTGATAAGAAATTACATGTTATCCATTATGCTAGTAAAACTCTAGACAATGCCCAGAGAAATTATGCTACCACTGAAAAGGAATTCTTAGCACTTGTATTTTCTTGTGATAAATTCAGATCTTACATTGTTGATTCTAAAGTAGTTGTTCACACTGATCATGGTGCAATTAAATATCTTATGGAAAAGAAGGATACTAAACCTAGACTTATTATGTGGGTTCTTTTGCTGCAAGAATTTGATTTGCATATCATTGATAGGAAAGGAGTTGAGAACCCCGTAGCTGATAACTTGCCTATGTTAGAAAATTTTCTTGATGACCCACTACCTATTGATGATAGCTTCCCTGATGAACAATTAGATGTGGTCAATCTTTATCATAATACATTGTGGTTTTTCTGATTATGGTAATTACATAGTTGCTAAGTACATACCACCTAGTTTCACCTATCAGCAAAAGAAAAAATTCTTCTTTGATTTAAGACATTACTTTTGGGATGACCCACATCTTTATAAAGAGGGAGGAGATGATATTATTAGATGTTGTTTACGTGAGCATGAACAATAACAAATCCTATGGAAGTGTCACTCCAGGTCTTATGGAGGACACCATGCGGGAGATAAAATTGCACACAAGGTATTACAGTCTAGATTTTATTAGCCTACCCTTTTCAAAGATGCTCGTAAGTTTTCCCTCTCTTTTGATGAATGTCAAAGAACTGGTTATATTAGTAGATGTCAAGAAATGCCTATGAATTATTCACTTGTTTTTAAACAATTTGATGTTTGGGGATTTGATTAAATGGGACCTTTTCCTTCTTCTAATGGGTATACACATATTTTGGTTGCTGTTGATTATGTCACTAAGTGGGTAGAAGCTATTCCAACTAGTAGTGCTGATCATAACACCTCTATTAAAATGCTTAAGGAAGTTATTTTCCCATGTTTTGGAGTCCCTCGATACTTAATGACTCATGGTGGTTCACATTTTATTCATGGTGTTTTTTGTAAGTTGCTTGCTAGATATGATGTTAACCATAGAATTGCATCTCCCTATCATCCTCAATCTAGTGGCCAAGTAGAATGAACCAATAGAGAAATAAAATTAATATTGCAAAAGACTCTCAATAGGCCCCGAACGAATTGGTATAAGAAATTAGATGATGCATTGTGGGCCTTCAAAACAGCTCATAAAAATCCTATGGGTATGTCTCCTTATAATATGGTTGATGGAAATGCATGTCATTTACCTCTTGAGTTAGAACATAAAGCTTACTAGGAAATTAAAGAACTCAACTATGATTTCAAACTTGCTGGTGAAAAGTGGTTATTTAATATTAGCTCACTAGATGAATGGAGAACCCAAGCTTATGAAAATGCCAAACTATTCAAAGAAAAGTTAAAAGATGGCATGATAAAAGAATCCAAAAGTGAGAATTCAAAGTTGGTGAAAGCATTGGTATATTTCATCAATGATTGGAGAGAGCTACAAATTCCAGAAGACATGCAAGATAATATGTACTGGACCTTGCATTTTGATGGATCCACACAATTAAAAGGATCCAGGGTTGGGTTCGTATTAAATTCTCCATGAGGTGATAAGTTCTGCTATGTCTTACGGCTCATCTTTCCCTGTACTAACAATGCAGCTAAGTATGAGGCCCTTTTACATGGGCTAAGGATGGCTAAGGAAATGAAGCTCAGTAGGGTCAGATGTTTGGGCGACTCAGATTTAGTGGTACAACAAGTTTCACGGGCCTAGGATTATAAAGATCCTTTGATGGCGGCTTATCGACAAGCAGATACCAGTGTGGCGGATTACTTTCAAGGCTATCAAGTCGATCACATAGATTTCCAGCTCAATGAGGCGGCATATGCTTTATCACGACTTGGTTCTCAATGGAAGCCCCCCCAATGTCTTTTTGGATGTCCTTCACAACCCCTCGATGAAATTGTCGTCTAAAGAGGATATAGCTATTCCTGACCCAGAATCGCATCTAGTGGTGGTTCTTTGTGCTACCCCTAACTGGATAGTACCAAACTTGGCTTATCTCACTCGAGGAGAACTCCCAGCTGAGGAAGTCGAGGCCCTCCAAATAGTCCAGTGATCCAAGTCTATGACTATTATCAAGGGCGAGTTACATCGACGGAGCAGCACTGGTGCGTTTCAATGTTGTGTATCCCCAGAAGAATGGCCAGAAATTCTCAATGAAATCCACGCTGGTGATTGTGGACATCATGCCGGCTCAAGATCTTTGGTGGCAAAGGCCTTTCGACATGGTTTTTATCGGCTAACAGCTCATGCACACGCACAATACCTCATACGCAAGTGTGATGGATGCCAAAAGTTTGCTCGACACGCCCATGTGCCGGCTCAAGAGTTGTCATGATCCCAATTAGATGGCTATTTGTAGTCTGGGGGCTTGATATAGTTGGTCCATTCAAAATTTGTTCGTATAAAAAGACCCACTTGTTGGTGGCGGTTGATAAGTTCACCAAGTGGGCCGAGGCAGACACCGTCAGCAACTACGATGCTGAAACAACGGTTAAATTCTTGAAGAAGTTGATCTGTCGTTTTGGTTATCCTCATAGAATTATCACGGACAATGGCACCAACTTATCCAAAGGATCTATGGAACAATTTTGTCAGAAAGAGCACACCCCACATGACTTGGCAGCAGTAGCACATCCGCAATCCAATGGGCAAGCTGAAAGAGCAAATGAGGAGATTCTGAGAGGGATCAAGACCCGGCTCATGGTTCCATTAAAATGCACGTCGGGTTGAGGAACTCCCCTTGGTACTCTAGACTATCAATACAACTCCAAACAGGTCCACTGGATACACGCATTTCTTTCTGGTTTATGGTGCCGAAGCGGTATTATCGAGTGATATCCACCATGACTCTCCTCGAGTTGCCGCTTATGTTGAGGATGACAATGAACGAGCATGACAAGATTCTTTGGATGCTTTGGAGGAAGAGCGAGACCTATAGGAAGCCAGGTCAGCCATATATCAACAAGACCTACATCGCTATCATAGCCATAGGGTTAAAAGCCGCACCTTCCAAGAAGGCGACTTAGTGCTCCGCCTGATTCAAGATCAAACAGGGATGCACAAACTTTCACCGCCATGGGAAGGCCCATTTATCATCAGCAAAAACCTCAAAAATGGTTCATATTACCTGATCGGTCTGTGATCCGGTAAAAATACATGTGAAGCAGATACAAACCATGGAATATTGCTCACATGTGTCCTTATTACACTTAGAAGCCACTCACTCATTATTTCCTGTACCTCCCCCAATTTATGTACATACTTCTGTAGTTTCAAACATAATAAAGCCGACATCCCCGAATCTTGGGGCATGTGTCATTTTCAGCCTACAAGCTAAGCATGAGTCTTTACTATGTTACTTGGAGCTACTGGTCGAAACAAATCATCATGATCAATGGGATAAAGCCGACTTATCTGAACTCCACATGTTTTGCAGTAGAAGCATTGTCTCTCGTAATCCTATGTTGGGCGTTTCTATTAATCATAGATCACTTTAGGGCTTCCAACTCATCGAGTTTAGCTTTCTCACCCTCTTGATTCGGCAAAGACGCCACAAAATGGTTAAACATACATGTATGTTTGATGTGACTCCAATCAAGCGACTCCATTTTGCATCATGCTTTCATGTTGATATTTATCGCTTCTTGGGCTGTTATTTGACTTCACGGTACAATACTTATGCCTTTTCTCTCTTATTTTGCAAGGTTTACATGAAGAGGGAGAATGCCGGCAGCTGGAATTCTGGCCTGAAAATGGAGCAAAGTTGAGATACCTATTCTGCGCAACTCCAAACGCCGTAAAAGTCAACAAGGATTTTTTTTCGGGATTTAAAAAAACAAGGAGCCGAAGAAGTGCCAGATGAGTGCAACCAGGGGCCACAAGCCTGGTAGGCGCGGCCACCCCCTGCCCACGCCTAGGGGGCTTGTGGCCTCCCTGCTGGACCACTGGCTCCCCTCTTCTGCTATATGAAGGGTTTCGTTTCGAAAAAAATCAAGAGGAGGCTTTTCGGAGGATTCGCCGCCGCCACGAGGCGGAACTTGACCAGAACCAATCTAGAGCTCCGGCAGGACGATCCAGCCGGGGAAACTTCCCTCCCGGAGGGGGAAATCGTCGCCATCGTCATCACCAACACTCCTCTCATCGGAGGGGACTCATCACCATCAACATCTTCATCAACACCATCTCATCTCCAAACCCTAGTTCATCTCTTGTAACCAATCTTCGTCTCGCGACTCCGATTGGTACTTGTAAGGTTCCTAGTAGTGTTAATTACTCTTTGTAGTTGATGCTAGTTGGATTACTTGGTGGAAGACTTTATGTTAAGATCCTTGATGCTACTCATTACCTCTCTGGTCATGCATATTATTATGCTTTGTGAGTAGTTACTTTTGTTCCTGAGGACATGGGATAAGTCATGCTAATATTAGTCATGTGAATTTGGTATTCGTTTGATATTTTGATGTGTTGTATGTTGTTTTTCCTCTAGTGGTGGTATGTGAACGTCGACTACATAACACTTCACCATTATTTGATCCTAGAGGAAGGCATTGGGAAGTACTAAGTAGATGATGGGTTGCTAGAGTGACAGAAGCTTAAACCCTAGTTTATGTGTTGCTTCGTATGGGGCTGATTTGGGCCCACTAGTTTAATGCTATGGTTAGACTTTGTCTTAATTCTTCTTTCGTAGTTGCGGATGCTTGCGAGAGGGGTTAATCATAAGTGGGATGCTTGTCCAAGTAAGGGCAGTACCCAAGCGCCTGTCCACCCACATATCAAACTACCAAAGTAACGAACGTGAATCATATGAACATGATGAAATCTAGCATGACAGAAATTCCCGTGTGTCCTTGGGAACGTTTTTCCTCCTATAAGACTGTCCAGTCTTGTACCTTCCTACAAAAGGGATTTGGCCACTTTGCTGCACCGTTGTTACTTTTGTTACTTGCTACTTGCTACGAATCATCTCACCACACAACTACTTGTTACCGATAATTTCAGTGCTTGCAGATATTACCTTGCTGAAAACCACTTGTCAGATCCTTCTGCTCCTCGTTGGGTTCGACACTCTTACTTATTGAAAGGACTATGATAGATCCCCTATACTTGTGGGTCATCATAAATCCATTGTGGACCCTGAACTAGCAAGGTTAAAACATTGGCTTGTCACAAAAGATCCGACATACAGAAAGCTAGGATAAACCATGGGTTATCATACCCGCTTCACTGAAGCAAGACTTGAGCCTCGAAAGCCTGTCTCTTTTTACAATGTCTCACTCAGCTGGATTATTGTCATTTTATATTATAATTATATGAATTTTTTCAGGTACAACATTATTTTATGGCTCATAAACAAGTGTCTGGGGTATAAAGTCATAATACTGTCATGGACAATCCGAAGTTATATGGCTCAACTGGCAAATATCATGGAGAAATCTCACGAGCTGAGTTACAATAACCCGTCGCGCGTTGATTCAAGCAACCAGATACTAAGCAAAGATTAGCCAAGACATAACAGATTAAAAGGACTAAAAGCTATCTGACTCATATACATAAGGATAAAAGGCGAGTTAATAAAGACTTGGTCAGACATAAATCCTTGGCCATCATAACAAGATCAAGAGTTTGAAAAAATGCGAAAAGGCACGACATAAGAAAAATAGTTGTTGGCTTAGAAAATATTACAAGGCACTTCGTGCCCAAATAACGAAATTGAATTCTTTTCATAACCCAGCCTTCTTGTTTTCCGGGTTAAGCTTGCTTTGGGTCTTGTGCATGAGATGTCGCCGACGTGTCCTCTTCTTGATTTCCCAAGTATAGAATCTGGAGGACGTCCAAATTCCCGTTGCAGTGGGTCAAGGCTTCAAATATGGCTTCTTCATTCAAATAGGAGATGGATCAACATCAGGGGCGAAGTATTGCTTACGACACTATGGAGTCAGACTAACCGATTTAAACAAGGGCGGTTCAACTCGCGTGTTATTTGTGTCATAGGATGGATGATAGCTTTTCAATGACATGGCATTCACAAGCTGACTGGCAAACACCCGAGCCGCCTTGACGCACTGAAGATAGTCATCCTCATTAAACATTGATCTACCCACCTTTAGTGATGGAAATCCCGTGGCCATCTCCACTGGTTCAAGTTTCGCTGAGTAAGACAAAGCTCAACTGAAGGAATATATGGCTCCAGCTCGGGCGACTGATCTCTTGAGTTCTCTAATTTGCTTTGGGATCATAGAGAGGAATGTCAACACACCTTTTACGAGCTTAACCGAGTCTTTATTCCCCATGGCAGCTTTGATTGTGCATAACCTTCGAGTGTAAAGATGCTCTATTAATGCATATACAACCTTGAGCTTTAGTAAGCAATTATCCTGAAAATTGCATGTATGGCAGCCTACAAAAAATTCACGTGCATGAGTCGCCACGCGATTTGTCTTCTTAAATGAGTGTTAGGTGGGTTAACAAAAAATATTCTTAGGATACTCAGTGAAGATGGCTTGAGTCATGTGGTTAATAAGCCTTTTTAACCCGGATAGCTCTTTAGAAATGATATTCACTTGATCTTTAGCATTATTAGAACACTTGCTCAAGGTGGCTTTGATACGTCTCCATCGTATCTAGTTTTCCAAACTCTTTTGCCCTTGTTTTGGACTCTAATTTGCATGATTTGAATGGAACTAACCTACACTGACGCTGTTTTCTGCAGAATTGCCATGGTGTTGTTTTTGCACAGAAATAGAAGTTCTCGGAATGACCTGGAAATTTACGAGGATTTTTTGTGGAATATATAAAAAATAATGGCGCAAGAATTACCTGGAGGGACGGAGCCAGGAGCCCACAAGCCCAGGAGGCGCCCCCTGGCCGCGCCTCGCAGGCTTGTGAGGCCCTCGTGGCTCTGCCGCCTCCAACTTCAGCTCTATATACTCTCTCTCACCCAGAAAAAATTAAGAGAGAAGAGTTCATCGTGTTTTACGATACGGAGCCGCCGCCACCACTTGTTCTTCCTCTGGAGGGCAGATCTGGAGTCCGTTCTTGGCTCCGGAGAGGGGAAATCATCGCCGTCGTCATCACCAACCATCCTTCATCACCAATTCCATGATGCTCTTCACCGTTCATGAGTGATCTCATCGTAGGATTGCTGGGCGGTGATGGGTTGGATGAGATCTATCATGTAATCGAGTTAGCTTTGATGGGGTTTGATCCCTAGTATCCACTATGTTCTGAGATTGATGTTGCTACTACTTTGCTATGCTTAATGCTTGTCACTAGGACCCGAGTGCCATGATTTCAGATCTGAACCTATTATGTTTTCATCAATATATGTGTGTTCTTGATCCTATCTTGCAAGTTGGAGTCACCTACTATGTGTTATGACCCGGCAACCCCGGAGTGACAATAGCCGGAACCACTCCCGGAGATGACCATAGTATGAGGAGTTCATTTATTCACTAAGTGCTAATGCTTTGTTCCGGTTCTCTATTAAAAGGAGACCTTGATATCCCTTAGTTTCCATTAGGACCCCGCTGCCACGGGAGTGATGGACAATAGATGGCATGCAAGTTCTTTTCCATAAGCACGTATGACTATATACGGAATACATGCCTACATTACATTGACGAACTGGAGCTAGTTACATATCTCCGCATGTTATAACTGTTACATGATGAATGTCATCCGACATAATTATCCATCACCGATCCAATGCCTACGAGCTTTTCCTACTAGTCCTTGCTACATTACTTTACCGCTACTGTTGTCACTGCTCCTACTGTTACCGCTGCTACCGTTACTATCACACTACTTTGCTACTGAAACTTTGCTGCAGATACTAAGTCTTTTAGGTGTGGTTGAATTACCAACTCAACTGCTAATACTCGAGAATATTCTTTGGCTTCCCCTTGTGTCGAATCAACAAATTTGGGTTGAATACTCTACCCTCGAAAACTGTTGCGATCCCCTATACTTGTGGGTTATCAAGACTATTTTCTGGCGCCGTTGCCGGGGAGGCCTAGCTCTATTCTCTGAGTCACTTGGGATTTACGTCTGTTGATCACTATGAGGAATCCGAGATATCCAAAACCTAAAGTCTTGGCCTCAACTACGAGGAGAGGTAAGGAACTGCCATCTAGTTCTGCACTTGATTCACCTTCAGTTATGAGTAAATTTGCAACACCACCACCTACTAGAAATTATGATGTCGCGTGTGCTTGATGATGCTACTTCTGCTATCCATGATGCTTATGATGATGCTTTGCTTGATACTGCTTTGCCACTGGGTGCATTCCTTGATGCACAAATTGCTAGAGTTGCTGCTGAATGTGATGATACTTCTGAAACTGCTGAAATTGTTGAAGTAGAAACTGCTGTTTCACCTGTTAGAACTAGCTCTCCTAGATATGAATTGCCTGATATACCTAAGGGTTATGTTATGGAGGGAGAGGTAGCTGAGGACTTTCTTGCTTGTAAGGATAACTATGATCTTGAGAATTTATTGCGCAAGTGGAAAGAAAAATCTCTGAATGCTAGAATGAAATACGATCCTAAGTTTGCTACTTCACCCATCTTTGTGACTCATAAGGATTATGAATTCTCTGTTGATCTAGAGTTGATCACTTTAGTTGAATCTGATCCTTTTCATGGTTATGAGTCTGAAATGGTTGTAGCACATCTTACTAAGCTGAATGATATAGCCACTCTATTGACGAGTGAGGAAACGATTCGCCATTACTATATCCTTAAGCTGTTTCCTTTCTCGCTAAAGGGTGATGCTAAGACTTGGTTTACTTCTCTTGCTCCTGGTTGTGTGCGTAGTCCCCAGGATATGATCTACTACTTCTCTGAGAAATATTTTCCTACCCATAAGAAACAAGCTGCCTTGCAGGATATATATAACTTTGTGCAAGTTGAAGAAGAGAGTCTCCCACAAGCTTGGGGGAGGCTTGTCTAGTTACTGAATGCTTTGCCTGATCACCCTCTTGAGAAAAATGAAATACTTGATATCTTTTATAATGGACTAACCGATGCTTCTAGGGACCACCTAGATAGTTGTGCTGCTTGTGTTTTCAGGGAACGAACTGTGGAACAAGCTGAAATTCTATTGAATAATATCTTGAGCAATGATAATGCTTGGACTATTCCTGAACCACCTCCGAAGCCAACTCCGAAGAAAAGAGGTATTCTATTCCTCAGTCCTGAAGATATGCAAGAAGCCAAGAAATCTATGCAAGAGAAAGGTATTAAATCTGAAGATGTTAAGAATCTACCACCTATCAAAGAGATACATGGTCTTGATAACCCGACACAGGTAGTAGAGGTAAATTCTCTTCGTAGATTCGATGAGAGTGATATTCCTTTTGATAAACCTGCTAGCTTATGCTTAGATGAATTTGATAACTTTGTTGCCAGACAACAAAGTTTCAATGATTATGTTAGCAGACAATTAGAACAAAATGCTCGCATGATTAATCATATAAGTGCTTGTGTGGATAGAAATGTCAATGATCTTAAGCTTTTGAGTAAACATGCCTCTATGGTCACTACTCAAGTAGAACAAGTACTTAAGGCTCAAAATGACTTGCTCAATGAGTTGAATGACAATTCTGTTAGAGTCATCACTAGAGGTGGTAGAATGACTCAGGAACCTTTGTATCCTGAGGGCCATCCTAAGAGAATTGAACAAGATTCTCAAGGAGTTAGCACTAAGGCACCTAGTCATCCTAGTAATAGGAAGAAGAAAAAGATGATAGGAACTTGCATGCTAGCAAACCTGCTGCTGTTACACCTGAGAATCCAAATGATATCTCTGTTTCTGATGACGAAACACAATCTGGTGATGAACATGAGCCTAGTGATAATATTGATAGTGGTGTTCATGATGATGCTCAACCTACTAATGATAAGGATGTGGAGATTGAACCTGTTGTTGATGTTGATAACCCACAACCTAAGAACATGATATATTATAAGAACGACTTTATTGCTTGGAAGCATGGTAAAGAAAGAGAACCATGGGTTCAGAAACCCATGCCCTTTCCTCCCAAACCATCCAAGAAAAAGGATGATGAGGATTTTGAGCGCTTTGTTGAAATGATTAAACCTGTATTTTTGGAAATGTGTTTGACAGATATGCTCAAAATGTCTGCTTATGCTAAGTACATGAAAGATATTGTGACTAATAAAAGGAAGATACCTGAGGTTGAGATTTCCACCATGCTTACTAATTACACCTTCAAGGGTGGAACTCCTAAGAAACTAGGTGATCCCGGAGTGCCCGCTATACCTTGCTCCATTAAAGGAAATTATGTTAGAACTGCTTTATGCGATCTTGGAGCTGGTGTTAGTGTTATGACTCTCTCTCTTTATCATAGACTTGAATTGGATAAGTTGACACCCACTGAAATGTCTTTGCAAATGGCCGACAAATCAACTGCTTTTCCTATCGGCATTTGCGAGGATGTGCCTGTTGTGGTTGCTAACGTTACTATCTTAACAGACTTTGTTATTTTGGATATTCCCGAGGATGATGCCATGGCGGTCATCCTTGGAAGACCCTTTTTAAACACTGCATGGGTTGTTATTGATTGCAAGAAAGGCAATGTCACTTTCCATGTTAATGGTGATGAGCACATGGTGCACTTTCCGAAGAAACAATATCGAGTACATTGCATCAATGCTATTGAAAAAACTTAATCAATTCTTATTGGAAGCTTTGAATGTCCTATACCTACTGTCAAGATGAAGTATGATTTACTTGTTGGGGATATGCACATCCCCGTTGAGGTAACCTAGTGATTATTCAAAAATTCTCCGGTTTTATGCGATTCAAATTTTTTTTGTCAAGGAGACTTGATCAACCTCATTGACGGATTTCTTTTGATGACCATGAGATGGATGAATCTAGGAGTCACAACCTTCTGTTCCGAACTTTTACTTTTTGTTGTTTAGAAGAAAAATGATAAATTTAGCTTTATTTTCCTGTTTTATGCTTTTTGCGTCCCTTAGAAAGGTGTCCCGAAAATAAAAGTTCATCAATTGCCCTGAAATTCAAGTATGATTTTTTCTGGAATTTTTGAAAAATTCTGAGATAGAGAGCTAGTTAGGGGGATGCACCAGTGGGACACAAGCCCAGGAGGCGTGGGCACTCCCTGGTCGCGCTTGGTAGGCTTGTGGGCCCCACGTGCCCCCTCCACTTATTCCAGCTCCCATCTCCTTCTCCTACCTCAACAAAAAATCATTCCACAACTCAAACCTGTGATCTTGCTCTTCTTGCTGCATTTTTCGATCTCCTTGTGCAAAGCCCCATTCACCAGACTGTTTTGGGGGAATTGGTCCTTGGTATGTCACTCCTCCATTAGTCCAATTAGTTTTTGCTCTAGTGCTTTATTCTTTCCATATTTTTGCTGCCTTGGTGACCCTGTTCTTGAGCTTTGCATGTTAATTTTAGTTGGTCCCAAGTAGTTTTGATGCATGATAGGGCCTCTAGGCACTTGTAGGAGTAGATGCTCTGAGTTTTATTGAGCCTTGCTCACTTTTCTTTTGAGTCACTAAAAACTGCAGAAAAGGAAGATGTTCAGGAGAAACTATCATGGTGGTTCCTCAAGCAAAACGGGTCCCCGTCTCTCGATTCGGGAGCCCGATCCTTATCAGCCGAGGAACGCACAAGTACAACCATGTGAATGGCCTTCCGATGAATTCATGATTGATGCAGGTTTGAAGGACGAGTTTGATACATTTTTTCACAACGTCGGGCTCGAATAATTCATCTCCAACAAATGCGAACAGTATAATACAGTCACTGCCTCTTTTGTTCGTAGATTCAAATTTTTCAGTTGGCCGTGACACATCCATACTATTTGATCTTTATGACAAATCGTATACCATGGATTTAGAGGATTTTAATAGAATTTGCAAGATATCTAATTGGGGTAGTCTCAATGATCCTCCTAAGTCTTCAGTTAGAGATTTTATCTCTAGTATAACTGTTGGAGAAACTAGAGATATTACGCAGGCTACCATGGGGAGCATTCATTTTCCTGCCTTACATTACTTTGCCCTCTTCATAGCTAGATGCATTAACGACAAGATTGAGCATTGTCACCTCTGCGCACCTGACCTTAGCATTCTTAAGAGCGCACTAACGGGTGACAAAAGTTTCAACATGGGAGCTATAATCGCGAGGAGGCTAAATAATAATGCTAATGAAGGGGATTTCTTTGGTGGCATCTATGCCACTCGCATAGAAAATTTTCTTGGAGTACCCATCCGCGAAGGAGATCCTCCGCTCCATACATCTTTCCTTGATCGCGCCGCTATGACACGTTATCAGTTCCTTGAGAGGGATAATTAATCCCTCCTAATATTTAACCAACAGCGTGTTTTCCATATTACCCTTCCTGCTCCTGCCTTCTTTGACTTTCACGTAAAACGGAGATATTACATACCCAGAGGAGAGGCAGAGGAGTATGAGAGGGAGGCAAAGGCTGCTCGCCTTCGTGAGGCAGCTAGTCAGGCGGTAGCTGCCGCGTTCCCATACAACCCCATTATGATTTTGGATATCGCCCGGACCAGCCGTGGGAGTAGACCAACTTAGGCCAAAAGCCTAAGCTTGGGGGAGTACGTGTTTCTCACCGACTTTATATTCATGCTCACACTTTCACTTTGATAGTCGGTGTTCACACCTTGCCATTGTATCATCCATGCTAGTTTATTTCTTTTTCTCGCTTTCTTTTCGTGTGTTTGTTTAGATTGAGAGAAATAAAAAAATTAGTTGTAAGTTTACTTTCCAGCTTGCTTAGTGGTGTTTAAAAAGAAAACCCAAAAAGATTTCATGTTCTTCTTTTGCTTGTTGGGAGCTTTCCCGTGTAAATAGTTTTCTTTTTCTTTGGGTCAAGGTAGAAGACCATGACTAAAAATATTTAGTGGCTCTCACATGCATATCTGTTTATCCGTCAAAGAGCCATATTACTTTGTATTCTCCTCTGTGTTGGCTTGCAGATTCCAACTTAGTCCAATGCACGAACACTCTCATTATTATTCACCTCATTCGCTCATGCAAGTGAAAGGCAATAATGACGATATATGATGAAGTGACTGAGCCTGGAAAAGCTGGTATGAACTCGATCTATTTTGTTTTTGTAAATATGACTAGCTCATCATTCCTAATTCAACATTGTTATGAGAGAAACATGTTTGCAATGACAACTTAGAGATCATAGTTTCTCATGCCATGCTTAATTAGCTAGGAGCTTATAATGGTTTGTCTTGGATGCCAACATGAATTTCAAGATGATTATGATGTAGTATGATAGGATGGTATCCTCCTTTGAATGATTCAAGTGGCTTGACTTGGCACATGTTTGCGCATGTAGTTGAAACAAAATCAACATAGCCTCTATGATATTCATGTTTATGGTGATTTATGTCCTACTCATGCTTGCACTCAATGTTGGTTAATTTCAATGCTTATTGATGACTGTTGTCGCTCTCTAGTCGGTCACTTCCCAGTCTTTTGCTAGCCTTCACTTGTACTAAGCGGGAATACTGCTTATGCATCCACTTCCATAAACCCAAAGTTGTTCCATATGAGTCCACCATAACTACCTATATGCGGTATATAATTGTCGTTCCAAGTAAATTTGCATGTGCCACTCTCTAAACCTTCAAGTAATAATCTGTTTTGCATGCCCGAACCCCTCATGTGGTGACAAGGGGCGGTCAGTATCTTCCATGCTAGGCGTGTTATCCTCGATACGTGTTTATTCACTATCACCCACGAGAAAGGGGCCGGTAATTGGAATACCCAGTTCCATGCTCAAATCGAAAAGATAATTGCAAATAAAACTCCCCTTGGATTGTTTTTGGTATGGACGGCACCTGAGGATTCGGCTAGTCGTGGAGTGTGATTGACGGTGGTGGGGGAGTCAAAACATTACTTTTCTGTTTGGGAACCGCCTATAATCTGTGTAGCATGGAAGATGGTGAAAAATCTTGGTCATTGCGTTGACAATGAGAGCATACCACTCAAAATTATTTGTCTCTATTTTAAAAGCTTGAGCTCTAGCACCTCTGCAAATCAATGCTTTCCTCTGCGAAGGGACTATCTATTTATGTTTCTGTTGAGTCATCCTCTTCTTATAAAGGCACCAATTAGAGAGCACCTCCGTCATTTTTATGCTTTGCTATTAATTGTTATTGAGTATGACTGTGACTAGATCTTCTTTGCCATGAATTACAATGTTCAGTCAGCCCTTGGTCTTTGAAGGTGCTCCGCATTTATGTTTTGCGGTCTCAAAAAGAGCTAGCGAGATACCATCTGTTCATATTGCTTCATGATTGTTTTGATTGAAGTGTTGACATTTGAAACTTATCATTATTGCTCGCTAGTTGATTGTGCCATTGATATGAGTTTACCATGAGACCTAAATGTCATTGCTTATGTGATTAGCTTATGATCTTGCTGAAAATCCGAATATGAGTTAGACATAATTACAGCTACAAGATCAAACAGAGTTCGTAAAAGTTTTTCTTTTGTCTCTTTCAGTTTGTCAACTGAATTGCTTGAGGACAAGCAAGGCTTTAAGCTTGGAGGAGTTGATACATATCCATCGTATCTACTTTTCCAAACTCCTTTTCCCTTGTTTTGGACTCTAATTTGCATGATTTGAATGGAACTAACCCGGACTGACGCTGTTTTCAGCAGAATTGCCATGGTGTAGTTTTTGCGCAGAAATAGAAGTTCTCGGAATGACCTGGAAATTTACGAGGATTTTTTGTGGAATATATAAAAAATACTGGCGCAAGAATTACCTGGTGGGACAAAGCCAGGAGCCCACAAGCCCAGGAGGCAGCCCCCTGCCCGCGCCTGGCAGGCTTGTGAGGCCCTCGTGGCTCCGCCGCCTCCAACTCCAGCTCCATATAGTCTCTCACCCAGAAAAAATTAAGAGAGAAGAGTTCATCGCGTTTTACGATACAGAGCCGCCGCCACCACCTGTTCTTCCTCTAGAGGGCAGATATGGAGTCCGTTATGGGCTCCGGAGAGGGGAAATCGTCGCCATCGTCATCACCAACCATTATTCATCGCCAATTCCATGATGCTCTTCACCGCTCGTGAGTGATCTCATCGTGGGCTTGCTGGAAGGTGATGGGTTGGATGAGATCTGTCATGTAATCGAGTGATGGGGTATGATCCCTAGTATCCACTATGTTCTGAGATTGATGTTGCTACTACTTTGCTATGCTTAATGCTTGTCACTAGGGCCCGAGTGCCATGATTTCAGATCTGAACCTATTATGTTTTCATCAATATATGTGTGTTCTTGATCCTATCTTACAAGTTGTAGTCACCTACTATGTGTTATGACCCAACAACCCCGGAGTGACAATAGCCGGAACCACTCTCGGAGATGACCATAGTATGAGGAGTTCATGTATTCACTAAGTGCTAATGCTTTGTTCCGGTTCTCTATTAAAAGGAGACCTTAATATCCCTTAGTTTCCATTAGGACCCCGCTGCAACGGGAGGGATGGACAATAGATGTCATGCAAGTTCTTTTCTATTACCACGTATGACTATATACGGAATACATGCCTACATTACATTGACGAACTGGAGCTAGTTACATATCTCCCCATGTTATAACTATTACATGATGAATGTCATCCGACATAATTATCCATCACCAATCCAATGCCTACGAGATTTTCCTGCTAGTCCTTTCTACGTTACTTTACCGCTACTGCTGCCACTGCTGCTACTGTTACCGCTGCTACCGTTACTATCACACTACTTTGCTACTGAAACTTTGCTGCAGATACTAAGTCTTTCAGGTGTGGTTGAATTGACAACTCAACTGCTAATACTCGAGAATATTCTTTGGCTTCCCCTTGTGTCGAATCATCAAATTTGGGTTGAATACTCTACCCTCGAAAACTGTTGCGATCTCCTATACTTGTGGGTTATCAGGCTTTCTCACTTTCGAAGGATTTCCTTTCTACCTCAAAGCATGCCTTGATTTTTTCTGTCTCTTCCAAGGATAGTTGAATTTTTTCCTGAAGATCCAATCGGGTGGTCTATCCCAACTCAAGAGCTTTTGTCAAATCAGTGACTTTTAACTCGGTGGCCTTCACAGCTTCCTGCACAAATTGGAGTAACCATAAGCCGGAGGCGAGACAATATTGTGACTATGATAAGGAAGATTACAAACAAGTCCCAAGCAGATTGCAAGCAATATACTTGGAACTTGGGGGCTAATGCATGTTAGTGTTTTCCAAATATGTGATAGAAAAGACCCGACCCATCCCAAGAAGAGGTGCTGGCCCTTGTGGGCTACAGGTCAAATTCATCTACATGTTAACATGACTCGACTCATCTCAAGAAGATGACCTGACCCTTGGGGGCTACAGGTCGAATTCTTCTACATATTATCAAGACCCGACTTATCTCAAAAAGGATGAGCCGTCCCTTGGGGGCTATAGGTAGAACTTTATAAATCATCAAGATCAGATTCATCACAAGAAGATGAGCCGGCCCCTGGGGGCTACATGTGGATATATGAAATACATAATATAGAGCAATGGGAAGCATACCTCATATTTTGTTTCCATCATGTTCACAAGGCCAATTTCTACTTGACGTCTTGCATAAACATGCTCAAGATAACGAGCGTGCAATTCTTCAACACTCGAAGTGTCATAATTTCAAAGCTCAAGTTTAGTCTTTCCCTTGTTAGGCTAGAGAGGTTCCTCCTTGGTAACAAGCTTTGCCAACACATCATAGGGTCCAGGAGCAGTATAACTCGAACCAACGATGGCGACTTCCGCATTCTTGTCACAAGAAACATCTTCAATGGGTTCGTGAGGAGTGAGCGGATGAGTATGAGTCACCACATCTGTTTGAACATCCATAGTCGAAGTATCAGCTATTTTTGGTTCAGGTTGAGGAGGCAAATCGACTTGGATTTCTTGATGTTCTTCAACGTGCTTAGGAGCTTCAGGAGCTGCCGCGTCTGGATTTTCTGACTCAATGACTTCAGGATTAGTAAAAGGCTCGCCAAGATTCCTTTCCTTGGCCCTGTCCCTACCAAACAAGAAGGACAGGATAAAGTATATGCAAACTCAGAGTTTTAGCAAACAAACATATGATACAAAGAGGGAAAAACTTACTGTTGGTTGATAATAAAGGGTGTCAACTTCATGTCAGATGAGTTGTCGGATGAAGGGAGTGATTCTTGGTAATTTGAATCAGCAAGATTGAGAGGCTGTTTGAAAATACCAGCCTGACGATAAGATGGAGGTGAACTATGACGCACCTCATCTTGTCGATTATAAGAAGCTGACTTATTGGGTAAGACAGTTACAAGAGTTCCATAGCTACTCCAAGTCTGGAGCCTTGAGGCATGTTGGGTCTTTTTCAAAATAAAATCAGGATCCAAATAATCATATCTCTGAGAAAAACTGACTTTCCGATTAACTCGCCTTATTTTGCTTGAAGACAAGGATTCCGAGCCACAAGATATAGAAATTACCTCAGCATTGTTGGCACAACATGTAGCAGCATCACACTGAAGGCAAAAAAATTTAGCAAGTTCAATAAAGAAATGGACAATAAAATCAAATATTACCTCCATAGATGCACTAGCTGATGGAGACTCGCCTCTAAATGATGAATTGGCGGCAACCGCATTGTTCTTTTTCTTTGTGGGGCGACTTGAGGTTTGCTAGCTGGGACTTTCCTTTCCTTCTTCCAAAATGAAGAAGACACCTGCAAGGTTTGGTTGATTTGAGCAATCGAGCAAAACATTTGAAGTTTGGAAAGGTTTTACAAAGATGACCAAAAGATGGTTGGACAGTTTCTTACTGGAGGAGCCGGGTTGAGGGCATTTGTAAGATCACAATTTATCCTAAGTAATTTTGGTGGTTGATGACGATACCCTTTGCGGACTAATCGTGTGCGATATGCTTTCAGAGAATTATCACGTGGCACGAGATGGTTATATTCCCCTTAGTGAGTGAAAGTGAAGACGGTGCTTAGCTATCAATATAGGGTCGGTGGACTCGAGTCATAGATAATCCTGTACTATCAAGAGGGGGTCCGCGTATGGAAAGTTTGGGTGGAACAATCTCTCTCACACTTGCACCCCATCCTTATGCCGGAGCAATGGACCTCCCCTAAAAAGTGCCTAGAATTTTGTCTCAGCGGAAGTACCGCTCCAGCGGAACTGCCACCCTCCAGAGCCGGGCACACTACCACTGACAATATTCTTCTCGTATCCAGGGGTGTTTTATTCTTTTAAGCGGAAGTACCGCCCATGGGTGAGCGGTAGTGCCGCTCCAGCAGTACTACCGCCCGTCCCTATCGCTCCACTTTTGCTTACAAATTCTGTCTAGCTTCGTTCCTCCCCTCGACCAGGCTAAGCGGAAGTACCGCTCAGTGTAGGACGGTAGTATCGCCCAGGCGGTAGTACCGCCCATGTGCATGGTACTACCGCTTAGCTAAGTCAGTGGGGGCTCGCAATGTCCAGATGTCCCCCAATATAAATAGAGGTCTTCTTCCCTGAGGTCACTTCACCTTTTTTTTTCTCGAAGCTCCATTGTTGCTCCAAAGCTCAAACCTGCCCGATCTTCCTCCCTAGCCATCAAATCTTGTTGATTCTCTAGGGTTTGGAGGAGGAGGCCTTCCCCCACACTTCCACCAAGATAAAACTTGTTCCCCCCATTAATACCTCGTGGATCTTGTTACTGTTGGGTGTTTGAGCACCCTAGACGGAAGAGGTCACCTTGAAGCCATATTCCATTATGGTGAAGCTTCGTGGTTTCGTTGGGAGCCTCCAATTCAGTTGTGGAGATTCCCCCAACCTTGTTTGTAAAGGTCCAATCGCCGCCTTCGAGGGCACCAATAGTGGAATCACGGCACCTCGCATTGTGTGAGGGCGTGAGGAGAATACGGTGGCCTTAGTGACATCTTGGGGAGCATTGTGCCTCCACACCGCTCCAACGGAGACGTACTTCCCCTCAAAGGTAAGGAACTTCGGTAGCACATCCTCGTCTCCAACGGTTCCACCTGTGGTTATTTCTAACCTTTATTTTGTGCAAAGTTATTTGTTGTTATTATTGTTGATAGCACCACATAGGTTGTTCATTGAATTGCATATCTAGTCTACTTATTTGTTTCTACTCCTTAGTATTTTTAGAAAAGCTTAAAATTTGGGGGTTGCCTACCCCCCCTCTAGTCAACCATATCGATCCTTTCAATTCGTATCGGAGCCTCGTCTCCTTATTAAGGGTTTCACCGCACAAAGAGTATGGTTGATGGTGAGGTTAGACCGGCGGAGTTGCCCGAGGCATCTGTTGCAAACTCGGTCTCCCGAGAGAACCTAAATGTGGCCATGTCCACATTTAGATCCTCAGTGGCTATCGAGGTCAAGAACATGCTTAAAGATTACCTTGATAGTTTCAAATTGTCTACGAACCTGTTGCATGTGGTTAATCCCACAACTTCGGATACGGGTACCAATTCTGAAACGGAAAATGCAAGTAGTAGTAGAGATAAATTGCCTCAAGGAACGAGTGGGCAAATAGCTTTGCCTCGGTTCCTCCTCCCATGGTTTATCAAGGACCGGCTCACCCACCGCATATTATTAACCTCGGTCCTCCACCTAAGCTTGTTAAGAATGATTTTGCTAACTAGGTTTTTTGCATAAATGCTTATTTGAATCATAGCTCAACACAACTTTGGAGAATCATCGAGCATGGATACTAACCACATGATCCAAGAAACCTCACTCCAAGAGAAGAGGTTGACAATCAGCTCAACCATTCAGCCTTGTCATCCTTCAAGCGGTTGTTCCTATTGAAGATCTTGCTCATTTGTGTCCCTTCACTAGTGCCAAAGATTGTTGGGAGCATATCATTTCCATGTACAAAGGAAGCTCTAGTATTCAACGGTCAAACTATGAAGTGATACTGGATGAGGGTGATGAATTTGTTATGGTTGAGGATGAAGATCCTCGTGAGTTCTACCGAAGGGTGACAACCCTTGTTGTTGCTCTTTAGGATCATGGAAGAAAAGATGTGGATGACAATTGGATCAAGCGTAAGTTTCTCAAGGCTATTATGCCCTTCAACAAATCTATGTCATCTCTCATTCGTCAGAGGCCAGACTTTCACTCTATGTCCTCAAGTGATGTGCTCGATGAGTTCATTGCCATGAACATATTGAACAAGACCGCTCACAATGCTCTAGCTCATGTTCAACAGTAAAAAAAAGAAGATCCCAACTTGGCTTTAAAGAACAAGGTTGTATTGGAGGAAGATGATGAATAATAAGAGGAATTGTGCCTTGAAGACTCCAAGTATGCTTATCATGAGCACATGGCTCTTGCATCATGACACTTTTGGGGCGAAAAGAGAAACTCAAAGCCCAATTTCTCCAAGTACAACTTAAATGGTCCCAAAGGCAAGCAACATGTTAGAACTTGCTACAACTGTGGCAATGTGAGTCACTTTGTGGCTAATTGTCCTTATGATAAGAGGGAAGACAATGGTGGCAAACTTATTCGCAAAGACAAGGCCAAGCCCTTCCCAAATAAGAACAACTTCTTCCAGAACAAGCCCCAAAAGGTGTTGGTGGCTCAAGAAGAGTACCTCTCCGATGAGGATGAGGACGATGAAGCAAGTGGTGAAGTGATGGGGATGGCCACCGTGGCCATTGCATCCTCTTCTCTAAGCAAGCTGTCGCTATTCAATGCCCCAGCGAGAATCGCATTTCCATGTGCCTTATGGCCAAGGCATCCAACAAGGTAACATCCAACATTAAAACTTACAACCTCAATGCTACCATTTCCACTACCCCCATTAGTGGTGATGAAAAGGAAGAGGTAGAGGATGAGGAAAACTCCATTGATAAATTCATGAGAAAGATCAAGGGTAAATCTAAGAAGCATTTTGTTGCTCTCTTGGAACAACTAGGAGAGGCTAATGACCTCATTAAATCTCATGAATAAACTATCTCTACGTTACAAGGACACAGTCGTGACTATGTCGATGAGATTTCGGATCTTTCTATTTCTCTTGAAGAAGAGCAAGGACTTCGTTTGATGCTTGAGGAGTCACACAACGATGACCTTGCTAAATTAAAGAAAGATCTTGATCATGCTCTTGTTCTTACTTGTATGCTCCAATCCGAAAAGGTTTCACTTAGACTTGACCATGTTAGACTCAAGGAAGAGCGTGCAACACTTGGCAAGTCTCACAAGGCCTTGAAGAGTGTTCATGCCTCTTTGAAAGAGTCTCAAGCTCAACCCCAAGTAAAACTCACTAAGGAAATAGCCACTTGCTCTCCATTTTCTTTAGTTGAAAATGTCCATGCTACTAGCCCTTGTTGTGAGCATGCACATCTTGTGGAAGAGAATACGAAATTAAAAGAGCAGCTTGAGAATGGCCATGTGACATGCATCCAAGGTGAAAAGAATCTTAATGACCTTTTGAGAAATCAAAAGGAAGTGGTTGCAAAGGAAGGAGTTGGGTTTGCACCCAATTCCAAGAAGAACAAGAATATGAATGCCAAGCAACCTCCCGAGCTTATTGAAACCTTTGTTAAAACTGGGGAGGGTACTCATGTGAAGAAGAAGGACCAATCTAAGGGGGATAAAGCCAAGAAGGGCAAAACCCTCCTTCCCAACACAACCGACGACTTTAACCCCTATTATATTTTATATCTCCCAGTGATGGGAATGTTTTTGATAAGTTTGTTGGTTGTTCTAATGAGTACATTGAATGGTCTATTTGGGTTCCTAAGACCCTTGTTACTAACCTGAAAGGACCCATTAAAGAATGTGTACCTAAATCCAAGCATTGATCTTATGCAGGAGTTTGCCTCTGGTGGGGTGTCATGGTTGCTTGATAGTGGAGCAACGGATCATATGACCGGAGGCAAGGACTTGGTGGTGGACATTCATCCCGACCCATCCGTTGCCACCCAAGTCTCCTTTGGTGATGATGCAATTTCAAAGGTATTGGGTCTCGGTAAGGTGGTAATTTCTCCAGAAGTTACCATTGAAAAGGTTATGCTTGTTGAGACCCTCACATACAATTTACTTTCCATTCATCAACTTGCACTTATGGGTTTTAGTACCTTGTTTGTCATTAACTCTATTGCCCTTTTGTGGAGCAAGGCTCTTAAAGTAGCTTTTGTTGGGCATGTCAAGAACGATCTCTATGTGGTTAACTTTTTGGAGCAACCCACTAAGACCACGACTTGTATAATGGCTAAAGTTGATGTGGGATGGCTTTGGCATAGACGACTAGCCCATGCCAATATGAGATCTTTGCAAACTCTCCTCAAAGGGGATCACATTCTTGGACTAACAAATGTGAGTTTTGCCAGAGAACGTGCTTGCGGTGTCTGTATTGAAGGAAAGATTGATGAGACAGCTCACCCCCCCACGACTACCATCTACTCAAAAGGACCTTGGAGCTCCTCCACATGGATCTCTTTGGTCCTCCATCTTACGATAACCTTGGGGGAAGAAAGTATTGCTTGGTGATTGTTGATGATGACTCAAGATATACTTGGGTATACTTCTTCAAGAGAAAGAGTGAGACTCAACAAAGCATCATTGTCTTTGCCAATGAAGCTCGACGACAACAAGATGAAAAGATATTGATGATTAGAAGTTACAATGGCACCGACTTAAAGAATTACACCTTAAATGATTTTCTGAGTGATGAAGGATCAAGCATCAATATTCTGCACCTTATACTCCTCAACAAAATGGTGTGGCAGAAAGGAAGAACTAAACATTGATGGACGCGGCAAGAACCATGATGGCGGAGTTCAAATCTTCGTATAATTTTTCGGCCGAAGCCATCAACACTGAATGCATGCATCCAATCAGCTCTACCTTCGCAAAGGCTTGAACAAGACTCCATATGAAATTCTTACTGGTAACAAGCCCAACCTCAAGTACTTCCGGGTGTTTGGCTATAAGTGTTTCATTCTTAAGAAAGGTGCTCGCTTGTCTTAATTTGAATCTAGAGCTCAAGAGGGCATATTTGTTGCTTATGCGACAAACTCTCGCGCTTACCGTGTCCTCAACAAGTCCTCAGAACTCACTGAGGAGACGTGTAACATGGAGTTTGATGAAAATAATGGCTCCCAAGTGGAGCAAAGTGGTCCTTGTGATGTAGGTGATGAAATTCCACCCCAAGCTATAAGAAGAATGGGTGTGGGACACTTCCTGCCCATTGAGGAATCCCATGTGGCTGAAGTAGAAGGACAATGTTCCACTCATGTGGAACCATCACCAACACAAGACCCACACGCTTACGAAGAACAAACTGAAGGCCTTCAACCTTGTGATTTTGATCAAGGAGAAGATCTACCTCATGATGGTGTTGCACCAAGTGATGTCCTTGATCAAACTCACCCCTCTCAGGATGCTCCAGATCAAGAGCAAACTCAAGATCAAGACCAATTTCAAGATCAAGACCAAGCTCGAGATCAATACCAAGCTCAAGATCAAGGGCAAGCTTGCAAGGGCGGTAAATGTCTCAAACAGGCTCCTCAGCCTACCCATAAGGAGATTTGACAAATACGTGCAGCCAAGAATGCCGAAAAGCACATAAAGTATTCTCATGTACTGGAGAATGTCTGCTGCATTTTAAAGAGAGGGGTAACCTCTCGTCGTCAATTAACAAACTTTAGTGCCCATCATGCATTTGTTTCTTGCATTGAACCCCTAAAGGTACAAGAGGCTCTCGAAGACATGGATTGGGTTGAAGCCATGCATGAGGAACTCGACAACTTCGAGCGCAAAAAAGTGTGGCGATTGGTGCCAAGACCAAAGGAGAACCACAATGTCATTGGAACAAAGTGGATCTTTAAGAACAAGCAAGACGAAAACGGTATCGTCACTTGTAACAATGCAAGATTGGTAGAACAAGGCTACTCCCAAGTCGAGGGCATCGACTATGGTTAAACCTTTGCTCCTGTTGCTCACCTTGAATCTCTTCGCATGTTACTTGCATTTGATTCTCATCATAACTTCAAATTATACCAAATGGATGTGAAGAGTGCTTTTCTTAATGGTCCCCTTAAGGAGTTCGCTTATGTCAAGCAACCCCTGGGGTTTGAGGATCCCAAGTTCCCTAATCATGTTTATGTTATCGATAAGGCACTCTATGGCCTTAAACAAGCCCCACGTGCATGGTATGAGCACCTTAATGAGATGCTACATGACCGTGGGTTTGAAGTTGGGAAAACTGACCCCACTCTTTTTACTAATAAGGTCAAGGGGAGTTTGTTCATATGCCAACTATATGTTGATGATATTATCTCTGGTTCTCCTAACAAAGCTTTTAATGAAGAATTGGCTGCACTAATGACTAAAGAGTTTGAGATGCCTATGATGGGAGAGTTGAAGTTCTTCCTTGGATTCAAAGTCAAGCAACAAAGTCAAGGAACCTTCATCAATCAAGCCAAATATACTCAAGACATGCTCAAGAGGTTCAAGATGGATGATCTAAACCAGCCAAGGAAAACACTCCCATGCCTCTCAACTGCCATCTTGATCTCGATCCCAACGGTAAAACTGTGGATCAAAAGGTATATTGCTCTATGATTGGCTCCTTGCTTTACCTTTGTGCATCTAGACCTGATATTATGTTGAGTGTGGCAATTTTTGCATGATTTCAATCTGCACCTAAGGAAAGCCACTATGTGGCCGTCAAGCGAATCTTTCGATATTTGGCTCATACCCCAAACTTTGGATTATGGTATCCCAAAGGTGCTTCATTTCATCTCATCGGTTATTCCGACTCGGATTGGGAGAGAGACCGTGTGAAGAGGAAGTCAACTTCTCGAGGTTGTCAATTCCTTGGTCGCTGTCTTGTAAGTTGGTCTTCAAAGAAACAAAATTATGTTTCTCTCTCATCCACCGAGGCTGAATATGTAGGTGCTGCAACTTGTTGTGCTTAGTTGCTTTGGATGAGGCAAACTTTAAAGGATTACAGTTTCACATGCGACAAAGTGCCTCTTTATTGTGATAATATAAGTGCTATATTGATCTCCAATAACTCGGTTCAACACTTCAAGACAGAGCACATCACTATTCCTCACCACTTCATCCAGGATCATATCAAGCGTGGGGAGATTGATCTCATTTACCTCAATACTAATGATCAGCTTGCATATATTTTCACGAAGCCATTGAATGAAGAAAGATTTTGCGAGTTAACGCATGAGCTAAATATAATTGATTTTATCAATGTGAATTGAAACCAGGCACGTCCCACCACTCTAATCATTCTATTATGTTTAGATAGGCATGAATTTAGGGGGAGTGTTGTTCTCTCAATGAACTCTCCCTCCATGTCGTGGTTTTGTCACGACATATGTCCTCATGCAAGGACTTAGGTGTGAGTCCATCGCAACCATGTGGCGGCTTGAGAGGGGTTGGTCGGAATTGAGAGACGCTAGTTTACCCAGGTTCGGCCCCTCCGATGGAGGTAAAAGCCTATGTCCTGCTTGTGTTTCATTGATGAAGATGATGATCTTGATTAAAAGGGAGTGGAATCGCTACCTCTAATCTCGAGGGTGTCTAATATGTCTATATCTCATGACTTGCTTTTCTAAGACTTGTCCATGAGACGTCTAAAAATCCGGACCTTCTTGGGGTGTCCCGCCCCTCCTTATATAAGCTGAAGGGGCGGGTTACATGTAGTGTCCAAGTCGGATTTAGGCTTAACATATTATGACTCTTCATCATGGGCTTCTCTTCATGGGCTTCTGAGTGCCGGGCGGCTCACGACCGGGCTGCTTACAACCAGGCTTCTGAGTCCTGGGAGGCTTACAACCGGGCTGCTTACAACAGGTCCGCTTACACCGGTTACAACCGGGCTTTTGAGTCCTGGGAGGCTTATGACCGGGTGGCTTACAACCGGGCTGCTTACAACCGGGCTTCTGAGTCCTAGCCGGCTTACGATCGGGCGGGTTACAACCGGGCTGCTTACAACCGGGCTTCTCTTCGAGACTCATCTTCAGGGACTTGTCTCCAGAACTTGATCGTCTGACGGGTCGTAACTATGTGACGGGTCATAACTGTCTGCCGAGTCATAACTGTCTGCCGGGTCATAACTGTCTGCCAGGTCATAACTGTAATCGGGTCATACCGCGGGGTATATCCCCAACATTAGCCCCCAGGTTAGCTTGAATTTATTCATGGTAAGCTCCTGAAATAAGACTAGCAAATATGCTAAGTGACCGACTTACTCCCTTGGACTGTTTATGAAGTGGCCCCTTAGAAATCCGGTCTCTTCTTCATATGAATGAGTTGTCTTCATAATCATCTTGCAGGTCCATGTCCTTTGCAAAATAAAATATTGAGAATACAACACCCATATGCCATTGAGTCGGCCTCCAATGTTTCTTGGCGGGTCACCTCCGCCGAGTGAAAATCATTGATGATGTCGGTCAACGGACTTTTAATTGGCTTGATAAAATTATTGGGAATAATGAAATTCATCTGATGTTGAGCCGGTCTTTTAATGCTTGAACTCCACGAACAAATAAGACCTGTCTTGCTTACATTGATATCTTGAGAGTGCTCTTCAATTTTTTGACATATCCATATTAATTGTAGCCCCCAAGCTCCAACTTTATCAGTTCGTGATGACTTGGAGATTTGCAATAATATCTTCGGCCATGTAGACCCCAAGTGTCGGGTTGTCTTGCTTGCAGCAGCCTGGGACTTGTAAGTGTCTTACATTTATAAAGCTTCATCTGGTGTAGCCCCCAAGGGCCGGCTCATCAGTGTGTGATGGGTCGGGCCTTCAATTTGGACCTATGATCTGTAAAACAACTGGGTGTTGTAGCCCCCAAGTGTCGGGTTGTCTTGCCTATAGCAACCTGGGACTTTAGAAATTTTGATCTGAGTAGTGTAGCCCCCAAGTGACGGGTCGATTGCTTGCGGTGACTCGGGACTTCCACATTCTTCTCCTTTGAAAATAAAACATCATATGATGTATCCCCCAAGGGTCGGGTCATTATAAAAACGATGAGCCGGTTCTTCCTTGAATCCATACTTGAATAAAGAGCGACCTGTTGCCCCCCAGGGCCGGCTTATCTCCCTGAAATAACCAGGTCTATTCATGATGTGATGATTTGAAATAACAATTTGCATTAGCCCCCAAGTGTCATGGTGCATGCTTGCAGCGACATGGGACTTTCATACTTTGATGTAATCTTGATTTGAATAATGTAGCCCCCAAGTGCCGGATTGCGTGCCTGCAGCGACTTGGGACTATTCCTTCCATTGTAGAATCATATCCACTCTCATGATACCTTTGTGATGAAAGAAATCCTTGGCCGTGGTTGCAATGTGACCCGGCAAATATATGGTTGAGGAATCCATAAGTGTTGTAGTTTACTACAAAGCACAAGTTTAAGAAATCTAAGAGCCGGTCAATTAGATGACCCGACATTATATGTGATAGGGCGGCTCTTCGACAATAGTCAATTCTTTCGAGTTGGCTTAAAAACCCCAATCATTTAACACTGGTTATGATAAACCATGATGAACATCCAGCGAAATTGGCTATTCAAAGATTTATTTGCACCTGCAAGAATTTATGCTTTGACCCGGTTTGATGACCGGCATGATGCAATGCAAGATGATGCATGTATATGACAGAATAGTACTGGTTTATGAGACTTGAATCTTACTTCAATGAAACTAGCGTGATAGCCACTGGTTTATCCTCGCTCTCTCTGAGCCGACAGTCACTACCCAATCGATGTTTTAACCTGGATAGTTCAGGTTCCAACTGGATTGACATATCGAGAGTACACGGGGTTCGGAGTAGCATCATGCAGACACGCAGGTTTAACCAAGTTTCAAAGAAGGCGACTTAATAGCCCATGGAGTATCCTTGCTTTCTGTAAGCCGGCTCCCACATGACCCAATTGATGTTTTAACCCGGATAAGGTCAGGGTCCAGATGGATTGACTTATCGTGAAATGGAGTACATGGGGTTCGGGGTAGCATCATGCAGACAGGCAGGTTTAACCATGAATTTTTACCATTAAGTCGGACACCCATGTTCGAACTGCGCATCATGGCGACTCGTCCTTTTGGGCGACTTTAAAATGTCTACAAATGAGGCAATAGCCCTCGGGGCCGGGTTATCTTCCCTGTAATGACCCGGTGTTCTCGAATTATTCAGCCTCGTTGGATCTGGCGAGCCATGTCTGTGTAGCCCCCGATTCTTAAGTCGACTCAAAGAGGCGACTTGAGAGTCTCCATACTTGACTGTGGAATAAGCCAGTGGAGAAAGATGCGGGTACCTGCTCCCTCTCTGAGATATAAAACCACTTTTTATAATGAAGAATTCCCCTGCATAAAAATATTGCAGCCCAAAGTAATTGTTCTTGGACAAATAACATGTTCAAAAAGTAGATAAGATGAATAGCACCTGATTGTTTTTCACGGATGAGCATCAGAAAATCTTGTAGCGGGGGCGGCGGCTCAGGTGCTTTAACAGGATACATGAGCCCTATATCCGCGAATCAATCCAACTTCGACACGTGATTTAACTGACCTGCGAGCAATAATAATGCGGACCAGAGTAATAATTTTCAAAGAAGTTTAACATGTGATAGAAATATTTAGATTAGATAGCACCTGATCCTTCTTGCAGGTAGCAGTCTGCATTTTGCCAGATCAAGATACGTATTTCGATCCAGGTGTGCTATCGCTGTGGTTTCACGACCATAATATGCTCAGCGGCGTCACCGGTTCGAATCGAGTGCAATGCAACCTACTTTACTGAGATGGGGAGTCATAGGTGCGGCATCCGGCGATGGTCGACGCGCGGCGCCGCAGGAGTCATCGAAAACAAAGCATGGCAGATGGAGTGCAGCGCAGTGGGAGTTGGCGGCGCAGCCACGGAGGCAGAGGCAAGCTTGCGTGCAGTGGTAAGCGTGGAGGGTCGTGGCGCGAACGGCGGCTCAAGGCGAGGATGAGGTGTCTCGCGCAGGTGCGGAGATGACAGAGCGGGCGTGTGGAGTGTAGTTGGCAGGCAAACAGAGCGGAAGGTGGGTGGATGATTTAGCGCGGTCTCGACCGGATCATCCTGTTTATAAAGAAAGATAGGCCAGAAAAAAAAATTCTTTGAACGAATTACTGCGTATAAAATAGAAAAATACAGTGTAAGTACCACCTGATTGTTATAGGGCATAGGGGTGTGAGGAAAAATTCTAAATCGTGGAAAACTTATCAGGACTCCACGTCCAAACAGTGTCCGTCATCCATCAATCTTCGTAGTATTCCATCACCAAGCGTTGACACATTGATGCTTGGAACTCTGATACGTCTCAAACGTATCTATAATTTTTGATGGTTTCACGTTGTTATCTTGCCTTCTTTGTATGTTTTATGTACCTTTTTATATCTTTTTGGGACTAACTTATTGATTCAGTGCCAAGTGCCAGTTCCTGTTTTTCCGTGTTTTTGACTCTTTTCAGATATGATTTTGGAACGTAGTCCAAACGGAAGAAAAACCCCGAAATGATTTTTTCTCGAACGGAAGAAGTCCAGGGGGCTTTTGGGCCAAGCCAGGTGGGCTCCAGGGAGCCCACAAGCCCCCACTCCGCCACCAGGGGGAGGCGGCTGTGGGCAGGCTTGTGGCCTCCCTGGCCGCCCCCTGACCTAGGTCTTGCGTCTATATATTCCCAAATATTCCGCAAAAAATCAGGGGAGCCTCGAAAATACTTTTCCGCTGCCGCAAGCTTCCGTTTCCGCGAGATCTCATCTGGAGACCCTTCCGGGCACCCTGCCGGAGGGGACTTTGGAGGTGGAGGGCTTCTTCATCATCACCATCGCCCCTCCAATGACTCGTGAGTAGTTCACATCAGACCTACGTGTCCGTAGTTAGTAGCTAGATGGCTTCTTCTCTCTCTTGGATCTTCAATACAAAGTTCTCCATGATCTTCATGGAGATCTATCTGATGTAATCTTCTTTGGCGGTGTGTTTGTCGAGATCCGATGAATTGTGGACTTGTGATCAGATTATCTATGATATATATTTGAGTCTTTGCTGATTTCTTATATGCATGATTTGATATCCTTGTAAGTCTCTCCGAGTCTTGGGTTTTGTTTGGCCAACTAGATCTATGATTCTTGCAATGGGAGAAGTGCTTGGTTTTGGGTTCTGCCATGTGGTGACCTTTCCCAGTGACAGTAGGGGAAGAAAGGCACACATCAAGCAGTTGCCATCAAGGGTAAAAAGATGGGGTTTTTATCATTGGTTTGAGATTATCCCTCTACAGCATGTCATCTTGCTTAAGGCGTTGCTCTGTTCTTATGGACTTAATACACTAGATGCATGCTGGATAGCGGTCGACGTGTGGAGTAATAGTAGTAGATGCAGAAAGTATCGGCCTACTTGTTTCGGACGTGATGCCTATAGAAATAATCATTGCATAGATATCGTCACGACTCTGCACAGTTCTATCAATTGCTCGGCAGTAATTTGTTCACCCGCCGTCTACTTGCTTTCATGAGAGAAGCCACTAGTAAACACTACGGCCCCCAGGTCTATTCACATCCATCATTTACAACTCCGCTTTTACTTTGCTTTGTTACTTTGTTGCTTTCAGTTCTCACTTGGCAAACAATCTATAAGGGATGGACAACCCCTTCATAGCGTTGGGTGCAAGCTTTTTGTGTTTGTGCAGGATCTTGAGATACTCTTCCGCCAGATTGATACCTTGGTTCTCAAACTAAGGGAAATACTTACCGTCGCTATGCTACATCACCATTTCCGCTTCGAGGGAACACCAACGCAAGGCTCCAAGGCCACGGGGGAAATCCTTTGCAAACTTGCCTAGGAAGTCCCTTAAGGCGTAGCCGCAGCTGAAGGATTCCTGGTGCCGTCGACACAACTATTTCGGGCACCGTTGCAAGGGATGCACAACAGCCATCAACCTCCCATGTGATGGTATTTAGAGTAAACAGTCTGTCTTTTTTCTCACATAAGCACATGAGCACAGCAGGCAGCTTGATGACCATGAGCCGAGTCACAGTTCACGGGAGGGGCGCGAGGCCACAATCGCTACAGCAGGTGCTCGTGGCGGCGTAGGAACGACCGAGGCTGGCTGGAGCGGCGACTCGGGTGCTTGGTGGAATAAGGTGAGGCAACACAAGCGTCGCGGTAAGGGTTGTAGATGCGGCAGGTGGAAGTCGACGACGGCTCAAACACGACGGGTGTTGAATCTGTTTCCGGGTCGAGGCGGAGGCAAGGTGAGCGACCATTTAGTGGTGGACGCGAGCAGAGGCGAAGCCATGGAGGAGCAAAACGGCGGGCCAGCGTTCGAGGCGCGGGAGTAGTGCGGCGGCTCGTGGCAGGAGCAGGCGAGTGCGGAAGTGGGCGCGGCAGCTTGTGGCGGGAGCAGGCGGCACGCCTGTGCGCCTGAATAGGCCGGAGGTGAGGCAGAGGCGCGACACATGGGATCCACCCAGCGCGAGTTGGCGAGGTGGGGTGGAGAGGCGACCTGGCTTGGCACCAGCGATGGGGCGAGGCAAAGTAGAGCGAGGTAGTATGAAAACAACTTGATCCGATGACGGCAGAAATGGGCGAGGCACGACGGTAGGCGGGATGCGGCTAGCTTGGACCCGTAGCGAAAGAGGCGGATGAGGCCGGTTCGAACGCGGCCAAGCGAGGCGAGTTCTGGTCATGGCGGCTCGACGCATGGCTAGGTAGCGGAGAACTGTATCCACGTCCACGTCCACTTTCGGTCGGAGTCCTATTGTGCTAGTATTGCTTTGTTCTTCCGAGTATGAGACAACCACACATGATGCACAACTTCGTGCACAGGTTGATGGAAAAATCCGATGTTTTTGAGTCGTCGAATTCCTGGTTCATTGAGGTTGATTGCGTCAATTTTGATGCCGACGCAGGATTAACAAAGACTGCAGCAACTTGATGACAGTGCAGGATTGTCGAGGACTGCGACGTCTTGACTGATGAACTCAGAGTTGATGTAGATCTTTAAGCCAGCTCTTGCGGATCCGGTCGATCATAAGCTTCTCGATCCTTAGAAGAGATCCCTTCAAGAACACAATTCCACCTTGCGACTCGGCCCCACGGTGGGCGCGAAATGTCGTGGTTTTGTCACGGCATATGTCCTCGTGCAAGGACTTAGGTGTGAGGCCATCGCAACCATGTGGCGGCTTGAGAGGGGTTGGTCAAAATCGAGAGACGTGAGTTTACCCAGGTTCGGCCCCTCCGATGGAGGTAAAAGCCTATGTTATGCTTGTGTTTCATTGATGAAGATGATGATCTTGATTACAAGGGAGCGGAATCGCTACCTCTAATCTGGAGGGTGTCTAATCTGGCTATCTCTCATGACTTGTTTGTCTAAGACCTGTCTATTGAGAGGTCTAAAAACCCTGACCCTCTTGGGGTGTCCCGCCCCTCCTTAAATAGGCTGAAGGGGCGGGTTACATGTAGAGTCCAAGTCGGATTTAGGCTTAACCTATTATGACTCTCCATCACGGGTTTCTCTTCGTGGATTTTTGAGTCCCGGGCGGCTTACAACCGGCCTTGTGAGTCCTGGGCAGCTTACAACCGGGTTGCTTACAACCGGGCTTCTTACACCCGGGCCGTTTACACCGCTTAGAACCAGGCTTCAGAGTCCTGGGCGGCTTACGACCGGGCGTCTTACAACCGGGCTTCTTACAACCGGGTTTCTGAGTCCTGGGCGACTTACGACCGGGCGGCTTACAACCGGGCTTCTCTTCGAGAGTCATCTTCAGGGACTTGTCTCCAGAACTTGACTATCTCACGGGTCATAACTGTCTATCGAGTCATAACTGTGTGCCGGGTCATAACTGTCACCGGGTCATACCACGGCGTATATCCCCGACACTCCCCCTATTATGCATAAATTGATCAAGTCTTTCACATTAGTCACTGATGGTGACACGTGTGCTTCAAAGACGAGTTTTGGTCATGGGCCAAGGTTAAAATCTCTGTGGTGCCATACCAACTTACTCAAACATACGTGGCCTCGACCACCGCCCCCTTCCGCACAAATTCTTTTCATTGATTTAATGCACGCTCACTCCACAATTCGTTCTACTTCTCGTTTTGCAATCTTTTAAGGTGAAGTACCTTCTTGATTCATTTTTGTAAGAGTCTTGTGTCATTCTTCTCTCGAATGCATATTCAAATAGGTCTAATTTCTTTGCTCGCTCGGTGGCTGTTTTCTGGGTCGCAAGCGGTACTACCGCCCCCGGACCGGTAATACCGCATAGGTCGGTGGTACTACTGCCTCAAGGAGTTCATGGACGGTAAAGTACTGGGCAGCGGGTTCTAACTCCCTCATACCCATTCACTTAATCTCATAATGACTCTCTCTCTCCCTGCGGCGACCAAGAACACCACCGGAGGCCAGCTCTGAATCTCTATCCGTGCCGCCCTCCACTTTTTTCGTTCGATGAGATTTCTCCCCCCATCTGCCATTGACCCCCTTCTTTGTAATGGAGTTTTTTTGTTGGTTCTTGATCTAGGGCAATGCTTGTGTATTTCTTGTTTAGTATGATTTTCAATGGCATGCGTAGGAGGTGTGATGGGTTTTAGTTGTAGTAGTCTTGGTAGATGCATTGGCCAATTGGGAGACTGGGATCTAGCACTGTCGTCCCCATGGCCGCAGTAGTTCTCGGCTCTCAGGGCGGTACTACCGCCCGTGCCTGATCGGTACTACCAGTGTGGCGGAAGTAGCGCTCCTGCATAGCGGTATTACCACACTGGCACCTATACCCAGTTCCTTCTATGCATCTGCCCATCTTTGATTTGGTTACGTACTTGACAATTGCATTTTTTTTACACATGTTTTTCTTTCCATTCTTCTTGTGAGTTCCAGGTGATGGCTCTCGTCCTATGACTCGTTGCATGAACCCTAAGCGTGACTCCACGCGCCCACGCACATCTTAGGAGGCAGCCGCTGGTTCCACTGCTCAGCCACAAAAGCAACATGTGAGGAGGACAATCAGCAAGAAGAAGGGCCCCAAAGAGCCCCAAGATTTTCCCCAAGAAGAGTTTGATGTGCTTCGCAAGCACGATCCCTATTGTCTACCTCGGGATGAAGCTCTTATGGGGCATCGTTCTGGAACAAGACTCAATCTCTCATTTACTCCAAGATCATCAAGACAAGGACCAATCTCTTTATGGACGTCAAGAGCATTCATATGGGGCACATGACCTCCAATCCCCACACTCCTTATTTTGCTGAAGCTCATGCTCTCTGCCAGAAGTGGGGTCTTGGTCCTATCATCAGCTTCAATAAGGACTTTAATAGCGAGATTGTGGCTCAATTCTATGGCATTGTACATTTCCATCAAGATGATGAAGCTAGGAGCATGACCTGGATGACTGGTGCACGTGTGCTACACTTTGATTGGAAGACCTTCATGAACTCGCTGGGCTATGCTGACAGGGGTGTGGATGAGCCTATTGGCCTGAGACCTCACACTGAGGGTGTTGCTGCTATTCACAAGTCCAAGCTCATTCATCACTCATGGATTGTGAAGACTGCCACGGCTGTTCGTACAGAACTCATTCCTTTTCTCGACATCACGCACAAGATTTTTTGCAATAATCTGTTTCATTGTGTTGGCGACAAGGACCAGGTGCAGTCCTATCTTGTGAATGTACTCTTTTTCTGCATGAAGGAGCGAGACCGCTAGTCCACCTTGGATGTTTTCCACATTATGTGGATGGAGCTACGGTCTGCAATTTTTGATAAGAAGAAAGTACCCATCTATGCTTCGTATCTGTTAAAGATGATTGAGGACACCTCGAATGCTACCTTTCCTTCTGAGCTTTTGGTGACTGATCACATGGTCTCTCATGGTGTAGTCAAGCTCCGTGAAGGAAAATTGGGGCATTCCACCTGCTGTTCCGGAGATTGTTGCTGCTAACTCGGATGATGAGCCTGAATCCAATTATGAGTTTGTTCCCAGATCAAAAACTGAACAATCTTGGGCCTCCAAGCTCAGGAAGAAGCTGAAGTCTCTTTTCTGCTTCTAGGCGAAGGGTCAGTACAAGGCACATGTTGATGCCAAGAAGGCGCGCTGTCGTGACAAGATGATCATGCAAAAGATTGGCCTTGATGTTCAAAGCGGTACAGAGGACAAGATCACTGATGAGGAGGACTGGACGAAGGCCAATTGCAAGTGGACGGCGTCTAAGGAGGTGATGTGTGCTGAGTAGGTGTCTGTTGCTTCAGATGAGTCTGAGGGTGATGATGGCGAGGAGTACTAAGCTTATCCCGTCTCCCCTTTTTGGTGTCTCGATGCCAAAGTGGAGAGAGTATCTTAGTTTGAGATGGATTTTCCAAGTCACGAGTGATTTATTGATTATTTGATTTCCTATCTCGTGAACTCATTTCAATTTATTTGGTTGCTTTGGTTTGTGTTACTATGACTCGTGCTATCTTCCCGATTATATTATGACTACTTTAGTGTTTATATGAGTTCACATTTTTTGCTATTGCATCCATGTTCAACTCTCATTTTCTGTTCATGCAAGCATGTGGCCGTATCTATAAAATATAGGGGGAGTGGTGAAACTAGTGCATGCTCTTTGCATTCCAAAAGCATACTCAAATAGAGCATGCATCTAGGGGGAGCCTGTCTATATTTTCTAGGTATTGGGAATGCCTAAGACTTCTTAGTTTATTCACTTTTTGGCAAATACCGTATTGTCATTGACCCACTAAAAAGGGGGAGATTGTAAGAGCATAATTTATCCTAAGTAATTTTGGTGGTTGATGACGATACCCTTTGCTGACTAATCGTGTGCAATATGCTTTCAAAGAATTATCAGCTGGCACGAGACGGTTATATTCCCCTTAGTGAGTGAAAGTGAAGATGGTGCTTAGCTATCGATTTAGGGTTGGTGGACTCCATCCATAGATAAACCCATACTATCAAGAGGGGTCCGCGTATGGAAAGGTTGGGTGGAATAATCTCTCTCACACTTGCACCCCATCCTTATCCCGGAGCAATGGAGATCCCCTAAGTACCCAGAATTTTTTCTAAGCGGAAGTACTGCTCTGGAGAGCGGTAGTACTGCTCCAGTGATACTGCCGCCATCCACAGAGGGCACACTACCGCTTAGAATACTTTTCTGGTATCAAGTGGGAAATTTGTTCTTTTAAGCAGAAGTACCGCCCAAGGGTGAGCGGTAGCACCTCTCTACCGGTACTACCGCCCGTCTGTGCCGCTCCCACTTCCTCTTAGAAATTATGTTTGGCTTCGTTCCTCCCCTCAATTAGGCTAAGCGGAAGTACCGCTCACTGCAGGACGGTAGTACCGCCCATGTGCATGGCACTACCGCTTAGCTAAGTCAGGGGGGTAACGGCCAGATTTCCCCCAATATAAATAGAGGTCTTCTTCCCTAAGGTGACTTCACCTTTTTCCTCTCGAAGCTCCATTGTTGCTTCAAAGCTCAAACTTGCCCAATCTCCCTCCCTAGCCATCAAATCTTGTTGACTCTCTAGGGTTTGGAGAAGAAGGCCTTCCCCCATAGTTCCACCAAGAGAAAAGTGGTTCCCCCCATTAATCCTTGTGGATCTTGTTACTCTTGGGTGTTTGAACACCCTAGATGGAAGAGGTCACCTCAAAGCCATATTCCATTGTGGTGAAGCTTCGTGGTTTCATTGGGAGCCTCCAATTTAGTTGTGGAGATTGCCCCAACCTTGTTTATAAAGGTTTGGTCGCCGCCTTCAAGGGCACCAATAGTGGACTCATGGCATCTGGCATTGTGTGAGGGCATGAGGAGAATACGGTGGCCTTAGTAGCTTCTTAGGGAGCATTGTGCCTCCACACTGCTCCAACGGAGACGTACTTCCCCTCAAAGGGAAGGAACTTCGGTAATACATCCTCGTATCCAACGGTTCCACTTGTAGTTATTTGTAACCTTTATTTTGGGCAAAGCTATTTGTTGTTATTATTGTTGATAGCATCATATAGGTTGCTCATTGAATTGCATATCTAGTCTACCTATTTGTTTCTACTCGTTAGTATTTTTAGAAAAGCTTAAAATTTGGGGGTTGCCTATTCACCCCCCCTAGTCAACCATATCGATCCTTTCAACATTGAAGGGCTTCAAGCCAATTTGGTCACAAACTTCTTGAGTTTCCCCCAACGGTTTCTTCACAATATTATTTACGTCATTTCCTGCCAAAACCATCTTACTATATCTTTGTGGGTCATCCACACGGTCGGAATAGTTGCACGTTAGATCATTTCGATGGCTCAATGGAAGGGTCATCCAAGATACCCAGCACCGGGTCAATTCCACTTTGGCTAAACCCTGAAGTTGTAGAGTCGTGAATTTTGGAAATACAAAAGCAAACTTATCACGTGCATACCGGAAGAACTTTGACACGAGAGGAAAAAGCCTCTGAAAAGGTGATCTATAAAAACTACAACTTCCCCTTCATTGGGATTCGGGTGTGCCTCTCCCTGAGGAGCCCGCCAGCCAATTGCCTCTTTGGATGGCAACATGCCTTGATCTACACAAATGTTGAGTACCTCTTTCGAAACTTGTGAAGGCACCCAATTAGAGATGGAAGTATTTGACATAATGAAACACCTAGACATAAGCAAAGGAGTTACAAGAACACCCATGTTATAATCAAGGATAATACACTACAAATGTCTATTGCAGAAGAGGCGCCCCGAAGATAACCCGGTACACAAAAATTGACAATATCTACATGTCGCGGGTTATGGCCATATGGACAAGCCGACAATTATAAAGGCGCCTTACACTAAGCAGAAGGTTTTCGATTTTTCAAAGTGCAGGACAAATAGATTCCTACCAAATTGGCTATAATCATGGATCTAAAAAGGATTTAGAAAAAAGAAGCGATTATTAAACTAGAAAATATCAAAGCGGCAGTCGTATGTGCTGCAGGTTCCTAGAAGGGATCTTAGCACACTGCATTGGAAATGGGATCGCTACTTCCATCGCCTTGTTTTTTCAAGAAAAGAGATTAGAAGCATACTGGAAGCAACAATGGTGATGAACAGGCGGAACATTTCAGTTTCTCCAACGAACTTCGAACAAATCAAGTCAAGATTTAAAGGTAAATAGATATGACGTACCTCGCCGGTCGTTGGAGGCACCGAAAACACTTGCATGAATTTCGGAGGAGGTGGAGCACCGCTGCTGCCCAGGAACGGTCACCGGAGAAGGCAGATGAACAACAACAGTGGTGCGGCTAGACTTCAAGACAGAGGAGGACGAACAAGAAGAGAGGATGAGGTGAAAACTAAAAAGAGGGGCCCTGTATAAATATTTATAAAGAAATACCAGAAGTGGCGACTGCTAGGCATGGGAATAGAGGAGTCGCAACAAATTTTGGAGAAAGTGACGCCTCGATTCTCGGGATGAAAATAATGCAAAGAGGTTTATTGTGATGTCACCGCGTCTGCCCTAAAATCTTGCAGATGACGTCATAAGAAGATGGCGCGAGGAAAATCACAAAGTCTGACAGTGCCATAAATTGGTGGCTGAAGAAATTGAGAACACACAAATACAAGGCAAAAACTAAGCCGCCTTATGGAAGCAAGGAAGATTGACATGAACAGGTTCAAATCAATCTAGGCCTAATGTCAGGGATATGACCCCACGGGATAACCCGCCGATTGGGCCGAGTTAGACCGTAGACGGCTTAAAGAAACATAAACTCGATGGGCCGTGAAGATGACGAGAAGGCAAGCAAGAAGACTTACCAAGTGAGCCGCCTGGCGGCCCAGTACCTTAAGATGGTGGCTCAAGGCCCACGAGGTGGAAGACGCGAGAAGCTTTCCTAACTTGAGAAACAAGACAGGGTAGAATTGTAATAAGTCACGAGCACTTATTGACCGAGACTCTATTGTAAACTCGAGGCCTCCGCTTATATATAAAGGGGAACCCTCGAGCCGAAAAAATCAAGCAAGAAACTCTCAAGAGCTAGGTTAGCTATTCTGCATCCCTGTAATCGATATCACCATCAATATAGATACAAAAGCAGGACGTAGGCTTTTACCTCCATCGGAGGGGCCGAACCTCGGTAAATACACCTCATGTTCCTGATAAACCCTTTCGAGTCGCAGATAGCAACAATGGCCTCACACCTAAGTCCTTTCACGAGGACATCTGTCATGACAAAACCAAGACAAGGGAGTAAACCTTTACTTTTACCGCTTGGGAACCTCCGCTAATTTGTTTAGCATGGAAGATACCAACAATTCTTGGTCGTAACATTGACAAGAAGGGTGTATGCCCCAAAATAATTTACCTCTAATTTTTGCTATGAGCTCTGGCACGAGTGCAAATCCTTGCTTACCTGTCCAAAGGGACTTTCTATTTACTTTCATGTTATTTTATTTTTATCTTGATTCATCACCTTCTCAAATAAGTACCACACCTGATAGCACTATTATCATCCTCATGCTCTGTGTCTAGTTAAATGTTGTTTGCAACATGACTCGATCTCCTCTACCATGAATTACAATGTCTAGTCGCTGCTTGAACTTTGGAGGTGTTGTGCATTTATGTTTTGTGGTCTCAGAAAGGGCTAGCGAGATACCACTGCTCCATATTATATCATGATTGTTTTGACTAAAGTGTTGGCATTTGAGTTATCTTATTATTTCTCACTAGTTGATTATGCTATTGATATGAGCCAATATACTTTCTAATGGTTATTCCCGATATGATTTGTCATGATTTATGCTAAAAACCTTGGTGCTCTCTAAGCATGTATATGCAAACAAGAGAAAAAGAGTTCGTAAAAGTTTTTCTTTTCACTTTCAGTTTGTCAACTAAATTGCTTGAGGACAAGAAATGAGTTAGGCTTGGGGGCGTTGATACGTCTCCATCGCATCTACTTTTCTAACGCCTTTGCTCTTGTTTTGGACTCTAATTTGCATGTTTCGAATGAAATCAACCCGGGCTGATGTTGTTTTCAGCAGAACTACCATGGTGTTGTTTTTGTGCAGAATTAAAATTTCTCGGAATTGGACAAAACTTTCTAGAGAATTGTTGTGGAATAAACGAAAAATACAGGAACCAAGACCCACTTGAGAGGGGGGTCGAGGCGCCCACTAGGCACGTGGGCACACCACTCCCCTGGCGTGTCCTGGTGGGTAGTGGGGACCTCAGGGCTCCACTAACTCTAACTCGAGCACTATAAAATCCTATTTTTGGAGAAAAAATAAGGGAGAAAGTTTCATCGCGTTTCACAATATAGAGTCGCCGCCCCTCCCGTTATTCATCGGGAGGCCAAATCTGGAGTTTGTTTGGGGCTCCGAAGAGGGGAATCTTCGGTCTTCGTCATCGCCAACCCCTCCTTCATTGCCAATTCCATGATGTTCCCCATCGGGGGTGAGTAATCCCTTCGTAGGCTTGGTGGTCGGTGAGGAGATGGATGAGATTCATCATGTAATTTAGTTAGTTTTATTAGGGCTTGATCCCTAGTATCTACTATGTTCGGAGTTTGATGTTGCTATGACTTTGCCATGCTTAATGCTTGTCACTAGGGCCCGAGTGCCATGATTTCAGATCTGAACTGTTTATGTTTTCACCAATATATCTATGTTCTTTATCCGATCTTGCAAGTCATATGCACCTACTACGTGTTAGGATCCGCATACCCCAAAGTGACAATAATTGGATTCTTTCAGGTGATTATCGTAGTATGATGAGTTCATGTATTCACTATGTCTTAATGCTTTGTTCCGGTTCTCTATTAACACGAGGCCTTAATATCCCTTAGTTTCCTTATGGACCCCACTGCCACGGGAGGGTAGGACAAAAGATGTCGTGCAAGTTCTTTTCCATAAGCACGTATGACTATTTATGGAATACATGCCTACAGTATATCGATGAACGAGAGCTAGTTCTGCGTCGCCCTATGTTATGACTGACACATGCTGAATATCATCGAGCAATATCACCGATCTAGTGCCTACGAGTTATCCACATATTGTTCTTGCTAAGTTACTACTGTTGCTACTACTGTTACAACTACTACAAAACTGCTAGCATTGTTACCATTACTGTTGCTACTGTTACCACTGCTATCAAAACTATCATGTTACTGTGTTACTAATCATTGTGCTGCAAATACTAAATCTCTAAGTGTGGTTGAATTGATAACTCGGCTGCTAATACCTGCAAATATTCTTTGGCTCCCCTTTTGTAGAATCTATAAATTTGGGTTGAATACTCTACCCTCGAAAACTATTGCAATCCCATATACTTATGGGTTATCAGGGACGGTCTTCATCGTTTCTACAAACGTGTGTTTCAGCCTCTCCGGCTTCTGAAGTTTGCTCATCGTGGTGCCCCCGCATTTAGCGATATTGTTGTTGTGCCTCTTCGGCTTTACATAGAAGGTTTTGATCCACAAGGCGAAGTGTGGCTCCACACGAAGAAATGCCTCACACACTGTTACGAAGGTGGTGCGGTGCATGGTAGAGTTCGGGGCTATATTATAGAAATATAGCATGTAGAAAAAGAGAACCCCCCGCACAAAGGGGTGTAGGGGGACCTGAGACCTGGAATGAGGTGGGGGATGAAGACGACTCACTCCCCAGGCCTAGGAGTGGGGATGCGATGGCTGGGCTTTGGAGTCGTGCAAGCGATTTCGACGGAGATGTACCCCCGCCATTTGGAGCTCCTCGATGACGGGGTCCGTGACCCTAGAGGCCACCCATTTTCCCTTTAGATCCGCTTTGGCCATGATGTTGGACGCATGGGGTGAGGGAAAGAAAAGCATTCAGCTTGAGCTAGGGACTGGGTGCGCAAGAAATCAAGGGTTTGGGATCTAGAGTGGAAGGGAGGTGTGAGTAAAAATGATTCATCGCCCTCATACTTTATAAGTCAGTAAAAAGGTGAAACGTCCCCTTGTTGTGCCATAAAAATTGCCACGTTTCAGCTAATCGTGCCTTTGTGGCCCCCTCAGCTATAGCAATCGACTCATGATATCACTTAAATTGCAGGGCATGATCTATGTTTGATACGAGATGCCAATGAGAGGGTTGCCTCAAAACCCAATTTGAATAAATAATAACTTTTGGTGAGTGCTGATGTTTAGGGAAAAGTAGTCAGTATTTGATCACGGAACATGCTCAAGCCTTTAGTCTATGAGACTAAGTAAGCCGCACACTTCGGATAGACAAGGGATGTGCTTTGAGAGGCACATGGTTGGTCGGCCTGGCCCCTTGCTGAATGATGCTACTAGTTCAGCTCAGGGTCGTCTCTAGAAATTCGGAGCCCCTAGGCGAGAATTAAAATTGACCCCAAATTTTTGTAAATTTCATATAACAAAAGAACTAATGTACCTAAAGCATATTTTGACTTTATTATATAATTTTAAGTATGTATTATTTTGCACAATATTTAGACATGTATGAAATACTAGTCCTAAAATACAATAAAAAGGGCACTTAAGCAATAAACATACCTCGTGATCTATCAAAAGGGACACATAATTTTGTAGATGACATGACACTTAAGCAATAAAAAGGGCACTTAAGCAATAAACTACTCCTAACTTGGGTCGGGGAGATCAAACTTAATCAACTACTAGTGATAAAGAACATGGACAAAATTATGTAGATGACATGACAATACCCACTTGATTAGTAAAAGAGGATAGGGGCAGACGGGCGATCACCGATAGCGGAAGGTAGGAGGCGGCATTGTGGGCGGTTGGCGGAAGGCAGCGCCGCCACAGTTGAGATTAGCCGAAGCCAGGCAGGTGGCATGTTCGCGATTAATGCAATGGCCAAGTTGTTCGATACATATGTGTATTAGTAGGCCTCGTGGGCTGGCGTTGCTGCAGCTACATTTACTTGTGCCTTCCTTGCTGCTTGGTCGTACGTTTCTTCTTATAGCTAGATTAAATTGCCGATTACATGTATGTACAGTATACTATACCTAGTATTTGGGGGGCCAAAATTTTGGGGGCCCTGTGCGGTCGCCCACCTTGGGCTCCGCGAAGGACGGGCCTGGTTCGGCTATTGCTACATGGTGTTCTAAGCTGGGATTCAGAACTCCATGCTAAGCCGAAGACAATCCAGTCAAAAAATTATCAGAAGAAGTTTATTAACCACGACTTCGAAGACAAATTTGGGGACTACATACAGTGTCCTAGACTAGGGGGTCCGAGCCTGGTTGATTGGGTCGGGATAATGGCTCACTACCAAGAGAAGGATTCTGGAGGCCTCACACTTATTGACGTGGAAACATCATACTCCTCCAAAGACCTGGCGTGCACTCCAAGATTATTGATAGATTCAGCATGTATCCCATAGCTGGCAACCGACCATGTGTAACCCGATACCCCGATGCCTTTATAAGCCGGCGGGTTTAGTCCATATAGGGACAAGTTATTCATCAACATTGCTAGGGTTTAGACCATCTCGAGGTAGATCAACTCTCTATTCTCAATACACCCCTAATACAAGCAAGCGTAGGACATAGGGTTTTATTCCATTGAGAGGGCCCAAACGAGTGTAAAACATTGTGTCCATTGTCTCCTGTTACTCATCAATCCGATCTAATAGCTCGTACCCCTATGACAGGTCTACCGGTTTTAATACCGAAACATATCAATATAAACATGGCGTAGGGTTTTATGCTACCATGATAGTGTGAACATATATAATAATCCATGTGCCTTTTGTGATCCCTTGCCCGTGGATAGACAAAGCGTTTGAGCCCCTGTTCGAACTCATAAATAATAAGGTATCATCGATCCCTGGTGTCTCGAGTACACACTCCGACATTGTCCTTGTACAAATCAACGACGTTCCTCCAACTCTCGTCGGAGGCACACTGTAAGTGAAGCTCGAGACATGGATATATTACTGATGAAACTGCTGGGAGGTCATTAGCCAAAGCCACAAGATGCCAACGACATCGATCTAGTAAACAGATCGCTATCCAACATAAGAAGGCGACGAAAATGGTCAAGGACCACCCTACATCCAACGAAACATATCTAAGGTGACATAACCGCACGAACTCCTTGACGACAACAACAGCTTGTTGGAAGACGTTTCCAAACACCTGCATAATACAAAAACAAATTTGAAGTCCCTTTGGGTAATATTGTCAGATCGATAGAAGAGGTGTCTAGAGGCGGGGCGTGAATAGACTACTCGCATAAATTACAATCCAAACCTTTTCCCAATTTTAGTGATTGGCAGATTTTAGCATTTCTAACAAGTCTGGTGCACCCTACACATGTTAGTCAACAAACATGGCAGCGGAAAGTAAAGACATTGCACATGTAGTAAGGAGTAAAGTTTATGAAGATCAAACAAAAAAGAAGTTGACACGGCGATTTTTGGCATGGTTCCGATAAGTGGTGCTATCGTACGTCCATGTTAGTGGAGACTTCAACCCACGGAGGATAACGACTGCGAGAGTCCACGGGGCCTCCACCCACAAGGGGTCCACGAAGAAGCGGCCTTGTCTATTCCACCATGGCTTGTGTCCACATAGGACGAGCCTCACTCACGGCAGATCTTCACGAAGTAGGCGATCTCCTTGCCCTTACAAATTTCTTGGTTCAACTCCAGAACACAAAGTAGGAGGCTCCCAAGCGACACCTAGCCAATCTAGGAGGCACCACCATCCAAAAAGTAATAGATGTGGTAGAACGATGAACTCCTTGCTCTATTGCTTCAAAAGATAGTCTCCTCAATACTGAATCACTCTCTCACAGATTTGGCATGGGTAAGAGAGATTGATCTTGTGAAAAGCAACCTGGGGGGCAAGAAATCAAGGTTCAAATGGTGGAATGGAACATCTTGATGTCAACACATGAGTAGGTGGCTCTCTCTCAGAAACATGGATCTGGCAAGTGTAAGTGTGTTCTGAGTGCTTTCTCTACGAATGAGAGGTAGGTGGAGAGGTATATATAGACATCCCCCAAATTCCAACCATTACAACATTATTTCCCAACTCGGTGACACCGAAATGAATCACGGTGGTACCGAGTTGCACTAAATGTGGCAACTTTTGAATTCTCTGTGAGAGCGATATAGGAATCTCGGTGGTACCGATACACTGACCAAGACCGGTTTCCAATCTCGGTGAGACCGAGTTCAAACTCGGAAATTCCATTTCTTGAAATCTTCTCAACAAAAAGTTGGTCACTGAATCTCGGTGGCACGGATGTGAAAATTGGTGATACCGAGATGTAGGGTTTGGCAAAGGATTTGTGAAGTGTAAGATTAGTAGGGCCGAATGGAAATAGTTGGTGGCACTGATTTTGTTGGGTTAGCTTGGACATAGATATTTTTTGGGAGAATGGCTGAGTATTTTTGGTGGCTATCTCTAAGCATTTGATCAACCAATTCATCATAATACCTCACCCCCTTTTAATAGTATTCGTTTTCCTATGCACTCAAAGTGATTTCTCACAAATGTAAAATGTAGAGTCTTCTTGCTTGAAGCTTGAGCCAATCATATTCCTTCCTTGAATCAAGGGGCTTCTCCTCACAATCCTATGGCCAATGATCTTTATGGACTATACCTGAAATATACTAGGTAAATGTGTTAGTCCAAGAGACAATGTATGTTGTCATGAATTATCAAAACCACCAAGAGAGCATATGTGCTTTCAGTCTCTCCCTTTTTGGTAATAGATGACAACATACATACAAAGCTTCAAATAAAGATGGACATTAGAATATGATAGCTTTGAAAGATACATGACTAGTAGAAGCTCCCCCTAAATGTGTGCAATCCCTTGTAAAGGATAGTTGCTTTGGACTACATGGACACACACATGGTAGAAGGACAAGACAAGTCATATAAATCCTGGCCATATGCATCAAACATGTGTGAATGAAGAACTTCCATGTTTAAGATTCACTCTTGCAAACAATATGTGCAAGAGACAACATATCATCACGAACAAGGATATGATGCATATACTTACCTTGAGGTACTTGAGTGTCTTAGCAGTAGGAGTACACTTGGGAAAACAAATGTCAGATAACACAAAAGTACTCTATTGTAAAGATGTAAAGAGCTTCACAAGTACCAAGATATTAAAGACATATTGAAAATAGGATTTGATGATAGATATGTCTCCAAGAGAATTTAGAACTTTTCTCTCCTAAGGATGAATATGTAAGATTTTCCTCTCTCCCTCAATCATAGCATGTAGTTATTCAGAGTAGGTAGGGTAAGACAAGTTCAATCCAAAGATAGTGATAGTATGTCAAAATTGTTTTATTGCTATCTTTCTCTCCCTTAATGGCGTCTCTTCCGCTGAGTATGTAAGGTTTGATATATCTCCCCCTTTGGTAGATCTCCCCTTAGGCACACCTTCCCTTAGGAACATATATCCCCCTATTGATATTTCTCCCCCTTTTGTAAGCTTATTTGAAGCTTTGATATTTCTCCCCATTTTGCATTAATTTCCAAAAAGGCTAGAGGTTAGGGGCTCAATGAGAGAAAGGGATCCTTGATTCTTCTCTTTTTGATAAGGGTTCCTTGAAATTTCTCCCCCTTAGGTAGTAGATAAGGGCTCATTGAAAGTTCCCCCCTTTAATATGGATAAGAGTTCCTAGAACTATCTCCCCCTATGTTAGGGATCCTATACATTTTTCCCTCTTATATTATGGGATCGCTGAGGATTTCTTTCCCTCTAGAGAAGTTTTCTCCCCCCCCTAAAATTATGGGAAATAGGATTATATCCACCTTTGGCAAAAATGGAAGTGTTCAATAAGATCTTAGGAGGTAATAAAACTTGGGATCATTGGTAATCTTTCTCCCCCTAATGCAAAATTCCAGAAAATATGTGACAATTATAGGCAGTGATAAATTTCGGAGCCACCCAAGCATTATGATTCGGTAGAACTCAGAGTGATAATAGGCCTCTAGGAGAAATCGGTTAGACCGAGTTTTCCAGATCGATGAGACCGAGTTGCATTGAAAATCAACTCCTTAACTTAAAATAGACAAAAAACAACCACAAACTCTGAAAAGGAAATATTTAAAGATCAAAAAGGAAATAAGAAAATGTTTTTTAATATATACATACATATAGATGAGAGTTGTATTGTTCCAAGGAAGTAAGCAATGAAAAATGTGAACCATACAAGAATCTCCATCTAGATGTGGGGTGGTGACTAGGTCGCCTATATTAGAATATATTGACTTGAGGAGTCAAGCAAGAATGATTGATCATAGGTCATACTCATTGTTTAGTGCAAAATGGGGTTACCATTTTTCGATTAAGCTTTTTAATGTCTTCATATCACTTGATTTGCTTTACCCCGTGACTTCGTGCAAAGCTTTATAAAGGATATGAGTACATACCTTCGAATGATGTTGATGACATGGCATGTAGGCGAACTTGTTGTGGATGCTCAAAGTTGATGAAGATAATCTTGAGTTGGGAGCTATCCTTGTCGCTTTGGTTCACTTTTCACCTACAATGGTTAGTCATGCAAGGGAGAACATAATATATCCAAATGACATGAGTGAATTTCATCATCATATAATTGTCAAGGATATGATTTTGTTGTCTTCTTCCTTCATCTTCGACGAAGGGGATGTTAATACTTGGTTATGACAAGATTGATTTTGATGTGAGTTGATGGTAATCTTCTCAAGTGTATTTCTTTCAAGTACCTAAAAATGTTAGATGCAATACAAGGGAGCACAATTTTCCAAGATATAAGATAGTATCAAGTCAATGGCATCATGGAATAGATAATCAAGCGTATGCCCTTGCATGCATCCAGTGAGTCTAGCTCAAGTTTTAAGCATCAGTGATGTTCAACTCACTCCTCAAATGACAAAATACTTTCTCATCAAGTGGTTTGGTAAAGATATCAGCTAATTGTTTGTCAGTACGAACATGATTGAGATCTATATCTCCTTTACCAACATGATCACAAATGAAATGATGTCTCTTCAATATGATTTGTTTCAGAATGTTGCATGGGATTATAGGAAATTTTAATAGCACTTTAATTCTCACACAATAATGGAACATTTTTCACATGAATGCCATAATCCTTAAGAGTTCGATTCATCCATAGTAATTATGCACAATATGATCCAGCGACAATGTATTCCGCTTCGGCAGTAGATAAAGATACCGAGTTTTGTTTCTTGGATGACCAAGACACAAGAGATCTCCCAAGAATTTGACATGTACCCGAGGTGGATTTTCTATCAACCTTGTCTCCGGCATAGTCCGAGCAGAATAGCCAACAAGATTAAAAGAAGATCCCTTGGGATACCATATGCCAAAGTTTGGTGTATGTATCACATATCTCATGATTCTTTTCACACCCAATAGATGACACTCTTTAGGTGCCGCTTGATATTAGGAACACATGCAAACACTCAACATGATGTCAGGTCGGGATCCACATAGATATAGCAATGAACCGATCATTGATTGATAAACCCTTTGATCAACTGGTTTGTCCTCCTTAGTAAGGTCAACATGTCCACTAGTACGCATGGGGGTTCTCATACCTTTGCAATCTTAATTTTTGAACTTCCTGATTAAGTCCTTAGTGTACTTGGTTTGAGAGATAAATGTACCTTCTCTTGATTATTTGATTTGCAAACCAGGAAGAATTTCAGCTCACACATCATAGACATCTCATACTTCTCTGACATCAACCTTCCAAATTTCTCAATAAAATGTGGGTTAGTAGAACCAAAGATAATATCATCAACATATATTTGGCACACAAATAGTTCACCGTTAACTCTTTTAGTGAATAAGGTTGCATCCATATTACCAATCTCAAAACCCTTTTCAATGATAAACTTCGTTAGGCATTTGTACCAAGCTCTAGGGGCTTGTTTAAGACCATATAAAGCTTTACAAAGTTTGTAAACATGATTAGGTTTCTTGGTGTTGACAAATCCGGGAGGTTGTTTGGCATTGACCTCCTCCTCAATTTCACCGTTTAGAGATGGTCAAAAAAAATTCCACCGTTTAGAAAATCACTTTTGATATCCATTTGGTAAAGAGTAATGTCATGGTTATTGGCATAAGCGAGAAGAACGTGAGTGGCTTCAAGTCTAGAAACGGGGGCATAGGTCTCACTGTAGTTCATACCTTCGACTTTCATGTATCCTTGGGCTACGAGACGCACCTTGTTTCGTACAACTTTACCATCTTCATCGTGCTTGTTCCAAAACACCCATTTTGTACCAATGATGTTGTGCTCGTCTTCGAGCTTTTCAACAAGTGTACACACTTGATTCCTCTCGAAGTTATGTAGCTATTCGTGCATGAAATTTACCCAATCCGGGTCTTGAAGGGCTTATTCTACCTTCAAAGACTCAATGCTAGAGAGAAATGAATAATGCTCGCAAAAGTTAGCTAAAGGAGATTTAGAGCGAGTGAATCTCCCGGTTTGTATGTCACCGAAGATTTGATTCAGCAGATGATCTTTGTCCACTCTTGCTTGAACTCATGACAACTTCTTCTTTTTGGATGGTGGAGCTTCTTCATCATCATCTGCTTGCTCGTTGTCGTCGACGGTGTCATCTCCTTGAGGTGGTGGTGAGGAAGGTTGAGGTGGATGATCAAGATGTACTTCTTCCACTTCATCATCATGATGTATATCGCTTGTGGATGCCTCCATGTCGTTTTGTGGTTCGCCTTGACTCGAAGTAGGATCTTCCACTTGAGTTGATGAAGTACTTTCCTTCACCTCCATGGGACGAATCTTCCTGATAGGTAGATCTTGGATAGCTTCCGAAGGTTCCTTATCTCCTGCATCATTTGGCAATTGTTTGAATTGCGAACCATTAGATTCATTAAACTTCACATCTACCGTCTCTTCAACGTTTCCAGTGAAGATGTTGTAGACACGCTAAGTGTAGCGACCCGAATCAAGACGAGTCAAGCCTCTGGTGTTTCCGTACCATCCCAAGATCATGCTGGTACACACAAAGTACATAATGTATATATTCAAGAGTTCAATCACACAGCTTTATTAATCGAAATCTCATAAATAGTACTTTATTACAATAAAGGATTACAATAAAGTGGCTGAAGGCCAACTCATGAGATATCTAACGAAGACTAAGCGGAAGCATCAGGTAGACGAGTCCATCCGACTCCAAGGGCATGTCGCTGAGCGTAGATCGTAGCCTCACTCCTGGTCGGAAAAGTACTCTGCAACATGATACGTTGCAGCCGTGTAGGTCAGCATATTGAATATGCCGGCAAGTCATCAAAGAGAGGGGTAAAATAATAATCAACTATCTCTACATGCATATTTGGCCGGTGGAGTTAAGTTTTGCATAAAGCCAGTTTTATCCTACAACAAAAGGGGTTGAAAGCAAGATGTTACTACGTTGTTTGTTGTTAACAAGATGGTTCCGCCAACCAGTTCTCGTACCCGAATAGTTCTTAAGACCCACATCATTATTAAGTTGTGTCGGGAGTTCAGGGGAAATTCAATGCCTTCGGCTCAAGTTGTCCATGACCGTGGACATGGCTAATCGATTAGGTTGGGCACTCTGCAGAGTTTTGCACACGTTCCCCACAAGATTTGATCGCCTCCGGGTTTGTCCTCGCACTTCAGGGTGATTGAAGACCGGATGATCAAAACATGGTCTTTCAACGGGTCCCTTTGAATCCCTGTCGGTGCCCATCCATTCCTACCGTTCGTCTACATCTGCTAGCACCGCCTGTCCAGAGTCGCCGCGTTGTCCAACCAAGCCAGAGCCCATAATGACTTGTGGCTGTGCAGGTAAGCCTTGAGTCTTGAAGTCTCCGTCCGTCTCTTCGAGCCTGGGTGAAGCTTTCCGCAGGATGACATGGCCTCTCCAGCATCCCGGGCATCCACTGGGTTCTCCAGGGAGCCGATCAACCGTCCTTCACCCAGAGTTGCATTGCGTCCGAGGTCTTGAATATCTTGTCTTAGTCCGGTCTTGATTATTATATCAACCTCGCATCACTCGTGATATACACTCAACCGATAACCCGTCTACTCAAGCATAGCATTAAGAAATTGTCGTCCCGGGGCCAAGTATCGGGGTTGTTGTGTTCCTACCACATGATACTACAACTTACACTAAAGTTTCCAAGTACCTAGGCAGCATGCAATTGGGAAAAGAAGGTGATCTACCATGCATCGAAAACATAGGTAAAATAACATGATCAAAATGACTTGCCTTGATGATAGTTGTCTTGCTCGAACGCTTCTAAGTAACACGCTTCGCACTCCGGATGATCTACCGATACAAACACAAAGCACACCATAAGCACTTCAATCATGCCACAAGTAAATATAACATCACAAGTAATGATTTGCGAAAGCCTAAGCAAAAGAATTTATCACGCGCCGGTATGGCAGAAACTTGTTTCTGTTGAAAACACCAGTAACAATACCTTAAAATTTTTGAAACTGCTACCACAGTAATATTTTATCACTAGGAAGCAGTAGCAAAAAGAATCAACTAAAAATCATTTTTTAAACTCCTGGACTAGGCAAAACAAGGTTTAAACTAAATCTGATCTAACTTATATTTGCAAATTTCAAATATAGACAAATTATATGTTTTTAAAAACTAAAGGAAATTTTTGAGCTACTAGAAAAAGAATCAATGTCATTGGACTTCGGGATAAAAAGTTGTGGCTAAAACAAAACAGAACCTTTCTGTTTTTGTAATATAGACAGAAAAATATAAAGCTAACTAGTACTAAAAAGAGGGTACACGTGGCCTGTTACTATTGGTTGCGGGTGCTGTTTCATGCATGGCTAGGAGCAAACGGCCGATGCTAAGCAAATCTTGCTGGTTAAAACATAAGTGAACTAAAAAACCGCTGGTTTACTAAACTAAACCGAAGGGGTAACTAGGGATCTAATCTAGACCATATATCCAAGATCTAACGGCTATAAATAAAAAAAAGAAACAACAGAGAGTAGAGGAGGGCTACCGTGGCTGTGGAGGTGTTGCTCCGGCGGTGAAGAGGGTGACGTCGCCGGCGAGGGGGAGGGAGCTCCGGGGGGCGGTGGAGATGGGGCGGCGGCGGCGGGGCAGTCCTCCTCCTCGGGGAGGCGCTCGGGGGGGAGAGGGGGCTCCGGTGCTGCTCCTGTGGGGGTGGCCGAAGGTGGGCAGGAGCTTGGGCTCCGGCAGGCGGTGGCAGGGGCTAGGGTCGGCAGCTCGACGGGAAAAGGGTGGGAACGGGGGCGGCTCGGGGGCGGGGTGGAGAGGGGCCTGGGGCACTTGGTATTTGTAGGCCATGGGAGGGGGAAGCTAAGGAAGGGAGAGAGAGGATCGGGGAAGATATCCCGTGCTGGGAGCAGGCTCGGTTTCGGTCTGGGAATAAGGAAAGAGAGGGAAGGTGGTGACCGACGGGGAAGAAGGCCCGGTTGGGTGGGGGCCACTGGCCAGTGGGTGGAGGCGGGGAAAGAGGGGTCGGCCGACCGGGATCAAAGGGATTTGATCCGTGGGTAGTGGGGATTTCGGCCCAGCCTTATATGGCGCTCGGGGGCGGTTCTAAAGAAAAAATACCTTCCTATTTCTAACTTTTTTCCGAGACAGAAAATCAAAAGCAAATAAAACGGAAATAAATCAAAATATTAATATAGGGTATTATATACCAAAAAATTCAGAAAAATATCCTCTACCCGAATAACATTTTTCCAAAGCAAAAATAAAAACTTTAAAAAAATATTTTTTCAGAAATTCCCAATTTGCTTTATTTCTTTTTGCAATTGTTTTTGCAAATATTCTTTGGGTTTCTTGGCTCCAACATTTCAAAAATTGCCCGCTCTTTGGAGGGTCATTTTCCTCCGCTCTCTCTCTTGGGTGCAAGAGAGTATTTCTCCGGGCTTTTCTCGCGCGAGGAAAAATGGAAATGCAAAACAAAAAGACGAAAGGAAATTCACGTGCTAAATTTATTTCAAGCAATATGCATAGATGCTTAGCTACAATGTAAAACATTCCCAATTAGGAAAATTGGGATGTGACAAACCTACCCACCTTAAGATGAATCTCGCCCTCGAGATTCGGGTTGGCTAGAAAACAGGTGCGGGTGGTCTCGATGAAGATCCTCTTCTCGTTCCTAGGTGGCTTCTTCCTCGGTGTGGTGGCCCCACAACACCTTGCAGAACTTGATGATCTTGATGTGGGTAACTCTGTTGGCAGTCTCGAGAATCCTGACGGGTTTCTCCTCATACATCAGATCACTGTCAAGCTGTATGGCCTCTAGGGGCACTGTATCTCTCAACGGAACATCGGCCATCTCAGCGTGGCATTTCTTCAACTGGGAAACATGGAAGACATCATGAACTCCGGACAATCCTTCCGGCAGTTCCAGTTTGTATGCAACTTCGCCTCTACGTTCAAGAATCTTGTAGGGGCCAATGAAACGAGGTGCTAATTTTCCTTTCACACCGAATCTCTTGATTCCTCGAAGTGGAGACACCCGAAGATATGCTCGGTCTCCCACTTTGTAAATTACTTCCTTGTGTTTGCTATCAGCATAACTCTTCTGCCTCGACTGAGCTATCTTGAGTCGGTCACGAATTAGCTTGACCTTTTCTTCAGAATCTCGGATAAGGTCGGGACCAAAAAGTTGTCGGTCTCCAACTCCGTCCCACATCAATGGTGTTCTGCACCTCCTTCCGTATAGAGCTTCGAAAGGGGCCATCTTCAGACTTGTCTGGTAGCTGTTGTTGTATGAGAACTCGGCATACGGTAAATTGTCATCCCAACTAGACCCATAGTCTAGTGCGCAAACTCTCAACATGTCCTCCAGAATCTAATTAACTCTCTCGGTCTGTCCATCTGTCTGCGGGTGAAAAGCTGTACTGAACTCCAATCTCATTCCCAAGGTTTCATGTAGTTGGTGCCAAAATTTTGATGTGAAATGAGTCCCTCTATCGGACACAATGCTCTTCGGTACTCCGTGCAGACATACGATCCTCGTCATATATATCTTGGCCAGCTTGGCACTCGTGTAAGTAGTCTTCACCGGAATGAAGTGAGCTACCTTGGTCAAACGATCGACCACAACCCAAATAGAATCATAGCCAGAACGGGTCCGTGGTAATCCTGTGATGAAGTCCATACCAAGCTTTTCCCATTTCCACTCGGGTATCGGCAGAGGTTGGAGCAAACCTGTTGGCTTCTGATGTTCGGCTTTTACTCGCTGACAAACATCGCATATCGCTACGAACTCGGCAATGTCTTTCTTCAATCCTGTCCACCAGAAACTTTTTTTCAGATACAGATACATCTTGGTGTTGCCGGGGTGTATCGAGTACGGGGAATCATGGGCCTCCTAAAGTATCAACTTCCTGAGTTCGGGATCATTGGGCACATAGATTCGATCCTCAAACCATAAAGTTCTGTGTTCATCCTCACGAAAACCTTTAGCCTTCCCGTCTTCCATTTTCTGCTTAATCTCAGCTATCTCCTTGTCTGATTTCTGTGCTTCGCGGATCTTTTCTGTCAAAGTGGACTGAATTTCCAGAGTGGCAACAAATCCTCTTGGAACTATCTCCAATTTGAGCTCTCGGAGGTCATCGACTAACTCCTGGGGTAATGCTCCAGCTGTGAGCGTGTTCACATAACTCTTGCGGCTCAACGCATCGGCTACAACATTTGCCTTGCCTGGGTGATAATGCAATATCATGTCATAGTCCTTGATCAACTCTAGCCATCGCCTCTGTCTGAGGTTCAACTCCTTCTGCGTGAAGATATATTTCAGGCTCTTGTGATCAGTGTAAACATCACAACTATTTCCGATCAGGAAATGTCTCCAGGTCTTGAGAGCGTGCACTACGGCTGCTAGTTCCAAGTCATGTGTGGCATAATTCCACTCATGAGGTCTGAGCTGTCTGGATGCATAGGCTACAACTTTGCCTTCTTGCATGCGCACTCCTCCAAGTCCTTGACGAGAAGCGTCACAGTAAACCTGGAAATCCTTCCGAATGTTCGGCAATATCAGCACTGGGGCTGTAACAAGACGTTTCTTCAGCTCTTGAAAACTGGTTTCACACTCCTCAGTCCAAATATACTTGGATTCCTTCTTCAACAACTCTGTCATGGGCTTGGCAATCTTTGAGAAATTCTCAATGAACCTCCGGTAATATCCGGCAAGTCCGAGGAAACTGCGGATCTCCTTGACTGAAGTGGGTGCTACCCATTCGGTCACTGCTGCGACCTTGGCAGGGTCCACTACTATTCCTTCTCCTGAGATGACGTGTCCGAGGAATCTGACTTCCTTCAACCAAAACTCACATTTGCTAAACTTTGCATATAGCTTATGCTCTCGAAGCTTCTCCAGAACTAGACGCAGATGTTCCTTGTGTTCCTCTTCGTTCTTGGAGAATATCAGTATGTCATCGATGAACACCACGACAAACTTGTCCAAGTATTCCATAAATATCTTGTTCATCAGATTCATAAAATATACCGGAGCATTAGTCAGTCCAAATGACATGACAGTGTACTCATACAAGCCGTACCGAGTGGTAAAGGTTGTCTTGGGTATATCCTGTTCACGAATCTTCAACTGATGATACCCGGATCGAAGATCGATCTTCGAGAATACGCGAGCTCCTACTAACTGATCAAACAGATCATTGATCATCGGCAAGGGGTACTTGTTCTTGATGGTCACATCGTTCAATGCACGATAGTCGACAACCATTCTCAGGGACTTGTCCTTCTTTTCAACCAAGAGCACTGGGGCTCCCCAAGGTGAAGAACTTGGGCGAATATACCCTTTCTCCAATAACTCCTTAATTTGCTTCTTGATTTCTATCAAGTCATTTGCGGGCATCCGATAAGGTCTCTTGGATATTGGGGCTATTCCGGGTAATAGCTCAATCAAGAATTCAATCTCTCTATCCGGTGGCATGCCCGGCAATTCCTCCGGAAATACATCTGGGTACTCCTGTACAATCGGTACTTCCTCCTGGACTACTCCCGTGAGAGAGTTTACTCGCTTACTCCGTGTCGGGCGCTGAGACACGTACTTAATCCGCTTCTGCTCAGGGGTGGTGAGCAAAATAGAATTAACGGCACAATCGATATTCCCTTCATACTTGGCCAACCAATCCATGCCTAGGATTACATCCAATCCCTGGGACTCTAATACGATGAGGTCCGTGGGAAAATTATGGTTCCCGATGTTGAGACTCAAAGCATGGCATCCTATCCCGGCTGTCATCATGCCTCCTGGGGAACTGACCTTAATAGGCTGGCTGAGGGTTCTAGTTGGCAAACTATACTTTTCCACAACTACCCTTGATATGAATGAATGTGTTGCACTAGAATCAAAAAGTACCAATACTGGACGTGAATTTAGCAAAAACTTACCAACCACAGTATCGGGGTGATCATAGACCTCTTCAACATCAATGTGGTTCACCTGAGCTCGAGGAAAAGGATTGGGCTTCTTTGTTGCAGAGTTGTCGTTGCTGTTTCCATTTCCCTGCTTGTTCTGGGGACAATCAGTGGCATAGTGTCCCGTCTTCTGACACTTGAAGCAAGTGATGTGAGTCGGATCGTTCTGAGCTGGAGCTGAATGCTGCTGAGTGCCAGTACCGCCATTCTTGAAGTTGTTGTTGTTGCGGTGGTTCCCATTTCCTCCATGGTTGTGGCCTCCATGGTTGTGCACTGGGTGGTTATGCTGAACGTGTCCTCCAAACTTACCGGATCCAGTCCCGATATTCCCTGGATAAGGGGTGTAGCGAGGCTTCTGCTGAGTGCCGGAGTTGAATTTTCCAACCCCATACTTTCGCTTGCGGTTCTCCATTTGCTGGTGTTTCCCCTCCAAGATGAGGGCCTTATCAACCAGCTCCTGGTAGTTGTTGAAGGTGGCTACCGTCAACTGAATGCTCAGCTCATCATTGAGTCCTTCCAAGAACTTTTCCTGCTTGGCCGCATCATCGGCCACATCTCCAGGTGCATAACGGGCGAGCATGCTGAATTCATCGATGTACTGGGCCACAGAGCGATTCCCCTGGCGTAAGTTGCGAAACTCACGCTTCTTCAGACTCATTGCACCAGCTGAGACATGCGCGGAGCGGAAGGCTTGTTGAATTGCTCCCAAGTGACTCCAGCAATGGGATAAGTGGTGGTGTAGTTCTCCCACCAAGCAGCTGCAGGGCCTTCAAGTTGATGCGCGGCAAAGCGCACCTTCTCAGCTTCAGAACAACCAGCAGTGATAAGTTCACGCTCCATCTTGCGGAGCCAATCATCTGCCACAATGGGCTCAATGCTGCTGGAGAAAGTTGGAGGGTTCAACCTCAAAAAACGGGTAAGATTGTCAGCCTGGGGTGGATGATGGTTGTTGTTGTTCTGGTTCTGGATGATCAGCTGCATGAGGGTGTTTTGTTGATGGATGAACTGGGTGAGTTCCGGCAGAAAGTTGGACTCAGGGGCGCGTCTCGGAGGCATCTGATGTTTGTAGAGGGGTGAGATTAGCATAGAACAATGGTCTAAGAGTAATTACACTACCAATATGAATGCATCACACAAGTATCACACCACACATTTTATTCAATATCACCACAAAGGTTCACACGAGGATACAAAAATTCGATGATCCTAAACATCGGCCTAAAACGTAAAACGATAAAGTAAATTTGGTGGTCTAGTCTAAGTGTCCTCCTCAGAATAGCATGGTGGCGGGTCCTTCGGTGGAGCTTTCTTCATAGTCCTCGTCGTTGCTGATCAAGGGGGCTACGTCTCCTTCTGGATGAAGGTTCTCGCCCATGTCCAGTTCCTCCTCCAGGTATGCAACTCGAGTCTTCAGCTTCTCGATCCGCTCCAGAAAGTCCTTCACTTCCAGTTCATGTTCATAGTGGGCTTCCCGGGCTGCATCTTCAAGCTCAAGCTCGCGGAGTGACAATTGCTTGATCTTCCTGGCGTCCTTGATCACGTGATACTCCGGAGTCCCGCTGTGCTTCTCCAAGTTCTGGGCATAAGACAAAAGAGCGTCCTTGGTCTTGCTTGAGATGATATCTCCGTCTTCGTTTCTCTGGGATACGGTGAATAGGTCTGGAGAAATAGGGCAGCCTTTGTATTCTTCCTTGATACGTCCGAGTGCACAATGGATCACCATGTCCCTTTCGAGAATCCAGTTGGGTGCCATGAACTTGAAATCCATCAGCTTAGTGCGCGGCTGGAATATCCTTCCGGGAATGTGCACCTCGATCCTGTAGCGTGAATCCTCCGGGTAAGATGAAGTTGGCTTCCCTGTGATAGTCGGCAGAGCAATCCTCAAGTCCTTGGTGATCTGCACCAGCTCCTTTCCAAACGGCATAGTGGTGTCGGGCTGGCAAAACTCCGTGAACTTAACAGGGACGAAGGTGGTCATCTAAACATTGGAAAATCAGAGAGAAGTCAGAAATGATCAGAAGAGGAAATAGAAGATTTATAGACATAAGAGAAAATAGTTTTCTTCCTAAGGCTTTTCCATTCCTAAAGGTTACGTCCTAAGGTCAGCGTGTGCTCTGAATACCATTTCTGTAGCGACCCGACTCAAGACGAGTCAAGCATCTGGTGTTTCCGTACCATCCCAAGATCATGCTGGTACACACACGGTACATAATGTATATATTCAAGAGTTCAATCACACAACTTTATTAATCGAAATCTCATAAAGAGTACTTTATTACAATAAAGGATTACAATAAAGTGGCTGAAGGCCAACTCATGAGATATCTAACGAAGACTAAGTGGGAGCATCAGGTAGACGAGTCCATCCGACTCCAAGGGCATGTCGTTGAGCATAGATCGTAGCCTCACTCCTGGTCGGAAAAGTACTCTGCAACATGATACGTTGCAGCCGTGTAGGTCAGCATATTGAATATGCCGGCAAGTCATCAAAGAGAGGGGTAAAATAATAATCAACTATCTCTACATGCATATTTGGCCGGTGGAGTTAAGTTTTGCATAAAGCCAGTTTTATCCTACAACAAAAGGGGTTGAAAGCAAGATGTTACTACGTTGTTTGTTGTTAACGAGATGGTTCCGCCAACCAGTTTTCGTACCCGAATAGTTCTTAACACCCACATCATTATTAAGTTGTGTCGGGAGTTCAGGGGAAATTCAATGCCTTCGGCTCAAGTTGTCCATGACCGTGGACACGGCTAATCGATTAGGTTGGGCACTCTGCAGAGTTTTGCACACGTTCCCCACAAGATTTGATCGCCTCCGGGTTTGTCCTCGCACTTCAGGGTGTTTGAAGACCGGATGATCAAAACATGGTCTTTCAACGGGTCCCTCTGAATCCCTGTCGGTGCCCATCCATTCCTACCGTTCGTCCACATCTGCTAGCACCGCCTGTCCAGAGTCGCCGCGTTGTCCAACCAAGCCAGAGCCCATAATGACTTGTGGCTGTGCAGGTAAGCCTTGAGTCTTGAAGTCTCCGTCCGTCTCTTCGAGCCTGGGTGAAGCTTTCCGCAGGATGACATGGCCTCTCCAGCATCCCGGGCATCCACTGGGTTCTCCAGGGAGCAGATCAACCGTCCTTCACCCAGAGTTGCATTGCGTCCGAGGTCTTGAATATCTTGTCTTAGTCCGGACTTGATTATTATATCAACCTCGCATCACTCGTGATATACACTCAACCGATAACCCGTCTACTCAAGCATAGCATTAATAAATTGTCGTCCCGGGGCCAAGTATCGGGGTTGTTGTGTTCCTACCACATGATACTACAACTTACAGTAAAGTTTCCAAGTACCTAGGCAGCATGCAATTGGGCAAAGAAGGTGATCTACCATGCATCGAAAACATAGGTAAAATAACATGATCAAAATGACTTGCCTTGATGATAGTTGTCTTGCTCGAGCGCTTCGAAGTAACACGCTTCGCACTCCGGATGGTCTACCGATACAAACACAAAGCACTCCATAAGCACTTCAATCATGCCACAAGTAAAAATAACATCACAAGTAATGATTTGCGAAAGCCTAAGCAAAAGAATTTATCATGCGCCGGTATGGCAGAAACTTGTTTCTGTTGAAAACACCAGTAAAGATACTTTAAATTTTTTGAAACTTCTACCACAGTAAGATTTTATCACTAGGAAGCAGTAGCAAAAAGAATCAACTAAAAATCGTTTTTTAAACTCCTGGAATAGGCAAAACAAGGTTTAAACTAAATCTGATCTAACTTATATTTGAAAATTTCAAACATAGACAAATTTTATGTTTTTAAAAACTACAAGAAATTTGTGAGCTACTGGAAAAATAATCAATGTCATTGGACTTCGGGATACAAAGTTGTGGCTAAAACAAAACAGAAACTTTCTGTTTTTGTAATATAGACAGAAAAATATAAAGCTAACTAGTACTAAAAAGAGGGTACACGTGGCCTGTTACTATTGGTTGCGGGTGCTGTTTGATGCATGGCTAGGAGCAAACGGCCGATGCTAAGCAAATCTTGCTGGTTAAAACATAAGTGAACTAAAAAACCGCTGGTTTACTGAACTAAACCGAAGGGGTAACTAGGGATCTAATCTAGACCATATATCCAAGATCTAACGGCTATAAACGAAAAAAAACAGAGAGTAGGGGAGGGCTACCGTGGCTGTGGAGGTCTTGCTCCGGCGGGGAAGAGGGTGACGTCGCCAGCGAGGGGGAGGGAGCTCCCGGGGGCGGTGGAGATGGGGCAGCGGCGGCGTGGCAGTCCTCCTCCTCGGGGAGGCGCTCGGGGGGAGAGGGGGCTCCGGTGCTGCTCCTGTGGGGGTGGCCGAAGGTGGGCAGGAGCTTGGGCTCCGGCAGGCGGTGGCAGGGGCTAGGGCGGCGGCTCGACGGGGAAACGGTGGGAACGGGGGCGGCTCGGGGGCGGGGTGGAGAGGGGCCTCGGGCGCTGGGTATTTATAGGCCATGGGAGGGGGAAGCTAAGGAAGGGAGAGAGAGGATCGGGGAAGATATCCCGTGCTGGGAGCAGGCTCGGTTTCGGTCTGGGAATAAGGAAAGAGAGGGAAGGTGGTGACCGACGGGGAAGAAGGCTCGGTTGGGTGGGGGCCACTCGCCAGTGGGTGGAGGTGGGGAAAGAGGGGTCGGTCGACTGGGATCAAAGGGATTTGAGCCATGGGCAGTGGGGATTTCGGCCCAGCCTTATATGGCGCTCGGGGGTGGTTCTAAAGAAAAAAAAACCTTCCTATTTCTAACTTTTTTCCGAGACAGAAAATCAAAAGCAAATAAAAAGGAAATAAATCAGAATATTAATATAGGGTATTATATACCAAAAAATTCATAATAATATCCTCTACCCGAATAACATTTTTCCAAAGAAAAACTTAAAAAAGATGTTTTTTCAGAAATTCCCAATTTGCTTTATTTCTTTTTGCAATTGTTTTTGCAAATATTCTTTGGGTTTCTTGGCTCCAACATTTCAAAAATTGCCCGCTCTCTGGAGGGTCATTTTCCTCCGCTCTCTCTCTTGCGTGCAAGAGAGTATTTCTCCGGGCTTTTCTCGCGCAAGGAAAAATGGAAATGCAAAACAAAAAGACGAAAGGAAATTCACGTGCTAAATTTATTTCAAGCAATATGCATAGATGCTTAGCTACAATGTAAAACATTCCCAATTTGGAAAATTGGGATGTTACACTAAGTGTGAGAATTTGATTCGTAACCAAGTAGGAAACCTTCATGAGATTTAGCAGCAAATATAGAGCGATGATGCTCATCGAGAATGTAGCACTCAGAGCCGAATACTCAAAAGTATCCAACTTGGGGTTTTCTACCGTTGAGTAGCTCGTATGTCGTTTTACCGAGAAGCTTGTGTAAGTAGAGTCAGTTTATGGCGTGCCAAGATGTTTCCATAGGTTCAGCCCAAAAGTGTTTTGGCGTCTTGTATTCGTCAAGCATCATTCTGCCCATCTCTATGAAAGTACGGTTCTTCCTCTCAACAGCTCCATTTTGTTGAGGTGTGTACGTTGCCGAGAACTCATGTGAGATACCTTCTTCGTCAAGAAAAGTATCCACATTTGTGTTCTTAAAGTTTGTTCTGTTATCGCTCCAAACTTTTTTGACCTTCACTTCAAATTGATTTTGGGCTTTCCCAGCGAAGTTCTTGAAGATCTTTTGTACCCGCGACTTATAATCAAGAAAGAATACCCACGTAAATCTAGAAAAAACATCAACAATGACTAAACCATAAGAATTTGCACCGAGTCTCTTGTAAGCATTGGGACCAAAGAGATCCATATGAAGCAGCTCGAGTGGCCTTCTTGTAATCATGATGTTCTTCACGGGATGACTTCACCGACTTGCTTTCCTGCTTGACAAGCACTACAAAGTCTATATTTGTCAAAGATAACATCTTTAACACCAAGAATATGATCACCTTTGAAAAGCCCGTCAAGGTTACGCATACCAACATGTCCTAGCCTTCTATGCCATAACCAACCTTTAGAAGATTTTGCAATAATACACGTACGGGGTTTGGAATTTTTAGTGAATTAGACAATGTATATATCACCTTTGCGAAAACCAGTAAAGACAATGTTATGATTGTCGCTACAAAACACTTTGCAGTCAACTTTTGTAAATAGCAAATTGCAACCAAAGTCTGCTAGTCTAGATGCAGAAAGAAGATTGTAGCCAAGGGATTTAACAAGCATGACATTTTGAATGGAACTATCATGAGAAATGACCACCTTACCAAGACCAAGTACCTTACCCTTGGAGTTGTCTCCAAAAGTCACATACCTTCGAGGTCCACGGTTTGGTGTGATCTCATGGAACATGTATTTATCTCTGGTCATGTGATCGGTGCGTCCACTATCAAGTATCCACTCCTTTCCTCCGGCCATGTAGTCTCTAAGGTTCACCATAAGACTAATATTCCTCATGGCCTTCTCATACTCGATGTCGAACTCCTCATCTTCATCATAGTAGCCATGCTCCACATTGTCATCGTTAAACGCAATATCCTTGTCATAAGAAACAAGAATTTCATCAGAATTTTGACTATGACAATGTTCATGTTTATGCATGCGAATGGCTTCAACAATGACATTGTTAATGGTAATGATATCTCCTTTAGCATGCATGAGGTCACTAAGCTCAAATAGGCATTTATCAAAATTAGGATCAGTTGGCTTCATTTTGTGAAAGGCGATGCATTTATGGAAAATGATATCAAGATTTTTGAGGGAATAGTTTGGATAACTTTTCTCTAAGTTTTTCCACAAAGTGTAAGCACGCTCAAAATTCTACAGTTGATTAAGCACATTTCTTGGCAGTCCTCTAATGATTAGATTAACAGTTTTAAGATTACCAAGCATATCAAGTTCTTCATCATGAGAAGGATGTAAGGGATAAATGGGAGGCTCATAGGGATATTCAACATACTTGCACAAATGGAATTCATCAAATATATCAAGCATTTCATGTTTCCGTTGTCTATAATATTCCCCATCAAGAATAGGCACTCTACAACTAATATTCCCCAAACTAGGCACATCCATCTTCCTCCAATGGTGTTTAAACCAAGGTTGTGGAGACCTTGCTCTGATATCAATTGTCGTACCGATAGAAGAGGTGTCTAGAGGGGGGTGTGAATAGACTAATTGCATAAATTAAAATCCTAACGTTTTCCTAATTTTAGTGGTTGGCTGATTTTAGCATTTCTAACAAGTCTAGTGCACCCTACACATGCTAGTCAACAAATATGGTAGCGGAAAGTAAAGACATTGCACATGTAGTAAGGAGTACAGTTTGGGAAGATCAAACGCAAAGAAGTTGACACGATGATTTTTGGCATGGTTCCGATAGGTGGTGCTATCGTACGTCCACGTAAGTGGAGACTTCAACCCACGGAGGGTAACAACTGTGAGAGTCCACGGGGGGCTCCACCCACAAGGGGTCCACGAAGAAGCGGCCTTGTCTATTCCACCATGGCTTCCTTCCACATAGGACAAGCCTCACTCATGGTAGATCTTCATGAAGTAGGCGATCTCCTTGCCCTTACAAACTTCTTGGTTCAACTCCAGAACACGATGTAGGAGGATCCCAAGCGACACCTAACCAATCTAGGAGGCACCACCCTCCAAAAAGTAATAGATGCGGTAGAACGATGAACTCCTTGCTCTTATGCTTCAAAATATAGTCTCCTCAACACTCAATCACTCTTTCACAGATTTGGCATGGGTAGGAGAGATTGATATTGTGGAAAGCAACTTGGGGAGGCTAGAAATCAAGGTTCAAATGGTTGGAATGGAATCTCTTGATGTCAACACATGAGTAGGTGGCTCTCTCTCAGAAAAGTGAATCTGGCAAGTGTAAGTGTGTTCTGAGTGCTTCCTCATGGTTGTTCTATTTATATGAGTAATATATTTTATGGTCATGCACCCAATGTGAGGGGTTTGTTCATATTGAATCTCGATTGTGATGACACTCATATCCATAACATCGAGACCAAAAGATGTAGAGTTAACAATGATAGCGCCACTTTCTTGTGGCACTGCCGCTTAGGTCGTATTGGTGTTAAATGTATGAAGAAACTCCATGATGATGGACTTTTGGAGTCACTTGATTTTGAATCACTTGACACATGTGGGCCATGCCTCATGGGAAAGATGACTAAGACTCCGTTCTCTGGAACAATGGAGCGTGCAAGTGACTTGTTGGAGATCATACATACTGTTGTGTGCGGACCAATGAGCATAGAGGGGCGTGGCGGATATCGTTATTTTCTCACCTTCACTGACGATTTGAGTAGGTATGGCTATATCTACTTGATGAAGCACAAGTCTGAAACATTTGAAAAGTTCAAACAATTTCAGAGTGAAGTTGAAAATCATAGTAGCAAGAAGACCAAGTTCCTACGATCTGATCGAGGAGGTGAGTATCTGAGTTACGAGTTTGGTGCTCACTTAAGAAAATGTGGAATTGTTTCAAAGTTGACACCACCCGAAACACCATAGCGTAATGGTGTGTCCGAACGTCGTAATCGTACTTTATTAGATATGGTGCGTTCTATGGTGTCTCTTACCAATTTGCCATTATCATTTTGGGGATATGCATTGGAGACAGTTGCATTCACTTTAAATAGGGCACCATCAAAATCCGTTGAGACGACACCATATGAGTTGTGGTATGGCAAGAAGCCAAAATTGTCGTTTCTTAAAGTTTGGGGATGTGATGCTTATGTCAAAAAGCTTCATCCTGAAAAGCTGGAACCCAAAGCGGAAAAGTGTATCTTCATAGGTTACCCAAAAGAGACAGTTGGGTATACCTTCTATCTCAGATCCGAGGGCAAAGTGTTTGTCGCTAAGAACGGAGCTTTTCTTGAGAAAGAGTTTCTCCCGAAAGAATTGAGTGGGAGGAAGATAGAACTTGATGAGGTTGCGGAACCTCTGCTTCAACAAGATGGTGGCGGAGGGTAGAATTTTTTTTTTCTGTCGAGGCAACACTATTTGAAGAGGAAGCTAATGATGATGATCATGAAGCTTCAGATCAATTTACCTTCGGACCTGCAGGTCGACAAGAGCACGTACTGCTCCTGAATGGTACGGGAATCATGTCTTGTCAATCATGTTGTTGGACAACAATGAGCCTGCGAATTATGGAGAAGCAATGGTGGGCCCAGATTCCAACAGATGGTTAGAAGCCATGAAATTCGAGATAGGATTGCTGCCTATCGAGATTGCGTTGGTTTTTCCCTTGAAGAGGAAAGGGTGATGCAGCACAGGAGCAGTAAGTATTTCCCTCAGTTTGAGAAGCAAGGGATCAATCCAGTAGATGAATCGCGTCAAGTCCAGAGTACCTGCGCAAACAAAAAAGAGCTTGCACCCAACGCTATAAAGGGGTTGTCAATCCCTTCAAGATTGATTGCAAAGTGAGATCTGAAGGCGGAAAGTGCAACGAAGTAAAAGAGTAAGGCTGAAAATATGGTGTGAAGTAAACCCGGGGGCCATAGTGTTCACTAGAGGCTTCTCTCAAAAGAGCAAATAATACGGTGGGTGAACAAATTACTGTCGAGCAATTGATAGAACCGCGCAAAGTCATGACGATATCTAAGGCAATGATCATACATATAGGCATCACGTCCGAGAGAAGTAGACCGATACTTTCTGCATGTACTACTATTACTCCACACATCGACCGCTATCCAGCATGCATCTAGTGTATTGAGTTCATGACAAACAGAGTAACGCTTTAAGCAAGATGACATGATGTAGAGGGATAAACTCAAACCAATGATGAAAACCCCATCTTTTTACCCTTGATGGCAACAACATGATGCCTGCCTTGCTGCCCCTTCTGTCACTCGGAGAGGTCACCGCACGATATGAACCCAAAACCAAGAACTTCTCCCATTGCAAGAATCATAGATCAAGTTGGCCAAACAAAACCCACAACTCGAAGAGAATTACAAGGATATGAAATCATGCATATAAGAGATCAAAAGAAACTCAAATAAGATGCATAGATAATCTGATCATAAATCCACAATTCATTGGATCTCGACAAACACACCGCAAAACAAGATTACTTCGGATAGATCTCCATGAAGATCATGGAGAACTTTGTATTGAAGATCGAAGAGAGAGAAGAAGCCATCTAGCTACTAGCTATGGACCCGAAGGTCTATGGTGAACTACTCACGCATCATCGGAGAGGTCATGGTGTTGATGAAGAAGCCCTCCGTATCCGAATCCCCCCTCCGGCAGGGCACCAGAACGTGTCCCAGATGGGATCTTGCGGAGACAGAAGCTTGCGGCGGCGGAGAAGTACTTTCGTGGATCTCTGGCGCAGTTTTGCAATTTTTCTGAATTTATAGGCGGAAGAGGTAGGGTAGACGTTCCATAGGGGGCCCACAAGCCTGCTAGGCGCGGGCCCCCTGGCCGCGCCTAGGGGGCTTGTGGGGTCCCCTGCTGGCCCCTGCCTTGGTTCTCAAGTCTGGCGTGTATCTTCTGTTCCGGAAAAAATCTTTTCAGAAGTTTTATTCCGTTTGGACACAGTTCAAAATCCTCCTATGAAAAGGGTCAAAAAACACGGAAAAAACAGGAACTGAGACTTGGCACTGAGTTAATAAGTTAGTCCCAAAAAAGATATAAAAGGCATACAAAACATCCAAAGTTTTACAAGATAATAGCATGGAACCATCAAAAATTATAGATACGTTCGAGACATATCCAGGATCTATGTATGAAAACAAAGTATGGACTTTGGAAGTATTACCTGAAGGTTGCAAGGCTATTAAGAACAAATGGATCTTTAAGAAGAAGACGGACGCATACGGTAATATGACCGTTTATAAAGCTCGACTTGTGGCAAAGGGTTTTTCAGGAGTACAAGGAGTTGACTACGATGAGACATTCTCATCCATAGCGATGATTAACTCCGTCTGAATCATGTTAGCAATAGCTGCATTTTTCAATTATGAAATCTGGCAGATGGATGTCAAAACAGCGTTCCTCAATGGGTTTCTTAAGGAAGAATTGTATATGATGCCACCCGAAGGTTTTGCCGATCCAGAGAATGCTCGCAAGGTGTGCAAGCTCCTGCGATCCATTTATGGACTGGTGCAAGCATCTCGGAATTGGAATCAACGCTTTGATGAGGTGATCAAGGCATTTGGGTTATACAAGTTTTTTGGAGAAGCTTGTATTTACAAGAAAGTGAGTGGGAGCTCTGTAGCGTTTCTAATATTATATGTGGATGACATATTGCTGATTGGAAATAATGTGGATTTTTTGGAAAGCGTAAAGGATTACTTGAATAAAAGTTTTTCAATGAAAGACCTAGGAGAAGCTGCTTACATATTGGGCATAAAGGTCTATAGAGATAGGTCGAGACGCCTAATAGCTCTTTCACAAAGCACATACCTTGATAAAGTTTTGAAGAAGTTCAAAATGGAATAATCCAAGAAGGGGTTATTGTCTATGTTACAAGGTATAAAGTTGAATAAGACGCAATGTCCAGTAACTGCAGAAGATAGAGAAAAGATGAGTATCGTCCCCTATGCTTCAGTCATAGGGTCTATCATGTATGCAATGTTGTGTACAAGACCGGATGTCAGCCTGGCCATAAGTATGGCAGGCAGATTTCAAAGTGATCCAGGAGTGGAACACTCGACGGCGGTCAAGAATATTCTAAAGTACCTGAAAAGTACTAAGGAAATATTTCTCGTTTATGGAGGTGACGAAGAGCTCGTCATAAAGGGTTACGTCGATGCAAACTTTGACACTGATCTGGATGACTCTAAGTCGCAAACCATATACGTATTTATTCTTAACGGGGGTGCGGTAAGCTGGTGCAATTCCAAGCAAAGCGTTGTAGCTGATTCTACATGTGAAGCGGAGTACATAGCTGCCTCAGAGGCAGCTAAGGAGGGTGTGTGGATGAAGCAGTTCATGTCAGATCTTGGATTAGTGCCAAGTGCACTCGATCCAATCAATCTCTTCTATGATAACACTCGTGCCAAGGAACCAAGGTTTCACACGAGGACCAGACACATAAAGCGACGCTTCAACGCCATCCGCGATTACATCAAGGAGGAAGACATAAATATTTGCAAAGTGCACACGGATCTAAATGTTGCAGATCCGCTGACTAAACCTCTTCCACGAGCAAAGCATGATCAACACCAGAACTGTATGGGTGTTAGATTCATTACGTTGTAAATCACATAGAGATGTGAAGCTAGATTATTGAATGTATTGCAAGCGGGAGACTGTTGGAAATATGCCCTAGAGGCAATAATAAAATATTTATTATTATATTTCCTGTTTCAAAATAGTCGTTTATTATCCATGCTATAATTTTATTGAATGGAAACATAAATGCATGTGTGCATATATAGACAAAACAATGTCCCTAGTGAGCCTCTAGTTGACTAGCCTGATGGTCAAGGATGGTTAAGGTTTCCTAGCCATGGACAAGTGTTGTCACTTGATGACGGGGTCATGATGACCCACAAGTATAGGGGATCAATCGTTCGATAAGTAAGAGTGTCGAACCCAACGAGGAGTAGAAGGATCTGACAAGTGGTTTTCAGCAAGGTAAAATCTGCACGCACTGAAATTGTCGGTAACAAGTGATTGTGTGGTGAGATGATTCGTAGCAAGCAACAAGTAACAAAAGTAGCAACGATGCAGCAAAGTGGCCCAATCCCTTTTGTTGTAAGGGACAAGCCTGGACAAAGTCTTATATGAGGAAAAACGCGCCCGAGGAAACACGAGAATTTCTGTCATGCTAGTTTCATCAGGTTCATATGATTCGCGTTCGTTACTTTGATAGTTTGATATGTGGGTGGACCGACGCTTGGGTACTGCCCTTACTTGGACAAGCATCCCACTGATGATTAACCCCTCTCGCAAGCATACGCAACTACGAAAGAAGAATTAAGACAAAGTCTAACCATAGCATTAAACTAGTGGATCCAAATCAGCCCCTTACGAAGCAACGCATAAACTAGGGTTTAAGCTTTTGTCACTCTAGCAACCCATCATCTACTTACTACTTCCCAATGCCTTCCTCTAGGCCCAAATAATGGCAAAGTGTTATGTAGTCGACGTTCACATAACACCACTAGAGGAAAAACAACATACAACATATCAAATTACCGAACGAATACCAAATTCACATGACTACTATTAGCATGACTTATCCCATGTCCTCAGGAACAAAAGTAACTACTCACAAAGCATAATCATATTCATGACCAGAGAGGTAATGAGTAGCATCAAGGATCTGAACATAAACTCTTCCACCAAGTAATCCAACTAGCATCAACTACAAAGAGTAATCAACACTACTAGCAACCTTACAAGTACCAATCGGAGTCGCGAGACGGAGATTGGTTACAAGTGATGAACTAGGGTTTGGAGATGAGATGGTGCTAATGAAGATGTTGACGGTGACGAGTCCCCTCCGATGAGAGGAGTGTTGTTGATGACGATGGCGACGATTTCCCCCTCCGGGAGGGAAGTTTCCCCGGTAGTATCATCCTGCCGGAGCTCTTGATTGGTTCTCCTCAAGTTCCGCCTCGTGGCGGTGGAGAATCCACGAAAAAGCTCCTCTCTGGTTTTTTTTCCTAGACGAAACCCTTCGTATAGCAGAAGAGGGGGACCAGTGGGCCAGCAGGCTGCCCAGAAGCCCTCATGGCGCGACCTGGGGGGTGGCCGGGCCGTGCAGGCTTGTGGCCACCTGCTGGCGCCCCTCTGGCGCTTCTTCGGCCCAGTATTTTTTATAAATTCAGAAAAAAATCCTCGTTGATTTTTACGGCGTTTGGAGTTGCGCATAATAGGTATCTCAACTTTGCTCCACTTTCAGGCCAGAATTCTAGTTGCCGGCATTCTCCCTCTTCATGTAAACCTTGCAAAATAAGAGAGTAAAGGCATAAGTATTGTACCGTGAAGTGAAATAACAGCCCAAGAAGCGATAAATATCAACATGAAAACATGATGCAAAATGGACGTATCAGGTCACATCATTAGGAGAATGATGTGACGGGCAAGACCCAAACTATTAACGTAGCATATGATCGTGTCATTTTGTTGCTATTGTTTTCTGCATGTCAAGTATATATTCCTATGACCATGAGATCATGTTACTCACTGACACCGGAGGAATGCATTGTGTGTATAAAACGTGGCAACGTTACTGGGTGACAATAAAGGTACTCTACAGGCATCTCCTAAGGTGTCCGTTGAATTAGCATGGATCAAGACTGGGATTTGTCACTCCGTGTGATGGAGAGGTATCTCGGGGCCCACTCCGTAATACAACATCACAAACAAGCCTTGCAAGCAATGTGACTAAAAGAGTTAGCACGGGATCTTGTATTACGGAACGAATAAAGAGACTTGCGGTAACGAGATTGAAATAGGTATGGAGATAGAGACGATCGAATCACAGACGAGTAACATACCGGAGGACAAAGGGAATGATATACGGGATTGTGACGCCCTCGGTTTAATTGTACGCTAATCATACACGCAAATGCGTATGATCAAACTCAAGGACTCACGGGAAGATATCACAACACAACTCTAGACACAAATAAAACATACAAGCTTCATATTACAAGCCAGGGGCCTCGAGGGCTAGCATACGGAAGCTCGAAAAACACACGACTCAACGGAGGCAACAATATCTGAGTACAAACATTAAACATGGGGTGCCTTAGAGAAGGCTAGCACAAAAGATACACGATCGAACGAGGCAAGGCCTCGTGTCTGGGAACCTCCTAACTACTCCTGGTCTTCAGCGGCCTCCAAGTAGTAGTAGGCACCGTCGGGGTAGCAGTCGTCGTCGGCGGGATACTCCATCTCCTGGGCTCCATCATATGGTCGCAGCAACGGATCAAGGGGAAAAGGGGGTGTAAAGCAACGGTGAGTACTCATCCAAAGTACTCACAAGACTTATATCAGAACTAAGCTAAGTATGCATCAGTATCAAAGAAGGGGTTTATATGTGACTGACTGCAGCAATGCAAAGAATAGAGAGAGAAGGCCTAGTCCAATCGAAGACTACCATCTTCAGGGTCTTGCAGCAACAGACGAGAGTAGAAAAGGGAACACAAATAATAGTCGTATTGTTACAACAATATTAATATGAGGTCACACCCAGAGATCCTTCCCCGACTCCCTGCGAGGAATCAATCCTAGAGCAACTAATTCCAGTTAAGTAACAGTTGTGGTTGTATAAGATCAGGGCACAACTCCAAGTCGTCCTATAACCGTGGACACGGCTATTCGAATAGATAAGTTCTTCCCAGCAAGGGTGCACAACATATTCCCCGTCACGCTCTATAACACTCTGGCCGGACACACTTTTCTGGGTCATGCCCGGCCTCGGAATATCGACACGTCGCAACCCCACCTAAGCTCAACAAAGAGGCCAGCCCGCCGGTCTAACTCCTAAGCACAAAGGGGGCATGGGCCCACTTGCCCTCTGCGCTCCTGCACGATACATGGGCGGCCGATGTCAGTCCTAGCACCCCTTAATCACAAGCACGATGCATCTCGGAACCACTCGGGCGCGCGCCGCTCCATCACTCACGTCTGAAGAGCGGCTGATACCGCGACGTCGAGTACCCATAATTCTTCCCACGCAGACGGTTAGCGCGTAATAAGTCCTTCCGACCAACCCAGATCAAATACCCAAATCCATTATCATTTTAATTAAGTCATCGACACATCCACGCAGGAATCCACCTGCCTAACATCTATTCATCAAAGATCCCAGTAACATGGTCAAGTAACTGTGTGGTTGTAACATCAGGGGGATCCGAGGTATCACCCTCGTTGGATCCCGAACGATGTAACCGTCAAAGTGGACTTAGAGGAATCACCCTCGAGGGTCCCACACTCAAGGGGTTGCACGACAGAGACATCGTCGGGAGTGGTGAAGGAGGAATCACCCTCGATAACCACAACCAACTAGGTGCACTACACAGATATCATCATGAGTACTTCGCGAGGTCACCCTCGGTACGCGATACTATCTCTATAGCGTCGTATAACTAAGGGGGTGTAAGTGTTGTGTCGGGTCTAGCTCGTCGATCAGGGATCGATACTTGATGACAAAGCAAGGCAACTTGACTAAGGGGGTCAGAGGGGATGACTACTCCACCTATGCTAAGCGGATTAAAAGTACAGTGCTCAAAGTAGCAGTTCATCAAAATTAGGCCATGCATCAAATATAGGAGCTAACTACAACAGTAGCAAAATTCTAATGCAAGTAGGAGGAAGAAAGACATAGGCGATATAGGGATGATCAAGGGGGTTTGCTTGCCTGGTTGCTCTACAGACAAAACGGATCCTCGACTGGGAAGTAGTCGATCACCGGATCATCATCGGTCTCGGGGTCTACCGGAAAAGAAGTAACGGAGGGGAAACAAAATAATAACAAAGCAATCAAATGCATTACAAAGCATGACAAGGTAATACACTGAGCTAGGGGTGACCTAACGGAGTAACATCCGTCATAGACGGATCGGGAAAATATCAGACGATATTTCCCGGGTCTCTCGCTACTACCGGAGAAACGGAAAACGATGGAAAATTCCATGTTTGCTATGCTAGGGACGCGTGACACACGAATGGACCGCGTATCCGGGTTCGTCTCGTTCTACTGATCAACTATCATGTTGAAAATATTTTCATCTGAGCTACGGTTTATTTTATATTAATTTTCAAAGATTTATTAATATTTAGGAACTAAAAACAGATTTAATTAATTTAATGAAATCTATTATGACATCAGCATGATGCCATGAGGAGTTGACTCGTCAAACTAACTAGTGGGCCCGTGTCGTCATTAACACAGATTAATTAAGTTTAATTAATTTTAAACAAATTAGTTAGGGGGGTTGGACCCGCATGTCATACAGAGAGGGTTTAACAAAAAATTTAAATAGTTTAAATTGGATTAAATAGTAGAGGGACCCACATGTCATAATCCGATAGGACAAAACAATTAGTTAATTAATGTAGTTAGATTAACCATTCTAATGAGGGTTAAATTAAGCTATTAGTTAAGTAATAATTTCTCCAATGATTTAATTATCATTATTATTTTAATTATTCGTTTAATATATTATATATATTATATATATATATCATTATTTATACTATATTTTATTACATTTTCTCATTTTTTCTACAAGGGTGTGGGCCTCGTATGTCATCCACTATCACGGGTGGGATTAGCCACAAAATAGCTAAAACACACAGTTTATCCCCACTAGGCAGTGGCCATTAGGCCTAAACGAAACAGCCAGCCAGCAGAGCCGGCGTGCACGCGCGCACGGTAGCACCGCCGCCGAGCGTGGGGAGAGAGAGAGGTGGCCCGGGAAATAACCGTCCGGTGCAGGGGGTTGGCAGCGAGCGCGAGGGTGTCGGGGAGGCGACGTGACGCCTGTGGGAAGGGCCAGCGACGACAGGGCGGCGCGGGGTCATCGGGGAGGCGCCGACAACGGGTGCCCGATGGGGAGGGCGCTGGTGGCAGGGTTCTTCGGGGTCCGGGTGGCGCGGAAGGTGCGGGGGCTGGCGCAGGAGAGCTCCGATGGAGGAGGAGGAGCTCCGACGTGGAGGTGGCCCGAGGCTGGTGCGTCCGGTGACGTAGGTGGTGGAGGGGCGACGCGGGGCGCTGATAGCGTCGCGGCGTGGGGGAGCTGCATTGACGTCGAGAGTGAGAGAGGGCGCGGGGGGAAGGCGCCAAGGAGGAGGGCGATGGGAGGGAGTCGGTCCGGTGGCGGTTGGAGCGTGGACGAGGGAGAGAGGTGAGGTGGGGCGCCGCAGGGAGCGGGCGCCAATGGCTGGGGGAGGGGCCGACCTGGGAGAGGAGGGCGATGGGGGTAGGTGAGGGCGATCTGGGGAGGGAGATCGAGGTAGCCAGGCGGTTGGCGCTCGAGCGGCATGGGTTCGGTCGGGCTGGGGGGATCGAAGGAGGGGACGAGGTGTGACGAGGAGAAACCCCTCGTGGGTTATCGCGGCGGGGCAGGGGAAATGAGGAGGGTTTTATACCCCCCCCCCCCCGTTAGAGTGGGCTGGTAAGATGGGCCCGTTGGGGCCGGACCAGTGGGATGGGGAGGGTCTTTTTCTTTTTTTTTCAGATTTTGTTCTTTTTTTGTTTTTATTTATCTATTAACAGTTTTAGTTTTACTTTACTTTAGTGAAACTAAATCCCCTCAAATTTAATAATTCTTAAAGGGAAATTTCTTAAGTAATATTTGACAAGCATCGAACATTTTTTATTTCATTTGAAAACTATTATCGGTTGACTTTATTTATTTATTTATTTAAAATTTGAATTCAAACTGTTTTAAACTAACGTGCATTTAACAATAGCAACCACGATGAGATGACACCATTAGCAAAGTTTTACTTAGTTTAAATACGAAGGTTAGTGTAACAACAGCTGAGGATGTCACAACTCTCCCCTACTAACAAGAATTCTCGTCCCGAGAATTTAGAGGTAGAAGGAAAGAGCTCGGGGTATTCATCACGAAGATGATCGTCGCGTTCCCAACTGGCTTCATCTTCAGAATGATTTGACGACTGCACTTTAAGGAACTTGGTGACTTTGCGACGAGTCTGACGTTCAGCCTAGTCGAGAATGCGGACCGGATGCTCTTTATAAAAGAGGTCTTGTTGCAGTTCAAGCATATCATGATCCACTACTCGAATAGGATCTTTGAAGCAGCGACGAAGCTGAGACACATGGAAGACATCGTGAACGTGAAAAAGGTTCGCCGACAGTTCCAATTGATAAGCCGCTTTTCCACACCTTTCGAGAACATATTAAGGACCAATATAGCAAGGAGCTAACTTTCCCTCTGGTCCAGAAGTGGTATGTGCCTCTCATTGGTGTGACACAAAGATAAGCCTTTTCGCCAGGTTGATAGACCATATTTTGATGATGACGGTCATACTGACTCTTCTAACGAGACTGAGCAGCCTTAAGATTCTCATGGATAATGCGGACTTCATCTTCAGCATGTTGGATAACATCTGGACCGAAGAGTGATCGTTCCATTGGACAGTGTCTCGGGAATTTCATATGAAGCCAAGTGCAAAGGTTACTTTGGAGTTAAAAGATGTACAGGAGAGTCATATTTCAATCCTGTGGAACTTTGGGTTATGGGACCACCATATGGCCCAAGAGTAGGCAGAGCGACGGCATCTTATACGGTCTTGGTAACAAGACATGTTAGAGGATAGCCTGTAAGATATGTTGGCAACAACGTCGGTACCAAGGGCGGGGAACGAATAGAACCATGTTCCTGCTCGTTGCAACGAGGCAGACCAATAGGCAAGGTTCTCGTCCACCGGCGGCTACCAAAATGTTATCCACAATAGTAATAGGGTCTTACTGATAGAGTTGTATATTGAGGTTATTGCCTAAGTAGGGAATTAACACTTCTTAGATAAGTTATGCCACAACAAAAGTCAAACAGACCAATGGGAAGGAAAATGTGTTCACACACACAAGTTTTAGAGTATACCATTCCCGAAAAAAACATAGAATATGGTATACATGATAGGTCATCAAGTACATAACCATTTTGATAAAAGGGGAAGGAGAATCATGATGTTTACCCATACCATACGGTTTGGTTAATCGATCAAGAACAATTTTAGCATTGCGCTTCTAATGTTCGTGTTGAAATTTGAAGTACCACATCCGTGCTTTGAGGTAGCATCGACATGGTCATCAGATAAAGGTCGGACTTTGGGTACACAAGGGATACATGAGGAACAACTTATAACACAAGTCTTACAATTTCGTCATGGTAAAATGGCTAACCTTACACATGGAAGAAATCATAACAATAGGTCCTTCGGCCAGGTGTGCTGGAGAAGACAACGTCGTAATGGTTTACATAAAGACCGAAGTTATAATTATTGGGGAAAATGTTCCAACCATCATATCTGCCCGAGATCCAAACCTGATTGGTGTCGGGACACCTCAGGCTTAGGAGGCCTGAGAAGAAAATGGGCAAAAAAAATTACGAAATGATGTTGTAAGATTCTCGGAATATGAACTATGGAAGCAGGTTTTGGATCACGAGTTGGATTGTAAGACACATGAACACAATGTCAAAACATCCGTGCCCACGTGGAATTCTTATAACACAATGCAACCGAGTTCCGTTTTGAGAACCATCATCAAAGATATCAAGGACCCTATGTAAGTCTGGATTAGTTCTTATGAAGGAACTTATTTACCTTAATCAAATCAGTCAGTGGCTTGGTGTGCTAAGAGAAGTTATATGAAGTGAAGATAACAAATTTTCAAAACATATAAGACTTTGCACATGCATGAATGATTTGGGATTTCCCGAGAGGAAGCGAAACAGAACTTTTACATATTCACGGCGGCAAGGAAGCACGTGAACCTTGGGAAATACACTTCTTTTATCCAACATATTCTTCATGAGCTAGGCACAAGGTTAATGCTTTCAAGAGTTTCATCGTGGAACATGGAGAAGTTGAGGGTGTGGCTGATGGGCTCAGCAACAATCCCTCAAGATTTTGACACGGGTGAATTTTCAAAATTATAATATCAAGGAGATAGTATTTGTCAGATCAAATGGTATAATGTCGTATGCTCGAGGGAACAACAACAATTAAACATTGGTGAAAGGGTGCACTCAGAAATACTGAATGAGTAGCACGACCAATGCTAGAATGGCGAGTCGACATCCGACACACCAAGAATGAAACTATCAGTCACTAATCTGCAAAACGATAGGGTTGTCAGAAGTACTGGAATCACACCCGAGTTCAATTGTCGGTATTCCAGTTTAAACAACACGGGACCAAGAAATGCATGGTGATGGCGAGAAGTATTACTATATCAAGAATTTTTGAGACGTGTGCAATTCTCATGACATTCTTGACACAAAAGATAGTAACACTCCAAGGTAGATGATTACATAAGCTGAATAGCAAGGAACTTAAGGGACAGCAAAAACATGAACAAGTTTTGGTTGGAGGGAAGGCAAGAAGATTGTCGATGATAACACAGATCATCGGGGGGCAACGATGGTATTTCTCATCATGCATTCGATCAATACCCTAGAAGAGCTCAGAATGCTGATGATGATCACCACGCATTTGTCGAGAAGTTTCATGAAGATGTAATCATTCAGCAACGACATCAAGCAGAGGAATGGTGAAGCTAAAGGTTGTCGGAAACACAGTTAAGACTGCTAGCTCAGAATCAAAATTGCCTTTCAAAACAACCAATATGATGTGGAAAAGCTCGATGTGAGCTTAACGCATAGTTGGAAATGTGTTCCAGATATGGAGAACACAAATAGCTTGGTCAAACTCCAACATGACGATGATGATGTAGCTTAACAACTTGGAATGACATGATCGAGTACAAACTCGTAAGCAAAGAAGATTACTAAGAGTTGTTGGATCGCAATGCGTACTCGATTCAGTTATCGATATCCTTGAGTGTCCAATAACTCAAAACATGAGGAAAACTGGAATTAATGAAAATATCATAGTTGTTGAGGAGCTCACAAGAAGTTATATAGCTCCGGGATATCCTCGAGCTACAAGGAATAATACTCGGAGGTAGATCAACATTAAGGCTTGGACCGATGTATTGATCTGAAGAAGACAAGTACTTTAACTCGTGTGAGAATGAAATCAAGGTAGGACAACATGGTCGGAAGCATGATTGCAAAGTGCCAATTCACGGATACAATATCAAATCATATAATGAATGACTATTGACACGAGAAGGTTCTACGATAGGATCAACGTCGTTTCCATGGGCATGAACACAAAGTTCAAGGTCGACTCCCATTTCAACAATGTATCACCTGACATTTACTCCTCGCCTTTGATGAGGTGGTAGCTTGGAAAGATTATCTGGCAAAACACCAGAAGAGTAAGACTCTTGAAAACTCTTCGGGTCATATTGATTTAGGAAGGCATAGGTTCAACCCATCGGGGCATCTTAGGAACATATACCACAACTTCAAGAGTAATTAACACATGCTTGAAGAGCATGGCTGGCAAGGGCATAGGATAAAACTTATCAAAAGGATAAGACATAATTTACCAATAGCATTATGTATCAGGGGAACATTATCACAAGAAATTTTTTGAATGTAAAGCATGTCGTCAGATAATAACCCAGCAATGAGTCTGGCAGTCCACAAAGGACCTGATGTGAGTATTGGTACTCAACCACAGGGAGGTAGAATGCAAGGCATCGGATTATAGAAAGTCTGAAAATTATCGATACTTAATTACCAAAGGAATTAAGATTTCTAGGTTGGTGTATCATAATCAGATGCTCTGATCAATACAAGTAAGTTGAATGGACTTAGATGGACAACCAACCAAAGTTGATTTGTCGAGAACCAGCTCTGTCTGGAAGGAGGTCTGAGCCGGAAAGATAATTTATGAGTATCAACAGATGATTGTGTGTATTAACACAAAGGTAGAATCAATAATATCACAGGAAATTCACAAAGGAATCTAATGAATGCGGCTAGACATATGGATTTAACCATAATGCAAGAAGGTAAGAAAGGTCATGAACAATAGGCTACTAGGGATTCCGAAAGATCGAATAGTAATTCGAAGAACTTTCGAAAGCCATGACAACTGATGATGGACGAATCCCCGATAAGACAATTCGTCGCATCTCGTAAAACAAGAGCAATTGTAAAAGAAAGTACGGACGACATTTGTATGTCGTCATCCATAAGGGTTGACAAAGGAAGGGAAATCGCAGAAGCGATGCGCAACAGCTCTTGAGAGAACATCGGAGAGTATCTTCGGAGTCTTCTAATGAATCAAGCTATCGTCTATAATGCGGGGCTCTCCGGGAGGAAGTAATTACGAGAACCTAATGTTAGAGTTAGTAAATTCTTTAACCCGAAAGAGAAGAGATAGTAGAACCCAGAGTATAGGAATGGAGTAAAAGATACTAATACCACCCAGTTGAGATGTGGCCCCGTAAGCCACAAGATGAGTGTTAGTAAAGTTTTTCAAATACTAGAATCAACTTCGGCCAAGCAGTTTGTAACATCCAAAAATTATAAATTTTGGAATGTTAGTATAATTATTAGATTGATTGTTTGTTTGTTTGCTGAGTGTTTGAAACTTGTGTGAAATTTGAAACTTTTCGAAACTTTTGAATGAGAGGGAATAAAATGACTTTCCCCTTCTCCGGTGAATTCAAATTCAAGCTTTTAAAAGCAAAGAGAGAAGATGACATGACTTCTTCAACTATAAATAATTTGAACGGAGATATTTGCATTTGAATTCTCTTGCATTTTTATTTGTTTTCTTCGTGCAAGAAATGCCGGGAAATACTTTTTGTCAAATAGAAAAGAGAGGAGGAACATGACCCTCGAACCCACAGGAATTTTGAAAGTTATTTGAACCCTCAAACTTACAGGGTCATTTGAAATTTTTTGCAAAAGGAAATAATGCTTTTAGGGATTTTTGGAAAAACATTTTTTCTGAAGTTTTTTTTTTTGCCGTGGAAAAATGCCCATCATTTATATTTTATTTTTTCTGATAATTATAGTATATAAAAAATCTTTATTCCGAATTGATTTGATTTCCTTTTGAACGTTTTAGTTTCCTAGTTTTGAAAATAGGAATAGAATCACTTTTATTAGGAAATAGGAGCTGGCCCAATTAAGACCCTTCCCTCTTTTGGCCCAGGAAGATCATCTCCTACCTCCATCTCACCCTCACGTCACACAGAAACCTTCCATCCATGGAGAGGAGATCCCCACCTTCAGGATTTGCGAAGCCCTTTCCCTCCTAGCCTCTCCCGTCGCCTCTATAAGAAGCCCCACGTCCTCCTCGTTCCATTCCCGTTGAAACTGCCGCCTCTCCTCGCCTCTAGCTCGTGCACCCCTCGTCGGAGTCGTCACCGGAAAACTCGCCAGAGAACTCCACCACCGTCGGCCTCCTCCACCACTCCTCCCTGCCGAGCCCACCTCACCCCGCCACCACCTCCCCACCCTTCGGCCAGCCTCCTGCACCCCCCTCCGGCGCCCCCTGCTGCCCCTTCTCCACCTCCCCATCTCCATCACCAGCGAGTAGCATCACACCAGCAGTTTTTTCCAACCTCGCCCCCCCTTGCAGCCCTCCCTCCACCTCGCCACCACCCCCTCCCTGGAGCCGCCCCACCCTTCGCCCCCCCTCCACCACTCCCCCCGCCGGCCCCTCCCCCTTCCCCACCGGCACCCCACCTCACCTCGGCCAGTCATAGCCAGCGAGGAAGCAACTCCCAGCCGAGGTAACTTCACCTCTTTCTTTCTTTTTTTACTTGTTTTGTTTTGTTTTAGTTTTAGCCCTTAGATCTTTATTCAATGGTTAGATTAGATCTTAAAATACCTCTTCGGTTTAGATTAGAAAAACCGGCGGTTTTAATTCACTTATTCAATTTAGCCAGCAAGTTTTGTTAGCCTCGGCCGTTTGCTCCAAACATTGCAACAAACACCCCCCCGCAGCCTATCGTAGAGCGCCACGTCTACCCCATTTGTTAGCTAGTCAACTTCAGTTTTTCAAGACCCAAGGCTTACCTGCACAGCCACAAATCATTATGGGCTCTGGCTTGGTTGGACAACGCGGCCACTCTGGACAGGAGGTGCTAGCAGATATAGAAGAACGGTAGGAATGGATGGGCACCGACAGGGATTCAGAGGGACCCGTTGAAAGACCATGTTTTGATCATCCGGTCTTCAAACACCCTGAAGTGCGAGGACATACACGGAGGCGATCAAATCTTGTGGGGAACGTGTGCAAAACTATGCAGAGTACTCAAACCTAATCGATTATCCGTGTCCACGGTCATGGAAAACTTGAGCCAAAGGAACTGAAGTTATCTGGATTTCTCAACACCATTAAATATATTTGATGAGGGTAACTATTGACAACTCGGGTACGAGAACTGGTTGGCGGAACCATCTCGTTAACAACCAATAATGTAGTAACATTTTTGCTTTTAGCCCTCTCTTGTTGTAGGAGAAAAATTTGCTTTACGCTAAAACTTACAACCCCACCTGCCATATATGCATATAGTATAGATGACATTTTACCCCTCTCTTATGTGACTTGCCGGCATATTCAATATGCTGACCTACACGGCTGCAACGTCTTATGTTGCAGATATTTTTCTTCGACGAGTAAGAGTACGATTCAGGGTTACGGTCTACACTCAACTTGCCGTTGGTGTATATTGGGACTCCATTCCCTTGACTGCTTCCGCTGAGATATTTAAGGTATATATCAGTTTTACGCTATTTACATGTGATTGCACTTTGATATATACCTTGATGTACTGTGTGTGCCAGCATACTGATCCAGGGATGGCACAGAAACACAGAGGCTTGACTCGTCTCGAGTCGGGTCTCTACAGAAATGGTATCAAAGCACATGTTGACTGTAGGACGTGACCCCTAGAAATTGAAAATCTCTTAGGAAAGGATCTCTCAAAAAAAATTATTTTCAACAACACCTTTGACTTCTCATCTCTTCTGATTTCATCGAATGTTCCCTCTCACCTCAAATAGTTAGACAATACCCTTACCCCTTCGACCTCATGAAGAATCAACGGAGTTCTTCTTCAAAGTAAAGAGGATTTCACCACGCGTTTGAAGAATTGACGCTACACCAACAGAGGACTCCCAAGACCCGAAGAACTCAAAGACCCTGAAGTGTTCGAAAAATTGTATGACCATTAGAAGTCCAAACCCCTTTTATATACTCACGTTAGATACGATGATTTGTGAGCCATCTTTGGTGTTTTCCGACGGCCACAAATAAAACCAATTCTCAAAAATACTGTTTGTATTGTGTGTATCTCCCTCCCTCTCTTACCCGTCTCATCCCCAAAACCTCAACCCTACCAGATGGAGTTTGAAGCTGGACTTGTAGTCTCTGGACCAATGACCCAGCTGGAGGCTGAAACATGGATTCAGAACATGGAGAACCACTTCGGGAGCAACTTCATCTCAAGGAAGTATGAAGTGGAACACGCTCTCCAGTACTTTACCCAAAGTGCCGCGATATGGTGGAAAATGCATCATGCCATACAAGGATTTAGTGGAGCAGAAAGTTGGGAAGAATTCAAGAAGACTCTGTTAAGATCCCGTCTTATTCAGAAGTGTTATGATAACCCGAAGAACAAGACTTGTGCATGCAAGATCTATGGAGAAATAGGACACACCCAGGAAGAACACACGGATGGATGCACTCATTGTGAAGAAAATCACCCAGCTAAGGAGTGCCCAAGTAGTCAGGTGAGGTGTTTCCTTTGTGAAAGAACCACCCACTACCCAGCTCAGTGTCACATTTACGACAAGGTGCAACAAGTTGTCAAGCAGCAGAAAGATGCAGTGAAGGAAACCCTCAAGAAGAAGATTCTAGAAGAACCGGTGATGAACGAATATATTGAAGACCCTGATGGACAAGGTCTGACCCGATTTTTCTCCAATGCATGCTACTCATGTGGAGAAGAAGGACATTATTCACAGGACTGCACGAAGAGAAGCCAAGAGTATCTGGGATACTTCCCGATGGAAGAAGTGGAGTTTGATCCACTTGAAATAGAAGAACTGGCCAAAATAAAGGAGTCCGGAAAGAAGAAAAAGTACCCTCGGAAGAACAAAATCTCTGCAGACATAGACTTGAGTCATGTCAGGTGTTACAAGTGTATGAAATTTGGCCACCATAAATACATGTGCTCAGGAAGGAAGCCGGGAATCCAAGGAGCAAAAGCAGAAGCTAAGAAGCCTCGAGACTTGTCAGAAATCATTTGTTTTTGTTGCAAGGAAGAAGGACATTTTGCCAGCGGTTTTTCACAAAGGAAGAAAGCTAGAATGGAGTAGTTAAGTTATGTCCATGGCAATAAGTGTAATCTGAAGCACTCTTGTTTTTCATGAGATCATGGAGTGAAATTTTTGTAACAGAAGTCCCTGAGATTGTAATAACATCATGAATAAATGGAATTTAATGTCTCATGATTGTCTATGTTGAAAATGTATGCGTTGTTTCTCTACGAACAAATATCTCTGACCATTTGGAGGATACGAGAAAATATGGTCTATGCAGGCATGAGTATAATTCATTTAAGCGTGGTAGTAATCGGTAAACCCACAGGTTCCATTGAGTAGGAGTGTACCATAATTGCCAAGGAGACACATACATTCCTCTGAGTACCTATTTACTGACACCTGCAGATGACAACTCTCTATGAGTCATTCCTCAAGGGCCCAGAAACGATCATGACCCTGACCAGTGATCATGATTACCCGAAAATCCTGAAGGACATGATGAAGCACATTCACCTTGAAGGACATGCAGTCTACAAAGGCTACCCATTCATGGAAAATGGAGTGGAACTTTGGTACGTGGAAGTACACCTCCACCATGTGAAAGGAGTTTGTCCAAAGACTATGGGGCAATACTTTTTCATTTCACATGTACCACGAGCAACCTTCTTTGATGCGGTTCGTGAAGCTGCCATGGAAGCCATACGTCAGCTCGGAGAAATACTTGAAGCAAGACTCCGTCATACCCAGGAATACCTGAGTGAAGTACGTGCGGAGATGAAGGAGATGAAGCTAATCGCCACCATGATGAAGCAAAAGATAGATGATTTCAAGGAGCACCTCGGAAAGTTCCAGTGGAACTAAAGTACCTCCAAGAGAGGCAGATGAATAAAGTTGGCAGAAATGCTCGACCATACCGAACGATGTGGATGGCAGCATTTGTAATAGAGTACCTTTGAATTGGAGTTTTTGAGGAGAAATTAAGGATGTAATAAAGGATTGATTATGAAATGCATATGATTTATGGAAGAAGCTATGATGGATCAGCAAATGTTTTCTTAGGAGCATACGAAAACCTGAGAGTTGTGAAGATACGATAGATGTTTCGTTCAGCTTGCAGAAACAATGGATTATCCGAACTTCGTTCGTGGACAAGAGAAATTCTGCAACGCTTGTGAGGATGCCCAAGTGTTAGAATGCAAGATTCGCTAAACCTTATACAGAGAAATGATTTGGGTGCGGAATGGATTGATCACCATGACGACTTACTCTTATCATTTATCTTTCTATTCGGAATGGTAAATCTGAGAGACTTACCCATATAGAGAGACGACGTTCTTTGAAGCTTTTGTTTAAGCCTTAGAATGGTACAAGGAAAGCCCATGTACATGGCATTTGTTGTCACGCGTAGGAAATTTTACGGTGAGGATGAAACCAAGACCCCTCTCTCTGCAGGATAACCACAAATGGTAGAGCACCATGAGAACCATCGATACGTTATTTAGAATTGACCACGAGACTGTCAGTTAAGAAGATCCAGTAACGGAAGAAGCTTATATCAACGAGAGAGCATCACCAAAGGATTTAATATGAAGACTGTGCGATGTCAGTTGCCAGAAACCCCGAGGATCGTTAAAGCATTTTGAGGGACCAGTATCTTTCATTTTAAGTGTGGTAGCATCCCACCTTGCCAGAGATTGGATTTGTTAGAAGACCCCCAAACCCTAACCTTTCTTCCTAGCCTCTTCGAATCTCGAGGACGAGATTCATTTTAAGTGTGGTAGTTTGTAACGTCCCAAAATTATAAATTTTGGAATGTTAATATAATTATTAGATTGATTGTTTTTGCTGAGTGTTTGAAACTTGTGTGAAATTTGAAACTTTTCGAAACTTTTGAATGAGAGGGAATAAAATGACTTTCCCCTTCTCCGTGAATTCAAATTCAAGCTTTTAAAAGCAAAGAGAGAAGATGACATGACTTCTTCAACTATAAATAATTTGAATGGAGATATTTGCATTTGAATTCTCTTGCATTTTTATTTGTTTTCTTCGTGCAAGAAATGCCGGGAAATATTTTCTGTCAAACAGAAAAGAGAGGAGGAACATGACCCTCGAACCCACGGGAATTTTGAAAGTTATTTGAACCCTCAAACTTAGAGGGTCATTTGAAATTTTTTGCAAAAGGAAATAATGCTTTTAGGGATTTTTGGAAAAACATTTTTTCTGAAGTTTTTATTTTTGCCGTGGAAAAATGCCCATCATTTATATTTTATTTTTTCTGATAATTTTAGTATATAAAAACTCTTTATTCCGAATTGATTTGATTTCCTTTTTAACGTTTTAGTTTCCTAGTTTTGAAAATAGGAATAGAATCACTTTTATTAGGAAATAGGAGCTGGCCCAATTAAGACCCTTCCCTATTTTGGCCCAGGAAGATCATCTCCTACCTCCATCTCTCCCTCACGTCACACAGAAACCTTCCATCCATGGAGAGGAGATCCCCACCTCCGGGATTCGCGAAGCCCTTTCCCTCCTAGCCTCTCCCGTCGCCTCTATAAGAAGCCCCACGTCCTCCTCGTTCCATTCCCGTTGAAACCGCCGCCTCTCCTCGCCTCTAGCTCGCGCACCCCTCGCGGGAGTCGTCACCGGAAAACTCGCCAGAGAACTCCACCACCGTCGGCTTCCTCCACCACTCCTCCCTGCCGAGCCCACCTCACCCCGCCACCAGCTCCCCACCCTTCGGCCACCCTCCTGCACCCCCCTCCACCGCCCCCTGCCGCCCCTTCTCCACCTCCCCATCTCCATCACCAGCGAGCAGCAGCACACCAGCAGTTTTTTCCCACCTCGCCCCCCCCCCCGTTGCAGCCCTCCCTCCACCTCGCCAGCACCCCCTCCCTGGAGCCGCCCCACCCTTCACCCCCCCTCCACCACTCCCCCCCCCCCCGCCGGCCCCTCCCCCTTCCCCACCGGCACCCCACCTCAACTCGGCCAGCCATAGCCAGCGAGGAAGCAACTCCCAGCCAAGGTAACTTCCCCTCTTTCTCTCTTTTTTTACTTGTTTTGTTTTGTTTTAGTTTTAGCCCTTAGATCTTTATTCAATGGTTAGATTAGATCTTAAAATACCTCTTCGGTTTAGATTAGAAAAACCGGCGGTTTTAATTCACTTATTCAATTTAGCCAGCAAGTTTTGTTAGCCTCGGCCGTTTGCTCCAAACATTGCAACAAACACCCCCCCGCAGCCTATCGTAGCGCGCCACGTCTACCCCATTTGGTAGCTAGTCAACTTCAGTTTTTCTGTCTAAATTGCAAAAACAGAAAGTTTCTGTTTTGTTTTGGCCACAACTTTTGATCCCGGAGTCCAATGGTAGTGATTCGTTTTCCAGTAGCTCACAAATTTCCTGTAGTTTTTAAAAACATATAATTGTTCTATGTTTGAAATTTTAAAATATAAGTTAGATCAGATTTAGTTTAAACCTTGTTTTGCCTATTCCAGGAGTTTAAAAGTAGATTTTAATTTGATTCCTTTTGGTACTGATCACTAGTGATCTTATTTATCAGTGGTAAACATTTCAGATTTGTTTGAGTATTTTAGCTCACTGTTTCATGTGAAACAATTTCTGTTTCACCTCTTTTAGGATTTCGGCTAATTCCGTTTCTACTTTTGTTTTAAAATATTTTATTTATTATTTCAGAAAGATTATTATGTTTTGTTTATTTTTGTTAACAGTAGTTTTGCAACAAGTTTTATTTTTTATTTATTTGCTTTCATGAAATCAATTCTAGTTCCTTAGTAACTTGCAATTGGTTTCCGCATTGTTTCAAATCCCGTTTGGGAATACTTTCAAGTAGTTTTGTGAAAAATACTTTATTTTATCTTAGTTAGATTTATATCTTAGTTCCTTGCTATTATTTTCTGTTAGACAAAAACTAGTTAGTGTTTGATGTAGAAGAAGACTCCTAGCTTTAGTGAAGTTTCTTTCGGATTTCTTATTCGCTCTCTCTTTTGTTTTGATTGTTAGAATGATTGCTAGAATGAGTGCTTATGTGAATGATATGTTGTTATATAGATTTCATCGGAGAGTGACGAGTAGTCTATCAAGTTATTTTCTCGAGAAATTATTCTTCGTCAACATCACAGGCAAGTCACTTTGCTCATACTTTCACCTATGTTTTATGCATCGTAGTTCTACCATCTTATGCCCAATTGCATGCTGCTTAGGTACTTGGAAACTTTAGTATAAGTTGTAGTATCATGTGGTGGGCACACAACAACCCCGATACTTGGCCCCGGGACGACAATTTCTTAATGCTATGCTTGAGTAGACGGGTTTTCGGTTGAGTGTATATCACGAGTGATGCGAGGTTGATTAAATAATCAAGACTGGTTAAGATAAGATTTTCAAGACCTCGGACGCAATGCAACTCTGGGTGAAGGACGGTTGATCGGCTCCCTGGAGAACCCAGTGGATTCCCGGGATGCTGGGGACGGCCATGACATCCTGCAGAAAGCTTCACCCAGGCTCAAAGAGACGGACGGATATTTTCAAGACCCAAGGATTACCTGCACAGCCACAAGTCATTATGGGCTCTGACTTGGTTGGACAACGCGGCAACTCTGGACAGGTGGTGCTAGCAGATGTAGAAGAACGGTAGGAATGGATGGGCACCGACAGGGATTCAGAGGGACCCGCTGAAAGACCATGTTTTGATCATCCGGTCTTCAAACACCCTGAAGTGCAAGGACATACACGGAGGCGATCAAATCTTGTGGGGAACGTGTGCAAAACTTTGCAGAGTACTCAAACCTAATCGATTAGCCGTGTCCACGGTCATGGACAACTTGAGCCAAAGGAACTGAAGTTATCTGGATTTCTCAACACCATTAAATATATTTGATGAGGGTAACTATTGACAACTCGGGTACGAGAACTGGTTGGCGGAACCATCTCGTTAACAACCAACAATGTAGTAACATTTTTGCTTTTAGCCCTCTCTTGTTGTAGGAGAAAAATTTGCTTTACGCTAAAACTTACAACCCCACCTGCCATATATGCATATAGTATAGATGACATTTTACCCCTCTCTTATGTGACTTGCCGGCATATTCAATATGCTGACCTACACGGCTGCAACGTCTTATGTTGCAGATATTTTTCTTCGACGAGTAAGAGTACGATTCAGGGTTACGTTCTACACTCAACTTGCCGTTGGTGTTTATTGGGACTCCACTCCCTTGACTGCTTCCGCTGAGATATTTAAGGTATATATCAGTTTTACGCTATTTACATGTGATTGCACTTTGATATATACCTTGATGTACTATGTGTGCCAGCATACTGATCCAGGGATGGCACAGAAAAACAGAGGCTTGACTCGTCTCGAGTCGGGTCGCTACATAGTTGGAAAGGGGGATACCTACAGGTAGTCGGCTATGATACCAACTTGTGATGCCCTCGGTTTAATCATACGCTAATCATACACGCAAATGCATACGATCAAACTCAGGGACTCATGGAAAGATATGACAACACAACCCTAGACACAAATAAAACATACAAGCTTCATATTACAAGCCAGGGGCCTCGAGGGCTAGAATACGGAAGATCGAAAAACGCACGAGTCAGCGGAAGCAACAATATCTGAGTACACACATTAAACATGGGGTGCCTTAGAGAAGGCTAGCACAAAAGATACACGATCGAACGAGGCCAGGCCTAATGCCTGGGAACCTCCTAACTACTCCTGGTCTTCAGCGGCCTCCACGTAGTAGTATGCACCGTCAGGGTAGCAGTCATCGTCGGCGGGATACTCCATCTCCTGGTCTCCATCATCTGGTCGCAGCAACGGATCAAGGAGCAAAGGGGGAGCAAAGCAACGGTGAGTACTCATCCAAAGTACTCACAAGACTTATATCAGAACTAAGCTAAGTATGCATCACTATCAAAGAAGGGGTTTATATGTGGACTCACTGCAACAATGCGAGAATAGAGAGAGAAGGCCTAGTCCTATCAAAGACTAGCATCTTCACGGTCTTGCAGCAACAGACGAGAGTAGAACAGGGAACACAAATAATAATCATATTGTTACAGCAATATTAATATGAGGTCACGCCCAGAGATCCTACTCCCTGCGAGGAAGCAATCCCAGGGCAACTAATTCCAGTTAAGTAACACTTGTAGTTGTATAAGATCAGGGCACAACATATCCCCCGTCACGCTCGATAACACTCTGACCGGACACACTTTTCTTGGTCATGCCCGGCCTCGTAATATCGACACATCGCAGCCACACCTAAGCTCAACATAGAGGCCAGCCCGCCGGTCTAACTCTTAAGCACAAAGGGGTCGTGGGCCCACTTGCCCTCCGCACTCCTGCACGATGCGTGGGCGGCCGATGTCAGTCCTAGCACCCCTTAATCACAAGCGCGATGCATCTCGGGACCACTCGGGCGCGCGCCGCTCCATCGCTGACGTCTGAAGAGCTTCGGCTGATACCACGATGTCGAGTACCCATAATTCTTCCCACGCAAATGGTTAGTGCGTAATAATGCCTTCCGACCAACCCAGATCAAATACCCAAATCCATTACCATTTTAATTAATTCATCGACACATCCACGCGGGAATCCACCCGCCTAACATATATTCATCAAAGATCCCAGTAACATGGTGAAGTAACTGTTTGGTTGTAACATCACGGGGATCCGAGGCATCAGCCTTGTTGGATCCCAAATGATGTAACCGTCAAGGTGGACTTAGAGGAATCACCCTTGAGGGTCCCACACTCGAGGGGTTGCACGACAGAGACATCATCGGGAGTGGTGAAGGAGGAGTCACCCTCAATAACCACGACCGACTAGCTGCACTACATAGATATCATCATGAGTACTTCGCGAGGTGTCACCCTCGGTACCCGATAGTATCTCTGTAGCATCGTACAACCAAGGGGGGTGTAAGTGTTGTGTCGGGTCTGGCTCGTCGATCAGGGATCAAGACTTGATGACAAAGCAAGGCAACTGGACTAAGGGGGTCATAGGGGATGACTGCTCCACCTATACTAAGAAGATTAAAAGTACAGTGCTGAAAGTAGCAGTTCATGAAAATTAATCCATGCATCAGATATAGGAGCTAACTACGACAGTAGCAAAATTCTAATGCAAGCAGGAGGAAGAAAGAGATAGGCGATATAGGGATGATCAAGGGGGGTTTGCTTGCATGGTTGCTCTGCAGACAAAATGGATCCTCGACCAGGAAGTAGTCGATCACCGGATCATCATCAGTCTCGGGATCTACCACAAAAGAAGTAACAGAGGGGAAACAAAATAAATAACAGAGCAATCAAACGCATTACAAAGCATGACAAGGTAATACACTGAGCTAAGGGTGACCTAAAGCAGTAACATTCGTCATAGACGGATCGGGAAAATATGAGATGATATTTCCCGGGTCTCTGGCTACTACCGGGCAGACGAAAAACTATGTAAAAAATCCACGTTTTCTATGCTAGGGACGCGTGAGAGACGAATGGACCACGTATCCGGGTTCGTCTCGTCCTACTGATCAACTATCATATTGAAAATATTTTCATCTGAGATACAGTTTATTTTATATTAATTTTCAAAGTTTTATTAATATTTAGGAATTAAAAACATATTTAATTAATTTAATTAAATGCTATTATGACAACAACATGATGCCATCAGCAGTTGAGTGGTCAAACTGACCAGTGGGCCCATGTCGTCATTGACACGGGTTAATTAAGTTTAATTAATTTTAAACAAATTAGTTAGGGGGGTTGGACCCACATGTCATACAAAGAGGGTTTAACAAGGATTTTGAATAGTTTAAATTGGATTAAATAGTAGAGGGTCCCACGTGTCATAATCTCAGAGGACAAAATAATTAGTTAATTAATGTAGTTAGACTAACCATTCTAATCAGGGATAAATTAAGCTATTAGTCAATAAATAATTTCTCCAATGATTTAGTTATCACTATTATTTTAATTATTCATTTAATATTTTATATATATCATTATTTATATTGTTTTATTACATTTTTACATTTTCTCATTTTTTCTACAAGGGTGTGGGCCTCCTATGTCATCCACTATCACGGGTGGGATTAGCCACAAAATACCTAAAACACAGGGTTTATAACCACTAGGCAGTGGCCATTACGCCTAAACGAAACGACCGGCCAGCACAGCCAGCGTGCACGCGCACACGGTAGCACTGCTGCCGAGCGTGGCCCGGGAAATCACCGTCCGATGCAGGGGGTTGGCAGCGAGCGCGCGTGTGTCGGGGAGGCGACGTGATGCCGGCGGGAAGGGCCAGTGACAACGGGGCGGCGCGGGTCATTGGGGAGGAGCCGGCTTCAGGTGCCCGATGGGGAGGGCGCTGGTGGTAGGGTTCTTCGGGGTCAGGGTGGCGCGGGAGGTGCGGGGGCTGGCGCGGGAGAGCTCTGGTGGGGAAGGAGGAGCTCCGACGTGAAGGTGGCCGGAGGCTGGTGCGGCTAGTGACCCAGGTGGTGGAGGGGCGACGCGGGGTGCCGGCACTTTCGCGGGGTGCCGACAGCATCGCGGCGTGGGTGCGCTGGATCTGCGCCGAGAGAGAGGGAGGGCGCGGGGACGAGGCACCAGGCAGGAGGGCGAAGGGAGGGAGCCGGTCCGGTGGCAGCTGGAACATGAACAAAGGAGAGCTGAGGTGGGGGCGTGATGACCCACAAGTATAGGGGATCTATAATAGTCCTTTCGATAAGAGTGTCGAACCCAACGAGTAGCAGAAGGATCTGACAAGTGGTTTTCAGCAAGGTAATATCTGCAAGCGCTGAAATTATCGGTAACAAGTAATTGTGTGGAAAGATGATTCGTAGCAAGTAGCAAGTAACAATGGCAACAAAGGTGCATCAAAGTGGCCCAATCCCTTTTGTACCAAGGGACAAGCATGGACAAACTCTTATAGGAGGTAAAATGCTCCCGAGGACACATGGAAAATTCAGTCAAGCAAGTTTCCATCATGTTCATATGATTCGCGTTCGCTACTTTGATAGTTTGAGATGTGGGTGGACCGGCGCTTGGGTACTGCCCTTACTTGGACAAGCATCCCACTTATGATTAACCCCTCTCGCAAGCATCCGCAACTACGAAAGAAGAATTAATACAAAGTCTAACCATATCATTAAACTAGTGGATCCAAATCAACCCCTTACGAAGCAACGCATAAACTAGGGTTTAAGCTTCTGTCACTCTAGCAACCCATCATCTACTTACTACTTCCCAATGCCTTCCTCTAGGCCCAAATAATGGTCAAGTGTTATGTAGTCGACGTTCACATAACACCACTAGAGGAAAAACAACATACAACACATCAAATTATCGAACGAATACCAAATTCACATGACTACTTATAGCAAGACTTATCCCATGTCCTCAGGAACAAAAGTGACTACTCACAACGCATAATCATATTCATGAGCAGAGAGGTAATGAGTATCATCAAGGATCTGAACATATAATCTTCCACCAAGTAATCCAACTAGCATCAACTACAAAGATTAATTAACACTACTAGCAACCTTACAAGTACCAATCGGAGTTGCGAGACGGAGATTGGTTACAAGAGATGAATTAGGGTTTGGAGATGAGATGGTGCTGATGAAGATGTCGATGGTGACGAGTCCCCTCCGATGAGAGGAGTGTTGGTGATGACGATGGCGACGATTTCCCCCTTCGGGAGGGAAGTTTCCCCGGCAGGATCGTCCAGGCGGAGCTCTAGATTGGTTCTGCTCAAGTTCCGCCTCGTGGCGGCGGCGAATCCTCCGAAAAGCCTCCTCTTGATTTTTTTATGGAACGAAACCCTTCTTGTAGCAAAAGAGGGGGCCAGAGGTCCAAGTGGGAGCCCACAAGCCCCCTAGGCGCGGCCAGGGGGAGGCCACGCCTAGCAGGCTTGTGGCCTCCTGCTAGCTCCCCTCTGGTACTTCTTCGGCCCAATTTTTTTATAAATCCCAAAAAAATCCTCGTTGATTTTCACGGCTTTTGGAGTTGCGTAGAATAGGTATCTCAAACTTTCTCCTTTTTCTGGCCAGAATTCCACCTGTCGGCATTCTCCCTCTTTATGTAAACCTTGCAAAATAAGAGAGAAAAGGCATAAGTATTGTACCGTGAAGTGTAGTAACGGCCCAAAAAGCGATAAATATCAACATGAAAGCATGATGCAAAATGGACGTATCAACTCCCCCAAGCTTAGACCTCGCTTGTCCTCAAGCAAAAGCCGAGATCAATAAATATGCCCACATGTTTAGAGAGAGCAATGTCGACAAAACAAGATACGAACATGCAGGCATCATGGTCATAATCAGAACAGCAATACCAAAATATAATCTCTCATGCTAAAGTGATAATTCCTTCACAGAGTAAAGTATGGATCAAGAACCTTACCGATAATTAACAACCGATAGCCTTTAGTCATTGAAGCAATTTTAATTTATCACAACATCGGAAATAGTCAAATAAGAGCTTGTAAAGCAAATCCACATACTCGATCATCCTTTTGTCTTCTACAATTGCTACAACTCACGTGGTACTCATGAGATCAAAGTTTCAGTCGGACAAAGAGAAAGATAGGGGTTTATAGTTTCGCATCCCAACCATTTACCTCAAGGGTAATGTCAACAATAATAATTCATGAATGCTTACCTCCAAGTTGACATATGAATATAGATCTTTCCCTAGCATATGACGTTAGCCAAGATAAAGGCGGAATAAGGAATTAGTGTGGATCACCATGACTCTTTCAAGGGAAAAAAGTAAAGGTACAAGATAGGCCCTTCGCAGAGGGAAGCAGAGGTTGTCATGCGCTTTTGAGGTTTGGATGTGCGACCTCTTAGTATAAAGGAACATCACTTTATATTGCCTCTTGTGATAAAGAACTTTATTGTGCAGTCTGTCGCTTTTATGTCTTCCTCATCACAGGTTCGTACAAAGCTTATTTTCCACACACTAATAGATCATACATATTAGGGAGCAATTTTTATTGCTTGCACCGATGACAACTTACTTGAGGGATCTTATTCAATCCATAGGTAGGTATGGTGGACTCTCATGGCAAAACTTGGTTTGAATGTTTATGGATGCACAAGTAGTAGTTTAGTGAGTGTTCACAATCATAGATGGTGTCCAAGATGATATATTTATATGTGAACCTCTCCTTCTTTATCACTTCCTATTAATTGCAACAATGACCAAGGTCTACGTTTGTCTACCCTCAACAAGTTTCAATCAACATTCTTTTTATATGTGAAGCCATCACTTCCCATAAGATCATTACATGGTTTTTCATGCTTTTACTCTTTTCTCATTCTCTTGATCATGGCATGAGGCAAGGCCCTCTAACTAATACACTCTTTATTATATGGCTCACGAGCTCGAATACATAGGGGGTGACACAAACAAAACTCAAGCCTAAAACACTAAGGACTTTAATCTACTAGAGAAAAATAAAACCGAAAAGGAACGAACTAAGAAAAGGTAAAGGCAAAAGATGTGATGGTGATACGATACTGATACGTCCATTTTGCATCATGCTTTCATGTTGATATTTATTCCTTTTTGGGCTGTTATACTACTTGTGGTACCATATTTATGCCTTTTCTCTCTTATTTTGCAAGGTTTATTTGAAGAGGGAGAATCAGGCAGCTCGAATTCTGGACTGGAAAAGGAGCAAATCCTAGTCCACTATTCTGCACATCTCCAAATGCCCTGAAAAGTTACGTGGATTTTTTTTGGATTATATAAAAAATACTTGGCGAAAGAACTACCGGAGGGGAGCTACCAGGGCGCCACAAGCCCTGACACCGCCACCCCCTGGTGGCAGAGTGGGGGCTTGTGGGCTCCCAGACGGCCCACTAGCCCCCCTCTTTTGCTATATGAAGCGTCTTGGTCCAGAAAAAAGCAGAAGGGAGATTTTTCGTGGTTTCGCCGCCGCCACGAGGCAGAACTTGAGCAGATCCAATCTAGAGCTCCGGCAGGACGATACTGCCGGGGAAACTTCCCTCCCGGAGGTATATCCTGTCATTATTAGTGCCCTCCTCTCAGAGCACGAAGAGAAGAAGTTAGTAAAGACTCTGAGGAAGCACCGCGCTGCTATTGGATATACTCTTGATGATCTTAAGGGTATTAGTCCTACTCTATGTCAGCACAAGATTAAAACCGATCCTGAATTTAAACCAGTTGATGATCATCAAAGGAGAATAAATCCTAAGATGAAAGAGGTCATTAGAAAAGAAATATTAAAGCTTCTGGAAGCAGGAATCATTTATCATGTCGCTCATAGTGATTGGGTAAGTCCAGTACATTGCGTACCTAAGAAGGGAGGTATCACCGTCGTTCCTAATGATAAGGATGAACTAATCCCACAAAGGATTATTACCGGCTATAGAATGGTGATAGACTTCTCGAAACTGAACAAGGCAACCAGGAAAGATCATTATCCTTTGCCGTTTATCGACCAAATGCTAGAAAGGCTATCATTTACACACACTTCTGCTTTCTAGACGGTTATTCAGGTTTCTTGCAAATACCTGTTGCACAATCTGATCAGGAGAAAACCATGTTCACCTGCCCTTTCGGTACCTTTGCCTATAGACGTATGCCTTTTGGCTTATGTAACGCACCTGCCACCTTTCAAAGATGTATGATGGCTATATTCTCTGACTTTTGTGAAAAGATTGTCGAGGTTTTCATGGATGACTTCTCCATTTATGGGTCTTCGTTTGATGATTGCCTCAGCAACCTTGATCGAGTCTTACAGAGATGTGAAGAAACCAACCTCGTCTTGAATTGGGAGAAGTGCCACTTTATGGTTAATGAAGGTATCGTCTTAGGACACAAAATCTCTGAAAGAGGCATTGAAGTTGTTAAGGCTAAGGTTGATGCAATTGAGAAAATGCCTTGGTCCACAGATATCAGAGGTATACGAAGTTTCCTAGGTCATGCTGGTTTCTATAGAAGGTTCATTAAAGACTTCTCTAAGATTCCTAGGCCTCTTACCAACCTCTTGCAGAAGGATGTTCCTTTTGTTTTTGATGAGGATTGTGAGGAAGCCTTCGAAATACTTAAGAAGGCTTTGATAACCACACCTATTGTTCAACCACGTGACTGGAACTTGCCCTTTGAAATCATGTGCGACGCTAGTGATTATGCTGTTGGTGCTGATCTAGGACAAAGAGTTGACAAGAAGTTGAATGTCATTCACTACGCTAGTAAAACTCTAGACAGCGCCCAAAGAAACTATGCCACTACGGAGAAGGAATTTTAAGCAGTCGTGTTTGCATGTGAAAACTTCAGATCTTACATAGTTGACTCCAAAGTCACTATTCACTCTGATCATGCTGCTATTAAGTACCTCATGGAGAAGGAGGACGCTAAGCCTAGGCTGATCAGATGGGTTCTCCTGCTACAGGAATTTGATTTGCACGTCGTTGACCGAAAGGGTGCTGATAACCATGTAGCAGATAACTTGTCTAGGCTAGAGAATGTCCTTGATGACCCACTACCTATTGATGACAGCTTTCCTGATGAGCAATTAAATGTCATCCTCACTTCACATACTGCACCGTGGTATGCAGATTATGCAAACTATATTGTAGCCAAATACATACCACCCAGTTTCACCTATCAGCAAAAGAAGAAATTCTTCTTTGATTTGAGACACTACTTTTGGGATGATCCTCACCTTTATAAGGAAGGAGTAGATGGTGTTATTTGACGTTGTGTGCCTGAACATGAACAGGGACAGATCTTGCAGAAGTTTCATTCCGAAGCCTACGGAGGACACCACGCTGGAGATAGAACTGCCCATAAGGTATTGCAATCATGTTTCTATTGGCCCACTCTCTTCAAGGATGCTCGTAAGTTTGTCTTGTCTTGTGACGAATGCCAAAGAATAGGGAACATCAGTAAGCGCCAGGAGATGCCTATGAGCTATTCACTTGTCATTGAACCATTTCATGTCTGGGGCTTTGATTATATGGGACCCTTCCCGAGTTCCAATGGCTACACTCACATCTTAGTTGCTGTGGATTACGTCACTAAGTGGGTAGAGGCTATCTCCACTACAAATGCTGATAACCACACCTCTATTAAGATGATTAAAGAAGTCATATTCCTAAGATTTGGAGTCCCTAGATACTTGATGACTGATGGCGGTTCACACTTCATTCATGGTGTTTTCCGCAAGATGCTAGCTAAGTATGATGACAACCATAGAGTTGCATCTCCTTATCATCCTCAGTCTAGTGGTCAAGTGGAGTTGAGTAATAGGGAGATCAAGTTGATCCTACAAAAGACCGTCAATAGATCTCGAAAGAACTGGTCTAGCAAACTTTACGATGCATTATGGGCTTATAGGACTGCTTATAAGAATCCCATGGGAATGTCACCATATAAAATGGTTTATGGTATGGCCTGTCATTTACCTCTTGAGCTGGAACACAAAGCTTATTGGGCAATCAAAGAGCTCAACTTTGATTTCAAACTTGCCAGTGAGAAGCGGTTGTTTGATATCAGCTCGTTAGATGAATGGAGAGCCCAAGCATATGAGAATGCCAGGTTGTTCAAGGAAAAGGTTAAGAGATGACACGACAAACGAATATAGAAACGAGAGTTCAATGTAGGTGATTATGTCCTGCTATACAATTCTCGTTTGAGATTCTTTGCGGGCAGGCTTCTCTCTAAATGGGAAGGTCCCTATGTTATCGAGGAAGTATATCATTCCGGTGCCATCAAAATCAATAACACGGAAGGAAATTTTTCTAGAGTGGTAAATGGGCAAAGAATCAAGCATTACATCTCTCGTACTCCCATAAATGTTGAGACCAATATCATCAATGTCATAACTCCAGAGGAGTACATAAGGGATGTTTATCAACCTGTTTTAGACCTTGAAAACGAAGATGTATCTGTTTCGGTAAGAAATTGGACTCCAATGCTTTTCCAATAGGAAATTTCTTCTGTTTTGGAATTTTTGGAAAACTAGAAAAATAAAAAGCAGTCCGGAGAGCGAACGAGGCGGCCACAAGCCCTGCCACCGCCCCTACCCCCCTGGTGGCGGAGGGCAAGCTTGTGAGCACCTCGTGTGCCTCCCGGACTCCGTTTTCTTGCGGAGGACTCCTTCTGGCCCAGAAAAAATCAATATATAGTCGCCCGATGGTTTTGATCTCCTTATCGCGTAGTTTTCCTCTGTTTTCATTTCGAGCCTGTTTCTGTGACAGATCTAGATCATCATGACTTCCCCAAACGCTCCTAAGGACAAGATCTTCGAGAAGGTCATCAATCCCTACCTCACGGAAGTGCTGAAACACCCTCAATCTATCAAGATGAGCGAGGGGATGTTGCACATCCGTGATGTTGAGGGGCCTAAGAAGACCGGAAGCGTGGAGACGAGGCTCAAAGCAATGGAGCAACAAGTCTTCAAGTGCCAAGGGATGGTGGAGTGTGGACTCAATACCAACCACACGATGATCACGGAGTTCACTAGCAATCACAAGATGGATGCCATTGATATTGGGAAACACCTCTCCAGGCTCTATGACAGGGTTGATCAACTTTAGGGCCAGATCTATGACTTGCAGAACCAAAACTATGAGTACTAGTCGTCAACCCGTGCATCCGCACGGGCTAGCCTACAAAAGTTAGTGTGTATTAAGAATTTGCTTTCTTGGTTAATTGAAATTTATTAGGTGGCCTCCGTGGACCTCCTTTCGACATACTTTGATCTTAGATATTTCTTAAATTGAGTGTGCATTACTGTATTAAGATGTTGATAGTCTTTCCAATAAACGCGGTGAAAGTTTAGAATGTTTGAGTTAAGATGATATTAACATGGGAAGTAAAATAGAAATGAGTGATTACTTATTTGATAGTTTTTTTGTTCACTAAATGATTTGGTGTCTCTATAATAAATAACTTACATGCTTAGTAATATCTCATGTAAATATCTTCATGTAATAGCTTGCTTTACAATAATCATTATCCTACACTTTGTTGGATAAATTCTGCTAACAAATGGCAGACCCATATAGTTTGGGGTAATATTATAAATTCCACAAACTAATTAGCATTAAAAAACTGAACATAAAAAGGACATACTTGTTAAATACGCACTATGCAGTTTAGCTTTCTAGAATTCTCACAGTTACAAAATAAGTTTTTCTTCTCCAGCACTATGCAAGTTGTCGTACACATGACTTCTCTCCAGCTTGCATGTACACAATTATCTATATATGCAGCATAATAAGAAAGGTGAATGTAATTCTAAGGAAGTCGTAACATTGATTTTTGATTTCCCTGGTTCTTGGGATGTCCAAATCCCCCATTAAGTCGAAAATTAAAATTACATATTAATAGATAAATTTACATAGTATATTTTCCTACCTTTCACAATTAATGTGCATCTACCAAACTGTATGAAAAATGTTCATCAATTTGGTTAGTCCAATCTTCTTCGGACACCTGGTTCGGAACTTAGTATCTTAAATCATGTAAATTTCATGACTTGCATATGTTCCATTGATGTCTTATAATTGAAGATTTTTTAATATATTTCCAAAGGTGTAAATTATCTTCACAATTACATTTTACATATTTTCACTATACGAAGAACCATGATGCTTACCTTAAACTTTGGCCCCGTCCAAAAGATTTAGTATGCTTTCACTTTTGCCCACAATGAAAGTAGTTGCCAATGAAATCTAAATATTTGTAATCATGTCTACCATCATTCTTGCATCTGTGATCTAAAATTGTCTACCGTGTGCTTTTTACAACAACACATGTCATGGTATCTTGTACTCTTGCGGTAGTCATATGATGAGCTGGTAATACATATTTCCAACTATATATATTAAAATGCATACACATTAAATAGTCTAATGTGGTATAGTTGGCAAGTCGTGTTCTCAGCTTCCTTGTCCAGATTAACACAACTGTAGTTTTTTTAGAACAATGAGTTGAAGATCACACAACTTCAATGTTATCCTTCTATTTCACTTGATCTTGTATACATCCAGTTTTAAAAATTCTAGTAGAAAATTTGGTCAAAATGTAACAAACCCCATATCAAACCTATTGTCTGCAATTGGACAGGCTACTTCTAGGCTCTGAATCATGACTTGATGCACATCGACTATCTTAGAGGCGTAGATCAGTATGTCTGAAACAACCAATTCTCCACGTTTTCGTACGACTTTGTCTCTATGTACGTCAAGGTCAAGGAAGCTGAGGTCCTCATCATTGTGGCAAATTGATTGTATAGGTTAGTAATGTAGAAGAAAATTACATAAGAATTCTGGTGGGTTCAAACTTTTGAAAAGAGAATAAGAAATAACCTACGGTAGATTGAATACATGACAATCAAACCAAGTTCTGAAGGAGAACATATCATGTACAAATACTGCTTTTCCTATTCAGAATTTTCATCTATGTTAGATTTTTTATCATGCATATACGCTGCCACAAATCCATCTCTTCATGACATTATTCAGTTTCACCATTGCTGCACGAATTTTGCATGGATTCCAATTCCATGTGGTGGGAAACATAAATGTCAAAGTGGAAGATACATAGATCAGAAGAAAGATATGATTATATAATGCACCAATCAATACTAAAGTATGTGTGGCGGACGTCCTAGTTGTTAATCACGTTTGACATCTGTAGAATGCATTATGCATGTATAAATGACATGCATGATATTTATACTACAAACATGGACGTGAGCCTGGGATTGAAGCTGCATCTAGGATGCCACACATCCTGTTGCGAGCGAGATGGGGCTATTCCTGCCCGAACGCTTATCAACCGACGCAACGTAAGAGAAATGGAGATCCAGTAACTCTCACCGATAAAGCTTGAAGGCATGTGATATTTGAGATTAGACAATAGATGGGGGATTAATTACAACTACAGAGGTAGACACCAAAAGTTTTTAATTTAAAAGAAATATTGTAATAAAGCAAGTTGTAGATTGTATTATATTTTTTCAAATGTATCTGTTGTATTGTATCCTCCACAGATGAGCTGCTACATACTTCAATGCATGGATGTATTGCACGGTCAAAATTGCTATGTACGATTGCATACCTCAACCTCCTTGTATGAAGCTCCTGATTCTTTTTGACTATTGAATTGGATGGCTTAGGTGTGGCTTTGGAACAATGCGTTCGGCAGTGCCGACCTGAACAATCCCATGTTGTCACACGCCCTTGATGTCCAGACCGCTAGGCCTCTGTGCTACTTTTTTCACGGTATAATTTTTTTTTATATAGTGCATATACTATTCTGTAAAAAATAAACAAACGGAACTGCAATAATTAGAACTCAGAAAAAAGACTAACAAAGATGAGAACTAAATATCTCATACCATCTTGAGGTGTCTCAATTGTCAAAGTAGTTTTTCTTCTCAATTGAGACAATAGCAGAGGCTGCACGAACAGTTGTTTCAGAGATTTTTCTTGGGACTCCATCAAAAGCTTCTCCTGTTCGTCGCTGATGTGAAGAACATAGAACCAATCATGCACATCGACGTGCTAACCTGGAAAATAGATGCCATAACATGAGTCATTCTGACATGCATGCAGTGACATACTGCGCTAAGCTCCCAGCCACAATCTCATCTGCCATATGCGTGCTTTTGAAATAAATAAATTGTGGTAATGAATCCCCTTGTATTGTACATATATAGCTGATCAAACTCACCTGATTGAATATTATTTGTGTAGATGAAGGCAAGTAGCGCCCAACAACTTATCTTACAGCAGACCTCCTCATATTAAGTTAAATACGTGATGCAGCTAGATATCATCCATCTTCCATCAATGTTTTTATCCATCTGATGATCAGAGGTAGAATAAGCTGGTTATAAAAAGAAGGTAAGGATGTGTGGGTGGGAGGAATCGGAAAACCATACATATTGTAGCCAGTGTATCAGAACTGATGCTATGGGTCATCACGTCCGCTATGTATTGCCCCACAAAACGTGCTAACACGGGGACACAAAACAGAGAATCGCCGGTCGTCGGGTTGTGCATGTACATGCAAAACATGGAGGGTCAACTTGCCAATGGCATGGGGCAGCCACGATGGTGTTGTGCAGCCGAAGGCATAGGGCGGCCATGATGGCGCTGTGCATGATGCGTGAGGAGAAAGCCTACCCTTGATCGGTCTATTTTTGCTTGGCTAATTGAGATAGAAGGCTTGAGGCGTCCATGGCGACGGCGTACACGGAGCGTGAGGAGAAGAGCCCCTCTTGATCGATCTATTTTTGTTTATATAATTGAGATAGATGGGGCAGACCTAGAGGAAGAAGAGAGTCGTGAGAGATTAGGAGAGAGAGAGGCCACATTTGTTTTTTTCTAGGAATTTTTTGTAACGTGGGTTTTTTAGGATTGATCTACACCATAAAAACTCAGCCCCACCAGATTAACGGCTCCTAATTACTGATTAACGTGAGAATTTTTAGGGAGCCTCTAATTAGTATAGTAATAGATAGATGAGTACAGATTTAAATCAATAAGGTTGGGTGCAGATTTGAGGATTCCGGCGACTCATTCATCCTGCCATGATGGAGCACCTATGCCTTGGAAGACGGAGGATCAGACTACTCCAACAACTCCACCACCATCACCACCGAAGAAAGACAACTAAGCATTGGTATGGGCAATCCCCTTGGCTTCTGCCAAGCTTGGGGAAGTTGCTCTGGTATCGTATCACCTTTATATCTTTTGCTTTTACCTTTGTTTTAGTTCTTTCCTTTTTCAGTTTTTATTTCTTCTCTTAGAGGAATAAGTCTTTAGTGTTTAGTTTGAGTCTTTTGCTTTTGTGTCTCTCCCGATGTATTCGAGCTTACGAGCTATATAATAAAGAGTGTCTTTGTCAAGGGCTTTGCTTTGTGCCATGATCAAAAGTATGAAAAGAACGATAGCATGAAAGATCATGAGACGATCTTATGGAAAGTGATAACTTCACGTATGACACGTATGATGATTGAAACTTGTTGAGAATAAATCAACATAGACCTCAGTCATTGTTGCAATTAATAAGAAGTAATAAGGAAAGAGAGGTTCACGTATAAATATATCATCTTAGACACTTTTTACAATTGTGATCACTCACCAAACTATTACATGCCTAGGAGTAGATGTTGGACAAGGAAGACAACCTAATGAATTGTGTTTGCTTGGTTCCAAACAATGTTATATGATTAGAGATCCCTTAGCATATGACGATTGCTTCCACCTCATATTACCCAAAACTCCCGCACCAAGTAGAGATACTACTTGTGCATCCATAAACCTCCAACCAGTTTTGCCATGAGAGTCCACCATACCTACCTATGGATTGAATAAGATCCTTCAAGTAAGTTGTCATCGGTGCAAGCAATAAAAATTTCTCTCTAATATGTATGATCTATTAGTGTATGGAAAATAAGCTTTGTACGAACCTGTGATGAGGAAGACATAAAAGCGACAGACTGCATAATAAAGTTCTTTATCACAGGAGGCAATATAAAGTGACGTTCCTCCACACTAAGAGGACACGCATTCGAAACTCTAAAGTGCATGACAACCTCTGCTTCCCTCTGCGAAGGGCCCATCTTGTACCTTTACTTTTTGCCCTTGTAAGAGTCATGGTGATCATGACTAATTCCCTATTTTTTCCTTTGTCTTGGCTACCGTCACATGCTTGGGAAAGATCTATATTCATATATCAACTTGGAGTTGAGTATTCATGCTTTACTATTGTTGACTTTACCCTTGAGGTAAATCGTTGGGAGGCAAACCTATAAGCCCCTATCTTCCTCTGTGTCCAGCTGAAGCTTTGACACCATGAGTACCACGTGAGTTGTAACAATTGTGGAAAACAAAAGAGATGATTGAGTATGTGGGTTTGCCTTACAAGCTCTTATTTGACTCTTTCCGATGTTGTGATAAATTGCAATTGCTTCAATGACTATGGACTGTTGTTGGTTACTTCTCGGTAAGGTTTTTTGCTTCATGCTTTGCTTTGTGAAGGAATTGTTACTTTCCCATCATAATCTTTATGATGTATTGCTTTCCTATGTGTGATCATGATGCCCTCATGTCTGTATTATGTTTTATCGACACCTTCGTCCCTCAACATGTGGACATGTTTATGGAACTTGGTTTTCGCTTGAGGACAAGCGAGGTCTAAGCTTGGGGGAGTGGATACGTCCATTTTGCATCATGCTTTCATGTTGATATTTATTGCTTTTTGGGTTGTTATACTACTTGTGGTACCATATTTATGCCTTTTCTCTCTTATTTTGCAAGGTTTATTTGAAGAGGGAGAATTCAGGCAGCTGGAATTCTGGACAGGAAAAGGAGCAAATCCTAGTCCACTATTCTGCACATCTCCAAATGCCCTGAAAAGTTACGTGGATTTTTTTGGGATTATATAAAAAATACTAGGCGAAAGAACTACCGGAGGGGGGCTGCCATGGCGCCACAAGCCCTAACACCGCCACCCCCTGGTGGCGGAGTGGGGGCTTGTGGGCTCCCTTACAGCCCACTAGCCCCCCTCTTTTGCTATATGAAGCGTCTTGGTCCAAAAAAAATCAGAAGGGAGCTTTTTCGTGGTATCGCCGCCGCCGCGAGGAGGAACTTGAGCAGATCCAATCTAGAGCTCCAGCAGGACGATCCTGCTGGGGAAACTTCCCTCCCGGAGGTGGAAATCATCGCCATCGTCATCACCAACACTCCTCTCGTCGGAGGGAAGGCATCTTCATCAACATCTTCATCAGCACCATCTCCTCTCCAATCCCTAGTTCATCTCTTGTAACCAATCTTCGTCTTGCGACTCCGGTTGGTACTTGTATGGTTGCTAGTAGTGTTGATTACTCTTTGTAGTTGATGCTAGTTGGATTACATGGTGGAAGAGTTTATGTTAAGATCCTTGATGCTATTCATTACACCTATGATTATGATTATGTTTTGTGAGTAGTTACTTTTGTTCCTGAGGACATGGGATAAGTCATGTTAATAATAGTCATGTGAATTTGATATTCGTTCAGTATTTTCATATGTTGTATGTTATCTTTTCCTCTAGTGGTGTTATGTGAACGTCGACTACATAACACTTCACCATATTTGGTCCTAGAGGAAGGCATTGGGAAGTAGTAAGTAGATGATGGGTTGCTGGAGTGACAGAAGCTTAAACCCCAGTCTAAGTGTTGCTTCGTAAGGGGCTGATTTGGATCCACTAGTTTAATGGTATGGTTAGACTTTGTCTTAATTCTTATTTTGTAGTTGCGGATGCTTGCGAGAGAGGTTAATCATAAGTGGGATTCTTGTCCAAGTAAGGGCAGTACCCAAGCGCCGGTCCACCCACATATCAAACTATCAAAGTAACGAACGTGAATCATATGAACATGATGAAACTAGCATGACAGAAATTCCCGTGTGTCCTCGGCAGCGTTTTTCCTCCTATAAGACTTTGTTCAGGCTTGTCCCTTGCTACAAAAGGGATTGGGCCACTTGCTGCACCGTTGCTACTACTTGTTACTTGTTACTTTTTGCTTGCTACGTTTCACCTCGCTACACAATCACTTGTTACCGCTACTTTCAGTGCTTGCAGTTATTACCTTGCTGAAATCCGTTTATCAGAGCCTTCTGCTCCTCGTTGGGTTCGACACTCTTACTTATCAAAAGGACTATGATTTATCCCCTATACTTGTGGGTCATCAAGACTCTTTTCTGGCGCCATTGCCGGGGAGTGAAGCTCCTTTGGTAAGTGGAAATTGGTAAGGAAACATCTATATACTGTGCTGAAATTTATTGTCACTTGTCACTATGGAAACTGTTCCTTTGAGGAGTTTGTTCGGGGTATCTTCACCACGTACGGAAGCACGAGGAGTTGTTCCTCAACCTGAGGTACCTACTGAAAATGTCTTTTATGAAATTCCTTCGGGTATGCTTGAGAAACTGCTGGCTAATCCTTCCACAGGAGATGGATCTTCACATCCAGACTTGCATCTAATCTATGTAGATGAAGTTTGTGGTTTATTTAAGCTTGCAGGTTTGCCCGAGGATGAGGTAAACAAGAAAGTATTTCCTTTATCTTTGAAGGATAAGGCGTTGACATGGTATAGGCTATGTGATGATACTGGATCATCGGGCTACAATCGGTTGAAATTGGAATTTCATCAAGAGTTCTATCCTATGCATTTTGTACATCGTGATCGGAACTTTATTTATAACTTTTGTCCCCGTGACAGGGAAAGCATAGCTCAAGCTTGGGGGAGGCTTAAATCAATGCTATATTCATGCCCCAATCATGAGCCCTCGAGAGAAATCATCACTCAAAACTTTTATGCTCGGCTTTCTCATGAAGATCGTACCATGCTTGACACTTCTTGTACCGGTTCTTTTATGAAGAAGGACATTGATCACAAGTGGAATTTGTTGGAGAGAATCAAACGCAACTCTGAAGATTGGGAGCTGGAGGAAGGTAAGGAGTCAGGTATGAATTTCCAGTTGGATTGCGTTAAATCTTTTGTTGAGACAAACACTTCTAGAGATTTTAGCGCTAAGTATGGACTTGACTCTAAGATAGTAGCTTCTCTATGTGAATCTTTTGCTGCTCATGTTGATCTTCCCAAAGAGAAGTGGTTTAAATATCATCCTCCTGTAGAAAGCAACATAGCCAAAACCAATCTAGTTGAGGAGAAAGTCCTTGCTTTTAGTGATCCTGTTGTTCCTTGTGCTTACAGTGAGAAACCACCATACCCTGCTAGGATAAAGGATTATTCTAAAGCTCCAACTGTGATACGTAGGGGTTACATTAGACTACTTGCACCCCCTGAGGAGATTAGAGTTGAACCTAGTGTTGCTATTATCAAAGATCTCTTTGCCGAAGACACAGACGGGCATGTTATCAAATTCTATGAGGACTCTGCTAGAATTGCTAAACCTCACGCGAAAGACAAACACGGACCTGTAGTTGGCCTGCCCCTTGTTTCTGTCAAGATAGGAGATCACTGTTATCATGGTTTATGTGATATGGGAGCTAGTGTTAGTGCAATACCCCGTTCTCTATATGATGAAATCAAAGATGATATTGCACCTGCTGAGTTAGAACCCATTGATGTCACAATTACGCTAGCTAATAGAGACACTATCTGCCCTCTAGGAATTGTGAGAGACATAGAAGTCCTGTGTCGTAAAACGAAGTACCCTACTGATTTCTTCGTCCTTGGTACTGCACAAGATAGCGTTTGTCCCATCATATTCAGTAGACCCTTTCTCAACACTGTCAATGCTCACATTGATTGCATTAAGTAGACTGTCACAGTTAGTGTCGAGGGTGTGTCTCATGAATTTAACTTCTCCAAGTTTGGAAGACAACCCCATGAAAGAGAGTCGTCTGGTTGGGATGAAATCATTGCTCTTGTCTCTATTGCCGTACCTCCTACGGATCCTTTAGAGCAATATCTTCTTGAGCATGAAAATGATATGCATATGGAGGAGAGAGATGAGATAGATAAAATTGTCTTAGAACAATATCCTATTCTCAAGAATAATCTTCCTGTTGAACTGCATGGGGATCCCCCCCCCCCACCAAAGGGTGATCCTGTGTTCGAGCTTAAACAGTTGACTGATACTCTTAAGTATGCCTATCTTGATGAGAAGGAGATATATCATGTCATTATTAGTGCCCTCCTCTCAGAGCACGAAGAGAAGAAGTTACTGAAGACTCTGAGGAAGCATCGCGCTGCTATTGGATATACTCTTGATGATCTTAAGGGTATTAGTCCTACTCTATGTCAGCACAAGATTAAAACCGATTCTGAATTTAAACCAGTTGCTGATCATCAAAGGAGAATAAATCCTAAGATGAAAGAGGTCATTAGAAAAGAAATATTAAAGCTTCTGGAAGCAGGAATCATTTATCATGTTGCTCATAGTGATTGGGTAAGTCCAGTACATTGCGTACCTAAGAAGGGAGGTATCACCGTCGTTCCTAATGATAAGGATGAACTAATCCCACAAAGGATTATTACCGGCTATAGAATGGTGATAGACTTCTCGAAACTGAACAAGGCAACCAGGAAAGATCATTATCCTTTGCCGTTTATCGCCCAAATGATAGAAAGGCTATCAAAACACACACACTTCTGCTTTCTAGACGGTTATTCAGGTTTCTCGCAAATACCTGTTGCACAATCTGATCAAGAGAAAACCACGTTCACCTGCCCTTTCGGTACCTTTGCCTATAGACGTATGCCTTTTGGCTTATGTAACGCACCTGCCACCTTTCAAAGATGTATGATGGCTATATTCTCTGAATTTTGTGAAAAGATTGTCGAGGTTTTCATGGATGACTTCTCTATTTATGGGTCTTCCTTTGATGATTGCCTCAGCAATCTTGATCGAGTCTTACAGAGATGCGAAGAAACCAACCTCGTCTTGAATTGGGAGAAGTGCCACTTTATGGTTAATGAAGGTATCGTCTTAGGACACAAAATCTGTGAAAGAGGCATTGAAGTTGTTAAGGCTAAGGTTGATGCAATTGAGAAAATGCCTTGCCCCACAGATATCAGAGGTATACGAAGTTTCCTAGGTCATGCTGGTTTCTATAGAAGGTTCATTAAAGACTTCTCTAAGATTTCTAGGCATCTTACCAACCTCTTGCAGAAGGATGTTCCTTTTGTTTTTGATGAGGATTGTGAGGAAGGCTTCGAAATACTTAAGAAGGCTTTGATAACCGCACCTATTGTTCAACCACGTGACTGGAACTTGCCCTTTGAAATCATGTGCGACGCTAGTGATTATGTTGTTGGAGCTGTTCTAGAACAAAGAGTTGACAAGAAGTTGAATGTCACTCACTACACTAGTAAAACTCTAGACAGCGCCCAAAGAAACTATGCCACTACGGAGAAGGAATTTTAAGCAGTCGTGTTTGCATGTGAAAAGTTCAGATCTTACATAGTTGACTCCAAAGTCACTATTCACTCTGATCATGCTGCTATTAAGTACCTCATGGAGAAGAAGGACGCTAAGCCTAGGCTGATCAGATGGGTTCTCATGCTACAGGAATTTGATTTGCACGTCTTTGACCGAAAGGGTGCTGATAACCCTGTTGCAGATAACTTGTCTAGGCTAGAGAATGTCCTTGATGACCCACTACCTATTGATGACAGCTTTCCTGATGAGTAATTAAATGTCATCCGCACTTCACATACTGCACCGTGGTATGCAGATTATGCAAACTATATTGTAGCCAAATACATACCACCGAGTTTCACCTATCAGCAAAAGAAGAAATTCTTCTTTGATTTGAGACACTACTTTTGGGATGATCCTCACCTTTATAAGGAAGGAGTAGATGGTGTTATTAGACATTGTGCGCGTGAACATGAACAGGGACAGATCTTGCAGAAGTGTCATTCCGAAGCCTACGGACGACACCACGCTGGAGATAGGACTGCCCATAAGGTATTGCAATCAGGTTTCTATTGGCCCACTCTCTTCAAGGATGCTCGTAAGTTTGTCTTGTCTTGTGACGAATGCCAAAGAATAGGGAACATCAGTAATCGTCAGGAGATGCCTATGAGCTATTCACTTGTCACTCAACCATTTGATGTATGGGGCTTTGATTATATGGGACCCTTCCCGAGTTCCAATGGGTACACTCACATCTTAGTTGCTGTGGATTACGTCACTAAGTGGGTAGAGGCTATCCCCACTAAAAATGCTGATCACCACACCTCTATTAAGATGCTTAAAGAAGTCATATTCCCAAGATTTGGAGTCCCTAGATACTTGATGACTGATGGCGGTTCACACTTCATTCATGGTGTTTTCCGCAAGATGCTAGCTAAGTATGATGTCAACCATAGAGTTGCATCTCCTTATCATCCTCAGTCTAGTGGTCAAGTGGAGTTGAGTAATAGGGAGATCAAGTTGATCCTACAAAAGACCGTCAATAGATCTCGAAAGAACTGGTCTAGCAAACTTTACGATGCACTATGGGCTTATAGGACTGCTTATAAGAATCCCATGGGCATGTCACCATATAAAATGGTTTACGGTATGGCCTGTCATTTACCTCTTGAGCTGGAACACAAAGCTTATTGGGCAATCAAAGAGCTCAACTTTGATTTCAAACATGCCGGTGAGAAGCGGTTGTTTGATATCAGCTTGTTAGATGAATGGAGAGCCCAGACATATGAGAATGCCAGGTTGTTCAAGGAAAAGGTTAAGAGATGACACGACAAACGAATATAGAAACGAGAGTTCAATGTAGGTGATTATGTCCTGCTATACAATTCTCGTTTGAGATTCTTTGCGGGCAGGCTTCTCTCTAAATGGGAAGGTCCCTATGTTATCGAGGAAGTATATCGTTCCGGTGCCATCAAAATCAATAACACGGAAGGAAATTTTTCTAGAGTGGTAAATGGGCAAAGAATCAAGCATTACATCTCTGGTACTCCCATAAATGTTGAGACCAATATCATCAATGTCATAACTCCAGAGGAGTACATAAGGGATGTTTATCAGCCTGTTTCAGACCTTGAAAACGAAGATGTATCTGTTTCGGTAAGAAATTGGACTCCAATGCTTTTCCAATAGGAAATTTCTTCTGTTTTGGAATTTTTGGAAAACTAGAAAAATAAAAAGCAGTCCGGAGAGCGAACGAGGCGGCCACAAGCCCTGCCACCGCCCCTACCCCCCTGGTGCCGGAGGGCAAGCTTGTGAGCACCTCGTGTGCCTCCCGGACTCCATTTTCTTGCGGAGGACTCCTTCTGGCCCAGAAAAAATCAATATATAGTCGCCCGAAGGTTTTGATCTCCTTATCGCATAGTTTTCCTCTGTTTTCATTTCGAGCCTGTTTCTGAGACAGATCTAGATCATCATGACTTCCCCAAACGCTCCTAAGGACAAGATCTTCGAGAAGGTCATCAATCCCTACCTCACGGAAGTGCTGAAACACCCTCAATCTATCAAGATGAGCGAGGGGATGTTGCACATCCGTGATGTTGAGGGGCCTAAGAAGACCGGAAGCGTGGAGACGAGGCTCAAAGCAATGGAGCAACAAGTCTTCAAGTGCCAAGGGATGGTGGAGCGTGGACTCAACACCAACCACACGATGATCACGGAGTTCACTAGCAATCACAAGATGGATGCCATTGATATTAGGAAACACCTCTCCAGGCTCTATGACAGGGTTGATCAACTTTAGGGCCAGATCTATGACTTGCAGAACCAAAACTATGAGTATGAGTACAGATTTAAATCAATAAGGTTGGTTGCAGATTTGAGGATTCCGGCGACTCATTCATCCTGCCATGATGGAGCACCTATGCCTTAGAAGACGGAGGATCAAACTACTCCAACAACTCCACCACCATCACCACCGAAGGAAGACAACTAAGCATTGGTATGGGCAATCCCCTTGGCTTCTGCCAAGCTTGGGGGAGTTGCCCTGGTATCGTATCACCTTTATATCTTTTGCTTTTACCTTTGTTTTTGTTCTTTCCTTTTTTAGTTTTTATTTCTTCTCTTAGAGGAATAAGTCTTTAGTGTTTAGTTTGAGTCTTTTTCTTTTGTCTCTCTCCCGATGTATTCGAGCTTACGAGCTATATAATAAAGAGTGTCTTTGTCAAGGGCTTTGCTTTGTGCCATGATCAAAAGTATGAAAAGAACGATAGCATGAAAGATCATGAGATGATCTTATGAAAAGTGATAACTTCACGTATGACACGTATGATGATTGAAACTTGTTGAAAATAAATCAAAATAGACCTCAGTCATTATTGCAATTAATAAGAAGTAATAAGGATATAGAGGTTCACATATAAATATATCATCTTAGACACTTTTTACAATTGTGAGCACTCACCAAACTATTACATGTCTAGGAGTGGATGTTGGACAAGGAAGACAACATAATGAATTGTCTTTGCTTGGTTCCAAAGAATGTTATATGATTAGAGATCCCTTAGCATGTGACGATTGCTTCCACCTCATATTAGCCAAAACTCCAGCACCAAGTAGAGATACTACTTGTGCATCCATAAACCTCCAACCAGTTTTGCCATGAGATTCCACCATACCTACCTATGGATTGAATAAGATCCTTAAAGTAAGTTGTCATCGGTGCAAGCAATAAAAATTGCTCTCTGATATGTATGATCTATTAGTGTATGGAAAATATGCTTTGTACGAACCTGTGATGAGGAATACATAAAAGCGACAGACTGCATAATAAAGTTCTTTATCACAGGAGGCAATATAAAGTGACGTTCCTCTACACTAAGAGGACACGCATTCAAACCTCTAAAACGCATGACAACCTCTGCTTCCCTCTGCGAAGGGCCCATCTTGTACCTTTACTTTTTGCCCTTATAAGAGTCATGGTGATCATCACCAATTCCCTATTTTTGCCTTTGTCTTGGCTACCGTCACATGCTTGGGAAAGATCTATATTCATATATCAACTTGGAGTTGAGTATTCATGCTTTATTATTGTTGACTTTACCCTTGAGGTAAATCGTTGGGAGGAAAAACTATAAGCCCCTATCTTCCTCTGTGTCCAGCTGAAGCTTTGACACCATGAGTACCACGTGAGTTGTAACAATTGTGGAAAACAAAAGAGATGTTTGAGTATCTGGGTTTGCCTTACAAGCTCTTATTTGACTCTTTCTGATGTTGTGATAAATTGCAACTAGCAGAGTTACCCGCGCATTTGCGCGGCTAGATTTAATTTTGTTTGCTTTCTATTGGCAAGAAGAATGTTCTCTACTATGAATGTTGCACACTTTTTATATTTCAAAACTAATAAATTATATTGCTATGATATCAGTTTGTGTAATGAGTTATTAGGATATTAGGAACACACAAAAAATGATATTAGAAGCATTAAATTGAAATAGGCATGTGCCATTCTATTAATTTTCATGGAGGGCTTATAGGTTCAATTATTCTAACTATCTATGGTTTTAGCATTACACATGTGTATCTGTCTAAAAACATATAAAGTAGTTTCTTAATAATTATTATTACTTTGTTAAATAAATTCTTACAAAATCTCGATGAAATTATTAATGACCTAAGCATAAGTCTTCAGTGACAAAGCAAGCTCAAATTTCTGTTATTCTCCTACCTTTATCGACTGTACGAACTCTTGTATTCTCTCATCTCAAGCAATCTTTTTTTTCTGTTGTTCATAGTTGTGCTACTTGGCTTTTTACAATAGTCCAGGTTAGCCTCATTGAAAGGTATGCCTCATCTATGGAGTTCACCACAAAACAACTCTACTTGTGTCGCTGCCATCCCAGGAAGTGATTGACGGCAATCTTGTAAATGTTTGAGGCTGTGCAGCAATGTATGTTTGTAAGTCTTGACATGGTATGTGTACCTGATTCCCACACAAACTAAATTGAGGGATTTGTAAGCCATAATATACACGGTAAGATAAATAGAAAATGAATCATTTTAGAATGGGCAAACAATGTTTGGTAGTTACAACTTTTGTTTGATCAGATAGTTTTTTTTTTGCGAGGAGTGTGATAAGATAGTTACATGATTTGAAAGCAGAACTATAATCTTGATGCAATTGGAAAAAAACATTTAAATTCTAAACAACATCTATTACAAATCCCTTACATTAAGTGCATGCCTGCACATACTACTTATGGTAGATCTGTGTTTGTCCTCTACACATGACATACATGCATGTACTTTGTAGTTGTCGGTGTATGTTAGCTGAACTTGCTAAGATCTTGCAGGGTATTCTCGGAACCGAACTCAAAGTAGTAATGTACAAAGTAATATTATCTGCAAAACTATTCACTCCTTTACCACATATTATGGATGTCCTCAAAAGTAATAATTTCTTTTTTTTATTTTGTTACCTCACAATATTTGGTAGATTATACAACTACAAAGTTGTCAAATACATATATATATATAACTACACATTATTTTTTATCTGCATAAGTTTGTCAGATCGTTCTAGCTAAATACTAACAAAAAATATATTTTGTTGTATTTCTTAGTGGACGAAAAGTATTCTAAAATATATAAATACATGTTTGCCTGTCAAGATCATATTGATGCTTATAAGTTCACCAGTTGAGTGCTTGATCGAATCTCACACTCATTATTCTCGCTCTAATATTTCATGTTTATTTTTCTCTTGCAGTTAATCAATCCACTTCTTTGATGCCCGAACATTCAAAATATGGTTGTTAATTGTACATATGAAATTCGATGAGAAGTAAAAGATTTAACTATATAACAATGCACATCAAAGCTGTTTTTACTAAAGATGCTTAAAAAATGTTAAGATGGATTAATATTCACCCTAAAAAAAGATGGATGCATCTAAATTCACATGGAGTACAAACGGATATTATACAAATCTAAATCTTACAAATGTTGTTGTCTGTTGTCGTCTTGCAATATGTTTTTTGTTATGATGTTGCATGTGCGTTGAAGGCAATACATTATGCCACAAATCCATCTGGTACTCGAGGGTTTGTCGGCTGGTATGGGATGCGTCTTCTGTCGGGCATCATAGCATTGTGGATGCAAATGTGTTTGTACTAAGGAGGCTACAGAGACATGTTAAGATGGATACGTCTAATCACATATGGTTTGTACACAAATATTATGCAAATGTAAACCTTACCGCGTTGTTGTCTATCGTCTTTCGATCTATCGTGTGTCATGATGTTGCGGCTATGTTGAAGGCACTACAATTGTGTATCGAATCCGTCGGGTATTCGTGCATTCGTGGGCTCGTATTGATACATCATCTGCCAAGCACCATAGAGTCGTGGTGCATATTTGATATGTAGTTGTGGATGCACCGTGGTGTGGCTTAAGATTTGCTGGGTGTTGCACGTCGACGCATGTAATGATGAAGTGATGATGTCCATGCATGTTGTGTGTTGGCGTCTGATGGTAATTTTCTTTGGTCTGTGTACTCATCTTTTATTTTTCTTTATAGACTGTTTCAGTGGAAATCAATCAGTTACCTGCCGTCGGACTCCCGTTTCCTTTTTGTTTTGACAGGGTGTGTGCTACTCCTTCCCTTAAATCAGGCTCTTTATTACACGTACATGGGAAATCAGGCTCTTTATTACACGTACATGGTGGCCGAGTGTTCTACTACGTCTTGTTGTATTATTATTTTTTACGGCTGTTTGATTGGTTCTTGGGTACATGTACAATAGTGCCCTAGGGATGATTGTTTTTTATTGTTGTTCTGGTCGATTGTCTCTTTGGTACACGTACATATATAGTGGCCGGTTATTATACATTTAGTTTTTTTTGAGCTGATTATACGTCTAGTTGATTTGTCTCTTTTTACTTGGTGGTTGATTGGTTCTACCGTATATACATCTATGAATCTGGGCCGTTCAAAGTGCTTAATTCTAGAGCGATAAATCATCACGGTTCGTTTTCTATCGTTTTAATAATATAATAGATTGCTTCAATGACTATGGGCTGTTGTTGGTTAATTCTCGGTATGGTTTTTGCTTCATGCTTTGCTTTGTGAAGGAATTGTTACTTTCCCATAAGAATCTTTAAGATGTATTGTTGTCCTATGTGTGATCATGATGCCCTCATGTCCGTATTATGTTTTATCGACACCTTCGTCCCTCAACATGTCGACATGTTTATGGAACTTGGTTTTCACTTGAGGACAAGCGAGGTCTAAGCTTGGGGGAGTTGATACGTCCATTTTGCATCATGCTTTCATGTTGATATTTATTGCTTTTTGGGCTGTTATACTACTTGTGGCCATATTTATGCCTTTTCTTTCTTATTTTGCAAGGTTTATTTGAAGAGGGAGAATTCAGGCAGCTGGAATTCTGGACTGGAAAAGGAGCAAATCCTAATCTACTATTTTGGACATCTCCAAATGCCCTGAAAAGTTACGTGGATTTTTGTGGGATTATATAAAAAATACTGGGCGAAAGAACTACCGGAGGGGGGCTGCCAGGGCGCCACAAGCCCTAACACCGCCACCCCCTACTGGCGAAGTGGGGGCTTGTGGGCTCCCTGGCGGCCCACTAGCCCCCCTCTTTTGCTATAAGAAGCGTCTTGGTCCAGAAAAAATCAGAAGGGAGCTTTTTCATGGTTTCGCCGCCGTCACGAGGCGGAACTTGAGCAGATCCAATCTAGAGCTCCGGCAGGACGATCCTGCCGGGGAAACTTCCCTCCCGGAGGGGGAAATCGTCGCCATCATCATCACCAACACTCCTCTCGTCGGAGGGGAGGCATCTTCATCAACATCTTCATCGGCACCTTCTCCTCTCCAATCCGTAGTTCATCTCTTGTAACCAATCTTCATCTCGCGACTCCGATTGGTACTTGTAAGGTTGCTAGTGGTGTTGATTACTCTTTGTAGTTGATGCTAGTTGGATTACTTGGTGGAAGAGTTTATGTTAAGATCCTTGATGCTATTCATTACACCTCTGATCATGATTATGATTATGTTTTGTGAGTAGTTACTTTTGTTCCTGAGGACATGGGATAAGTCATGTTAATAATAGTCATGTGAATTTGATATTCGTTCGGTATTATGATATGTTGTATGTTGTCTTTTCCTCTAGTGGTGTTATGTGAACCTCGACTACATAACACTTCACCCTATTTGGGCCTAGAGGAAGGCATTGGGAAGTAGTAAGTAGATGATGGGTTGCTGGAGTGACAGAAGCTTAAACCCCAGTCTATGCGTTGCTTCGTAAGGGGCTGATTTGGATCCACTAGTTTAATGCTATGGTTAGACTTTGTCTTAATTCTTTGTTTGTAGTTGCGGATGCTTGCGAGAGAGGTTAATCACAAGTGGGTTGCTTGTCCAAGTAAGGGCAGTACCCAAGCGCCGGTCCACCCACATATCAAACTATCAAAGTAACGAACGCGAATCATATGAACATGATGAAACTAGCATGACAGAAATTCCCGTGTGTCCCCGGGAGTGTTTTTCCTCCTATAAGACTTTGTTCAGGCTTGTCCCTTGCTACAAAAGGGATTGGCCCACTTGCTTCACCGTTGCTACTACTTGTTACTTGTTACTTTTTGCTTGCTACGTTTCACCTTGCTAAACAATCACTTGGTACCGCTACTTTCAGTGCTTGCAGTTATTACCTTGCTGAAATCCGTTTATCAGAGACTTCTGCTCCTTGTTGGGTTCGACACTCTTACTTATCGAAAGGACTACGATTGATCCCCTATACTTGTGGGTCATCAGATACCGGGGCAACTCCCCCAAGCTTGGCACAAGCCAAGGGGATTGCCCATACCCATGCTTAGTTGTATTCCTTTGCAGGTGATGGTGATGGAGTTGTTTTGTCCTTTGATTCCAAGAGGGCCATCAATCTTTGATTTATACCTTGGAGATCTATGATATGTTTATCCAGCAAAACAACTTCATGAGTGAGATAAGTATTGCGAGCACGAGTTGTTTCACAAAACCTCAAGAGTTCAATCAAGGATGGAGACAGTAGGTGGAGGTAGGGTTGGAGAAAATCCACTTCTTCAACTTCTTCCTTGTTGAACACAAATTATACTTCGTCCCACGCCTCATTCTTCTCCTTAGTTTTGCCCTTGGCTTCCATGACTTCCACTCTTTTCAGATCATCATCTACTTCTTCATAGACTTGAGGGAAATTGGTCTACCCGACAGATTCCTGAGACGGCATCCTTGCTCTAAATCTGCAGCAGAAAACAGGCTCGAAACGAAAACAGAGGAAATTTGCGAGATACGAGGATCAGACCATTTGGGCGAATATATAATGATTTTTTTTCGACCAGAAGGAGTGCTCCACAAGAAAACGGAGTCCAGGAGGCACACGAGATGGCAACAAGCCCCCCCCATGCGCGGCCAGGGGGTGGCCCGCGCGTGGCAGGCTTGTCGCCTCCTCGTGCGCTTTCCGGACTACTTCAATTTTTTCTATTTTTCAAAAATTCCAAAACAGAGAAAAATTCCTACTGGAAAAGTTTTGGAGTCTGTTTACTTACCGAATCACATACCTCTTCATTTTCGGAATCTGAAACAGGCTGATAAATATCCCTTATGTACTCCTCTGGAGTTATGGTACGGATAATATTGCTTTCAACATTTATGGGAGTACCTGAGATATAATGCTTGATTCTCTGCCCATTTACCACTCTCGGAAAATTACCTTCCGTGTTGTTGATCTTGATAGCACCGGAACGATATACTTCCTCAACAACGTAAGGACCTTCCCATTTAGAGAGAAGCTTGCCTGCAAAAAATCTTAAACGAAAATTATATAGCAAGACATAATCACCTACATTGAACTCACGCTTCTGTATCCTTTTATCATGCCACCTCTTAACCTTTTCTTTGAACAACTTGGCATTCTCATATGCCTGAGTTCTCCATTCATCAAGCGAGCTAATATAAAATAACCTCTTCTAACCAGCAAATTTGAAATCACAGTTGAGCTCTTTGATTGCCCAATAAGCCTTATGCTCTAGCTCAAGAAGTAAATGACATGCTTTACCGTAAACCATTTTGTACGGAGACATGCCCATGGGATTCTTATAGGCAGTTCTATAAGCCCACAGTGCATCATCGATCTTCTTAGACCTATTCTTTCTAGACCTATTGACAGTCTTTTGCAGAATTAGTTTAATCTCTCTATTGCTTAGCTCTATTTGACCACTGGACTGAGGATGATAGGGGGATGCAATTATATGGTTGACATCGTACTTAGCAAGCATTTTACGGAAAGCACCATGAATGAAATGTGAACCACCATCAGTCATTCGATATCTAGGGACTCCAAATCTAGGGAAATAACTTCTTTAAGCATCCTGATAGAGGTGTTGTGATCAGCACTACTAGTTGGGATAGCTTCTACCCACTTAGTGACGTAATCAACATCAACTAGGATATGAGTATACCCCTTGGATTTTGGAAAAGGTCCCATATAATAAAAGCCCCAAACATCAAATGGTTCAATGATAAGTGAATAATTCATAGGCATTTCCTGACGTTTACCGATATTACCTATTCTTTGACATTTGTCACAAGACAAGACAAACTTACGGGCATCCTTGAAGAGAGTGGGCCAATAGAACCCTGATTGTAATACATTGTGTGCAGTTCTATCTCCCGCATGGTGTCCTCCGTAGGCCTCGGAGAGACACTTCTGTAGGATCTGTCCCTGTTCATGTTCAGGTACACAACGTCTAATAACACCATCTAATCCTTCCTTATAAAGGTGAGGATCATCCCAGAAGTAATGTCTTAAATCAAAGAAGAATTTCCTATTTTGCTGGTATGTGAAACTAGGTGGTATATATTTGGCAACGATATAATTTGCATAATCAGCATACCACGATGCACTACGTGAGGTATTGATGACATTCAATTGCTCATCAGGAAAGCTATCACCAATAGGTTGTGGGTCATCAAGAACATTCTCCAACCTAGACAAGTTATCTGCTACGGGGTTATCAGCACCCTTCGTGTCGACAACATGCAAATCAAATTCTTGTAGCAAGAGAACCCATCTGATAAGTCTAGGTTTAGCGTCTTTCTTCTCCATGAGGTACTTAATAGCAGAGTGATCAGTGTGAATAGTGACTTTGGAATCAACTATGTAAGATCTGAACTTTTCACATGCAAACACGACTGCTAAAAATTCCTTTTCCGTAGTAGCACAGTTTCTTTGGGCATTGTCTAGAGTTTTACTAGCATAGTGAATAACATTCAACTTCTTATCAACTCTTTGTCCTAGGACAGCACCAACATCATAATCACTAGCATCACACATGATTTCGAAAGGTAGGTTCCAATCAGGTGGTTGAACAATAGGCGCAGTTATCAAGGCCTTCTTAAGTATTTCGAAGGCTTCCTCACATTGATCGTCAAAAACAAAAGGAATATCCTTTTGTAAGAGATTGGCAAGAGGCCTAGAGATCTTAGAGAAGTCTTTAATAAACCTTCTATAGAAACCAGTATGACCAAGGAAACTTCTTATACCTTTGATATCTGTGGGGCATGGCATTTTCTCGATTGCATCAACCTTGGCCTTATCGACTTCAATACCTCTTTCAAAAAAATTATGTCCTAAGACGATGCCTTCATTAACCATAAACTGGCACTTCTACCAATTCAAGACAAGATTGGTATTTTTACATCTCTACAAGACTCGATCAAGGTTGCTTAGGCAATCATCAAAAGAAGACCCGTAAACGGAGAAGTCATCCATGAAAACCTCAACAATGTTTTCACAAAAGTCAGAGAATATAGCCATCATGCATCTTTGAAAGGTGGCAGGTGCATTACATAAGTCAAAAGGCATACGTCTATAAGCAGAGGTACCTGTCGTGGGTATAAGTCTGACAGTAGATGTGTAGGGTACGAAAGGATGGGCAGAGCCTTAGCTACGCCGAGGTTGTATGAGTTCAGTCCCCTCTACGGTGGAGGTAAAAGCCCTACGTCTCAGTGCTCTTGGGAGCTTGTTGTCGAGTGGAATATAGATTACAGTGAATTGCTAACCCCTGCACCAGTGGGGAAGGGTGGCTTATATAGAGTGTGCTGCCCTTCACAATGGTTCGGTGCACATGGGTGGAGTAGTGGCGAATAAATGCCTACGTTACAGGTAACGTACGTCTTAAATTCTAATAAAGGCACATGGAAACGTATGACCGTTTCCCTCCACGGGGTTACGATGCACGGAGTGGAATCCAGTCGGTTAGTTTGATACACTCCGAATGCTCATCTCCGACTGGGTGATGGAGGATTCGTCACCAACTGGATGATGGGAAGTCCTTAATTCAGTCGGAACTGACTAAGGGCCTTATCCCTTATGAAGGGTAGTCCTTGGGTAGGACTTATAGGGCAGGCCTATGACCCTACCCTGGGACTATAACCCCATCATTAGTCCCCGAATGGATTGGGGTTGGAACGATGAAGCGATGCTTGGAGTACGGATCCGACTGGTACGGATGCGACTTTGGCGTTGTCTACCCCGATCCATTTTATCTTCTTTGACCAATGATCCGAGTGGATGTGTTTGTGAAACAAACTGTCAGGGACCGAGTGCTTCCGTGGTATCTTTTGACGTGACCAGTCAACTGACAGCGGCGGATTTTCTGGGATCCTCAAATTTCGGTTGCCGCGCACTCAGCGGGGATGACGACATCGCGATCGAGTAGTATCTGACGCCTCGATTCCCGCGCCTTCATCTTCTCCACTAATATCGCAGCAACCGGTCGGGGGATAAGATTTCGGGGCCACCTGCTAGTGACCCAGTCGGAACCTTATTTAAACCTCTGTGGCGAGGGTTTTTCGTTACACTCGCCCGATAACTTGCACTTTCCCCGCTTCTCTCGCCATCCCCTGCGCATCACAAGCTCCTTCCTTCTCCTTCTCCCTCGCGAATCTGCAGCCTCCGCCATGACAAGGGGCAGACTAGCAAGCTAGAGGCGCAGAAGAAGAAGGGGAAGGCGGCGGCTCCTGCTCAGCGGCGGCAGCGAGCGCTACCGGCGGGTTGGATCCAGGGGGATTTCCTCCCCTCCACGATGACGGAGGAGAACTTGCTGGAGTTGGTGAAGCACGGAATGATTGCGCACAAGTCGTGGAGGTTGCCGGCGGAGGGCGAGACCGAGCCGATGCCCCGGGAGGGGGAGCACGTCTTGCTGCTCAGCCACGTGCACCGAGGTTTCTCTCTGCCTCCTCATCCCTTCTTCAAAGGTATAATGAACCACTTCGGGGCGCAGCTCCACCATTTTCCCCCAAACGCCATAGCTCATCTCTCTGCCTTCGTCATGTTGTGCGAGTGTCTCATCGGTTGTCGTCCCCAATGGGGGCTTTTCAAACACATCTTCTCTACTAGATCCCAAACCATCAAACGACTTAACCAGTCGGATGATAAAACTCACCTCCTCCAGCTCTGCGGGGGCTTAGGCTTCCAAAAGAAGAGTAAAAGTAGCTATCCCACTCTTCAGTTGAGTGAATCTGTTAGGAACTGGCAGTCGACATGGTTCTACTGCCAGGACGTTGCTTGCCCGAATGCCACAACTGGACTGCCTCCTTTTAGCTTAGACCGACCGGCTCCGCCTAGGCAGCTCGCACTCATGAAGGCGGAGAAGACCCAGATCCAGCCTCTGGTCGATGTGCTTGTAGAGGTCGTCCGAAGGGGAGTCACCGGCATAGATTTTCTGGAGGTTTTCCTGGGTCGGCGTATCCAGCCTCTACAAGCTCGACACCACACCATGTGGCACTACACAGGGCCTGAGGACTCCACTCGGACTAACGTTGAGTGCGTGACCGGGGAGACGGTGGCGTCGTGGGTCCTCAACATCACAGGAGCCTGCGAAAACCCTAGAGGAGCCCGGCGAGTGAAGGCCTTCCGCGCGGACAACCCTTCTCCGAACGAAGTGAGTATAACTTGTCGAGTGCACACAACTGTCTTAGATTTATCGCTTTCTTGAATCACTGTCTGACGTCTGATGTTGTCGACTATATCTTGTGCAGGCATGGACTAACTGGTTTTCTCGTGTCTCGAATGGGAATCCGGCCGAGGAGGAGGAAGGCAGCCAGGAGGGCAGCGTGGAGAGCGTCGAGTACGTCTCCGACAGTGGGGAGACGGAGGAGGAGTCCGCAGAAGAAGAAGAGGCAGATGAGGAGCAGAACTCGCCACCTCCACCGCCAGAGCCTCGAACTAAACGCCGTCATGAACCTGTGGCTCCTTCGGCCCCTCCAGCATCCTCGAGTGCGCCGCGAGCTGCTCCTGTGGTACCGAGTGCCTCGCCGGCCGTTCCCGTGGCTCCGAGTGCTCGGAGCACAAAGAGGACCAGGGAGTCTGCTACTGAGCTTGCGGCCCAGCCCTCTAAGGCGGCCAAACCGAGTGGATCTAAGCCTCGGAAGGCTTTGCCGCGGATGAGGGTCATAGTTCCCGTCACCTCAACGTAAGTGCATTGTTCTTCTATCTTCTTCCAGTATTTGATTGAACTTCTGCTTATTGGTCGAATGAATTTTACTCGACAGAGTTGCCACCTCTGCCACCTCTCCGGCACACCAGGGGGACGATCCCATGGACATGGACAATGTTGTCACATCCCAGTCAGGTGCGTCGTGGCGATTCCGAGAGTTTACATTATTGCATCACGAATTCTGTCTTTGGTCTTGCCTTTTTCCTGTGGTCTCACGCCGTTCGGTCGGGTTTCCCTCAGGGGTGATTTATGTGGAGGAGGGCGACCAGAGGAGGTCCGAGCAAGCTGCGGTGCATGTCCTTGAGGCTGTTCCGCCGGTTACTACTCTCTCCATGGACGCGCCGCCGACTGAGACGATGCAGTCGACTGAAACAGCGTTGATCGCTGCTGAACCGACTGGAGCAGGCCTTGGGATGCCCAAGGAGTCTCCTACGATGCCAGGTCCGTCGACTATCGAGTACAACATCCAGCGCCTCCCGGAAGATCAGGTGGGAGCTCCCAAGGGGGCCATGGTGCAGGCGGAGTTGATGGCGGGAGAGGCCAAGAGAGCGTACGACTCCATCGCGTCCGTGTACAAGCGAAGCTTGGAACTGCGGGACGATATCCGAGTAAGTGGGCTAGTAAGTATTTACTTTCCTCTTGTAACCCACTGGGTGTTTGAGCAATGCACTCGGATACAGTATGATTATTTTGCAGTGGGATCACTCTTAGTGAACCCAGTGGGTGTAGTCCCCGAGACTTCTGTCGAGTGCTTGCACCGGCAATTGTCTTTATACACATTTTCTTTAACTTGATCGGATCAAAAACTAATCTGCTCGAAGGTTACCGGTGGGGGCACTCCGAGTGCACCTACTGGATGAGTCCCCGAGAGTAATTTTACTCAGGTCGGGTAGTAGTAACCTCATAGGTTTGTTTGTTGTCATGTATCTCAATAGGGCGGACCTGTTTGAGCTTCATGCGAGTGGGGTCAGTCTTAGTGAACCCACTGGGTGTAGTCCCCGAGACCGCTGTCGACTGCTTGCGTCGGCAGGGGTCTGAAGAACTTAGAATTTTTATTGTTGTCTCTGTTGAATTTGTCTGATCGTCTCTTGGCGCTGACTTGCAGAAAACTTGCGAGATGGGATCAGCGTACGAGGCTCTGAGGGCTGAAAAGGTTCAGTTTGCTGGGGAACTGGATGCAGCAATGGTTGCCTTGGCTGGTATGAAGGATGTCCTGGCTGAACGACAAAACTCCTTGGAGGAGGCCCATCAGGCAAACAAGGCATTGGCGGCTGAAGTGGAGAAAATGGGGAAACAAAGGACCGAGCTGATGGGACAGATGCAAGTGTTGAACAGGCAGTGTATAGCACAGGAAAATTACGTCAGTGACTGGGCCCGGAAGATGATAGCGCTTCTCGGTGGTAAGTTCTATTTTTCCGAGTGCTTGTGGACTGTGCATTGCATTCTGCGCTTACTGTATGCTCGTCCTGTCTTTGCAGATTTTTGCATGGACGCTGAGGCTGAAGCAGCTGACGTTGAGCGGTCGATTCTTGCGAACGTTCCACTCGGCGAGGACGCCAATCGAGATATGCTCCGAGCACACATTCGCCTGGGCAAAGTTGGACCTTTCATCGGTCGACTGAGAGAGGTCGTCGGCCGAATCGACAAGGAGCTTTGGCCTGAAGACGAGTCTCGGCATGAGATGGAAGGCTTGATGACTCGGCTAGAGGAGGTCCCGAACCGAGTGCAGGCGTGGAAGAAATATGTGGCTCGCTGTGGTGCGGACGTCACTCTATCGCTTGTCCGAGTGCACTGCAAGGAGGCTCGCGAAGAGAAGCTGAAGGCGTTGCAAGTCGCCAACAGCAAAAATCTTCGATTCAAAGATTTCATGGAGACCTTCCTTGAGAGTGCCACTCGCATCGCAGACGGGATCGACCTCGACACATTCTTGGAGCCTGCCAGTCCCAGTGCCAGTCCTGACGATGTTTAAGAAAACTTTTACCTCGGTATGCCGAGTGTTGGTTGTAAGAAACTTTGGCCACTGCTGTTGGCCGTCACATTCGTGGTTCGGTGTTGATAAGCTTGATCTACACCGAGCCAACTATCCTTAGGCGAACTTTGAATTTGAATCGAATCTTTTTCTCTTCTTTTGCCAAAGAGTTGTTGACACGATTTTGGCTCGTGGTTTTTGTTTGGCGTTTCTTGGTGAAGCCAATGGCAAACATGCGGAGCATGTAATTGTCAGTTGTCTTGACATCTGCATGAGCCTCACTGAGGGTTTTCTCAATCTCCGAGTGGATCTGTACGATACACTCGAAGGCAATTGAGTACTTAGGCGATTCGTGATCGCGGCTAAGTCTTCGAGTGCGACTGTAAGGTCGTACTCGGAGCGAGTTGTTACTCATGTAATTGTCAGTTGTCTTGACATCTACATGAGCCTCAATGAGGTTCTACTACTCATGTAATTGTCAGTTGTCTTGACATCTACATGAGCCTCACTGAGGGTCTGCTGAGTCCCCGAGTGTATCTGCAGGATACACTCGAAGGCAATTGAGTACTTAGGCGATTCGTGATCGCGGCTAAGTCTTCGAGTGCGACTGTAAGGTCGTACTCGGAGCGAGTTGTTACTCATGTAATTTTCATTTGTCTTGACATCTACATGAGCCTCAATGAGGTTCTGCTACTCATGTAATTGTCAGTTGTCTTGACATCTACATGAGTCTCAATGAGGGTCTGCTAAGCCTCTGAGTGGATCTGTGAGATACACTCGAAGGAAGCTTTCTATTTAAGAGATTCTTGATCGCAGACAAGTCCCCGAGTGCGACGTTAAGTGCACACTCGGAGAAAGTGTGTAGTTAGGCGATTCGTGATCACAGCTAAGTCCCCGAGTGCGACGGTTAGTGCACACTCGGAGATAATTTGTACTTAGGCGATTCTTGATCGCAGCTAAGTCCCCGAGCGCGACGTTTAGTGCACACTCGGAGAAAGTTAATACTTAGGTGATTCTGGATCGCAGCTAAGTCCCCGAGCGCGACGTTTAGTGCACACTCGGAGAAAGTTAATACTTAGGCGATTCTGGATCGCAGCTAAGTCCCCGAGCGCGACGTTTAGTGCACACTCGGAGAAAGTTAATACTTAGGCGATTCTGGATCGCAGCTAAGTCCCCAAGTGCGACGTTTAGTGCACACTCGGAGAAAGTTAGTACTTAGGCGATTCTTTATCGCGGCTAAGTCCCCGAGTGCGACGTTTAGTGCACACTCGGAGAAAGTTAATACTTAGGCGATTCTGGATCGCAGCTAAGTCCCCGAGTGCGACGTTTAGTGCACACTCGGAGAAAGTTAATACTTAGGCGATTCGTGATCGCAGCTAAGTTTTTTTTTCTGAGACCGGAGTCTGCAACCGCGGAAGAATTTTGAATCTCCAAAAACTCAATCTGCTTTGTATTCTTTCACCGATACTTGTTCTTTACATTGCTTCAGTCGACGGTCGTCTGTAGAAGCGCTTCAAGAGGTCTCCGTTCCATGCTCGCGGCTCGTCCGTTTCCCTGTCGATGTTGTAGAGTCGGTATGCTCCGTTCTTCAGCACCTTGGAGATGATGAAGGGTCCTTCCCAGGCGAGATCCAACTTGTGAGGTCTCTGCTGATCCACTCGGAGCACCAGGTCGCCTGCTTGGAATGTACGACTCCTGACGTGTCGCGCGTGAAAGCGCCGCAGATCTTGTTGATAAATGGTTGACCGAGTCAGTGCCATCTCGCGCCCCTCCTCTAGAAGATCCACTCTGTCTTGCCTTGCTTGTTCTGCTTCAGCATCGGAGAAGAGTTCAACTCGTGGAGTGTTGTGAAGCAAGTCACTCGGAAGGACTGCCTCTGCTCCGTAAACGAGGAAGAACGGGGATCGCCCTGTAGATCTATTTGGGGTTGTGTGGAGACCCCAAAGCACCGAAGGTAGCTTGGTGATCCATGCGCCAGCGGCATGTCCCACCTCTCACAGGAGTCGAGGCTTCAAACCTTGCAGAATAAGTCCATTCGCCCGCTCTGCTTGCCCGTTTGTTTGGGGATGCGCCACAGATGCAAAATCCACTCGGATACCTTGGCCTGTACAGAAACCTTTGAATCTGTCCGAGTCAAAGTTTGTTCCGTTGTCAGTGATTATGTTGTGAGGTACCCCGAATCTGGAGATGATGTCCCTGACAAACTTGATGGTCGTTAGGGCGTCGAGCTTCTTGATGGGCTTGGCTTCGATCCACTTTGTGAACTTGTTGACTGCCACCAACAAATGTGTGAATCCCCCTTGGCATGTCCTGAATGGACCGACTGTATCTAATCCACATACCGCAAACGGCCAAACAAGAGGGATTGTCTTCAATGCAGATGTTGGCTTGTGGGACTTGTTAGAGTAGAACTGACAGCCTTCACATCGGTCGACCATATCTTTCGCCATTTCATTCGCCTGCAGCCAAAAGAAGCTAGCTCTGAATTCTTTGGCGACGATTGCTCTTGAAGAGGCGTGATGACCGAAGGTTCCCGAGTGAATTTCTTCCAGGATTAACTGTCCGTCCTCAGGGGAGATGCATCGTTGAAGGACGCCTGAAACGCTTTCCTTGTACAACTGGCCATCGATGACAGTGAACGACTTTGACCTGCGGACGATCTATCTGGCTTGGACTTCGTCTTCTGGTAATTCTTGCCTCAGGATGTATGCAATGATCGGCACAGTCCAATCGGGGATGACAGCAAGAATTTCCATGATCAAATCAACCACAGCAGGTACTTCGACTTCAGTCGGATCTGTCGAGCTCTTTGGTTGTACTGGTTCCTCTGTGAAAGGATCTTCTTTAACTGAGGGGAGGTGGAGGTGCTCGAGGCAGACGTCACTCGGGACTGGTCTCCGAGTGGATCCGAGTTTTGCCAACTCATCAGCTGCTTGGTTTTTCAGTCGCGGAACATGGTGGAGTTCTAGACCTTCAAACTTTTTCTCGAGCTTCCTCACTGCATTGCAGTATGAGTTCATGGTGGGGTTCCTGACGTCCCACTCCTTCATCACCTGATTAACCACCAAATCCAAATTGCCATAGACCATCAGGCGACGGATGCCGAGTGCGATGGCCATGCGCAGTCCATAAAGGAGAGCTTCATACTCTGCCTCATTGTTGGAGGAATCAAAGTGTATCTGCAACACATACTTGAGTTTGTCACCCTTTGGCAATATGATCACAACGCCAGTGCCAGAGCCATTCAACATCTTGGACCCATCGAAGAACATTGTCCAATGAGCCGAGTAGATGTGGGTCGGTTGCTATTGTTCTACCCATTCTGCTATGAAGTCAGCCAGAGCTTGAGACTTTATAGCTTTATTGGCCTCGAACTTGATGTCGCAGTATAACATCTCCATTGCCCACTTCGCCACTCGACCCGATGCGTCCCGATTGTGGAGGATTTCCGACAATGGAGCATCAGAAAAGACAGACACCGAGTGGTCTTGTAAATAATGAGCCACCTTCTTCGTAGTCATGTATATCCCGTAGATAAGTTTTTGATAGTGGGGATACCTCTGCTTGGAAGGAGTCAGGACTTTGGAGGCATAATACACTGGCCGCTGAACTTTGTATGCTTTGCCTTCTTCTTCTCGTTCGACTGTGAGAACAGTGCTGACGACTTGATTTGTAGCCGCGATGTACAGAAGAAGGGGCTCTTTACTGAGCGGAGCAGTAAGAACCGGCTGGGTGGAAAGTAGGACTTTGAGGTCGTCGAATGCGACTTGGGCATCGTCTGTCCACTCGAAAGTATCTGATTTCTTCATGAGTCGGTACAGAGGAAGCGCCTTCTCGCCGAGTCGACTGATAAACCTGCTCAAAGCCGCTAGGCAACCTGTGAGCCTTTGAACATCGTGTATTCTGACCGGCCGCTCCATTCGGACGATGGTCCCGATCTTTTCGGGGTTGACATCGATCCCTCGTTCGGAAACGAAGAAACCGAGTAACTTTCCGCTGGGAACGCCGAATGAACACTTAGCTGGGTTGAGCTTGATACCATACCTACGAAAGTTGGCGAATGTTTCTGCCAAGTCAGTCAGCAGGTCGGAACCTTTGCGTGACTTGACTACGATATCATCCATATATGCCTCCACATTCCGACCGATCTGGTCGATGAGGCATTTTGGATCATGCGCATAAAGGTTGCTCCTGCATTCTTCAAACCAAATGGCATAGTGATGTAGCAAAAGCACCCGAATGGGGTGATGAAGGCTGTTTTTAATTCATCAGGGCCATACAGACGGATCTGATGATAGCCCGAGTAGGCAGCAAGAAATGACAAACGCTCGCAACCCGCAGTCGAATTGACAATTTGATCGATGCAGGGGAGCAGAAAATGGTCTTTCGGGCAGACCTTATTGAGATGCTTGAAGTCGATGCACATTCGGAGCGACTTGTCCTTCTTGGGCACCATGACAACATTGGCGAGCCACTCGGAGTGGTGTACCTCGCGAATGAAGTTGGCTGCCAAAAGCTTGGCCACCTCTTCTCCGATTGCCTTCCTCTTGTGCGTGGTGGACCGACGCAGGCGTTCTCGGACAGGCCGAGCGGCGGGATCCACATGCAGTCGGTGCTCAGCCAACTCCCTGGGTACACCTGGCATGTCAGAGGGCTTCCATGCGAAGATGTCCCAGTTCTCACGGAGGAATTGGATGAGCTCGGCTTCCTATTTAGGATCGAGGGTGGTGGAGATGTTCGTCGGGCCAGCGGTGTCGTCCGTCGGGTGGATGCTGACCTTCTTCGTCTCTCCCGCCGACTGGAAAGCGGACTCCGAAGCTCGCTTCTTCGAACGCATCAAGTCAGCGGGGTCGACTATTTTCTTGTACTCGTCAAGCTCGAGGACAGCCATCTGCTGATCGGCGATTCTTGATCCCTGCTGCAAACACCCATCGGCCCGCTGTCGATTGCCTGTGATAGTGATCACACCTTTCCGGCCTGGCATCTTCAGCTTCAGGTACACATAACATGGACGGGCCATGAAACGCGCATACGCCGGGCGGCCCAGAATTGCATGGTACGCACTCTCGAAGTCCACCACCTCGAACGTCAGCTTTTCCTTGCGGAAGTTCTTGTCGGAGCCGAAGACGACGTCCAATGCGATCTGGCCGAGTGACTTAGCCTTTCGTCCAGGGACGACTCCATGGAACTACATGCTACTCTGACTGAGTTTGGACATCGGAATGCCCATCCCCTTGAGAGTGTCGGCGTACATGATGTTCAAGCCACTGCCGCCGTCCATGAGGACTTTGCGCAGTCGGACTCCTTCCACCACCGGGTCGACGACCAGAGCCTGCCTCCCTGGGGTGGGTACGTGTGCTGGATGATCCGACTGGTCGAAGGTGATCGCAGTCTGAGACCATTTGAGGAACGTGGGGTTGGTCGGCGTGGCCATGTTCACCTCGCTGTTCACCAGCTTCAGTCGACTCTTGCTCTCAACGTCAGCAAAAATCATCAGTGTTGCATGGACTTGGGGGAACGGATCCTCCTTGTCCTTCTCATCCTGTTCATTGCCCTTTTCACTCGGTTGCCCTTCGACGAAACCCTGGATCAGGAGGCGACATTGTCGAGTGGTATGCTTCGGATATATGGCGTTGCCCTCTTCATCCATCTTCGTGTGAATCGGACATGGCTGATCCAGGATGGGGTTACTGAACTGCTTCTTCTTTGGGGTGAATTGAGCCTTCCCCTTGCCTTTGAACTTGGCATTGGTAACAGCTGCGGCTTCTGCCTGTGGAGTGGAGGGAGCTTTCTGCTTTTGCTTCCGAGTGTTATTCCCATCCCCATCGGCGACTGCTTTGTGCTTGCCGCTACGGATGTGGTCCTCTTCTTCGCCATTTGCATAGCGTGCCGCTATCTCCATCATCTTGCTCATGGAGATGTCGCATGTTCGACCGAACTTCAGGTACAAATCTCTATACCGCACGCCTGCCTTGAAAGCGCAGACTGCTTGGTGCTCTGTGACATTCTCCACCGTGTGGTAGAGGGTCGTCCAACGCTGAATGAAATCGCGCAGGGGCTCATTCTGCTTCTGGACACAGTGCTGGAGCTCCACTAGGCCAGCAGGGCGTTTGCACGTCCCTTCGAAGGTCCTAATGAATACTCGGGCCAGATCTGCCCAACTGTAGATGCTTGAGGGGGCCAATTGGTTCAGCCACGCTCGCGCCAAGCCATCGAGCATCAGAGGGAGGTGCTTCATGGCGACGTGGTCGTCCCCTCCTCCGATCTGGACTGCCACTCGGTAGTCGTCCAGCCACGTTTCTGGCTTGGACTCTCCTGTAAACTTGCTGATCACCGTCGCCAATCGGAAGTTGGGAGGGATGTCAGCCGAACGGATGGCTCGACTAAAACACTCGGGACCAGAGACGATGGTCCTGCTTCCACTCGGACGGTCCATATCGAGACCATCGCCGTGGGCTCGGCCCCTGTCGACCCTCCGCTGGGCGATATGCCCTCTCGCGTCGGGCCTTGGATCGTAAGTGTCACCGACTGAACGCGATCATCATGATGTCGGGGCCCGTAGGGCCCACCCCGCGGAGGGGTGCTTGAACAACGACGATCTTCGGGATTTATGGAACGGCTGCCTCCCCTGTGTCACCGATGAGAACCGGGGCTGTGAACTGACCGATGCGTGTTCGCATGAACAGAACTATTGTGGATCCTGTTGTGCGACTGGGAGACCGCCGAATTTTGCTGCTGCGCCGTGTGCAGTAGGGCGCGGATTTGCTCGATCCCCCTGCCAGCCTCTGAATCAGACGGCTGAAGGGAATCGGCTATCTTGGCGGCGGCAGCCAGGTTGAGGATGGGTGTGCGGAACACCTCCACATTGCTCCGCCGATTGTGCCGACTGGCAGAACGGCGGGGCGGACGGCGAGCGCCGGATGTTTTGCCGATCTCGTGCTCGTTCCGGCCAGTTTGGCGGGGACTTTCATGGGAGTTGGCCATGTGCACTTCTGATGCACGCCCGCGACCCAAGTACTCAGAAGGAAACTCAGTCGGAACCGAGTCCGAGCGCTGGGACGGCGGGGCAACCACAACCCACTCTAGGACCACCACTTGTGAAGACGCGTTCTGGCGCGCCTAGGCGTGTTGCACCCAACGCTGGAGCCGCGGACGGCGGGACCGCTTGTTGCGGTGCGTGACGGCGGCGTAGGTCGACACCGGAGCCGACTGCTGGAGAAGAAGAATACCGCGGGCACCGGCACGGAAGTGCGTAGCCCCGCGACGAGGGAGCGCCTCGATGTCGAGAGGGCGTCCCGAAGCCATGCCGAATCGTCGACGATGAACGAGAGAGCGCCGAAGAGGATCTCGTGACCCATGCTCAAATCTCCACCGGAAGACATGACGGAAAGATTTAGTCGCAAACTCGTCGGAAGTCACTTAGACGCCTGCCCCACGGTGGGCGCCAACTGTCGTGGGTATAAGTCTGACAATAGATGTGTAGGGTATGAAAGGATGGGCAGAGCCTTAGCTACGGCGAGGTTGTATGAGTTCAGGCCCCTCTACGGTGGAGGTAAAATCCCTACGTCTTAGTGCTCTTGGGAGCTTGTTGTCGAGTGGAATATGGATTACCGTGAATTGCTAACCCCTGCACCAGTGGGGAAGGGCGGCTTATATAGAGTGCGCTGCCCTTCACAACGGTTCGGTGCACAGGGGTGGAGTAGTGATGAATAAATGCCTACGTTACAGGTAACGTACGTCTTAAATGCTAATAAAGGCACATGGAAACGTATGATCGTTTCCCTCCATGGGAGTTACGATGCACAGAGTGGAATCTAGTCGGTTAGTTTGATACACTCCGAATGCTCATCTCCGACTGGGTGATGGAGGATTCGTCACCGACTGGATGATGGGAAGTCCTTAATTCAGTCGGAACTGACTAACGGCCTTATCCGTTATGAAGGGTAGTCCTTGGGTAGGACTTATAGGGCAGGCCTATGACCCTACCCTGGGACTATAACCCCATCAGTACCGAAAGGGGTGGTGAAAGTGGTTTTCTCCTGATCAGATTGTGCAACAGGTATTTGGGTGAAACCAGAATAACCATCTAGAAAGGAGAAGTGTGTGTGTTTAGACAGTCTTTCTAGCATTTGGTCGATAAAAGGCAAAGTGTAATGATCTTTCCTAGTGGCTTTATTCAATTTCCTAAAATCTATCACAATCCTATGGCCAGTAATAATCCTCTGTGGGATCAATTCATCCTTATCATTAGGGACAACGGTAATACCTCCCTTCTTAGCGACGCAATGCACCGGACTTACCCAATCACTATGAGCAACAAGATAGATATTACCTGCTTCCAGGAGCTTTAGTATTTATTTTCTTACTACCTCTTTCATCTTAGGATTTAATCTCCGTTGATGATCAACAACTGGTTTGGAATCAGGATCAGTCTTAATCTTGTACTGGCATAGAGTGGGGCTAATGCCCTTATGATCATCAAGAGTATATCCAATAGCAGCACGGTGCTTCCTCGGAGTTTTTAATAACTTCTTTTCTTCATGCTCTGAGAGGCTAGCACTAATTATAACTGGATATATCTCTTTTTCATCAAGATAAGCATACTTAAGAGTATCTGGCAACTGTTTAAGCTTGAACACAGGATCACCCTTTGGTGGGGGTGGATCCCCAAACATTTCAACAGGCAAATTATTCTTAAGGATAGGATATTGTTCTAAGACAACTCTATCTATCTCATCCCTTTCATCCATATGCATATCATTTTCATGCTCTAGCAAGTATTTCTCTAAAGGATCAGTAGGAGGCATGGAAATAGAAGCTAGGGCAATAGTTTCATCCTTACTAGGCAACTCTCTTTCATGAGGTAGTCTACCAAACTTGGAGAAATTGAACTCATGTGACACACCTTCAAAGCCAAAAGTGACAGTTTGCTTCTCACAGTCAATATGAGCATTGACGGTATTGAGAAAAGGTCTGCCAAATATGATGGGACAAAATCAATCTTGCGTGGTAGCAAGAACGAGGAAATCAGCAGGATACTTCTTTTTACCACACAAGACTTCAACATCTCTAACAATTCCCTAAGGGGAGATAGTATCTCTATTGGCAAGCTGAATAGTGACATCAATAGGTTCTATCTCGACAGGTGCAATCTCATCTTTAATTTCATCATATAAGGATCGAGGTATTGCACTAACACTAGCACCCACGTCACATAAACCATGATAACAATAATCTCCTATCTTAACAGAAACAACAGGCGTGCCAACAACAGGCCTATGTTTGTCTCTAGAATGTGGTTTAGCAATTCTAGCAGCATCTTCACAGAAGTGAATATCATGGCCATCAACATTGTCGGACAGGAGATCTTTGATAATAGCAATGCTAGGTTAAACTCTAATTTGCTCAGGGGGTGTAGGTGTTCTAATGTAGCCCTTACATATCACAGTTGAAGCTTTAGAATGATCCTTTATCCTAACAGGGAAAGGTGGTTTCTCAATGTAAGCACTGGGAACAACAGGATCATTATAGGCAATGACTCTCTCTTCAACTAGGTTGGGTTTAACTACATTGACTTCTAAGGGAGGATGATATTTAAACCACTTCTCTTTGGGGAGATCAATATGAGCAGCAAATGATTCACACAATGAAGCTACTATCTCAGAGTCAAGTCCATACTTAGCGCTAAAATCACAAAAAGTATTTGTTTCGACAAAGGATTTAACGCAATCAAACTTGAAATTCATACCTGAATCGTTACCTTCATCAAGCTCCCAATCTTCAGAGTTGCGTTTAATTCTTTCCAATAAATTCCATTTGAAGTCAATATCTCTCTTCATAAAAGAACCGGTACAAGAAGTGTCAACCATGGTGCGATCATCATGAGAAAGTCGAGCATAGAAGTTCTGAATGATAATTTCTCTCGAGAGCTCATGGTTGGGGCATGAATATAAAATTGATGTAAGCCTCCCCCAAGCTTGAGCGATGCTTTCTCTGTCACGAGGCCAAAAATTATAAATATAATTCCGATGATGGTGTACTAGATGCATAGGATAAAACTTTTGATGAAATTCCAATTTCAACCGATTGTAGTTCAATGATCTAGTATCGTCACATAGCCTATACCATGTCAACGCCTTATCCCTCAAAGATAAGGGAAAGATCTTCTTCTTGACCTCATCCTCGGGCAAACCTGCAAGCTAAAATAAACCACAAACTTCATCTACAAAGATTAGATGCAAGTCTGGATGTGATGTTCCATCTCCTGGAAAAGGATTAGCCAGCAGTTTCTCAAGCATACCCGAAGGAAATTCATAGCAAATATTTTCACTAGGTGCAGCAGGTTGAGGAGCAACTCTTTGTGCTTCCATTCGAGGTGAAGATACCCCGAACAAGCCCCTCAAAGGATTAGTTTCCATAGTGACAAGTGACAATAAATTTCAGCACACTATATAAATGTTTCCTTACCAAATTCCACTTAACAAAGGCGCTTCACTCCCCGGAAACGGCACCAGAAAAGAATCTTGATGACCCACAAGTATAGGGGATCTATCCTAGTCCTTTCGATAAGTAAGAGTGTCGAACCCAACGAGGAGCAGAAGGATCTGACAAGTGGTTTTCAGCAAGGTAATATTTGCAAGCACTGAAATTATCGGTAACAGGTAATTGTGTGGCAAGATGATTCGTAGCAAGTAGCAAGTAACAATGGTAACAATGGTGCAGCAAAGTGGCCCTATCCCTTTTGTAGCAAGGGACAAGCTTGGACAAACTCTTATAGGAGGTAAAACGCTCCTGAGGACACATCGGAAATTCAATCAAGCTAGTTTTCATCATGTTCATATGATTCGCGTTCGCTACTTTGATAGTTTGATATGTGGGTGTGCTACTTCTCAAAAAACAGCGCCAGAAATTGACACGTTGATGAAGACTTGCTTGTGTTGGTTTTTCTCTTGAAGAGGAAAGGGTGATGCAGCACAGGAGCAGTAAGTATTTCCCTCAGTTTGAGAACCAAGGTATCAATCTAGTAGGAGAATCTCGTCAAGTCCAGAGTACCTGCACAAACACAAAAGAGCATGCATCCAACGCTATAAAGGGGTTGTCAATCCCTTAAAGATTGTTTGCGAAGTGAGATGTGAAGGCGGAAAGTGCAACGAAGTAAAAAGTGTAAGGCTGAAAATATGGTGTGGAGTAGACCCGGGGGCCAGTGTTCACTAGAGGCTTCTCTCAAAATAGCAAGTATTATGGTGGGTGAACAAATTACTATCGAGCAATTGATAGAACCGCGCAAAGTCATGACGATATCTAAGGCAATGATCATACATATAGGCATCACGTCCGAGACAAGTAGACCGATACTTTCTGCATCTACTACTATTACTCCACACATCGACCGCTATCCAGCATGCATCTAGTGTATTGAGTTCATGACGAACAGAGTAACTCCTTAAGCAAGATGACATGATGTAGAGGGATCATCTCAAACCAATGATGAAAACCCCATCTTTTTACCCTTGATGGCAACAACATGATGCGTGCCTCGCTAACCCTTCTGTCACTGGGTGAGGTCACCGCACAGTATGAACCCAAAACCAAGCACTTCTCCCATTGCAAGAATCATAGATCTAGTTCACCAAACAAACCCACAACTCGAAGAGAATTACAAGGATATGAAATCATGCATAAGAGAGATCAGAAGAAACTCAAATAAGATTCATAGATAATCTGATCATAAATCCACAATTCATTGGATCTCGACAAACACACCACAAAAGAAGATTACATCGGATAGATCTCCATGAAGATCATGGAGAACTTTGTATTGAAGATCCAAGAGACAGAAGAAGCCATCTATTTAGTAGCTATGGACCCGTAGGTCTATGGTGAACTACTCACGCATCATCTAAGAGGTCATGGTGTTGATGAAGAAGCCCTCCGTGTCCGAATCCCCCCTCCGGTAGGGCACCAGAACGTGCCCCAGATGGGATCTTGCGGAGACAGAAGCTTGCGGCGACGGATAAGTACTTTCGATGATCTCCTCATTTTTTTGGGATTTTTAGGGAATATTTAGGCCCAAAACCTAGGGCAAAGGGGCCTCTAGGAGCCCACAAGCCTGGTGGCCGCGGGCCCCCCTGGCCGCGCCGTGAGGGCTTGTGGGGTCCCTGGTGGCCTCTTGCCCTCACTCTCCGGCTCTCCGATCTTTTTCTGTTCCAGAAAAAATCTTTTTGGCAGTTTCATCCGTTTGGACTCCGTTCAAAATCCTCCTCTGAAAGGGGTCAAAACAATGGAAAAAAAGGAACTGGCACTTGGCACTGAGTTAATAAGTTAGTCCTAGAAAATAAATAAAAGGCATGCAAAACATGCAAAGTTTGACAAGATAATAGCATGAAACCATCAAAAATTATAGATACGTTGGAGACGTATCAAGCATCCCCAAGCTTAACTCCTGCTCGTCCTCGAGTAGGGAAGTGATAAAGAATGAATTTTTGATGTGGAATGCCACCTAGCATAGTTGTCCTTTGCAACTTCTTTCACGCGACATGAACGTTCAGATACGTAAGATTCAAAACAATAATTTGCTATTGACATGAAAACAATAATACTTCAAGCAAACTAGCAAGGTAATCATGAACTTTCAAAATAACAAGGCCAAGGAAAGTTATCCTTACAAAATCATATAGTCTGGCTATGCTCCATCATCCTCACACAACTAATGTAAATCATGCACAACCCTGGTATAGAACAAGTAATTGTTTTCGCATTCTTACTTTCTCAAACTTTTTATAACTATCACGCAATACTTGAGCGTGAGCCATGGATATAGCACTATAGGTGGAATAGAGTGTGGTGTTGGTTGTGAGACAAAAAGGAGGAGATGGTCACATTGACTCGGTGTATCAAAAGGCTATGGAGATGCCCATTAATAGATATCAATGTGAATGAGTAGAGATTGCCATACAAAGGATGCACTAGAGCTATAAGTATGTGAAAGCTCAAAAGGAGAACTAGTGGGTGTGCATCCAACTTGCTTGCTCATGAAGACCTAGGGAAATTTTGAGGAAGCCCATCATTGGAATGTACAAGCCAAGTTATATAATGAAGACTCCCACTAGCATATGGTTGTGACAAAGCAAGAAGCTCTCAATCATGAAGAACATGGTGCTATTATGAAGCACAAGTGTGGAAAAAGATAGTAGCATTGTCCCTTCTCTCTTTTTCTCTCTTTTTTTATTTGGGCACTTGGGCCTCTTTTTTCTCTTTCTCTTTTTTTTTATTTGGGCTCTTGGCCTCTTTTTTTTATTTACTCACATGGGACAATGCTCTAATAATGATGATCATCACACTTTTATTTACTCACAGCTCAAAGCTCAAAATGATTATGACTCTATAGGAAATGCCTCCGGCAGTGTACCGGGATGTGCAACGATCTAGCTTGGCGTATGACGTTGAAACATCTCGCTAGCTATCTAATGATCATGCAATGGCAATATGAGAGTGACAGCACAAGTCATGAGATGGAACGGTGGGAGTTGCATGGCAATATATCTCGGAATGGCTATGAAAATGTCATAGTAGGTAGGTACGGTGGCTGTTTTGAGGAAGGCATATGGTGGGTTTGTGTACCGGCGAAAGTTGCGCGGCACTAGAGAGGCTAGCAAAGGTGGAAGGTGAAAATGCATCTATACCATGGACTCACATTAGTCATGAAGAACTCACATACTTTTTGCGAAAGTTTTTATTAGTAATCTAAACAAAGTGCTAAATGCATACTCCTAGGGGAAGGGTTGGTAGGTGTTAACCATCGCGCGATCCCGACCTCAACACAAAGGATGATAATCAATAGATCAATTATGCTCCGACTTCCTAACATAGTGGTTCACCATACGTGCATGATACGGGAATCACTAACTTCAACACAAGTATTTCTAGATTCACAACACCCTACTAACATAACTCTTAATATTACTGAATCCACGTCTCAAAACTAATTGAGAGGAATCAAGACTTCTCTTTCTACTCAATGCACATGAAGATGGAGGTTTTTGTATCCTCTTTGGGTACCTATCACATTTGGGACTCTTTTCATAGCATAAGCCAACTACCAAGTCACGCACCGCCGTGCTCTAAAAGATATAAGTGAAGCACATAGAGCAAAAGTATCTAGCTCAAAAGATATAAGTGAAGCACTATGAGCATTCTAGCAAAATCAAGATGAGTGCATGTCTCTATCTCTCAAAAAGGTGTGCAGCAAGGATGATTGTGACACAACAAAAAGAAAAGACTCCTACGATACAAGACGCTCCAAGCAAAACACATATCATGTGGTGAATAAAAATATAGCTCCAAGTAATGTTACCGATGGGTTGAAGACGAAAGAGGGGATGCCTTCCCGGGGCATCCCCAAGCTTAGGCTTTTGGTATACTTGAATTTGGCTTGGGATGCCTTGGGCATCCCAAAGCTTGATCTCTTTCCACTCCTTATCTCTTTGTCCATGAGAACATCACCCAAAACTTGAAAACTTCACAACACAAAACTTAAACAGAAACTCGTGATAACATTAGCACAAGAAAACAAACTACCACCTCTTTTGGTACTATAGCAAACTTGAATTCTATCTATATTTGTGTTGGGATACTGTATTCTCACTTTTGCATGGCTAGTAACCGCCGATACTAACCATAGTTTCATCAAAACAAGCAACCAACTAAACAAAAACAGAATCTGTCCAAAACAGACCAGTCTGTAGCAATATATATACTTAGTATACTTCTCGTACCTCAAAAAATCTGAACAATTTCGACTGCCTGGGAAAAACGCATATCAACCAGCAGCAAAAAGAATCAACTCAAAATATCTTTCAGGATTAAAATGAAAAATCATATCGTGAGCAAAAAGTTTCTGTCTTTTTCCAGCAGGATCAAACAACCATTACCAAGACTAATCATAAAGGTTTTTCTTGGCTCAAACACAAAAAGAAACACAAAAAACACAATCAGAACAGAATTATGAAAGTGGGGAAGCAACAAAACAGAAAGAAAAAGATAAATTCATTGGGTTGCCTCCCAACAAGCGCTATTGTTTAACGCCCTTAGCTAGGCATAAAAGCGATAGAATCACGTATCGTCATCTTTCGTGCTCAAACCATAAGTGGCCCTCATCATGGATTCATAAGGCAATCTTATTTTATTTATAGGAAAGTGTTCCATGCCCTTCCTTAAAGGAAATTGAAATCTAATGTTCCCTTCCTTCATATCGATGATAGCACCCATAGTCCTTAGGAAAGGTCTACCAAGAATAATAGGGCATGTAGGATTGCAATCAATGTCAAGCACAATGAAATCCATGGGTACATAGTTCCTATTTGCAATAATAAGAACATCATTGATCCTTCCCATGGGTTTCTTAACAGTAGAATCAGCAATATGCAAATTAAGAGAACACTCTTCAATCTCATTAAAACCCAGAACATCACATAAAGACTTTGGAATCGCGGAAACACTAGCACCCAAATCACACAAAGCATTGCATTCATAGTTTTTGATTTTGATTTTGATGGTAGGTTCCCACTCATCATGAAGCTTTCTAGGGATAGAGACTTCCAATTCAAGTTTCTCTTCAAGATATTTTATCATAGGTTCAACGATATGATCGGTAAAGGCCTTGTTTTGGCTATAAGTGTGTGGAGAGTTTAACATGGATTGCATCAAGGAAATGCATTCAATCAGGGAGCAACTATCATAATTGAATTCCTTGAAATCCATAGTAGTAATTTCATTACTACTCAAAGTTTTAATATCTTCTACTCCACTTTCAATGCTTTTAGCATAAAGATAGGTGGACTCTGAATCACTGGGGCACTTTTCAACCAAAGTGGATTCATATCCAGCCCCATAATCATTAGGTTTGACACAAGAAAACAAAGATTCAATGGGAGTCACACCAAGCACTTTAAGATCTTCGTGATTCTCATCACGAGTTTCAGGTTTAGCAGCCATCTTATTGACTAAGTAGCCTGCTTATGAGAAATCTAGCCTACCAACTTTTCAAGACGAGCAAACTGAGAATTTAACTCAAGGAATTCTTTGCCATATCATCAACTTCTCTTCTCATAAAAGCCAGAAAAGAATTTTGCTCCTTCAGTTCTCTACGAAAGTAACTGTTGTACTCAAACTGTGTAGACATTAAGCCTTTAACACTAGTTTCAATCTCTTCTAACTTCGCAGTGAGCATCAAAATCCCTTGGTTGGGCCATACGGGTTTTAGCAAGCAGACAAGCGGGCAAAGAGCAAGCGAGAAAAAGGGCGAACGAAAAGGCAAAGGAAAAAGGCAAATTGGTGAAGTGGGGGAGAGGAAAATGAGAGGCAACTAGCAAACAAAGTAAATGCAAGAGATGATTTTGCGACACCTACTTGGATGAGTTCTTGACTTGATCCTCCCCGGCAACGGCGCCAGAAATCCTTCTGCTACTTCTCAAACAACAGCGCCAGAAATTCACATGTTGACGGAGACTTGCTTGCGTTGGTTTTTCCCTTGAAGAGGAAAGGGTGATGCAGCACAGGAGCAGTAAGTATTTCCCTCAGTTTGAGAACCAAGGTATCAATCCAGTAGGAGAATCTCGTCAAGTCCACAGTACCTGCGCAAACACAAAAGAGCTTGCACCCAATGCTATAAAGGGGTTGTCAATCCCATCAAGATTGTTTGCAAAGTGTGATCTGAAGGCGGAAAGTGCAACGAAGTAAAAAGTGTAAGGCTGAAAATATGGTGTGGAGTAGACCCGGGGACCATAGTGTTCACTAGAGGCTTATCTCAAAATAGCAAGTATTATGGTGGGTGAACAAATTACTGTCGAGCAATTGATAGAACCGCGCAAAGTCATGACTATATCTAAGGCAATGATCATACATATAGGCATCACGTCCGAGACAAGTAGACCGATACTTTCTGCATCTACTACTATTACTCCACACATCGACCACTATCCAACATGCATCTACTGTATTGAGTTCATGACGAACAGAGTAACGCCTTAAGCAAGATGACATGATATAGTGGGATAATCTCAAACCAATGATGAAAACCCCATCTTTTTACCCTTGATGGCAACAACATGATGCGTGCCTCGCTACCTCTTCTGTCACTGGGTGATGTCACCGCACGGTATGAACCCAAAACCAAGCACTTCTCGCATTGCAAGAATCATAGATCTAGTTGGCCAAACAAAACCCACAACTCGAAGAGAATTACAAGGATATGAAATCATGCATAAGAGAGATCTGAAGAAACTCAAATAAGATTCATAGATAATCTGATCATAAATCCACAATTCATCGGATCTCGACAAACACACCGCAAAAGAATATTACATCGGATAGATCTCCATGAAGATCATGGAGAACTTTGTATTGAAGATCCCAGAGAGAGAAGAAGCCATCTAGTTACTAGCTATGGACCCATAGGTCTATGGCGAACTACTCACGCATCATTGGAGAGGTCATCGTGTTGATGAAGAAGCCCTCCGTTTCCGAATCCCCCTCCGGCAGGGAACCAGAACGTGCCCCGGATGATCTCCTCATTTTTTTGGGATTTTTAGGGAATATATAGGCGCAAAACCTAGGGCAAAGGGGCCTCATGGAGCCCACAAGCCTGGTGGCCGCGGGCCCCCCTGGCCGCGCCATGAGGGCTTGTGGGGTCCCTAGTGGTCTCTTGCCCTGATTCTTCGGCTCTCCGATCTTTTTCTGTTCCGGAAAAAATCTTTTTGGCAGTTTCATTCCGTTTGGACTCCGTTCAAAATCCTCCTCTAAAAGGGGTCAAAAACATGGAAAAAACAGGAACTGGCACTTGGCACTGAGTTAATAAGTTAGTCCCAGAAAATAAATAAAAGGCATGCAAAACATCCAAAATTTGACAAGATAATAGCATGAAACCATCAAAAATTATAGATACGTTGGAGACGTATCAGGGTGGACCGGCGCTTGGGTACTGCCCTTACTTGGACAAGCATCGCACCTATGCTTAATCCCTCTCGCAAGCATCCGCAACTACGAAAGAAGAACTAATACAAAGTCTAACCATAACATTAAACTAGTGGATCCAAATCAGCCCCTTACGAAGCAACGCAGAAACTAGGGTTTAAGCTTCTGTCACTCTAGCAACCCATCATCTACTTACTACTTCCCAATGCCTTCCTCTAGGCCCAAATAATGGTGAAGTGTTATGTAGTCGGTGTTCACATAACACCACTAGAGGAAAAACAACATACAACACATCAAATTATCGAACGAATACGAAATTCTACATGACTACTTATAGCAAGACTTATCCCATGTCCTTAGGAACAAAAGTGACTACTCACAAAGCATAATCATATTCATGACCAGAGAGGTAATGAGTAGCATCAAACATCTGAACATATAATCTTCCACCAAGTAATCCAACTAGCATCAACTACAAAGAGTAATTAACACTACTAGCAACCTTACAAGTACCAATGGGAGTTGCGAGACGGAGATTGGTTACAAGAGATGAACTAGGGTTTGGAGATGAGATGGTGCTGATGAAGATGTTGATGGTTACGAGTCCCCTCCGATGAGAGGAGTGTTGGTGATGACGATGGCGATGATTTCCCCCTCCGGGAGGGAAGTTTCCCCGGCAAGATCGTCCTGCCGGAGCTCTAGATTGGTTCTGCTCAAGTTCCGCCTCATGGCGGCGGCGAATCCTCTGAAAAGCCTCCTCTTTATGTTTTCTGGAACGAAACCCTTCTAGTAGCAAAAGAGGGCGGCCAGAGGGCCAAGTGGGAGCCCACAAGCCCCCTAGGCGTGGCCAGGGGGGAGGCTGCGCCAAGCAGGCTTGTGGCCTCCAGCTAGCTCCCCTCTGGTACTACTTCGGCCCAGTATTTTTTATAAATCCCAAAAAAATCCTTGTTTATTTTCATGGCTTTTGGAGTTGCGCAGAATAGGTATCTCAAACTTGCTCCTTTTTCAGGCCAGAATTCCAGCTGCCAGCATTCTCCCTCTTTATGTAAACCTTGCAATATAAGAGAGAAAAGGCATAAGTATTGTACCGTGAAGTGTAATAACAGCCCAAAAAGCGATAAATATCAACATGAAAGGATGATGCAAAATGGACGTATCAGGGCGCCGCAGGGCGCTACTACATCTTGAGCTTGCGTTGGTTTTTCCCTTGAAGAGGAAAGGGTGATGTAGCACAGTAGCAGTAAGTATTTCCCTAAGTTTGAGAACCAAGGTATCAATCCAATAGGAGTATCAAGACAAGTCTCCAAAGTACCTGCGCAAAAACGAACAAACTTGCACCCAACGCTATAAAGGGGTTGTCAATCCCTTCACGATTAATTGCAAGGTGAGATGTGAAGGTGGAAAGTGCAACAAAGTGAAAGTGTACAGTTGAAAATATGATGTGAAGTAGACCCGGGGGCCATAGTGTTCACCAGAGGCTTCTCTCATGATAGCAAGTATTACTGTGGGTGAACGAATTACTGTCGAGCAACTGATAGAACCGCCCAAAGTCATTACGATATCCAAGGCAATGATCATACATATAGGCATTACGTCCGAGCCAAGTATACCGATACTGTCTATGTCTACTATTATTACTCCACACATCGACCGCTATCCAGCATGCATCTAGTGTATTGAGTTCATAACGAACAGAGTAACGCATTAAGCAAGATGACATGATGTAGAGGGATAAATTCATGCAATAGATATAAGTCCCATCTTTTTACCCCTGATGGCAACAACACGATGCGTGCCTCGCTACCCCTTCTGTCACTGGGTGAGGACACCGCACGGTATGAACCCAAAACCAAGCACTTCTCCGATTGCAAGAATTATAGATCAAGTTGGCCAAACGAAACCCACAACTTGAAGAGAACTACAAGGATACGAAATCATGCATATAAGAGATCAGAGGAAACTCAAATAATATTCATAGATAATCTGATCATAAATCGACAATTCATCGGATCTCGACAAACACACCACAAAAGAAGATTACATCAGATAGATCTCCATGAAGATCATGGAGAACATTGTATTGAAGATCCAAGAGACAGAAGAAGTCATCTAGCTACTAGCTATGGACCCGAATGTGTGTGGTGAACTACTCACGCATCATCGGAGAGGCAATGGTGTTGATGAAGAAGCCCTCCATGTTCGAATCCCCCCTCCGGTAGGGCACCAGAATGTGCCCGAGATGGGATCTTGCAGAGACAGAAGCTTACGGCAGCGGAAAAGTATTTTCGTGGCTCTCTCTGGCAGTTTCATATTTTTGGACAATTTATAGGCGGAAGAAGTAGGGAAAAGGAGCCACGGGGGGCCCACAAGCCTGCTAGGCGCCCCCAGGCCGCGCCTAGGGGGCTTGTGACCTCCCCCGGGGTCCTTTGCCTTGGTTCTCATGTTCCCTGCGTATCTCATGTTATGGAAAAAATCATTCCGCGGGTTTTATTCCGTTTGGACTCCGTTTAATATTCTCCTCTGAAAAAGGTCAAAAACACGGAAAAAACAGAAACTGGTACTTGGCACTTAGTTAATAGGTTAGTCCCAAAAAGATATAAAATAGCATATTCATGCATAAAAAACATCCAAAATTGACAAGATAATAGCATGAAACCATCAAAGATTATAGATATGTTAGAGACGTATCAGGCGCGGGCGCCGATGGCTGGGGGAGGGGCCGACCTGGGAGAGGAGGGCGATGGGGGTAGGTGAGGGCGATCTGGGGAGGGAGATCGAGGGAGCCAGGGGGCTGGCGCCCGAGCGGGTGGGTATCGATCGGGCTGGGGGGATCGAAGGAGGGGATGAGGGGAAACCCCTCATGGGTTTTGGCTGCGGGGCAGGGGAAATGAGGAGGGCCTCGGTAGTGCTTAGGGTTTGGGGGGTTTTATACCCCCTGGTTAGAGTGGGCTGGTTAGATGGGCCAGTTGGGGCCGGCCCAATGCGGTGGGGAGGGTCTTTTTTAGATTATTTTTTTTGTTTTTATTTATCTTTTAGCAGTTTTAGTTTTACTTTACTTTAGCGAAACTAAATCCCCTCAAATTTAATAATTCTTAAGGGGAAATTTCTTAAGTAATATTTGACAAACATCGAACATTATTATTTATTTATTTATTTCATTTGAAAACTATTATCGATTGACTTTATTTATTTATTTATTTTAAATTTTAATTCAACTCGTTTTAAACTAACGCGAATTTAACAATAGCAACCACGATGACGTGGCACCATTAGCATAGGTTTACTTAGTTTAATTACGGAGGTTACTGTAGCAACAGCTGAGGATGTCACAAGGATTGTGTGAATCCTTGACATAGCGGTTCAACCGATAACATCTTCGTAGAATATGTAGGATCCAATATGGACGTCCAGGTCCCGCTATTGGATATTGGCCGGAGAGTGTCTCGGTCATGTCTACACAGTTCTCGAACCCGAAGGGTCTGCACACTTAAGGATCGGTGACATTTTCGGTATAGTTGTATTATTGATGTTGGTAACCGAATGTTGTTCGGAGTCCCACATGAGACCCCGTACGTCACGAGTGTCTCCAAAATTGTGCGGAAACGAAGATTGATATATAGGATTGTTGCATTTGGCTTCCGAAAAGATTTCGGCATTACCGGTAAAGTACCGGGAGTGACGAATTGGTTCTGGGGTTTTACCGGGAGGGGCCACCCACCCGGGAGAGAACCTAATAGGCCCATGGGTGGTGCACCAGCCCTTAGTGGGCTGGTGAGTCCAGCCCAATAGGGCTATTGCTACTGCAACAACAGACCTTCCAACGGCACCAGAAACAAGCGTGCTGACGGGAGACTATTCTTGTCTTGATTCTCCTCAGGAACAGCACCAGGAATCCTTCTGCTATGGCTACGCCCTTAGGGACTTCCTAGGCAAATATGCAAAGGATTCCCCCGTGGCCTTGGATCCTTGCATTGGTGTTCCCTCGAAGCGGAAAGGGTGATGTAGCACAGCGGCAGTAAGTATTTCCCTCAGTTTTGAGAACCAAGGTATCGATCCAGTGAAGGAGTATGACAAGTGCCTCCGCAAACACAAAGAGCTTGCTCCCAACGCTATGAAGGGGTTGTCAATCCCTTATAGATTGTTTGCCAAGTGAGAACTGAAAGCAACAAAGTAACAAAGCAAAGTAAAAGCGAAAGTGGAAACGATAGGTGTGAAGAGACCCGGGGCCCGTAGTGTTCACTTGTGGCTTCTCTCATGAAAGCAAGTAGACGGTGGGTGAACGAATTACTGTCGAGCAATTGATAGAACCGCGCAAAGTCATGACGATATCTATCGCAATGATTATATCCATAGGCATCACGTCCAAAACAAGTAGATCGATACTTTCTGCATCTACTACTATTACTCCACACGTCGACCGCTATCCAGCATGCATCTAGTGTATTAAGTCCAAAAGAACAGAGTAACGCCTTAAGCAAGATGACATGATGTAGATGGACAATCTCATATCTACGACAAAGCCCATCTTGTTACCCTTGATGGCAACTACACGATGTGTGCCTTGCTACCCCTACTTTAACTGGGAACGGTCACCACACGGTAAGAACCCAAAACCAAGCACATCTCCCATTGCAAGAATAGATCTAGTTGGCCAAACAAAACCCAAGACTCAGAGAGACTTACAAGGATATCAAATCATGCATATAAGAAATCAGCAAAGACTCAAATATATATCATAGATAATCTGATCACAAATCCACAATTCATCGGATCTCGACAAACACACCGCCAAAGAGAATTACATCGGATAGATCTCCATGAAGATCATGGAGAACTTTGTATTGAAGATCCAAGAGAGAGAAGAAGCCATCTAGCTACTAACTACGGACTCGTAGGTCTGAAGTGAACTACTCACGAGTCATTGGAGTGGCGATGATGTTGCTGAAGAAGCCCTCCAACTCCAAAGTCCCCTCCGGCAGGGCACCGGGAAGGGTCTCTAGATGAGATCTTGCGGAAACGGAAGCTTGCGGCGGCGGAAAAGTGTTTTCTTCGACGCCCTAATTTTTTCGGGATTTTTAGGGAATTTATAGGCCAAAGACCTAGGGCAGGGGGGCGCCAGGGAGGCCACAAGCTTGGTTGCCGCGGCCTCCCCCATGGCCGCGGCAACAGGGCTTGTGGGCTCCCTGTGGGCCCACTTGCTTGGCCCTCAAGCCTCCCGATCTTCTTCCATTCTAGAAAAAATCATTTTGGGGATTTTATTCCGTTTGGACTCCGTTCCAAAATCAGATCTGAAAAGAGTCAAAAACACAGAAAAAACAGGAACTGGCACTTGGCACTGAGTTAATAAGTTAGTCCCAAAAAAGATATAAAAGGTAAACAAAACATCCAAAGTTGACAAGATAACAGCGTGAAACAATCAAAAATTATAGTAGTTGGTCATGATATTGTCTAGGAGTTTTGTAGCGTCTCCTAACGTGATTTCCATGAACGTTCCACCTGAGGCAGAGTCCAAGATATTGCGAGAAGCAAAATTCAAACCAGCGTAAAATATTTGTATAATCATCCACAAACTCAAGCCATGAGCGGGACAATTTCTAATCATAAGCTTCATCCTCTCCCAAGATTGTGCAACGTGTTCATGATCAAGTTGCTTGAAATTCATGGTATCCTTACGTAAGGAGATAATCTTAGCCGGCGGAAAATACTTGGATATATAAGCATCTTTGCACTTATCCCAAGAATCTATACTATTTTTAGGCAAAGAAGAAAACCAAGTTTTTGCGCGATCTCACAACGAGAAAGGAAAAAAGCTTCAACTTAATCACGTCATTATCCACATCTCTTTTCTTTTGCATATCGCAAATCTCAATGAAGGTATTGAGATGGGATTTTGCATCTTCACTAGGAAGGCCAGAGAATTGCTCTTTCATAACAAGATTCAGCAAAGCTGCGTTTATTTCATACGATTCCGCACTAGTGGTGGGAGCAATCGGAGTACTAATAAAATCATTATTATTGGTGCTCGAGAAGTCGCAAAGTTTGGTGTTTTCAGCCATGATGACTTCAACAAACAAACAAGCACACAAGCAAGCAAGAAAACCGGAAAAGGAAAACGGCAAAGGGCAAAAGAAAGCGCCAAAGGAAAACGGCAAAAAGTCAAAAGAAAAAAGGCAAAGGAGAAAGGCAAATGAAAACGACAAATGTGAAGTGGGGGAGAGGAAAACGAGAGGCAACTGGAAAAAAAAAGTAAATGCGAGAGATGAGTTTGTGAGACCTACTTGGATAGATCTCTCCTTCCCTAGCAACGGCGCCAGAAATTCTTCTTGCTACTGCAACAAAAGACCTTCCAACGGCGCCAGAAACAAGTGTGCTGACGTGAGACTATTCTTGTCTTGATTCTCCTCAGCAATGGCACCCGGAATCCTTCTGCTACGGCTACGCCTTTAGGGACTTCCTAGGCAAATATGCAAAGGATTCCCCCGTGGCCTTGGAGACTTGCGTTGGTGTTCCCTCGAAGCGGAAAGGGTGATATAGCACAGCGGTCGTAAGTATTTCCCTCAGTTTTGAGAACCAAGGTATCGATACAGTGAAGGAGTGTCACAAGTGCCTAAACAAACACAAAGAGCTTGCTCCCAACGCTATGAAGGGGTTGTCAATCCCTTATAGATTGTTTGCCAAGTGAGAACTGAAAGCAACAAAGTAACAAAGCAAAGCAAAAGCAAAAGTGGAAACGATAGGTGTGAATAGACCCGGGGGCCGTAGTGTTCACTAGTGGCTTCTCTCAAGAAAGCAAGTGGACGGTGGGTGAACGAATTACTGTCGAGCAATTGATAGAACCGCGCAAAGTCGTGACGTTATCTATGGCAATGATTATATCTATAGGAATCACGTCCAAAACAAGTAGACCGATACTTTCTGCATCTACTACTATTACTCCACACGTCGACCGCTATCCAGCATGCATCTAGTGTATTAAGTCCAAACGAACAGAGTAACGCCTTAAGCAAGATGACATGATGTAGATGGACAATCTCATATCTATGACAAAGCCCATCTTGTTACCCTTGATGGTAACTCCATGATGTGTGCCTTGCTGCCCCTACTGTCACTGGGAAAGGTCACCACACGGTAAGAACCCAAAACCAAGCACTTCTCCCATTGCAAGAATCATAGATCTAGTTGGCCAAACAAAACCCAAGACTCGGAGAGACTTCCAAGGATATCAAATCATGCATATAAGAAATCAGCAAAGACTCAAATATATATCATAGATAATATGATCACAAATCCACAATTCATCGGATCTCGACAAACACACCGCCAAAGAAAATTACATCGGATAGATCTCCATGAAGATCATGGAGAACTTTGTATTGAAGATCCAAGAGAAAGAAGAAGCCATCTGGCTACTAACTACGGACCCGTAGGTCTGAAGTAAACTACTCATGAGTCATTGGAGGGGCGATGATGTTGATGAAGAAGCCCTCCAACTCCAAAGTCCCCTCCGGCAGGGCACCGAGAAGGGTCTCCAGATGAGATCTCGCGGGAACGGAAGCTTGCGGCGGCGGAAAAGTGTTTTTGTGGATGCCTTGATTTTTTCTGGATTTTTAGGGAATTTATAGGCCAAAGACCAAGGGCAGGGGGCGCCAGGGAGGCCACAAGCTTGGTTGTTGTGGCCTCCCCCCTGGCCACGGCAACAGGGCGTGTGGGTTCCCTGTGGGCCCACTTGCTTGGCCCTCAAGCCTCCCGATCTTCTTCCGTTCTGGAAAAAATCATTTGGGGGATTTTATTCCGTTTGGACTCCGTTCCAAAATCAGATCTGAAAAGAGTCAAAAACACAGAAAAAACAGGAACTGGCACTTGGCACTGAGTTAATAAGTTAGTCCCAAAAAAGGTATAAAAGGTAAACAAAACATCCAAAGTTGACAAGATAACAGCGTGAAACCATCAAAAATTATAGATACGTTTCAGACGTATCAGCTATTTCGATTGAAGCAAAAATAAAGGAAAGGAAAGAAAAAAAAGGGAGGAGGTGGACAAGAAGGAAAGGACTCCTCCACCAAACCGAATTGGAGGAGGAGACCTTCCTCCTTGCTTCGGCCGAAGCCTCCTACTTGGAGTAGGAGGCAAGGCAATCCTCCCCTTGGTTCCTCCTATATATAGTGGAGGGTTATAGGTTTTTTTGCAACTCAAGCCTTTGTGCAAACCTCTCTCCCTCCACTACTTCAGGACACCTCGTAGCTAGATCGGTTTGGCACGGCGAAGCCCTGCTGGAGTAGTTGCACCATAATCACCGCCATGTCATCGTGCTGCCGGAGAATTCAGCTACCTCTTCGTCTCTCTTGCTGGGTCGAGAAGGCGGAGATCGTCATCGAGTTGTACGTGTGTTGAACGCGGAGGTGTCGTCCGTTCGGTGCTAGATCGGGACGGTGGGGATTTGGATCGCGAAGACGTTCCACTACATCAACCGCGTTTCTTAACGCTTCCCGCTTAGCGATCTACAAGGGTACGTGGATCCGATCTCCCTCTCGTAGATGATCCTCACCATGATAGGTCTTCATGTGCGTAGGAATTTTTCTGTTTCCCATGCAACGTTCCCCAACAAATACCTCACTCCTTTTAATAGTATTGGCTTTCCTATGGACTCAAAGTGATTTCTCACAAATGTAAAATATAGAGTATTCTTGCTTGAAGCTTGAGACAATCCTATTCCTTCCTTGCATCAAGGGACTTATCCTCACAATCCTATGGCCAATGATCTTTGTGGACTATACCTAAAATATACTAGGTAAAAGTGTTAGTTCAAGAGACAATATATATTTTCATGAATTATCAAAACCACCAAGGAAGCATATGTGCTTTCAAACATATTCTTCAAAATTTTGTAGGGTTTACAATACATTGATTTTTCCTATATATTTTGCATTAAAGGAGCATCGACAACTAATAACACATGGATACTTTTTTAGACTTGTGTGTTCCTATCAAGTAGTACTGCTATGTTTACAAGCGTATGTACTCTCTTTTATGTATGAAACTATAATGGTCTATTTGGAAGACCTATGTGCACAAATTTGATATTCAAAAAGCCAACTTATTTTTTTTGAATTTTGCCCTTGATAAAAACAGTTTTCTTAACACAATACAAATGCGTGCACTTATATATACACACATACACTCCTTATTCAACACACTCACACACACACACTATGTTCCAAACAAGGTATCATCAGGCCAAGTCCAACACATGACCCCATTCCATGTGTGTTTGTTTTTTTGAGTCTAAATGGACAAATACATTGGCCCAACGCATCGAAGTTTCTTACATTTTTGTCCATTTTGTATCCACTTAGACTCATTTTCATCCCAAATTTAACGAGAAAGTAGGTTCAAACGAACATAGAACGAATGTATGTATCCTCCTCGTATCATGCATGTTTGGGTCTGGTCCATATGTCATCCCCACGCCCATCTTCCCCTCTCTCTCTCTCTCCTCCTTTTCTCTATTGTCCCCATCCATCCACTCACCCACGCCCCCGTACCCGACCTGGAGCATGCCCGGCATCGTAGCACCCAAGCCTGACCTAGAGCATGTCGCTGCCCCCTTCTTGGCCTACCTCCTGCCCCGTCGTTGCTTCTGTCCTAGTGCGTTATGGTGGTGCGCGAGGGCAGCACGGGGCGAGTGCCGAGTGGCATCACGTACACCACATCGGAGAGCATGCGCAACACCGTCACCATCCTTTTATTGCTCTATGCCTCCCTCGGCAACTTCATTGGCCGTGTGTTCGTCGTCAACGCCGACAGTAGTCGCCTATGCTAGATGTTCGACAAAATATGAGAGGTGGATAACTCATCAAATGAGTCAGCACCGTTGGGTGCAAAGGTCATGTCCGTTTTAGTCACTTAAACTGATAAAATCCAGAAAAATTTGTTAAGATTAATTAATCATGTAATTATAGGGAATCTCCCCTTTCCCAACCACCGTGCGGCTGCCGCCCGCATGGATGCATTCCTTCTGGAACCGACGCCTGCCCAAAGCGTCGTCCCTCTAGATAGTATAATAGGCAACCTATAATGACACATGCAAGTATTGGAATCACTTTTGATTTTAAACACGCTATCAACACCTGTCTACTAGCGAGAGCAAAAAGGCAACAGAGAAGGAGAGAAGAGGAAAAGCGCTCGCCGCCGGTGAGATGTCGCCCCTGATACGTCCATTTTGCATCATGCTTTCATGTTGATATTTATCGCTTTATGGACTGTTATTATACTTCATGGTACCATACTTATGCATTTTCTCTCTTATTTTGCAAGGTTTATTTGAAGAGGGAGAATACCGGCAGCTGGAATTCTGGACTGGAAAAGGAGCAAGTTTGAGTCCTCTATTCTGTGCAACTCCAAATGCCCTGAAAATCAACGTGGAATTTTTTGGGAATATATAAAAAATACTAGGCGAAACAAGTGCCAGAGGAAGCCGCCAGGGGCCCACAAGACTGGTAGCCGCCGCCTGCCCCCCTGGTCGCGGCTACAGGGCTTCTGGGCACCCTGGTGGCCCACTTGCCCCCCCTCTTCTCCTCTATGAAGGGTTTTGTCCGGAAAAAAATCAGGGCGGAGCTTTTTCGAGGAGGCGCCGCCGCCACGAGGAGGAACTTGAGCACAACCAATCTAGAGCTCCGGCAGGATGATCCTGCCGTGGAAACTTCCCTCCCGGAGGGGGAAATCGTCGCCATCGTCATCACCAACACTCCTCTCATCGGAGGGGACTCGTCTCCATCAACATCTTCATCAGCACCATCTCATCTCCAAACCCTAGTTCATCACTTGTAACCAATCTCCGTCTCGCGACTCCGATTGGTACTTGTAATGTTGCTAGTAGTGTTGATTACTCTTTGTAGTTGATGCTAGTTGGATTACTTGGTGGACGAGTTTATGTTTAGATCCTTGATGCTACTCATTACCTCTCTGGTCATGAATATGATTATGCTTTGTGAGTAGTTACTTTTGTTACTGAGGACATGGGATAAGTCATGCTAATAGTAGTCGTGTGAATTTGGTATTCGTTCGGTAATTTGATATGTTGTATGTTGTTTTTCCTCTAGTGGTGTTATGTGAATGCCGACTACATAACACTTCACCATTATTTGGGCCTAGAGGAAGGCATTGGGTGTAGGGTAACGTAGCATAAATTCAAAATTTTCCTACGCATGTTCAGATCTTCCTATGGAGAGACGAGCAACGAGAGAGGGGTAAGAGCATCTTCATACCTTTGAAGATCGCTAAGCGGAAGCGTTGCTAAAACGCGGTTGATGGAGTCGTACTCGCGGCGATTCCGATCTAGTGCCGAACAACGGCACCTCCGCGTTCAACACACGTGCAGCCCGGTGACATCTCCCGCACCTTGATCCAGCAAGGAGGAGGGAGAGGTTGGGGAAGATGTCCAGCAACACGACGGCATGGTGTCGGTGGAGAGACGAGGTCTCCCGGCAGGGCTTCGCCAAGCGCCGGCAGAGAGGAGGAGGGAGAGGAGCAGGGCTGCGCCGAGAGAGAGATGAAACGGTGTCTCTCAATGGCCAAAACCCCTCTCTATTTATAGGAGGAGGGGGGAGGGCTGCGCCACCCCTAGGGTTCCCTCCCTAGGGGCCGGCGGCCACCAGATGGGAGAGGGGGGCGGCGGCTAGGGTGGGAGGGGGTGTGGCGCACCAGCTGGTGGGCCTAAGGCTCACCTGCGCCTAGGGTTGCCCCCACTCCCCACCACTTGCGCATTGGGCTGGGTGTGGGAGGCGCACCAGCCCACCTAGGGGCTGGTTCCCTGCTGCACTTAGCCCATCTAGCCTCTTGGGGTCGTTGCCCCCCTTCGGTGGTCCCACGGGACCACCTCCGGTGGTCCCGGTGGTCCCGGTACGTTACCGGTGACGCCCGAAACACTTCCGGTGTCCAAAACCATCCGTCCTATATATCAATCTTTACCTCCGGACCATTTCGGAGCTCCTCGTGACTTTCGGGATCTCATCCGGGACTCCGAACAACTTTCGGTAACCTCATACAACAATTCCCTATAACCCTAGCGTCATCGAACCTTAAGTGTGTAGACCCTACGGGTTCGGGACACAGGCAGACATGACCGAGACACCTCTCTGGCCAATAACCATCAGCGAGGTCTGGAAACCCATGGTGGCTCCCACTAGCTGCACGATGATCTCATCGGATGAACCACGATGTCAAGGATTCAATCAATCCCGTATACGATTCCCTTTGTCTGTCGGTATAGAACTTGCCCGAGATTCGATCGTCGGTATACCTATACCTTGTTCAATCTCGTTACCGGTAAGTCTCTTTACTCGTTCCGTATCACGTCATCGTGTGACTAACTCCTTAGTCACATTGAGCTCATGATGATGTTCTACCGAGTGGGCCCAGAGATACCTCTCCGCCACACGGAGTGACAAATCCCGATCTTGATTCGTGCCAACCCAACAGACACTTTCGGAGGTACCCGTAGTGCACCTTTATAGTCACCCAGTTACGTTGTGACGTTTGATACACCCAAAGCACTCCTACGGTATCCGGGAGTTGCACAATCTCACGGTCGAAGGAAAAGATACTTGACATTAGAAAAGCATTAGCATACGAACAATACGATCTAGTGCTAGGCTTAGGATTGGGTCTTGTCCATCACATCATTCTCCCAATGATGTGATCCCGTTATCAATGACATCTAATGCCCATGATCAGGAAACCATGGTCATCTATTGACTAACGAGCTAGCCAACTAGAGGCTTGCTAGGGACACATTGTGATCTATTCATTCACACATGTATTACTGTTTCCTGTTAATACAATTATAGCATGAACGATAGACGATTATCATGAACAAGGAAATATGATAATAACCATTTTATTATTGCCTCTAGGGCATATTTCCAACAGTCTCCCACTTGCACTAGAGTCAATAATCTAGTTACATTGTGATGTATCGAACACCCATAGCATTATGGTGTTGATCATGTTTTGCTCGTGGAAGAGGTTTAGTCAATGGGTCTGCAATATTCAGATCCGTGTGTACTTTACAAATATCTATCACTCCACTCTGGACATGGTCCTGGATGGAGTTGTAGCGGCACTTGATGTGCTTCGTCTTCCGGTGAAACCTGGGCTCCTTGGCTATGGCAATGGCTCCAGTGTTATCACAGAAGAGTGTCATAGGACCCGACGCGCTTGGAACCACTCCAAGGTCGGTGATGAGCTCCTTCATCCAAATTCCTTCATGAGTCGCTTCTGAAGCAGCTATGTACTCCGCTTCACATGTAGATGCTGCCACGACTTCTTGCTTGCTGCTACACCAGCTCACTGCCCCACCATTCAACACATATACGTATCCGGTCTGAGACTTAGAGTCATCCGGATCTGTGTCGAAGCTAGCATCGACGTAACCCTTTACGACGAGCTCTTCGTCACCTCCATAAACGAGAAACATTTCCTTAGTCCTTTTCACGTACTTAAGGATATTCTTGACCGCTGTCCAGTGTTCTGTACCGGGATCACTTTGGTACCTCCCTACCAAACTTATGGCAAGGTTTATATCAGGTCTGGTACATAGCATGGCATACATTAGAGAGCCCACGGCTGAAGTGTAGGGGACAGAACTCATCTTCTCTCTATCTGCTGCCGTGGTCGGCGACTGAGTCTTACTCAATCTCATACCTTGCAAAACTGGCAAGAACCATTTCTTTGAGTTTTCCATATTGAACTTCTTCAATATCTTGTCAAGGTATGTACTTTGCGAAAGACCTATGAGGCGTCTCGATCTATCTCTATAGATCTTGATGCCTAATATGTATGCAGCTTCTCCAAGGTCCATTGAAAAACTCTTGTTCAAATAGGCCTTTATGCTCTCCAACATCTCTATATTATTCCCCAACAATAATATGTCATCCACATATAGTACGAGGAAAGCTACAGACCTCCAACTCACTTTCTTGTACAGACAGGCTTCTCCGTAAACCTGTATGAACCCAAATGCTTTAATCACATCATTAAAGCGAATGTTCCAACTCCGAGATGCTTGCACCAGCCCATAGATGGAGCGCTGGAGCTTGCACACTTTGTTAGCACCCTTAGGGTCGACAAAACCTTCTGGTTGCATCATATACAACTCTTCCTTAAGGTTCCCGTTAAGGAACGCTGTTTTGACGTCCATTTGCCAAATTTCATAATCATAAAAGGCGGCAATTGCTAACATGATTCGGACTGATTTCAGCTTCGCTACAGGAGAGAAAGTCTCTTCGTAGTCAATTCCTTGAATTTGTCGAAAACCCTTTGCGACAAGTTGAGCTTTGTAAACAGTTACATTACCGTTTGCATCAGTCTTCTTCTTGAAGATCCATTTATTTTCTATGGCTCGCCGGTCATCGGGCAAGTCCACCAAAGTCCATACTTTGTTCTCATACATGGATCCTATCTCGGATTTCATGACCTCAAGCCATTTGTTGGAATCTGGGCCCGCCATTGCTTCTTCATAGTTCGAAGGTTCACCGTTGTCTAACAACATGATTTCCATCACAGGGTTGTCGTACCACTCTGGTGCGGAGCGTACCCTTGTGGACCTTCGCGGTTCAGTAGTAACTTGATCCGAAGCTTCATGATCATCATCATTAACTTCCTCTTCAGTCGGTGTAGGCGCCACAGGAACAACTTCCTGCGCTGCGCTACTTTCCTATTCGAGAGGGGGTGTAATTACCTCATCAAGTTCTACCTTCCTCCCACTTACTTCTTTTGAGAGAAACTCTTTCTCTAGAAAGGATTCGTTCTTGGCAACAAAGGTTTTACCTTCGGATCTAAGATAGAAGGTATACCCAATAGTTTCCTTAGGGTATCCTATGAATACGCATTTCTCCGCTTTGGGCTCGAGCTTTTCTGGTTGAAGTTTCTTCACATAAGCATCACAGCCCCAAACTTTAAGAAACAACAGCTTAGGTTTCTTGCCAAACCATAGTTCATACGGTGTCGTCTCAACGGATTTAGACGGTGCCCTATTTAAAGTGAATGCTGCAGTTTCTAATGCATATCCCCAAAACGATAGCGGTAAGTCGGTGAGAGACATCATAGATCGTACCATATCTAATAAAGTGCGATTACGACGTTCAGACACTCTGTTGCGCTGCGGTGTGTCAGGCGGCGTCAGTTGTGAAACGATTCCACACTTCCTTAGGTGTGTGCCAAACTTGTGACTCAAATATTCTCCTCCACGATCAGATCGTAGACATTTAATTTTTCTGTCACGTTGATTCTCAACCTCACTCTGAAATTCCTTGAACTTTTCAAACGTCTCAGATTTGTGCTTCATCAAGTAGATATACTCATACCTACTCAGATCATCGGTGAGAGTGAGAACATAACGATAACCACTGCGAGCTTCAACGTTCATTGGACCACACACATCAGTATGTATTATTTCCAATAAGTCGGTTGCTCTCTCCATTATTCCTGAGAATGGAGTCTTAGTCATCTTGCCCATGAGGCACAGTTCGCATGTGTCAAATGATTCAAAGTCAAGAGACTCTAATAGTCCATCAGTATGGAGCTTCTTCATGCGCTTAACGCCGATATGACCAAGGCGGCAGTGCCACAAGTATGTGGGACTATCATTATCAACTTTGCATCTTTTGGTACTCACACTATGAATATGTGTAACATCACGATCGAGATTCATCAAGAATAAACCATTCACCAGCGGAGCATGACCATAAAACATATCACTAATATAAATAGAACAACCATTATTCTCTGACTTAAATGAGTAGCCGTCTCGCATTAAGCAAGACCCTGATACAATGTTCATGCTTAAAGCTGGTACTAAATAACAATTATTAAGGTTTAAAACTAATCCCGACGGTAGATGTAGAGGTAGCGTGCCGACGGCGATCACATCGACCTTTGAACCATTCCCGACGCGCATCGTCACCTCGTCCTTGGCCAGTCTCCGCTTATTCCGCAGTTCCTGCTTTGAGTTGCAAATGTGAGCAACAGCACCGGTATCAAATACCCAGGAGCTACTACGAGCGCTGGTAAGGTACACATCAATAACATGTATATCACATATACCTTTAACGTTGCCGGCCTTCTTGTCCGCTAAGTATTTGGGGCAGTTCCGCTTCCAGTGACCCTTTCCCTTGCAATAGAAGCACTCAGTCTCAGGCTTGGGTCCGTTCTTTTTCTTCTTCCCGGCATCTGGCTTACTGGGCGCGGCAACAGCTTTGCCGTCTTTCTTGAAGTTCTTCTTACCCATGCCTTTCTTGAAACTAGTGGTCTTGTTGACCATCAACACTTGATGCTCCTTCTTGATTTCTACTTCTGCAAACTTGAGCATCGAGTACAACTCGGGAATGGTTTTCTCCATCCCTTGCATGTTGTAGTTAAGCACAAAGCCTTTGTAGCTTGGTGGGAGAGACTGGAGGATTCTGTCAATGATAGCATCATCCGGAAGTTCGACTCCAAGTGAAGTCAGACGACCGTGTAACCCAGACATTTTGAGTATGTGCTCACTGACAGAACTGTTCTCCTCCATCTTACAGCTGAAGAACTTGTCGGAGACTTCATTTCTCTCGACACGGGCATGAGCTTGAAAAACTAGCTTCAGCTCCTGGAACATCTCATATGCCCCGTGTTGCTCAAAACGTCTTTGGAGCCCCGTTTCTAAACTGTATAACATGCCACACCTGACCAGAGAGTAGTCATCACTCCGCGCTTGCCAGACGTTTAGAATGTCCTGGGCTGTTGCGGGAGCGGGAGGGTCACCTAGCGGCGCATTAAGGACATAAGCCTTATTAGCTGCTTCAAGGATGAGCTTCAGGTTGCGAACCCAGTCCGCATAGTTGCTACCATCATCTTTCAGCTTGTTTTTCTCTAGGAATGCGTTGAAGTTGAGGTTGACGTTGGACATCTACAATATTTGTAAAGACAACTTTTAGACTAAGTTCATGACAATTAAGTTCATTTAATCAAATTAAGTATGAACTCCCACTTAAATCGACAACCCTCTAGTCATCTAAGTGATACATGATCCATGTTGACTAACCCGTGTCCGATCATCACGTGAGACGGACTAGTCACCATGGTGAGCAACTTCATGCTGATCGTATTCAACCATACGACTCATGTTCGACCTTTTGGTCTCTTGTATTCGAGGTCATGTCTGTACATGCTAAGCTCGTCGAGTCAACCTAGGTGTTTCGCGTGTGTAAATCTGGCTTACACCCATTGTATGCGAACGTTAGAATCTATCACACCCGATCATCACGTGGTGCTTCGAGACAACGAACCTTCGCAACGGTGCACACTTAGGGGAATACGTTCTCGAAATTTTAAGAGGGATCATCTTAGTATGCTACCGTCATTTTAAGCAATAAGATGTAAAACATGATAAACATCACAATGCAATCATATAGTGACATGATATGGCCATTATCATCTTTGCTCTTTCGATCTCCATCTTCAGGCATCGCATGATCATCATCGTCACCGGCGTGACACCATGATCTCCATCATCATGATCTCCATCATCGTGTCTCCGTGAAGTCGTCACGCCAACTACTACTATCACTACTACTATGGCTAACCGTTAGCAATGAAGTAAAAGTAGTAAGCACATGGCGTTGCATCTCATACAATAAATTAAGACAACTCCTATGGCTCCTGCCGGTTGTCATACTCATCGACATGCAAGTCGTGAAACCTATTACAATAACATGATCATTTCATACATCATACATGCAACATCACAACTTTGGCCATATCACATCACATGTCAAACCCTGCAAAAACAAGTTAGACGTCCTCTAATTGTTGTTGCAAGTTTTACGTGGCTGATTTGGGTTTCTAGCAAGAATGCCTTCTTACCTACATGACAGCCACAACGATGATATGCCAAAGCTATTTACCCTTCATAAGGACCCTTTTAATCAAATCCAATCCGACTAGAGTAGGAGAGACAGACACCCGCTGGCCACCTTTATGCACGATGTGCATGTCTGTCGGTGGAACCAGTCTCACGTAAGCGTACGTGTAAGGTCGGTCCGGGCCGCTTCATCCCACAATACCGCCGGAAAAGAATAAGACTAGTAACGGCAAGCAAATTCACAAACCATCACCCACAACTTTTGTGTTCTACTCGTGCATAGAATCTACGCATAGAAAACCTAGCTCGGATGACACTGTAGGGTAACGTAGCATAAATTCAAAATTTTCCTACGCATGTTCAGATCTACCTATGGAGAGACCAGCAACGAGAGAGGGGTAAGAGCATCTTCATACCTTTGAAGATCGCTAAGCGGAAGCGTTGCTAGAACGCGGTTGATGGAGTCGTACTCGCGGCGATTCCAATCTAGTGCCGAACAACGGCACCTCCGCGTTCAACACACGTGCAGCCCGGTGACGTCTCCCGCACCTTGATCCAGAAAGGAGGAGGGAGAGGTTGGGGAAGATGTCCAGCAACACGACGGCATGGTGTCGGTGGAGAGACGAGGTCTCCTGGCAGGGCTTCGCCAAGCGCCGGCAGAGAGGAGGAGGGAGAGGAGCAGGGCTGCGCAGAGAGAGAGATGAAACGGTGTCTCTCAATGGCCAAAACCCCTCTCTATTTATAGGAGGAGGGGGAGGGCTGCGCCACCCCTAGGGTTCCCTCCCTAGGGGCCGGCGGCCACCAGATGGGAGAGGGGGGCGGCGGCTAGGGTGGGAGGGGGTGTGGCGCACCACCTGGTGGGCCTAAGGCCCACCTGCGCCTAGGGTTGCCCCCTCTCCCCACCACTTGCGCATTGGGCTGGGTGTGGGAGGCGCACCAGCCCACCTAGGGGCTGGTTCCCTCCCGTACTTAGCCCATCTAGCCTCTTGGGGTCGTTGCCCCCCTTCGGTGGTCCCCCGGGACCACCTCCGGTGGTCCCGGTGGTCCCGGGACGTTACCTGTGACGCCCGAAACACTTCCGGTGTCCAAAACCATCCGTCCTATATATCAATCTTTACCTCCGGACCATTCCGGAGCTCCTCGTGACGTTCGGGATCTCATCCGGGACTCCGAACAACTTTCGGTAACCTCGTACAACAATTCCCTATAACCCTAGCGTCATCGAACCTTAAGTGTGTAGACCCTACGGGATCGGGAGACAGGAAGACATGACCGAGACACCTCTCTGGCCAATAACCATCAGCGGGGTCTGGATACCCATGGTGTCTCCCACTAGCTCCACGATGATCTCATAGGATGAACCACGATGTCAAGGATTCCGTATACGATTCCCTTTGTCTGTCGGTATAGAACTTGCCCGAGATTCGATCGTCGGTATACCTATACCTTGTTCAATCTCGTCATCGGTAAGTCTCTTTACTCGTTCCGTAGCACATCATCGTGTGACTAACTCCTTAGTCACATTGAGCTCATGATGATGTTCTACCGAGTGGGCCCAGAGATACCTCTCCGTCACACGGAGTGACAAATCCCGATCTTGATTCGTGCCAACCCAACAGACACTTTCGGAGGTACCCGTAGTGCACCTTTATAGTCACCCAGTTACGTTGTGACATTTGATACACCCAAAGCACTCCTACGGTATCTGGGAGTTGCACAATCTCACGGTCGAAGGAAAATATACTTGACATTAGAAAAGCATTAGCATACGAACAATACGATCTAGTGCTAGGCTTAGGATTGGGTCTCATCCATCACATCATTCTCCCAATGATGTGATCCCGTTATCAATGACATCTAATGCCCATGATCAGGAAACCATGATTATCTATTGACTAACGAGCTAGCCAACTAGAGGCTTGCTAGGGACACATTGTGATCTATTCATTCACACATGTATTACTGTTTCCTGTTAATACAATTATAGCATGAACGATAGACGATTATCATGAACAAGGAAATATGATAATAACCATTTTATTATTGCCTCTAGGGCATATTTCCAACATTGGGGAGTAGTAAGTAGATGATGGGTTGCTAGAGTGACAAAAACTTAAACCCCAGTCTATGCGTTGCTTCGTAAGGGGCTGATTTAGATCCACTAGTTTAATGCTATGGTTAGACTTTGTCTTAATTCTACTTTCGTAGTTGCGGATGCTTGCGAGATGGGTTAATCATAAGTGGGATCCTTGTCCAAGTAAGGGCAGTACCCAAGCGCCGGTCCACCCACATGTCAAACTATCAAAGTAACGAACGTGAATCATATGAACATGATGAAAACTAGCATGACAGAAATTCCCGTGTGTCCTCGGGAGTGTTTTTCCTCCTATAAGACTTTGTTCAGGCTTGTCCCTTGCTACAAAAGGGATTGGGCCACTTTGCTGCATCGTTGCTACTACTTGTTACTTGTTACTTTTCACCTGCTATGTTTTGATACGTCTCAAACGTATCTATAATTTTTGATGGTTTCACGCTGTTATCTTGTCAACTTTGGATGTTTTGTTTACCTTCTGTATATTTTTTGGGACTAACTTATTAACTCAGTGCCAAGTGTGAGTTCCTGTTTTTTCTGTGTTTTTGACTCTTTTCAGATCTGATTTTGGAACAGAGTCCAAACGGAATAAAATCTCCAAAATAATTTTTTCAAGAACGGAAGAAGATCGGGAGGCTTGAGGGCTAAGCAAGTGGGCCCACAGGGAGCCCACAAGCCCTGTTGCCGCGGCCAGGGGGAGGCCGCGGCAACCAAACTTGTGGCCCCCCTCGCGCTCCCCTGCCCTAGGTCTTTGGCCTATAAATTCCCTAAAACTCCAGAAAAAATCAAGGCGTCCGAAAAACACTTTTCTCCCGCCGCAAGCTTCCGTTTCAGCGAGATCTCATCTGGAGACCCTTCCCGGTGCCCTGCCGGAGGGGACTTTGGAGTTGGAGGGCTTCTTCATCAACATCATCACCCCTCCAATGACTCGTGAGTAGTTCACTTCAGACCTACGGGTCCGTAGTTAGTAGCTAGATGGCTTCTTCTCTCTCTTGGATCTTCAATACAATGTTCTCCATGATCTTCATGGAGATCTATCCGATGTAATCCTCTTTGGCGGTGTGTTTGTCGAGATCCGATGAATTGTGGATTTGTGATCAGATTATCTATGACATATATTTGAGTCTTTGCTAATTTCTTATATGCATGATTTGATATCCTTGTAAGTCTCTCCAAGTCTTGGGTTTTGTTTGGCCAATTAGATCTATGATTCTTGCAATGGGAGAAGTGCTTGGTTTTGGGTTCATACCGTGTGGTGACCTTTCCTAGTGACAGAAAGGGCAGAAAGGCACACATCTTGTTGTTGCCATCAAGGGTAACAAGATGGGCTTTGTCGTAGATATGAGATTTTCCATCTACATCATGTCATCTTGCTTAAGGTGTTACTCTGTTCTCATGAACTTAATACACTAGATGCATGCTGGATAGCGGTCGACGTGTGGAGTAATAGTAGAAGATGCAGAAAGTATCGGTCTACTTGTTTTGGACGTGATGCCTATAGATATAATCATTGCCATAGATAACGTCACGACTTTGCGTGGTTCTATCAATTGCTCGACAATAATTCGTGCACCCACCGTCTACTTGCTTTCATGAGAGAAGCCACTAGTGAACACTATGGCCCGCGGGTCTATTCACACCTATCGTTTCCACTTTTGCTTTTACTTTGCTTTGTTACTTTGTTGCTTTCAGTTCTCACTTGGCAAACAATCTATAAGGGATTGACAACCCCTTCATAGCGTTGGGAGCAAGCTCTTTGTGTTTGTGCAGGTACTTGTGATACTCCTTCACTGGATCGATACCTTGGTTCTCAAAACTGAGGGAAATACCTACCATCGCTGTGCTACATCACCCTTTCCGCTTCGAGGGAACACCAACGCAAGGCTCCAAGGCCATGGGTAATCCTTTTCATATTTTCCTAGGAAGTCCCTAAAGGCGTAGCCGTAGCAGAAGGATTCCTGGTGCCGTTGCTGAGGAGAATCAAGACAAGAATAGTCTTCCGTCAGCACGCTTGTTTCTGGCACCGTTGGAAGGTCTTTTGTTGCAGTAGCAGAAATATTTCTGGCGCCGTTGCCGTGGAGGAGGATCGCTTGCCGAGGAGAGATCAAGTCAAGATCTATCCAAGTAGGTGTCACAAACTCATCTCTTGCATTTACCTTTTTTGCCAGTTGCCTCTCGTTTTCCTCTCCCCCACTTCACATTTGCCGTTTTCATTTGCCTTTTTCGTTTGCCTTTTTCGCTCGCCCTTTTCTTTCGCTTGCTTTCTGTTCGCTTGTGTGCTATGTGCCTTCAATATGCTTGCATCTTCGCTTGCTAAAAATCTAGTGAAATGGATCCTTATCCACTTAATAATCTCTTTAAGAGATCCAATTATGTTGATGCAATTGCAAGAGACTTGAGTGCACTTGACTTTCTCTTTGGAGTTTTGCTTGAGATGCGTGAATCTGAAAATCGTGATGAAGAAATTTATGAAGTGATTCACGAGGGCTCCTTGAATGAAAAGCATGATTGCAATGGTTTCACTATAAATTCTATTAGTGACAATCACGCTAAAAATATGCAAAACCCTAAGCTTGGGGATGCTAGTTTTGCTATGTCCACTACTTGTTGCAATAATCATGATTGGGGTGATGATCTTTCTTATGATCTTGAAAATTTGTTCAAACCTCATGATGAATATGATATTTGCAATAATATTGAAAGTGGGTTTGGAGAAGTCATGACTTTAGTTGATGATAATCCCACTATTTTTGAAGAGCGTCAACTTTGCATGCATGTGGATCATGAAAAGAATATCCTATGGGATAGCTATATTGTTGAATTTGAATATGATCCCACATGTAATTGCTATGAGAGAGGAAAATATTGTGGTAGAAACTCTCATGTTACCAAATTACCTCTCGTTATGTTGAGATTGCTATTGTCTCTTTCTTCTTCCTTGCATTTGGTAACTATTGGTTGTCTTTCCAATTTGTTTTCCTATAAAATGCCTATGCATAGGAAGTATGTTAGACTTAGATTCTATCGCCTTATGCCTAGCTAAGGGCGTTAAACAATAGCGCTTGTTGGGAGGCAACCCAACGAATCTATCCTTTTTATTTCTGTTTTGTGTTTTCCACACTTTCATAATTTTGTTATGATTGTGTTTTTTGTGTTTCTTTTGCGTTTGTGCCAAGTAAAACCGTTATGATTAGTCTTGGGTATGATCCTTTGGTCATGCTGGAAAAGACAGAAACTTTCTGCTCACGAAAAGAATTTTCATTTTTTTCTGTAAGAGATTTCGAGTTGATTCTTTTTTGTGCTGATTGCTAAGAAAATTCTTAAGACTGCCGTAATTTGTCAGAATTTTTGAAGTACCATAAGTATACGAAGTATACAGATTGCTACAGACTAGTTTGCTGTTAACAGATTCTTTTTTTGTTGAGTTGGTTGCTTATTTTGATGAAACTATGGATAGTATCGGGGGGCATTAGCCATGGAAGATTGAAAATACAGTAACCCAACATCAACATAAGTAGAATTTAAGTTTTCTACAGTACCTAAGGAAGTGGTGGTTTGCTTTCTTGTACTAATGTTATCATGAGTTTCTGTTTAAGTTTCGTGTTGTGAAGTTTTCAAGTTTTGGGTGAAGTTCTTATGGACAAAAAGATAAAGAGTGGCAAGATCTCAAGCTTGGGGATGCCCAAGGCACCCCAAGATGATTCAAGGATGCCGTAAAAGCCTAAGCTTGGGGATGCCCCGGGAAGGCATCCCCTCTTTAGTCTTTAATCCATCGGTAACGTTACTTGGGGCTATATTTTTATTCACCACATGTTATGTGTTTTGCTTGGAGCGTCTTGTATCGTAGGAGTCTTTTATTTTTGTCGTGTCACAATCATCCTTGCTACACACCTAGAGAGAGAGACATGCACTCACCGTGATTTTGTCGAGCTTCACTTATATCCTTTGTTAGACAATTCACCTCACATGTGCTTCACCTATATCTTTTGAGCTAGATGCTTTTGCTCTATGGGCTTCACTTATATCTTTTAGAGCACGGTGGTGCGTGGCTTGGTAGTTGATCTATGCTTTGAAAGTAGTCTCAAAAGGGGTAGTTATCCAAAGGGATACGAAAACTTCCACCTTCATGTGCCTTGAATAGTTAGAGAAGTTTGATTCATCTCAACTAGTTTTGAGTTGTGGTTATGGTAATATTGAAGTTATATTAGTGAGGTGTTGTGGATCTAGAAATACTTGTGTTGACGTTAGTGATTCCCGTAGCATGCACGTATGGTGAACCGCTATGTGATGAAGTCTGAGCATGATTAGTCTATTGAGTGTCATCCTTTGTGTGGCGGTCGGGATCGCGCGATGGTTTATACCTACCAACCCTTCCCCTAGGAGTATGCGTTGAATGCTTTGTTTCGATTACTAATAAAACTTTTGCAACAAGTATATGAGTTCTTCATGACTAATGTTGAGTCCATGGTTTAGATGCACTTTCACCTTCCACCATCACTATCTTCTTTAGTGTCGTGCAACTTTCGCCGGTGCACAAAACCCACCATTAGCCTCCCTCAAAACAGCCACCATACCTACCTACTATGGCTTTTTCAAAGTCATTTCGAGATATATTGCCATGCAACTACCACCATGGCATGTTCCCCCACGTATACATTGCCATTGCATGATCGTAAGATAGCTAGCATGATGTTTCTATTAATGTCCATGCCATGCTAGATCATTGTCACGGTACACTACCGAAGGCATTCCATATAGAGTCATCATTGCTCTAAGTTTTGAGTTGTAAGTGTGATGATCATCATTGATGGAGCATTGTCCCATGTGAGGAAATAAAAGAGGCCAAAGATCCCATCCAAAAAAATGAGAGAAAAGAAGAGAAGGGACAATGCTACCACCTTTCCACACTTGTGCATATTAAGCACCATGATCTTCATGATTGAGAGTCTCTCGTTTTGTCACCACCATATAGCTAGTGAGAAATTTTCATTTTCTAACTTGGCTTGTATATTCCAATGATAGGCTTCCTCAAATTTGCCTTAGGTCTTCGTGAGCAAGCAAGTTGGATGCACACCCACTAGTTGTCTTTAAGAGCTTTCACATACTCTTAGCTCTAGTGCATCATTTGTATGGCAATCCCTACTCATTCACATTGATATCTATTGATGAGCATCTCCACAGCTCATTGATATGCCTAGTTAATGTGACCATCTTCTCCTTGTTTGTCTTGCAACCTCCACCACACTCTACACCACTTATAGTGCTAAAACCATGGCTCACGCTCATGTATTGCGTGAGAGTTGAAAAAGTTTGAGAAAGTAAAGGTGTGAAAACAATTACTTGGCCAATACCAGCATTGTGCATGATTTAAATTCGTTGTGCAATGATGATTGAGCATAGCCAGACTATATGATTTTGTAGGGATAACTTTCTTTTGGCCTTGTTATTTTGAAAGTTCATGATTACTTCTCTAGTTTGCTTGAAGTATTATTGTTTCCACGTCAATAGAAAACTATTGTTTTGAATCTAATGGATCTGAACATTCACGTCACATAAGAGGAGTTACAAAGGACATCTATGTTAGGTAGCATGAAAGCATCTAAAGTTCATTCTTTATCACTTGCCTATTCGAGGACGAGTAGGAGTTAAGCTTGGGGATGCTTGTGTTGGGGAACGTCGCATGGGAAACAAAAATTTTCCTACGCGCACGAAGACCTATCATGGTGATGTCCATCTACGAGAGGGGATGAGTGATCTACGTACCCTTGTAGATCGTACAGCAGAAGCGTTAGTGAACGCGGTTGATGTAGTGGAACGTCCTCACGTCCCTCGATCCGCCCCGCGAACAATCCCGCGATCAGTCCCACGATCTAGTACCGAACGGACGGCACCTCCGCGTTCAGCACACGTACAGCTCGACGATGATCTCGGCCTTCTTGATCCAGCAAGAGAGACGGAGAGGTAGAAGAGTTCTCCGGCAGCGTGACGGCGCTCCGGAGGTTGGTGATGACCTTGTCTCAGCAGGGCTCCGCCCGAGCTCCGCAGAAACGCGATCTAGAGGAAAAACCGTGGAGGTATGTGGTCGGGCTGCCGTGGAAAAGTTGTCTCTAATCAGCCCTAAAACCTCCGTATATATAGGTGGGAGGGAGGGGAGCTTGCCTTGGGGCTCAAGGAGCCCCAAGGGGGTCGGCCGAGTCCAAGGGGGAGGACTCTCCCCCCCCCCCCAAACCGAGTTGGACTAGGTTTGGTGGGAGGGAGTCCCCCTTCCTTCCCACCTCCTCCTTTTTTTTCTCTCTTGATTTTCTTCTCCTTGGCGTATAGAGCCTTTTGGGCTGTCCCACCAGCCCACTAAGGGCTGGTGTGCCACCCTCAAGGCCTATGGGCTTCCCCGGGGTGGGTTGCCCCCCCCCCCCCCCGGTGAACTCCCGGAACCCATTCGTCATTCCCGGTACATTCTCGGTAACTCCGAAAACCTTCCGGTAATCAAATGAGATCATCCTATATATCAATCTTCGTTTCCGGACCATTCCGGAAACCCTCGTGACGTCCGTGATCTCATCCGGGACTCCGAACAACATTCGGTAACCAACCATATAACTCAAATACGCATAAAACAACGTCGAACCTTAAGTGTGCAGACCCTGCGGGTTCGAGAACTATGTAGACATGACCCGAGAGACTCCTCGGTCAATATCCAATAGCGGGACCTGGATGTGCATATTGGATCCTACATATTCTACGAAGATCTTATCGTTTGAACCTCAGTGCTAAGGATTCATATAATCCCGTATGTCATTCCCTTTGTCCTTCGGTATGTTACTTGCCCGAGATTCGATCGTCAGTATCCGCATACCTATTTCAATCTCGTTTACCGACAAGTCTCTTTACTCGTTCCGTAATACAAGATCCCGTAACTTACACTAAGTCACATTGCTTGCAAGGCTTGTGTGTGATGTTGTATTACCGAGTGGGCCCCGAGATACCTCTCCGTCACACGGAGTGACAAATCCCAGTCTTGATCCATACTAACTCAACGAACACCTTCGGAGATACCTGTAGAGCATCTTTATAGTCACCCAGTTACGTTGCGACGTTTGATACACACAAAGCATTCCTCCGGTGTCCGTGAGTTATATGATCTCATGGTCATAGGAACAAATACTTGACACGCAGAAAACAGTAGCAACAAAATGACACGATCAACATGCTACGTCTATTAGTTTGGGTCTAGTCCATCACATGATTCTCCTAATGATGTGATCCCGTTATCAAGTGACAACACTTGCCTATGGCCTGGAAACCTTGACCATCTTTGATCAACGAGCTAGTCAACTAGAGGCTTACTAGGGACAGTGTTTTGTCTATGTATCCACACAAGTATTGTGTTTCCAATCAATACAATTATAGCATGGATAATAAACGATTATCATGAACTAAGAAATATAATAATAACTAATTTATTATTGCCTCTAGGGCATATTTCCAACAGTCTCCCACTTGCACTAGAGTCAATAATCTAGTTCACATCACCATGTGATTCCAACGAATCCAACACCCATATAGTTATGGGGTCTGATCATGTCTTGCTTGTGAGAGAGGTTTTAGTCAACGGTTCTGAAACTTTCAGATCCGTGCGCTCTTTACAAATCTTTATGTCATCTTATAGATGCTGCTACTACGTGCTATTCGGAAATGCTCCAAATATCCACTCTACTATATGAATCCGTTTCACTACTCATAGTTATTCAGATTAGTGTCAAAGCTTGCATCGACGTAACCCTTTACGACGAACTCTTTAACCACCTCCATAATCGAGAAAAATTCCTTAGTCCATTTGTTACTAAGGATAAATTTTGACCGCTGCTAGTGATTCAATCATGGATCACTCTCTGTACCCTCAACAGACTTTGAGTCAAGGCACACATCAGGTGCGGTACACAGCATGGCATACTTTAGATTCTACGGCTAAGGCATAGAAGACGACCTTCGTCTATTCTCTTTATTCTGCCGGGGTCGGGTTTTGAGTCTTACTCAAATTCACACCTCACAACGCAACCAAGAACTCCTTCTTTGCTGATCTATTTTGAACTCCTTCAAAAACTTGTCAAGGCATGCATCTTGTTGAAACTTCCATTAAGAGTTTTTCGATCTATCTCCATAGATCTTTGATGCTCAACGTTCAAGCAGCTCAATCCAGGTATTCCTTTGAAAACTCCTTTCAAACAACCTTGTATGTTTTACAGAAACTCTACATTACTTCTGATCCACAATATGTCAACCACATATACTTATCAGAAATTCTATAGTGCTCCCACTCACTTCTTTGGAAATACAAGTTTCTCATTAACCTTGTACAAACCAAAAATCTTTGATCATCTCATCAAAGTGTATATTCCAACTCCGAGATGCTTGCACCAGTCCATTGAAGGATCACTGGAGCTTGCATACTTGCTAGTATCTTTGGGATCGACAAAACCTTCTGGTTGTATCACATACAATGTTTGCTCAAGGAAACCGTCGAGAAAACAATGTTTTGACATCCCACGTGCAATATTTCATAAATAATGCATCAACAACTAACATAATTCTAACAGACCTTTAGCATCGCTACGAGTGAGAAAGTCTCATCATAGTCAACTGTTTGATCTTGTCGAAAACATCTTTGCGACAAGTCGAGCTTTTCTTAATAGTGACTTATCACCATCATCGTCTGTCTTTTTTTTTAAAGATCCATCTTTACTCAATAGTTTATGACCATCAAGTAGTTCTTTCAAAGTCTACACTTTGTTTTCATACATGGATCCTCTCTCGGATTTCATGGCTTCCAGCCATTTGTCGGAATCTGGGCCCACCATCGCTTTCTCCATAACTCGTAGGTTCACTGTTGCTCAAACAACATGACCTCCAAGACAGGGTTATCGTACTACTCTGCAACAGTACGCGACCTTGTCGACCTACGAGGTTTGTAGTAACTTGATTCGAAGCTTGATGATCACCATCATCAGCTTCCACTTCAATTGGTGTAGGCGCCACAGGAACAACTTCCTGCGTCCTGCTACACACTGGTCGAAGTGATGGTTCAATAACCTCATCAAGTTTTACCACCCTCCCACTCAATTTTTCGAGAGAAACCTTTCCTCGAGAAAGGATCCATTTCTAGAAACAAACACTTTGCTTTCGGATCTGAGATAGGAGATGTACCCAACTGTTTTGGATATCCTATGAAGATGCATTTATCCACTTTGGGTTCGAGCTTATCAGACTGAAACTTTTTCACATAAGTGTCGAAACCCCAAACTTTCAAGAAACGACAGTTTAGATTTCTCTAAACCTCAGTCTATACTGTGTCATCTCAACGGAAACACGCGGTGCCCTATTTAAAGTGAGTGTGGTTGTCTCTAATGCATAACCCATAAACGATAGTGGTAATTCGATAAGAGACATCATAGTATGCACCATACAAAATAGTGCGTGGCTATGACATTCACACACATCATCACACTATGATGTTCCACGTGGCATGAACTACGAAACAATTTCCACATTGTCTTAACTGTGTACCAAAACTCGTAACTCAGATATTCATTTCCATGATCATATCGTAGACAGTTTATCCTCTTGTTACGACGAACTTCACTCTGAAACGGATTTGAACTTTTCAACATTTCAGACTTGTGATTCATTAAGTAAATACTCCTGTATCTACTCAAATCGTCAGTGAAGTAAGAACATAATGATATCCACTGCGTGCCTCAGCACCCATTGGACTGCATACATCAAAATGTATCACTTCCAACAAGTTACTATCTTATTTCATCTCAATGAAAACAAGGCCTTGCTCATGTGGTATGATTTGCATGTCACTAGTGATTCGAAATCAGGTGAGTACAAAGATCCATCAGCATGGAGCCTCTTCATGCAATTTATACTAACATGACTCAAGCGGCAGTGCCACAAGTAAGTGGTACTATCATCATCAACTCATATCTTTTGGCACCAATATCATGAACATGTGTAACACTACGATCGAGATTCAATAAACCATTGAAGGTGATTTATTCAAGAAAATAGAGTAACCATTATTCTCTTTAAATGAATAATCGTATTGCAATAAACACGATCCAATCATGTTCATGCTTAACTCAAGCACCAAATAACAATTATTTAGGTTTAACACCAATCCCGATGGTAGAGGGAGCGTGCGACGTTTGATCATATCAACCTTGGAAACACTTCCAACACGTATCGTCACCTCGCCTTTAGCTAGTCTCCGTTTATGCCGTAGCTTTCATTTCGTGTTACTAATCACTTAGCAACCGAACCGGTATCCAATACCCTCATGCTACTAGGAGTACTAGTAAAGTACACATCAACATTATGTATATCAAATATATTTCTCTCGACTTTTGCCAGCCTTCTTATCTACCAAGTATCTAGAGTTGCTCCGCCTCAGTGACTGTTCCCCTCATTACAGAAGCACTTAGTATCGGGTTTGGGTTTATTCTTGGGTCTCTTCATTAGCGCAGCAACTGTTTTGTCGTTTCACAAAGTATCCCTTCTAGCCCTCGCCTTTTCTTGAAACTTAGTGGTTTTACTAACCATCAACTATTGATGCTCCTTTTTGATTTCTACTTTCGCAGTGTCAGAACATCACGAATCGCTCAAGGATCATTGTATCTATCCTTGATATGTTATAGTTCATCACGAAGCTCTCACAGCTTGGTGGCAGTGACTTTGGAGAATCATCACTATCTCATCTCGAAGATTAACTCCCACTTGATTCAAGTGATTGTCGTACTCAGACAATCTGAGCACACGCTCAATGATTGAGCTTTTCTCCTTTACTTTGTGGACAAAGAATCTTGTCGGAGGTCTTGTACCTCTCAACAAGGGCACGAGCATGAAATCACAATTTCATCTCTTTAGAACATCACTTATGTTCCATGACGTTTCAAAACGTCTTCGGTGCCTTGCTTCTAAGCCATTAAGTATTTTGCACTGAACTATCGTGTAGTCATCACAAACGTGTATGTCGGATGTTCATAGCATCCACAGACGACGCTCGAGGTGCAGCACACCGAGTGGTGCATTAAGGACATAAGCCTTCAACGCAGCAACGAGGACAATCCTCTTCAAAGTTTGCTACTATCAACTTTCAACTAAATTTTCTCTAGGAACATATAAAAACAGTAGAGCTATAGCGCAAGCTACATCATAATTCGCAAAGACCATTAGACTATGTTCATGACAATTAGTTCAATTAATCATATTACTTAAGAACTCCCACTCAAAAAGTACATCTCTCTAGTCATTTGAGTGGTTCATGATCCACTTACACTAGCTCAAGTCCGATCATCACGTGAGTTGAGTATAGTTTCAGTGGTAAGCATCCCTATGCTAATCATATCATCTATATGATTCATGATCGACCTTTCGGTCTCATGTGTTCCGAGGCCATGTCTGCACATGCTAGGCTCGTCAAGCTTAACCCGAGTGTTCCGCGTGCGCAACTGTTTTGCACCCGTTTGTATGTGAACGTTGAGTCTATCACACCCGATCATCACGTGGTGTCTCGAAACGACGAACTGTAGCAACGGTGCACAGTCGGGGAGAACACAATTTTGTCTTGAAATTTTAGTGAGAGATCACCTCACAATGCTACCGTCGTTCTAAGAAAAATAAGGTGCATAAAAGGATTAACATCACATGCAATTCATAAGTGACATGATATGGCCATCATCACATGCTTCTTGATCTTCATCACCAAAGCACCGGCACGATCTTCTTGTCACCAGCGTCACACCATGATCTCCATCATCATGATCTCCATCAACGTGTCGCCATCGGAGTTGTCGTGCTACTCATGCTATTACTACTAAAGCTACATCCTAGCAAAATAGTAAACGCATCTGCAAGCACAAACGTTAGTTTAAAGACAACCCTATGGCTCCTGCCGGTTGCCGTACCATCGACGTGCAAGTCGATATTATCTATTACAACATGATCATCTCATACATCCAATATATCACATCACATCGTTGGCCATATCACATCACAAGCATACCCTGCAAAAACAAGTTAGACGTCCTCTAATTTTGTTGTTGCATGTTTTACGTGGTGACCATGGGTATCTAGTAGGATCGCATCTTACTTACGCAAACACCACAACGGAGATATATGAGTTGCTATTTAACCTCATCCAAGGACCTCCTCGGTCAAATCCGATTCAACTAAAGTTGGAGAAACTGACACCCGCCAGTCATCTTTGAGCAACGGAGTTACTCGTAGCGATGAAACCAGTCTCTCGTAAGCGTACGAGTAATGTCGGTCCGAGCCGCTTCGATCCAACAATACCGCGGAATCAAGAAAAGACTAAGGAGGGCAGCAAAACGCACATCACCACCCACAAAAACTTTTGTGTTCTACTCGAGAAGACATCTACGCATGAACCTAGCTCATGATGCCACTGTTGGGGAACGTCGCATGGGAAACAAAAAATTTCCTACGCGCACGAAGACCTATCATGGTGATGTCCATCTACGAGAGGGGATGAGTGATCTAAGTACCCTTGTAGATCGTACAGCAGAAGCGTTAGTGAACGCGGTTGATGTAGTGGAAAGTCCTCACATCCCTCGATCCGCCCCGCGAACAATCCCGCGATCAGTCCCACGATCTAGTACCGAACGGACGGCACCTCCGCGTTCAGCACACGTACAGCTCGACGATGATCTCGGCCTTCTTGATCAAGCAAGAGAGACGGAGAGGTAGAAGAGTTCTCCGGCAGCGTGACGGCGCTCCGGAGGTTGGTGATGACCTTGTCTCAGCAGGGCTCCGCCAGAGCTCCGCAGAAACGCGATCTAGAGGAAAAACTGTGGAGGTATGTGGTCGGGCTGCCGTGGAAAAGTCGTCTCTAATCAGCCCTAAAACCTCCGTATATATAGGTGGGAGGGAGGGGACCTTGCCTTGGGGCTCAAGGAGCCCCAAGGGGGTCGGCCGAGTCCAAGGGGGAGGACTCTCCCCCCCCCCAAACCGAGTTGGACTAGGTTTGGTGGGAGGGAGTCCCCCTTCCTTCCCACCTCCTCCTTTTTTTTCTCTCTTGATTTTCTTCTCCTTGGCGTATAGAGCCTTTTGGGCTGTCCCACCAGCCCACTAAGGGCTGGTGTGCCACCCTCAAGGCCTATGGGCTTCCCCGGGGTGGGTTGCCCCCCCCCCGGTGAACTCCCGGAACCCATTCGTCATTCCCGGTACATTCTCGGTAACTCCGAAAACCTTCCGGTAATCAAATGAGATCATCCTATATATCAATCTTCGTTTCCGGACCATTCCAGAAACCCTCGTGACGTCCGTGATCTCATCCGGGACTCCGAACAACATTCGGTAACCAACCATATAACTCAAATACGCATAAAACAACGTCGAACCTTAAGTGTGCAGACCCTGCGGGTTCGAGAACTATGTAGACATGACCCGAGAGACTCCTCGGTCAATATCCAATAGCGGGACCTGGATGTGCATATTGGATCCTACATATTCTACGAAGATCTTATCGTTTGAACCTCAGTGCCAAGGATTCATATAATCCCGTATGTCATTCCCTTTGTCCTTCGGTATGTTACTTGCCCGAGATTCGATCGTCAGTATCCACATACCTATTTCAATCTCGTTTACCGACAAGTCTCTTTACTCGTTCCGTAATACAAGATCCCGTAACTTACACTAAGTCACATTGCTTGCAAGGCTTGTGTGTGATGTTGTATTACCGAGTGGGCCCCGAGATACCTCTCCGTCACACGGAGTGACAAATCTCAGTCTTGATCCATACTAACTCAACGAACACCTTCGGAGATACCTGTAGAGCATCTTTATAGTCACCCAGTTACGTTGCGACGTTTGATACACACAAAGCATTCCTTCGGTGTCCGTGAGTTATATGATCTCATGGTCATAGGAACAAATACTTGACACGCAGAAAACAGTAGCAACAAAATGACACGATCAACATGCTACGTCTATTAGTTTGGGTCTAGTCCATCACATGATTCTCCTAATGATGTGATCCCGTTATCAAGTGACAACACTTGCCTATGGCCAGGAAACCTTGACCATCTTTGATCAACGAGCTAGTCAACTAGAGGCTTACTAGGGACAGTGTTGTGTCTATGTATCCACACAAGTATTGTGTTTCCAATCAATACAATTATAGCATGGATAATAAACGATTATCATGAACTAAGAAATATAATAATAACTAATTTATTATTGCCTCTAGGGCATATTTCCAATAGCTTGATATGTCTCAAACGTATCTATAATTTTTGATGGTTTCACGCTGTTATCTTGTCAACTTTGGATGTTTTGTTTACCTTTTATATCTTTTTTGGGACTAACTTATTAACTCAGTGCCAAGTGCCAGTTCCTGTTTTTCTGTGTTTTTTACTCTTTTCAGATCTGATTTTGGAACAGAGTCCAAACGGAATAAAATCCCCAAAATGATTTTTTCCAGAACGGAAGAAGATCGGGAGGCTTTAGGGCCAAGCAAGTGGGCCCACAGGGAGCCCACAAGCCCTGTTGCCGCGGCCAGGGGGGAGGCCGCGGCAACCAAGCTTGTGGCCCCCCTGGAGCTCCCCTGCCCTAGGTATTTGGCATATAAATTCCCTAAAAATCCAGGAAAAATCAAGGCGTCCATGAAAACACTTTTCCGCTGCCGCAAGCTTCCGTTTCCGCGAGATCTCATCTGGAGACCCTTCCTGGTGCCCTGCCGGAGGGGACTTTGGAGTTGAAGGGCTTCTTCATCAACATCATCGCCCCTCCAATGACTCGTGAGTAGTTCACTTCAGACCTACGGGTCCGTAGTTAGTAGCTAGATGGCTTCTTCTCTCTCTTGGATCTTCAATACAAAGTTCTCCATGATCTTCATGGAGATCTATCTGATGTAATCCTCTTTGGTGGTGTGTTTGTCGAGATCCGATGAATTGTGGATTTGTGATCAGATTATCTATGATATATATTTGAGTCTTTGCTGATTTCTTATATGCATGATTTGATATCCTTGTAAGTCTCTCCGAGTCTTGGGTTTTGTTTGGCCAACTAGATCTATGATTCTTGCAATCGGAGAAGTGCTTGGTTTTGGGTTCATACCGTGTGGTGACCTTTCCTAGTGACAGAAAGGGTAGCAAGGCACACATCATGTTGTTGCCATCAAGGGTAACAAGATGGGCTTTGTCGTAGATATGAGATTGTCCATCTACATCATGTCATCTTGCTTAAGGCGTTACTCTATTCTCATGAACTTAATACACTAGATGCATGCTGGATAGCGGTCGACGTGTGGAGTAATAGTAGTAGATGCAGAAAGTATCGGTCTACTTGTTTTGGACGTGATGCCTATGGATATAATCATTGCCATAGATAACGTCACAACTTTGTGCGGTTCTATCAATTGCTCGACGGTAATTCGTTCACCCACCGTCTACTTGCTTTCATGAGAGAAGCCACTAGTGAACACTACGGCCCCCGGGTCTATTCACACCTATTGTTTCCACTTTTGCTTTTACTTTGCTTTGTTATTTTGTTGCTTTCAGTTCTCACTTGGCAAACAATCTATAAGGGATTGACAACCCCTTCATAGCGTTGGGAGCAAGCTCTTTGTGTTTGTGCAGGTACTTGTGATACTCCTTCACTGGATCGATACCTTGGTTCTCAAAACTGAGGGAAATACTTACAACTGATGTGCTACATCACCCTTTCTGCTTCGAGGGAACACCAACGCAAGGCTCCAAGGCCATGGGGGAATTCTTTGCATATTTGCCTAGGAAGTCCCTAAAGGTGTAGCCGTAGCAGAAGGATTCCTGATGCCGTTGCTCAGGAGAATCAAGACAAGAATAGTCTCCCGTCAGCACACTTGTTTCTGGCGCCGTTGGAAGGTCTTTTGTTGCAGTAGCACGTTTCACCTCACTACACCATCACTTGTTACCGCTACTTGAAGTGCTTGCAGTTATTACCTTGCTGAAAACCGTTTATCAGAGCCTTCTGCTCCTCGTTGGGTTCGACACTCTTACTTACCGAAAGGACTACAATTGATCCCCTATACTTGTGGGTCATCAAGACTCTTTTCTGGCACTGTTGCCGGGGAGTGAAGCGCCTTTGGTAAGTGGAATTTTGTAAGGAAACATTTATATACTATGCTGAAATTTATTGTCACTTGTCACTATGGTAACTGTTCCTTTGAGGAATTTGTTCGGGGTATCTTCACCACGAACGGAAGCACGAGGAGTTGCTCCTCAACCTAAGGTACCTACTAAAAATATCTTTTATGAAATTCCTACAGGTATGCTTGAGAAACTGCTGGCTAATCCTTTTACACGAGATGGATCTTCACATCCAGACTTGCATCTAATCTATGTAGATGAAGTTTGTTGTTTATTTAAGCTTGCAGGTTTGCCCGAGGATGAGGTAAAGAAGAAAGTCTTTCCTTTATCTTTGAAGGATAAGGCGTTGAAATGGTATAGGCTATGTGATGATACTGGATCATGGGACTACAATCGGTTGAAATTGGAATTTCATGAAAAGTTTTATCCTATGCATTTAGTACATCGTGATCGGAATTATATTTATAACTTTTGGCCTCGTGAAAGGGAAAGCATAGCTCAAGCTTGGGGGAGGCTTAAATCAATGCTATATTCATGCCCCAATCATGAGCTTCCGAGAGAAATTATCACTCAAAACTTTTATGCTTGGCTTTCTCATGAAGATCGTACCATGCTTGACACTTCTTGTACCGGTTCTTTTATGAAGAAGGATATTGACCACAAGTGGAATTTATTGGAAAGAATCAAACGTAAGTCTGAAGATTGGGAGCTTGAAGAAGGTAAGGAGTCAGGTATGAATTTCTAGTTTGATTGCGTTAAATCTTTTGTTGAAACAAACACTTCTAGAGATTTTAGCGCTAAGTATGGACTTGACTCTGAGATAGTAGCTTCTCTATGAGAATATTTTGCTGCTCATATTGATCTTCCCAAAGAGAAGTGGTTTATGTATCATCCTCCTGTAGAAGTCAACATAGTTAAACCCAATCTAGTTGAAGAGAAAGTCATTGCCTATAATGATCCTATTGTTCCTTGTGCCTACACTGAGAAACCACCTTACCCTGCTAGGAAAAACGATTATTCTAAAGCTCCAACTATGCTATGTAGGGGTTACATTAGACCACTTGCACCCCCTGAGGAAATTAGAGTTGAACCTAGTGTTGCTACTATCAAAGATCTCTTAGCCAAAGACATAGACGGGCATGTTATCAAATTCTGTGAGGACTCCGCTAGAATTGCCAAACCTCACGCGAAAGACAAATACGGACCTGTAGTTGGCCTGCCCGTTGTTTCTGTCAAGATAGGAGATCACTGTTATCATGGTTTATGTGATATGGGTGCTAGTGTTAGTGCAATACCCCGGTCCCTATATGATGAAATCAAAGATGAGATTGCACCTGCTGAGTTAGAACCCATTGATGTCACTATTACGCTAGCTAATAGAGACACTATCTGCCCTGTGGGAATTGTGAGAGATGTAGAAGTCTTGTGTGGTAAGAGGAAGTATCCTACTGATTTCCTCGTCCTTGCTACTGCACAAGATAGCTTTTGTCCCATCATATTTGGTAGACCCTATCTCAACACTGTCAATGCTCATATTGATTGCATTAAACAAACTGTCACTGTTAGTTTCGAGGGGGTGTCTCATGAATTTAACTTCTCCAAGTTTGGAAGACAACCCCATGAAAAAGAGTCATCTGGTAGGGATGAAATCATTGCTCTTGCCTCTATTGTCGTGCCTCCTACGGATCCTTTAGAGCAATATCTGCTTGAGCATGAAAGTGATATGCATATGGATGAAAGAGATGAGATAGATAAAATTGTTTTAGAACAATATCCTATTCTTCAGAATAATCTGCCTGTTGAACTGCTTGGGGATCCTCCCCCACCAAAGGGTGATCCTGTGTTCGAGCTAAAACACTTACCAGATACACTTAAGTATGCCTATCTTGATGAGAAGGAGATATATCATGTTATAATTAGTGCTCACCTCTCGAATCACGAAGAGAAGAAGTTATTAAAAACTTTGAGGAAGCACCGTTCATGGGGTTATAGTCCTAGGGTAGGGTCATAGGCCTGCCCTATGGGTCCTACCCAAGGACTACCCTTCATAAGGGATAAGGCCCTTAGTCAGTTCCGACTGAATTAAGGACTTACCGACTGTATTCCACTCTGTACATCGTAACCCCCCTGGAGGGCAACGGTCATACGTTTCCATGTACATTTATTAGCATTTAAGACATACGTTACCTGTAACATATGCAGTTATTCGCCACTAATCCACCCCTGTGCACCGAACCATTATGAAGGGTAGCGCACTCTATATAAGCCGCCCTTCCCCACGGGTGCAGGGGTTAGCAATTCACTGCAATCCATATTCCACTCGACAACAAGCTCCCAAGAGCACTGAGACGTAGGGCTTTTACCTCCACCGTAGAGCGGCCTGAACTCATACAACCTCGCCGTAGCTAAGGCTCTGCCCATCCTTTCGTACCCTACACATCTACTGTCAGACTTATAGCCACGACAGTTGGCGCCCACCATGGGGCAGGCGTCTAAGCGACTTCCGGCGAGTTTGCGACTACATCTTTTCATCATGTCATCCGGTGGAGATTTGAGCATGGGTCACGAGATCCTCTTCGGCGCTCTCTCCTTCATCGTCGATGATTCGGCATGGCTTCGGGACGCCCCTCTCGACATCGAGGCGCTCCCCAGTCGCGGGGATACGCACTTCCGTGCCGGCGCCCGCGGTATCCTTCTTCTCCAACAGTCGGCTCCGGTGTCGACCTACGCCGTCGTCGCACGCTGCAATAAGCGGTCCTGCCGTCCGCGGCTACAGCGTTGGGTGCAACACGCCCAGGCGCGCCAGCACGCGTCCTCACGAGTGGCGGTCCTAGAGTCGGTTGTAGTGGCGCCGACGTCCCAACGCTCGGACTCAGTTCCGACTGAGTTTCCTTCCGAGTACTTGGGTCGCGGGCCTGCAGCCGAAGTGCACATGGCCAACTCCCATGAAAGTCCCCGCCAGACCGGCCGGAACGAGCACGAGGTCGGCAAAACATCCGGCGCTCGCCGCCATCCCCGTCGTTCTGCCAGTCGGCACACTCGGCGGAGCAACGTGGAGGTGTTCCGCACACCCGTCCTAAACCTGGCTGCCGCCGCCAAGATAGCAGATTCCCTCCAGCCGACTGATTCAGAGGCTGGCAGAGGGATCGAGCAAATCCGTGCCCTGCTGCACACGGCGCAGCAGCAAAATTCGGCGGTCTCCCAGTCGCACAACAGGATCCACAATAGTTCTGTTCACGCGAACACGCATCGGTCAGTTCACAGCCCCGGTTCTCATCAGCGACACGGGGGAGGCAGCCGTTCCATGAATCCCAAAGATCGTCGTCGTTCATGCACCCCTCCGCGAGGTGGGCCCTATGGGCCCCGACATCATGATGATCGGCGTTCAGCCGGTGACACTTATGATCCAAGGCCCGACGCGAGGGGGCATATCGCCCAGAGGAGGGTCGACAGGGGCCGGGCCCACCGCGATGGCCACAATATGGACCGTCCGAGTGCAATCAGGACCATCGTCTCTGGTACCGAGTGTTTCAGTCGAGCCATCCGTTCGGCTTACATCCCTCCCAACTTCCGATTGGCGACGGGGATCAGCAAGTTTACAGGAGAATCCAAGCCAGAAACATGGTTGGACGACTACCGAGTGGCAGTCCAGATCGGAGGAGCGGACGACCACGGCGCCATGAAACACCTCCCTCTGATGCTCGACGGCTCGGCACGAGCGTGGCTGAACCAGTTGGCTCCCTCAAGCATCTACAGCTGGGTAGATCTGGCCCGAGTCTTCATCAGGACCTTCGAAGGGACGTGCAAACGCCCTGCTGGTCTTGTGGAGCTCCAGCATTGTGTCCAGAAGCAGAATGAGCCCCTGCGCGATTTCATTCAGCGTTGGACGACCCTCTACCACACGGTGGAGAATGCCATAGAGCACCAAGCAGTCTGTGCCTTCAAGGCAGGCGTGCGGTACAGAGATTTGTACCTGAAGTTCGGTCGAACAGGCGACATCTCCATGAGTAAGATGATGGAGATAGCAGCACGCTATGCAAATGGCGAAGAAGAGGACCGCATTCGTAGTGGCCGAATAAAGCACGCTATGCAAATACAAAGCAGTCGCCGATGGAGATGGGAACAGCACTCGGAAGCAGAAGCAGAAAGCTCCGTCCACTCCGCAGGCAGAGGCCGCAGCCATTACCAATGCCAAGTTCAAGGGCAAGGGGAAGGCTCAGTTCACCCCCAAGAAGAAACAGTTCGGAAACCACATCATGGACCAGCCATGTCCAACTCACACGAAGATGGATGAAGAGGGCAACGCCATATTTCCGAAGCATACCACTCGGTAATGTCGCCTCCTGATCCAGGGGTTCAGCGAAGGGCAGCCGAGTGAAAAGGACAATGAACAGGATGAGGAGGACAAGGAGGATCCGTTCCCCCAAGTCCATGCAACACTGATGATTTTTGCTGATGTTGAGAGCAAGAGTCGACTGAAGCTGGTGAACGGGGAGGTGAACATGGCCACGCCGACCAACCCCACGTTCCTCAAATGGTCTCAGACTGCGATCACCTTTGACCAGTCGGATCATCTAGCACACGTACCCACCCCAAGGAGGCAGGCTCTGGTCGTCGACCCGGTGGTGGAAGGAGTCCGACTGCGCAAAGTCCTCATGGACGGCGGCAGTAGCTTGAACATCATGTATGCTGACACTCTCAAGAGGATGGGCATTCCGATGTCCAAACTTAGCGAGAGCAGCATGCAGTTCCATGGAGTCGTCCCTGGACGAAAGGCCAAGTCACTCGGCCAGATTGCGTTGGACGTCATCTTCGGCTCCGACAAGAACTTCCGCAAGGAAAAGCTGACGTTCGAGGTGGTGGACTTCCAGAGTGTGTACCACGCGATTCTGGGCCGCCCAGCGTATGCGCGTTTCATGGCCCGTCTATGTTACGTGTACCTGAAGCTGAAGATGCCAGGCCCAAAAGGTGTGATCACTATCACCGGCAATCGGCAGCGGGCCGAGGAGTGTCTGCAGCAGGGATCGAGGATCGCCGATCAGCAGATGGCTGTCCTCGAGCTTGACGAGTACAAGAAAACAGTCGACCCCTCTGACTTGATGCGTTCGAAGAAGCCAGCTTCAGAGTCCGCATTCCAGTCGGCGGGAGAGACGAAGAAGGTCAGCATCCACCCGACGGACGACACCGCTGCCCCGACGAACATCTCCACCACCCTCGATCCTAAATAGGAAGTCAAGCTCATCCAATTCCTCCGTGAGAACTGGGACATCTTCGCATGGAAGCCCGCTGACATGCCAGGTGTACCCAGGGACTTGGCTGAGCATCGACTGCATGTGGATCCCGCCGCTCGGCCTGTCCGAGAACGCCTGCGTCGGTCCGCCGCGCACAAGAGGAAGGCAATCGGAGAAGAGGTGGCTAAGCTTTTGGCAGCCAACTTCATTCGCGAGGTACACCACTCCGAGTGGCTCGCCAATGTTGTCATGGTGCCCAAGAAAGACAAGTCGCTCCGAATGTGCATCGACTTCAAGCATCTCAATAAGGTCTACCCGAAAGACCATTTTCCGCTCCCCCGCATCGATCAAATTGTCGATTCGACTGCGGGTTGCGAGCGTTTGCCATTCCTTGATGCCTACTCGGGCTATCATCAGATCCGTCTGTATGGCCCTGATGAATTAAAAACAACCTTCATCACCCCATTCGGGTGCTTCTGCTACATCACTATGCCATTTGGTTTGAAGAATGCAGGAGCAACCTTTATGCGCATGATCCAAAAATGCCTCCTCGACCAGATCGGTCGAAATGTGGAGGCGTATATGGATGATATCATAGTCAAGTCACGCAAAGGTTCTGACCTGCTGACTGACTTGGCAGAAACATTCGCCAACCTTCATAGGTACGATATCAAGCTCAACCCAGCCAAGTCTTCATTCGGCGTTCCCAGCGGAAAGTTACTCGGTTTCTTCGTTTCCGGACGAGGGATCGATGTCAACCCCGAAAAGATCGGGACCATCGTCCGAATGGAGCGGCCGGTCAGAATACACGATGTTCAAAGACTCACAGGTTGCCTAGCAGCTTTGAGCAGGTTTATCAGTCGACTCAGCGAGAAGGCACTTCCTCTGTACCGACTCATGAAGAAATCACATACTTTCAAGTGGACAGACGAAGCCCAAATCGCATTCGACGACCTCAAAGTCCTACTTTCCACCCAGCCGGTTCTTACTGCTCCGCTCAGTAAAGAACCCCTTCTTCTATACATCGCGTCTACAAATCAAGTCGTCAGCACTGTTCTCACAGTCAAACGGGAAGAAGAAGGCAAAGCATACAAGGTTCAGCGGCCAGTGTATTATGTCTCCGAAGTCCTGACTCCTTCCAAGCAGAGGTATCCCCATTATCAAAAACTTATCTACAGGATTTACATGACTGCGAAGAAGGTGGCTCATTATTTTCAAGACCACTCGTTGTCCGTCGTTTCGGATGCTCCGTTGTCGGAAATCCTACACAATCGGGACGCATCGGGCCGAGTGGCGAAGTGGGCAATGGAGATGTTATACTGCGACATCAAGTTCGAGGCCAAGAAAGCTATAAAGTCCCAAGCTCTGGCTGACTTCATAGCAGAATGGGTAGAACAACAACAACCGACCCACATCTACTCGGCTCATTGGACAATGTTCTTCGATGGGTCCAAGATGTTGAATGGCTCTGGCGCTGGCGTTGTGATCATATCGCCAAAGGGTGACAAACTCAAGTATGTGTTGCAGATACACTTTGATTCCTCCAACAACGAGGCAGAGTATGAAGCTATCCTTTATGGACTGTGCATCGCCATCTCACTCGGCGTCCGTCGCCTGATGGTCTATGGCGATTCACATTTGGTGGTTAATCAAGTGATGAAGGAGTGGGACGTCAGGAACCCCACCATGACCACATACTGCAATGCAGTGAGGAAGCTCGAGAAAAAGTTTGAAGGTCTGGAACTCCACCATGTTCCGCGACTGAAAAACCAAGCAGCTGATGAGTTGGAAAAACTCGGATCCACTCGGAGACCAGTCCCGAGTGACGTCTGCCTCGAGCACCTCCACCTTCCCTCAGTTAAAGAAGATCCTTTCACAGAGGAACCAGTACAACCAAAGAGCTCGACAGATCCGACTGAAGTCGAAGTCCCTGCTGTGGTTGATTTGATCATGGAGATTCTTGCTATCATCCCCGATTGGACTATGCCGTTTATTGCATACATCCTGAGGCAAGAATTACCAGAAGACGAAGTCCAAGCCAGACAGATCGTCCGCAGGTCAAAGTCGTTCACTGTCATTGATGGCCAGTTGTACAAAGAAAGCGTTTCAGGCGTCCTTCAACGATGCATCTCCCTTGAGGAGGGACGGTTAATCCTGGAAGAAATTCACTCGGGAACCTGCGGTCATCACGCCTCCTCAAGGGCAATCGTCGCCAAAGCATTCAGAGTTGGCTTCTTCTGGCTGCAGGCGAATGAAATGGCGAAAGATATGGTCGACCAATGTGAAGGCTGTCAGTTCTACTCTAACAAGTCCCACAAACCAACATCTGCGTTGAAGACAATCCCTCTTGTTTGGCCGTTTGCAGTATGGGGATTAGATACAGTCAGTCCATTCAGGACAGGCCAAGGGGGATTCACACATCTGTTGGTGGCAGTCGACAAGTTCACAAAGTGGATTGAAGCCAAGCCCATTAAGAAGCTCGACGCCCTTACGGCCATCAAGTTTGTCAGGGACATCATCTCCAGATTCGGGGTACCTCACAACATAATCACTGACAATGGAACAAACTTTGACTCAAACAGATTCAAAGGTTTATGTACAGGCCAAGGTATCCGAGTGGATTTTGCATCTGTGGCGCATCCCCAAACAAACGGGCAAGCAGAGCGGGCGAATGGACTTATTCTGTAAGGTTTGAAGCCTCGACTCGTGCCAGAAGTGGGACATGCCACCGGCGCATGGGTCACCGAGCTGCCTTCGGTGCTTTGGGGTCTCCGCACAACCCCAAATAGATCTACAGGGCGATCCCCGTTCTTCCTTGTTTACGGAGCAGAGGCAGTCCTTCCAAGTGACTTGCTTCACAACGCTCCACGAGTTGAACTCTTCTCTGAAGCTGAAGCAGAGCAAGCAAGGCAAGACGGAGTGGATCTTCTAGAGGAGGAGCACGAGATGGCACTAACTCGTTCAACCATTTATCAACAAGACCTGCGGGGATTTCACGCACGACACGTCAGGAGCCGCACATTCCAAGCAGGCGACCTGGTGCTCCGAGTGGATCAGCAGAGACCTCGCAAGTTGGCTCCCGCCTGGGAAGGACCCTTCATCATCTCCAAGGTGCTGAACAACGGAGCATATCGACTCTACAACCTCGACAGGGAAATGGACGAGCCGCGAGAATGGAACAGAGATCTCCTGAAGCGCTTCTACATGTGACCGTCGACTGAAGCAATGTAAAGAACAAGTATAGTTGAAGTAATACAAAGCATATTGAGTTTTTGCAGATTCAAAATTATTCCGTGTTCGCACACTCCGGTCTCAAACAAAAACTTAGCTGCGAACCAGAATCGCCTAAGTATAAACTTTCTCCGAGTGTGCACTAAACGTCGCACTCGGAGACTTAGCTGCGATCCAGAATCGCCTAAGTACTAACTTTCTCCGAGTGTGCACTAAACGTCACACTCGGGGACATAGCTGCAATCCAGAATCGCCTAAGTAATAACTTTCTCCGAGTGTGCACTAAACATCGCATTCAGGGACTTAGCTGCGATCCAGAATCGCCTAAGTACTAACTTTCTCCGAGTGTGCACTAAACGTCGCACTCGGGGACTTAGTTACGATCAGGAACCGCCTAAGTACAAACTTTCTCCGAGTGTGCGCTAAACGTCGCACTCTGGGACTTAGATGCGATCAAGAATCGCCTAAGTATTAACTTTCTCCGAGTGTGCACTAAACGTCGCACTCGGGGACTTAGCTGCGATCAAGAATCGCCTAAGTACAAACTTTCTCCGAGTGTGCGCTAAACATCGCACTCGGGGACTTAGATGCGATCAAGAATCGCCTAAGTATTAACTTTCTCCGAGTATGCACTAAACGTCACACTCGGGGACTTAGCCGCGATCCAGAATCGCCTAAGTATTAACTTTCTCCGAGTGTGCACTAAACGTCGCACTCGGTGACTTGTCTGCGACCAAGAATCGCCTAAGTAGAAAGCTTCCTTTGAGTGTATCTCACAGATCCACTCGGAGGCTTAGCAGACCCTCATTGAGGCTCATGTAGATGTCAAGACAACTGACAATTACATGAGTAGCATGAACCTCATTGAGACTCATGTAGATGTCAAGACAACTGACAATTACATGAGTAGCACGAACCTCATTGAGGCTCATGTAGATGTCAAGACAACTGACAATTACATGAGTACCAGAACCTCATTGAGGCACATGTAGATGTGAAGACAACTGACAATTACATGAGTAACAACTCGTTCCGAGTACGACCTTACCGTCGCACTCGAAGACTTAGCCGCGATCACGAATCGCCTAAGTACACAATTGCCTTCGAGTGTATCCTACAGATCCACTTGGAGACTCAGTAGACCCTCATTGAGGCTCATGTAGATGTCAAGACAACTGAAAATTACATGCTCCGCATGTTTGCCATTGGCTTCACCAAGAAACGCCAAACAAAAACCACGACCCAAAATCGTGTCAACAATTCTCTGGCAAAGGAAGAGCAAAATAGTCGGTTCCAATTCAAAGTTGGTTTAAAGATAGTCGGTTCGGTGTAGATCAAGATTATCCACACCGAACCACAAATGTGACGGCCAACAGCAGTGGCCAAAGTTTGATACAAGCAAACACTTGGCATACCGAGGTAAAAGTTTTCTCAAGCGTCATCAGGACTTGCACTGGGACTAGCAGGCTCCACGAAAGTGTCGCGGTCGATCCCGTCTGTGATGCGAGTGGTGCTCTCAAGGAAGGTCTCCATGAAATCTTCGAATCGAAGCTTCTTGGTGTTGGCGACCTGCAACGCCTTCAGCTTCTCTTCGCGAGCCTCCTTGCAGTGCACTCGGACCAGCGACAGCGCCATGTCCGCACCACAGCGAGCTGCAGACTTCTTCCACACCTACACTCGGTTCGGGACCTCCTCCAGCTGAGTCATCAACCCTTCCATCTCTCGCCGGGACTCGTCTTCGGGCCACAACTCCTTGTCGATTCGGCCGATGACTTCTCTCAGTCGACCGACGAAAGGTCCCACTTTGCCCAGGAGAATGTGCGCTCGAAGCATGTCTCGATTGGCGTCCTCGCCGAGTGGAACGTTCGGAAGAACCGACCGCTCAACGTCAGTTGCTTCAGCCTCAGCGTCCATACAAAAATCTGCAAAGACTAGACGAGCAAAAAGTAAGCGCAGAATGAAATACACACTCAAGAAGCACTCGGAAAAACAGAACTTACCACCGAGAAGCGCAATCATCTTCCTTGCCCAATCACTGATGTACTTCTCCTATGATATGCACCGCCTGTTCATCACCTTCATCTGCCCCATCAGCTCGGTTCTTTGTTTCCCCATTTTCTCCATTTCGGCCACCAATGCCTTGTTTGCCTCACGGGACTCCTCCAAGGACTTCTCTCGTTCAGCCAGAGCACCCTTCAGACCAGCCAAGGCAAGCATTGCTGCCTCCAGTTCTGCAGCAAGCTGAATCTTTTCAGCCTTCACAGTGTTGTACGCCGATCCCATCTCACAAGTCTTCTGCAAGTCAGCGCGAAGAGACGATCAGACAAATTCAACAAGGAAAACAATAAAAACTCGAAGTTCTTCAGACCCCTGCCGACGCAAGCAGTCGACGGCGGTCTCGGGGACTACACCCAGTGGGTTCACTAAGAGTGACCCCACTGGCATGAAGCTCAAACAGGTCCACCCTATTGAGATACATAACAAAAACAAGCCTATGAGGCTAGTACTACCCGACCTGAGTAAAATTACTCTTGGGGACTAATCCAGTAGGTGCACTCGGAGTGCCCCAACCGGTAACATTCGAACAGATTTTTTTGATCTGATCAACTTAAAGAAAATGTATATAAAGACAACTGCCGGTGCAAGCACTCGACAGAAGTCTCGGGGACTACACCCACTGGGTTCACTAAGAGTGAACCCACTGCAAAATAATCATGCTGCATCCGAGTATATTGCTTAAACACCCACTGGGTTACAAGGGGAAAGCAAATACTTACTAGCCCACTTACTCGGATATCGTCCCGGAGTTCCAAGCTTCGCTTGTACACAGACGCGATGGAGTCGTACGCTCTCTTGGCATCACCGCCATCAACTCCGCCTGCACCATGGCCCCCTTGGCAGCTCCCACCTGATCTTCCGGAAGGCGCTGGGCGTCGAACTGGATGGTCGACGAACCTGGCACCACAAGAGACTCGCTACGCCTTCTGTCTCTGGGTGAGGACACCGCACGGTATGAACCCAAAACCAAGCACTTCTCCCATTGCAAGAATTATAGATCAAGTTGGCCAAACGAAACCCACAACTTGAAGAGAATTACAAGGATACGAAATCATGCATATAAGAGATCAGAGGAAACTCAAATAATATTCATAGATAATCTGATCATAAATCCACAATTCATCGGATCTCGACAAACACACCGCAAAAGAAGATTACATCGGATAGATCTCCATGAAGATCATGGAGAACTTTGTATTGAAGATCCAAGAGACAGAAGAAGTCATCTAGCTACTAGCTATGGACCCGAAGGTGTGTGGTGAACTACTCACGCATCATCGGAGAGGCAATGGTGTTGATGAAGAAGCCCTCCATGTTCGAATCCCCCTCCGGTAGGGCACCAGAATGTGCCCCAGATGGGATCTTGCGGAGACAGAAGCTTACGGCGGCGGAAAAGTATTTTCGTGGCTCTCTCTGGCAGTTTCAGATTTTTGGAGAATTTATAGGCGGAAGAAGTAGGGAAAAGGAGCCACGGGGGGCCCACAAGCCTGTTAGGCGCCCCCAGGCCACGCCTAGGGGGCTTGTGACCTCCCCCGGGGTCCTTTGCCTTGGTTCTCAAGTTCCCTGCGTATCTCATGTTATGGAAAAAATCATTCCGCGGGTTTTATTCTGTTTGGACTCCGTTTAATATTCTCCTCTGAAAAAGGTCAAAAACACGGAAAAAACAGAAACTGGCACTTGGCACTGAGTTAATAGGTTAGTCCCAAAAAAGATATAAAATAGCATATTCATGCATAAAAAACATCCAAAGTTGACAAGATAATAGCATGAAACCATCAAAAATTATAGATACGTTGGAGACGTATCAGGCGCGGGCACCGATGGCTGGGGGAGGGGCCGACCTCGGAGAGGAGGGCGATGGGGGTAGGTGAGGGCGATCTGGGGAGGGAGATCGAGGGAGCCAGGGGGCTGGCGCCCGAGCGGGTGGGTATCGATCGGGCTGGGGGATCGAAGGAGGGGACGAGGGGAAACCCCTCATGGGTTTTGGCTGCGGGGCACGGGAAATGAGGAGGGGCTCGGTAGTGCTTAGGGTTTGGGGGGGTTTATACCCCCCGGTTAGAGTGGGCTGGTTAGATGGGCTGGTTGGGCCGGCCCAATGCGGTGGGGAGGGTCTTTTTTAGATTATTTTTTTCTTTTTATTTATCTTTTAGCAGTTTTAGTTTTACTTTACTTTAGCGAAACTAAATCCCCTCAAATTTAATAACTCTTAAAGGGAAATTTCTTAAGTAATATTTGACAAACATCGAACATTATTATTTATTTATTTATTTCATTTGAAAACTATTATCGATTGACTTTATTTATTTATTTATTTTAAATTTTAATTCAAACCGTTTTAAACTAATGCGAATTTAACAATAGCAACCACGATGACGTGGCACCATTAGCATAGGTTTACTTAGTTTAATTATGGAGGTTACTGTAGCAACAGCTGAGGATGTCACAAGGATTGTGTGAATCCTTGACATAGAGGTTCAACCGATAACATCTTCGTAGAATATGTAGGATCCAATCTGGACGTCCAGGTCCCGCTATTGGATATTGGCCGGAGAGTGTCTCGGTCATGTCTACAGAGTTCTCGAACCCGAAGGGTCTGCACACTTAAGGATCGGTGACGTTTTCGGTATAGTTGTATTATTGATGTTGGTAACCGAATGTTGTTCGGAGTCCCACATGAGACCCCGTACGTCACGAGTGTCTCCGAAATGGTGCGGAAACGAAGATTGATATATAGGATTGTTGCATTTGGCTTCCGAAAAGATTTCGGCATTACCGGTAAAGTACCGGGAGTGACGAATTGGTTCTGGGGTTTTACCGGGAGGGGCCACCCACCCGGGAGAGAACCTAATAGGCCCATGGGTGGCGCACCAGCCCTTAGTGGGCTGGTGAGTCTAACCCAATAGGGCTATTGCTACTTCAACAAAAGACCTTCCAACGGCACCAGAAACAAGCGTGCTGACGGGAGACTATTCTTGTCTTGATTCTCCTCAGCAACAGCACCAGGAATCCTTCTGCTACGGCTATGCCTTTAGGGACTTCCTAGGAAAATATGCAAAGGATTCCCCCGTGGCCTTGGATCCTTGCATTGGTGTTCCCTTGAAGCGGAAAGGGTGATGTAGCACAGTGGCAGTAAGTATTTCCCTCAGTTTTGAGAACCAAGGTATCGATCCAGTGAAGGAGTATGACAAGTGCCTGCACAAACACAAAGAGCTTGCTCCCAATGCTATAAGAGGTTGTCAATCCCTTATAGATTGTTTGCCAAGTGAGAACTGAAAGCAACAAAGTAACAAAGCAAAGTAAAAGCGACAGTGGAAACGATAGGTGTGAATAGACCCGGGGGCCGTAGTGTTCACTTGTGGCTTCTCTCATGAAAGCAAGTAGACGGTGGGTGAACGAATTACTGTCGAGCAATTGATAGAACCGCGCAAAGTCGTGACGATATCTATGGCAATGATTATATCTATAGGCATCACGTCCAAAACAAGTAGATCGATACTTTCTGCATCTACTACTATTACTCCACACGTCGACCGCTATCCAGCATGCATCTAGTGTATTAAGTCCAAAAGAACAGGGTAACGCCTTAAGCAAGATGACATGATGTAGATGGACAATCTCATATCTACGACAAAGCCCATCTTGTTACCCTTGATGGCAACTACACGATGTGTGCCTTGCTACCCCTACTTTCACTGGGAACGGTCACCACACGGAAAGAACCCAAAACCAAGCACATCTCCCATTGCAAGAATCATAGATCTAGTTGGCCAAACAAAACCCAAGACTCAGAGAGTCTTACAAGGATATCAAATCATGCATATAAGAAATCAGCAAAGACTCAAATATATATCATAGATAATCTGATCACAAATCCACAATTCATCGGATCTCAACAAACACACCGCCAAAGAGAGTTACATCGGATAGATCTCCATGAAGATCATGGAGAACTTTGTATTGAAGATCCAAGAGAGAGAAGAATCCATCTAGCTACTAACTACATACCCGTAGGTCTGAAGTGAACTACTCACGAGTCATTGGAGTGGCGATGATGTTGCTGAAGAAGCCCTCCAACTCCAAATTCCCCTCCGGCAGGGCATCGGGAAGGGTCTCCAGATGAGATCTTGCGGAAACGGAAGCTTGCGGCGACGGAAAAGTGTTTTCTTCGACGCCCTAATTTTTTTGGGATTTTTAGGGAATTTATAGGCCAAAGACCTAGGGCAAGGGGGCGCCAGGGAGGCCACAAGCTTGGTTGCCGCGGCCTCCCCCCTGGACGCGGCAACAGGGCTTGTGGGCTCCCTGTGGGCCCACTTGCTTGGCCCTCAAGCCTCCCGATCTTCTTCCGTTCTAGAAAAAATCATTTTGGGGATTTTATTCCGTTTGGACTCCGTTCCAAAATCAGATCTGGAAAGAGTCAAAAACACAGAAAAAACAGGAACTGGCACTTGGCACTGAGTTAATAAGTTAGTCCCAAAAAAGATATAAAAGGTAAACAAAACATCCAAAGTTGACAAGATAACGGCGTGAAACCATCAAAAATTATAGATACGTTTGAGACGTATCAAGCATCCCCAAGCTTAACTCATGCTCGTCCTCGAGTAGGGAAGTGATAAAGAATGAATTTTTGATGCTTTCATGCTACCTAGCATAGATGTCATTTGTAAGTCCTCTTATGTGACGTGAATAGCTTGCTATTGACGTGGTAACGATAATACTTCAAGCAAACTAGCAAAGTAATCATGAACTTTCAAAATAACAAGGCCAAAAGAAAGTTATCCCTACAAAATCATATAGTATGGCTATGCTCTATCATCATTGCACAACGAATTTTAATCATGCACAACCTCGGTATTGGCCAAGTAATTGTTTACACACCTTTACTTTCTCAAACCTTTTCAACTCTCACGCAATACATGAGCGTGAGCCATGGTTTTAGCACTATAAGTGGTGTGGAGTGTGGTGGAGGGTGCAAGAAAAACAAGGAGAAGATGATCACATTAACTAGGCATATCAATGAGCCGTGGAGATGCTCATCAATAGATATCAATGTGAATAAGTAGGGATTTCCATACAAATGATGCACTAGAGCTAAGAGTATGTGAAAGCTCTTAAAGAAAACTAGCGGGTGTGCATCCAACTTGCTTGCTCACGAAGACCTAAGGCAAATTTGAGGAAGCCTATCATTGGAATATACAAGCCAAGTTATATAATGAAAATTTCCCACTAGCTATATGGTGGTGATAAAACGAGAGACTCTCAATCATGAAGATCATGGTGCTTAATATGCACAAGTGTGGAAAAGTGGTAGCATTGTCCCTTCTCTCTTTTTCTCTCATTTTTTTGGATGGGCTCTTTGGCCTCTCTTTTTTTGGTGGGCATCTTTGGCCTCTTTTATTTCCTCACATGGGACAATGGTCCATCAATGATGATCATCACACTTACAACTCAAAACTTAGAGCAACGATGACTCTATATGGAATGCCTTCGGTAGTGTACCGTGACAATGATCTAGCATGGCATGGACATTAATGGAAACATCATGCTAGCTATCTTACAATCATGCAATGGCAAGGTAGACGTGGTGGCATATGTCATGGTGGTAGTTGCATGGCAATATATCTCGGAATGACTTTGAAAAAACAATAGTAGGTAGGTATGGTGGCTGTTTTGAGGGAGGCTAATGGTGGGTTTTGTGCACCGGCGAAAGTTGCACGACACTAAATAAGATAGTGATGGTGGAAGGTGAAAGTGCATCTAAACCATGGACTCAAAATTAGTCATGAAGAACTCATATACTTGTTGCAAAAGTTTTATTAGTAATCGAAACAAAGCATTCAAGGCATACTCCTAGGGGAAGGGTTGGTAGGTATAAACCATCACGCGATCCCGACCGCCACACGAAGGATGGCAATCAATAGACTAATCATGCTCAGACTTCATCACATAGCGGTTCACCATTCGTGCATGCTACGGGAATCACTAACTTCAACACAAGTATTTCTAGATCCACAACACCTTACTAGCATAACTTCAATATTACCATAACCACAACTCAAAACTAGTTGAGATGAATCAAACTTCTTTAACTATTCAATGCACATGAAGGTGGAAGTTTTCGTATCCCTTTGGATAACTACCCCTTTTGGGACTACTTTCAAAGCATAGATCAACTACCAAGCCACGCACCGCCGTGCTTTAAATGGTATAAGTGAAGCACATAGAGAAAAAGCATCTAGCTCAAAAGATATAAGTGAAGCACATGTGAGCTGAATTGTCTAACCAAAGGATATAAGTGAAGCTCGACAAAATCACGGTGAGTGCATGTCTCTCTCTCTAGGTTTGCAGCAAGGATGATTGTGACACAACAAAAATAAAAGACTGCTACGATACAAGACGCTCCAAGCAAGACACATAACATGTGGTGAATAAAAATATAGCCCCAAGTAACGTTACCGATGGATTAAACACGAAAGAGGGGATGCATTCCCGGGGCATCCCCAAGCTTACGCTTTTACGACATCCTTGAATCATCTTGGGATGCCTTGGGCATCCCCAAGCTTGAGATCTTGCCACTCTTTATCTTTTTGTCCATAATAACTTCACCCAAAACTTGAAAACTTCACAACACGAAACTTAAACAGAAACTCGTGATAACATTAGTATAAGAAAGCAAACCACCACTTCCTTAGGTACTGTAGCAAACTTTGAATTCTACTTATGTTGATGTTGGGTTACCGTATTTTCAATTTTGCATGGCTAATACCCCCCGATACTATCCATAGTTTCATCAAAATAAGCAACCAACACAACAAAAACAGAATCTGTTAACAGCACACCAGTCTGTAGCAATCTGTATACTTCGTAAACTTCTGGTACTTCAAAAATTCTGAAAAATTACGACAGTCTCAAGAATTTGCATAGCAAACAGGAGAAAAAATAATCAACTCAAAAGCTCTTACAGAAAAAAAAAACCTTTCATGAGAAGAAAGTTTTTGTCTTTTCCAGCATGACCAAACGATCATCCCCAAGACTAATCATAACGGTTTTGCTTGGCACAAACGCAAAAAGAAACACAAAAAACACAATCATAACATAATTATGAAAGTGTGGAAAACACAAAATAGAAAGAAAAAGGATAGATTCATTGGGTTGCCTCCCAACAAGCGCTATTGTTTAATGCCCTTAGCTAGGCAAAAGGTGATGGAATCACGTATAGTCATCTTTGGTGCTCAAACCATAAGTAGCCCTCATCATAGATTCATAAGGCAATCTTATTTTCTTTCTATAAAAGTGCTCCATGCCCTTCTTTAGGGGAAATTGAAATCTAATATTTCCTTCCTTCATATCGATTATAGCACCAATAGTCCTTAGGAAAGGTCTACCAAGAATAATGGGACATGAAGGATTGCAATCTATGTCTAGTACAATGAAATCCACGGGTACATAGTTCTTATTTGCATCAATAAGAACATCATCGATCCTTCCCATGGGTTTCTTGACAGTAGAATCCGCAAGATGCAAATTAAGAGAACACTCTTCAATCTCATGAAAACCAAGAATATCACATAAAGATTTTGGAATCGCGGAAACACTAGCACCCAAATCACACAAAGCATTGCACTCATAGTTTTTTATCATGATTTTGATAGTAGGTTCCCACTCATCATGAAGTTTTCTAGGTATAGAGACTTCTAGTTCGAGCTTCTCTTCAAGAGATTTCATCATAGCATCTACGATATGCGCGGTAAAGGCTTTGCTTTGGCTATAAGCATGTGGAGAGTTTGCAATGGATTGCATCAAAGAGATGCATTCAAACAAGGAGCAATTATCATAATTGAATTCCTTGAAATCCTAAGTGGGAGTTTCATTACTACCCAAAATTTTGATTTCTTCTACTCCACTCTCCACACCTTTATCATCAAGATAGGTGGACTCCGAATCATTGGGGTGTCTTTCAACCAAAGTGGATTCATATCCAGCCCCTTCATCAATAGGTTTGACACGCGAAAACAAAGATTCAAGAGGAGACACACCAAGCACTTTAAGATCTTCGTGATTTGCATCACTAGAACGCACCCTTTTAAACCATTCATGCCTAGCGCGAATTTTGGCGGTTCTTTCTTTGCTCTCATTCATGGAGACACGCATAGCTTTCAAAGTTTAATCCAAGTTGACCTTGGGAGGAGCACATCTAACTTTCAAAGCATCAATATCACAAGACATCCTATCAACGCTCTTAGCCAAATCGTCAATTTTGAGTAGTTTTTCCTCTATGGACGCATTGAAAATCTTTTGAGAGTTGATGAACTCTTTGATATTACTCTCTAAATCAGAGGGTAATTTGTTATGATTTCCATAAGCGTTGTTGTAGTAATTGCCATAATTGTTGAAGGAGTTACTAGGAAAAGGCCTAGGAACATAGTTTCCTCTAAAAGCATTGTTGTTGCCAAAATTGTTCCTACCAACAAAGTTAACATCCAAACTAGCGTTGCTACTCTCAATCAAGGAAGATAGTGGCACGTCATTAGGATCTACATTAGCATTTATACTAGCAAACAAATTCATCAACTCGTCCATCTTAGCACTAAGCGAGTTAATTTCTTCTATAGCGTGTACCTTTTTGCTAGCATGTGACCTTTAAGTGTGCCACTGAGAGTAGTTGGTCATGATATTGTCTAGGAGTTTTGTAGCGTCTCCTAACTTGATTTCCATGAACGTTCCACCTGAGGCAGAGTCCAAGATATTGCGAGAAGCGAAATTCAAACTAGCGTAAAATATTTGTATAATCATCCACAAACTCATGCCATGAGCGGGACAATTTCTAATCATAAGCTTCATCCTCTCCCAAGATTGTGCAACGTGTTCATGATCAAGTTGCTTGAAATTAATGATGTCCTTATGTAAAGAGATAATCTTAGCCGGCGGAAAATACTTGGATATGTAAGCATCTTTGCACTTATCCCAAGAATCTATACTATTTTTAGGCAAAGAAGAAAACCAAGTTTTTGGTTGATCTCACAACGAGAAAGGAAAAAAGCTTCAACTTAATCACGTCATTATCCACATCTCTTTTCTTTTGCATATCGCAAATCTCAATGAAGGTATTGAGATGGGATTTTGCATCTTCACTAGGAAGGCCAGAGAATTGCTCTTTCATAACAAGATTCAGCAAAGCTGCGTTGATTTCATACGATTCCGCACTAGTGGCGGGAGCAATCGAAGTACTAATAAAATCATTATTATTGGTACTCGAGAAGTCGCAAATTTTGGTGTTTTCAGCCATGATGACTTCAACAAACAAACAAGCACACAAGCAAGCAAGAAAACCGGCAAAGGAAAACGGCAAAGGGCAAAAGAAAGCGCCAAAGGAAAACGGCAAAAAGTCAAAAGAAAAAAGGCAAAGGAGAAAGGCAAATGAAAACGGCAAATGTAAAGTGGGGGAGAGGAAAACGAGAGGCAACTGGCAAAAAAAAGTAAATGCAAGAGATGAGTTTGTGAGACCTACTTGGATAGATCTCTCCTTCCCTGGCAACGGCGCCAGAAATTCTTCTTGCTACTGCAACAAAAGACCTTCCAACGTCGCCAGAAACAAGCGTGCTGACGTGAGACTATTCTTGTCTTGATTCTCCTCAGCAATGGCACCAGGAATCCTTCTGCTACGGCTACGCCTTTAGGGACTTCCTAGGCAAATATGCAAAGGATTCCCTCGTGGCCTTGGAGACTTGCGTTGGTGTTCCCTCGAAGCGGAAGGGTGATATAGCACAGCGGTCGTAAGTATTTCCCTCAGTTTTGAGAACCAAGGTATCGATACAGTGAAGGAGTGTCACAAGTGCCTGCACAAACACAAAGAGCTTGCTCCCAACGCTATGAAGGGGTTGTCAATCCCTTATAGATTGTTTGACAAGTGAGAACTGAAAGCAACAAAGTAACAAAGCAAAGCAAAAGCAAAAGTGGAAACGATAGGTGTGAATAGACCCGGGGGGCCGTACTGTTCACTAGTGGTTTCTCTCAAGAAAGCAAGTAGACGGTGGGTGCACGAATTACTGTCGAGCAATTGATTGAACCACGCAAAGTCGTGACGTTATCTATGGCAATGATTATATCTATAGGCATCACGTCCAAAACAAGTAGACCGATACTTTCGCATCTACTACTATTACTCCACACGTCGACCGCTATCCAGCATGCATCTAGTGTATTAAGTTCATGAGAACAGAGTAACGCCTTAAGCAAGATGACATGATGTAGATGGACAATCTCATATCTATGACAAAGCCCATATTGTTACCCATGATGGCAACAACAAGATGTGTGCCTTGCTGCCCTTTCTGTCACTAGGAAAGGTCACCACACGGTATGAACCCAAAACCAAGCACTTCTCCCATTGCAAGAATCATAGATCTAATTGGCCAAACAAAACCCAAGACTCGAAGAGACTTACAAGGATATCAAATCATGCATATAAGAAATTAGCAAAGACTCAAATATATATCATAGATAATCTGATCACAAATCCACAATTCATCGGATCTCGACAAACACACCGCCAAACAGGATTACATCGGATAGATCTCCATGAAGATCATGGAGAACTTTGTATTGAAGATCCAAGAGAGAGAAGAAGCCATCTAGCTACTAAATACGGACCCGTAGGTCTGAAGTAAACTACTCATGAGTCATTGGAGGGGCGATGATGTTGATGAAGAAACCCTCCAACTCCAAAGTCCCCTCCGGAAGGGCACCGGGAAGGGTCTCCAGATGTGATCTCGCGGAAAGGGAAGCTTGTGGCGGCAGAAAAGTGTTTTTGTGGAGGCCTTGATTTTTTCTGGAGTTTTAGGGAATTTATAGGCCAAAGACCTAGGGCAGGGGAGCGCGAGGGGGGCCACAAGTTTGGTTGCCGCGGCCTCCCCCTGGCCGAGGCAACAGAGCTTGTGGGCTCCCTGTGGGCCCACTTGCTTAGCCCTCAAGCCTCCCGATCTTCTTCCGTTCTGGAAAAAATCATTTTGGGGATTTTATTCCGTTTGGACTCAGTTCCAAAATCAGATCTGAAAAGAGTAAAAAACACAGAAAAAACAGGAACTGGCACTTGGCACTGAGTTAATAAGTTAGTCCCAAAAAAGATATAAAAGGTAAACAAAACATCCAAAGTTGACAAGATAACAGGATGAAACCATCAAAAATTATAGATACGTTTGAGACGTATCAGCTATTTCGATTGAAGCCACTAGTGAACACTACGGCCCCCGGGTCTATTCACACCTATCATTTCCACTTTTGCTTTTACTTTGCTTTTTTACTTTGTTGCTTTCAGTTCTCACTTGGCAAACAAACTATAAGGGATTGACAACCCCTTCATAGCGTTGGGAGCAAGCTCTTTGTGTTTGTGCAGGTACTTGTGATACTCCTTCACTGGATCGATACCTTGGTTCTCAAAACTGAGGGAAATACTTACCACTGCTATGCTACATCACCCTTTCTGCTTCGAGGGAACACCAACGCAAGGCTCCAAGGCCATGGGGGAATTCTTTGCATATTTGCCAAGCAAGTCCCTAAAGGTGTAGCCGTAGCAGAAGGATTCCTGATGCCGTTGCTCAGGAGAATCAAGACAAGAATAGTCTCGCGTCAGCACACTTGTTTCTGGCGCCGTTGGAAGGTCTTTTGTTGCAGTAGCATGTTTCACCTCACTACACCATCACTTGTTACCGCTACTTGAAGTGCTTGCAGTTATTACCTTGCTGAAAACCGTTTATCAGAGCCTTCTGCTCCTCGTTGGGTTCGACACTCTTACTTACCAAAAGGACTACAATTGATCCCCTATACTTGTGGGTCATCAAGACTCTTTTCTGGCGCCGTTGCCGGGGAGTGAAGCGCCTTTGGTAAGTGGAATTTGGTAAGGAAACATTTATATACTATGCTGAAATTTATTGTCACTTGTCACTATGGTAACTGTTCCTTTGAGGAATTTGTTCGGGGTATCTTCACCACGAACGGAAGCACGAGGAGTTGCTCCTCAACCTAAGGTACCTACTAAAAATATCTTTTATGAAATTCCTACAGGTATGCTTGAGAAACTGCTGGCTAATCCTTTTACACGAGATGGATCTTCACATCCAGACTTGCATCTAATCTATGTAGATGAAGTTTGTGGTTTATTTAAACTTGCAGGTTTGCCCGAGGATGAGGTAAAGAAGAAAGTCTTTCCTTTATATTTGAACGATAAGGCGTTGAAATGGTATAGGCTATGTGATGATACTGGATCATGGGACTACAATCGGTTGAAATTGGAATTTCATGAAAAGTTTTATCCTATGCATTTAGTACATCGTGATCGGAATTATATTTATAACTTTTGGCCTCGTGACAGGGAAAGCATAGCTCAAGCTTGGGGGAGGCTTAAATCAATGCTATATTCATGCCCCAATCATGAGCTGCCGAGAGAAATTATCACTCAAAACTTTTATGCTTGGCTTTCTCATGAAGATCGTACCATGCTTGACACTTCTTGTACCGGTTCTTTTATGAAGAAGGATATTGACCACGAGTGGAATTTATTGGAAAGAATCAAACGTAACTCTGAAGATTGGGAGCTTGAAGAAGGTAAGGAGTCAGGTATGAATTTCCAGTTTGATTGCATTAAATCTTTTGTTGAAACAAACACTTCTAGAGATTTTAGCGCTAAGTATGGACTTGACTCTGAGATAGTAGCTTCTCTATGAGAATATTTTGCTGCTCATATTGATCTTCCCAAAGAGAAGTGGTTTATGTATCATCCTCCTGTAGAAGTCAACATAGTTAAACCCAATCTAGTTGAAGAGAAAGTCATTGCTTATAATGATCCTATTGTTCCTTGTGCCTACACTGAGAAACCACCTTACCCTGCTAGGAAAAACGATTATTCTAAAGCTCCAACTATGCTACGTAGGGGTTACATTAGACCACTTGCACCCTCTGAGGAAATTAGAGTTGAACCTAGTGTTGCTATTATCAAAGATCTCTTAGCCGAAGACATAGACGGGCATGTTATCAAATTCTGTGAGGACTCCGCTAGAATTGCCAAACCTCACGCGAAAGACAAATACGGACCTGTAGTTGGCATGCCCGTTGTTTCTGTCAAGATAGGAGATCACTGTTATCATGGTTTATGTGATATGGGTGCTAGTGTTAGTGCAATACCCCGGTCCCTATATGATGAAATCAAAGATGAGATTGCACCTGCTGAGTTAGAACCCATTGATGTCACTATTACGCTAGCTAATAGAGACACTATCTGCCCTGTGGGAATTGTGAGAGATGTAGAAGTCTTGTGTGGTAAGACGAAGTATCCTACTGATTTCCTCGTCCTTGCTACTGCACAAGATAGCTTTTGTCTCATCATATTTGGTAGACCCTATCTCAACACTGTCAATGCTCATATTGATTGCATTAAACAGACTGTCACTATTAGTTTCGAGGGGGTGTCTCATGAATTTAACTTCTCCAAGTTTGGAAGACAACCCCATGAAAAAGAGTCATCTGGTAGGGATGAAATCATTGATCTTGCCTCTATTGTCGTGCCTCCTACGGATCCTTTAGAGCAATATCTGCTTGAGCATGAAAATGATATGCATATGGATGAAAGAGATGAGATAGATAAAATTATTTTAGAACAATATCCTATTCTTAAGAATAATCTGCATGTTGAACTGCTTGGGGATCCTCCCCCACCAAAGGGTGATCCTGTGTTCGAGCTAAAACAATTATCAGATACACTTAAGTATGCCTATCTTGATGAGAAGGAGATATATCATGTTATAATTAGTGCTCACCTCTCGAATCACGAAGAGAAGAAGTTATTAAAAACTTTGAGGAAGCACCGTTCATGGGGTTATAGTCCTAGGGTAGGGTCATAGGCCTGCCCTATGGGTCCTACCCAAGGACTACCCTTCATAAGGGATAAGGCCCTTAGTCAGTTCCGACTGAATTGAGGACTTCCCATCATCCAGTCGGTGACGATTCCTACATCATCCAGTCGGAGATGAGCATGCGGAGCGTATCAAACTTACCGACTGTATTCCACTCTGTACATCGTAACCCCCCTGGAGGGCAACGGTCATACGTTTCCATGTACCTTTATTAGCATTTAAGACATACGTTACCTGTAACATATGCAGTTATTCACCACTAATCCACCCCTGTGCACCGAACCATTATGAAGGGTAGCGCACTCTATATAAGCCGCCCTTCCCCACGGGCGCAGGGGTTAGCAATTCACTGTAATCCATATTCCACTCGACAACAAGCTCCCAAGAGCACTGAGACGTAGGGCTTTTACCTCCACCGTAGAGCGGCCTGAACTCATACAACCTCGCCGTAGCTAAGGCTCTGCCCATCCTTTCGTACCCTACACATCTACTGTCAGACTTATACCCACGACAGTTGGCGCCCACCATGGGGCAGGCGTCTAAGCGACTTCCGGCGAGTTTGCGACTACATCTTTTCATCATGTCATCTGGTGGAGATTTGAGCATGGGTCACGAGATCCTCTTCGGCGCTCTCTCCTTCATCGTCGACGATTCGGCATGGCTTCGGGACGCCCCTCTCGACGTCGAGGCGCTCCACAGTCGCGGGGCTACGCACTTCCGTGCCGGTGCCCGCGGTATCCTTCTTCTCCAGCAGTCGGCTCCGATGTCAACCTACGCCGCCGTCGCACGCTGCTATAAGCGGTCCTGCCGTCCGCGGCTACAGCGTTGGGTGCAACACGCCCAGGCACGCCAGCACGCGTCCTCACAAGTGGCGGTCCTAGAGTCAGTTGTAGTGGCGCCGCCGTCCCAACGCTCGGACTCAGTTCTGACTGAGTTTCCTTCCGAGTACTTGGGTCGCGGGCCTGCAGCCGAAGTGCACATGGCCAACTCCCATGAAAGTCCCCTCCAGACCGGTCGGAACGAGCACGAGGTCGGCGAAACATCCGGCGCTTGCTGCCATCCCCGCCATTCTGCCAGTCGGCACACTCGGCGGAGCAACGTGGAGGTGTTCCGCACACCCGTCCTAAACCTGGCTGCCGCCGCCAAGATAGCCGATTCCCTCCAGCCGACTGATTCAGAGGCTGGAAGAGGGATCGAGCAAATCTGTGCCCTGCTGCACACGACGCAGCAGCAAAATTCGGCGGTCTCCCAGTCGCACAACAGGATCCACAATAGTTCTGTTCACGCGAACACGCATGGGTCAGTTCACAGCCCCGGTTCTCATCAGCGACACAGGGGAGGCAGCCGTTCCATGAATCCCAAAGATCATCGCCGTTCATGCACCCCTCCGCGGGGTGGGCCCTACGGGCCCTGACATCATGATAATCGGCGTTCAGTCGGTGACACTTATGATCCAAGGCCCGACGCGAGGGGGCATATCGCCCAGAGGAGGGTCGACACGGGCCGGGCCCACCGCGATGGCCATGATATGGACCGTCTGAGTGGAAGCAGGACCATCGTCTCTGGTCCCAAGTGTTTCAGTCGAGTCATCCGTTCGGCTTACATCCCTCCCAACTTCCGATTGGCGACGGGGATCAGCAAGTTTACAAGAGAATCCAAGCCAAAAACGTGGATGGACGACTACCGAGTGGTAGTCCAGATCGGAGGAGCGGACGACCACGTCGCCATGAAACACCTCCCTCTGATGCTCGACGGCTCGGCACGAGCGTGGCTGAACCAGTTGGCTCCCTCAAGCATCTACAGCTGGGCAGATCTGGCCCGAGTCTTCATCAGGACCTTCGAAGGGACGTGCAAACGCCCTGCTGGTCTCGTGGAGCTCCAGCACTGTGTCCAGAAGCAGAATGAGCCCCTGCGTGATTTCATTCAGCGTTGGACGACCCTCTACCACACGGTGGAGAACGTCACAGAGCACCAAGGAGTCTGCGCCTTCAAGGCAGGCGTGCGGTACAGAGATCTGCAACTGAAGTTTGGTCGAACAGGCGACATCTCCATGAGTAAGATGATGGAGATAGCGGCACGCTATGCAAATGGCGAAGAAGAGGACCGCATTCGTAGTGGTAAGCACAAAGCAGTCGCCGATGGAGATGGGAACAGCACTCGGAAGCAGAAGCAGAAAGCTCCGTCCACTCCGCAGGCGGAGGCCGCAGCCGTTACCAATGCCAAGTTCAAGGGCAAGGGGAAGGCTCAGTTCACCCCCAAGAAGAAACAGTTCGGAACCCACATCGTGGACCAGCCATGTCCAATTCACACGAAGATGGATGAAGAGGGCAACGCCATATTTCCGAAGCATACAACTCGGCAATGTCGCCTCCTGATCCAGGGGTTTGGCGAAGGGCAGCCGAGTGAAAAGGACAATGAAGAGGATGAGGAGGACAAGGAGGATCCGTTCCCCCAAGTCCATGCAACACTGATGATTTTTGCTGACGTTGAGAGCAAGAGTCGACTGAAGCTGGTGAACAAGGAGGTGAACATGGCCACGCCGACCAACCCCACGTTCCTCAAATGGTCTCAGACTGCAATCACCTTTGACCAGTCGGATCATCTAGCACACGTACCCACCCCAAGGAGGCAGGCTCTGGTCGTCGACCCAGTGGTGGAAGGAGTCCGACTGCGCAAAGTCATCATGGACGGCGGTAGTGGCTTGAACATCATGTACGCTGACACTCTCAAGGGGATGGGCATTCCGATGTCCAAACTTAGCGAGAGTAGCATGCAGTTCCATGGAGTCTTCCCTGGACGAAAGGCCAAGTCACTCGGCCAGATTGCGTTGGACGTCATCTTCGGCTCCGACAAGAACTTCCGCAAGGAAAAGCTGACGTTCGAGGTGGTGGACTTCCAGAGTGCGTACCATGCAATTCTGGGCCGCCCGGCGTATGCGCGTTTCATGGCCCGTCCATGTTACGTGTACCTGAAGCTGAAGATGCCAGGCCCAAAAGGTGTGATCACTATCACCGGCAATCGGCAGCGGGCCGAGGAGTGTCTGCAGCAGGGATCGAGGATCGCCGATCAGCAGATGGCTGTCCTCGAGCTTGACGAGTACAAGAAAACATTCGACCCCGCTGACTTGATGCGTTCGAAGAAGCCAGCTTCAGAGTCCGCATTCCAGTCGGCGGGAGAGACGAAGAAGGTCAGCATCCACCCGACGGACGACACCGCTGCCCCGACGAACATCTCCACCACCCTCGATCCTAAATAGGAAGTCGAGCTCATCCAATTCCTCCGTGAGAACTGGGACATCTTCGCATGGAAGCCCGCTGACATGCCAGGTGTACCTTCATCTTAGACACTTTCTATAATTGTGAGCACTCACCAAACTATTACATGCTTAGAAGTAGATGTTGGACAAGGAAGACAACATAATGAATTGTGTTTGCTTGGTTCCAAACAACGTTATATGTCTAGAGATCCCTTAGCATGTGACGATTGCTTCCACCTCATATTAGCCAAAACTCCCGCACCAAGTAGAGATACTACTTGTGCATCCATAAACCTTCAAACCAGTCTTGCCATGAGAGTCCACCATACCTACCTATGCATTGCGTAAGATCCTTCAAGTAAGTTGTCATTGGTGCAAGCAATAAAAAGTTGCTATCTAAAGTATGTATGATTTATTAGTGTGTGGAAAATAAGCTTTGTACGAACCTGTGATGAGGAAGACATAAAAGCGACAGACTGCAAAATAAAGTTCTTCATCACAGGGGGCAATATAAAGTGACGTTCCTTTACACTAAGAGGTCGTATATCCAAACCTTAAAAGCGCATGACAACCTCTGCTTCCCTCTGCGAAGGGCCTATCTTGTACCTTTACTTTTGTCCTTGTGAAAGTCATGGTGATCAACACCAATTCCCTATTCTGTCTTCATCTTGGTGAACGTCATATGCTAGGGAAAAATCTATATTCATATATCAACTTGGAGATGAGTACTTATGCTTTATTATTGTTGTCTTTACCCTTGAGGTAAATGGTTGGGAGGCAAAATTATAAGCCTCTATCTTTCTCTGTGTCCAACTGACATGTCTGTATTATGTTTTATTGAAACCTTCATCCCTAAACATGTGGACATGTTTATGGATCTTGGTTTTCGCTTGAGGACAAGCAAGGTTTAAGCTTGGGGGAGTTGATACGTCCATTTTGCATCGTGCTTTCATGTTGATATTTATCGCTTTATGGACTGTTATTATACTTTGTGGTACCATACTTATGCCTTTTCTCTCTTATTTTGCAAGGTTTATTGAAGAGGGAGAATACCGACAGCTGGAATTCTGGACTAGAAAAGGAGCAAGTTTGAGTCCTCTATTCTGCGCAACTCCAAATGCCCTGAAAATCAACGTGGAATTTTTTGGGAATATATAAAAAGTACTAGGCGAAAGAAGTGCCAAAGGGGAGCTGCCAGGGGCCCACAAGCCTGGTAGCCGCGGCCTGCCCCCCTGGCCACGGCTACAGGGCTTGTGGGCACCCTGGTGGCCCACTGGCCCCCCTCTTCTGCTATATGAAGGGTTTCGTCCGGAAAAAAAATCAGGGCGGAGCTTTTTCGAGGAGGCGTCGCCGCCACGAGGCGGAACTTGAGCAGAACCAATCTAGAGCTCCGACAGGACGATCCTGCCGGGGAAACTTCCCTCTCGGAGGGGGAAATCGTCGCCATTGTCATCACCAATACTCCTCTCATTGGAGGGGACTCGTCTCCATCAACATCTTCATCAGCACCATCTCATCTCCAAACCCTAGTTCATCACTTGTAACCAATCTCCATCTCGCGACTCCGATTGGTACTTGTAAGGTTGCTAGTAGTGTTGATTACTCTTTGTAGTTGATGCTAGTTGGATTACTTGGTGGAAGATTTTATGTTCAGATCCTTGATGCTACTCATTACCTCTCTGGTCATGAATATGATTATTCTTTGTGAGTAGTTACTTTTGTTCCTGAGGACATGGGATAAGTCATGCTAATAGTAGTCATGTGAATTTGGTATTCGTTCGGTAATTTGATATGTTGTATGTTGTTTTTCCTCTGGTGGTGTTATGTGAACGTCGACTACATAACACTTCACCATTATTTGGGCCTAGAGGAAGGCATTGGGGAGTATTAAGTAGATGATGGGTTGCTAGAGTGACAGAAGCTTAAACCCCAGTCTATGCGTTGTTCGTAAGGGGCTGATTTGGATCCACTAGTTTAATGCTATGGTTAGACTTTGTCTTAATTCTTCTTTCGTAGTTGCGGATGCTTGTGAGAGGGGTTAATCATAAGTGGGATCCTTGTTCAAGTAAGGGTAGTACCCAAGCGCCGACCCACCCACATGTCAAACTATCAAAGTAACGAACGCGAATCATATGAACATGATGAAAACTAGCATGACAGAAATTCCCGTGTGTCCTCGGGAGCGTTTTTCCTCCTATAAGACTTTGTTCAGGCTTGTCCCTTGCTACAAAAGGGATTGGGCCACTTTGCTGCACCGTTGCTACTACTTGTTACTTTTCACCTGCTACGTTTCACCTCACTACACCATCACTTGTTACCGCTACTTTTAGCGCTTGCAGTTATTACCTTGCTGAAAATCGTTTATCACAACCTTCTGCTCCTCGTTGGGTTCGACACTCTTACTTATCGAAAGGACTACGATTGATCCCCTATACTTGTGGATCATCAGCCCCTCACCTCCTTTTTCCTCCTCCTAATCTGTGAGGACGATCACCGTTACCGCCTCGTTGCCCTTTGTCGCCATGGGGTTGGAGGCCACCGTCAATTCCGGCGTCGGATGCAAGCCATTCACCGTTTCAGCCGCCACTCATGCCACTCCCCACGCCACTGGATGCGGCCTCCATGCCGCTCCCGAGGCCCCTGGATGCGGCCACCACACCAATGAACGCGGCCCTACGCCGCCCCCTGGATCTCCGCCGCCCTAGGCATGGCTCCCGCCATGGACGCCAATGCCTGAAGCCGCAACTGCTGGCCCGAGTTGCGGCCCGTCTGGCTATGCCCCGATGCCCATGCACTCCAAGGTGAATGCCGGGGAGGCCCTCGCCTTCACCTCTGCACCAATCGGTGCCTTCGGCATCGTGCGCCTCAGAGTCGGGATGGAGGGCGTCGACATGACCGCCCCGCCTCAGCAGGATATGGCCGCATCCAGGGGCCTCGCCCCCCGCCTCTTCGAGCGTGCCATCGCCGCCATCGACCGCCACGCCGGCTCATGGGATCCATCGGGCCTTGGCCCCCCGCCCCGCTCTATTGCGCGGTGTGCGCCTCGATCCCGTCGTGGTCGCTTCTTCTTCTGACGAGGAAGCCCCCCCCCCCCCCGTGGGATGCTGGTGACCATCGGAGTAGTGAGGGGAGGCAGCGGCCCTCACTCCGCCCGTCGTCGGCTGGGTCTTCTACAACTTTCTAGCGAGGTGGAGAACGAGAGGCGAGGAGGTCGAGGGGAGCGTGGGTGGTGCGAGACAGATGCCTTATCCACAACCGCTCCCCACCTCTCGCTCGTATTATACGAGGAGGGAGACCCAGCGCTCCCCACCCCTCACTCGTGGTGGCCGAGGCCCAGCGCTCCACACCCCTCACTCGTTGTGGCCGAGGCCCAGCGCCTAGTTGCCCCTCTGCTCAGCTACCATGGGTCGGCCAAAGGCCATGCACGCCTAGGCTCAGGCGCGGTTGGCCTTTAGGCTGCCCCTTGCTGTGGGCCGAATGGCTACTAGACACGAGTTTTTTTTCCTTTCTTAAAAAATAGTAGCATTAATTATTGTATGTGTGCAATATTAGACTTTGTTTACTAATTAGTTTGATGATTTACATTTAGTCTAGCTCTAAATTTGTTCTAGATTAGGACTTGTGTAATTATTAGTATGTTTATATTATGCAATGGCTTGATAATATAAATAAAGTACCGGATTTCACCAGGGAAGAAAGCATGTTCTATGTGTTTACCACATGTAAAATTCTCACGAACATGTTTTTGCGATTGAGATCCGCTTCCCTCGCGTGTCAAACTTGCAAATTTTTGAATATTCTCTCCCTTATTTATTGGAATCACAAGGTAATGAGTTAGGATCTACTGCTCATTTGCAGACTATCCTCTCTTATTGTGAGGTCTATATTTTTTCAATCTCGACAAACGATTACCTTCAAAGTGTATTCCGTGTATCTCAATTATAGCATACACAAGGTAATGGCATTGTATCCCATTACTGTGAGATCTAAGTGATCTTCAATGTGTTATGTTCACACAATTGAGGTTGAGAATTTTTCAAGTTTCACTTGACTATTATTTTTTTGCATTCTTATTACACAACCATGATGGTTTTTATTTTACCACCCGTAAATTAATTATCTCTGGTTCCCCATGTAGGCAAAGATATCTGCCAAAGAGTTTGAGGAGCTTGCCCTCAATGGCCAAAACTACCCTACATGAGCTATGGACATCAAGATCAGCCTTGCGTCTCGTGGGATAGCATGTGCAATCCAGCCCCCGGAGACTCCTCTCCTGGCTGGAGCCACGGCACTGACAAAACAGCAGAATTATTCTGCCTTATTCATCATAAGGCACCATATTCATCCAGATCTCAAGTCTGAGTATTTACAGGAGGATTCTCCTAGTACTCTGTTTCTGGCCCTCAAAACGAGGTAAGAACAGCACAAGGCAACAGTCCTGCGAGGAGCACTCCATGATTGGACTCATCTCCGCCTTCAGGATTTTAAGTCCATTGGTGAGTACAATCATGATGTTCATAAGATATGTTCCAAACTGCGCTTTTGTGAGAAGGAACCTACCGAGGGGGAGAAAATAGAAAAAACTTTGTCTACCATGCTCCCTTCAGACATGATCCTCCAACAGCAATACCATGCTCGTAATTACAGTGTCTATTCCGAGCTTATTCACATGTTACTTCAGACTGAAAAGCATGATGAGCTACTCGCTAAGAATGGCTCTCAACGCCCAATTGGGGCACAACCTTTACCTGAAGTTCATATGAATGTCGCGAATAGACATGAGTTTAATGGTACCTTTCAGGGTAAACAGTCCAATTTTGAGCACAAGAGAAAGCGCAATGGGAACAAAAAATTCAGAAACTTGGGCAAGTAAAAAGGCACTTCAAAGCCCAAGTTTGATAAATCTAAGCTTTGCAATAAGTGTGTATGCTACACGCATTATACTGAAAAGTGCTCAATGCCCAATCATCTGGTTATGCTGTACCAGCAATCTCTGGGACGGAAAGCACCTCAAGGGAAAAGGCTTGAAGCCAACTTCAACCTTCATCCACATAGCGCAAATGGAGTTGGCAATTCGCACGAAGTTTCTACTGGACCGAGCAACGCCATGATTCCTTATCCCGTTGAGGACCCTGCTGAAACGGAGGCCATGTTGATTGAATACACTTCAAACAACATGTTTGACGACTTTGACTAGTCCCTCGATCTCCTTAGTGATCTACTTGATTGTGTTCATTTGTGATGATTGTAATAAGAACGTAAGTTTGTTGTTGTCTTTGGATCATATTATATTGCATCAGCACATTTGATATAATAAAATTGTATTCTATGTATTAATATAAGGTTTTTTATTGAAACTTCTTTTGTTTTATATAGTTTTCTACGGCAACAATCCGATGAAAGAGGAATTATGCCTTGTGGACAGTGGTACCACAAACTCCATAGTGAGGGAGATGAAATATTTTCAAACTCTGAAAAAGATGAATGAAGATATTCTCACTATCGCTGGACGCGATACAGTGATTGTTGATACTGGACGTGCCATATTCACCCTTCCTAGTGGTACACAAGTGACTATATATGATGCTTTATTGTATCCCGACTCCTCATGATCAAACGTAGATTAGAAAGAGTGTTAAGATTAATTAATCATGTAATTAGAAGGAATCTCCCCTTTCTCATGGACGCATCCCTTCTTAAACGGACGCCTATCCAAAGCATCATGTCTCTCTAGATAGTATAAAAGTCAACATGTAATGACAGATGCAAGTACTCGAATCACTTTTGATTTTAAACAAAATCAGACGGAGTTGGCCTCACTGAAGGAGCTTTTTTTCGAGGGAGAAGCTTCGTACTCCATTAAAGAACAAGAAAGATCAACCTAATCCTGCACATAACAGACATTATTATGCACTCTGTCGTTGATGAAGTCACGGACCAACTAGCGGTTGCGTGTGGACTGAGATCCAGCACCGATGAACAGTGTGGTGCCTTGCCCTTCATTTCTGTCCGTTGAATCGAGAATTGATGGTCGGATGAACATCAAGTGCTTTTCTACACCCGAATAGTAAATTTAAAAAAAAAGTAAAAATATTCAAAAAAATTTGATTTTTTTTCTTGGCAAACTTTGACAAATTTTCTAAGTACTCGAAAATTTTCCTCATGAAATCACATTTGTGGAAGTCGTGGTAAAAAAACAAAATCAAAACCCTAAAAATGCTACTTTCGAAAGCATTTTCGAACACCAGCTTTGTTTTTTTGTCACAACTTCCACGTGATTTCATACTGAAATTTTACGAGCTCTTGGACATTTTATCAAAGTTTACCGTAAAAAAATTCAGATTTTTTAAAACACTTTTGCAATTTTTTTTGAATTTATCGTTCAGGTGTAGAAGAGCACTTGATATTCATCCGACCATCGATTCTTGATCCAACGAACAGAAATGAGGGTCAAGGCACCGTTCACCGGTGCCTTGCTTTGTCAAGGCACTGGATCTCAGTCCGCTGCCTGCCATCCCGGCTCTCTTGCGCCAAACACCGATCCCATTTCATTTCCCGTGGAGCGGCCACGTGCGGTTCTCACGCCGCTCTCCACCTCGCCGTGCGATCCGGGACGCGCATCCGGCCAACCCAACGGCCGCGATCGATACAGCTCGCCCTTCTCCTTCCCCCACCTCGAGCGGCCAAAAGATTCCTCCAAATAATCTTATTAAAAACAAAACGAAATCACCACGGCGAAATATAATTGTTTTTCCCTTGGAAACATACGTCGTCACTCAACTTGGAGAACGGGGAAAGAGAGGAGAGGAGGAGGAGTAGACTGAGGAGGACGAATTCGACTCGGAGTTTTGGACTCGGCCATTTGGTATATTCCCGTCTTCTCCTTCCCCGCTAGCTGGGTGCTTCCGTCTAGCTAATGGAGTTTGCTTTGGTCCAAGGGTTTGGCACCTGTTCCTTCCCCTAAGGCCCAATCTTGCCGTCCGGCGGTTTTTCTTGGGATTTCTTTGGTGGAAGTGGAACCCTCGGTGGATGGTCGCTTGGGAGCCAGGCATTTGATTCGATTTTAAGTGGTCCAGGTACGCGTCTGGCGTTAGTCCGCTGCTTTCTTCCGCCCTCTTAACTCATGGATTCTTGAATCTGTCAGTTTCAGGCGATTGGAGGAGCTGCTGGCTGCTGCTGCTGTTCCTCGGGCGTGGATTTTCTCGAGGTATGTGGTGTTTCTGGTTCTGCTTGGTTCTGCTTGATCTTTCTTTTGTATGTGGCGGACTTGGTCCTTGTTTTTCAGTCTCTCAATTATTGATGGAGAAATGTGAGGGAAACTGGTGAAAATCTGTCTAGTGTTTGATTAAGGCTGTATGGAAGAAGAATATATAGCTATTAACTAGAGTACTTTTTTGCTACACTGAGCATCCAACTTCAAAGAGCTTATAATTGGTGTCTGGACTCTCTGGATAATATAATTAGATGAATAGAGCGTCTGAAGATGCCACAGCCTCGAATATACCTAAATCTGGAAAAAGTTTTTGGTTAGTTTGGAGGTCTGTTGTCATGATTTACAAGTTTCTTGTACAAGACGAACTCAGTTTGGGGCTCTTCGTCTATTTTCAGTGAGATGTCGATAATGCTCATGCTGGTGATAGACTAGACTCGCCCGTAGATAATGCTCATGCTGGTGATAGACTAGACTCGCCCGTAGATAATGCTCATGCTGGTGATAGACTAGACTCGCCAGTATTTTGTTCCTCTGCTTTGTTCATCATTTAAATGAATTATTATATTTGATTTGCTCTCTAAATCAACTCGGGAGATACTGATCGGCCTGATATTGGTAGTATAAAGGGCAGCCCGGTGCATGTAGTTCCCGCTTTGGTAGTATATGCTGTCATGAAAATCTTTACATGTCTTCGCTGAAGACCTCTTTACATTTCCCCGTCTGATTACCTTGAACACATGATGTTCTTTAGTCGTAAGTATTTTTATGTGTAAAATGATTGTATACTCTGCTCAAATGATTAAATAAGACGTTTTGGTAGTTTAGATCGAACTGCCAAAACGTCTTATATTTGGGGACATAGGGTGTAGTTGCTACTATTATTATATTATAAGCATTCCGTTTTAAGTTGCTAGAGAATGTTGTTCATCCATACGAGGTTTCAAACTTAGCCTCCATTTGTTACAAGTTTCAACCTGTATATATGTATTGGTGAGCAAACCACCAAGGACATTCTACAAATGATGATGTAATCCTTTCTCTGTTTCTGAGCAGAACATGCACTGTAACTGTGATGCTAGGGCTCACATCTATACACGGACTTGCAGGTTCCCATGTCAAATTATGCAGATAGGTTGAATTCCCATCAGAAGCTTGTAGGATGGGATATAGGCCTCTGAAAATGTTTCAGAGAAACATCTTTTGTACTATACTGTTTATTCATTCCTGCTTATCTGACAAGTAATAACATAACCGGAGACAGTAAATAAATGCAGATTGAGCTCCCTGTTGTGGATCAGTTCAATTGATCACAGCAAATATATGCAGTTTGTTATTAGTGTTAGTCAACTATGTATACCGCTTCTTGCTTGAAGAGAGCTAGTTAAATAGCTAATTGGCATCTGTTTTCTGTTGTTCATCTTCTTTCAGGTGTAGTGAAGCTGTCCTGCTGTCATAGGTTTAAAAACAATTCAAATTGCCTGGCCTTGGAGATCGTCATCTGTCTCAAGTCAAAGCAGCTGTATTTCTGGCAAACACAACGAGCTAGTTTCATATGCAGCGTTCAGTTGATGGCTGCTCATCCTGTTGAATCAGAAGCAGACAGTGAAACAGACAATCACCCTTTACTGATAGACCACATGGAAAATACTGCTCATCGTGAGATTGCAATTGACAGCCCAAGGGATGATGTTGCTTCTTCGTCAACCGCTCGTCGGGAGGATAATGATGGCTTGGATCGATTGCCTCGTATATCAGAAAGTTTTTCGGAGACAACTACTGCATCTAACTCTCAAAGTGCTCCTCTAGCAAGAAGAGATGCTAATCGTGCTCGTCGACAGCAAAGTCCGTTGAATTCTAGTTGCTGGATCTCCATTGAGCTTGTTGTAACAGTTAGCCAGATTATAGCGGCCATTTGTGTTCTGTCATTGTCAAGGAAGGAACATCCACATTCTCCATTGTTTGAGTGGGTCATTGGTTATACCGTAGGTTGTGTTGCTACTCTTCCTCTTCTCTACTGGCGCTATCTCCATCGCAACCGCCCAACAACTGGACAGGAACCAGCAAGTCAGAACTTCCCTCCGAACAGCATACCTGAGTCCAATTCTCACACAACAAGTTCGGCCCCTGGCATGTCTGAAGCTGGTTTTGTAACTGAAACAAATGGAGTCTCGCAAAATAACATGCTTACCCGAAATCCCAGGTAACATTGTCTTCAGCTTTATGGTTACTTCTGCCCCTTTTAGATTTATACGTTTGTAGTCTAATTCATCTACTGTCTCTCTCTGTAAGACATGTGGAGAAATTGCGTTAAACCTCTATTTGTCACCTTTCTGTGCTATTATGACTGCACAGTAGGATAACATAAATGGGTCAATGTGAACACAATCTGATCACAAAAATATACATGACTATTATTCTGGCAACGTTTTGTTGAAGTAAAGCTATAGTCCTGTGTGGAGGGCATTAGTATTCTCAGCACTTCTTTGGCTAGCTTTCTTTAGAGTGCAGCCTCTGAGTTGCTATGTTTTAAGTATTAAGCTGAGTTGCACTCGGACTCTTTCTTATAGGGCCCAAGTTTATGCCGATCACTTCAGGATGGCCCTTGACTGTTTCTTCGCCGTGTGGTTTGTTGTGGGGAATGTGTGGGTATTTGGTGGACATTCCTCTGCCCATGACGCTCCCAACTTATATAGGTGAGCTGCTAGCTTCCCGTGCTGCAGTATCTCTGCAACTCATTTATATGTTTCGTAAGTGTAAATCTTTTCTTTTTCAGGTTGTGCATAGCCTTCCTCACATTTAGCTGCATCGGCTATGCTATGCCTTTCATTCTGTGCGCATTGATATGTTGCTGCCTGCCCTGCATAATCTCCCTAATGAGCTTTCGTGAAGATCTAAACCAAAACAAAGGTGCTAGTGCAGAAGCAATCAATGCCTTGAGAACATACAAGTTCAAAACGAAGAAGTCCCGTAACGGCGAGGGGATTGAAGTCGGCGGCGGAGTTGTTGCTGCTGGAACAAACAAGGAGCGGATTGTTTCTGCTGAAGATGCTGTGAGTTTTTCTCCCACGCTTCTATCTACTCCCCCCGTTCACTATTATAAGATGTTTTGGATATTTCAATATGAACTATATACGCACTGAAATGAGTGATCAAACACACTAAAACATGTCTACATACATCCAATTTAGAAAAAAAGATAGAACATCTTCTAATAGTGAACGGAGGGAGTATTTCACAACTTTATTACGTAATTACTCTTGATTTAAAACCTGAGGTGTGTGCTTTGATATGCAGGTTTGCTGTATCTGCCTAGCAAGATACTCGAACAATGATGATCTCCGAGAGCTTCCTTGCACCCACTTCTTCCACAAAGAATGCGTAGACAAATGGCTCAAGATAAACGCGCTGTGCCCCCTCTGCAAAGCTGAAATAGACAGTGGCCCTACAACTGCTCCAGCCATTGGCTTTGGGCGTCGCCACAGTGACAACAGGGTAGGAAATGACATCGAATCGCAGCTGTAACTCTGCATTATGCATTGAGGGTGCAAAATGTCCCTGATGTGGCTTCCACAGTGCAATTTGTAAATTATAAAGTGAAGTAGTTGACAAAATGTACGGGCCCTTATATTATCGAACCAGTTCTTCGCTGTCTGATTACTGCTTCATTGTCAAAATCTGTTCTGAAGATGGTAATTCAGGTTATTGGACATGAACCGCGAGCTTTTGGTGGTTACCTTTGTTGGTTAGTGTTGGTAATCCTCCCGATTTTAGCAGGTTGTCTAGAGATGGTTAATAGCCATTTATTTTTCTGTTGTCTAAATACTAGATGCTGATCAGAGCCCAATAGACAGAAGAAGCTTGCTAATTTTGACTCTTGCAGATTATTTTACTGTACTATTTATGTTTTGCTACGTATTGCAGATTACTTTACTGTACTATTTATGTTTTGCTACTTACTCCCTCCGTTCCTAAATATAAGTCTTTTTAGAGATTTTACTAGGGGCTACATACGGAGCAAACTGAATGAATCTATACTTTAAAGTATGTCTATATACATCCGTATGTTGTCCTCTAATAAAACCTCTTAAAAGACTTATATTTAGGAACGGAGCGAGTTTTCATGATTTCTGGAACGAGATGGTAACATGATCGATGGCCATAGTGGATTGAAAGTGCTGGCGGAAACAGCATCAAGAGAAGATGGCCGAGCATTCCCTGTACTATTACTTCTGCTGTTGTTCTCCTTGATGGTGCTAAGCACAAAATAACCCCTGCCGTTCCCACATCATGCAGTACTCAGACCAAACCAGGAAAGGTGGCCATCTTTCTAGAGAAAAGTATAGCTCCCATTCTATTTGCGGATGACTTGCTTATACTTATGTCTGCTGACGAAAAGGGTGCATTTTGTCTTAAAACAATCATTGATGAATATTGTACTACCTCCATCTCATTTTATAAGTCTGTCACGTGTACCTAGATCGTTAATTTGACCAACTTAATGATAAACATATATTACAAAAAAATATATTATTAAAAACTTTAGATGTTCTATTTTCTAATAATATAATTTTTATATTAAACAATAGATTTTATATAAGTTAAATTGACGACCTAGATACACGTATGTGTCTTCTAAACTGTGACAGAGGTAGTACGAGCTTGGTTCAGATGGTGAGTGAAGAGAATTGTTCAAATATAGCATATTTGTCGGCCCCAATAAGGGTACACGTGTGTCAATCGCTAAATATCATGACGGATTTCCTAAGTGACGAGTACTTGGGCTTGCCTGCAGTGGTGGGAGTGGACCGTTTGGATTGTTTCCGCCATCTTACTGATGGAGTTTTGTGCAAGAATTGCAGGGTGGAAGGAAAAATGGTATCAACAGGAGAAGAGAAGTGTTGTGATCAACCCATACCGGTGTTTGCAATGCCAGTATTCAAATCCCCCCCCCCCCCCCCCCACCCCCCCCCCCCTAAAAAGTATTAAGGGGATCATGGATGCTATTACAGGTTACTGGTGGGGAGATGACCAAGAGCATAAAAGTACGAAAATGTTATCTGGGAACCATTTGCCAGGGGCCAATCCCGTCAAACACGCTCTCTCCCATCAGATTCGTTTGCACGAATCTTGGTGCATGGTGGGAGCCACGTCAATTTTTTTTGAACTCGTTCGCTATAAGGTAAAAGCCGGTGAATGCGTTACAACTCAAAATACTACAACCACCGCATTGGCCAGAACGCACCCCTCCGCTGATGAGACCCGTGATATTTTTTTCTCATTTCATCACCAGATGGCAAGAGAAAAATAACATGACGGTTTTTTTTTTTTGAACTATGTCACATGGAAATCTATCATTTTTTTTTTCATTTTGCTTTTGTTTCACAAGTCAACTTTGTTTTTGTACATGGCATTTTAATTATTAGGATATGGAATTTTTTATGATTATTAAGAGATGTCATTTTTATTATGAAGAGGATGCATTTTTTGTTACTAAGAGATGGCATTTTTTGTTTTTTAAGAGATGGCACTTTATTATTATTGAGAGATGGCATTTTTTGTTCATTAAGAGATGGCATTTATTATTATTGACAGATGACATTTTTTGTTCATTAAGAGATGGCTTTTTTATCCATTAAGAGATGACATTTATTATTATTGACGGATGACTTTTTTGTTCATTAAGAGATGGATTTTTTTCTTTATTATGAGATGTCATTTTTATATTAAGAGATGTCATTTTTTATCATGGTGTTTTCTTCTTGTTTGTTGACATGGCAACTATAATTATAGGACCAGACAAGTTTAAATACATTTTTAATATCCATGGTTAATTCTGATATTGGAAAATGACATTTTCCATAAACTCATCGCATGGCATTCAATACTTAGGTTTTCACTATTTTTTTATAAGGAAATGGTTTTTGGTTCATGACATTTTTTAAATAAAAACAATAAACTAGCCTTTTGGGTTAATCGGGGTCGCCCTGGCCCACCCCAGCGAATGATCGGAAACCATCTATTGGAGTTGCTCAATTGTCCAAGGTAGACGTTTGTGGCCGGTCGCTCGCAGCTCGCGCGCCTGACAACAGTCATGCAACATTGTTGTAGTGCAGATTTGTTGCAATCATGTATAAATTTGATACACTGATCCACACATGTAACATTGTTTTAGTGCAGATTTTGCTATAAACGCGGTTAAATTTGCTACAAGCCTTTTCTGTTTTGTTGCAACTTGTTCATTAAAAAAGTTGCATCCACATTTGGTTGCAACTCGAGTTCGTTGAATTTTTTTGCTACAACCGTGTTAATTTTTGCTATAACCGTGTTAATTTTTGCTACAACCGATATCATTTTTTGATGCAACCGTTCACTAAAAAAGTTGCATACAAGTTCGTCAGAGTTGTAACCCGAGTTCACCGGATTATTTTGCTACAACCCTTTTTTTATTTTGCTACCACGCATCATCAGCTTCGTTTTTTTGCTACGATCACGTAAGTATTTTTTTGGCTACAATTTTTTTTTTGTTGCAACCGTTGACGAAATTACTGCATCGTGAATGAAATTTATTACATCGAGAAAAAAATGCTGCATAAAGATCTAACGACGCCGTCCGCATACAACTGGCGGATCGGGCGGCCCGCGCACGGCCGACCGAACGATTCGTCCGGCGCGTTGGCACATAGCACTGCCCATTATCCAATGGGAGTAGTTCCGAGGTGCTAGAGTGTCCTAAAAGTAGTATGCATTGGATAGCATGGTAAAAATTATGTATCCCTAAACTTGTGGGTGCAATGGGATTTGGAGATCTAGAATATCTTAACCTGGTCATGTTAGCCAAACAATGATGGAGATTGACGGAGGAACCAAACTCTTTGTGTGCTTTTGCTCTAAGAGCAAAATATTTCCCAGAAGGAAACCTCCTTAATGCAAAACCAAAGAAGAGTTCATCGATGACGCGGCAAGGTATAATGGCTGGATTTAAAGACTTTAAAAGATGATACGTTTGACGGATAGGAGATGGATCCCAAGTGAAGATATGGGACGACAATTGGGTTATTTTGAGTTCAAAATTATGGGTGAGAACACCCCGAGTGTTGGAAGACTGTTTCACCACCAGGCACTGGCCTAACGTCAGCGCCAAGGCAGGGCCTCCCTGCACAATCGCGAGAGACCGCGCCTCCCCCTGCATGCGCAGCCACGACGTGTTCTACGTCCTGATCCTCTCCCTCTCTCTCGTTTCTGTTGTAACCAACCTTATCCCATGTACGTATATATTGCATTCAGTGTGGATGAATGAATATACTCAATTTTCATCCTCTATCTTGGTATCAGACGCCGACGTCGCTCGTTCCTCTCTGCTTCCGCCATGAGCTTCCGACGTCCGCTCCGCCACACTCTCTCCTCCGGTGACGCTGACGCCCCCTTCGTCCTGCCGCCCGTCGCCCCCGGACCCCAGCCCGCACCGGCCGTCGACCCCGTCGCGTCGCTGCCCGCCTCTCCCAACGCCCGCGTTCTCCATCGCGGTGCCGCTCCTGCTGTCCCACCGCTCCGCATCGCTCGCATCCCCGACGACGCTCTCGCCCTCGCCCAGCCACCACCACAGCACCAGCCCGCCCCCGATCCCGCCATGCATCACACCAACATCACCTCCTACATCCCATTCAAGCTCAGCCTGGACGACAACAACTACTCCAAGTGGCGCCATCTCTTCTGGTTCGTTCTCTGCAAATTCCACGTCGAGGAACACGTCCTCGAGGAGACCGAGCCTCTGCACGAAGACCCGGGCTGGTGCAATGACGACATCATGATCGCCCTTTGGATCTACGACACCATCTCCGACGAGCTCTACGACATCATCCAGTCGCCGGAGAGCACGGCGTACCACCTCTGGAGCCACCTGGAGGTCTTCTTCCGCGACAACGCCGCTGGTCGTGCCATCCACATCGGCGCCGAGTTCCGCGCCACCGTGCAGGGCGACATGCCGGTGGCCCAGTACTGCCGTCGTCTGCAGCAACTGGCCAACGCCATGGCTGACGTGGGCGAGCCCGTCTCCGACCGCTCCCTCACCCTCCAGCTCGTCCGCGGTCTCAGCCCGGCGGTTTCACGTCATGGCCACTCTTCTTCCCATGCAGCAGCCGTTTCCGACCTTCGTGCAGGATCGCTCCCGTCTCCTGCTGGAAGAAATCGGCGTCCTCGAGCGCGAACGTGTCGCTGGCGCCTCCTCCTCGGGCGGCTCGTCCTCCACCGATACCCCGCCGTCCTCCCCGCAGGACAAGGGCAAGGCACCCCTCTCCGGTGATCGCCAGCGTGGCGGGCGCGGCCGTGGCCGTGGCCGCGGCTCTCCCAGCGCCCCCTCTGGCTCCGCTGGCGGGCGTGGCAACGGCGCCCAGCAGCCGTGGCTGGGCTACTTCGCCCCGTGGGGTTCCCCTGCTCCCTCGCCTCAGCAGTGGCGTTCCCCGTGGGTGCCGGCCAACTCGGCTGGTGTCCTCGGGCCTCGCCCTCCCGCTCCCCACCAGGCCTATCCCGTGGCGGCCGGGCAGCCGCCGACTGCGCCGACGTGGGACCAGCAGCAGGCGCTGATGACGCACTTCGCCAACCTCCAGATGCAGCCCCCACCGACCAGCTCCGACTGGTTCATGGACACCGGCGCCACCTCCCACGTTGCCAGCTCCTTCGGTAACCTCACCAATCTTTCCTCCTCGGTGCCTTATACTCCTAGCATCACCGTTGGTAACGGCTCGTCTATTCCCGTTGTTGCCACCGGTTCTACATCCCTCCCTCCCTTTACCCTCAACGACATCTTAGTCTCCCCTGCCATTGTTAAAAATCTCATCCCCGTTCGTCGCTTTACTATTGATAATTGGTGCATTGTCTCGTTTGATCCGTTTGGTTTTTCTGTGAAGGACATGGTAACGGGGAAGGTCCTCATGCGCTCCAGTAGCACCGACGATCTTTACCCGTTCCTCCCAACCACTGGCAGCTCCCTGGCACTCTCCGTCTCGCGCTCCGGCGACCTATGGCATCTACGGCTTGGCCACCCTAGTCGTGCCTCTCTTTCCATTGTAGCTCACAACTTTTTAGACTCGTGTAGTAAAATACAAGGTTCCTCTGTTTGTGTATCTTGTAAGCTTGGCAAGCAACCCCGATTACCATTTCCTCCCTCCACCTCCCGCACCACTGCTCCCTTTCAAATTATACATTGTGATTTGTGGACATCACCCGTTTGCAGTTTTTCCGGTTTTCAATATTACCTCGTCGTGCTCGATGACTTCACACATTACTCTTGGGTTTTCCCGCTACGTAACAAGTTTGACACCGCCTCTACTCTCTTACGGTTCTTCTCTTATGTCCACACGCAATATAATCTCTCTGTTCAATGTGTGCAGTGTGACAATGGTGGCGAGTTTCTCTCCTTTCCCCTACGCGACCACCTCTCCCGAAACGGTGTTGTCCTCCGCCTCTCGTGCCCACATACCTCCCCTCAGAACGGCAAGGCCGAACGTCTTCTCCGCACCTTGCTCGTTCATGCCCACATGCCGCCCGAGTTCTGGGTCGAAGCTCTCCACACCGCAAACCATCTCATGAACCGGCGCCCCTCATCCGCCGTCAACAACAACACCCCTACTACCTCCTCCACGGTTCCCACCCCACCTACAACCACCTCCGAGTCTTTGGTTGCCTATGCTTCCCCAACCTCACCCCGCTCATGCCCCACAAGCTCACTCCTCGGTCTACCCCTTGCGTGCTTCTTGGCTACCCCCTTGAGCACAGGGGATATCGGTGTCTGGACCTTCGCACTCGTCGCGTCTACCTTTCTCGCCACGTAACGTTCGATGAGTCTAGCTTCCCCTTCGCCGAGCCTCCACCCCGGCCACCGCCCGCAGCACCTGTCGCTCCGACGCCGCCGTCCCTTCTCACACCCGCTCCCTGCGTGCCCCACTCCACGTCGCGCGCCCTGCATGCGCCATGCACCGCCTCCACCCACCGGCCGCCCTGCATGCGTGGCTCCAGCCCCACCTCTCCCCGCGCGAGGCCCTCCTGCGTGCCTTCCCCTGCACGACACTCCGCCGCCATGCGCTACACCGCCATGCAGCCCCCCAGCATCTGCCCCGCCACCATGCATCACTCCGCCCATTCCCACTCCACCTGCCGTGTCACCGCCTTGCCCAGCTCCGACCACACCACCTGACCCCATGCCTCCCCCACCGCAACTCCCTCCCCGCGTTGTGCACGTCCCTCTCACCACCAACCAGCACCCCATGCGCACGCGTGGGAAGTCCGGTTACTTCCTGCCCAAGCAACACCTATCTCTCTCCGTGTCCTCCACCATTAGCCCTATTCCCTCCTCTTACCGTGCCGCACTTCAGGATCTGAACTGGGCCAACGCCATGCTAGACGAGTATAATGCATTGTTGCGGAATGACACTTGGTCGTTGGTTTCCCGTCCTGCAAGTGCGAATGTGCTGACCGGCAAATGGATCTTTCGGCACAAGTTCAACCCCGACGGTACGCTGGCTCGATACAAGGCGCGGTGGGTGCTCCATGGCTTCACGTAGCAGGCCGGTATTGACTACGGCGAGACTTTTAGTCCCATGGTCAAACCCGCCACGATCCGGGTCGTCCTCAGCCTGTCCACCGGCAGCTCGTGGCCCATTCACCAACTCGACGTCAAGAACGCGTTTCTTCACGGCCATCTCGCCGAGACGGTGTACAGCACGCAGCCCTCCGGCTTCGTCGACTCCATGTGACCTGGGGACGTGTGTCGTCTTCATCGGTCGCTCTACGGGTTGAAGCAGGCACCCCGCGCCTGGTTCCGACGGTTTACCACCTTCTTGGAGTCCCTTGGCTTCCTCGCCTCCAAGGCGGACTCCTCGCTCTTCTCCATCCACCGCGGCTCCGACACTGCCTATCTTCTCCTCTACGTCGACGACATTATTCTTACCGCCAGCACATCCTCCTTCCTTCACTCGATCATTGCCTCCCTCCACCGCGAGTTTGCCATGACCGACTTGGGACCTCTCCACCACTTCCTGGGCATCAACGTTCATCATTCCACCTCCGGCCTCCACCTCTCTCAAGAGCAATATGCCCTCGAGATTCTTGACCGCGTAGGAATGCTTAACTGCAAACCTGTGTCTACACCCATCGACACCACTGCCAAGCTCTCCGCCACCGACGGTCCTGCCTTCCACGACCCCTCTCTTTACCGGAGCTTGGCCGGGGCCCTCCAGTACCTCACCCTCACCAGACCCCGCATCTCCTATGCCGTGCAACAATGCTGCCTCTTCATGCATGACCCTCGCGACAGTCACTACCAGCTGGTGAAGCGTGTCCTCCGCTACATTCGTGGCACTGCTCACCTGGGTCTCCACTTTCATCGCTCCACCTCCGGCGACCTCACGGCGTACTCGGATGCCGATTGGTCCGGCTGCCCCGACACGCGCAAGTCCACCTCGGGCTTCGGTGTCTTCCTTGGCGCCAACCTCGTCAGCTGGTCTTCGAAACGCCAGAACACCGTGTCTCAGTCTAGTGCCGAGGCCGAATACAGAGGGCTCGCCAACGCTGTCGCTGAGTCGAGTTGGCTTCGCCAACTCCTCGGCGAGCTTCGTCACCCCCGCCGCGCGCCACCGTCATCTACTGCGACAACGTCAGCGCCATGTACATGTCCGGCAACCCCGTCCAGCATCAACACACCAAGCATATCGAGATTGACCTCCACTTCGTCCGTGAGCGCGTCTCCCTGGGCGAGGTGCGCGTCCTCCACGTCCCGACGACATCCCAATTCGCGGACATCTTCACCAAAGGATTGCCTACTTCTGTGTTCAACGACTTCCGGACCAGTCTCAACATCGGCGAGCACCACGTTTTGACTGCAAGGGGGTGTTGGAAGACCGTTTCACCACCAGGCACTGGCCTAACGTCAGCGCCAAGGCAGGGCCTCCCTGCACGATCGGGAGAGACCGCGCCTCCCCCTGCATGCGCAGCCATGACGTGTTCCACGTACTGATCCTCTCCCTCTCTCTCGTTTCTGTTGTAACCAACCTTATCCCATGTACGTATATATTGCACTCAGTGCGGATGAATGAATATACTCAGTTTTCATCCTCTATCTCTGAGGAGGTATAATGCTGAATAAAGTTTCAGATCTCATTAATCCAGAGACGAGTACATGGGGCGAGGAATTGATTTAATCTGTACATGGGGCGAGGAGTTGATTTAATCTGTATTTTGGCAAGGTGACGTAGAAGCTATACTATCTATTCACCTTGTTACAAATAAAGATTTTTTTTGTAGCCTAGCATAGTTCTATGAGTAGTTATTTCTCGATTCAATAATCTTACTTTGAAGAATGGGAGCACAAATATAGTACCCTTGCAGCTACATCGCAGATTGCCAAAAGCTCTACAATAAATATGATATGAGTTTGTTGTGGAAGTCGAATGTCCCAAAAAGTGATTTTTTCGGATGGCATGCGCATGATGGGGGTCATTCAGCCGGAAGAGCGACTCTCAGAACAGGCGTTGACTGAATATCTCATGCTATTCGATAAACCTCTCGCCCCCATCATGTCAAGGCCGTCACGACGCTGTTTGTGCAAGGGGAGGATCTGTTCATTGAGCCGGACCAGGCTGGCCAGGGCGCTCTCTTGCTGCTGGATCAGGTGGAACCTTGCGGGGCGTGACTTTTGGTGTCTGCTTCCCGAGGGTGCTTTTTCAGTTCTCAATGTCGTGATGCCAGCTAGCTTGGAACGTCCGGGATCTTAATAACCCGGCTAGGCGGAGTTCGGGCAAGATGTTTGTGCAACCCTATGATGTCTCGTTTGTGTGCCTGCGAGAATCTAAATTAGCTTAAGTGGATACGCTTCTGATCAGCCAGTGTCTTGGTCCTGCCTTTGATAGGTTTGATTTTCTGCCGACCGATGGTACGAGAGGTGGAATTCTTTTGGCTCGGCGCTCGGGCAGATTGTGTTGCTCGTTTGTACACAAAGGAAATTCTCCATCACCGTCACAGTGACCTCTCTAAGCGATGGCAATACCTGAAGGGTTACATCTATCTATGTGCCACAGGGCCGGGCTGAGAAGCTGCGGTTTGTGGAGGAGCTGGTCGCTTTGGGCAGTCTCGAACTTTCACCTTGGATCGTTTGTGAAGACTTCAACATCGTGAGGAATGCGGAGGAAAGAAGCAGTGGCCGAGCCAACCTAGGGTTATGAACAAGTTCAGGCATACTATCAATGTGTTGGGCCTGCTGGACATGCCGTTGAGGGGGCGGAAGTATACTTGGTGTAATGAGCACCAGATTCCCATTTTGGCTAGGCTGGACAAGGTGTTTATGATGCTTGGGAGGACACGTTTCCGATCAACGACATCTCGTCTTTGAGTTCCAACATTTCAGATCATTGCCCTCTCCTATTGTCATGCTCTGAGGCGAGACCTAGGGCCTTCCGCTTCTGTTTTGAGAACTTCTGGTGCAAATTGCCTGGTTTCATGGATGTGGTCGTCAACGCGTGGGGCAGGGAAGTTCTATGTTCTGATCCGGTTTTCGTCTTCAACACCAAGCTGGGGCGTATTGCTAAGGCACTGAGGAGGTGGGGCCAAAGGAGGCAGAGTGAACTCGCTCTGCAAATTCATATTGCTAATGAGGTTATCTTGCGCCTGGATGAGGCTAGAGAGTGTCACCCTTTCTCGGAGCAGGAGTGGGGCCTTTGGGCGCTTCTCAAAGGAAAGTGCCATGCCTTCTCTTCCTTGGAGAGGGTCAGGCCGAGGGAGAACTCAAGAGTCAGGGACCTGAAGGAGGGGGATGCAAACACGAAATACTTCCATATGAAGGCGAACGCTCGACGCCTCAAGGGTTTGATTCCAATGTTGCGGGATGGCGTTCATTGTGTTGTAGATCCGGAGGCCAAAGTGGAGTTGGCCCGAGATTTCTACCGCACACTAATGGGTGAGGCGCCTGACCGCTTGTGGGCCATTAACTTGGGTGCTCTTGATCTCTAAGCTCTCTTCCCGGAAGCGGCCGCTTGCTTGGAGGCGCCTTTTACAGAGGATGAAGTACTACGGGGTGATTGGATATGCCATCTGATCGTGCGCCTAGCCTGGATGGTTTCACCAGGTTGTTCTTCAAAGTCTGCCGGGATACAGTGAAAGTTGACCTGCTTCGGGTGTTTGAGACACTGCATGCCATGAGGTTTGGTTCCTTTGATTGCCTCAATTCGTCTGTGATCACTCTGCTCCCGAAGAAGGTAGATGCCGTTGATTTCTCAGACTTCGGTCCCATTAATCTCATCCATTCGGCTGCCAAGATCTTCGCCAAAACCCTCTCACGCAGACTGGACCCCTTCTGCCCAGTCTGATCTCTAAGGCTCAGTGCACCTTTGTGTCTGCTAGAAATATCCACGAGAATTTGAAGTTGGTAAAGAATGCGGCGAAATGGTTGCATGGAATAAAAACCGCTACGGTCTTGATGAAAATTGACATTTCCAAGGCCTTCGACACCCTGTTCTGGGAATTTTAGCTCGAGGTTCTCATGATAAGGGGCTTTGGACGTCGGTGGTGCTTGTGGATATGTGGGCTCCTGGCTTCGCCCTCCTCGAAGGTGATGATCAATGGTCAGCAGTCCGAGGCCTTCACCCTCGCCTGTGGTGTGCGCCTGGGGGACCCGCTGTCGGTGGCTCTCTTCATATTGGCGATGGATGTCTTGCATGCGATGGCATCTTGGGCTACCGGCAACCGGCTGCTCTCGGATATTGGGTTCAGCCCCGGAGTTCCGAGGACGTCTATGTCCGCGGATGATACAGTGGTGTTTTTCAGGCCGTTGCCCACCGATGTTCAAGTTATTTCCTCCCTGTTGGGCCTGTTTGGGGATGGCTCTGGTCTACTTGTGAACCTCAACAAGTGCTCTGTAACTTGCATTCTTCTGAAGACAGCTTAGCGGGAAGCATGTCGGCATTTTTCTCGTGCAAGCTCCAACCATTTCTGCTGCAGTACCTAGGGATTCCTTTGTCCATTTATCGGCTCCAGCCTCACCATCTTGAGCCCCTCATTGACAAGTTCTTTGGGAAGATGAAAGGATGGAAGCCAAAGCTATTGGCGGTGGCCGGGCGGTTAACCTTGACTAAATCGGTTCTTATGGCCTTGCTGATGCATTTCATAGCGGTGTTGCAGTTCCCTAAGTGGGCTATCAAGATGGTTGATCGCAGGTGTCAGAGCTTCTTTTAGAAGGGCGAGGACAACATCAATGGAGGTCACTGCCTGCTTCCTTGGTCTCAGGTGTGCATGCCGGTACAATATGGTGGGCTTGGGGTGCTGAATCTGAGCTGGTTTGGCGATGCGTTGAGATGCTAATTAATTTTCACTCATTGGGGTTCTGCGGATCACCCATGGCAATGCTTTCTGGACCCACCAAACGCTTCAGCTTCCAAGTTATTCATGGGTGGTTCGGTTGTTTAGCTCGGTGATGGTACGAAGGCAATGTTCCGGACTGACAACTGGCTCCTGAGAGGATGTTCGATCACTGTGCTGGCTCCAGCCCTCTTCTCCTTTGTGCGTCGATGGAGCAAGATGGTTTCTCACACCTTGCATGGACGTGCGTGGGCCAGGGACATTACTGGCGGTCTATCTGTACACACGATTACCCAATACCTCAGGATTTAGGACATGGTGGAATCAGTAATGCTCAGGGATGAAGAGAAAGACACCATAAAGACACCATCTATTAGAAGATATCCAAGGACAGTCTATTTTCCGTGAGCTCCGCTTACCAAATGTTCATCATGGCCAAGGTACATTTCCCTGCCATCGTGCAATCTGGAAGATCAAGGCGACGCCGTGATGTAAGTTCTTAATGTGGCTAGCGGTCCATCGCAAGTGACTCACGGCGGACAACCTTCAGCGTCGGGGCTGGCCATGCGATCCCTTATGCTCACTTTGCCACGTAGAGACGGAGGACTGTGGTCATCTCTTCATCCTTTGCCAGTTCTCATGTGAGGTCTCGGGTAGGCTTAAAACATGGTTAGCTGTGGACTTCCCTATCCCAGGCTGGGCCTTCGGCTCTACCGAGGACTGGTGGCTGTGGGCCAGGGAGAAGGTGCACAAGAATGCTAAGAGGAACTTCGATACAGTGGATTTTTGACAACAAAATTTCCTTGGTTGCCGAGGTCTTCTAGTCAATCCAGGAGAATATTCTCTCCTGGAAATCGGTCGGTTTGATAACCGACCTTGTTTAACAACTCGTTGTTCCACTTT